>NC_134531.1:298254811-299504811 GCF_050624435.1 Tenrec ecaudatus
TTTCAGTGGGATTGTTTTCATCTTTTCTTCATTGACTACCACGTTAGTTTTTGGTTTTTCATCTATAGCTTGCATTATATTGAGGAATTTTCCTTCCATTCCTATCTTCTTGAATGTCGTAAACAGGGATTGGTATTGGATGTTGTCGAATACTTTTTCTGCATCTATTGATATTATCATTTGTTTCTTATAGTGTTCCATGTCAATGTGGTGAGTGATACTAATGGTCTTTCGTATGTTGAACCATCCCTGAATCCCTGGTATGAATCCCACTTGGTCATGGTGAATTATTTGGTTTATGTGCTTTTGTACTCTATTGGCCAGTACTGCTGCTGTTGTTTGTTACTGTGGAGTTGATTCTGGCTCCTGCCACCCCTGTGAGTGCAGAGTAGAACCATTCTGCAGCATTTCCATGGATGTGACCATTTGGAAGCAAATCACTATGCTTATCTTCAAAGTTGTTTCTGAGATGGTTTGGACCCTAATCTCTCACATAATAGTGATGTCCCTAACCATTTCCACCACTTAAGGACTACACTCATAGTGTTGAATAGTTTATAAAGTGATTTCAGATACATTAATTTGTCGGAGACTCACAATACCACTCTGAGCTTTTTGGATACAGATTGATCTCCATTTTACAGATGAGGAAACAAGCTCAAAGAAAATATGCTACTTATCGTATATTATAAATGAATAAATGCCAATGATTGGGGACAACTTAGATTTTAATTTGAAAGCCCATACCTTTTCAGCCGTATAAGACTGCTTCTAAGATAATTTCTACTTGCAAACTGTAGAAATTTTAAATTAAAAAAAAAGAAAGTTCCCAAGATAATGCTCCTAAGTTTGGTTTCCAACATTTTATTACATTATTTCTCATAGTATCCTTACAGATAGAAGTACAAACACTGAGGGACTGGGGAACGGGGAGGGAGGGGAAAAATGAGGTCCTTATGCCAGGGGCTTAAGTGAAGAGCAAATGTTTTGAGAATGATGAGGGAAATGAATGTACAGATGTGCTTTACACGATTGATGTATGTATGGATTATGATAAGAGTTGTATGAGTCCCTAACAAAATGATTAAAAAAAAAGAAGTATAATCACTTAGTTGTATATTTCGCAGATGGAAAAGCTAGGTCCTGTTTTTTTTTTAACATTGGATCTTTTCAGGGTCTGGAAGAAAATCCACCTTCATCTAGACTAAGGTTCATTATTTGTTCTAGAGGAATATACACTAAGCTCTGTGCTAATCTTGTGGGCAATACAGTTATGATACATGAATATTATTGCCCTCACAAATTTGAATATATATTATTGTGTCTTATTGCATTGAAACCTAAACTAGTAAAATATCTAAACCTCTCTGATATATATTTTATGATTAAAGGTTAATGTGTTGTAATATGATTATATTTTATATAATTAAAAATTAGACCAGGGATATCTGTGATTTAAAAAAAAGTGAATTCAGGTAAATATATTCCATTTGTACTTTGTAGAAATTATTCTTTTTAGAAAAATGCTGCACAAGTTTGGGATTTTTCTGAAAGCATGTATGTACATTTTATACATGTATAAATTAAATATAATTATATAAGCATGTATATTTTATCAGACCAGTTATTGTAAAGAATCACAATCCTAAAAAAAAAAAAAAAGAAGCATAATCCTCCAGGTATGTAGGTATGGGTATTTTTCAAGTTGAATTAAGGCAAAGAAAGAATCTCAAGGTGACAGCAAAATCCCACGTGTATTAGCTCTTTATGCATGTGTAAGAAAGCATCCCAGAAATGAATGGTATAAAATAACAAACATTCATTATCTGGCATTTCTGTGAATCAGGAATCTGTGTGCAACTTCACTCAGACCTCTGGCCCAGGTTTCTCAGGGTGTGGCAGTGTAGATGCCAGCTGTGGCGGTGGTCTCACCTACAGTCTCTGCTTCCAAAGTGATTCTTGGAGTTGTATGAGATTTGCTTCCTCTTGTTGGATGAGGTCTCTTGAGTTCAGAGACCTCCCTTAGTTCTTGCCACTTGGAACATTTGCCATGTGATGCTGCCTTCCGGCAGAGTAAGTGAATTGAGCACCTGAGGCATAAACAATTGAGCACCTGAGGCATAAACCCATTAAAATATCAAACTTCACAGGCATTATTTTTCTTTTGCTACATTCTACTTGACAGAGGGAGTCATTGTGTTTTTCCCCCACTCAAGGAATATATGTTGTGGATGCCAAGAGGTTAGATAAAGAAGAGTCATCTCAGAGGTTGTCTATCACACAAGAATAAATACTGACAAGCGCTGAAAGAAATTAATTTTATCAGCTGGTCTACAGGGGCTGTCTGCGCCCTTGTAGAGTGGTAGCCTCAGGGACCCACAAGGGCAATTCTACTCTGTCCTGGGGGCTCGCCATGGGTCTGTCGATTCTCTAACAGTTTGTGAAGTGGTGTAGTGGGACTCATTGGACTGCTCACGGCAAGGTCAGCAGTTCTAACTCACCCACAAGTCCCCAGGAGGTGGATGGGCCTGTATGCTTCCATGAAGATTGAGTCTCAAATGCCCCAAGGATTAGGTCTAGTCTGTCTTATTGGGTCTCTGTGGGTCAGAATTCACTCCAATGGCAATGGGCTTTGGTGGGCTTGAGGGTTGGGTATTGGAATGCTGAAGTTCAAACCCAAGACCACGTGTGAAAGCTGAGGCTGGCTGCTTCTTAAAAATGTACAGGTCTCAGAAACCCAATGAGTTGGCACTTTAGCAAAGGTGCCCTGAGGGCACAATGCTTAGGCGCTCTGCTGCTTAACTGAAAGGTTGGTACATTGAACCCATCAAACCCATCTGGTCACTCGAGGGGGAAGGGCCAGGCAATCTAAATCCCTTGAAGTTTCCCCAAACCCCAAATCAAACACAGGGCCTGGAGTTGGAACCCTACAGGATATTGTCAAACTGCCCCTTTGTGTTTCTGAGGCTGTCAGTCTTGATGGGGGCAGAAAATCTTATCTTGCTCCTACAGAGCAGCTGGTGCCTTTGACTCGCTGAGATTTGGGATAGCAGCCCAAATGCTTAACCCACTGTGTCACTAGGGTTCCTCTATAATGACTCAGAAAATAAAGCTCACCGTGGACCCAAGGACTAGAGCATGAGTCAGAAAACATCGGAGATGCAAGTCAATCCTGTCCCACATTAGCAATTTAAAATTTATTTGAGAGCCATAAATATATTTTTACAAACAAATGAAATCACTGTTATATGAAAAGTATCTTTGAAGATATTTCAAATTTACTTCAGAGCCATATGGATGTACTTAGTGAGTGGCTTATGGCTAGTGAGCCACAGTTTGCCAGACAACCATTTGGGGCAGTTCTCTTTTGTCACACGAAGTCACTCTCAGTCAAAAAATGAATCAACAACACCTAACAAGAGACATGTTCCCTCATTCACATCTATATGATTTTTCGTTCTGGGTCTTTGATGCTGGACACCTGATCCCATTGACACCTCATGATCACACAGGCTGGTGTGCTTCCATGTGGGCTTTGTTGCTTCTCAGCTAGATGGCTGCTTATTTATTTTTAAGCCTTAAAACCCCAGATGCTATATCTTTTGATATCCAGGTACCATCATCTTTCTTCAGTACATTTGCTTATACACCCATTTTGTCTTAAGGAATTGCATTGGGAAGGTGAACATCACACCTGAATCCTGGATTCAGGTATCAGGCATCAAAGAACAAAAAAATCATATCATTGTGAATAAGGGAGAGTGTAGCGTGGGGACCCAAAGCCAATCTTCAGACAAGTTGATACCCCCTTACAGAAGGTTGCAGGGAGGAGAGGAACCAGTCAGGGTGCAGTGTAGCAATGGTGAAACATACAACTTTCTTAAATGCTTCCTCCCCACTACTATCATGATCCCAATTCTACCTTACAAATCCGACTGGACTGGAGGATGTACACTGGTACCGATAGGAACTGGAAACACAGGAAATCCAGGACAGATGAACCCCTTAGGACTAGTGATGATAATGGCAATGCCGGGATGGATGGTGGAGGGAAGGTGGGGGAGAAAGTGTGAGCAGATTACAGGAATCTGCATATGGCCTCCTCTCTGGGGGATGGAGGGTGGAGAAGTGGATGAGGGGAGATGTCAGACAGTGTAAGATATGACAACATAATAATGATTTATAAATTATCGAGGGTTCATCGGGGAGGAGGTAGTTTGGAGGGAGGGGAAAAATGAGGAGAGGATACCAGGGCTCAACTAGAATGTTTAGAGAATAATGAGGGACAAAAATGTATAAATGTGCTTGACACAATGGATGTATGTGTGGATTGTGATAAGAGTTGTATGTGCCCCTAAGAAAATGATTATAAAAATGAAGAGTTGAATGTGCCCCCAATAAAATGATTTAATAAAAAAAATAAGGTTCTTGTGTTGAGGGAGTGCTTGAGTAGAAGCACAATGTCTGTCTGCTTTGATTCTTAACATATAAATATATGTACATAAATCTATTTCCCTATTGTTATATATAAATATATTTTCGTATATACATTCCTATATTTAGACCTTTATAAATGCCCTGTGCCTCCTAGTTCTTTCCCCTATTTCCTTTACTTTTCTCTTGTCCCACTATTATGCTCCATCAGCATTTGGCTTTCATTAATTCCTCTTGGCTACATACAAAAAATTATATCAATGTGAATGAGGAGAGGTGGAGTGGAGACCCCAAGACCATCGTAGACAATTGAGTAAACGCTTCCAGAGGGTCACAAGGAAGAGAAGAGTTGAAGCATATTACTTTCCTCTCATTCTTTAATGCTCCCCCACCCCCACTATTATGATCCCAATTCTACCTTACAAATCCAGCTAGACCAGAGCATGTACACTGGTACAGATAACAGCTGGAAACACAGGAAATTCAGGACAGATAAGCCCCACAGGACTAATAACTAGAGTAGCGATACCAGTATGGTAGGGTGGAAGTGGGGAGAGGTAGGGGGAGCTGATCACAGTGATCCACATATACACCCCACCCCTTGCCCCAACAGAAAAGTGGGTGAAGGGAAATAATGGACAATGTAATATATTAAACCAATAATAATAATTTATAATTTATCAATCTGAGATGGACCAAGCATGAATTCAAGATGCACTGGTAACTATTGGCAATTGGAAGGCAAAAGTTGGAAATGAGGGATGCATTGGAAAATATGGCCTTGGTAATAGAAACAAAGCTGTATATGACATGACAAACTTTTGCACGATCAATGACTCATTCATGGCAAATACCTTTTTAAAACAACACAAAAGCTGAGTATATACGTGGACGTCTCCAGATGGCATATATATGTGGTTATTAACATCATTTTATGTCAATTTAATATATGAAAGTGTAGGAGTGGAGTCTAAACTGTCAGCCAGGTTACAGCCTGATGGTCCCTCCTTGTGGGCATGGCCTTGTCACGAGGAGGGCCCTGGAAACCTCCCTCTCTCTCTGCTTTCGTCTTTCTGCTGGTGAGCTATGCTGGGACCTGCCAGAGCCCTGGAGATGCGTCCACCACCATTGGATCCATAAGACTTTTCACCTACCGGCCTGTGGCCTACCAGTGCTCTGCATCATTGCATGTGGCTGCATGAGTTTGAAGAGAGACTTGCTGGCTAGTATCGAACATATGGACTAGGATTGGACTTATGGACTTGATCTGAACTGGGCTGGGATGTTTGCTTGATATAAAATTACTTCTTGATATAAAACCCTCTCTTACACATATATGAATGTCACTGGATTTATTTCTCTAGTCAACCTGGCCTAACACACTACAGAAATCATAATGACTACATCTGTGGGAAGCTATTATGGAGAAGTTCAAAATTAGAGGCGACTGGGCTGAATGTGGAACAGAGCACCAATTGCTCATATGCAAGTTGAGGTTAAGGCTGAAGTAAATTAAAATAAGTCCATAAGAGTCAAAATATGACCTTAGCTCTATCCCACCTGAATTTTAAGTGCATATCAAAAACATACTTACCACATTGAAAATTAATGACAGAAGACCTGATGAGCTTCAGAATGACATCAAGAACATGATACATGCGGAAAGAAAAAGGCTATGAAATTGACAGGAAGTAAGAATAGATTAAAACGGATGTCAGAAGCTTGCTTTGAATCCTGGAGTAGCTAAGGCAAATTTAAGAAGCTTGCTTTTAATCACATAGTAGCTAAGGGAAATTGAAGAAATGATGAAGTCAAGGAACTAAACCGCAAATTTCAAAAGCCAACTCCAGAAGAAAAAGTAAAGTATTATAATAAAGTGTGCAATGATCTAGAGTTAAGAAAACAACAACAAAAAAAGCAAGATCATGCCAACGTACCTGAAACTGAAAGAACCCAAGAAAAAGGATCATCTTAAGTTATAATATTGAAATATTCTAGGGGAAATTCTGAAGCACCAAAAGAAGATGAACAAAATACAGAGTTACTGTACCCAATTGAACTAGTGGACATTCCACCATTTCAGGAGGCAGCACATGAACAAGAACCTAGGTACCGAAACAAGAAGTCTAAGCTGCACTGAAAGCGTTAGCCAAAACCAAGGCTCTCGGCATTGACGGAATCTCCATTGAAATGTTTCAAGAAATTGAAGGAGCACTAGAAGCCCTTACTCATTTATAACATGACATTTGGAAGACAGCTACCAGGTCAACTGACTGGAAAAGATCCATATTTGTGCCCATTCCAAGAAAGGTGACTCAATAGAACACGCAACTGAGAAAACCACACACGGATATCACATGCAAGCAAAAGTTTGCTGAGGATTATGTAACAATGGTTGCAACAATCCATTGGCAGGAAGCTGCCGGAAGTTCAGGCTGGATTCAGAAAAGGGCATGGAGCAAGGGATATTATTACTGGCATCAGATTAATCTTGGCTGAAAGCAGAGAATACCAGAAAGATGTTTGCTTGTGTTTCAATGACTGCAAAGGCATTCGACTGTGTGAATCGTAACAAACTATGGGTCACCCTGAGAAGAGAGGGAATTCCTAAACACGTTTGATGCTCATGCAGACCCTGCACACAATGAAGAGGCAGTTGTGAGAACACAGCAAGGAAATACTGGATGGTGTGCAGTCGTGACAGGTGTACGTCAAGTCTGCATCCTTCTCCATGCTTGTTCAGTCTGTATGTGGAGCCAGCAGTCAGGGACGTGAACGATCTGAAGAAGCATTGTGCATCCGTTTGGAGTAAGGTTTATCAACAACCTGCGGCATGCAGCTGACACACCATTGCCAGTTGAAAGTGAGAAGACTTGATGTCCTTGCTGATGAAAGTTAAGAATTGCAATCAACAATAGAGGTTTCAACTCAATGTAAATGAGGCCCAAATCTGACTAATGACTCAACAGTAACACGATCAATGGAGAAAGACTGAAGTTGTCAAGGATTTCCGTTTGCTTGAAAACACAATTAAGCAGCAGCCAAGAGATCCAAGGACCCGTTTCCCAGGGTGAATCTGCTGCACAAAGTCTCTTGAAAGTGTTGAAAAGCAAGGATGCTTTCCCCTGCCCTCTTCTCTGTACCAATGCACATCCTCTGGTCTAGCCAGATTTGCAAGGTAGTATTGGGATCATGAATGATGAAGGGTTCATGGGGAGGGCGGGGAGTGGGGAGGGAGGGGGAAAATGAGCAGCAGATTTTAAGGGCTCACGTAGAAGGCAAATGTTTTGAGAATGATGATGGCAACAAATGTACATATGTGCTTGACACAATGGATGTATGTATGGATTGTATAATTAATTGTACGAGCCCCCAATAAAATGATTTTAAATTAAAAAAAGCAAGGATATTACTTTGAATATGGTGTGCGTGACACAAGCTAAGATAGTTTCAGTCACCTTATATGTATGTGAAGGTAGGCCACTGAAAAAGAAGACTGAAGAAGAAGAGATGCATTTGAATTATGCTGCTGATAATGAATATTGAGAGTACCATGAACAGCCAAGAGAACAACCAGGTCTGCTTTGGCAGAAGCACAGTTAGAATCCCCTTTAGAAATTAGGATAGCAAGCCTTTGTCTCACATAGTTGGTATATGTTATCAAGAGGGTCTAGTCCCTGGAGAAGGGCATCCCACTTGCTAAAGTGTGGGCATCCCAAAAGATGAAGACCCCTTTAAAAATAAATTAATGTCCTGCCTACAACCATGGGATCAAACGGAGAACAACTGTGAGCTGGTGGCAGAACTCGACCATGTTGCATTCTGTTGTACACCGTGTTTCTTTTCTTTTGTTTTTTAAAAAATATCATTTTATTGGGGGCTCAGACAACTCGTATCACAATCCATACATCTATCCATTGTGCCAAGCACATTTGTATGTTTCTTGCCATCATCATTCTCAAAGCATTCCTTGCCACTTGAGCCCTTGGCATCAGCTCCTTATCTTTTACTCTCTCCTTCCCCACCCTCCCTCCCCACGGGAACCCTTGACAACTTATAAGTTATCATTACTTCACCATGTCTTACACTGCCTGATGTCTCCCTTCACCTAAATATAGGCATGTACATATGTAAATATAGTTGTACATGATGATGGGTAAATAGATCTATGTGCATATATTTATAGGTTTAGTATTAAGGTCGTAGATGTACATTGAGCCTCTACTCATGTACACCCTCAATGCAAGAACACTTTGTTCTATTAAACTGGCATTCCATTATGCTCATCGTCCCTACATGATTGCTGAAGACAAAGCGGGTGCATAAGCAAATGTGGTGAAGATAGCTGATGGTGCCTGTCTGTCAGATGGTGCATCTGGGGTCTTGAAATCTTGAAGATAAACAAGCAGCCATTTATCTGATCACACCAGCTTGTGTGATCACGAGGTGTTGATAGGATCAGGTATCAGGCATCATCAGAACAAAAACTCATATCATTCTGCATGAGGGGGAGTGTGGAGTGGAGACCCAAAGCCCAGCTGTTGGCAACTAGACATCCCCTTATGGAGGGGTTGCAAGGAGGAGATGAGCCAGTCCGCATGCAGTGTAGCAACGATGAAACATACATCTTTCCTCTGGTTCCTAAATGCTTTCTCCCACTACCTCCCACCATCATGATCCCAATTCAACCATACATAGTGTTTCTATGAGTTAGAACTGACATGTCACCTAACAATAACAATAATGTATTAGAATTAATAGGATCGTGTATATGTGTTTTTTCAAGTACATAGGTATATACACATATACACATGAGTTGTATATGTATATAATCGTATATACACACACACATAAACTCAGTGCCATGGAATCAGTGCTGACTCCTAGTCAACCCTATTGGACTGGGTAGAATGGCTCCGGTGGGTTTCCTGAGACTCTAAGGACTTTCGGGAGTAGAAAGCGTCTTCTTTCTCCTGCAGAGTGGATGGTGAAACTGCTTACCTTGTGGTCAGCAGTTCAATATATAACCACTATGCTACCAGATCTCCATATACGTACATTCAATCTCACTGAAAGGTTTTGCTGACTCTGGAGCACAGAGTGCAACTTTGACTCAATGTTCCAAGGCTGGGACTTTTACTGATGGAGACGTCCACATTTTTCTCTGGCATAATGACTGGGCCTTTCAGTTTGCAACCAGACAATTAAACATTGCTCCAACAGGGCCCCTTCAAAGAAAATTATACAATATTAAAAATTGATGTTCATATCTACCTAATTTTCCTCATCATGGATGCATCTCTTCTTCTCAAGCCCTAGCTATTTAAGTAACCCGATACTTCTTTTTGTATTCTTAGACAGCGTATGTATTTTTTAAACCTTTTTCCCTTTGGCTTTCTTGTAGAAAAGAAAGAAAATGATATCTGCTTTATGCTTTGCTGTGATGAAATGTGACAGCTGTGAAATCAGCAAACGCTGACTTCTTTGTGTGTCCTAAATGATTAACCCCAAGAGGCGAAGCATCTGGCTGGCAGTTTGGGGCAGAAGAGGGCATTACATGGTGTCTATAATGGGAAATGGGGAAGATGGAGATGAGCTATGAAAATGCAAGCTTCTCTCTGAGCTTACAAACCCTTATGGGTTTGTGATTATTCACAATACTGCTGAAGGTCAAGGTTTAATGAATGGGAGGAAGGGACACACTATAAATATTGCTCATTCAAAACACTGCTGTCACAGCTATATAGCAATGGAGATTTTCCCGAAGTTCTACCTGGAATCGGAAGATGAAGTGGAAGGAGGGATAGCAATGCTGATGCTAGAGAAATCTTGGCTGAAAGGTGAGAATTTCAGAATTAATTTTCATGTATATTTTACTGATTATGCAAAGGTATTCAACTTTTTGGATCATACACAACCATGGCTAAAATAGCAAAGAACGGGAATTGCAGAACAACTAAACTGCACTTGTGTTGAATTCGTACATAAACCAAGATGCATGCAGTCATTTGCACAAACAATACGAAATGGTTGAAAATCTAATTAAAGTAAGGCTTAACGCTTTCAGTATACCATTTACTATGTTTGTTTAGAAAAATAATTTGAGAAGCTGAATTATATAAAGAAGCTGGAATGTGGATTTCAAGGGGACTCATTAACCTATCACTTTGCTAGCTGGAAGTGAAGAGGACTTGTGGAACTTACTGAAAAAGATGAATAACCCCAGTCTTCAGCATGACTTAGGCGTTAACATAAAGTAAACAAGAATTTCACAACTAGGCCAATCAGCTATATCATCATAGAAATGAAAATACTGAAATTGTCAAAGATTTCATTTCACTCTGATCTAAAATCAACACCTAAAATAGCGGCAATCAAAAATAAAACACACCTATTACACTGGACAGATATTCTCCAAAGACCTCTTGACAAGGTTTTTTTTTTTTTTTTAAAGATGTCACTTTGATGACTAAGGTGTGTTTTACCTAATCAATTACCCAATATACATACACATGCTGGATAATGAATAAGGACAACCAAAGGAGAGCGGATGCCTTCAAAATAGAGTGTTTGCTGAGATTATCGACTCTTACATGAACTATCAGAAGAACAAACAAATTCATCTTCCAACAAGAACTGCCTGAATGTTCTTTAGAAGTTAGGATAAGGTTTCATCTCATATACTTTGAGCTTGTTATCACGAGAGGGACATTATACTTTGTTAAGCAGAGAGCAAGTAAGAAATTAGAAGCCCCTGGAAGAGATGGATTGGCACAGTGGCTGCAATAAGTATGGCAATGAATGTAAAAATGACAGCGGAGAAGGGCAGTGTTTTGTTGTGTTGTACAGAGTGTTGCTAGGATTAGAACCATCTCAACGACACCTAACCACAACCCAGAAAGAATGTCAATTTGAACACACCTACCAACACCTGGGAGGCCTGGTGGTGCCGTGTTTACACACTTGAGATCCGCAAAGTACACACTTGGAAACTACCAGCTGCTTTGTAGAACGTCTAGAAAACACACCAGGGCAGTTTTAATCTTGTCCTATCGGTCGCTGGGAGTCGGCAGCAACTCAAAGGCAGTGCGGTTGGTTTGATTTGTCCCTACTAGTTCTGGAAATCGGTTTCCGTAACTACTACAGCCAAGACACTCTGTTGAACTCAGTTCTGTGTATAGCTTGTGGGATCCTCATGAGTGTAACCCGCTTCCACTGTCAAGGGCTTGGGTTTTGTTTGTTGGGAAAGTATGTGAGTTCCGAGTAGCCTAGGTTGTCCAGTGGCTAAATCTCAGCTGCTAATGAAAGACAGATGAGAGAGCTGGAGTTCTCTGCTCCCTTGAAGACGGAAAGTCTTAGAAACCTCTTATGGCATTTCTACTCTGTCCCAGAGTCCCTCTCCATGATTTGGAATCAGATTTATGACAACTGATGGCAATTTTCAGTTAAAGTGAAATGGAAACCTATTTATTGCCGATGAGTCCATTTTGGGTTGTCATCCTTCAAGGCAGAGTAGAGCAAAACAAAACAAAACGAGACCCACTGCCCTCAAATCCCTTCAGCCTCAGTGATCCTATAGGACAGACTTCAAATCTTCAAGGGAGCAAATAGCCTCAGTTTTCTCCCGAAGGAGTTATTGGTGCGTTTGAACCACTCTTGTAGTCAATTAGTCAATAGCCCTACATGTAACCCAGGTGTGCTACCACGACTCCGTAGAACAGAATAGAACTGCCCTGTAAGATTTTCAGAGTTATAAGCCGTATGGAAGGCAGCTTAGTGCACTATCAATAAACATTAGGCCGTTAACCACAAGCTTGGTGGTTCAAACCCACCAGCACTCTCAAGGGAGGAAGATGAGCCTGGCTGCAAAAGTTTACAGCTTTGGAAGCCCTCTGTGAGTAGCCACTGGATGGCGGGTTTCAAGAAATGATCATGTTGATGCAAGCAGACTACCATTTGTTTATCCCGGAAGCAGTTGATGGGTTTGAAGTGCTGACCTTTCAGTTAGAAGCCCATCACTGAAACAGTGCACCAGCAGAACGAATTGCCGCACATCTGGTAAGGATATTGGAGGCTAACTGACTCTAGCAGCCTAGCCTTTGATAACTCTACTTTATGAATGCTACTTATTCTTTTTTTAATCACAAATCCCTTACTCTGCCATTATTAAAATGGAGAATTATAATTATTCCACATATCCAAACTTATCATATCACCTGCTAATTTTGGTAGCTTTATTTTTTTCTCCATTCACATATAACTCTTTAATTTAGAATATTGTCGTAAGCAAACCAATAAACAAAAATGAGCAAAATCACTACATCCACGAATAAACACTGTTACCATTCTGGTGTATACAAAACAAACACTATCAACTGGGCTTTTATTCCATGTTAAGACTTAACAATGATAAAATTTTTTAGATACATGTAAGTTTCAATTCAAAGTTGTAGTCTCTGGCTAATTCAGTTAGTAATACTTTATTGCATGAGTACAGAAGGATACAGAAGCACAGACAATATCTCATTAGCTACATACCCTTCCTGTGAACTGTAACATTGTTCAGAAAATAAACAAAAAGTGATGTAATACAGGGTCACCATGACTTGGAAGCAACTTCATAGCAATAAGAGATTGTTCTCTTTTCTTGTTTTTTTTTTTTGGTGTGTGTGTGTCTAATATAGTGTAATATTAATTTTATGAAACATCTACTCAAAAGCTGAGACTGCTTATATCTACACTATGAATCTTCAATTTCTTGTGAATATATATATATATTTATGCCACCACATATATATTTTCTTGTCTTTGCTGTTTCTTCTTTCTTATAAGAAGTTGTGACCTTGAGATATCTGATTACTCTCTTTTTTCAGAATGGCTCTCTGCTTCTCTCCACTGTTCTGATATTTTTCTCTGAATATTTTACATTTAAATCTGTCAAGAGGCTCGGTGTGCAACTCTGGGTTTTCTTTTCAGTGACTCTATGGTGGATTAGGTGCTGGACTGCTAACCCAAATGTTGGCAATTCAAACTCACCAGCAGCTCTGTGGGAGAAAGACGAGGCTGTTTACTCCTATAGAGATTTGTAGTCTCGGCAACTCGATATAGGGTCACGGCTAGTCAGCACCAGTATTTGGGTTGCTATTTCTGGCCCTGGATTTGCAATTCTTCTCAGCGGATATTTCTGGCTGCAATATCCTAAAGGATTCGTGCATTCGTTATCTATATGAGCGATTTGCATGGGATTGGCCAGTTTGCTACCCATATTTATGCAGATTGATTCCACAATCCTCTCCACACAGGAGTTCACTTTTACCAGGACTGGATTTGGGTGTGTGGGATCCGGGAGGGAGGGGTGAAGAGGAGGGTCCCATCTAGCGACTGATCAAAACCATAAGACTTCCTGATCAACCAGTGACTGAGAACTCATCCTTTGGTATCTCTAGAGTAAGAACTTTCTAGATTCAAGTGAAAGGGTTATATTGAACTGGACACTTAGTTGATAATGGGGAAGACAAAGGCCAATG
The DNA here is from genome assembly GCF_050624435.1 of Tenrec ecaudatus. NCBI lineage: Eukaryota > Metazoa > Chordata > Mammalia > Afrosoricida > Tenrecidae > Tenrec > Tenrec ecaudatus. The sequence continues at coordinate 298,268,773 of NC_134531.1, forward strand.
GGGGTTCGGCATGTCTCGTCTGACTTCAGTTGATGACATAGCTGCTGAACTGAGAACTAATCCTTGGCATGCCCGCCCAGTGACACTGTAATGAATATGGATCATTTGGAAATGGGGAAAAGGTCCCTCTTTGTATATAAGTGTGTTCCTTCCTTATGATGCTTCATTGAATACTATTAGTGGTAGAGAGGACCAGTTCTCTACAATGCTGTGCCTATTATTTACTCTTTGTTCTCTGCAAAAAAATCTGTTCTTGTTATTTATTGTTATAATTTATAGATGTAATTAAGATGCTCAATTGCCAACTTTGTAAATACTTTCTCTGTGCAACTCAATCAGATCATATGTGAGCGTCCTCATCTCAGCAGACTTGCTACTGCTATTGTTCAGTACTGTCTAACCTAGTCTAGGATATCCCTCATAGGTAGAAATCTTATGTAAGATTACTACCCAAACCAAACACACTGCCATCAAGTTGTTTTTGGTTCACAAATGTCCTATATTGGATTTTTAAGATTGCAAATGTTTACAGAAATAGACAGCTTCATCCTTTTTTCTGTAAAGCTGATAGTGGGTTTGAACTGCTAACCTTGCTGTTAATAGTCCAATGCCTATAGGCTAGGTAACTTTAAGGAGACTGGGATGAGGGGGTGGTATAAACAGTTTGCAATAAACTTCTAACCGAAAGGCCTGTGGTTCAAACTTACCCCGTTGTTTCAAAGAAGAAAGATGTGGCAAAAATGCTTCTGGAAAGATTTTTAAACAAAACAAACCCTGTTGCTGCTGAGTTGGTTTTGGTTCATGGGGACCCTTTAAGTCTGACTATTGGCTCAGTGTGATTATTAGCAGGATACCTTTTCACTATTAGCATTCGTCGACTTAGTATAATGTATGAAATGATCTTGTTTATAAGGCCATTGATTATGTAATAGATGTAGCCCTTATAAAAAAGTAGATGTAGCTTTAAGTTAATCTGTAACAATTTTAAAAGGAAGAAAAATAAATGAAGCTATCACATGAAATTGTTCCTATTTAAATTTGAAACAAGGAGACAAGGACTTCGTTTTTAAAAATTCTAACTGAATAACAGTGCTAATAGCTGGAATCCACCATTATCTGAGAAGATAGGAACAGGATATGGAAATGTACTTCTTTTGAAGTGGACTAGGATCATTTTCAAAAGGATCACATGCTGGAATAAAATTGTGCCTGTGAGATTGTAGGCTTATATCCTACGGATTGCACTTTAGGCTACAATGCATTAAAAATAGAAACAAATAATCAGAATGAAATTAAAATGTGCCAAATTCATGAAAACTTAAAAATGCAAGGGGTTTGTATACAAGTGCCTAGGTCAGGGAAGGGATCCAAGATGTAATAACAAGAAAGTGCAATGAAAATATAAATACACTATATTTTTATAAAAAAATCCATGGAATGCTGCCAAAATAGCACTTAAGAGAAAATTTATCACTCAAAGTTCCTTTATTTGTATAACAGGGAAGACAAGAACAATGAACTAAGCCTCTACCTAAAGAATTTAGCGAAAGGATAAAGCAACATGCCAAAATAACATAAGTAAAAGGAAATGATGAAAAAAATAGAAATCAAAATATGTAGGAACAATCATAGACAAGGAATCCAATTCATATTAATGCAAACTTTAGAGATTTAGGAATACATTTAAGACTGCAAATGATGTGTACAACAGCCAGGTTTTTGGAAGAATACAAAATAAAATAAGTGAAGTGCAAACTATACTTCTGAATATAAAGAAAATGATCTTTTAAATATTTCAGAGGTTCCTAAATTTAATGATAGCTTTATACAATCTTAATGAAAATGCCAAAATAATAATTTTTATAAATTTTCCAGACAAAATTCTTGAAATGAATTTTGGCTGTATATAAGTAAGGATATTGTTAAATTTTTGTAATGAGAAAATTGAGAATTACTAAGTCTACCATTAAAATACACAGACAATGTGATAAAAAATCAGTTCTGATTCCTTTTCATACAAATAAAATAAGAGACTAAGTTTCATAAGCATTAAAATTTAACGTGTGAGTATGAAAGCAAGTGTAGAAAAAAATAAAGGAAAAGTGAATTTGACTAGATTATTGGGGTGCTTACCCTGTAAACAGAAAAGTGACAGAAAATGTAAAAACAGGGGCAAAATCCACCAGTTAGACTACAGAATACTTTTAGCTTCTATCAGAAAAAGATAAAAACTTAAATGAAAAAGCAGAACATAATTTCAGAAAAATGAAAAAAGTCTAAATCATTATTTTTAAGTTGGTTCTCCCATATTTTTTTTAAAAAATTTCAACTGCACAACAAATAATTAAAAAAATCACACTTACTGAATTCAACAGACATTTATTGATTACTGAGGGACTCTGTATATTTAAAAAATATAATCACTGGATATTTTGGAGCTTGCAAACACTAACAAACTAAATATATGCCAAAATATGCAAATTGGAATACTGTTAAACCATTTACTCCAATTTAGCTGATATAATTACAATTAAATATAAATTTCTACTATAGAGCTGTTTTTTTAAAAAGCTGGTTCATTATATTTTAAACATCAATTGTCCAGATTCATTAACATTTTAATACTTTAAAATATTTTCAATAACTCATATTAATTATTGAAAATTCAATTTACATTATGTAAGAAAGGTGCAGCTTCCAGAAATAACTATAATTAATTTTCTATTTATTTTTATTTTGTCAAACATTTTATTGTGATTTGAGTGTAAGTTTACAGAACAAATTACTTTCTAATTTAGCAATACATATACATTTTGTTTTGTGAAATTTATTCCAATTCCCCCATTGTAAGAGCACTCTTCTTCCAAAGCTGACGGTGCCCGGCTACCAAAAGATATAATGTTGGGGCTCTTAAAGGCTTGAAGACAAACAAGTGGCCATCTAGCTAAGAAGCAACAAAGCCCACATGGAAGAAGTACACCAGCCTGTGTGATCACAAGGTGTCGATGGGATCAGGTATCACCATCAAAGACCCAGAACAAAAATGTCATATCAATGTGAATGAGGGAGAGTGTGGAGTGGAGAACCAAAGCCCATCTGTAGAAATTGGACATCCCCTTACAGAAGGGTCACAAGGAAGAGATGATCCAGTCAGGGTGCTGTGTAGTACCCACGAAACATACAACTTTCCTCTAGTTCTTTAATGCTTCTTTCCCACTATCATGACCCCAATTCTACCTTACAAAACTGGCTAGATGAGAGCATGTACACAGGTACAGATAAGCACTGAAAACACAGGGAACACAGGACAGATAAACCCCTTCAATATCGAGAGTAGCCATACCAGGAGGGTAAGGGGAAGATGCAGGGAGCAAGGGGGAACTGATCACAAAGATCTACATATAACCCCCTCCAGGGGATCAGACAACAGAAAAGTGGGTGGATAGAGACAGTGGTCAGTGTAAGACATGAAAAAAAAGATAAATTATCAAAGGTTCATGAGGGTGGGAAGGTGGGTGAGTGAGGGGAAAAAAATGAGGAACTGATACCAAGGGCTTAAGTAGAAAGAAAATGTTTTGAAATTGATGAGGGCAACAAATGTACAAATGTGATTGACACAATGGATGTATATATGGATTGTGATAAGAGCTGTATGAGCCCCCAATAAGATGATTTTTAAAAAAAACAAGCACTCTTCCCGCTTTTTGTTTGTGCTTATCACTTATATTATTTCTTCTTATCTATTTTGACCTTCTGAACTTTATCCTCGGGCAAACACGGCTCTTTTGATCTTGTGTGGTTAATGGACCTAAGGAGTGCAGGTCTCCCGTGTATGATTATTACTCCCCTCATAGTCCCGTCTTATTTGGCTAAAAGTTGAATTTTGAAAGTGAGTTCAGTTCTGTGTCTTAACAGTGTCTGAGGATCACAGGCTCTGGGGTTCTACTAGTTTCTATTAGAAGAAAAAGTCTATTTATTTATCTATATCTATTTATTTTAATGTTTTGAGCTTTGTTTTACATTTCTATCCCACTTTATAGGACCTTCTATTGTGATCCATTTCAGAAGGTCAACCGTTGTAGCTGGTCATCATCTTGGTCTCCTGACTTCTGGTTCAAGAGACATTGCAGTGTTGTATCTTAATTAAGTGGATTTCTGTTGGCGGGACTTTGGACACGCATCACCTGTCCCAGGTGGGGGAAAGAGAGCCTGTATGTATGGGTGGAGTTTTGTAATTCCTGTTGATATAACACAGCTGCGGGTAGATTTGTCTGGTGTTCTGTGCTATCTCTCTATAATTAGGTGGCACACAAGTGGGTCGTTGCTGTAACCCAGTAAGTATGGCTACAGGAAGTGTGTGCGTGATAGAGTTGTGTGGTTAAGGTTGCTGTGTCTCATCAGGTGAAACAAGCAAAACAAGAACCAAAACCAAAATAAACATCAGCTTAAAAAAACACACCAATAAAACCAGGTGGGAGAAAGCAGTCCTACAACAGCCAGAAAGAAAGTAAAGTGAATAAAATGAAAGTTAAAAAAAGGATAGAAAAAATAAATTGGAGAAAACAAGGTGCAATGCACAAAATGAAGGAATGAGAAAAATAAAAACACCAAAGAAACGAAAATAGTAAAGGACAAACTATAAGAGAAAAGAAAAAGGAGAAAGAAGAATGGGAGGAAAAAGAAGAAAACATAAAAATGGAGGAACATACCAAGCCCAAAATAAGAAGAAAGGGAGGAAACTGAAGCAGGGGAAGCGTGAAAGTTGGATTCGTGGCAACTTGAATGAGCCAGGATTCGCCAGTTTGACAGTTGAGGTCCCCCCACCCTAAAGTGACCTAACATCACGTAATTAATTGCGTCATGAGCTCTGCTGTGATCAGACAAGCCTTTGTAAGAAGATTAGGGTGGAGTTCAGCTCCTTCCTCAAATCGCAGCCCTAATGGTGCTTTCTCAAGAGTATTTCATATGCGGTTCGATGCTGAAAAGAGCTGCTTTGCTTCTGGCTGCTTGGAATCCTGCGCTGGCTCATCCACGTGACTGTCTTGCATCAATGGCCTTTCACATTGCCTGATCAACTAGGGAACCATCACAGCCTGCCATCTCTCCTACATCCACCAGCCATATTCTTCCTGCTTCAGTACACGTAGATTACTGAGTCAGGAAAAGCCTCCAGTTTTAACTCTGAGCCACAGACCTGAGCTGGGCTAATGTCTGTTTCTACAATCGTGTGGGCAGTTTTCTTGATATCAATCCCTCCTTTCATATATACATATATAAATGTCACTGCCTTTGATTCTCTAGAGAACTTGGTCTACACAGCAGGGTACTTGGAATGGGTCAGGGCCCTCTGCCAACTGAGGAGCCTATGGGGTCGAAAGGGAAGGATGAGAGTGTAGGATGCCAGTCTGGACTGAGTTTCCTGATAGACTACATGTTACCAGGTCAGGAACCTCTTCCTGAAGCCGCTTGTGCAGGTTCAAACAGTGACTGAGATCAGGGTATTTGTTCTTGAAAGGAACACTTCTGGGTCCAGAGGGCAGCTGGAGGCAAGGAAGGTGGCTATGAACTGAGTTCTTGCCCAGCTCGTTTGGCTAGTCACAGGTTGAATGTCTGGCACGGTGCTGTCTGTTTTTCTGAGCAGGGCAGCTCATGAATCTCCACATGCGAGGGCGGTGTCCTGGGAGCCCTATCTGCAATGCAGAACAGAAGTTGCACACAGGAATGTAACTGGCCACTGGGTGGTGAGGGTGGTGTCTTGCCAGTCCTCTGAGTTCCAGGAGGGTTTGTGCAACTAGAAAGTGTCCAACTTCTCTTGTCTTTAGCAATCGGTGTGGGCGCTTATGCAGGTCCTGGGTAAGCAGAGCTCTTATTTGACCATGCCACTGCATCAGACAGCTAACTTACTCATCTGTCTCCTGCCCTGCCCCTTTCATTCAGTTTCTTCTCTTGGTTGGTATTCACTCTCCTTCTCTATCCTTTCCGCTCAAGCTCAGGGTTCCTAGATAATTATTTGTAACTATTCATTTCACCTCGTGTATCTTTGTTTTAGAGGGCGTGTAGTGTGTTTACCTAGTCCATCATCTGCTCTAAGTCCCCCTGAAATGCCATTCCAAAGATACACAATTATTCATTTGGCCAATCTCCTTTGTTTCCTCTGTCGGATGCTTCAATTGTTTTTAGCTATTACAAATACAGCATACGTGTATATCTATCTATCGATCAATCATCTACCTGCACTTTTTCTTTTCTTTTTAACATTTTTTAGGGGTTCATACAACTCTTATCACAATCCTTACATACATCAATTGTGTAAAGCACACCTGTACTTTATATTATGGATTGGGTGACCCAGTGACTCAGGTCTTACATGTAAGATGGATATGATTCTCACCCTGCCCTTTTAAGTTTCCAAGGTAGGGAGCAATGCCTATGCAGAGACCATAGCCTATTGCTGCTAGCAGGATGCTGCTACCATCTCCCATCTCGACCTGTTAGACCACAAAGCTTCAACCCCCCTAACCCATCCTAGGTGAAAGCAAAAATGATCACAAAATACTCATTAGTCACTTGTCCTTTCACCCTCAGAATAAGAATGAATTCTATGGTTTCAATTGATTTCTAGCTTCAGGAAAAATTTAAGATAATATTCATCATGCCTAAATTCTGTTTTCTTGGTGTCTCAAACTGAATTCCTTCAGGCATCAACTCAATTCCATGCACATTTCTTAAATGCTCAGGGAGCATTTTCCTAACTCAATCTTCTACCTCAATACATCCTTCCAAAAATCTCTCTGACAAATCTGGTTTGCAGAAGACTATGGATGACCGTGGGAGCCCAAGATCCATTTGTGAGATCTACATTAGGAAAGAAGCCTCTGGTGAGTTCCCTCTGTCCATAACAGAGGGATGAGGAGGTAAGATACTGGTGACCAATCAAGAGTGCTTTGGCGAGGTGACTACAGAAGATCAGACTGATAAACCTGACCGGAATGGATGAAACCTTCTCAGTAGATCTCCCCTGGGATGCATGGTGTACCTGATCTGGGTTTCAACGTTTCCTCTATTTGTTTAGTTTTTGGTTGTTCATATTGGGGCTTATCTCAGATGTCTGACCCTCGTGGGTGACACTCTTGATTTTTTGTATTCTGTTTTTCAGTATATGAAACCCAGGATTGATGATGTATAAGGACAGAAAAATAGAATAAGGGTTTCTAGGGGGTACAGTGTGTGTGTGTGTGTGTGTGTGTATGTGTGTGTGTGTGTGTGTGTGTGTAAAGGGGAGCTGATGTCAAGGAGTTCAAGAAAGAAAATAACATTTTAATGTTTTTAAATTAATTGTGAATGTTTTGAAATACTTGCTACCTTGTAACCAACCAATAGCCACAGACATTTTTCTTTATGAAATCATGATTGACCTTAGAAAATCACTGGGTTTCGATAGCCCATCTTCTCTCTCAATTATCCACTAACTTAAAATCATAGGTGTTTGCAGGAAAATCAAGGTATGAAACTTCATATTTTCTAATATCTGACCTTCACTGAAGAGTATTTTTTATTTGCTTAATTTGTATAATTGTGTTTGTTTGTGGTTGGATGAAGCATACCTTCCTTATAATCCTTGGGGGGGAAAGTCAATTGTCTACAGATTGGCTTTGATTCTCTACTCCAACACTGCTTATTCATATTGATATAGTTGTTTGTTTGGGGTCTTTGAGACCTAATACCTGATCCTATTGACACCTCACAATCACATAGGCTGGTGTACTTCTTCCCTATGGGCTTATTTGCTTCCCTGTTAGATGGCTGCTTGTTTAATTAACCTCAAGTCTTTCAGACCCCAGACACTGTTCTTTTGAAAGCCAGGCACCATCTACTCTTTTCACCACATTTAAAAGCTGCTTTTTGAATGCATCTATTTTTAAGGAATTAAACTGTCATGTACCAGACAATTTGGTTACTATTATCACTTAGAACAATGCTATGCTGTTGTTAGGTTCTGATGAGTAAGTTCTGACTCAGAGAGTCCCTATCTATTTCTATAATAGAACATAGCTCTATGGACTTCTAATAGGCGCTGTTTTACTGTTGTATAGCATTCGCCATGGTGCATTTCCACATTATACCCATTCCCAGTGATGAATGTCAAGATTGCCTCCAAGTTCATGTCGGAATAAATAAAACTGGACAGTGACAAAGGACAACAGAAGAAGGAAGGTTGCGTTCAGATTGTGATAGTCTTAAAGAATATTGAATCTACTGTGGATTTACAGAAGAAAAATAAATCAATTTTGGAAAAACTACAATAGAAATTCTCCTTAAAGGTAAGGTCAACAACTCAGGCTCATCTCTTTAGGACATGTCTTCAGGGAAGAGAAAACCCTGGAAAATTACATCCTGGATGTCTAAGTCAGGAGCCAGGAAAAATGAAAGAAACCTTCAACGCAATGTGTTGCCACGGCAGCTACAATGATGTATTCAGATTTACCCTAGGTCATGACATGGCCCAGGCCCAGGCAATGCTTCCTGCTGGTCTACCCGAGGGAGAGCCACATCAACAGCAACTCACCACAGCAGAAGGAAATCGGCACAGCCACGATCACAGCGGGAGATTTACCAGATCTTTCTCAGTAATTCAGAGCTAAATGGAGCAAAATATCAAATGTAGAAAAATCAGAAGGAACAAAGAAATCAATTTTAGTTCAGTTAAATTCTGGAATTTTAGAAGTAACATGTGAATAAGCTTATTTTATGCATACATGGAATTGCCACAATGATGGACTGCTTAGTGGGCCATAAGCATTCGTATTTCAATACATTTCCAAATACTGAAATCTGACGACAGAGTACAGAGAATATATTTCAGAGTCTATTTCTGACCAGAGTAGAATGAAATTGTAAATGAACAAATGTAGAATGGATCTCGAAATGGTAATTTAACAATTTATTTGCCAACAATGCACGGCTCAAAAGAAAAAAAATAGAAAAATCTTTGAAAATTATTTAGATGAATGTAAAAGAAAAGACAGCATACCCACATTTGTGAACGTCTACTTAATGGTTCTGGGTAAGAGAGTTATACTTTGCAATGTTTATATTAGACTAGGGGAAATAGCTTCAGCCTTTAGTGCTTTCACCTTACAAAGCTATAAAAACAGGAGCGAATTTATTTTACATCATGTAAAAGGAGAGAATGCATAGCAAAACCAATAAAACAGAAAATAGGTGTTCAACAGATAATAATAAATTAAAGCAAAATCTGGTTTGTTGAAAATGTAATTAAAATCAATAGAACCTTAAACCAGTGCCATCAACTATTTTCTGTAAAATGCCGAATAGTGCTTTTAGATGTTACATACGAGGGGTCTCTGGTTCAATTTCTCAACTATCCTAATGTGGCATAGAAGTCAGCATAGACTATACATAAATGAACGAACCTTCCCATGTTCCAGTAAAACGTTTGGGTAGACACTGAAACTTGAATTTCATATCACTTTTACATATCACAGAATACTATTTTGCTTCTAGTTTCATCCAAATATTTAGTCTGAAGGCCATTCCTATTTTGTGGGCACCTGCTCTCCCCTGTTTTACTCTCGATACATTAAACAACCTGAATCAACTAGAATATTCAAAAGGGTGTAGCACCATAATGCAAATGTGTACTAGACTACCATTAAATAAATGTAACTCATTAGTATGATGAAATATTATAAAACAACCAAACCCTACTTCTGGAAGGCTTGTCCCAATGCATCCAGAGCCTACAGAACAGACTAGAGCTGCCCGTAAGTTTTCCATGACTGTATTCTTAACCGATGGAACGCTCGTGGCACAGGGGTTGTGTTCTATTGCTAAGTGAAAAGTCTATGGTGTGAAGCCACCAATATATGGGGGAAGAAAGATGACGCAGTTTGTTTCCATAAAGATGTACAGCCTGAGAAATCCCATGAAGCATGTCTACTTTGTCCTATAGGGTCTAAAGTAGTTGGAATCTAATTACAAAGCAGGTTATCAAATCTTTCTCCGACTGAGTGACTCATAGATTTGAACTGCAAACCTTTCAGTTACCAACTGAGCATTCAACCACTGTGCCATGCAGGCAACCTGCGAAAAGTTATAATACTATCACATATGAATTAGTGATATTGCTCTGTATTTGTGAGAAAAGCTAATCACAATCAATTATTTTTTCTCAAGAGATATAAATATAGCTGTTATAGGAATGTAATTTATGTTTTTGTATATATGTATGAGATGATAGAGAAAAATACAGAGAGATATAGCTAGGGGTATTGTTTATTCGAAGGATGAAAATAGAATTAGTGAGGAGAAATTAACTCTGAAAAGTATACACGGCTTTACATAATTTTTCTTATTATTACATATTCCTTTTGTTACAAAACTGCTAAATAAAATTATGTGCCAAGATCTGATACTTAATAACTCAAAGTAATATGTCTACATCTTTTCAGCAATTAATTTATGACTCTAATTCCATGGCTCTTCTTAATACATCCTATTCCATTAATATTAATACATGTATGAACTATGTAGATATCTAAATAAAATGAGAAAGATAATGTTATGTTGTGATTACAGATATGACTGGTTACAAAAGGGAATTTTGAGAGTAGCATGATATATTTTTTACTTTATTTCCTCCCTCTACAGTTAAATATATAATAATAGTAATAATATTCTGAGGAGATTTTGATAAGGATAATGGTAGCATTACTGTAGATCTCAAGTAATATCCCATTCCTTTCACAATGCCCTGGACTAATCAGGAGAGTCATTTATACTAGCCACTCCATATGGAGTGCTTATTGAGTACTTATTGAGCTTGTCACTTGACATGTATAATTCCATAATACTTGGTATATTAATTTGTTCCATTTCCTCCTGAAGTTCCTTTTAAAAATATATCCATGGAGGAGGTCTATTTCTGCTCAGTCCCCTCACAGGAGAAAGAAGAAGGGCATGAAGTGAAAATGAGCTGCACTCCTTTCTGGTTCTGATGTCTAAAGCCACAGAAAGATTTAGCTAATGTTCAGACTCTATTAAGTATTTTGTGGTGGGTTTCCTTAATTCCCATTGAAATCTATTTTCCCAGATTAATAGAATATCTTCACTGACAGCCACAGACATCTCTTTGCAGAACATTGCTTAGTTCCTTAGCCTCTGCTGTGTACAGGTACGGACATGGGAGTCCTGGTGGCACAGCAACTTATGTCTTGGGTTGTTAGCTGAAAGGCCAGCAGTTCATTTCTTGAGAAAAATATGGGGCAAAATACTCCTGTAAAGATTTGTAGTCATGGGAACTCACAGAGACAGTTCTACCCTGTCCCACGTGGTTGCTATGAGTCAATATTGACTTGATGGCAATGGGTTTTTATGGATAGAGAAATAAATATCCTGTATGATAGTGGGCCTTGGTGGCATGTAGGGGAAACATGTTAGACTGCTAACCTCGAGGTCAGCAGTTTGAAATCACCAGTGAAAGATGAGATTTTCTATTCCGGTAAAGAGTCACAGTCTCAAGTTCTACCCTTCCCTGTTGGATTGCCATGAGTCAGAATTGACTATATGGCAGTGAGTTTTGTTTTTGATGATCATTTATACAATCATAAAATATTAAGGAAAGCATAACAATGAATAGAAATTACAGAATATTTGTTGTACACACATAGAACCTGTACATAGACCAACGTAGAACCTGTGCATGGACCAAGAGACTGTTAACAATGAAACAGATGGTATATGGTTTAAAATCAGGAAATGTGTACTTCAGGCTTACTTTCTTTCACCTTAGTTATTCAATCTGTAAAGGAGTAACTATTCTGAGACGCTGGACTGCTTGAAGAGGAACATGGCGTCAGGAAATGCCATGTGGAAAGAAGACTCATCAGCAGATTCAAGTTTGCTGAAAGTAAAGAATACTTGAGCATTTATGGATGAAGATTGTGTTAGTCTGGGGAGGCTAGAGAAACAAATCCACAGACAGTCATATGTATCTAAGAGAGAGTTTTATATAAAGGGTAAGTTCACATTAAGAAAGCATCCCAACCCAGTGCTGCCCAAGTCCATAAGTCCAACTTTAGCCTCTACAAAGTCCTCAATCTCACAAAACACACACAATGATGCCTAACTGCAGGAGGAAAGCCAAATTAGTGAAGGTGTAAACATCTCAGCGCTGGAAAGGGTCTCCATATGTGTGCTTCAGCACCCAGGGCTGCATCAGAGTAGGTTCATGTAGCTTCTCCTCAGGGAAATTTCAGAGGAAGTGAGCCTTGCAAGCTGAAGCAGGGAACTGGCTATGGCAGCTGCACCCTGGTCTAACAATCAGAGAGAAAGAGACCCGAGAACCAGAAAGGCAAGGCTCACTGAGCCATTTATCTCTCTGCCCTTCAATTAACCCTACGTGTGTTTACTGGCCAGGTTGCCACAATACACCTTAACTATCTCAAAGATTAAAAAAGATCAACTTCAATACGGATTGCATTTTAACATAGAGAAAAAATTCTCACAACTGTACCAATAAGCAGCAACGTTGTAATAAATAGGAAAATGAATGAAGTAGTCAAGAATTTCTTTCTACTTTGAGGCAAAATCAATACTCAGGACTCGAGTATTGAAGAAGTCAAACGATGCTTTGGACAAATATTTTGGAAAAGATCACTACAAAAATTTCTTGTAGTCATGTTAAAGACTACAAGGGTATGCTTGACTTGACCTATGGTATTTTCAGTAGTCTCATATGCATGTGAATGCTGGAAAATGAATAACCAAACCAATAACGGCAAACTCACTGTCATTGAGTCAGTCGATGGATAGTGATCCTATAGGACAGGGTAGAACTGCCTCTGTGTTTCTGAGACTAACTCTGTACTGGAATGGAAAGCCCCATCTTTCTCCCACAGAGCATCTGGTGATTTCCAATGGCTGACCATGTGGGTCACATCCCAACGCATAACCATTACTCAACCAGGGATCCTGTAGACAATGAATAAAGAAAACCAAATAATTGATTCTTTTGTATTATGATGTTGGTGAAAACATTAAATATACCAAGGACTTCCAAAAAATCAAACAAATTTATCTTACAAGAAGTACAAATGTTCCTTCAAAGGGCAGATGGTGAGACTTCTCACATCTTGCGAGCATGCTATAAAGAGTGACCAACTAGAGAGGAACATCATGCATGATAAAATAGAAGGTCAGTTAGAACAGGATGGCCCTCAATTAAGTGGATTTTCACAGTGTGTGCAACAATAGTGTCAGACGTGGGAAAGATGATAAGAATAGCAGAGAACAGAGCAGTGTTTTGTTCGGTGATACCTACAGCTTCTGAATGGTTACCCGAAGATCAACACGTAAAAGCAAAAATAACAAAATATTTCAAAGGCAGAGCGTGTGTATTCTTCAATCTTATTTATTTTTCCCCTTTCATCTTCCCGATATGTGGTATGTACCTATGATGACTGAAGCCTGTGTATCCAGCTTGGTCCATGAGTTGGCCTTGAACACATAGCCATGATGGTAGAATATCATGATAGAAGGCTTTTGTGTAACAAATGTTCTGCAGCTTTTCTGGATATCTTACTTCTGACATTTGTAAGAGAGACCGATATTTACATTTTATTTGTTGCTGTTCTTAAATGTTTTCCAACTCATAGTGAACCTGTGGGTTCACAACAGAATGAAACACTGCTTGGTCCTGTTTCATCTTCACAATTGATATGTTTGAGCTCATTCTTGAAGCCCCTGGGTCAATTCATTTTATCCAGAGTCTTCCTCTCTTTTACTACCACTCTGCTTTTCCAACCCTCCATGAGGGTATATCCAATCATCTACAGATGGACACTGGGTATCCACTCCATGTCCCCAACCCCATTCACCTTGAGTATGGTTTTATTCTGGGTCTTAGATGCCTGATACCTGATCCGAGCAACACCTTATGATCACAGAGGTGGTTGTCTTCCTCCATGTGGGCTTTGTTGCTTCTGAGCTAGATGGCCACTTGTTTATATTCAAACTTTAAAGACTCCCCACATTATATCTTTTGATCGCCAGGCACCATTACCTTTCTTCGCCACATTTGCTTATGCACCCATTTTGTCTTCAGTGATTGTGTTGGCAAGGTGAGCATTGCAGAATACCAGATTGTTAGAACAAAATGTTCTTGTGTTAATGAAGTACTTGAGTCGAGGCCCAAAGTCCATCTGCAACCTTATTTCTTAATATATTAATATGGCTACATAATTCTATTTCCCTCTCATTATATATATGTTTACATATATACATGCCTGCATTTAGGCCTCTTTAAATGCCCATTGCCTCTTGGTCCTTTCCTCTATTTCCTTTTTACTTCCTTCTTATCCCACCATCATGTTCGACCTTCATTCAGGGGTAGTAATTCCTCGCTGCTATATTGCCCTTAATTGAGTCCCACCAGACATCCTATGGCCTTTGTTCCATTGATTTTAGTGCACTTGTTGTTCTTTTGTCTCTGGGTTGTTGCCCCCACCCCCACCCTCACCTCTGCCTTCCTTTCTCCCACCTCTCCTTCTTCCTTCTCCCCTGGAACCATGGGTTGCATTCTTTTCATCCCTGAATTATTTATCCTGCTTATCTTATCTAGATAGACATGCAGATACTTAATAAGTGCAAAAACCAGGCAAAGGCAAATAAAACAGCAAAGGAAGTCAAAATCAACAAAACAATAGCTACAGCAGCAAAAAACAAACACAAAATAACAATAACAAACAGAATGCCACTGACAACAATGGAAAAGCTTATAAATAGTTCAAGGTATTTTTTGTTGGCCTTTAGGAATTGTTTTCCAGTTGAGTCTGATGGGGTACCACACTCTGTCTCCAAAGTCTATTTTTGGAATTCCTGGGGGTTTCATCACTCTGCTCCCCCTACCGCTCTGCTGCATGCCCTCAGTGCCTTGACCCAGCATGATGGGGCCTGATTGCACTATTCCCACACCGTGTCTCCAGTGCTGTCCCCTTAGCACCATGGTTCAGTGAGGGATGATGCAGTGTCCCATGGTGGGGCCAGCCCTACGGTTCCCCCCATGCGTTGTTTGCTCTGAGCAGGAACATCGTCATAGAAAGCTTGATTAACACTCTGACCTGGTGGAACGAACTATAAATGCACTATCTCCTTAACATGAAAAAGACAAATGAGCATCCTCTTGATTTTGATTTCACGTGATGAGTTTTTTGTGGGGGTGAGGTGATGATGGTGTCTTCCACTGGCTTGCTTGATGTTTGGTGCTGGGGTTGTAAGGATAGCACCATGTCGTGTCACCAGTAATGACCTTGGGAAAACGTCTTTGCTGCTGGGAGCTGTTCTTTCAAAGAACTGCATGTTTCCCTCAACGCATCTCTGTGCTGTTCAGTGAGAACCCGAGACACACATTTCTCAGCGACCCTTGTCATTCTCAACTCTCCCGCTGAAATTCACTGAACCCAGCTCCAAGATTGTCCAGGTAACTTCTCCATCTCTTCAATGGTCCATTGTTAGTCTTCCAGCACAAGTGCACAAGTTTGTTCACATTTCTGTGCGTCGGGGAGTTCACAGACATCCAGAAGCAAATTTGTCATCAAAATGTCACCTTTTGGGAATCAAGAAAACCACGTGCTCACTTGAGTTTTCCCACAGCACTGACTTTGTAAGTTGTGCTCAACATCACAACCGTTTCTGGGGCATTTTGTTCCCTAGCAGAAAACAAAATTTCACAGCCACACCCTGTTCTCTTAAATTGGCCACCACAAAATATTTTAAAAAACCGAGGTTCGAGCTAAAATGCTTTTACCAAAAAAATTCACTGTGAGCAGAAAAGAAACATTCCCAGGCGACGGCGCTTGGTGCACTAACCCACAGCGAGTTGCTCAAGGCTGACCTCAGTGGAAGAATGCACAAATGCATACTCCAAAAGCGCCTCCCAGTGTAGTTTGCCTTGTTTTTTGGTTCCCCTTCTTCTAACCCAACTTTTCTGATTACTTGCTCCGCATACAGATGGAATGAATATGGTGAGAGACTCTAATCCTGATGCACGCCTTTCTTGATTTTAAACCATGCCATAATCCTTTGTTCTGTTCACACAAATGCCTCGCACACAGGTTCTGTGTCAATACAATGAGGTGTTCTGAAATTCTCATTCTTCTCAAGGCAATCCATAGTTTGTTATGATCCACACAGTCGAATACCATGGCATAGTCAAAGCAGCATGTCTCCACGAGACTTCTCCAGCTCCAGGGCTCTAGCATTGGTCCATGTGTCTTCTCAACAGGATGTCTCGCAGGGAGTGAACATGTATCCCACCTCTAGCGAGTTACTCTCTTTAGCACCTCCGAATGATGCCATCAAGCTGCAACCTGACTGACAGAATAACTCCACCCTCTTAAGTCGCAAATTGACAGTAGATAATGTGATATCATTTCCAACATCAGAGCAACACAAGTAGCGAATATACAAAGATACCTTACTGGAATGTATTCTATAACACATAAGGAATCAACATCTTTGATCTAAACATTTTTCTAGATTAAAAAGAGGCTGGTTTCAATTATATTTTTCACTGTTAGTGAAAATCAAATTTCACTTATGCTTATTGATAATTTCTGTTTCTTTCCCAGATCTTGTAAGAGTCCCAATATTTCCCTATTTCAGAAAATGTGGGAACATTGTAAATTTTCTATATGTCTTGATTGACACAGCGATGCTCACTTTCTATACCAATATGGGACTTCTATAAAAACAGTTCTGTTCCCACTGATTCAAGGTAAGCAAAGTTAGTTATTTCCTCTTCCAGATCAGGAGGTCTCCTTATGTGCTGTTCAGTCAACTGAAAATCCAAATGACAATTGATCAGAGAAATTGCTCCATTGGTATCTTCATCCACCATCTGTGTTTTAGGTCAATCAAACTCTTAAACATTATGCCTGTCTGTAATGATATGTTCCGTTTCAACTCCCCTCATCAGAATGGGGGGAACATGATTCCTTTCACCAAAATCAGAGGTTTAACAAGGGCCTGTATTGTAATTATCATCCATGTTCTTTGGAATTTCATATTGGTCTTGTGAAACACTAGTGTGTTTTGTAATTCTTAGTGACAAGGCAAGCTAAGGCTCAAGTCAGGACAGTTTGGCCTTCTATCCGGAGAAGTTGAGAAATAATAGGGAGGTAAGAAGGGGGGAGAAACCCCCCCAAACATGGTTCCCTTCTTTTATGTGACTCAAACAGCAGTGAAAATCTTGTCAAAATTTGATATTATTATTATAATAAATACGAATGCTTGACTAACTTATCAGAATATGCAAAACTGTACTATTTATGTATGCAATAGCTATAAAACTCGACTCTTTGCTCTATCTAAATTGTAATTCTGTTCTATCTAATAAATGCCACAAGGGATTATTTACTAAAGAGACAGTGTCATAATAATGGCGGTAGACTGCAAATACAGAAAATTCAATATAGGGTCCCTAAAAGCAGACTGTGAGATGGATGCTTAACTTCACGTGCTTTTGGAGGGGGGCTTCTCAGAAATTACTGCTACTGGAATAAAGGAGGTAGGAAGGAAAAGTGGGACAGGCTATGCAGAAATATATACTAAGCTAGAATCTGGTTTTCGCCAATCCCAAGGGAAATCCGGAGGGTAATTTGCATTGCCTCAAGGCAAAGGCTAGATCTTTCTGCTCCTCCAATTTTAGTCCGTAATTTTATTCCTAAGGCTATGCGTGTGGATGCATGTAGGTATACACTTCAGCCAACATCTGGGAAAGGAAATTTATTTGTCTAGAAAGGATTCTGTAGAGAGAGCTGAAGATGTGATCCATTGGCATATATAACAAAGGAATCAAATAAATAGGCAGGATCTTAGTGACTCATTGCTACAGTTCACTCCCTGCGTCACTCAGATCCACTTATTTCTCACATTAGGCTCATTCAATTCTTGCACAGCTTCTCCATGATCTGTATCAGTAATGGTGTTTTGGAAGGTACTCACGAGGAGTGCTTTTGCAATAAGTTCCTTTTCCTTCAACCTCAAGTCTGTGGCTGGGCTAAAATTGACATGTAGTATTCCTCTTCTCTATCACTATTTTAATTTTCCCCATTGTCAGTCAATACTTCTTCCTTTTTTTTTTTTGCAAAGGGAAATTTGTATTTTCTGGAGAGCATACATAGTAAAGTATAATTTCTAAATGTACAATTTAATGATAGTAATTACGTTCTTCCAACTGTACATCCATTTGCACCCTTTCTCATTAACAAACTCATTACCCCATAAGGTCTCTATCTAATCGAATCTCATATGTATTCAAGACTGATCCCACACAGACTGGTGTTAAAACAGTAAAATGCTGAGACAGGCGGGTTAACTTTAAGGCAACTTCAGGGGATATCTTTATGTGAAGGAGAACAAGATTTTCATAACTTTGCAGGTAACTCAGCATACTTCTTGATACAACACCCACACATGAAAATTGGTAGTTTCATCAATACTTTTTAATACTATTACATTAAAATCACCTGGACTCTCTTTCAATGATAATTGATTTTTAGTAATGACACTTAAAGATATTGGTTAACCAAGTAATGCATTACACATGACTTCTAAATGTAGCCAATACTTCTACTGATTGCAAATTTGATGTTTGCAAATTTGATGATCTGGACTATTATTTCCAAGAAGCTCTGAGACTATTTCTCATGAATTTTCCAGAAATTTCCTAATTTTCAGTTAAGTACAACCATAAGAGTGCCCAGAGAGATAGCCCAGTGGATGACCTATGTTCCAAAGATACATGTAGCATCAAGTCTACCCCCCCTTTTTTACATTAGAAGATCACTTTATTGGGGCTCTTAAAACTCTTATAATTGTATCAAGCATATTTGTACATATGTTGCCATCATTATTTTCTAGACATTTTCTTCCTATTGAAACCTTGGTACCAGCTCCCCCTGTACCCTTGTGACCTTTTGATAAATTCTTATTTTCATATCTTACACTGACCACTGTGTTCCTTCCTCCGTGGTTTTGGTTGTTTGTCCGCAAGGAGAGGTACGTGTGTGTGGCTGTATGTCAACCATGCGATCAATTCCCCATTCTTCTCTCCTCTCCCCTCTTGGATTCCATGTGTCATGAATGCTTATCTCTTATCTGTATCTGTGTACATGCTCTGGTCTAGTCCGAAGTGAGAGGAATCACTGGGGTTATGATAGTGGGGGGTGAGGAAGACTCAAGGAACCCGAGGGACATTGTGTGTTTCATTGGTGCTGTACCGTGCCCTGGTTGGCTCATCCCTTCACCGTGACCCCTCTGTGGGGGCATGCCCCATTGTCTACAGATGGACTTTGAGTCTCTGCTCCGGCCCCCCTCGTTCTCAACAATATGTTTTATTTTGTTTTGTTTGTTTGTTTGTTTCCTTGTTTGTTATGAGTCTACTGATGCCTGTTACCATGTCCTAACGATACCTCTTGATCACACCGGCTGGTGTGCTTCTTCCATGTGAACTTGTACCTTCTCTTCTAGATGGCCACTTGTTTAACATCAAGCCTTTAAGACCCCAGATGTTATATCATTTGGTAGTCGGGCACCCTCTGCTTTCTTTACCACATTTGCTGTGTACCTATTTTGTCTTCAGTGATTGTGAAGGGAGGGTGAGCATCACAGAGTGCTAGTTTGTTAGAACAATGTGTTCTTGTATTGAGGGCCTACTCCCATTTTTGAGCTGAATGAATTAATCCTACCAATATAATAACACCTTTATTTGTCTGCTAGTATATTTTTATAAGGATGGCAACGTTTGTTTTGCTCTGTCTTGTTTTTGTGCATGTCATTATTTCCACAGGTTTGTCAAAATAAGATAGGCTGGATGAACAATCTGGAGGAGAAAACACGGGACCAACAGTTCAAGGGGGTGGGACATAGGAGAGGGGGAGGTGGGGGGGGGAAGGTAGTGGTGTTAACAAACCCAAAGGCAGGGGAGCAACAAGTGATCCAAATGGGCGGTGAGGAGGGTATGGGAGGCCTGGTAGGGCTTGATCAAGGGTAATATAACCAAGAGGAATTTTTGAAATCCAGGTAGGGACTGAGCATGCTAGAAGGACGGGAGGAAAGTCAAAGAAAATAGAGGAAAGAGCTGGGAGGCAAATGGCATTTATTGAGGTCTAGATAAAGGCATGTACATATGTAAATATATTTATATATGAGGATGGGGAAATAGATCTATGTGCATATATTTATAGGTTTAGTATTAAGGTAGCAGAAGGACATTGGGCCTCCACTCAAGTACTCCCTCAATGCAATAATACTTACTTCTATTAAATTGGCATTCTATGCTGCTCATCTTCCCAACCCAACAGCTGAAGACAAAGCAGATTAATAAGCAAATGTGGTGAAGAAAGCTGATGGTGCCTAGCTAACAAAAGATATAGCATCTGGAGTCTTAAAAGCTTAAAGTTAAATAAGTGACCATCTAGCTCAGAAGCAACTAAGCCCACATGGAAGAACACACCAGCCTGTGTGATCACAATGTGCCGAAGGGTTCAGTTATCAGGCGTCAGAGAACAAAGAATCATATACTTGTGTGCTCACCTCCATGATATGATCACTGATGACAAATGGGTGCATAAGCAAATGTGGCAAAGAAAGTTGATAGTGCCTGGCTATCAAAAGATATAGCATCTGGGGTCTTAAAGGCTTGAAGGTAAACAAGTGGCCATCTAGCTCAGAAGCAAACGCACATGGAAGAAACACATCAGCTTGTGTGATCACGAGGTGCCGAAGAGATCAGGTATCAGGCATCATCAGAACAAATAATCTTATCATAGTGAATGAGTGGGTTGGGGGAGTGCAGAATGGAGACCCAAAGCCTATTTGTAGGCCACTGTACATTCCCTTACAGAAGGGTCTCGGGGAGAAGATGAGCCAATCAGGGTGCGATGTAGCAACGCTAAAACATGCAACTTTCCTCTAGTTCCTCAATGCTTCCTTTCCCCCTCCCCCACTATCATGACCCCAATTCTACCTTGCAAGTGTGGCTAGACCAGAGGATATACACTGGTACAGATAGGAACTGGAAACACAGGGAATCCAGGGCAGATGATCCCTTCAGAACCAGTGGTGTGAGTGGCAATACTGGGAGGGTAGAAGGAGGGTGGGTTGGAAAGGGGGAACCAATTACAGGATCTACATGTGACCTCCTCCCTGGGGGATGGACAACAGAAAAGTGAGTGAAGGGAGATGTTGGACAGTGCAAGATATGACAAACCAATAATTTATAAATTACCAGGGGTTCATGAGGGAGGGGGGAGCAGGGAGGGAGTGGATAAAATAAGGAGCTGATGCCAGGGGCTTAGGTGGAGAGCAAATGTTTTGAGAATGATGAGGGCAATGAATGTACAAATTTGCTTTACACAATTGTTGTATATATGGATTGCGATAAGAGTTGTATGAGCCCCTAAGAAAACAATTAAAAATAAAAAAGAATGGCAACGTTGTTGATGTGACTTTATTCATAGTCTGGCTCCTACTGTTTTCTTTAACAGCAATATATTTCCTCTGAGCATCATGACATCAAGCCGTAAAGAACCCAGGTTTGAAAGGAAACTGTGTTTGGCTGACAGAAGAAGTGGGCTGAGGTTGGGCAGGGAGCTTTGGTAAAGTCAAATTACTAATGGGCCATGCAATTAAAGTAGAAGGGACTCCAACTGGGGGGTGATTAATTTTGCCATTTCTCTGGGTATAAGAGAGCCATCTCAGAAGATTCTCCGAGAGCTTCATATGACCAACAGGAAAAAAGCTCCACCAGCGGAGTGTGTGAGCTCTCTGCCTGAAATAGTGGAGGCAGTGCAGACTCCAGATGAGCCGGGGCTCCAGCGGCACCCGAGGAGGCACAAGACCTGAGGACAGAACAGAGGAGCCGCAGGGCTGAGACTAGAAACCTTGAGAGTGTGAGGCCGAGCCTCAGGCAGGGAACCAGGTCAAGGCCAAGGTACCATGTAGCTGAGAGGCAGAGTTTGTGGTTGGCTGAGCAGAGTCCTTGGACAAAGGACGATAGCCTTAAGACTTTCTGATCTTGACTTGTGGTAAGTTGAGAATTCTCTGACATCTTTGTCATCATTGCAACGGATTATCCAACCCAGGAGAAAAGGAGAGCTCCACCGGAGAAAAAGTTGGTTTCAATATATGGTGAAAGGCTGAGCAAAGGTGCGGGCATCTTTAATCTCTGAGTTGTGGCAGTTGGGCTTGCCTAACCCCTGTCTAACCGGTCAAACAATTAGGCACTTCCCCAAGGTCTACCTAAATATTTACTAAGGCCAGTTTTCTCTATATTCACAATGGATGGTCAGGTACTTAGCATAAAGCATTGCCAACTGGGGGATCTACCTGCACCACAGTCTTTCAGGGATACCCTTTAAGATGCCTGTGGATTTTTAGCTCTATCGCACATATCAAGCAAACCTATTC
Source organism: Tenrec ecaudatus (assembly GCF_050624435.1). NCBI lineage: Eukaryota > Metazoa > Chordata > Mammalia > Afrosoricida > Tenrecidae > Tenrec > Tenrec ecaudatus. The sequence continues at coordinate 298,291,264 of NC_134531.1, forward strand.
CATCAATCAAGCTTAGGTTTATTATTCCTCCATTGAAATATGTCAGAGAAAATCTTCTGTCAGGTCATAGGTATTAGTTCAGGAAGATGATATGTGCAACTGGGATAAGTTACATGGGGGCCTGAAAAATTTGTACTGCTAACTTTTGTCATCTTGACTGACTTAATCTTAAACATTATTTTTTAATTTGAATTTTACAACGGATATTTTGGACCCTATCCATATTTATAATTTTATACACCAAAAGTGAAGTTAAAATTTTTAATATAGCTCTTCTATCCATGTCCCCGTATCTGTACCATTCACCAAATGATTGCATGGGACTACACACCTAATGCATTCAGTGCAACTTAGATTTGTTCCTATAGTGCTTGGCTCTTGCTCATCTGCTACTACTTGAAATCGTTGAATTTTAACTAGTTCTCATTGGTAGAGTGAATCTGTGTATTATTTCTATCTTCTTTTTTTTTGAGAGTGAGAGAGTGAGAGTGAGAGAGAGTGAGAGAGTGAGAGAGAGTGAGAGTGAGAGAGTGAGAGAGTGAGAGTGAGTGAGAGTGCGTGAGAGAGAGCCCATCTTCTTTTAATGCTTCTTGCATCATTTAATATTTTGCCCATGATATCAAAAACCACACTCACTACCAGAGAGTGGATTCTGACTTAAAGTGACCATATAGGATAGGGTAGAACTATACCTGCTGGTTTCCAAGACTGTAATTTTTACTAGAATAGAAAGCCTCATCTTTCTCCCTCAGAGGTGCTGGCAGTTTTGAACTGCTGACTTGGTGATTAACTGCCCAACACGTAGCCACTAGGCTGCCAGGGCATAGAATCTTTCAGTATTTCAGCACAAGGTTTGAATATTTTCTTGAGTTTAAGTTATGCTGAGTGTGGTCTTCCTTTTTGGTTTTCTAACTCTACGTCTTTGCACATTTCATGATCATATTTTACTTTGTCTTCTAGAGCTGCCTTTTGAAATTGACTGTTCAAATCTTTCACATCATCGTTTCTTCCATTTGCCTTAGTTACTCTAAGAGTCAGTTTCAGAGTTTCTTCTGACAGCCACGTGGATCTTTTCTTTCTTCTTTCTAATGACCTTTGGCTTTCCTCATGTATATGATATTCTTGAAACTCATCAGGTTTTATGTAATTAGTGTTCAATGCATCGAATCTGTTCTTGAGCTAGTCTCGACATTTACTTGTGGTCAATTCACGTTCCTATTTTGGCTTCTTGGACGTGTTTTAATTTTCTTCAGCTTCAATCAGAACATACATATGAGCAATTGATGATCTGTTTTACAGTTGGTTCTTGGCCTCTTTTTAGCTGCTGATCATGAACTTCTCCATCGTCTATTCCCACAGATGTAGTAGATTCGATTTTTCTATATTCCAAATGGAGTAGTCTATGAATATAGTTATGTATTGTGTTGTTTACAATAGTTATTTGCTGTGAAATCAATCATTGGTCTTGTCAAATAATATCATATATTCTCCAGCTTTGATTCTATCACCAAGAACATATTTTCCAACTACTGTTCCTTTCTCTTTGTTTCCACCTTGGCATTCCAATCACCATTGATTATCAATGCATCTTGACTACATGTTTGATCAATTTCCTACTGAAGATGCTGGTAGATTTCTCCCATTTCTGCATCACTTGCTTTTGTTGTCAGGGCAAACATTTGGATAATAATCACGTCGGTTGGGTTTCCTTGTATGTGGACAGATCTTGTGCAATCCATGATAGCATTGTAATTCAATATAGATTTTGAAATGTCCCTGCTGACGATAAGTGCAACACCATTTGCCTTCAATCTGTTATTTTTGGCATGCAATATGATTTTCTGATTCAAAGTGACCAATAGCAGTCCATTTCAACTCTCTAACACCTAGCATATTGGGTTTTGTGTGTTCTGTTTAAATATTGACATTTTTCCTTTTCCTTCTAGATTCATACTTTGTACATTTAAGGTTCTGATTATTAATTGATGTTTGCAGTTGCTTCATTTCATTTGGAGGCATGCACCATCAGCGAATGCAGCTCAAATGCTTTGCTCCCTCAAGCTTTCCCCCATCATGTCATTATGGTTGGCTCTACTTTGACAAAGCAGCTTTTCCCCAGTTCTAGTTTGAGTAACTTTTGACCTGAGCGGTTCATTTCCACCCCCACCCCCACTATCTATGACAATGTTCTACTTCTGTTCATGAGGCTTGCAGTATCTCACCGTGTTTCCATGCTATCCACAAGGATTTCAGTGACTACTTCCTCCAAAGTGGACAGCCTATTCCTTCATTGTAGTCAATCATTCACTTTGGATGATCATGCTGGTGTTTGAAATACCAGAGACATAGCTCCAAGCATCACAGAAATATACCAGCCACGACACTAGGACTAACTGTACGCAAGTAGTGGTGGCCTAATTCTTCAGGATGCAATAAATGGGTATTATCGTTGCTTCTAATGTGTCTTGACTTTGATGGAATTTTTGTTGAGAAGTAAGCTTCATGTTTTTAGATTTTATCTTTTAATTCTGGTTTTCCATGCATTTTTGGAGTGTGCTAATATGTTTGTGTATGTTGTTATTTCAGCATTCTAGATCCAATATGCATTTATTGCATACAAGGGAGGAGGATTCTAGGAGAAAGGATGAAGGAAATTGCTTCTGTCTACAATTTTTTTTAACTAAGTGATTCCAGGCTCTTTCTAAGTCAAGAGATTTAGATTGGGGTAAACATTTATGCATAATTAATTCTAAAAAATAAAGTGCTACAAGTCAAATTTTGATTCATTGTCAATATATTTTCAATCTCTTTTCAATTATGGTCTTTCTTCTCACATTTGACGATCAAATTTCTGTGTAGTTTTTGTTGGTTAGCTAACCTTCATTCAGCTTAAATGAGAGAGAGTCTCCTTTGACATAGTTCAAGCAATAAATAATTTTAATTTCATTTAATACAATGTCCTGAAAGGGAGCATATCTAAATGAGAAGAAAAGTAGATCCAAATGAGAAAAAAACTGTCCAAAATCACCCATGGCATTTTCCTCTTCCTAGTCTGCTCCCCAAGTGTATCTGACGTTTTTCATTCTGGTCCCCATTAGGATCACATGACAGGTGTTGTCCCGTGGTGTCAACATGTGACAGTGCCATCAGAAGAGGCAGAGGCATGCCTTATGTCTCTTTTCATTTTGATTACTAAGGAAACTTTTCTCAGAAGTCCCCCAGCAGAGTCACCTCATGTTTCATTCTTTCACATGGAGTGGTGGGCAGGATTACATTTCCTTAAACTTTCAACTTGGAAAAATAAGAGAAAAAATACATTAAAAATTCCATCAACTGTCCTACATCTATTCCAGTCTTTTAACATAAGAGCCCCCAATAAAATAATTTTTAAAAGAAAACAAAATAAAATATATCTTTAAAATGATGGAGTTTAGCATCACCGGTAGCTTTCAGTATCAATATAAGGGGCCCTAGTGGTGTAGTAGGCAAGCTTTGACCTGTGAACATCAAAGTCCTCAATTTGAAACTACCTGCCACTCAGAGGGAGGAAACAGACAAGTTTTTCTACTCCCACAAAGTGTTACATTCTCAGAAACCCACAGGGTCAGTTCTAGCCTGTCCTAGACAGACACAGTACCTCAGACTCAAATCAATGGCAGTGACTTTGATATTGGTTATCATGAAAAGAACTGACTTATATAGTAACCAGACTTCTAATATATACTAGCATATGTTAGACTATAGGATGGTGGACCTTTATGTGAAAAGAAAGAAAATTAATGTATTTGACAGTTTTAATGAGAGTTAATATATACATTATATGCAAAGAAATGGATGACGTGAATTAAAAAGGTAACAATCTTTGCTTCCTTTAATTTACTTGTTGAGGACAGACCCTTTATTATATGCCTCTTCAGTGGTATTCCCATTAATTAGGACAACTTAGTTAAGGAAGTTAATTAATTTTTAAAAACATTTTATTAGGGGCTCATACAACTCTTATCACAATCCATGCATATACATACATCAATTGTATAAAGCATATCTGTACATTCTTTGCCCTAATCATTTTCTCTCTTTTCTTTTTTTACATTGTATTAGGGGCTAATACAACTCTTATCTCAATCCACACATACATGTGTCAATTGTATAAAGCACATCCATACATTCTTTGCCCTAATCATTCTCAAAGCATTTGCTCTCCACTTAAGCCCTCTGCATCAGGTCCTCTTTTTTTCCCCCTCCCTCCCCGCTACCCCCTCCCTCATGAGCCCTTGATAATCCACAGATAGTTATTTTGTCATATCTTGCCCTATCCGGAGTCTCCCTTCCTCCCCTTCTCTGCCATCCATCTCCCAGGGAGGAGGTCACATGTGGATCCTTTTAATCAGTTCCCCCTTTCCAACCCACTCATCCTCCACTCTCCCAGCCTCGCCCCTCACACCCCTGGTCCTGAAGGTATCATCCACCCTGGATTCCCTGTGCCTCCAGTTCCCATATTCACCAGTGTAAAATCTCTGCCCCATCCAGTCCTGCAAGGTAGAATTTGGATCATGGTAGTTGGGGGGAGGAAGCATCCAGGATCTGGGGGAAAGCTGTGTTCTTCGTCGGTACTACATCGCACCCTGACTGACCCGTCTCCTCTCCTAAACCCCTCTGTGAGGGGATCTCCAGTGGTCAACACTTGGGCCTTGGGTCTCCACTCTGCACTTCCCCCTTCATTCACTATGGTATATATATATATATATATATATATATATATATATATATATATATATATATATATATATATACATATATATTTTTTGAAGCTCATTTTATGGGAAACCTTACACCTCTTATAACAATCTATACATCAATTGTAATAAGCATATTTATACATATGTTGCCATCATTATTTTCTAAACATTTACATTCTATTTGAACCCCTGGTATCAGGTCCTCTTTTTACCCCCCACTCCACTCCACCCCCACTCCCAGTCTTGTGACCCCTTGATAAATTATAAATTATTATTAATTTAATATCTTACACCAACTGCTGTCTCCCTTCCCCCACAGTTTCTTACCCCCTCCTCTCCCCAAATTCCCCTTACCCTTCTGGTATCATTACCCCCATTTCTGTTCCTGAGTGGTTTATCTTACCTGGATTCTGTGTGTTGTGAGCTCTTATTTGTACCTGTGTACATGCTCCAGCTTAGCCCACAGTGAAAGGCAAGACTGGGGTCATGACAGTAGGGGGTGAGGAAGTCTCAAGGAACTAGAGGAATATTGTGTTATTTCATCAGTGCTATGCTTCACCCTGGTTGACTCATCCCTTCCTATGACCATCTTGTAAAGGGATGTCCCATTGTTTACAGATGGATTTGGAGTCTCTGCTCTGACCCCTACCCCCCATTCTCAACAATATGTTTGTTGTTTGTTTTGGGTCTTCTGGTTCCTCCTACCCAATACCGTTGACATCTCATGATACAGACTGGTGTACTTCTTCGTGTGGGCTTGTTGCTTTTCTGCTAGATGGCCACTTATTTAACTTCAAGCCTTTAAGAACCCAGACACTATATCTTTTGATAGCCAGGTACCATCAGCTTTCTTCACTACATTTGCTTGTGAACCCATTTTTTTTCTTCAGTGATCATGCCAGGAGAGTAAGCATCAACATTAATTAATTTGAGTTGATATTTCAGCATCATTTGAAAACAAAGGCAGCTAAAAAAGTGAATGTAAATTGAATGGTAATAATTTACTTTAGAAACATTTATAGCAAACTAAGAATGCTCCAAATGTCCAACTTTTCCAAGATGTTATCCTACACTATGCACTCACCCCAATTTTAGTACAGGTCCTCACACTCCTGGGTTCTACAATTTGCTCCAACCTCTCACAGAAACTAAGGGAACTTTAAGGAAATGTCTCACCTGGTCATAGGTGCTGTTGAGTCCCAAATCCAAAGATCAGGTAGAAGTAAACCTAATGCAGGGTCCAGGGACAGAAAGCCGATCTGTCAAAAAGTCCTTTAAATTAGGTCTTCTTCTTGGCCATTACTACCCATGATCAGACAAAAAAACGGAGGTCACAGGAGGAAAAACAAAACAAGACGTTAGTGGAGGTGTGGTTTTATATCTTTCAGCAGATCATATACTCAAGAAAGATGAAGGTTGGTGACTGCAGTCATGCTTTATGGTAGAGTCTAAAGATTCATCTCACTTGATCCTGTACCAGAACACTCCTTCCAAAATGGGAGACTAATCAAAGGCACAGAGGCTAGAATTTATAGGACACCACACAAGGGAGTATGGCTAGAAGGGTTATAATAAGTATTTGACTATATCTCAATGGCATATACTGTCCTTAATACCTGACACTCATACACTAACTCTCTCTCTCTCTCGTAGGAAACTAACTTTTCTATGAGAAAATTTCACTGACCTAAAAAGTGAGCCACACTCACATGGACATGACTAGATACAATAGAAGGACACAATAATGAAATTATTCCCTATCCTTTATATGGAATGGGTAGGTGTAGAACTTCCAAGCCTCCTGAAGCCCTGGTCATTTTAATCCTCCATAAGGGGTTTTCATTAACATATTTGCTTTAACCTGGGCACTAAGTGCTTGCTTTTGTCAGACAGAAGATAGCTCTGGAGATTAAAAAACATAATATTTCAAAGTAATATCTTTTGCTTTTGTGAGTAACACAGAGTTTGATGACTGGGTCCTTGTAAACACTTTATAAGGAAGTAAATATACCACTTGTGTCTTCAGCTGACAACCATTTTGAAAAGCCTGAAAGTTGTTTCATAAAGGAAATGCCACATTTATCAACTCAGTACAAAAGAAAATACTTGTCTGTTGACTGTCTCTCACAGAACTGTATGGTTAGTAGTCTCTTCGGGTTTAAATCATAGCTTGACACTTTTGTACATTTTATTTTGATTGCTGGATATCTCTGGAGCTAATGGAAAATCAAATAAAGTTTTGTGAAACTGTAAGGATTTCAGGCATTCTTTTACTGGTTGATAAAGAAGAAAATGAAAAATAAAGGACGTGATTTGAGACATTTGGTTAGTAGTTAGCTATTTTCTTTTTTTTCTAGCTACAGGGTTTAGAGAAACGACCTATATGTTCACATTTTTATAGGTTTCATTTGCAACACACAAAATGCATGCTATTAGGCAGGCAAGTAAAGTGGTGCATACATCATATGTGGGGCAAGAGTCTGATACTTACTTTATATAAATGCGTATCTTGAATAAAGCCTGATAATAAATTAGACATTGGCTTTAAAGTAACTGCATTCATTACTGCAGGCTATTTCAATAAAATGAAATCTACATGCCCTGAACCTCTATTCAAATTATTATATGTAGACTGATGACGAGCATGAATGAAACTGGGATGGCCTTTCAAGATTTGTGTCCCTAATTTTCTACATAAACTATGAAACCTACGGTCTCTGTTACTAGGGCCTCCCGATGCCTATGTCTTTTCCACTGGCTCAGCCAGGTCAAAGAAGTTGAAAATTCTTTATCTTTAGGACTAGTATTTACCCATGACTTGGGTAATGTCTGCTTCTTGTTTTCCCTGCGGAAATGAGTAGATGAGTGAGAATGAAATCATCACCAAATTACTTATTTTGAAAAATAAACAGTCCTGTGATCTGGATGTAAGCCATTGCCAGCTAGCATCGCTTGGCATGAATCTTCCGAAATACAGCAATAGGTAAATATAGTACGTGGGGTACGTCAGGCATCACTGTTAAGGCACGTAGGCACTAAAATCAAAGGGAAATGGATGATTTTGGTAGAGTTAATTTCCAGGAAGGAAGAATGAAACAATAACAAGCCACAGGGTTATTCAGGAAAAAAAGCTGTCCTTGTTTTCCGATAAACGTCTTTCACTCTTCCACCTTTTTCCTGTCGTATTCCTGTTCTGCACACTGTTAAGGGAAAGCCGTCCATCATCTCTTACAGATCTGCTTCCCACATCCGGTCATTGGCTACTAAAATGTGCTCTTCTTGTGAGCAGCAGCAGTCTCAAGCTTAAGGAGCAGGTGGACAGCTCCATGGGAGCAAGACAGCATGCTGACTGGGGAACTTGAGCTCATCACTCTGAAAATGACCAGTTTTACACACAGACGCTTCCATTGTCCATGCAAAGTTAGACTAACTTCTTTTGTGGAACACAATATTGGTAGTCAAATTGGATAGTAAGGGAGAAAATGACCAAAAATTCTCTTTGACTAAAAGTCTATGGGGCATGTAACTCTAAATGGTTTCTGTTTTCTTTTTACAGTGATCTACAAAGAGCTTCTTGGAGAAGTTCTCTCATCTCTTTAACCTGTCCACAGCCCCAATATTTTCAGGTTCATGAGCTCTTAACTCAAATTTCTACATTCCCATCAATAGCACTATGTTCCAAAAGTTTTCCTAAATGAAAACATTTGTTGCTATTTCTTATTCCCCTTCACTCTTTATGAGCCAAAGCTAAACTCACTGCCATTGTGTTGACTTGGGCTCAGCACAGCTTTGTGGAGTGTTGTTGATGCTATAAATCTTTATGGGAGACCACAGTGTCATCTCTCTTTCTTAAAGCAGCAGGTGCCTTTGAACCACCAACCTTGTGGTTAGCAACCCAGTACTTACCAATCAGTGCTGCCAGGCTCCTATGTTTCCTTCCTTGTGTTATTGTTGTTAAGCACCCTAGAGTCAGTTCTGACTCATTATGATCCTATGTACAACAGAATAACGTGCTGCCTGGTCCTTGGCTATCCTCACAATCATTATATTTGAGTCTATTTTTGCAGCCCCTTGGTCAATCCATCTAAAGCACCTTCCCCTTTAACAAGTATCATGAACCTTTCCAGGAACTGGTTTCTCCTGATAACATGTCTAAAGTACACAAGACCAAGTCTTGCCACTTGGTGGCAATTCACCTCTAAGGAGAATTCTGGCTGTACATCTTCCAAGGAAGAGTTGTTGCTCTAGTGGCAATCCGTGGTACTTTCAATTCAAATGCACTGATTCTTAATAAGCATATACAACACCTTGGTAGAACTTAATTCATAAGAATCCATAGGATTGTTTCTTCTTCCCCATCCTGATGAGGTTCCCAATTCATGGGTGCCATGCCCTTCCAAGAACCCTACTGATTGAGTGGTTAAAGTATGTGGCTGATAACGAAAAGATTGGCTGTGTGGAAGTTACATAATCTGGGGTCAATTTGCAAGGATTATGAATGAAGGGGTGGAGTCTGGCAAGTCAATGAAGATATAACCAGTGAGGCCTCTGTGTGGACTTGGCTTTCTCCTGAGAATTCTGGGAACTCCTGTATTTCCTCCTTGGAGGCAGGAGACACTTCTTTCTTTCAGTTCACTTCCTGGGAGACTCTCTACTGACAAGTCTGATTCCTTGTGAGACATCTCTGAGGAGAAGCCACATCGGCCTACCCTCAGGCAACCAGAACCCTGGACCTGGAGAAGCCACGTGGAGATTCCTGCCAGCGCTGAGATGCTTACAATGCCACTGGATCTCCAAGACATCCCACCCACTGTCCTGTGATCTTCCTGCATTTGGTAACATTGCATGTGGTTCATGAGTCTGAAGAGGACTTTATAGATTGGTGTCGGACATATGGGCAAATATCAGACTTACAGTCTTGATCTGGACTGGGTTGGGATGTTTTCTCAATGTTTAATTGCTCTTATATATAAACCTCTTCCTTATACATATATGAGTGTCCATGGATTTGTTTCTCTAGTATACCCAGAGGATGGTGCAGGAGTGGGACAGCGTTCTATTTTACATGTGGTTATTATGTGCTGAATTTAGTTGAGGGCACAAAATAATAACCAAACACAAACAAAGTTTAGGAAGTAGTACGTGTGGTTGCTACTTTCAGAATACATTTTAATTGAGGATCCGCAATGTTGGATGAAATGAACTCTGGTGACCTTGCTCTATGTGTCGTGTTGCCATTTTCAAGGTCCACAGTTTGAACACACCAGCCACTCCTCAGGCCATATGTGAGTTTGCCTGCTCCCTTAAAGAGTGACAGTCTCCTAGAACCAAAGGAGTAGTTCCACTGTGTTCTACAGGGTCACTGTAAGTTAATATTGGCCGAATAGCAGTGTGTTTTAACACTGGATAAGGGGTCCTGGTAGTTCTGTAGGTCAAGTGTGGGGCTGCTCACTGAAGGTTTATTGATTCAAATCCACTGGCCATTCTGCATGAGAAAGATGAAGCTGTCTGTCATCATTCTTCAAAGAGTCACTTTTATGAATACCCTACATAAAAGCCACCGAGTTTAAATTGACAGATGGTAATAGGTTCAGTCAGTTTGGGTTCAGTATTGGATAATGCTGATACTGTTCTGATTAACTGTATTATGTCAGTTATCTCCTTCCTTGGAGATAGATATAGTCCTTTCCATGAACTGAGTACACATTCCATTCTAGTCAGGTTGGTCGTCGTGCTGCACTGTTACTGTGAGGGGCTCTCTAGTGGATTCCTGCTCAGAAGGAACTACTCCCAGCTCCTACACCATCCACACACTTGTTAGGTTTACCCCCATTGTGGCAGCCACTGTGTTAATTCACCTCATGGAGGGTCTTCTTTAGGGCTAGCCTCTATCTTGCCAAGCAAAGCCCTCCAGGAGAATGATTTCCACAGTGGCGCCTTCAGTGTGTGTAGGCCCAGGAACGGTTGTGAGGATGGCGCAGCACTGGGCAGTGCTGTGTTCGGTGGTACCCAGAGTCACGAGGGGCCAGACAGAGCCTGTCCGATGGCACCTCGCAGCAACACCAATGGGTTCGGGCATAACAACTCTGAGACTCGGCAGTGTTGTGTTGTGTTGCACATAAGGTTGTTCTGAGTTGAGGTAGACTGAAGGGCATCTAAAAACAATATAAAAAAACCACTTACAGCTGGAACTCTGGAAGGTACAGGCAAAGTCCAAAAGAGTGTTCTTAGATCACTATTCCATTCTTTCCATTCATTCCAGCTCTTTCCTAACCATGTTGTACATGCTTCTTCACCATTGATCACTTCTCGGCTTTCAGCTCATGCTGTCCTTTCTCCTTTTGCTCTTCTTACAGATTCTTTGCAACTCCTTCAGAACTATCATTCTTCCCCGTCTGTTTGGCTGGACTGCTCTTTGTTGACTCCATCCCTTACTCCTTCAAATGCACAGTTTGCAAGCTGAACCTCCTCAGGGATCCCTCCTCTGCTAGAGGAGTGCATTGTTTTCTTTCCAACGCCCCGTGTCTGTCCTTTACAGCACTCAACCTGTCTGAATCGTTCTGGCTATTTTTACTTACTTCTCTGCTGCTGTCGTTTTTTGCTGGCATGCGTATGTCCTGATGGCTTGGATCTTCTTCTTCTCTTGCTTACCACTGTGTTCCTAACATTATGAGTACCCGGCACTGAGTTGGTACTCACATACATCTTCCCCTGACTACTCTATATTATATTGTTATTTTATTCTCTGTTCATTATTAGTATTATTCATGCTTATACTTTATCTTCCTGGATACAGATCTCAGCTTCCAATAATAGCCAATACTTGCTCTTTTCTCACACTCTTGGCTGGTGCTACTTCCGCTGTCAACATCATCGATTTCATTTTAAGAGCTTAATCAAGTCATACATTTTCTATGAATTGTTCTATCCCTACCCTTATATGTTTGCCCTTTGCACATATATACTTAATCCTTTCCTGATTAAGAGCTTCTACCTCATATCATTGTTATCATCTGTGTGTATCATCCCTCTAATGAGAGTGTAAGCTGTTATAAAGAAGGATCAATCTCACAGATTGCATCTTAGAAGCCCATTTCTCCTGACAATTTGAGCCCACAAGTCACTGGTGGACAATGTATAGTTGTAGAAGGACATGGAGAGAATAGAGCACGCAGTGTCTACCAAGAGCCAATTACATTTATCCTGCACATTACCTTGCCCACTAAATCGTTGCCGAGAATTGCAAAGACATAATGCAACGAACATTTTTCATCTTTTGTAGAGTTTCGAGGTGTCAGTAGGCGTGATAAAATATGAAGAGCCTATGTATGGAGCAAGATAAAAATCCTTGAATTATTCTCATCCCCTTTCTTCTCCAACTGTGCCACTTTTGCTCTTCACAGAGAAAGCTGCCCACCCACACCAGGAGACGCAACAGAGAGTAAAAGGTTTTTGGCAGTATCTTATAAAATGATTAAATGAGTTAAAGAAAGAACCCAAAGCCTCTCTGTCTTAGTCACCAGTATATATCTAAGGAATCTACCCTCATGTAATTTCGGTGTCCCAGTTCAAGTCTCTCAAAGACACCTGTGTTAGTACAGTGAATGAAATAGCTACCTACTGAAATCTTCCAGGTCTTATGTAGGAACAGCCAGCTTTGGAAACATTTAGGTGAGCTTTTGAAATTTTGATGATAAGAACTACAAGGGGAAGTAAAAAATATTGTTAGAATATCATAGAGACTATTTATTCACGAAAAAATATGGGTTTTAAAGGCTTGAAAGTAAACAAGCAGTCATCTACCTCAGAAGCAACAAAGCCCACATGGAAGAAGCACACCAACCTGTGTGACCATGAGGTATCAAAGTTATCAGGTATCAAAGAACAAAAAAATCATATCATTGTAAATGAAGGGGAATGCAGAGTGGAGACCCCAAGCCCATCTGTAGGCAACTGGACATCCCCTTACAGAAGGGTTGCGGGGAGGAGATGAGTGAGTCAGGGTGCAGGGTAGCAACGATGAAACATACAACTTTCCTCTAGTTATTAAATACTTCCTTCCCCCACTATCATGATCCCAATCCTACCTTACAAATTTGGCTAAACCAGATAATGTCCACTGGTACAGATAGGAACTGGAAACACAGGGAATCCAGGATAGATGATCACTTCAGGACCAGTGGTGAGAGTAGCAATACAGGGAAGGGGGAGGGAGGGTGGGATGAAAGGGAGAACCGATTACAGGGATCTACATATAACCTACCCCCTGGGGTACAGACAACAGAAAAGTGGGTGAAAGGGGACATCGGGCAGTAGAAGATATGACAAAATAATAATTTAAAAATTATCAAGGGTTCAAAAGGGAGGGGGGAACAGGGAAGGATGGGGGAAAATGAGGAGTTGATGTGGAGAGCAAATGTTTTGAGAATGATGAGGGCAACGAACGTACAAATGTGCTTGACACAACTGATGTATTTATGGATTGTGATAAGAGTTGTACGAGCCTCCAATAAAATGTTGAAAAAAACCCCGTTAGTTAAATAAATAGATTCTGTCCAGAAAAAAATATGAGCTTGCAAAAATATAGTTTGCACCTAGCTTCCACACATTTCTGAAGGCAGTGTTCACATCCCTCCCATCCTTCCTTTAAGAATTCTTTCTTTTTGTGTGAATGGCAGTTTGCATTTCCTTGAGGGACTCAAGTTGTGTTCCTTTGAAGTGTTCTTTGAGTTTGGAGAACCAAAAGGAATTTGAAGGAGCCAGATCAGGGCTATATGGTGACAGCCAACCATCACCTACTGAATGGACCTCTCTGCCCAGATAATTAACCCATTAGATTCCCTGAGGAGCCACTGTCTTAAATTGACCTTTAGGGGGAGGGTAGGCAGCCTGATAAGAGTCAGACAAGTGTATGACAGAGATAACTTGTGTGCAGTCATTTATTGATTGCAGAGACATGCTTAAATAGGTTTTGTTTGAAATAAGCTGGGTCATGTATGGATTTGAGCCCAGTAGCAATTGATTTTTACTGTGGTGAATAACATGTTACTTTCCCCTTTCCCTTATATAAGAGAGGAAGTTTTCACAGCACCATGGAATTTTGTGTGTGTGTGTGTGCTAATATGTTTTGACACAATATTGCTATTTTTTCCTTTATTAGCTGGATTTAGATTTCATGGTTAATGTTTTTAAAGCATATACTTTAAATTTAATTTCACTGTATTTTAAAATGTTTCGATTTCATAAATGCTTTTTGGAAGTAGGGGGCAGTAAATAGAACAAATTTTGAAAGATATTGATCTACACTTATAGTTGTAGATCAAAATAGGATGGCATCTACAATATAAAAAGATTCCCTATCATTGTATAGATTCTGATTAATTATCACTAAATATTCTATTTTAAATAGTCAAAAGTTGAATTTTTTTCTTTTTGCACAGAATGCATTCTGTCAGTTTCTGCTTTAGACAATATATTAAATATTGTTCTACCTAAAGAATGTGTAATTGTGGATCTTGGGCTGGGAATGTGTAATTGTGAACACTCTGAGAAGAAGTGGAAAGAGAGCTCATCTTTCTCTTGAATGGCAAGAACATATTAGTGGAAGGATTGAGAATGTTAGTTCAATACTAGTTAATCCAAGATCTTAGAGGTAAAGCAATACATATGTGCTATATAATTCAAAGCTATTGAGTCAATTCTGACTCCTAGTGACCCTTTAGGACAGAGTAGAACTGTCCCCTTTGATGTTTTTTAAAATCATTTTATTGGGGGCTCGTACAACTCATCACAATCCATCCATCCATCCATCCACCCATCCATCCATTGTGTCATGGGGTGGTAAATCTTCAAAGGAGCAGAAAGCCACATTTTTCTTGCACAGAGTGACTGGTGGGTTCAAACTGTTGACCTTGTATTTAACTATGCCCCCAGAGCCTCGGATGTGCTGTATGGACTACCTCAGTCCAGAAGCTTAACTGGACATGAATGTAAATCTCTTGGGGTTCAACATCTGAAAATGGAAGTTCAAAATAAAGACTGTGGGAATCGGATAGAATCCTCACAGCTTATAATGACACCTATCCTGCTGTATTAAGTCAAGCTAAGAAAGACATTTAACTTCCTCTTTGCACCACATTATCATCTCATTTAACATTCTCTGGCCTGACCAAAAGGCAGAGTCTAATTCAGGGGGGAAACACACACTATCTTGAGTTTCTTGTGTTACAATGATGTATGTCGAAACGAAATTTTTGATGAACATTATCATATTGATACAGTAGTGCAAGGAAAAGAGAAGTCCCTCAATGGATGAATGGACACAATGATTACAAAACGAACTTATGCAGCAATAAGTATGAAGATGCTCAAGACAGAGTAGTGTTCCCTTCCATTGTACACAACCACATTAAACATTGGAAACTGACTATGGGACCTAGCAACAAGATAGTAGTCCACAACTACATATGCCCCATAGTAGGTACATGATTCCAGAGAAATAAATTTCCTTGATAGCCCAAATTGTCCTCTATTCATGGCAGTTTTAAAAAAAATTTAATCATTCGAGATCAAAACCATTCTAAAATATATTATGTACTGTTTTCCCTTTCTGAATGGAGCATACTTATCAGTATATACTTGTTTTGCTAATAGCTAACAGTCATCAGAATAAAGAATAAACATTGTTTGGGGCAGTAATAGAGTGATGTTTTGAACAGTCTAAAATGAATGGGACCCTCTCAGTTAATCATTAATTAAATATAATGGGGAGTCAGTTTTCTTATTGCATGATGTGGGAGAATACCATTCAGTAAGTGAGAAGTTGAAAGGTTACATTATTAAAGTCTGTGTTAATACTGAAGGGCAAACAATTTATAGATACACTTGCCTCATGAGACCAAAACTCAATATCACTTTGCTGTTTCAAAATATCTTTGAAATTGTTTCCAATTTCCTTTTTATTATTATTTGTTCATTTTTTAAATTTTCCTCTTAAAATTGAAGTAAATCACTTTAAATGGGCAGATCTGATACAAGAATAACACAGCCCAAAGCAACTGGATTTAGTTTTATCATTATTTTCCACCTTTTTATTTTATTCTATCGCAATGAAGCATTTGGTGAAGATGCACTGCTTTTCCAAGTGTTGTTAGTTTATCAGTTACTCCTGGAAGTGCTCTGTGTCAGCTTGCAGAGTGACTAGGGATGTTCTCATTACATGTCAGCGACAGGGATCTTTTCTGTTACTATTTAACTTTGTTGCAGTTTGAGAGATGAATAGATAAGGGGTAGCAACTCTTTCCTATGAAAGCAAAGGCATGACTCTCCATGTTACCAGACTGCTCCTCTTCTTCTCAAGGAACTGAAATAAGTAATTCGTAGTACATCATGAGGCTTATTGATGTTGTCCCAAGGATTGTTCCTGCATGCATTTTTGGGGTAAATTTTAATTTTTTTTATAAAACCAATGTCTTTTTGACATAGGGTAGTTATTCAGTTGCTTCTCATGCACAATTCATTATCCCATCACATTCATTTATAAATGAGCAGCATTGTGACCCTGACAGATTCCATTTCACTTTTTATCCCTGCCTTAATTATCTAATGTTGCTATAACAAACCATCTATAATAGACATATCACAAGCAGATCATTTTAACAAAAACAAATTTATTATTTCTCCGTTTAGGAGGTTAGGTGCCTGAATTCAGTGTGCTACCTCTAGGGGAAGGTTTGCTTCCTGTGTTGGCTCTGAAAGATAGTTCTGTTCTCTTTTCAGCATTTGTGGCCTCAGGGTACACTGAAATCTCCCCAATCTCGGCATCAATCTTTCCATGGGCTTAGGACGGTCTCAATACAGAAACCCTGGGTTCAACTGAGGACTTCCCCGTCTCTCTCTCTTGGTGGTAGCTCTATGCATGACATCTGCTGGCTTGCTTATTTTGTACATCTCAAAAGATAGAACTTAATCCTATAGTGGTATTCGGCCTCATTAGGATTACAGAGACTAGGATTTTTAGCACATAGGATAATTATATCAGATCATACAATGGAGACTAGTAGGGACTATTGAGAATGATGGTCTAGTCAAGTTGATGTGTGTTTGGGGGAAACACAATCAAACTCTTGAGGGCCTCTGATTTAATTTACAAGATCAAGATATTTTTCTTACTTTATACTTAGTTTTGATACTTTCTTTATACTTAATGGAAAATGATCTCAGGGAAGTAAACAAAACTACTAATTTGAACAGAGACAACTGTAACCTGGTAAATAATAGCCCTTAGCTTTCCATCATACTCCAACTTGGTTCTTGCTAAGTATACTTGGAATCCTGTGGATTCTGAGTTTCGTGAAATGGCTTGCCACTAAGACTGGGATTGTGGAAGAATGCTCTGTTGAACTGACTTGTCATAGCTTTCCCTCCAAACCCCAACTCCTCAGTAATGAGAGATAAATAAAACCCTATCATCGACTTCATTTTCTATAATTCCTTTTTTGTCTTGCCACTAGGAAAAAAAAAGTTGGCAGCACATTAAGGACATAAGGCAGAGGAAAATGTAGGCTCTTGAACTGTTTAAAGGAGATGGAAAGAATCTACTTTGGGGAACAGTCTAAGAGAGTTGCGCTGGTGCATGAGTTATCCAAATTAGCCCTTGCGTTTGAACACACAGACAATACACAGCTGAATTGTTAAATGATGTGCACTTCTTTTTTCTCTCCAAGAGCAAGATCAAACCCTTAATCAGGTCAATAATGATTCACGCATTAGCAGTCTTCTTCCTCAAGTGTAACGGTGACTCGACGGGTAGAGAGTCACTATGACTGATTAGCAGGGATTTATTTTTGTGCCACAGTGGTTCGTGTGAACGCAGCTAAATTGATAATGCTGAGTTATTTAACATTGGGACCACGTGCGCACTGGTGCGCAGAGGCTGCTACTGTTGGGATTAAGTCCTTATACACATACCAGTAGGTAACTACTGACAAAGTGTGCTACACAGTTATCGTTCCTGTTGGGGGTTGCTTCTTAACAGGCTCAGCTTCCTGAAGCTTGGTACTCTCCATGTAAATACACAGTGTGCTTCCCAACTCTCATTTGCTTATAATTAAATGAATTGAAACAAAGAAAATAGAAAGCAAGGAAGTAACTAGGAAGCAAAAGGATAGATTTAAGAGGGAATGAATATATGAATGTAAATAAAGACACTGAATATGAATGTAAGAAAGGAAGAATGCAATGAGAAATCTAGGGTTCCCTTTACCTTTGATTGTTAGTTGTATTACGTTCAGTGTAACACCTACAATTCACTTTGTTTTATACAATTGATTTTTTCAACAGGTTTACTGGCAAGTAATTTGCATATCATATGATTCGATAGCAATCATTCAAGCATGTCAAGGAGAATTGTACAATCACTCCACATCAATTTGAGAGCATTCCCCCCTCCCGCGGTTCCACCACCTCTAAGAAAGATCACAGGCCAGTGGGTGGAAAGTCTTGTGATCCAGTGGTGGTGGAAGAATCTCAGTGCTGGCATGGTCGCCACATGGCTCCTCCAGCTCCAGGGCTTTGGCTCCATCAGTGTGGCTCCATGTGACTTGTCAAAAGGAATGTCTGAATGGGAGAGTGTGTGTCCCACTTCCAGGGAGGAAGATAGGAGTTCCCAGAATCCTCAAGAGAAGCCATGCCCACACAGAGGCACCATTGGCTATGACCTGATTGACAGCCTAGATGCCACTCCTTCGTCAAGTTGACAGGAGTTTATGTAACTGCCACACTGTCTTGGAAGAAGTACAACTAGAATGCTTCTTAGAAGCAAGGAAGGCAAGACTTCATCTCGTGTATTTTGGACATGATATCAGGCAATATAAATCTTTGGAAAGAACATAATATTTGGTGAAGTAGAATATTTGGCAAAGCAGATGGATTAACATAGGGTCTGCAAAATGAGCTAAAACATAACAAGTGAGACACTGACACTGGACGATATTTCATTCTGTTGGACACAGGGTTTCTGTGAGTCAGAACTGACTCGCCAGCATGTTAACAACAATGAACTTTGCTAATTTTATAATTACTGGTATTTGCTTTTGTATATTTTATTCTTGTAAGCAGTTGCTTTAGCCAGTTATTCACATATTTTTCCCTCTAGCAATTTTGTCCTTAAGAAGTACATTGCAGCCGGGTTAGATATTGTTTTAATTTTTAGGTGCTATCTAGTCGGTTGTGATGCGTCGTGATTTTATGTACAGCAGAATGAAACACAGCCTAATTGTGCTCCATCTTCATAACTATTGTTATATTGTTGCAGCCACTGGGTTACCTCATCTTGTGAGAGTCTTCCTATTTCACACGGCCCTCTGCTTAACCAAGCATGATGCCTTTTCCAGGGATGTGTGCCTCCTGGTAACATGTCCAAAACACAGAAGACAAAGTCTCACCATACTTTCCTTAAAGACCATGCTTCCAATTCAAATTTGTTTGTGTTTTTAGTAGTCTGAGGTACTTGCAACATCTATTTCAAAAGCATGATGCATTCAAATGCATCAATTTTCTGAAATGTTCCTTATTCATTGTCCACTTTTCACATGCATATAAAGAAAACAATTGAATATATTCTAGAGAATCTTGGAAATGTTATTTCCGAGTGTAAGAGTAAAAAATATATATATTTCTTTTCTAAATATCGGCAATTTTTCTTCATTGATCTCGTATTCTGCATTCTCACCTCATATGAGAGTGTTTTTTTTTCCTTACAGCTTCACCAACAGAGTGTCTTAGAAAACGTTTCCATTATTTACTCAAAGAAAAATATGTCGGGGTGTAATTCTATTTGGCATTTCATGTACTAAGGATTTTGCTTTTTTTCATATTTACTTGCTAAGAGAGAGACCAGTTGTCATTGAGTGGATTTTATCTCCTGACAATTTATTTTGGACTAAAACTGTGCATGGGGTACTCAATGGGAATGATCTTTCCTTCCTTTCTAACCTTCAATATGGATTAAAACGCGATGCAAAGAAGACCAACATAAAATCACATCATTGAAAAGGTGGGTGAGTACAGAGTAGAGACTCAAAGCCCAAGGGTTGCCAACCGGACACCTCTTGCTGAGGGGTTAGGGGGAGAAGATGAACCAGGTAGGGTGCAGGGTAGCAACGATGAAACATATAACTTTCCTCTAGTTCTTAAATATTTCCTCCCTCCACCCACTATCATGATCCCAATACTACCTTGCAAATCTGGATAGACCAGAGGATGTACATTGGTACAGATAGCAACTGGAAAGACAGGTAATCCAGGACAGATGGCTCCTCCAGAACCAGTGATGAGAGTGGCGATGCCTGGAGAGTGGAGAGAATGTGGGTAGAAAGGGGGAACTGATTACAGCAATGTACATATAACCTCCTCCCTGGGGGAGGGACAACAGAGAAGAGGGCAAGGGGAGACGTCAGACAGTGTAATATATGACAAAATAATAATATATGAATGATGAAGGGTTCACGGGATGGCGGGGAGTGATGAGGGAGGGGGAAAATGAGCAGCAGATATTAAGGGTTCAAGTAGAAGGCAAATGTTTTGTGAATGATGATGGCAACAAATGTACATATGTTCTTGACACAATGGATGGATGTATGGATTGGGATACGAATTGTACGAGCCCCCAATAAAATGACTGAAAAAAAAAAAAGAAGACCAACCCCCTCGCAACTGGAGCAAGAACTAACAATATGATAAACGGAGAATGGCTTTCAAGGATCTAGTTTTGCTTGCATGCACAGTAAATGCTCATGGAAGGAGCAGTCCAAAGTTCAAAAGACGCGTGCCAGAACCCCAATTAAACTCACTACTACTGGGTTGAAACCAACTCATCCTAAGACTTCTTTAGAGTATTGAAATGCAAGGATGTTACTTTGAGAGTGAACCTGACCCATTTCATGGCGTGTTTCAATGGCCTCATTTGCACGTGTAGAACAGTGGGCCATCGAGTAAGGAAGACTGAAAATGAAGCCATGCCTCTAAATTGCGGTACTGGAGATGAATGTTGAAGTTCCATGGGTGCCAACAAGACAGATCTGTCTTGGAAGAAACACAGTCAGCATGTCCCTAGAGGCAAGGCTGGTGAGGCTTTTTCTCACATACTTTGGACACATTATCAGGAAAGTCTGATCCTTGGACAAGGACGTCATGCTTTGTGAAGTACAGGGGCAGAGAAAGAGGGGAAGGCCCTTAGCGAGATGGATGGAGGGGGGTGTTGCACCAATGGCTCGGTGCAGGACTGGGTGGTGTTTCCTTCTGGGGTGCTGGGGTCGCCTGGGTTCACAGCCGACTGGATGTCTCCTGAGAACAGCAGCGAATGATCTTTCAGAGCTAGCTGGCCAACCCATACTTTGGAGATAATTCTGCGTACATTCATTGATCTTTGGGATAGTAGCTGAGTGCTGACCCATTTGCGTGACCTATTTGGCTTTATTGTTCAGGGAATTATCTGATCATAGTTCAAGTCTATTTTCTATTGAGTTGTTTTGGGCGGGACGGGGAGCACGGAGCGGTTGTCTCTCTCTCTTTTTTTTTCTTTAAACATTTTATTAGGGGCTCATACAACTCTTATCACAATCCATACATATACATACATCAATTGTATAAAGCACATCTGTAGGGAGTGCAGAGCGGTTCTCTCTTTTGTTGAAAATGTTGATTTATTATAAGTGATGCTACTTTATGAGGAGTACGAATAATGACATGAAACAAAATATTTAAGAACTGTTGAATGAAAAACTGTTCTCCATAAACTGTCACTCAACTCTAAATACAAAGTTGTTTAAAAAAATTGTAGATGGCTAAAAGTGCCACACTCCTTCCCTCCTTACCCCGTGGATTGTGTTTGCTTTGTTGCCTTTCAGTTCCACAATTGAAAAGTTGGAATCCCTTTCCTCTTTCCTTTGAAATTAGGGTGGACTTTGAGCTTGGTGTATGTAAAAGAAGACTGCAGCACCGATTACCAAGTACACATTCCAAGCCGAGGCTTCAGACGTTTTGTGTGTTTCTCCTTAGAGAGACTTTTAATAATGTACTTTTCTGTAGAATATTATCTATCCCTTGGATTGAAATCAATTATTTTTAAGACGTTAATTCTTGTGGGTGGTCTGTTTCCCAACAAAATCTCACATAAAGATACCAGTTTATTGCCCAGGATGGATTCCCAATAGTTGTCTCAGTTTGTACTTTGTCTTTAATAAGTATTACTAAACACCTGCTGTGTTTTTTGGTGGTGGTGTTTGTTTTCTTCATAGAGCTACCTTATTTTAAATATAGTTATTGCTTGTATTTATCTTTTCTGGGTTTTTTCCCACATGCAAACTTGATTTTAAATTATAGTAATCACATTAAACTTACTATTTTACATTCCCTCATTTTAATTTAAATCTACACCATAGAAATTTCCATATGCTTCTATGTTGTTGATAATTACAGCTTTAATTACACTATCCTATTATATTCTTGAGTCTATCATAACTTATTAAACATTTTTTATTTTGTGTTTGTTGTTATTATGGATAATGCATATAGAACAGCATTTTGCATTAATAAATTGTTATTTCATGATAAATTACCATGAATGGGATTACAAATTCAAAATATAAAAACATTAAAATATTTTAACATATAGATATTCATTAAAATCTGCAAATATATAATGTCACCAGCAGTGTTACTATCTCCTGCTATTTATAGATTTTTCTTATCATTTTACAGAAATTAAGTATGCCCTTCGCAACTGGTTTAAAAACTCAAAGGTAAATAATGCAAACTTTACAACCAAAGTTTCTTGTTTCCTCTTTCCCCCAAATCCTTCCTCCCTCCTGCTCTGGCTGCCACTTTGAAGGCTTTAAAAATTTTTTTTCCTGTCATTTAACTATAGATTGAAAAAATGAATCTCATTTAAAAAATATCCCTCAATTTTAAATGTCCTGTACTAACTTCCTGTTATGGCTTTCTCCTATGGATTCTGAAGTATCTATCTAGAGTGTGTCCTTAATTTCATACTCTGAAATCCTACCAACACACTTTCATTTCTCCTCAATTAAACCACCGGGTTTGTCATGGTCAAGTTAAGTGAAATTCATGATCAGAGTTTCCATTACGTAAATATATGTAAATAAATTCAAGTCAAGGCTAAGTTGAGTGCTAATACAGCACTTCTCTTCTCTAACAATTTCTTTGGATTACGTGTCATGAGGTTCTCACTGCCATCGAGTTGATGCAGACTCAGGGTGACCCATTAGAACAAAATATAACTGCCTCCGAGGGTTTCTGAGACTACACATCTTTACGTGAGGAGAAAGCCTCCTATGTTTCTGTGGAGCAGTTGTGTCGTTTCAAACTTACAGTTGCTGCCCAACAGGTAACACACTACATGGCTAGGATTGCTCTGGAAGTTAGATTTTAATGTCAACTTAAAGATATATGAAAATGGAATCTATGCTGTCCATCAGGTCACAGCCTGAAGGATGCCTCCTTGGGGGATGGCTTTCCTTTAAGCGGTAGGAGGGGGGAGGGCTAGTGGGGGCACACAGAGACTGCCCCTAGAGAACCTTTCTCTTTCTGTGACTTCACCTGTCTGCTTGCTGAGACTCTTCTCCCAAGCCCGAGAGCTGTGGGTACCCTGTCATGTTTCCACCAGCGTTGGATGCCCATGACTCTGTAACGATTTGCTTGTGACCTTCCTGTTGCCAAGCTCACCTTCTGGTCACTGGCATGAAGCTATGTGAGTCTGAAGACGGATTTAGGGACAAGCTTTGGAATTACTGACTTCAGTTGGACTGAGGTGATATGCCTTTTTGCTATACAATTATGTCTTTATATAAAGCTCTTTCTTACACATAAATGAGCGTCACTGATTTTGTTTCTCTAGACTAGCCAGCCTAAGACAGCTCTACTGACGTCATGATGTGACACTTAATTAATATTGTGATGGTGATGGTTGTGATATTCCTCCTCAGTGCTCTTTTCCATTAAAGTAAAATTTATAAATTAATCTATAAGTCATATTTTTACACATGGCTATCCCTCCTGGAACCTTAATTTTTCAGTTTCCTCCTTCAGTCTTGCTTGGTTGCTCTCTGGCTTTATTATAGAACCATCACATTCACGTTTACCCTTGTTGTTCTTCAATATATTCTCACCTTTCTTCAACTCTCACGTTTGATTTCCTATAATCTAGATACCATTTTTAAAAGAACAGCTGTTATTTGTTTTTGCATGTCCAGTCTCTCGCTTCTTAATTCTTATGAATAGTAGAGGAGGCACAAGAGTGTCGTCCTATATAGTGAATGCAAATCCTTCATGTGCAATTTTTCAGATTGCATCGGCACTTCTACTGGCTTCCTCCTATGGAAGCTGAGGAATTATGTACAAGCGGCCTCCTGTTTCAGTCGTGTCCATCGCGGACACAAATGCAAAAATAGGAACTCAAGTGTGTTCCTGGTAGATATTAATCCATTTGATGATGGAAGAAGGAAGGGTTAGGGTATGTTCTATGTGGTTGTAGATGGAATATAAAAAAATCATTACTCTTGAATCAATTCTGACTCATACGAACTCTATAAGAATGTCTATAAGGAAGAATTCTTGATGTAAAAATGAAAGGCGTGCAAAATATCCCATTTATTTGGTGAGAGACTGGTGGCTCCTTTCTGTTTGGTTGGTTTTGGTGAAAATATACACAACCAGACATGTACTTGTAATAGTTTCTACATGTATAATTCTGTGACATTGGTGACATTGTTGTGCCATTATTTGTGCTCCTTTTTTTGCTTCCAAATTATTTCACCACCATTTACTTAGATTCACTGCTACCTAAACTTCTCATCTATACTTTTGAGTTACTGTTTTCAATTTGATTCGACACATATATAATTCTCTAAGACTTTAAGTCAAATAGTTTTACTAAGCGAGCTAATGTATTGTTTGGATCAAAGATGACTTCATGGGATAGTTTCATTTCTAGGTTTAAAGGATAGGTAAATCAATAGAGACAGTAACTGGATTAATAGTTAACTACTGGCATGATATGGGGACTTGGAGGAAAACAGGGAGCTAACAATGAGTATAAGAGAGAATAAAATGCTCTGAAATTATTCTGGTGATGATTGCACAACTCTTCTTACTATGATTAAGCTAGTCAACTGTATGATAGGAATAATAAAAACTGGAGAGGAAAAAGCCATGAATATTTATAGATAATAGATTTGGAAGTTTTGTTAGTCAATGGATCCAGCAAACCTGGATTAGAGAACAATTTGAAATTTGGTTCTACATGATCTCCTCTTTTGGTCATGATCAGTTGCTTGCATTCTTTTTCCAAACTTTCAGTAGCCGAGCACCATCCATTTTCTTGAGTTTCATGGTAAGGAAAGCCGTAGTTCCTTGAGGCAAGTGTGCCTCCATTCTGGTTCTTCTTCTGATTCCTGCATCTCTTTTCTCTGTTTCTCCAAGTGACAGTAAACCAATTTATTATTATTATTTTTTACTTTCCGTGGTCATTCAGAAGCTTTTAAGACTCAACCCTTTGAAGAACCTGACCTACTGATGAGGCATGACTCAAAATGAGAAGAAACAGCTGCAGACATCCATTAGTGGTCAGAACACAGAATGTACACAGCACAAAATCTAAGAAAATTGGAAATCCTCAAAAATAAAATAGAACACCAAAATATGGATATTGTGGACACTCATAAGCTGAAGGGAATTTGTCTAAGGCACTTTGAGTTGGAAATTCCTATGGGACTGCTATGCCTCAGAATAGATTTGATGGCAGTGAGTTTGTTCATTTGTTTTTTGTTGTTGTTATTTATAGGTCACCGTGCTGGCAATGACACATTTAGTAAGAATGACATGGAATTAATTGCCAAAAAACTTCTATATTTATCATCAACACTTAATATACCTACCAGGAATACAATTATTATTTCAATTTACCCATCAACCACTAATGCCAGTAATGTAAAATTTTTAAAAGTCTGCCAACTTTTTCTGCCTGATAATGATCAAGCATTCAATCAAGGTGCATTAGTAATTATTGATTCTTGGCATATGAAAATTGAAAAGAAAGAGAAAGGATCCCTAGTTAGAAAAGGTCTGTGTGATAGAGACGAAGCTCGAGATCAAATGATAGAATTTTACAAGACCAACGCAAATAAAGACCTAATTATTGCAAATATTTTTTGAAATATAACATAAAATAGGACTAAATATGTGGACTCTATTTGATGGAATACCTGGGAACTAAATCACATAGATAGATAGATAGATAGATAGATAGATAGATAGGAGATAACAGAGATCATCAATCAAAACAAGGCAGGATCCAACTATGGAACAAACTATCAGTTGCTAAGTGTAAATTCAGGTTAAAGAGAATGAAAACCGGTCCACAAGAGTTAAAATATGATGTTGTATAGATCCCATTGGAACTCAGAGTTGCCTCAGGGACATGTTGGAGGCTTTGAAGACTAATGATCGGAGGACAATGTATTGTGAGATAACAACATCACACATGAAAAAGCAAAAGATCACTAAAAAGACAGGAAAACAGAAACGACGAAAAGTGCGCGTCAGAAGAGATTCTAACACTTGTTCTTGACTGCAGATTCGCTAAAGCGAATGGAAAACAATGACGAATTAAAAGAACCGAATAGAAAATTTAAAAGACAGTTTGAGAAGACAAAGCAAAGTTTCTAATGAAATGGACAAAGACAGCAGGTAAGCAATCCCCTAAGGGAAGAGCCTGCTCAGTATATCTCAACCTGAAGGAACTGAAGAAAAATGTCAAGTTTCACAATACTCCATGTATGAATTATATGGGCAAAAAAATTAATGACGCAGGAGGCATCCAAAATAACCGGTCAACCTTCAACTATTTCAAGACATACTTGATGGTATCAACATCAGAGACCCTAGCAGCACTGAAGGCATTAATGAAAAACAAGACACCCAAAATTGACCTCATACTGATGGAAATGTTTCCATAAACTCATGCAGTGATGGAATTGTACACTTGTTTTTGCCAAGTTATTCGGGAAATAACACATTTGTGTCCACTTCCAAGAAAGCTAATTCAATGGAATGCAAACATTATTTTTTTAAATCACTAATAACGGCCGCAAGTAAAATTCTGATGAGGATAATTTAAAAACAGTTGTAGCAGAATATTGACAGTCCTGGTACTTTATATAGGTACTCATAGGAGAGTAATAATTATTATAGCTTTTTTATTCTGGAAATCTTTATCTTCGTGCTTTTCCTCTCTTATTCTACTAAATACCAGAAATGTGCTGTTTTGGTTTTGTTTCATATCCCTTATCTTTGACTCATGTCCTATGGATTAGATAAATATCATCAAAAGATTATAAGTATTCATTCTAATTTAACCAAATCTGTAAACTGAATCTGTGCTCCTGAGATTATTATTTTACATCAGTTGTCTTCAGATATAACTTTATTCTCTATGAAATTTAATTTTATTTATTATATAATTTTATTTTAAGACAAAATATAATTAATATTCTAAGATAATAAATAAGTTGTAAGTAACAATGTAGCTATAACAGGTTATTGTACTCAAAAGACATTCTATCATCCTGTTTTTCTTTTTACACAACAATAAATGTTAAGTTTAGCTACTTTTAAATATTGTAGAAGAGGAAAAAGAGTCATACAACATTAAGGAATGTATAGTTATCTCACATAAAAGTACATAGAAAGATGAGAAAAAGGAGAAAATGCAGAATAAACATTATGGGTCAAATCTGATGAAAAAATAACCGGATGTTTATTTTTATTTAACTATATCATAAAGTATATAAATCTATCTCTTTTTTCATCTTCTGTAGTTAAGAGCTACTGGAAATGTATTGCTAAGTGATATGATTAACATTAGGTCATATTTAAGAAGATTTCAGTCGAAACTTATTCAAATGTGTTTTAAAAACTTTTTCTCACTTGGGCATGGTGGTGAGGGCATTATCATTTTACCCTTCTCATAAATTAGTATGCTACCCTATGCTTTATATAAGTGTTGTGTTAAACAGTGTTCTCTAGAGAAACAAAACCGGGACACTTATGATGTGTGTGTGTATATATATATATATATATATATATATAACAAAGGAATATAACAGCTAATTAGTCCACACAGCAGTACAGAGGGCTCTGTTCCACTCATTTCCATGGAACAGTTAATATACTGGTATACTGGAAGTTCTTCAACTCAGGAGAGCGGCTGGCTTCAAGGTCAAGGAAGCAGACAGCTGCGTCTTCCATCAGGCAATGCAGGCAGTCCAGTCACAGGCACCAAATAACAGGGTGTGTCACCAACAGTCAGCAGCTCAGGAGCTTAGTGAAGCAGGCCCGGATGGGATATAAATTCAAGCAAAGCAAGAGGACAGGATCTTCCAGCCTCAAGTGCAAACGATGTATACACCAGCAGTGAGGTTAAAGCAGATCTCAAAGGGACCTCAAGTTCTAGCAACATGATCCACGAGTTGATGGTTCCACAGGTAGTGTAGCTCACAAGTCGAGGCAGAGAACTAACAAAGTAGCTGCACACTGGTCTGATCAACAGAGAGGAAGAGCAAGAGGAGCAGGCCTTGTTGAGCTATTTATCTCTTAACCCTCCAATCAACTGTGACCTTCTCAATCCCACATATTCCTATTGGCCAGATTGGCACAATAAATGTATCTATCAAAAGTGTCTTTCCCCTGTTTGTTTGGGGAAAATAAATACCACTTTATTTCATAAGGCCTTGAAATAAATCATACTTTAAAAGCAATAAAATGTCTAACAATTAATATATATTAAAGAGAAAACTATTGCTTGGATAAAAACTTTGGCATGTAATATTCATTTGCAAATAAGCAAACTAAGAGATTAGTAATTAAGCGGCTCTTATAGTTCCACTTCATAATTTTGAAATAAATGGAAAATCTAGGAAAAATGAAAGCTGCTGGACTGTAACATATATATATGTTAGCAAATAGTTTCAATATTCTCTTGATTCAATTACTAGCTTATCATAAAACTTTTATTTTAATCCTTCTCTTTAGTTATGTCCAGTAACATCAACTTTTTGAACCCATTAATACTTAAATTAGTGGTAAAACTATATTGCCTAGTACAATATGAGTCGTTTTTTAAAATGTTGGCTGCTTCTTGATTTTCTGTTTCATGTTGTTGACTTCTTAAAGATTCACACTTTTTAAATTAATTTTCCCTGATGCACTTACTTCTTGCCTGTTCAGAGGTTCTGCAGCCTCTTCAAGGTCATGTTGGAAATAGTTTCTATATGAATATGGGAGATTAAGCAATTGGACTCTTGCTTCCACTGTGTTCTCTAGGGATCTTTCCTTGTGCAAAGTACAAAGAGAACACTTGTAATTCAGTCATCAAAGCAAAATTGGTGGCCCATCCTAAGCATTTCCTTCTAATTTTAATGTACTTTAGAGCAAAAATTAGATTATACTTTGTAGAAATAGTAGCATATAACTTATTTACCTTAAAATTAGAAAGTTTTGTTATCTATAAATTATTTTTGGAAACCTCACATTTTAATAGTTTTATAAGATTTCATCATATGATACAGGAGCTTTACTTAATGATATAAATGGACTTCTAAGTAACTGTATAGTTTCTTTGGAAGCTAGGCTATCCTGTAATGGAACACAGGAACATGTGGATATGTTACATGTACTCTGGGGAAGGGAACAGAAAGAGCCCCTGTTTATCACAGTCTTCACCAACAAGAACATGCCCCATGTAATGACTGATCTGGAAAAATCACATGGGGAGAGAGATGACTTTCCTCATGTTTTTCATTTCATTTAGTCCAAAATGGAAAATACAGTTGTTAATATTGCATACAGGCCACTTCCGACTATCTTAGTGTACACAAGGGAGATGGAGAAGCGAATTCCACACAATTTCAAGAATAGGCTGCTACCAGGCAGAGGTCAGACATGCCTCCACCCTCCATCTTTCTTCATCTATTCCGACACGAACACTGCCTCCCACAACATTTTGTTTTTCTGCTGGTTTTGTTCATTCATTGCTGTGGCCACCCAGAACTCACAGACAAAACTCACAAGATGGGGGCTGATTAGGGAAGTGAACATGTCACCCGAAGTCATGATCAGGCGACATTAAGGATGCAATCCGTGGGTCAGCAGTGCCTCTTCTTACCTGGCAGCCAAACCTTTCTCTGGTTCTCAGCTTTTCAGCTATGTGGACTGCTGGCTTCTGTCTTTGTGGCCAGAAAGCTTGCCCATTGCCCTGCCTCACAGTCTAGTCTTGCTCCTGCACTTCTGCTCCGGCCTCAGCCTCTAGACTTGGCATGGCTCCTTTGCTATGCTCGCTGGTCTGTGCCACAGACCTGAGGTCTCTTGTCTCAGCCTCTGCCACTTCAGACAAAGATCTCAGATGTGCTCCTCTGTAGGCTCTTCCTGCTTTCTGGCCCTGGGCTTTCTCTCTGTGTGTGTTTCTGAGATGCTTCTTATGCACAGAGGCGTGCTCTGATGGTGGCGCACTTTTTGTCTTTAAGCACATCAAATGTACCCCCCCCCACCAAAAGTAGGGCAGCGACTTGGTTAACACCCTCGAGGAAAGTGGAGACTTGGATATATCCCAACTTAATTCTGTCCATTAGCAGAGCAGAGCACTTCGGTCAAACTCGGATTATAGCCACACGCACGCAGGCTACTATTTTAATATACCACGTAAGTGATTATAGCTAGAAGGCCTGTATTAACTTCCACCTCAACAATCTAAACTTCTTCTTCTTCCTAACACGACAATTACTAGCTGGAAAGCATTGCAAAGGAAAGAGAGAGAAATGGAAAACAAAAAAGAGAGAGACATTTATATTAATAATTAAACATTATTTTCTTTTTTCACTGAGTTAGGCTGGGTTGACTAGGGAAACAATCCAATGAAACTCATATATGTGATGAGAGAGAGCCTTATATCAAGAATTCCAGGGGCACATGGGAGAGGGGGAGACGAGGAAAAGGAAGTGGTGTTAACAAACCCAGGGACAAGGGAACAACAAGTGACCCAAATCGGTAACAAAGAGGGTATAAGAGGCCTGGTAAGGCTTGATCAAGAGCAATGTAATCAAGAGGAATTACTGACACCCAAATGAAGGCTGAACATGATAGTGGGACAAGAGGAAAGTAAAAGGAAATAGAAGAAAGAACTAGGAGGCAAAGGACATTTATAGAGGTCTAAATATAGACATGTACATATGTAAATATATTTAAATATGATGATGAGGAAATATATCTATGTGCATATATTTATAGGTTTAGTATTAAGGTAGCAGATAGACATTGGGCCTCAATTTAAGTACTCCCTTAATGAAAGAACACTTTATTCTATTAAACTGGCGTTCCATGATGCTCACCTTCCCAACACAATCAATGAAGACAACGCAGGTGCATGAACAAATGTGGTGATGAAATTTGATGGTGCCCGGCTACCAAAATATATAGTGTCTTGGGTCTTAAAGGGTTGAAGATAAACAAGTGGTCATCTAGCTGAGAATCAACAAAGCCCACATGGAAGAGGCACACCAGCCTGTGAAATCATGAGGTGTCAATGGGTTCAGGTATCAGACATCAAAGAACAAAAAATCATAACATTGTGAATGTGTTGGGAGTGAGGAGTGGAGAACCAAAGCCCATCTGTAGGCCACTGGACATTTCCTTACAGAAGAGTCATGGGTAGGAGACGAACCAGTCATGGTTCAGTGTAGCAACGATGAAACATACAACTTTCTTTTAGTTCTTAAATGCTTTCTTGTCCCATTATCATGATCCCTATTCTACCCTACAAATCTGGGTAGACCAGAGAATGTCCACTGGTACAGATAGGAACTGGAAACACAGGGAATTCAGGAAAGATGAACCCCTCAGGACCAGTGGTGAGAGTGGTGATATCAGGAGCGTGGAGAGAAGGTGGGATAGAAAGGGGGACCAATTACAAGGATCTACATATAACCTCCTCCCTGGGGGGATGGACAACAGAAAAGTGAGTGAAGGGAGATGTCCAACAGTGTAAGATATGACAAAATAATAGTAATTTATAAATTATCAAAGGTTCATAATGGAGGGGGGTAAATAAGGAGATGATACCACGGGCTCAAATAAAAAGCAAATGTTTTGAGAAGGATGATGGCAACAAATGTACAAATGTGCTTGATAAAATGTATGGATGTATGGATTGTGATGAGTTGTATGAACCCCCAATAAAAGGATTAAAAATAATAATTTAATTCATAAAAAAGAAGTAGTTGTGTTTCAGAAAAACATCCCAGCCTAGTACAAATCAATTCCATATATTGGAAACTAGGCCATAAATCCCTCTTCGGACTCACATGGCTAAATGCAATGATGCAGAATGCGGAAGGTCATAGGCCAGGGGGTGGAAAGTCTCTGGATCCCACGGTGGTGGAAGAATCACAGGACTGGCACTGCTCTCTGTGACCTTGCGGGCATGAAGGTGAAGGCAGTGAGAGAAGGGGAGGTTCCCAAGACTCTCCTTATGAGGAGGTGATACCCCAAAGGAGGCACCATCAGACTGTGACCTGATTGACAGGCTAGACCCTACCCCTACACTTAAAGTTGACATGAGACTATGTAACGACCATATTCACCTATACATCAATACCATGTTTTGATTTTAAAGCACTGAGAATGATACCATATTCTTTTAAATCCTTTTAATGAATTCCACCCACCCTTTATCTTTTACAATGTGGTGCATCCATCCAAGTGACTTCAAGTGCCAATGTGTTTAGCTCACTAGAGATGGCTAATCAAAGTAAGGACTAAATCTACCCTGACAAAACTTGTTTGAATAAATTCAAAATTATGACTTAGAATGTTGTTAGGTGCATTGAAGGAGTTCTGACTCATAGCGACTCCTTGTATAATGGAATAAAACGCAGCAGTGCCCTGCGCCATCCTCCCAATTGGACGCGTGTTTGAACTCATTGTGGCGGCCACTGTGTGTCAATTCACTTGGCAAAGATCTGCCTCTTTCTTACAGACCCTGTATCTTTACCAAGCTCAATGTTCTCTTCTAGAGATGGATTTCTCTGATAACATTTCTAAAGTAAGTGACACAATGCCTCCCCATCCTTGCCTCTAAGGAGCATTTTCACCGTACCTCTTCCAAGTTGGATCTGTTTATTCTTTTGGCAGTGCCTGGTAATTCTAATTTCTTCTCAACACCATAATTCAGAAACATAGTTTCTTCTTTAGTCTTCCTTATTCAATTTCCAAATTCCATATGAGGTGGTCGAAAATACCACGGCTTGGGTCAGGTACATCTTAGACGTAAAAGTACCCTCCTTGATTTTAAACTCATAAAAGAGATATTGTACCGCAAGTAGATTTATCCAAAACAATGCATTGCTTGATCTCTTTACTGCTTCTTCCATGAGTGCCAATGGTGCATCCAAGCAAGATGAAATTCTTGACAACTTCAATCAGTTTTCCATTTATCCTGATATTACCTAGTAGTTGTGTTGTAAACAATTTTGCTTTTGTTACATTGAATTGCAATCCATACAGAAGGCTGCAATCCTTCATCTTCTTCAGCAGATATTACAAGTCCTTCTCATTTATATAAGGTAAGATATTTTTCATTGTCATATTGCAGGTTGTTAATAGCTCTTCCTCGAATCCCGATGTACTTTTTCATATAATCTAGCTTTCCTGATTATTTACTCAGCATAAGATGAGTAAGTATGGTGAGAGGATGCAACTCTGAGCTACCCCTGTTCTGACTTCTAACCATGCAGTATGCCCCTGTGCTGTTCACACACACATGTCCTCTTCATCCATAGACAGATTGCACACGGCAATAATTAGGTGTTCTGAAATTCCTATTCTTCTCAATGCTACCGGTAGTTCGTTATGACTAACATAGCTGGATGTTTTTGCGCAGTCAGCAAAGCACAAATAAATCTCTGCTATTCTCTGGTTTAAGCCAAGATCTAACTGAAATCAGCAATGATATACCTTGTTTCCTGTGAAGGTACTCCTGCAACAGTTGTTAGCTGATCTTCAGCAACATTTTACTGGCATGGGACACCAATGATATTGTTCTTTAATTTGCACATTCTGCTGTTGCAGCCTTCCTTGTAATGATACAAATATGAATTTCTTTCAATGAGTTTGCCGGATAGTTATCTTCAAAATTTCTTGGCAGAGACAATTGAATGCTTCCAGTGCTTCATCACTTTGTAGAAAAAAAGATTTCCGTTGATACTCCATCAATTCTGGGAGCTTTGTTCTTGCCTAATGCTTTCAGTGCAGCTGGGACTTCTTCCTTCATGACCACTTGCTCTTGAAATGGTTGGATGTCACTAGTTCTTTTTGGAACAGTGACTCTGTGGATACTTTCCATCTTCTTTTGAGGTTCCTTGCATCCATCGATATTTTATCCTTAGAGTTTTCAGTATTTTAACTTGAGGCTTGAAGTTTTTCTTGAGTTCGTTCATTTTAAAAATCCTGAGTGTGTTCTTCCATTTTGGTCTGCTAATTCCAGGCACCTGCACTTTTCATTATAACAATTTATTTTGTCTTCGTGTTCTGCTCTTTGAAATTTTCTGTCCAGCTCTTTGACTTCAGCATTTCTTCCATTTGCCTTAGCTACTCTTTGATTAAGAGAAAGTTTCAGAGTCTCTTCTGTGTTTCACTTTGATCTTGTCCATTTTACTGTCTTTTTAATGACAGCTTGCTTTCTTTATTTCTGATATTCTTGATGTCCTCCCACAGCTTATCTGATCATTTGTCATTGTGTTCAAAGTTCAGATGAGATACACCCAAGGTTGTGTGTTGACTCTCTTGGACTTGTGATAATATTCTTCTGCTTCAACCTGAACTACATATGAGCAATTGATGATCTGCTCTGCAGTTGGTTACTGGCCTTCTTTTAGCTGTTGGTACTGTTTGCTATCATCTCTTTGCACAGATGTGGTGAATTTGATTTCTTCGTATTCCATCTGGAGAAGGCCACCTGTATATTTCCCATTTGTGTTGTTGACAAAACATATTTGCCATGAAGAGGACATTGCCAATCTTGCGAAATCATGTCCTATGACCTCATTTCCTGTCTATCACCAAGGACACATTTTCCAATTACTGTGCCTTCCTTTCTATTTCCACCTTCGCATTGCAGTTTCCAATAATCATCAATGCTTCTGAATTGCACGATTGATTAATTGCTCACTGAAGCTATTTTAGAATTGTTTCATTTCTGTATCACTCGCGTTAGTAGTTGAGGAGCCCTGTTGCCATAGTGATTAGGTGATGGACTATAAACAACAAGGTCAGCACTTTGAAACCGCTAGCAGCTCTGCTGGAGAAAGGCGGTGCCTTGTACTGCTGTTTCCGGAAAAACCACAGAGGCAGTTCTGCCCTGTCCTTAGAGGGCCACTGACCTATAACTGATAGCCTTGTATTTCAAGACAGATCTTGAAACGTCATTTTTGACTCAGAATGTGATGCCATTCCTTTGAAATCGGTCTTTCCCAGCATAATAAACCATAGGCATTTCTGATTCAAAATGGCCAAGACCACTTTACACTAGCTAGAATATTAATCTTTATGCTTTTGATTTCACTTTTGATGACCTGCAATTTTCCTAGATTCACACTTTGCATATTCCAAATTCCAATTACTCATAGATGTCTATAGCCTTTCCTTCTAATTTTGAGTCACACCTCACCAGCATTGAAAGTCCCCAATTGTTTACTTCTGAAGACTGTGCTCCATGCACATCATTCTGGCCGACTCTATTCTGAGAAGGCAGGTCTTCCTCGGTTATAATTTGAATCCTTTCACACCTGAGGAGCTCATTGTGTGCCACTGTCTCTAACAATGTTCTGCCGCTATTCGTGTGATTTTCAGTATTTTACAGCTTTCTGTTACTATCCAAAAGGCTTTCAGTGGCCAATTCCTCTGATGTGGATAGTCTATTTCCTCATGGTTAATTTGGAAGCTCTGCTGAAACCTGTTCACTTTGGATAATCTTGCTCATATTTGAAATACCAGTGGAATAGCTTCCAGCATCATAAAATACTACAAGCTACGACAGTAAGACAAACTGACAGACCAGTGGCAATTGTTTTATTTCAAATATTATAGTTATTGCCTAGAAAAACAATATTCAAAGAATTAAAACTAATGTTAAGTAGAAAGGGACATTTCTACTGTGGTGTTTTAACTTATGTTAGCAATAATGGCAGGCTGATATGTTAACCGGGGTTTATAACTTTCAGGAGTGTAATGAGGTTGGCCAATAAATACTAATATTCCACAAGCCAGCTGAGGACAGTCAGTATTTGAAAACAATTATTTTCATATTTTATTCTTCATACTCAAAAGAACTGTGACTAATGCTTGACTATGCCTTTTTATTTGATTAATATTAGTGTTTATGTCTGACTTTAGGAATCAAAAATTGAAACAATCATTTGAAAGTAATAACTAAACTGAATATTAATATATATATTCTAATGAGAATGCATTTCCATGGATTCATGAAACATATTTGAACTACATTATTTTTGGATAGTAATCTATATTTATATAATGTCAGTGCTATGTAATTAACAGTATTTGAACTGTTTGAGTTCTGGTAAGCATCTTTAATGGAAATTTACCTATATGTTTAAATTTAGAAATTTGAGCCTTATCCCCCACACCCCCCTGGGATTGCAATCAGACATTGACAATAATTTCAGTTTAAATTCTTTTTCCATAATTATTTTGAAGCTGAAGTAATAAAGAAAACACAGTTTATGTGAGAGAGATTTATCTAAAATGTAAAGTAATAGTTTAAAATTAATTTATGTTGTACTAAAAACAAAAGTTTTCACAAATATCGATAAACAACAATAACTCCTGCGAGGACTAAAATGATTAGAGATGCATTCCCTAACTACATCACAGTGTTCAATAACCTTGAGAGGAAGTATTTATATGTTTGCTTATTTATTTTTTACCTTTAAGATCCACTTTGGGATCAATGATTTCATTGTAGAACTGAATCTGTTTTAAAGGTATATGGTCAGGGAAATACATTATTAAAATATTTTTATATAAAACTAATCTCAATCGTAAAGTAAGTGAAGTAATAAAATGCTTGTTTTACTGATATGAACGACAAGTCTGTAGAGTTTGAATGAACTTAGAGCTCAGTAGTTTGAGTCTTTCATGGATAGAATTACAGTGGCCAGAAAAGTGGCCTGAGTTTCATAAAAAACTCTATAGGGAATTGTGAGAGGTGAGCTGTCTATAGTCCTGGGCTCTTACTTGGCTTAATTTTTCTTTCTTTCTGTGTTTTTGGCTTGGCTTATATGGTATGAAAAAAGGGTTTTTCTCTATTTATTTAAAGCCTATGTATATTTTTAGATCTCACACAAGCACATATTTTATCATAACAAAGCACCGATAATAGATTTTTTTTTATCTCTTTCTGATGATAAGCACCATTACAACTTATAAATATTTTCTCTTTTTTTCATAGTATATACATGTAGCTCAGGGTAACACCAAAGGTTTGCACTAAGCTGCTATGTGAAGGTTGGTTGTTCAAACCCACACAGAAGCACTCGGGAAGCAATGGCTGGTGATCGGCTTTTGAAAGAT
The DNA here is from genome assembly GCF_050624435.1 of Tenrec ecaudatus. NCBI lineage: Eukaryota > Metazoa > Chordata > Mammalia > Afrosoricida > Tenrecidae > Tenrec > Tenrec ecaudatus. The sequence continues at coordinate 298,328,724 of NC_134531.1, forward strand.
TACCCTCCAGAAAACCTTATGGAGCCTCTTTTCCCTGGAACACAGTGGATTTCCTTGTGTTGGGAGAAAGTCACTGAGAATGAGCTTGGTTACATTTTAAGAACGGAGAGGTTGATCCAGTGGACACCCTTAGGGCTGCAGTGAGGGACAGGCCAAGGGGTTGTCATGGTTTCAGATTGGCTCAACGATCGCTGTATGTTAGATAACATTATTTTCAGAATCATGATTTAAAATAAAAATATTTCAGATAAGCATTTTTCAATAGGAAATGAAAGCATATGGAGATTTTGTTATCACTTGAGGGCAAACGGCATTATCCTGTGATTATAACAAATCACAAGATGCTGGCCTGGTCTTCTTCATACCACTTGCAATTAAAAAAAACAAAATGGTTTGAGTAAGTGCCTTAAGCTATGAGTCCCTGCAGTTTTTTCATGTGAAAAGTGATAATAGCTGTCTTCTTGTTGTTAACCTTTCACCTTAGGCTATGCAGCTATGCACCCAGTGATTCTTCTTTATTGAAACATTAAGATCCTTGATGTGTCTATATTCACGACTGAGATGACTATTTTTTAAATATCCCATAAGCAGAGCTATAGAAATAATATGTACATTCTTTAGCCCTTGGAATAGAATGGAATGATGTGCTTATTTAAGTGTGGTAACCAGTTGCTATGGAATCTGACCAAGGCAATTGCATTAGCATCGGCATCTCTAGGAAACTCATTAGAAGATAAATATTTACCTACAAAGTACTCTGTAGGAAATCTAGGATGGAATCTCTGAGCTTAGTAGGGTATACACAACATTTTTATGTGGGTTGAAGTTTGAAGACCATTTGTCTCAGTAGAGTAAGGTGACCAGATTTTAACATTGGTAAAGCGGGACACCATTGACCAGGGGCGGGGGGAGGGGTAAAGAGGGTTGTTCTTGATTAAAAATTTGGTCTATATGGAGCAGCAACAATTTTCATAGAACGCAAAAATAGTATTATAATAGATATATATTTTAATTTCAACATAAGTACAATTTACAAATATAATTCATGAAAAATTATGTATAGTATTATTTTATTCTTTGGCATATATCGCATTTGAGTGAATTTTTTTTAGTAGATTGCTGTCGTTTAAAAGGTCATGAAATTTTTCACAAGAATTTGCTAAATTATATTTCACGCATAAAATGGCTTTCAAAGTCTCAACACTTAATTGCAATTTTTCTGATGTCCACACTTTATGTACAGTAGAAAAACCACGTTCAGTCGCAGCATTAGTTCCTGGTAAGGACAGTACCTATTCCACAATTTTTAGTGCACTATTGTATGGAACATGGTTTGTTTCAAAATGATGAAATATTTCTAACCATTTGTTCTCTATTGTGATTTTTGCTGATGCCCAAGATTTAACCTTTTCCTTATCAATATATTTTTAATAATGATACCTCATTAAAAAGATGATTTTTGGAAATACTACTAGATGGGAAATTTTGAGTAATATGATCGAATGATTTTTGAACATCATTCCAATTAAGTTCTTGTTTTTATGTGACCCAGTGAAAATATTCAATATCATTGTAATGTACTGTCCACTCTTCTAAATAATTTATGCAGTTACTATAGAACTTTTTAACGTGATTCATGATATCTGCACGACTTATTGCACTTTGTTCTTCTAGCTGGCTTATACTATTACGGATAGTTAATGGAAGAAAATTTTTTTCTAAACACTCCTGACACTGAAATTTTAAATTATTAACTTTATTTGCTACTTCGATTACCGACATTTTGTCACCTTCAATAAGTTTTATAACATTTTGACAAAGAGCTACTTGATTGTGTACAAACTCTAGCCAAATTTTTGAAGATTCTTTTTCAAAAAACTCTTCTAAAATTCTAGGACATTTATGCTGTGATAGAAAGTAGGATTTCAAAGGATCGTATATTTTCAAAATTCTTTCAACAGCTGGCAAAAGAGCTTTCCAGCGTGTTTCAATGTATCCAAGTATTTTCTGTTATTCGACTTCCGCAGTTTCACAAAATTCTTTAAGCATTTCAATGTATATATAGAAATAAGAATATATTTTAATAACAATATTTTCCACATCTACAGGCAGCAAATGAGCTGCTGTTTGAATGGCGTTATGTATTATGTGTGCTGCACAACCAACACCAATCATGTTTTGATTAAGGTTTTTGTTTAATTTATAAAAAGTATTATTTTACCTCTTCTCGCTTTTCCTCCAAAATTTGCATTCATGTTGTCTGCACAATATAAAATCATTTTATGTTTTAAATTATTTGTTCCAAAATATTAATAATGGAACTAAAACTTATTTCAGAAGTTTTTGGGCACAGAAATGAAATCTAAAATTCTAATTTTTATTCCAGTTTCCAAATCAAAAAATCTAACAATGGTTGAAAATAACTTTCTATCCTTATGATTAGATGCATCAGAATATATGGATATAAAATTAATTTTTTCTAGATTTTTGTTTAATTGCCTGGATTTTGTTCTAGCACAGGCAAATTTTTTGTTGATTAACTTTTTGACAACTTGTGATATACAGTCAGTCCATAGATCTGAAGGAATGATTGTGATAATAGCATAAAAAGACATAAGTCCTTCTGCTAATGCTAATTTCTTTTCTTTGTCTCCATAAGTTGTTTTCTGAAAAATTTCCTGTATTTTGGAGGAAGATGCAGCAGTATTTAAATATCTTTTATGTTTCTGTGTCTCCAGGTGCTTTGAAAAATCATTCTTCCTGCCGTGCGAAATAGAAAATTCACCATTACATTTCTCACATTTTACCTTGTAATTGCTTTTAGTTTGTTTAAGAAAAGGAAATTAACTTCTTAGATCATTGTTGAATTTGTATTCTCTTTTCTTACTCATCATGTTAAAAATCTAAAAAAAGTAATTTAAAATGATAAATTATTATATGCACATTGCTTAAAAACATAGCAAGTAGGTACTTAATTACATCAACATATTTTATTTCTAGTTTATAAATTAAATTAGATTGTTATAAAGTAAGTATATTTTTAAATTATTTTAATTTTAATCCATTACTTCTTTCTAAATAATAACAATCCTAACTTCTATTATTTTTTTCTCTGAATTTGCCTAACATAAGTCATAAGTGTCACTTCAAAGGCCAACGCTTGACTTTTTGCCACCACTATAAAGTATAAATAATACGAGTACTGTCTGCTAAATTCAAGAAAATGTATGTATTTATGAAATAAAGAAATAAATAACTTACCTAAATGATCTGAATAGCTGATTTGTTGACATCACTTGTTTAACTAGCTCTAGCATGCAGTACGATGTGTATCGTCTGACAGATAGTTACAAAATGTTTTCGTCTTTGCCAATGCCAAAAAATGCCATTGTTCATTAAGTCCAAACAATGGTGGTCGAATTCTAACAACTGATCAACAATGCGAACTTTGATAAGCAGTTTTCGATAAGCAGTTCTCAACAATTATTTGTTATTATTAAAGTTTAACATTATAAAATTAACAAAAATAATATAAAACTCATATCCTGGCGAAATAGCCACATGGCAGCCGAAAACCGTACATTCCCTTCCCGTTTTCCCGCCATTCCCTAGCTTGTCGTGCATTCTTTCCAAAGATCCTGACTTTTTGAAAACGCTGTGGGGACGAGGGACAAATTATTAAAAATTGGGACTGTCCCACCAAAAGCAGGACGTCTGGTCACCTTACAGTAGGGGGGAGTCCGTGAATAGTGCAAATTAATAATAAAATTCCGTGCTCAGCTTCGAACCAAAATGTTAGCAGTTTGAAGCCACTTAGAGTGACTCCGAAGAACAGACTTGTAGATCTGCATAGACAGGTTACAGTCATGAAAACCCCATGGCTGATTTCTCTCCTTGAACGCATGTTGTTGCCTCGAGCCAGACTCTGAAGTAACTAGTGGGATCTGAATAAAAGTTTAATTAAGCTGAGACTCAGAAAAGGCAAATCGTGTTGGATGTGACAACACAGTTTATAGGTTTGTTCATTTCTCAGGAGAACAAGATTTTTTTTGTTTCAAGTCCACATGGATTGCTTATCTACACCTTATTGTATCACTGAACGTGTTGAATGCTGTCAGGAAAATCTTACTATTTTCACAGCCAAGCATTTAGTTATTGAAAAAAGCAGATGGAGACCATTGAGGAAGATAAAGATGTTACTGAGCTATAGGCATTTGAAACCCGATAATTTTCTGAATGAAAATAAAAGGTAAGAAAGGATATAAGGCACTTTATTTGATTTCACACATGGGAGAAGCTTATGATCATCAGAAAATGCTGATTATCGGTATTTAGTTTTATAAATAAGTTTTACTGAATTTAAATTAATGAAAGCTGTTGAGCTTAGTCAATTTTATTTTATTCAGAAAAGCCAAGACACTATATATTAAACTTTTCATATTTTATTTTAGTAACTTTTTTGTTTTTTATAGAAATGATGTCGTAACAGCTAATTTTACTGGGAAAAATTATTTTTGTAGTTATGATTTTATGAAGCATGTGGCTCATTCTATTATAAAAAATAATATGGGGACATGTGCTCAAGGCTCAGTTTGAATATTACCACTTAGTATACTAGTGATTTTGAAAGAGGTAATTTTAGAGAATGAGGGTTAGAGTTGTGGGTTTGTTAGAATTATTTAGAAATCTTTTATTTAATAACTTAAGTTTCTCCACACTTTGTATCCCTCAACATCCATTTCAGATGCCATGATAAAAAAAACAATGGGTTTAGATTAAGTCAAACTAAGAAGACTTGGTCTTTAAGAATACATTTCCGTTGCTGTCTTGTTTTAATATCGGTAATATCAAATTGAACAAAGGAATACAGAGCACTTAAACATCAGGAGAGGGGTATGTCAGAGTCGTATCCTTTCACTATTCATTCACACTGTATGCTGAGCTCTGGACAATATAAAAAGGAACTCAGCACCGGGATTGGAGAATGCTCATTAGCAACCTGTGATATGAAGATGGAATAATTTCTGCTTGCTGAAAGTAAGGAAGCTTTGAAGCTTTTTCTGATGAAGATCAAGGATTGGAGCTTTTAGTATGAATTGTAAAGAAAACTCAAATCCTGCAACTGGACCAGTAGGCAACGTCATGATAAATAGAGATGAGATTGAAATTGTCAAGGAGTTCATTCTGCTTGGGTCCACACTCAATGCTCAAGGAAGCAGCAGTCAAGAAATCAAGTGAGCTATGGTATTGGGAAAAGATGCCACAGAAGGCCTCATTAAAGGTTCAAAGGAAAGGATGGTACTTTGACGTGACTAAAGTGCACTTGGCCCGAACCATGTTCGACAATGAGTATGGAGGACTGAAGAAAAATGGATGCATTTAAATTATGGTGCTGGCCCATACTACTGAAAATACAATGAACTGCCAGAAGAAGAAATGACTTGCCTTGGAAGAAGTACAGCCAAAATATTCCTTGCAAATAAGGATGGCAAGACTTTGTCTCATGTACTTTGGAGATGGTATCAAGAGAGAACAGTTCCTGGAAAAAGACATCATCTTTGGTCAAGTGGGAGTGAAACAAAAGAAGACCTTTGAGGCAATGGGTTTGACACAGTGGTTGCAATAATGGACTCACACATAGTAATTGTAAGCAGGGCTAGGGTGTGCTTGCTCTGCTGTGGTGAGGTCACTCTCATCAAACCTGACTTCACAGCACCTAACAACAGCAAGAACAGTATCTGCAATATTTACGGGTAGATTCCAGGTGAGAATGCAATGCTACCTATTTGTTAAGCAATGCCCTCTTGTGTTTCTTTGAAAAGTGAGGGAGAAGACACTACCTTCGCTCATTTTTTTTGCCTCCCCATAGACAAAAATGTCAGAATGTTTCTACCCCAAATGGATTGTTTTATATAAGTTCTTCTTAATGTATGGTCTTTCAATCCAGTTATAAAGGATATTGAGAATATGATAAATTAAGATATTAGGACATCAGGGCAGCCTCAGCCACTCAATAGATCTTTATAAGGAGAATTCCTTTGAATATGAAGCCACCTATTGATTGCTTAAAACCCTCCTACTGCCCCTAAAACGTTTTATACATTATCGTTTTGGTGCATGCTAAATTGATTGATAGGAAGTTTTTCAAGGATGCTGGTTTTGGCAAAAGAAATGAAGTGTCTGCTTTATGATTGAGTTTGAAACGCTGGTGTAATAGAGATGAAGAAACTCTTTGATCTAATCTTCTGTCAGCTTCTGTCAATTCCCTAACTCTTGATTAGCCTCTTTTTGACTGTTCCCGCCCGACCACCCAGGGAACGTTTTACTCCCACTTCACCACTTCCACTACAGTTTGTGCTCTGGCCCTAAGTCTTCAGTCAACCTCAGTTTTACTTTGCCCTTTCTTTTTTACTGACATCTTCTTCTTCTTTAATATGTATACTTTATGAAGTTTTACATTTTTTGGCAATGTTTTCTTTTTTAAATTGTATTATTAATTGGTAGTTAATACATATATCATATCATTCCATAGTTCTATCACATCAGGCAATCTTGTATTTTTCTTCTTGGGGGAAACTAATTAAGAAAAACATTTTATTGGGGGCTCTTACAACTCTTATAAGGATCCATACACCAACTGGATCAAGCACATTTGTAAATATGTTTCCATCATCATTTAAAAAATATTTTCTTTCCGTTCAAGCCCTACCCCAAACAAATAATCATGTTGTTGAGAATGAGGGAGGTCGGAGTAGAGACTCAAAATCCATCTGTAGACAATTGGACATCCTCTCACAAAAAGGTCACAAGGAGGGGATGAGTCAGCCAGGGTGCAGGATAGCACTGATGAAACACACAATATTCCTCTAGTTCCTTGAGGCTTCCTCACCCCAATATGCATGACCCCAAATCTCCCTTACAAATCACACTAAACTGGAGCATGTACACTGGCACAGACAAGAGCTCTTGACACACGGAATCCAGGACAGTTAAACCCCTCAGGAACAGAACTGGGAGTAGTGATACCAAGAGGGAAAAGGGGGAGAGACTGGGGAGCCGATTGCAATCATCAATGTATAACTGTCCCCTCCACCCAAAGGGGAAGAACAAAAGAAACCTGGGTGAAGGGAGACAGTGGTCGGTGTAAGATATGAACATAATAATTAATTTATAATTTATTAAGGGTTTATGAGGGTGGGGGAAGGAAGGCAAAAAGACCTTTTCATATTTTCTTGCCAGTTGTTTTCTCTTTCATCAGTGTCTTTAGCCACTCTATCAGGGCGAATCAAATCAAGTTCTTTTATAGTACCAACACTGCCTCTGAAAACATTATTAAACGCAGTGTAATTTGAGTGTAATCAGTTCATGTGTAACAGATAAGAACTTTGAACTTGAGCAACATGATACACTTTTAGAAACAACATATATACCCCACAATTCCAGACATCAAGTCATCTTCCATGTATTATTTTCTTGTTGACATCTTATTTCATTTTTCTATGCATTTACATGACTTTTTTATTATTCTCTGAATTCATGTGACTATTTTATGATTCTCCAAGGTATGTTTTCTATGGGTCTGGTATGTGGCTATTTGGTTTATTGTATGGAGACTTATTGTGGTGCCTGACACACAATTATTATCCATTCAGCATTCACTGAGGGAATAAATGCAAACAGCCTAGAATGTCATAGTGGGGGGGAGGGGGGTGTTCTGAAGAAAGGAGTAGCATTGGGAAGATCAGAAACCAACAAATAACATCATGTGGACCAAGGTGAGTTTTAAATAACACGTGGAACTCTAGATTGTGTTGAGAACAGGCAGAAGAGATCAGTGAGCTCAGTGCTGGAAGTAGGATGAGCCAATGCAACAAGATCAGCTTGAAAGGAACGTTCTTGTCAAGTCTTAAAAAATTCCTACAAGGGGTTGAAGAGGTTAACAACTGGCAGGGCGCTTGTGCCAATGGTGTACTGGAACTAGCTTGAGTCAGATTGTTATAAAACAGCATAAACTATTATTTACATTCCTCTAGTAAGAGTCCGTATGCATGGCAATTGGCAAACGGTACGTATCAAGGCTTATTTCCCCAGAGGAATAGTTGTTAAACATTTACTAGAAAATTATTATCTTGGTTGTTAGGCTGCAGCAGTGTTATTTGTAAGTTCAAGTACAGCGATAACAGGATGCAGCAGAAATATATGTAAGAATAAATACCACCACTTAGCACAATCATAGGGTGGACCTAGCAGCTAAAAATACTGGAGCTAGTAATTTCAGTTAGAAAATAACAGGGTAAAATGGGTGGTTTAGGAAAATTTACTTTTTTGCTACTTTTTTACCACAATATTTTGCCTTCATTTTTTCCTCTTATGTTTCTTCAGATCAGTGAAACTCCTCTCAGTTATTGAAATCTTCCTGTTCTAGGATAATAATAACCCTATTAAAAAAACAGAAACAGGCTGTAGAAATGGAGATTTACCATTTTATTTGCTTTTCTAATTGTACTTTTCCTGCTAACATACAGAAAGGAAGTGACTTTCTAAATAAGAACACACCTATTAACAAATCTGCATAATGTGTGTAGCATATACTATACATATTATTAATGTATATATGTTTATGCATGAGAAGTTGTCATTGTTTTCAAGATGTGGGAAGAGGGCGAAGATCATTCAATTGCTGCCATATGAAACTGTTTGAAGGTCACCCCAATCCAAGTGATAGGCAAACTCTATTGGAAGCTCAAGTCAGGGTGGGGGAGGGGGCATGTGTGTATCAGAGAAGGCAATTTCATATCTGTTCATAGTAAATCAGGAAGGAGTATACTCATATTAGCTTAAAAAACAAATAAACAAAAAATGCTTCACAATACTTATACAGAACCCAAAGGGAGAATAGACCTGGTACTAATTCCTAAATGGTAATTTTGGTTTCATTTCTATACACCCCTTGGTGGGTGAGACTGTGTGCTACAAACTACTGGGATTCTAAACTCCGTTCTTTTGAGGTGCACAACATCCTTCATAGCCCGCGCCAGTAGGCCTCGATGTGGAAACCCCACTAAGTGAACTGAGCTTTACCTGAAACTTCAACAGTGTCCAGTCACTTAAGAGGGTTTAATCAGTACATGTATTTCAGTTCACAAACTCTATACCATTGGATAAACGAACAGAAGGCTATGGATGGCAGTAGAAGTTCCAAATACATTTTCAGGTTCCACACATGGTTTAAGCCTACACTGAGTCTCCTCTGTCCATCGCTGAGGCCTGTGAATAACCTTATTATCAGACAGACAGCATTGTAAAGTTGATTATGGAAGATATACTTAGGTTAAAATGTAATATCTTATCATTTGATCGCCCCTTTGACCCATTGCAAAGTTGTTCCAGTTGGAAATAAAAAATGTTAAGGGGAACTGCATGTGGATTAAGCCGCAGGCGAATCCCCTCTGACCACAGACCAGGGATGTGGATCGCCTTGCTATTATGCAGCCTGCGTTGGAAGTGTATTACAGAATTTCAAATAGTTAGGTTAAAACATAAAGCCTTACCATTTGATCCCCTTTATGAGCCATTTAAATTTGTTCTATTTTTTTCTAATATTTTCTGTTTTCTTTTTGACTGAGATTTTTACCTGTTTTACTTTGTTATTGCTGTTAGTTTTTCTTTCTGCCCCCACCCCCCATTGATTTCTGTATGTGAAATCCAAGAAAGGTAACTCTAAAAAGACAGCAATCAGATTAATGTTTCCTTGGGGATACCCTTAAAGAGGGAGCGGGGAGGCTGGGAGGGAGGGTGGGGTGGGGGCAGGCGGGTTGGAGACTAATATCTATAACTACAGGAATGAAGAAAATGTTCTCACACTGATAGTAATAATGATTGTACAACCCTTCTTGAAGTGGTTGAATATTGAGTTATATGCCAATAAATCTGTTAAAAAGAGATTAGGTTGAGAGGGAAAACAGAGGACACATACCTGAGTCCTGAGGCTTTTCCATGTAAACTATTTGTGGAGGTGAGGAGAAATCAATAAAAGGATTTTGAAGGAGTATCCAGAGAGGTCGATATTCTGTGTGTCAAGCGAAGGTTGCTTCCAAAAGATAGAGATTAACTGTTTCAAATGCTAATTTATGGTCAATGTCGGAAGAGCCCTGAAAAGGAGCATTGCATTTACTAGAGTGGCGATGATTCGTGAGCCTGGGAAAGCTCACTCTGGGTCGAGAGCTGGAGTCCAGTATGTTCTGCATGTGACTAGAGAAAATGAAGACAAGTACTGACATCCTTCACTAGGGACCCCTTTCTCTTTCAAGCAGCTGTGCTATGAAAGGGAATAGTCTGCCCTACACAACCTTGGCCTTGACTTAACCTCAGAGAGCTTTGCCATTTGTGTACACACAAATGCTCCTGTGCTAAGAGATCCATCATTTCACTCACAACTCATTCAACTATGGTGTTACCAGGGTGTTGTTTTATGGAGTGAATTTATTATGTGAAGTTTGTGGTGTCAAATGTTACTTGACATAGTGTCAGTCTTTAAATTTATAGACGTGTCCTTTAATTTCTCACAACTTATTGTGAACACTGTCAGAGTTCATATGTAGGCCACTGTCAGAGTGTAGGTTTGCCTTTCAAATATGATCAAGGTCCTGTGTTCATTTTGTATTGATTCACATGGAAGTCCTTTAAAAGATCATGTGTTGCTATGTTGACAGATACATTGCAATGTGCAAGTCTTTTGATGTCAAATATAAGTTAGCAAGGAATGGCATTTTCACGGCCTCTTTTAAAATTACGCCTGATATTCTCTAATAAAGAAAATCGACATGGCAGTGATCGAAGGGCATCAGAAAGTTGAGTGTAAGTGAAAACATGGTGCGTCTTTCTGGTCAAATTTTTTTATAACAATGAACAAAAAACAGATTTGTGCTTAACATAATCATGCATTTGTGGAGTAAAGGAAAAAAATTCTTATAATTTTGAAAATGCACAGAAGAGATTTTTACAAAATGCAGTTTTATAAAGGTAAGCACCCAGGTGACACTTTACTTTTACTCTTCCATGTAGTCTTATGTATTGATGCATATTCTATCAGCTTTTATGCCAGATGAAGAAGATAGAGCATCAGACAAGAAAGATCTCACCCACGTAAAATAAACACAATTCCTGAAAGGAAGGGAACTCAATTCACTGAGCACATATTAAGTGCCAGTCACTATGGGCCAGATTCTTGACATGCCTTTATAGAAACTCACTGTTCTCCTGCCTCTTTATTAGTGCAGGGCCATGCAGCTGTGTGCAACTCATAATTGAATGACTCTCTGGATAAAAATAGTTCAAGGAATTTAGAAATGCATATAAAGTCAGCAGTTTCTTGTTAAGAGTCAACAGTAAATTCTATCTGAAATATTCATGCCACCTGAATATTGTAGCACCTGGAAATATCAGTGTGATAAAAGTCATCAGGATTTTACATTTGCCTTTCATAAAAGATACATCTAAGAAGTACTTACCATACAGAGCCATCTTGGACATAAGATGTAAGGGGTTAGCCATTCCTGGTTTGTTGCTAGGTGCCATTGTGTCTCTTAGGACTTAGAAGGATTCTATGTGTAACACAGGAAACCAGTGCCTGGTCCTATCTCCTCCTCACAATAGTTGGTATGGTTGAGCCCATCATTGCAACCATTGTTCCAATGTATCTCCTTAAAAATCTTCTTCTTTATCACTGACTCACTACTTTGCAAATCATGGTGTCCTCTTCCAGGGACATGTCTTTCCTGATAATATGTCCTGAGTATGTGATGAGGCATCCCCATTCTAGCTTCTAAGGAACCCTCTCGCTGAACTTCTTCCAAGACAGATTTCATAATTGTTCTGGGTATTTTTTGTGGACCCAAGCTAAATAAAATTCTTGATAACGTCAATCCTTCATTTATCACGATGTTGTCTGCTGACCCAGTTATCAAGATTTTTTGGACTTTTTAAAAGCAGCTTTTTAAATACTTTATCCACATGTCACACAATTCAGTCATTCAATCATATCAAGAAGAGTTTAACAATTGGCATCATATTCAATTCTTCCTTGTAGTAAGTATTATACATGACATTATTATTATTTTTCTAGTTGGGGGCAAAAATATACATAAAAGAACATTCTCCAATTCCACAAGTTCTACTTGTATAATTCAGTGTCATTGATTATACTCTGCACTGTCCAGCCATTATTGATAGTCTTTTCAAATCATTCTACCACCATTGACATAACTCAATGGTCCTTATGCAACAACTCTTTCCTCTTCACCCGTGTCATTGATTGTCAGAAGAATTAATCTGCCTGGAAGAAGTACAGTGAAAAGTTTCCTTCGCAGTGAGAATGTTGATGCCTCATCTCACATAATTTGGTCATGCTACCAGGATGACTACCAGTAGCTTGATATATTTAATATTCTTCTCCAACATTATAATTCAAAGGCACCACTTCTTTGCTTTTCCTTACAAATTGAAAATACTATGGCTTGGGTAAAATGATAAAATACACCCCTGACACCCACTTTTCCTGATTTTGAACCATAAGCTATCCCCTATTCTGTTCAAATGCCTGCCTCTTGGTATGTGTTCCATTCCACATGAGTATACATTTGGTATTCTTGAATTCCCATTCTTCTGTTTCCAATAATTTGTATGATCCACAAAACTGAATACATTTTTATAGCTAATAACATACAAATACATGTATTTCTGGTATCCATGTATCTTGATCAGTTTTAAACCAGAGAAGCTGGTAAAATTCTTAAATCGTTTTTTCAAAAAAATTATTTTGGGGGGCTTGTACAAATCATCACAATCCACACATGCTTCCATTGTGTCAAGCACTTTTGTACATCTGCTGCCATCATCATTCTCAAAACATTTGCTTTCTACTTGAGCCTGTGGTATAAGCTCCTCAATTTCCCCCTCCTTCCCCGCCCTCATGATTTCAAGCCATGGAGTATTTTCCCTTGTTGTGTTTGTGCACTGCTCTTTGATCCATGTATACCTTTCATATGAGTACAAGGAAGTGATATGGATTTCTCATTCTTCACAAGGCTATCCATAATTTGTCATGAACAACACAGTCGAGTGCCTCTGCACAGTCAATGAAACACAAATAAACATCTTTCTGATAGTCTCTGCTTTCAACTAAGATCCATCCAACGGTAGCTATGAATATCTCTTGTTCCATGTCATTGTCTGGATCCAATCGGAATTGTACCATTACCACTGTCATTGGATGATCTTCAGCAAAATTGTACTTGCATATGATATTGCTCTAAAATTTGCCTATTCTCTTGAGTCACCTTTTCTGGGAGCAGGTACAAATATGAATATCTTCCAGTTAGTTGGTGAAGTAGCTGTCTTCCAAATTTCTTGGCATATACAAATGATTACTTCACCAGTTTGTTCAAACACTTCATTCACCAGCTTGTTCAAACATTTCATCAATTCCTGAAGCCTTCTTTCTTTGGTTAGTGAATTTCTTCCTCAGTACTTGTTCTTGTTACTATGCCACCACGTGAAATGGTTGAATGTTAACTCATTCTTTTGGGGACAGCTTTTGCTGCTTCATGCATACTTCAATATTTTGCCCACAGATTCCATCAATAATGACCCGAGTCTTGATTTATTTTCTTGAGTTATTTCAGTTTACAATATATCGTGTATGTTCTTCCTTTTGGATTTTCTAATGCCAGGTCTTTGCCCATTTCATTATAATATTTTACATTGTATTCCTGATTTGTCCTCTAACATGTTATCTTCATCGTTTTTTTCCATTTACCTTACGTACTCTCCAATTAAGAGCAAATTTCTGTTTCTTCTGATAGTCACTTTGATATTTTCTCTTTCTTCTCTTTTTATGCACCTTTTCTTTCTTCAGGTTTGATGTCTTGCTGATTTCCACAACTCATCAGGTTTCTGTCATTAGTATTCCATGAGTCAAATCTGTCCTTGATATGTTCTTAAAATTCAGAGGAGACAGACTCAAGGTCACATTTGGCTCCTGATGACTTGATGTATTTTCTTCAGCTTCAACCTGAATTTGCATATGAACAATTGATGGTCTCTCCCACAATCAGCCCCTCGTCTGGCTGTAACTGCTCATATTGAGCTTCTTCAGTGTCTCCTCCCACAGACGTAGTCAACTTGATTTCTGTTGTATTAACATTAGCATTCTCCATGTACAACATGGAGAAGTTCACATGTATTATTTGCCTTTTGTGTTGTTGAAGTTATTTGAAAAAAATAAGTTGTTGGTCTTGCAAAATTCTTTCTTGGAATCTCTGGCTTCATTTTTTTTAATCACTAAGGCCATATTTTCGAACTATAGTCCCTTCTTTGTTTTCAACTTTTCATTCTGGTTGCTAATATTTATCAGTGCATCTTGATTTCATGTTTGATTGATTTCAGACGGAAGACATTAATAGAATTTTAAAAATTCTGCATCACTAGCTTTTGTGGTTGATGCATAAATTTGCATAATAGTTATATTGACTGGATAATATGTATGGTAGCATAATATTCATATCCTTCTAAAGAAGACAAGCTAATACAACTTATATTAATGTTTTATATTCAATCACTATTGAAATTACACATCAAACACTAATAGCTAAGAAAAAGACATTGACAGCAGAAGAGTGAGTGAATGGAGATGTTGGACAGTGTAAGACATGAAAATAATAATTTATATGTTATAAACGGTTCATGAGGGGGTATGAGGAAGGGGGAAAATGAGGAGCTTATACCAAGGGCTCAAATATTTTGAGAATGATGATGCCAACAGATGTACAAATGTGCTTGACACAATGGATGTATATGTAGATTGTGATGAGTTGTACAAGCCCCCAATAAAATGATTTTTTAAAAAAGACATTGAAAAGTTTCACCAGCTTCTCTGGTTTGATACTGATCAAAAGGAACATGGATACCAGAAATACATGTACCTGTATTTTATTAACTATAAAAATGTATTCAGCTTTGTGACTCATACAAATTACTGGTAACACTTAGAAGAATAGGAGTGCTAGAATACTAAATGTAGAATGGAAGAGGCAGTCATTTTAACACAATAGGGAATACCATATGGTTTAAAATCAGGAGAGGTGTCTGTCAAGGTTGTATTTTATCATTTTACCCAAGCTATAGTATTTTCAATTTGTAAGGAAAAACAAAGAAGTGGTGCCTTTGAGTATTAAATATATCATTGATTGTCAGAAGAATTAAAAATTCTATTTTGGAAGAAGTACAACCACATGTTCCTTAGCAGTGAGAATGTTGACGCCTCCTCTCACTTAAGCTGGTCATGCGACCAAGGTGACTAGCTTGAGAAGGGCATCCTGTTCTTGGTGGAGCACGGTGACACAATGATTGCAACAACGGGCTCAAACACAGCACTGATAGTGGGGCCTGGGCTGGGCTTGGCAGTGCTTTGTTCTATATTATGTACAGTCACAACTTATCAAAGAGTGCCTCAAGACAGCAAACTTATTATTATTATTATTTGCATACTCTGAAATGCCTTTGCATTATCTCCATAAACGTGCAATGCCAATACTTTTGTTTGAACTTCAGACTCCTTGCTGTACAATGGAGCTAAAATGAAGTCTTTGGGGTGCTTGCCGTCACAGAGATTCGAGTCTGCGTCACAGACCCATGCCTGTCTGTCCAGGAATTTCCAAAGCAGCCCCACTCACAGCAGAGATTGTTTCTCTGATCTGCACAGGCTTCCCCCTATCCATGAAGAAATCACTATCTTCACACTGGAAAAAACCCTCCCTAGGGTGGCCAGCTCCAATCCATGAAGTGCAAGAGCTGGCTGAGAGGCCACAAAATGCAGGCGACACCAGAGTGCTGGCGCTGTGTGTATCCCTTACTACTGTAAGAATGGCTGGCTGCTAAAATGGGGCTTTCACAGCTCCTACATGCAAGGGTAATGTCGAGTTGAGTATGAGGCCCTGGGTACAGACGAGCCACTTACAACTCTGAGCCAATCTAACTGATTCTTCACAGCTGTCCCATCCTGCGAGGTAGTTCCTTGTGGGGGACAGTTCAAGACCTGGGTACATACCGGCACCATTCTCCACCTGCCGTGGGACACGCCACATGCTCCGTAGGTGGCAGCCCTGTGAGAAGCCCTTCTCTCTCTAAGTGTGCACCTGACTTCAGATTCACCCTCAGGGACTCCCCGGTCTCTAGGCCATTTGCATGGTGACCCAGAATAAATGTAGATTCAGTTGTTTATTCATGGTTACTGAAATACTAAAATATGTTTTCCCATGACTTCTTGATCAAGTTGTTATTGCTAGGAGATGTCCCCTTGGCTCTCACTCATAGAAGCCCTATGTTCACCAGAGTGAAATGCTATCAGCTCCTACATAGCCTCATAATTTCTGTGCTTGGCTCCGTTCTTAAAGCCACTGTGTCCATTCACCTCTTGAAAGGTCTTCTGCTCATTTGCTGATCTACTTTACTTATCCATCTCTATACCTTCATTATACAAGTCTGATCAAGACCACCATTTACAGACTGTTGAATGAGGGTGAAGCCAATGGTCACTTCTGAAAATGTCACAAGACAGTACAGTGGGTGCACTGTCCCAGAACTTTAAAAATTAATTTCATCCTATGTGCTTTTTGGTGTGTGCTCACTATTATGCACATTGATGTGGTCATAGAAACTGTGTCCCTGATATTTCAAATGTCAGCAGGGGCACCGATAATGAATAAATTTCAGTGGCGCTTCCAGACCGAGATGAGATGAAGAAGTGATTAGTTATTCACTCTGGAAAAAATAGGCCCTGAAAATTTTATGTGCAGAATTGAAATTCTGTCAGATACTGAAGGCCTCAAGAATGGAAGCAGAGCATTGCTAGGGGAAGCCCTTGAGGCTGGAGGACACTTGAAGCATGACTGAGGTGGCACTGCCTTCCCCAAGTAGAGTTGACTGTGGTGATGGGCATGGAGTGAAGCCTGTGGGAGCCAAGCCTTCCATAAATTCATTTGCTGATGAGTCACAACTCAAATGAGAGGAAACAGTGGCAAACATCAATGAATAATCAGAATTTGGGGTGTGAAAAATACGGACCTAGGAAAATTAGAACTCATCAAACAGGAAATGGAACACATCAAGATCAATACTGTAGGTGTTAGTGAACTGAAGTAAACTGATATTGACCAATTTTGAACCAGAAAATTGCATGGTTTACTATGCAGGAAATGATACAACCAAGAGGAATGATTATGCATTTATGGTCAAAAAAGAAATCTCAAGGTCTATCTTTAAGCACAATCCTGTCTGTCATAGGATTATATATCTATCTCCAAGGAAATCCAACCAATACAACTATTATCCAAGTTTTGCACCAAACAGCAAAGCTAGTAATGGAGAAATTGAAGAATTCTGCAAATTTCTTCAGTCTGAAATTCACCAAACATACAATCAAGATGCATTGAAAATTGTTGGTGGTTCGAATGCAAACACTGGAAACAAAGAGGAAGGAACCATTGTTGGAGAATATGGTCTTGGGGATCAAAACAAAGCTGGAAATTGCATGATAGGATTTTTTAAGGCTAATGCTTTGTTGATAGAAATCACCATTGTCAACAATACAAGTTGCAACTGTCCACATGGATGTCTGTAGCTGTCATATACAGAAATCAAATTAACTATGTCTGTGGGAATAAATGATAGAGGAGCTCAATCTCAGCAGCTAAAGACAGGCCAGGGGCTGACTGTGGAGCATATCATTAATTGCTTATATGTACGTTTAGGTTGAAACTGAAGATATTAACACAAACTGATGGGATCCAGAATACAACCTTGAGTCTATCCCACTTGAATGCTCAGAACATATCAACAATAGATGTGACACATTGAACGCGAATCCCAGAGGACTTGATGATCTGTCAAAGGACATCAAAATATTATTCATAAAGAACACAAAAGGTCATTCAAAAGACAGGAAAGAAAGAAAAGATCAAAGTGGCTGTCGGAAGAGATGGATGTTTACCCTTACGTGCAGCACAGCTAGACAAATGGAAGAACTAATGAGGTCAAGGAGCTGAATAGAAAAATCCAAAGGGAAACTTGAGACAAAACCATATATTACCATGAAATGCATAAAGACCTAGATTTATAAAATCAAAATGGAAGACTATGATCAGCATATCTTAAACTGAAAAACTCAAGACCAAAGTTACAATCTTGAAAGGTTCTGTGGGAAAAATATTGAATGATCCATAAAACAGCAAACGTTTGGGCAGAATACAGTCACTATACCAAAAAGAATTCATTGACATGCCATGATTAAGTATTAAACTTTTTGATGCAGAACAATATAACAAATTGATTAATGGTTTGGACTCCAGACTCGGATTACTTACAGTCTCCATCACTTTAAACTCTGTAAAATTGTATAACTCTGCATACCTTGGTTCTTCATTCAGAAATAAGGATGATGTTAAATGCCCCCCTCCAAACTCATGAGGTTTTAAAAAGAATTAAGTGTGCATTTTGTGGAGATTCATACAATAATCTAGATTTTTCCCCAAAGCTATGTATTTAAATTTTGTTTTTACAAAACAACCTTAGCCCCTTGAAAGTACTCTCCATTACACTTAATACACTTGTCAAATCTGCAATTCCATTCTTGGAAACATTTTTCAAACTCACCTGTTTGGATGGCTGATAGCACCTCCCTCATTTTTTCTTCTTCACCTCTTCTATGTCCTCATATCGCTGTCCTTTCATGTCCCACTTCATTCGAGGAAACACAAAGAAGTCACATGAAACGAGGTCGGGTGAGTAAGGTGCATGGGGCAAGAGAGGCATGCTGATTTTGCCCCAAACCGGTGCACTGAGATGGCTGTGTAAGCAGGTGCATTGTCATGGTGGCAAAACCAGTCTCCCGTCGGTCACAAATCAGGCCTTTTTGGTCACACACTGTTACGCAATCTTTTCAGAACCCCTCAATAGAAGCTTGATTACAGCCTGAGCTGGTGAAAAGAGCTCCAAGCGCAATATAAGTTGCCATTTTCATCCATTCGGGAAGTTGATGGATGTCCAGAATGAGGATTGTCACCAATTGACATTTCACCTCTCTTGACAAGAGAAAAACATGTACACACTTGAGTTTTTTCTATAGTGCTGTTCCTGTTAGCTGTGTTCAACATCACAATGGTTTCTGTGACATGATTCCTGAGCAGGAAACAAAATTTCATAGCTGCACGCTGTTCTCTTCAATCAGCCATCACAAAAAATGAGATTTGAGCAAAAGTGCTTTTACCAAGAAATTCACTGTGACCAGAGAGAACCTTCCCAGGCCATGCCAGTAGGGGCACTAACGCAGAGTGAGTTGCTCAATGCTCGCCTAGCATGAAAAATGCGTACTACTGAAGCTCTACTTTGCCCAGCACAATTGTATCTTTTTTTTGGGGGGGGGGGGAAGGTGTACCTCCTACTATTTGTATTTGATAAAGTAGAAGGTCTGTGAAAAAGAGGAAGCGCTACAACAAGATGGATCGACACAGTCACTGAAAAAATGAGTTCAACCTGAAAACAATTGTGACCATGCTGTAGGGCTGGGCAGGGTTTCTTTCTAGCGGACATAGGGTCACTGCAGGTCAGAATTGAGGCCACCTGACAGCAATCATGTGATTGCACACAGATATGTGTATGTGTGTGGGTGTACATAACTTGCATGGCGCATAGTAGGTGCTCAATGCAGTTAGTTATAGCTATATGCTATTGTTTTGAAAGTATAAGAAAAAATGGGCAAGTTTTGAAAAACATAACAGCTGTGATTTCAAGTAAATTTAGCACCCTTAACTTTTTGTTTATAGCCCCTGGTGGGTACCAATGTTTATGTCGTCAGCTACTCCAAAAGGTTCGTGGC
Source organism: Tenrec ecaudatus (assembly GCF_050624435.1). Taxonomy (NCBI): domain Eukaryota; kingdom Metazoa; phylum Chordata; class Mammalia; order Afrosoricida; family Tenrecidae; genus Tenrec; species Tenrec ecaudatus. The sequence goes on from NC_134531.1 coordinate 298,348,654, forward strand.
TGGAATTCACCCCCAAGTGTCTTAAAATGCAAACCTCGTGATTTGATTTCAGATGGTTATAGTCTCGAGAAATGTATGAAGAAGTTCAAATGCACATGTGCAATTCCCATGAGTCAGTCATGTGGACGCACACTAATATCCAGAGGTCTGTTTCGGAAACTGAATGGAGGTGATTCATGTGAAAGTAGGAAGTGGGTAGCCATACCATGATCATAGGAGGCAGGTGGAGGGAGAAGGGGAGAAATGGGGAACCAAATGCAATGAGCAATGTATACCCCCCCCCCAAGGAGGATGAACAACAGAAACCATGGGAGAAGGTAGACAGTGGTTGGTGTCAAATATGAAAATATAATTATTTATAATTTATAAAGGGTTCATGAGGGTGAGAGAATGGAGGAGGGAGGGGGAAAAAGGAGCTGATACCAAGAGCTCAGGTAGAAATAAAAGGTTTTGAAAGGATGATGGCAACATATGTACAAATGTGTTCGATATAATTGATGTTTGTATGTATATAAAGAAAGTAGGAGGTGAATGTTAGTCTCGGGGAGAAGCACTTCATAAATTGATGAATTGGAAAATAATTCAGAATCTGTCTCAAAAATATTCTTGATTTCATATTTCTCTAGTGTAACTTTAGGGGACAGCAGTTTTCTTGATTCTTCTATGATCTTTTTGGGGTCCATATATTTGTGCTCCAAAATGACTTATATAAGTTAAAATGTAGTGAGAAACTTTTGAAATATTTCAGACTTTTATTGTTGCCTCTACTTTGTCCCCTCTGATGGCTCATTCAACATTTAGCTTATTTTTGAAGCAACGTTCTGTTAATTTATTCAACTGGCTTATGAGCTTTGAGTTAACCTTGGAGAGCATTTATTAAATGTTTGCATTAGAAGATTTTATGTGACTAGAAGTAGGGTAAATAGAGATGTTAAACATAACAAGGGTGACACACAATAGGTAACTATCTTTGCTTTTCTAGTTGCTGATAAATTTGCATACTAAACATTGTATAGTTTTGAGATGCAGAAGCATGCTCTGTCAACATGTAAAACTGCTCTATTATACTTTTATGACACATATTTCTCTTAACCTATCATACTGAAAATGGAATAGAAATAGAAATCCTCTGTTCCACAGAAACCTTAGTAAAGGGGTTCAAATGAATTAAATAGCCATGTCCAAAAGCAACCTTTGATGAAGAATTTATAAATCGTGTAAATATATAATACAATTAGTTAAAATGTTAGTCAATCATGGGCAGGATCATTGCTCTAATCTGTTCGTTTACAACAGAGGCTGGTGACTATTTCAAATATTTGTCCTGAAAAATACCAAGTACTTCTGAAAGTCACCTAACTTGTTGATCGCTCTCATTAAACTGGATGAGTGGGAACAGATATTTTCACATTACAGCTAGAGAACAGGAATCAATGTGGGGTAGAGGGCTTGCTCACAGAAATGTCGGGACTCAGTGGGAGGACTGTGCTTTGAGTTAGCACACCCAGTGACTGCCTGAATTAAAATGGCATTTTGATTGAGAAGGCTAGTGAAAGAAAAATTGTTTCTTCAAATATGTTTAATGTAGTTGGTGATACATTTTACTTTTAGATTTGCTTGCAACTTTTGTCTAACATGGAGTAATATTGCTTAGAGATTTCAATACCAACTCTTATTTTTAATACCTTATTACATTTTGTCTACATCCATGTGGTTAACTTTATTCCTTAGCATTTGCAGACATGCCAGCATGAAAGGTGGATTTTTAGTCAGTCATTTCAAATGCACCTTTTTCTGTATTCTCTGAAATATTTAGGGAAATTCGGTTTGCCCCTTCTATTTTAGAAAGAGTCAACTTCCAACCACCCTAGCAATTGAGGTATCTCTAAAGGAACATTTATTATGTTTCACTTATCTGCCCAGAATTTTGGCTATTCCAGCCGGCATATGTCAATTAAATCAAGAGTAATTCAATAAAAATTACAAATAATCATTGTCTGACAAGGCATGTTCTTCTAGTCTCTTCATCAATATCAAGGACTATTTGTTGACTACCGAGTGCCAGATTCGGGAAGTAGAAAGAACATGGTGGACCCTGGTTCACTTCCATGTGCTCACAGGTTATTTGGAGAATGAGATGTACTTAAAAATATAAGCCACCGAAGGAGCTAACATGTACTAAATACTAAATAAGTCTTAGAATTCAAAAGTTAGTGGAATTTTGTGGTGACACTAATACAAGGTGAAATAATTTGGAAGAAAGTTTATTAAAAATATGGGAATAATATGGTTCTTGAGGGAAGAGTCTGACCTAAAGCAGAATGCTGTCATTAGATATCATTGAGTCAGATGTGACACGTTGTGACTCTATTCTCAGGAGAATGAAACACCGCATGGTCCTGGGCCATCCCATCGAAGCAGCCACGATGCCATTCCATCTGATTGAGGGCCTTCCTCTTTTCACCACACGTTCACTTTAGCAAACATGATGTCCATCTCTAGGGACTGGTCTCTCTTGACAATGTGACCAAAGTATGTAAGACGAAGTCTCGTCATCATTGCCTCTAAGGAGAACTCAGTCTGACTTCTTTCCACAGAGATTTCCATTTGTCCATTTAGCAGTCCATGGGACTTTCAATCATCTTTGCCAGTACCACAATTCTAATGCCGCAATTCCCACTAGGTAAGTCTTATTCGACTTTCATATGCATGTGAGGCAAGGAAGAATATACAGCTTGAGTCGGACACATTTTATTCTTCAAAGCAATCCTTTCTTTTCAATACTCTAAAGCAGCGGTTCTCAACCTGTGAGTCGTGACCCCTTTGGGGGGCAGTGAAATTACAGTTCTGAAGTAGCAACGAAAATAATTTTATGGTTGGAGGGTCACCACAACATGAGGAAGTATATTAAAGGGTCATGGCGTTAGGAAACGAGAACCGCTGCTCTAAAGAGGTCTTGTGCTTTACCTGATGCAATGTGCTTTTCATGTCTTGACTGCTGCTTCTATGAGCATTGATTGTGGATCCAAGCAAGAGAAATCCTTGACCAGTTTCATCTTGTCTCCATTTATCACGATGTTCCATATGGTCCCATAGCGAGCATTTTGGTCTCCTTTATGTTGATTCAGAGTCCGCACTGAAGGTTGCCAGACTTGCTCGTCGTCAGCATTGTTCCAATCTCTCCTCACTTCAGCAGCACATCTCTGTCATCAGCATATCACAGGTTGTTAATAAGCCTTCCTTTAATCTTGAACACATTGTTCTTCACATGACCTACCTTCTCTGATTATTAGCTCAGGCGACAGATTAAACAAGTGTGGTGAGCGTATAGAACCCTGATGCACATACTTTTCCTGATCTTTAAGCCAAACACTACGCCTTTGTTCTGTTTGCACAACTGCCTCTTGATCTGTGTGCCAGTTGTGAATGAGCATATGAAATGTTCTGGAATTCCCATTATTCCCAAGGTTATCCACAGTTTATTATGGACAGACGAATGCCTTTTCACGGTTCATGAAAAACAAGTAAACATCTTTCTGGTGTTCTCTGCTTTGAGTCAAGATCCACCTGCCATCAGCTATGATGTATCTTGTTCTACGTCCTCTTCTGAATCCGGCCTGAACTTCTGGTGGTTCCCTGTCAATGCACTGCTGCAACCATTGTTGGATGATCTTAAGTAAAATGTTACTTTCAGGCAATAGCAATTATATTGTTCTATAGATTGAGCATTCTGTTGAGTGGCCTAACTTTGAAATAAGCACAAATATGGCTCTCTTCCATGAGTGCTTCCAGTGATTCTCCAACTTGCTGAGCATTTTGATTGGTATTCCATGAATCCCTGTAGCCTTGTTCTTTGACGAATACTTTCACTTCAGTGTGACCTTCCTTCAGCACCGTTGGTTTTTGTTCATTTGGTACCTCTGGAAATGATGGAATGGTAACTCTCTTTTGTGGTACAATGTTTTCGTCTTCTATTGATGCTTCCTGAATCATTCAATATTTTGTCCATAGAATCTATCAATATTGCAATTCAAGGCTTGAATTATTTATTGAGTTCTTTCAGTTTTAGACATGCTGAGCATGTTCTTTTGGTCTCTAATTCGGGATCTTTGCACATTTCATCATAATATTTGACTTTGTCTTCTTGAGCTACCTTTGAAGTTTCCTGTTCAGCTCCTTTATGTCCTCTTGCTTCCATTTGCTTTAGCTACTCTAAGATTAAAAACAAGTTTCAGAGTTTTGTTTTCTGACATCCACTTATGTCTTTTTTTCCCCTGTCTTTTTAATGACCCTTTGCTTTCTTCATGAATGATCTTGATGTCCTCCCATAGCTCACCAGGTCTCCGGTCATTAGTATTGAGTGGGTCACATGTGTTATTTATTTACTTAGTAGCCTCCAGATGACTTCATTTCACTGGGAGGTGGGCGACGCCAATCTTCTGAGCATGTAGAAGGACATGTTTTTACACAGGGGCCAGCACTCACCCGGGAACATTGTCACTGATCTGGACGTCCCCGAAGCAGGGGGACAGGTGCACATACATGTTCTTGCGGCTCTTCTCAGGTTATACTCGCGGATGTAGTGCAGGTAGCCTTGGTGGATGACAATGCTTTTCTGCCTCTTCATCTTGGCCACCGCGCCAGACAGAATCCGCCCTCGGATAGAGACGTTGAAGGGGCATTTTGTGTCAATGTAGGTGCTCTCAGTGGTCTTCTTGGGCATCTCGAAGTCAAGAATAATGTTCTTGTAATAACGAGGGAGCTCCTCCTTGCCAGTTTCTCCCAACAGGATCTTCTTCTGGTTTTGGAAGTTGGACCTCTTCTTTTGGAAGGGATGCTCAGACTGAATGTCTGCCATCTTCTGACTGCCTTGAAAAAAATATGTTCTCAAGTTCTCAAATTTCAGGTGGCATAGAGTTAAAATTGTACTTTTTACTTGCTTTCATTTTGTTCAGCTTTATCCTGAGCTTACCCTGGAGCAACGGATGATCCGTTCCATAGACACCCCGTGGTCTCATTTCAGCTGCTGACATTGAGCTTCCCAGCTGTGTCTTCTCACTGACGTAGTCAATTTGATTTCTGTGTATTCCATCTGGGGAAGTCCATGTGTATATTTGCCTTTTGTGTTGTTGTGTGTGTGTGTGGGGGGGCGGGGATCCTGTATTTTCTCTGAACAAATAATTGGTTTAGCAACATTCTGTCATACAATCTCTAGCTTCATTTCTATCACCAAGACCATGTTTTCCAATGATGGTTTCTTCCCCTTAATTCCCTCCTGTGCATTCCAATCAACAATAACTATCACTGCTTCTTGATTTCATATCTGATAAGTTTTACACTGGAATCATTGGTTGAATTCTTCAGTCTCTTCACCACTAGCTTTTGTGGTTAGTGCATAGAGTTGAATAATAGTTGTATTGATTGGTTTTCCTTGAAGGAGGGTAGGTACAATCCTACCACCGCATTCAACTTCATGATGGGTTTTGCAAAATTCTTTCTGACAAAGAATGCCATCCCATTCCTCTTGATTGTGTTATTTCTGGTGTGGTAGTTACATAATGTCATGTCAATTTGATAAATAAGTGTAGGGTTGGAGTTTAGACTGCCCATCAGGTCACAACCTGATGATGCCTCCTTGTGGAAATGGCGCTCTCTTGAGGATTCCGTGAACTTCCTCTCTCTCTGCCTTGGTCTTCTTATTGACAAGCCCCACGGAGATTTGCTGAGGTTTTTGAGAGCCCCTTTCTCTGTCCCACCTTCCTGTTGAGGAGCTACTTCGAGCCACACTGATGGTAGCCAGAGCCCTGGAGATGCATCCACAGTGATTGGATCTACAGCACTTTGCAGCCACCAGCCTGTTATCTTCCTACATTCTGTATCATTGCATGCCTCCAAACAGGGATTTATAGACTGATATCGGACTTGTGACCTAATATCAGATTTATAGACTTGATCTGGACTGGGTTGAGATATTTGCTAATGTAGAAATATTATTGGATATAAAGTTCTTTCTTATACATATATGAGTGTCCCTGGATTTGTTTCTCTGTTCAGCCCAGTCTAATACACCTGTCATAGTAAACCATAATATTTTCTGATTCAAAATGACTGATATTAATCCATCTAATTTCATTTCTTTTTTATTAGTAGTTGGGATTTAATACATATATAATTCCAAATTTCAATCATGTCAAGTAGAATGTACAATTGCTTCCACAGTCAGTTTCCGAACATTCTTGTTCTACAAGGACTCCTTGACATTGCCTCCCTTTTACCCCACCTCCACCACTGTCCCGCTTAGTCTACTTGCTTTCCCTCGAAGTTCTACAATACTAGGTTTCATATACTGAAAAACGGCAAAGCATTTAGACCACTTATGATTTGCCCAAATTCATATTTCTAAGTTCTGATCATGATACTTTTGCAGGTGTTTCTCCTGACTTTAAGTCCTGGCCCATCAGCATCTGAAGATCTGGAAAGGTCCACTCTGCAAACTCGACCGAACTCATGTCACCATGGTCAACAGCCCTTCAAGAAGCCAGCTCCACTTTAGTCACATTTCAAGTGCCCTTGATCCTGATGGACCCGTCCTCTGGCACGATCTCTGACAAGGTTTTGCTTCCTTTGTTCAGGCTTTCAGTATCCGACGAGGCTTTGAAGCTGTACAAAAGATTTTCAGAGGTTTCTTCTTCTGAAGTGTGGAGCCGTGTGCTTCTCCCTTGTCTGTTCTTCGTCTACAAGCTCCCTGAAACCTGTTCATTTGGGTGATCTTGCTGATATTTGAAATACCAGTGACATAGCATCACAGTAAAACACAAGCCAACACAGAGTGACAAACTGACAGACACGTAATGGTAGAGCAGAGTAGACAACTAGATTTCCACGTGTGAAGTCAGGACTTCCCATAGTAATGCTAAAGACTGGGAAACTCGCCTGATATATCAACTTTATTGATGGAAAAGAGTGAATTGTAGAATGTGGCTTTTTGTTGATGGCAAAATATGGCTTCCTCCTACTTCTCCCTTAAACATTAAATCTTGGGGTGTTGCTGTGGGGAAATGTGAACAGACCATACAGATGCTAATCTGGCCAGTTTTGTGGGGGAACCCCAGGATATTTTGCATCCAATTGAGACAAAACAACAAACAACGGATGAGCAATATGACCTGTTGTTAAAAGAGGAAGAATAGGAAAGGTATTTGCTTCTTTTGAAGGAAAGTGGATGTCAAAGAAATAGTCAACAGGCTTAGCCATTCATGACCAAAGCCCTTTATCTAATTTAATTTAACTCATTGACTAATGGGAAGGAGCTAACAAATGCCACTATTTCTAAGGTGTTCTACTTGTATCTACTCATAGGTATACTTCTTATCGGGCAAAAAACTTTTGGGGATTATTTTACACTATCCTTAGGTTAAGACTGCAGAGAGAAGAATGGGTGTTCCACTGTCTGGCTTGGGTATGGAGCCATGGGTTGACAATATTTTTCAAACACATTTTCCACTCCTAAAGAAGACCAGAAAGACATTCTCATCAAGAATAATAGTGTACATGTATGGGGTAATCTCAGAACTAAATTAACCGTTATCAATTCCATGCTGACTCATAGATGACCTACAGCGTAGTTTCCCTTTGGGTTTCTGAGGTTACATAATTTCACAGGAGCAGAAAAGTCTCATCTTTCTCCCATGAACACCTGGTGGGTGCAAACTGCTGACTTTGAGGACAGAAGCCCAATATGTAACTCTGGGCTCCCTGCAGGTAGCGATAAATGATGGTGTTCAGATAAAATAGGAACTCTGCTACTTGGACATATGTCATTCTGAGGAGTATTGGAGGACATTAAATTTCACAGTTTCCTTCTCTCTTGCAATGGCCTTAAAACTTTTTTCTTTTTCTGTTCTCACATCTCTGACAGTACCAGAAATTGGACCCTTCTAATTTTGAATGAGAAGACCTACTATTATTGATTCCGTTTCCTTGTGCTGATCAAGCTTCCTATCCCTGTGCAAGACAACGATAGCTCCAAAGGTGTCTCCTTTTTGTACTGTAGTCAAATATTAGAGGTTTGGGATACAAAATGCATGAAGCATTGAGACTAACTCAGGAAGCTCTCAGCTAAATTATGTGAGTAGTTCTCTGTATCTTTTGCCCTTCTCTGTGTGCTTCTTTATATTAGCGCTGTTTATTCGATGACAAACATTTTGAAGGAAACTGGTAGGATTTCTGACTCATGACAGGTTCTTCATTATGCTTTGAGAAATATTCCCTTTTGGAGTAAGTTATTCGTGGTTGTTCCTACAGGGATGCGCATGTACAAAGTACTCTCTTCCTTCTACAGTTTCACATTGATGGTACTGCATCAACTGTGACATGAGCTTGAGTTAAAATCCTTAAAAATCTAGGGACCATACGCAAATCATCACAATTTTCTGAAACTCAATTTGCTCAACTATTCATTAATATATTACCTACTTCAGAAGATTTCATGAGATTGAAGTGTAACAATGGAAAATTATAAAGTGCTTCACAAATCTAAGTAACTTTATAATATCTCTGATATAATTAAAATGTGCTACAAGATCATTGATTAGCTAATCCCTAATTATGCAGTGCCCTTTGCTGCAAGAACTTCATTAAACTCTATTCTCTCCCAAGCTATCCAAACATCACACATTCAGTGCACCTTCTAGTAACACTGGTTACTGATAATTCAGATAGACTAGTATTTATGATCGTTGAAAACAAAGAAGATTAAAGAATTCATATGTACAGGCTCAGTGCCCCTGACTATTTATATCTGCTTTAAGTAGCTTCTATTTTTTTTAACTACAGAAAAATATTTTCATTTTATGAGTGTTAACTTTAGTGAGAACTTGCTATTGTTCCATACCATAGACTCAATTCGGATTCAGTGACCATCGAAGAGTAGGATTTTCTATGTTGAGAGGATCCCTTGTGGTGTGATGCTTATGCATTGGGCTTGCATGGTTGACAGCTCAAAACCACCGGCAGCTCCATAGGCAAAATATAGGGCTTTCTACTCTCATAAGCATTTGCAGTCTCAGAAAACCCACTGAGGAGTCACTATGAGTCAACATTAACTCATTGGCAATGAGATTGGTATTTGGTTTGTGGATTCTTACAGGGGCCAATCAGCAGTTCTTTCTGGTTATATGCTTATAATTTGATAGCTTTAGAGGCTATAACTTTCAAAGTTAGGTGTTCATCCCCAAATGGCAAATACAGCTTGTGTGTTTTCCTAGCATGCTTGCTATTACCTGGATTAATAATATTAATATGACAGTGTTTCGATTCCCAGCTGCTTTCAACTATCAGCTGCATAGTCTTTTAATGATGAGCATTTATTCACACCCTTATTTTTAGTAGATATTGTTTATTCTTGAGGGATTAAAAATCATAACACAGACATAATTCTTATGTACAGCTTGAGAAATACATTTCTATGAAAATTCTCACTTTTTTTGAAAGTATGCTTTGGACCCTAAAACACTGACTTGGGACCAGATTGATACTTGGCATTGTGTTGTTCTCAGCATGTGATTATTTTGTAAGTAAACAAAATAATTTTGATTGTGGGATATAAACATAGCAGTCTTCTAAAATGTGAATTTTATTTTCTATTAATCATCTGTTTGAAATGTAGCTAAGTATCTTTATTGAAAGTGGTGACAGCCAATCACTATAATAATTCATTAAAGATACACATTTCTAATACTGAACAAAATCAGACATTGTCACTGTAATATGCTACCAGTAAAAAGTTTTTTTTTAAAATGATACTATGACCAAATACTCTTAGCCTTACAGAAGATTGCACTTTGGGTACTTTAAAAAAGGAAGGCCTGGTTCTTAAAGATAAATAAGCAAGCAAACAAAAATATCCCCACCTGTTTTCTATTTTTATCACGAAATGTACACAATATATCTTTCCCCCCTAACCTCTTGCAGTCTGTGAATTCCAACTCCTTACTTTCCAGGTCTATTTGTGACTGTTCCGATCAATATTGTAAACAGAAGGGACTAATCCTTGACTTCCCTTACTCCCTGAAGAACACTGCATCGATGACCTTCACACTTGCTTGCTAGAGATTTGAGGAGCAAATGTGCTGCACCAAGGTTTATGTGACAAGGGATTCTGTTTAGTATGGATGTCTTGTTGAGGGTCAATATTACAGAACTGCAAAAAGAATTTCTTTAAGAGCATGTATCCCAATGAGAAGGAGGGTAAAGTGCATCACATGTTCAGCTTCATCCTCTATGATATCAGTCATGATTTCCCCCCTTTGTACTCTCTTTCAGGCCCCACGGAATGTATGAGCCATCCAGTAAATGAATAGAAATTCTCTTTTTGAATTTCCAAAACTTTACATCTTTACAGAAGCAGACATCCTCCTCTTCTTCCGCAAAGCAAATCTGTCCTTTGGACATCAGTCTGGCAATTCTCCTTCCTCTTGTCGAGGTTGACGCAGCTCACATCATCAGGATGGATCTTCAAGTGCTTGGACTGGGGTCTTTTAGTCAGGCTGACTCAATATTGGTCCTCAAGCTGTGATCAGTTGGGAAGAAGTCATGGGGTCACAAAGATTGCATCTCATCTACAACTGGGGCTTTAAGGGAGATATGTTTTTTGCCTTTGCTGACAAAAGTTTAGGTAAAAGACATGCTGATCACTACTGCACTTGTTAGGTGGGACAGGTTTAGTCTCAGCCAATTCTGTGACTCCAGCTTCCCAATTCCCTTAATTAAATGAAAGTTGGTACTTATCCTTTTAAGGAAATAGTGTAAAACAGCAACAAAAAATTAGTTCTTGTTATTTCCAACTCATCTCAACCTTGTAGGACAGAGTGGAACTGCTCCGGTGGGCTTCTGAGACTGTAACTCTTTATGGGAGTAGAACGCCTCATTTGTCTCCTGCGCCATGGCTGATGGTTTTGAACTGTTGCCCTTGCTGTCTGCAGCCCAACCACACCACTGAGGATCCTAGCATATAGGCTAGGATTTACAACCTCACAGAATGGAGAGCTAAGACCAGAAGGTCTACATTAAGTCATTAGCTGCATTGCAAGCATGCTGGCTCCTCCCTGTACTTGAGGGCACGATGTCAGAATAAAATAAGGAAGCTACAATAGGAAGAATGAGAGACTCTAGAAGAGCCTGGAATGCTTCAGAGGTTGAATATTACTATTAAATTAAAAACTTTTTTTCTCATGATAATGTTTCTCCTGTCAGAATTTTAACTCATTTTGAAAATATTTGTACAGTGAAGTGGTGGTCAAATATAGTTAGAACACCAAAATCATTTAAAAAAATCAGTATTGCAAAGATTAGTCCTAGGTGGTGTAGTATGTTACATATTGAGTTACTCACCCCAAGGTCAGCGGTTTGAATCTTCTAATTGCTCTGTGGAAGAAAGACGAGGCTGTCTGCATCTGAAAAGATTGTAAGTTTTGGAAACTCAAAAGGAATATTTCTATTCATCTTATAGCTTCATTATGAATAGAAATTGATATGATGGCAATGAGCTTGGCTTGATTTTTATTATGTCAATTCAATTAATTTCAGAGACGTAACACTTTCATTCTAGATTGTAAGTTTCTCAGCCTCCTTAGGATGGGTTTCCTTCAAAAAGGCATGTAATTATGAAAGTTGCTCTCTATAGAACCTCATAAACCCACACTCTGCTGAAAGGTCACTGGACTCAAGGATACAAAATAAAATGATCTCTTTTCAATATCACCAGCAGAGGAGTATTTGAGCCTGGTTAACCTCAGATAGAATTCGAGGATGGTGTTCACTCACTGTGTTAAGGGACGGTGATGTAATTTTAGGACTATGTAGATAAAATCCAGTCAAGGAAGAAAAAATAAAGGCTGATGCATGTAAAAAACAAAAACAAGAAGACTATCCAAATAATACTGCCTCCTGAGTAGTGACCAGGAAATTACTTTTTGAGTAAGCTGCTCCAGGTCCAAAGTCTTTCTTTAACAAATATTGTTTAAGAGAGTGAAATCTGTTTGGCATCATTTCTTTCTGACCAGGTGATCAAATGCAGTAGAAAAGTAGCTAGGTGATAGCCACAGAAGTGATTTACTAAAAGCATATTCAATCACCATAAACATTATTTTTATTATGAGACCAGCAAAAGATACTAGAGAGGATCCTATAAACATTTTTAAAAACGGAAAAAAGGTGATAGTCCCACAGAATTTTTGGAGGGCTTCAGAGTGATCTGTACGCGACTACTTCCCCCAAGGACCACCTGACAGTGCAAACTCTGATGCTGGAGACAGATGGCATAAACTTAGGTACCAAATGGGAGTGATTTCACAGGCTAATGAATAGGTTCAGGGATTTGTCTTGTTGTGTTGCTAAGGATGATTTCTGATTATTCTCCTGTGCTTTATCTTCTATAAAATGAGATAATCTATTGTAATACAAACTCTAAATGATTGTAGAGTTTAGCCATACATAGCCAAGAAAAATGACAAATAATAAGGTCTACAAGGTGTGTTCTCAGGATTGCAAACTTGACTTTCTCTCTTCTCTCCCGGTATCCTCATTCTGGTGATTTGACATAAGTCATCCTGAAGGAAACAATTATTACATTCACATCCCTGGGGCTTATAAGTAGAAGCTGCAAGTTTGATATGAAAAGAGAAAGAGGAATATCCAAACTGGCTTCAACCCAGGTGTTAGTTTCCAGAATTGTAGAAGAAAATGTATCAATGAATGTAAGGCGACGATAGCTAATGTGATCAAAGACGCTCACTCACATGCACTGTGGATCCTTTCCTGAGACAGACGTAAGAGACTAGACTGTTCGCTAATGCTGCGTCGTCAATTTTCCTCACAATGGTTTTTGTTTCTGACATAGATCCCCTGACAATTTTTATTTTAATCCTTTCTTTCTTGTACCAATTCATCTCTTCTGTATTTTTTTCCAGTCCAGGGGCAGTTTTTCCCTTTTTAAATCTCAAATGCTCTCCCCGTTAAGAATGAAATACAGAGATACTACGGAACTCAAAATTATGTTTCCTCAGTCTTGCACTATCACTGCCCCAAGGCGATAAGCTCAACATTGTCTAATTCCGTGTTTCTTAACACTGATTGCACACAAGAGTCACCTGGGGGAGCTTTTTAAAAATACTACAGTGTAGGCCCTGCCCCTTGAGATTCTCCCTTAGCTAGCCTAAAGCAGAGGGCAGGGAAAATATTTTTCAAGAGCATTTCTGGGAAGCCAGGTCTGAAGATATCTAAAAAGATATTCCAACATTAAAAAGGTAAAGATGTAGAAAGAAATGAAGAAATGTGGAGGGTTATTAATTGATATTTAAAGAATTCTAGTTTTTTTTCTTGCATATAAAATACGTTTTTTAAAGGATTAAGCACATCTTCAGAAAGATGTTTGTTTGTCGCTCATCAAAGTATCCAAAAGGATATGTTATGGTAATAGAAGACAGTTCAAGGACATTTTGAAAACGAGCATTACTGCTAGAGTATGTATGAAATCTACTAGCATAAACAGATTATATTAGATCCAATGTTAAGAGATATGTTACAAGCTTATTAAATATTACTACTGTGTAATTAGTAAATATTGCCTAGAAACCCCAGTGTAGCTTTGTATGAAAATTAAAAAAATAAATTTTAAGTCTATACTTTTTATTTTATCTTTTTAGGTAAATTTAGACTTTTTAGAGGCAATGTAATAGTCAAATCAGTTAACTAATAAGCAAAACTGAGAACAATGTAACAGTATACATCCACAAAAAATACTTGAGACTATTGCTGAAGACAACGTGGGTGCATAAGAAAATGTGGTGAAGAAAGATGATGGTGCCTGGCAGTCAAAAGCGATAGCTTCTAGGGTCTTAAAGGTTTGAAGGTAAACAAGCGGCCATCTAGCTCAGAAGCAATAAGGCCCACATGGAAGAAGCACAACAGCCTGTGTGATCATGAGGTCCAATAGGATCAGGTATCAGGCATCAAAGACCCAGAAGAAAAAATCATATCACTGTGAATGAGGGGGAGTGCGGACTGGTGGCTCAAAGCCGATCTGTAGGCAACTGGACATCCCCTTACAGAAGGGTTTTAGGGAGGAGACGAGCCAGTCAGGGTGCAGTGTAGCAACGATGAACTATACAACTTTCCTCTAGTTCTTTAATGCTTCCTTCTCCCCACCCCCCACTATCATGACCCCAATTCTACCTTACAAATCCTGCTAGACCAGAGAATGTACTTGGGTACAGATAACTCTTGGAAACACAGGGAATCCAGGACAGATAACCCCCTCAGGATCAATAATGAGAATAGCCATACTAGGAGTTAAGGGGAAAGTTGGGGGAGAAAAGGGCAACTGCTCATAATGATCTACATATAAATCCCTCCCAGGGGGATGGACAACAGAAAAGTGGGTGAAAGGAGACATCGGTCAGAGTAAGACATGAAAAAAATAATAATTTATAAATTACCAAGGGTCCATGAGGGAGGGGAAGTGGGGAGGGAGGGGAAAAATGAGGAGCTGATGCCAGGGGCTTAAGTGGAGAACAAATGTTTTGAGAATGATGAGGGCAATGAGTGTACAAATGTACTTTACACAGTTGATGTATGTATGGATTGTGATAAGAGTTGTATGAGCCCCTAATAAAACGATTTAAAAAAAAGAAGAAAATGATGATGGCAACAAATGCACAAATGTGCTTGACACAATCTATGGATGTATGCATTGTGATAAGAGTTGTAAAAGCCCCCAGTAAAATGATTTAAAAAAATGCTTGAGAACCCATTCTGCTTGGTCCCAGGTCAGAATGTTCAGTGTTTGTAGTTGGACAGTATCTGGTTCTGATGGTCTCAGGACATAAGAAATGTGGTTAATGGAGGTCATATCTATACTTTTTAAAAGAGATAAACATAACTTTGATTAATCTTGTCCAATTAAACTTTGATTAATCCAAAGATTTCTTTGAGAAACTTGAAATGCCCCAAATTGCAACCATTTCCTGACATACAGTTTGACTTAATATATGATGTTTTCTAAGCTTAAGATATGGACTTGGTGTTTTCTACTATGATGTCTTCCCATACTGATTTGATTTTTGGGGGGAGGAGCTGTTTAAATTTTCACTATTTTGGATGGTTTTGAAACCTCTCCCAGCTCTATCATTGCTCTTAATTTCTAGTTTCTCATTTACAACTCATTAAGCAAATCCATCCAAAGGAAATATGTGCATGTTGCCACTCAAAAAAGTCAGGCATCTGATTTCATTTCACGTTGGAAATTTTCTTACTGCTTTGGTTATGAGCGACTGAGTATGTTGCCACTCGTAGTGACCTTCTGCACAATAGAATAAAGCACGGCTTGGTATTGAGCCATTCTCAGACCTGTTGTTAGATTTGAGCCCACTGTTCCAGCCACTGTGTCCATCCATCTGTAGTCCTTTTCCAGGGACTGGTCTCTCCCCAAAATATGTCCAAAATCTTGCCATGTTTGATGGCAGGGGCATTATGGCTGCACCTCTTCCAAGACAGATTTATTTGTTCTGGTAGTCCATGGCACTCTCAATTATTGCCTGGACTCTGATATTAAGGAAGAATATAAAAGAAGATTTTAAACAGTTCCTCATTATTTTTGATGCAGTATTGGGGAAACACAGAAGCTGGGTTATAATCTAGAAAAACAAAA
Source organism: Tenrec ecaudatus (assembly GCF_050624435.1). Classification (NCBI taxonomy): domain Eukaryota; kingdom Metazoa; phylum Chordata; class Mammalia; order Afrosoricida; family Tenrecidae; genus Tenrec; species Tenrec ecaudatus. Next base: position 298,364,360 of record NC_134531.1, read on the forward strand.
AAATTAATCAGGAGGGTATGCTATTCTTAAGTATATTAAAATTGTTGGTGCGTCTTCAAATCTTTTTATAGTTTAAGGTCCATGATGCATGCTTTGAAGTAGGATATTATGTGATTCGGATATTGAGTGCACACTCTAATACATACAGGCATTCCATGGATTAGAAACCAGTTTGGTTTTTAAAGTCTGTCTCTAATTTGAATCTGTACTTAAGTTGAGAGTTGTCTGGTTCATATTTGGCATCACTTGCCCTAATGTTTGTCCCAGTGCACAGTATAGATAGCATTTGTCTCAAGACATAAGATACAGTGTGCCATTTTATGCATAAGCAAACTCTTTCATATGCACTAAAACACCTGTAACATAATAACACCATGGTAATAGCAATCATAAGAATAATAATATTTCATTTATGCTACAAAATTATGACCGTCTAGTATTGCCTACTATTGGAATCTCAAAATTTTATTCCAATAGGCTTTATATTGATTGAAGCTATGGTTATTTATAAAGTTGAACATTGCCCAAACAAGCATTATATGCATTCTGATTGGATTAGAACTGTATTACAAATACTCTTTCAGTATATTCAGAAGAATGTGGAGTGTATCGTCAGCACAAACAAGCATAATTAATAATAAAGCCCATGGTGTTAAAAAGAGCATTAAGTAACCATTTAACAAATGTAAAGAATGTCCTCTACATAACCTAAAATATTTGAATTTTTAGCTTATGAATGTTCACAGCTGCTGGAAAATAATTTATAATATATGTACTACTTTCATTTCTGAATTTAGCATATAAACTGACCCCAGCCCCAGACCACTACAGTCAAGTTAATTCTGACTCGTAGCAACCCCCCTGTAAGCCAGAGTCGAAGTTCCTCATAGGGTTTCCAAGTTATAACTCTTTTTTAAAATAATTTTATTGGCACATAATTCACAGATCCTACAATTCAATTGCTCAGTTATAGTCAGAGCTATACAATCATCGCTACAGTAAATCCAAATTATAAATCTTCACAAAAGCAAACTGTTACATCTCTCTCCTGTAGAGTGGTTGGTGGGTTTGAACTGCCAGTTGAGCACTTTCAGTATTGTATCATCCAGGATCCTTAATCTAACATAGATAGAGTTATCATAATTTTAAGAAAAAACACTGAATGTATTTTCTAGGTACTGAACTGAGAGTTCTCTTTCACCCTTTTCCCCCAAATATCTCAATCATATTTTACCTAAAATATTATTTATTGTTCTTCCTCCTCCCAGAACCTCTCACTGCCATCGAGTCAATACTGACCCACAGTGACCCGGCCATGGGTTTTCGAGACAGTTATGAGAGTAGAAAGCACAGTCTTTCTTCCACAGAGTTGCTGGTGATCTCGAACTGCCGACCACGCTGTTAGAGCCCAGCATGTAACCACTATCCCACCAGGCGCTCCCGAAACCTAGCTACTGCTGGGTGGGGGTGGAAGCAGCAATATTTGGATGTTTCTTGGTTGTTATTTACACCCAAATGCATGCAATTAAAACAATTTAATAAGGATGATAAAATTATATTGGAAGTGTGTATGTAATTACATCCCTAGCTGTTAATATACTGAATTGCTTTTAAATAATAATAATCAGCATAAAATTAACTCTTAGGAAAAGAAGGCCTCTCTTAATATTGTAGGGCTCTTAAATCACAACTCTACCTTTTTTTGACAGAAATGCTTTTATTCAAAGTTTTACTTATATGAATGAAACGTTAAGATGAATTCATTTTTGTAAATAAATTGACTTTTTTTGCTTTGTTCATGTTGAAAAAGAAACTACATGTTTCCAGCACTATGATCACCAGAGGCTGTTTTGAAGGTCTGGGTACACACATGGCTACTCTGAAAAACTAGGCTGATATACCTGCTATTTTGTTCTTTGTGAGATGTTTTCTGTTTGTATTTTTTTTTCAGACGATTGAGCCATTTTGTATGTGATAAGCTTTGACCTGCACAATGAGAGTGTGGCCTACATTTCCAGTCCTGAAATGTTTTACAGGAAACAACATACTTAATTGTGAAATTTCCTATTAGTGTTTGGTATTATTTTTCATCAGACATGTAAATTCTGAACCATTAAAGATAACCTGAAATTGGGTCAACAACTGAGATCAATGTTTCTTCTCCATTGGTGAAGATGGAATGTGTCTCCTCAGCTGCTCTGGAGGGTCCTTGTTTCAGTGTTTCTGAAATGTTTCTCTGGTCCCATGATTGAGCCCTTTGACTCACATGTAATTTCTGCTTTGAGTAGAAACATGTGATGTCTGCGGCCACATGAGGGCCAAATGGCAATGTCTCCAAGACTGCTTAGCCACAGGAAGTATAAGATCCTTTTACTCCCTCAAAGAACTCATAAGATAGAGGACAAGTCTGGGAGTCAGAAACTGAAGCCGTCGTCTGATACACGTATTAAACTGAAAGGTTATTAATCACAGTTCACCACTGAGAGTCCTGTCTCACTACAGGTGAGGATATTCCTTTGATGGGAGCTGGTCCCATATGCATTGATGAGCAGCTTCTCATAGTTGTTAAAGAAAACCCTAAGTGGATTCTAAAGCAAACACACACACACACACACACACACACACACACACACACTCAGGGAAACTGGATAATATGAAAAAGAAAATTTCAGAAAAACAATGTTATATTCATCTCAAAAGTTCTTTGTGATAAGTATCACGCGCAACTAAGGAGGCGGGGGGTGGGGGGTTATTTGTAAGTAATCAAGTAAGTCAGTCAGCAGCCAGAAAACCTGAATTATATTTTAAATGCAATGTGTACAAGAAGAAACACTTATACTTACAGATATGTTTTTGAAGAAATTTTTTAATCATTCTGGGGGATTATCTAATAGAATTTTTTATGTGCAGAGGAGGAAATGTAAGGTCATAGTGGTTATGGGTTTGTTTGTTTTTCTTAAAATCTGGAGGTCTCATTGCTTACACTTTCTGATCCTACAATCTACCCTGAGCTACTTCAGAAAAGACATTCCTTGCTCTGAATGATTTTTCATTTAATTTAGAAGAAATTGAATGTCTCATCTTAAAAAGAAATACCTTACAAACAAATGAATTTTCACTTGCCTAAAGGAGATTTTCAAATGTGATTGTTTGTTCTTTCTTCCTCTTTGAGGATTTTCCAATAATGAACATATCAGCAATGGTCTGAATATGACTGACTAAAAATAAAACCATGTCTTGACCATAGTCTGACTGAAATGTGGTGCATATAAAGAGGTTCAAAATGTTCCAATCTCTGTTATTTGAGTCTTATCATCAGAATTCTAAAAACGATGTTGTAAGCAGGATGAATGCCAACAACATGCGTTTGCTGATGTTTGTGGAGTCTCTCATTTGATCATATTCTATCAGCATTTAAACATACTCAAAATTTATAGCAAAAAAGAACATCCCTAACTTCAATACTCCACCTTCAGGTATCATTTCCATTGTTATCCTCTGAAACCGACAGCCGAAACCTACCAGCTGCTCTGTAGCAGGAAGATGTGGCGTCTGCTTCCATGAACAAGCCTCAAGCTCACTTCCACGGAGCCTATGCCCACTGACAGTGACCCTGAAGGGAAAAGTGGAACTGCTCTTGGCTTTCTGAGACTATACATCTTTATGGATATAGAAGGTCTCGTCTCTCCCCTACAGAGCACAGTGGTCCTTTCAAGCTGCCCGTATGCTCCTGGAAATTCTCTGGGGATGCTCTACACTGTGAATTGACTGAAAAGTTGCAAGTTGGGTTTTTATCGACAAAGTTTCTGGCACAAGAAGAACAACAAACAACCCTTTTCTATGCTTATAGCAGTATTCCCCTAGAGTTGATTCTATTTTCAAGGAGTCCTGCTGGAGGAGCAGTTTAAGTGCTTAGCGACTAACCCGAAGTCAGCCGTTCAAACTTGCCAGTCACTCAGGAGAAACTAGCTGTGGGACTCTGTTTCTAAAGAGGCACAGCCTCAGAAATCTTACGGGGCAGTTCTGCTCTGTTCGAGAGGGTTTTGGTAAGTTGGAATCAACTTGATTGTACTGGGTTTAAGTTATGTTCAGGCACCACCATACCAGCAATACATCGTTAATTTGACTAGCAAGCATCACCATTTTGCTTTATCTTTTTTATTTTCCCCTATACACAGTTAGCTTGATATTCTGGGACATATTGGGAGAAGCGATCTGTCACTAATCCTGAGAATTCTTGCAAGTTCTTGCTGGGAATGCGAGGAATTCCGGTTATTCACCAGGGCTATTATGCAGTGTGTTTCAAGCAAACAATCTTAAAGGATGAGGTAACATCTCCCTTCACTGCTACACACACACACACACACACACACACACACACACACACACACACACACACGGTTGGTTTGGTCAAGATCCCAAGCTCAGTGTTCCTCTACTATACGGTAGCTGACACTTATGCTTGCAGACATACATCATGGGCACTGTCTCACGACGTGGGACTTAAATAATGGGGGAAATGCAGTGCAAATATGCCGCCCCTCTGGTTACTGGTTTTGCTGTGAGGAAAACATACTCGTTATCTCACACGCTTATCACTCCCTCTTTATATGTAATCTACCACCAAGAGCTGGTCGGTTGATCTTTTCCACCTTCATGGAATCTGTTTTTCTCTGCATCTTTACTTTTCCCCTATGTTTAAGGCACCCCAGCAAAAACTTAAGTCAATCCTGACGCAGCGTGATCCTGTCAGACGAAGTAAAAGGTCTCCTTGGGATTCCTCCGACTGTACATCTTTATGGGAGCAGAGATGTCACCCTTTTCTGTGGAGCAGCTGGTAGGCTTCAACTGCTGACCTTACCATGAGCAGCCCAAGGCATCAACCAGTAGACCACCAGGGCTCCTCATGGTGTTCTCAGCTACTGTTACGTCTTCATGGATCTTAATGTGTCCCTCCACATGCATTCTGCTGTTCCTCTGATCTAGGCTTCATACTCAAGTCTGAGTGCGTACTCATTTTAGAACTCCAATCGTGCCCCATTTGTGCCTAAATTCTGTAGATGGTTTCTTATTTCAATGAAAATGACTATCACCCAGTTGCTGATATTCATTCTTTTAACCATGGCCCACATACAACCTTCCATAACTTTATATTTCTGTTGGGATTCTTTGTTATATGCTCAGACACCTTTAGGACACCTTTTTAGATGGTCACTATATATTCTTAATGTGGTCACTTAATCAACAGGCATGTCCCTCACAAAGACAGTAAGACCTAGGAGAATAAAGACAGTGTTCAGTTAGCTCCCATTGCATCTTCAGGAACCTGTGCAGTGCTTGTCTCAAATTTCTCACTTTAAAGACGTAAGGAGAATTGAAAACCTAATATATAGTAAGCAAGTTCATATTGTTTCATCATATGCTGCTACTAGGTGTGACTGACACCTATCTCTCTCCCAACCACACAGCACTTTCCAACGGAATTACAACCTCTCTTCAAATTTTCAATCACTGCCTATGACAGAGAAGCTGGTCGGCAAGGAAACAGAGGTGTACCTGTTTTTCCTTGCTCATTTGTGGAGAACGCATTCACATGTTTCACTGCACTGATTTTCATGTCTAGAAGTGATTCCAGTCTCAAATATCACTTACGGAGAATGGTTATTAAGCCTTAAAAGGAACAAAGACACAGACACAACATCTGGATAAGGGAACTCATAATGGCATCCAAGGGATCACAGACACGCTGCTCATTAAGGGAGGACTGGGGCAAAGGAAACACAAAGTCATGATCGGTGGCGAATTAATGCATCACAGTTACAGGTGGGGTTGCCACCAGGATTGGGCCATGTGCAGAAGAGTTCACCAGACTGGTCCAGGACTGCTCAACCAAGGGATCCTGGGCCCTATCTCCAGGATGAAGATGTACATCAAGGACACAACTTGGCAAATCCTTAAGAGAGACTGCCCTTCCCTAGAGCTGGGTAAGAGTAATCCAAAACACCCTCCCTGAGGGAGAGACGGCCTCCATCCTTGGGAATGAACAAAAAAAACTCAGGAGAGGCGTAATTTTACTCTCTTACAGAGAGTGGGGGGCTCTATATAAAAGGATTTGGGGTGATCACTGTCATCCATGGGCTTCTGCAAACTGAGGTGCTCAGGATTTAAGCTCTAAGACACAACAAAGATGAGAAAGTATTAACCATAGATCATGAAGCCAGCACAAGAAAGCCTGTGATGCTTACGTTGCTTGTTCGGCAATTTGTCTTTGGCAGAGAGAATGAGCAACTCACTTAGAAGAAGTGGCCATCCTTGTACTTTTCTGTGTTTTTGAAATGTTAGCACCTGGGCTAACAAGTCACACGGATGCTAAAGAATGCTTTCAGGCTGTAAATCAGTCATGCTATCCTTTATTTAATATCTTTATGTCTTACCACCACACTTCCAAATTCCTTGCTCTGGCTGCAAACTCCAATATTATTAACCCCTGCCTTCCTGTAGCACTCTTTCCCTCATGCATTGCAATTAAAGCCACATTCTTTAGTCCTTCTTTTGCCCTTCAACATATCTTCCTCATTACCATCTCTAAATTCATATGCAAATAAACATTCCCCCAATCTTCATATCATTGAATCATTTTGTCCTTTAGATCATATTTTACATATCAGTCTAGTTTCACTGTCCATCCAGTCTTAACAGACTTATTCTTTCCTCCGACCTTTTCAAAATTAGGTGTCTTTACTATCTGTTTATATCTTTATAGACCATGTTCTGTTCCCTCTCCCCTGCAAAAAAACGTCACCTCATTAGAAAAGTCCCTGAAGGTAAACTTACTTGTTCACTGCTGTTTCCCCAGGAATAAGAGTTGCAGGCACACTGAATTCACTCAGTAAATAATTACTGAATAAAACAACAATCTTATTTCAAAGGTCAGGTATATAACAACAAATATTGCGGAGAATGAATTCAATGATGCTTCTTTGTAGGACCAAGTGTGTGATTGATGTGATTGCTAAAATTATACCAAAAGGTAAAAAATTAAAAACAAAAAACATTGGAGGTTTTCTTCAATCAATTCTCTTGCGTTTATATTTTTTAATCACATACATTGTGAGAATTAGTTGTCTATATGCATTTTAACAAAGCAAAATTGATCAAAGAATTAAATGAATTTGACATAATTATTTAATTAGAGGTTACTAATTAACTACTGTGTTGTTAGTACTCCCCTTTTCACTCGCCCCTGGACTTGAAATGGAAGCAACGGGCAGTGTAATCTTAAACATTTTATAAAATTGTAAAAAGTAGAATTTAAATATTTTAATCTGTTTTTATTTCAGGACTTGCTTAGTTATTTCTTTTTTCAAATCTTTTTCAGTTCTCTAAAGACACTTACTGAGCAACTCATAGGTCACCTGCTTCTGCTTTCTCACGCTCTGACATCACCCATTTGAATTGGGATCTGTAAGACTCAACAGGAAGCACATTATTAGTAAGTTGGGAGAAATATTTTTTGCTATTTTATGTACGTTCATAAATATCAAGGGAAGAATATTCCTCTCAAACCAACGTAGTGTACCCCCTTTTGTTTGTTTTACACTGTTGGCAACTGTTCTGAGATTTGTTTTGGTCTTTGGGTGCCGAAAACATTAAAAATTCTTTTGTGAGCCTTAGTATTGTTGTTACCTGTTGTAACAGTACCCAGTTCATGACTTCTATTAGTGCTCCCTACTATTTTGACATCACCAATTGACTGCACCCAAGACTCTGGAGTTTTTGTTCCTCATTTTTAACTTTCCTTGGCAGGGTGCCATACCCCGGAACTTCCCTTAGCTTTACCTCTTGCCTACCTTCTTGACTTGTCTAACCTGATCAACAAGTTCAAATTTGTTAGGGAGAGTGGATTGTTCAATTTTTGACTCTTCCAGATAATGTAAGCTTGTTTCAAGCAGGTTTCCCCAAGCCATCCTTTGATTCAAAAATGTGACTTAAATGATCTTAGGGTGTAACACTTAATTAGTTACTATCTTACTAAAATCAAAGTAGTTCAATTTGAGTCATCAAAAACAGAGTGAAAAATCTTGCCATCACAATCTTGTCAAAAAAAGGGCAATGATTTGGCAAATGCTTTAAACACAAGATCTGAAATAGTCAAAAAGGTGTAAACTGCGAATGGGTAGTGGTGAAACTTCTTGGCAAACACATAGTTCAGTTGCCGTTTCAGAGAGGTAAAAGATAATCCAAGACCCGGTGGCAACATCATAAGGAAAATAAAATCAGTCTCATCTTGAATATCAGTGAACCCAAAGGAAAACAGATAAGCTCAGTACCAATTGCAGAATGCAAACGTGAAGGCCACTTGTGAACGACTCCCTTCTGCTTTAGCGGATATGATGTCCTTCTCTAAGGATGGATCTCTTCTGATCGCAAGTCCAAAGGTTTGGAGACCAAGTCTCACCATGCTTGCTTCTAAGGAGTCTCTGGCTACACTGATCCCAGGACACATTGGTTGGTTCTTTTGACAGTCCAGGGTGCTTGCCATTTTCTTCTCCAACATTGTAATTCAAGTGCATCGGTTCTTCTTCAATCTTCCTTATTCACTGTCCAACTTCTACATGCAGACGAGGCAATTGAAAATACCGTGCTTAAATTAGACTCATCTTAATCCTAAAAATAAAACTTTAAAGAGGTCTTGTCCAGCAGATTTACCGAATACCTTGATCCATCTGATCTTCTGAAGCTGCTGCATGAGTACAGATTGTGCATCCAAGCAAGATACAATCCTTGCTAGCGTCAAGGCTTTCTCTGTTTATCATGACGTCACTTATTGGTCCATTTTGGTGTTCCATATATCGAGATGGAACCCAGATAGAAGGCTGCAATCTCTGATCTTCATCAGCAAATATTTCAAGTAAGGTTGTGTCATCTGTATATTTCAGTCTGAAAATAAGTCTTCTTGCAATCCTGATATTGCATTCTTCGTCATATAATCTAGTTCCTCTGAGTATGCACTCAGCATACAGATTAAATTAGTATGGTGAAACGATACGACCTTGCTTCCTAAAACATATACTGATTTTACACCATGCAGTATTCTCTTGTTCTGTTCACACAACGTCCACAGGTTCTGCATGAGTACAATATACCATTGAGAATTTCCATTTTCTCAAGTGTTTTTATAGTTTGTTATGGTATACAGTATACACTGTCTACTTCCTTCACAGAGTCAATAAAAGGCAAGTAATCATCTTTCTTCTATCCTCTGCTTTCAGCTAAGATCCATCTGACATCAGCCACAATATCCCTTGTTCCACATCCTCTTCTGAATCCATTCTTAACCTCTGGCAGATCCCTGGCAGTGTACTATTGCAAAAACTCTTGAATGGTCTTCAGCAATATTTTACTTGCAAATAATAGTAATTATATTATTCTATAAATTGAATATTTTTGGGACACTTTTCTTTGGAATGAATACAACTATGGATCTCTTCCAGACACTTGGTCAAGTCGCTGGCCTCCAAATATCTTAGCACGGATGAGTATTTCCAGAGCTTCATGAGTTTGTTGAAACATTTCAATTGATATTCCATGAATTCTGGTAGACTTATTTGTGGCTAATACTTTCAATGCAGCTTGAAGTTCTTCCTTTAATACTATTGGTTCTTGATCATACTTCCACTTAAAATGGGGTAATGTTGAGTAGTTCTTTTTAGTACAGTGGTTCTGTGTATTCTATCCATCTTTTTTCATTTGTTCATGTCTTTATTTTATTTTTTAAAATAGTTTTCTTGGCATATATTTCATGTATCATACAATGCAATTGCTCCATCATATTAAAAGAGGTTGTGGAATCATCACCACACTCAATTTCAGAACATTTTATTCTTGTGTTCATTGTTCTTAGCTCCCTGTCTCCTCCCACCCCCATCATTAAGATGTCCACAAAATTCAAGTGGAATTTTAGCTCACCTGAGCTTGATTTAATTTCCTTTAGCTTCAACCTGAACTTAGATATGAATAATCTATGGTCTGTTTTACCGTTGGCCCTGGCCTGGTTTTAACTGCTGAATTAACCACAAACGTGGTTAATGTGGTTAATTCTATTTCCATTTAGAGAAGCCGAGCCTTTGTGTTGTTGAAAACTGTTATTTGCAATGAAGAAGTCACAGATCTTGCAAAATTCTATTATGTGATCTCCATCTTGGTTTCTATCATCAAGACCATATTTTCCAACTACTATGCACTCCTATCCCCCCAACTTTTGTATTCCAATCACCAATAATTATCCATACATCTTGATGGCATTTTTGATCACTTTCAGACCGAAGACATAGGGCTTCTATGGTTCATGGTATATCCAATATTCTTGATCTACAGCAAACCCGCCAACTGCTCTCTGAGAGAAAGATGGGGCTTCACTCCTGTGAAGGATGCATTTCAAGACTAAAAATACTTGGACAATTCTAAAGTCTGTGCTATCTTTTATATGGTAATGTACAATGAAATGATTGACCTTTGGTTAAAAAAAGAATGCAATTAAAAATGTTCCCTAATTGTGGAAGAATATGTGTGTATTTGATCAATCTAGCCCTACATTTTAACAGTATCACACTAATTTTTAGGATAAAATTATTTTTAAAATGTCACACTGATGACAATATACATAATAAAACATGCAGGATGAACTTTTAATAAATCCTATGATAGATTATTTATAGTGATTACTACAGTAGTTCTCATCTTTATACACATGTCTTATTGCAATGTGATTTACCGCTTTTCTTTTTAAAACTTAAATGCTAATTTTCTGTTTCTCAGATTCCTATGATTTTACAAGAAGGTGAGGCAAAAATGACATCGTGTAACATCTCAGTCTGGGCCAAATAGACCTAGAAATGCCCACCTTTCCTGAGAAGCTTCTGCTACAATGTAGTGTCTAGCTTACGGTAGGAGTTGAGCACAGCTTACGGTAGGAGTTGAGCACAGAGGAAGCAAAGGTAAACAGTCACTGGAGAGGCTGTCAAAACCAAACAATGGACAACCTGGAGCAGCAAATACCAGTTCTTTCTGTGATTAATTTTTTAGATCACCTAGCCCCAGTTGAATTGCTAGCTGATGTCACCCGTATATGTAATTCCAGACGATATCAATAGAAGACTTTCTCAAACACTTAGCTCAAATTGCAGAACTATGAATCAGTAAAACAGTAACTCTTTTAGGCTGGTGTATTTTGGGATATTTATTATGCAGTACTAAGTGATTGAGACACATTTTTCTCATTTACTTTATTAAGGCTCATTAATTTGGTCTGGCAGACATCGCTATTTACCTTGTTCTTTACCACAAATTGCTAGCATGAGGATGCATTAAATAGCAACAATTTATTGAGTTTTTCTCTGCATGTTTAATATGATTACATACAACTTACTCTATCTTACATAATATAAGAAAATTATTAGAAAAAAGTTTTTTGTCCTTATACATAAATATAATAATATGATGTAGGACATGCCCTATTGAATCTATAGCATATTTTTTAACGCACAAAAATCAAGTTTAATTAATTGCAAAACATAGCAAAGTCTTCTTATCGAAGACCCTCAGATCTTTTTAAGTAAAACATTTTGAAAGGTTTCTTTTTTTTTTAATTTTAACAATTTATTAGGGGCTCATACAATTCTTATCACAGTTCATACATATACATATATCAATTGTATAAAGCACATCTGTACAGTCTTTGCCCTAATTATTTTTTCTCCTCTTTTCTTTTTTTACATTTATTAGGGACCCATACAACTCTTATCACCATCCATACATATACATACATCAATTGTATAAAGCACATCCATACATTCCCTGCCCCAATCATTCTCAAGGCATTTGCTCTCCACTTAAGCCCCTTGCATCAGGTCCTCTTTTTTTTCCCCTCCCTCCCCTTTCCCCCCTCCCTCATGTGCCCTTGGTAATTTATACCTCGTTATTTTGTCATATCTTGCCCTATCTGGAGTCTTCCTTCCCCCCTTCTCTGCTGTCCCTCTCCCAGGGAAGAGGTCACATGTGGATCCTTGTAATCAGTTCCCCCTTTCCAACCCACTCACCCTCCACTCTCCCAGCATCGTCCCTCACACCCTTGGTCCTGAAGGTATCATCCACCCTGGATTCCCTGTACCTCCAGCCCTCATATGTACCAGTGTACAGCCTCTGTCCTATCCAGGCCTGCAAGGTAGAATTCGGATCATGGTAGTTGGGGGGAGGAAGCATCCAGGATCTGGGGGAAAGCTGTGTTCTTCATTGGTACTACCTCGCACCCTAATTAACCCATCTCCTCTCCTAAACGCCTCTATGAGGGGATCTCCATTGGCCGACACTTGGGCCTTGGGTCTCCACTCTGCACTTCTCCCTTCATTTAATATGGTATATATATACATATACATATACACATATATACACACACTTATATCGTTGTTGTTTTTTTTCGCATGATGCCTTATACCTGGTCCCTTGGCACCTCGTGATCGCACTGGCCGGTGTGCTTCTTCCATGTGGGCTTTTTTGCTTCTGAGTTTGATGGCCGCTTGTTCACCTTCAAGCCTTTAAGACCCCAGACACTATCTCTTTTGATAGCCGGGCACCATCAGCTTTCTTCACCACATTTGCTTATGCACCCATTTGTCTTCAGCGATCCTATCATGGAGGTGTGCAGTCAATGATATGATTTTTTGTTCTTTGATGCCTGGTAACTGATCCCTTTGGGACCACTCGATCCCACCACACCGAGGCAAATCACTGGGGGAGTGCAGCGGAACAGCAAGGGAATGGAGTGGCAAGGTCCCCAGGGAATGCTGAAAGTGGACTTTGGGACCAGGGCGTGGTGCCCCAACAGACTGGACTGGAAAACGCTCCTAAGGGCCAGCAAACGATCCCTGAACTAACTACAAGCTTTTCTCTTGTGAACTGTTTTGTTCTGTTCTTTGTCAGTGGTTTGTTTTTGTTGTTTTGTTGTCTGGTTGTATACTGTTGCTTTGTTTTCCTCTGTCTTGTTTTCGTGCATGTTAGTGACTCCCAGGTCTGTCTGAATAGGACAGGCTGGATGAACTATCTGGAGGAAAAACAACGGGACCGACAGTTCCGGGGGGACTTGGGGTGGGGGGGTAGGGGGGGTAAGGAAGTGGTGTTAACAAACCCAGGGACAAGGGAAAAACATGGGACCCCAAATGGTAGAGAAGGGGGAGTGGCAGGCCTGGTGGGAAATGATCAAGGGTAAGGTTGCTGAGAGAAGAGGTATACTCTAGCCCAGGTGGCGAAGAAGCATGGTAGTAGGGCAGGAGGAAAGTCAAGGGAGATGGAGGAAAGAGCTAGGAGTCAAAGGGCATCCATGGAGGTCTAGAGAAAGACATGTACATGCAAATATATATAGGAGGATGGGGAAATAGATCTATGTGTCTATATTTATAGGTCAAGTGTTAAGGTGGCGGAAGGAAATTGGGCCTCTACTCAAACACTCCCTCAATGCATGAATACCTTCTTTTATTAAATTGGAACTCTATGATGCTCACTCTCCCGACACAACGGCTGGAGCCAAAGTGGGTGAACAAGTAAATGGGGTGAAGAAAGCTGATGGTGCCTGGCTATCAAAAGAGATAGTGACTGGGGTCTTAAAGGCTTGAAGATAAACAAGCGGCCATCTAGCTCAGAAGCAACAAAGTCCACATGGAAGAACACACCAGCCTGTGTGATCTTTAGCATATTTTATGCAATACTCTGCATATGTACATAGATGTACTTGGTAAATGCCTATGATTAGAAATTCAGAAACAGAAACAAAAGTATATCAGAGAGAAATCCTGAAAGGTGAGTTTGACAGGTCAAGTAATATGATGAACTTGGTGTACAAATAAAAATATGAGTGATAAATCAGAGGGGGTAAGATGAAGGGAGAAAAGGTACTAGTCTCAGGAAGGCTTAGAAGTTTCAACATTTCGAGTTTCTTGTAGTAAGATTTCACCACTAGGTATATTCTGTAAACTGTATTTTCCCCTCATTGTTTCAATTATAAAGTGTTGTCAACATCCAACTAAAATTTATTTGGGAGTAGAATCTACTTTCAACCTAGAATATTATTTTTTAATTTAATAAATCCCATTAACACCATAATAGTTAACAAAATATATACATAATTTTAAATGTTTAAATTTTTTTAACTTTCTATAGTCTCTCCAGTCCTCCCTCTAGTTTGTATTCCCTTCTACAAATTCAGTTTATTTCACTTTGTTCTGAAAAAAATATTTGAAAGAGTAGTGGAATATCATAATTCATCCTATTGCTTGTAAACAGTTGTTGCTTTAGACAGCAACTCAGAAGGTATGCTAAGTTAATTCTGTTACTATAGGAAAAGCAGACCAGATACAACAATGATCAAGCGGTATTGAACTTTGAAGCATCTTCTTAGTTGTTATTTGTAGGTCATAGGCCAGGATTAGAGATATTATTTACAAAAGGAGGAATTCAACTGGACTCCTTCCAAAAGCATCGCTGCCTCTTCCTTCGTCTCCTCTCACGCAGGCAGAAGTTATGAACACTTAAATCAGAATATTGATTCCAAAGTGAGAAATAAATGTGGCTCTTAATTGTACTGCAAATAATTGATATTTTTCTAAATGATTCTTATTTGATACTTTGGCTTCTCTTTGGAAGTTACATATTGTTCAGCCTTGTTGCTAAGCAACATCATGTAGTGCCATGAGCTGAATTCTGAGATATGACCGGCAGATGCAAAATACTCTTGATCTCTCATTTTATAATAAATAACATGTGTTTTTATGTTGTATGTTTGAGCTATGCCAAACAAACTTGTTTTGGACAGTATACTGATTTTCCCGAGCAAGAATTGGTTTCGTCCAAGTTATAAAGTCTATGATTTGTTCCAGAGGATTTCTGGTGGGTTGCTAACGGCAAAGTGAGTAGTTTGAAAGCCCAATCTCAATATCTTGCAGGAGCAGTCTAGTCTGTCCTATAGGGTCAGGACAGAAGACTCCAGGAGAACTGATACATTTGAAATATGATGCTAGTCAAGAATGTCAAAGAATCATGGACTGGCAAAAGAACAGACACATCTGTCTTAGAAGAAGTACAGCCAGAATGTTCCTTAGAGAGGAGGATGGCGAGACTTGCCTCACTTACTCTGAACATTTTGTCAGAATGACCAGCCCCTCCATTGTGCATCGTGCTCGATAAAGCTGAAGAGCAGGGAAAACAGGAAGATCCCCAAAGAGATGGATTGCACAGGTTCTTCCCACAGGTGCAGTAAATTTCATTCCTGCATACATAGTCTATTTAGTGAGATCCTTATGTATAGTAGCTGCTTATGTTGTAGAACAAAGATATTTGCCATGGATAAATGATTAATGTTGTAAAATTCTGTCATGCAGCCTATAGTTTTGTCTTTATCATCAATTTCATATATTCCAAGTACTTATCCTTATGCTTTGTTTTCACCATTCAAATTCTAAGCTCTAGTAGTAATTCACACATCTTGGTTGTATACTTCATCAATTTGATACTAAAGAAATGGGTAGAATTCATTTTTGGCTTGAGTGGTTGGTGTGTGCCTTTGAATAATTGTTGTCATAACTGTAAGTAGTTCCTTAGACGTAGATAGATGTTGTAATAGTTAGGTTGTGCGTCAACTTGGTGCACTAGTGGGAGTGTGTGGGAGTCTGAACTCTCAATCAGGTCACAACTGATGATCTTTCCTTGAGGGTTTGGATACCTGCTGTAGGTATCAGTGAATCCTGTGAGACATCCCACTCTGTGTTATTGCCAGTGTGGACCTCGCTTAGGACATTGTTGCAGCCACTGTCTGCTGCCTGTGCTGCCCACCGGAGCTAGCGAGTGAGCAGCCATGCCAGCTGTTGCTGCAAGAGCTGCTGGTACCACCGAGCCATGCCCTTCTGCTTCCTGCCCTTTGACTCTTCAGCAGCCACTCAGTGAGTTGGGAGAGGCTTTTGGCCCAGATTCTGGCTCCCTAAAAGTAGCCAGACTAGGTTAACCTCTCTGTGTCATAGTGAACTACAATATTGATATAAATGTATTTCTTGATATAAATTTCTTTCCTATGTACATATGAGTGTTACTGGTTTTGTTTCTCTAGAAAACCCAGCCTAACGCAAACTGGTCCAAAGAGAGTGTTTTGTTTTTTTTAAAATCATTTTATTAGGGGCTCATACAACTCTTACCACAATCTATACACACATCAATTGTGTAAAACACATTTGTGCATTCAATGCCCTCATCATTCTCAAAACATTTGCTTTCCATTTAAGCCCCTGGCATTAGTTCCTCATTTTTACCCCTCCTTTCCCACTCCCTCATGAACTCTTGATAATTTATAAATTATTATTTTGTCAAATCTTGCCCTGTCTGACGTCTCCCTTCACCCACTTTTCTGTTGCCCATCCCCCAGGGAGGAGATAGCATGTAGATCCTTGTAATTGGTTCCCTCTTTCCAACCTATCCTCCCTCTACCCTCCCAGTATTGCCACTCACACCACTGGTCCTGAAGGGATCATCTGTCCTGGTATGTTTCCAGTTCCTATCTGTACCAGTATATATCCTCTGGTCTAGCCACACTTGCAAGGTAGAATTGGGATCATGATAGTCGGGGGGTGGTGGTGGTGGGAGGAAGCATTTAGGAAGAAGCAAATCCTAAAGATGGCAGGGGGAGACACGTATGACTTCTGCCCTATGACAATCAGTCGGCGTTGGGATTTGACTTCTCCTTTGGGTAGCTACAGGAAGTCAGATGTGGCCACGTGGCTGATTCATGTGGCATGTGGATCTTTTGTTATGACTCCAATTTCAAGGAAGTATAGAACTTTGTGAGGGAAAGATGGAACGGGTATAGGAAGTGAAACTTTTGACTGATGGTTTAAACTGCAGACAAATGAAATCAGCTCCCTTTGGAGTTTCCCATGACAACGGAAGGGCTATTTAAACAACAAGCCTAGTAGAAGCCTGACCTGCTGGATACATTCTGGCAGCAGCATGAGGCCACACGCACATGAATGGGTTGATCTGGAGAAGAGAACTGTGAACTTGAATATATATATATATATATATATATATATATATATATATATATATATATATATATATATACTTCTGGAGCGAAATTATTCCTTTAAAGATCATTTTATTGGGGGCTCTTACAGCTCTTATAGAAATCCACAGATCAATTGTATCACAGATATTTGTACATATGTTGACATCATTTTCTAGACATTTAATTTCTATTTGAGCCCTTGCATGTTTTAAAAGGATTGTGCTTAGAATTATTTGTTTAGCTGGCTGTACTAAGATTATATTGATTTCTCCCACCTATGAGTAGAAGGGCAATGAGTTTGACTTTGAGTGTTTTAAATACAATGTGAACAGAAATGAATATTAGAAATTATGATTATATAGAGTTTGCAAGTCTGCCTTCAGTCTTTAGAATTATATTTGTTAGAAGAGAAGTAGGAATTTCCCAGAAGAAAAAGGCTTTATCTTAAGGTGGCCAATGTAGAGAATAAAGAGTTAGTCTAACTTCACCCAGAGCCTCCAAAATCAAGATATTTGCATTTGGAAAGAGATGCAGATCCACCCAGAATTCCTGAGAGACTGAAATAAGAAAAGAAAGTCTGGATTTTTGAACTGGACATAGTTTAACATTTCCTGAAGACACTCCTAAACTGGAAAAGTATGTGCCCATCAGAAGATATCTCTTCTAGAAGTGAACATTTCAAGGCATCCTCAGAAAGTTTGGTATGCTCAAAAGGTAACCACTTTGATTCACTTATTGAGCGAAAGGGGATAAAAATGTACCAGTGCAGAGAGAATTTGAGTCTGGCCACTGGCACCACAGATATGGTCCACAGGAACTAGAGATGAGAGGTGAGGAAGTGATCTAGCTGGTCTGAAGTTTAAAGAATTGTGTGGAACCTGAGACTATGGTATAGCCTAGCCAGAGGGTGCTAAATTGAGGAGAACATGTGAAAGAGCCAGAGGGTCTGAAGTGGAAGGTGGTGTGTGTGAATTCTTGAACTTCTTACAGGTACCCACTGAGGTGGCTTGAAATGGCTAAGACTGAGTTGACCAGAACCCAATTGAATGAAAGGGAGCATATCCCACTGACATCGATTTGGTGCTAGATCATAGGGACCCTGTAATACAGGGTAGAACTGCCCCTGTGAGTTTCCAAGGCCATCACTGTTTATGGGAGTAGAAAGCCCCTTCTTTCTCCGTTAGAGTGGCTGGTAGTTTCTAATGC
Source organism: Tenrec ecaudatus (assembly GCF_050624435.1). NCBI lineage: Eukaryota > Metazoa > Chordata > Mammalia > Afrosoricida > Tenrecidae > Tenrec > Tenrec ecaudatus. Next base: position 298,382,667 of record NC_134531.1, read on the forward strand.
AAACCCAACGTATAACCACTATGTGACGTATAACCACTATGCAAATGTGCTGGTGTACCTTGCTGAAATCTTGATGGATAACCTACTCTAGACTGTACTTTGCTTAAAAATGTAGATACTCCAAGTTCCAAATGGAATGAAAACTCTTCCCACCAAAGAACATATTTGTCTCCTTAGTGTGTTAGTTTGATTAGGGTGGGCAATTTAGAAACTGTATATCCAAAATGAGGGAATGTAAAAATATGAAGTGGCTGGCTTGTAATTTCTCATGGGCGTCTTTAGTTACAAATAAATGGTACAAGGGAGATTTCATTCTTGTTTGATTTTTCTTCCTTCCTGATGGATGGAAGAAATGTTGGTGGAAAAAATTGGTAGAATTATAGGAGTTAGGTGTAGATGATGGTTCACAAGAATGCAATTGTTAGGCATCAAATATTTTTGTTTTGTTCACTTATAAAATGTAAAATACAAAGTGTTTAGTGCATTTTCACTTATACAGGTGTTAGCTGTATCTTATTAGGTGTGAGAATACTTTTATCATTGCCATTGTTTGGAGATCACGTATTGTTAAAATTTTTTAAGTAAAAATGCCATATTGACAAGGGGTAGGCTGAGTTGGTTTGGTTGTTTGTCATCTTTGTACACTTAGACGAGATGAGTGGAGTTCAACTTCTCAATGAGGACATAGTCTAATGACATCTCCTTGGCGGTGTGGCTCATTGATAAGAGATGTTCTGGATGAGTGACCCTTCTTTTTTGTCCTTCTCTTACACCTTTCTTGGATCCTGTGTCTGGCCTGCAGCCTGCCATCAGCCCAGATGCCCTGCCTTCCCTGAGAACTGTTGGTTCCCTCTTATGTTCCTCCCAAATTTCTATCCACGTGACTCTGCACCCACTAATCTATGATCATCCAGTTTCCCATTTATCCTCCCTGCTTCAACTGACAAATGCATGAGTCGGGAGTGGTCACTAGCTGTCACCTGACCCATGGGGTTGAGTTGATTGGGTTGGGCCACTTTCTTGATAAAACTTATTTCTTCTATGTATATAAAGTTACCAGCTTTGTTTCTCTAGAAAGCCCAGTCTAAATAAAATAATTCTGTCACAGACAGGATTCTACATTAAGATAGATCTTGAACTTTTCTTTATGACAATGAATGAGACACCATTCCTCCTGAATTTGTCATTCCTGTCATAGTAAATCATATGATTGTGTGATTCAAAATGGCCAATCCCAAACTATTTTAACTTACAAAATCCAAGGATATTGATCTATACATATTCTATTTAATCTATTATGACTTCCATCTTTCTTGTGTTCATACTTTGTACATTTCATGTTCTGATTATTAATGAATCTTCATAGCTATTTCTTCTTTGGAGCATACTAAATCATCCAATGAACTCCTGAAAGCTACGCTACATCTATGTCATGAAGGTTGACTGCACTTTGAGGAGGCAATGCTTTTCTTGTATGTTGAGGGCTTTTCAACACGAGCGTCTTATTTTCTGACATTCGACCACTCAGTGTTCTGTTGGTAGTCATATTCACTTCTGTGTCTAATTAGAAAAAAGAAAGAATGGCCTGTTCCCTTTTCTTAGCATATTCTTACTTTGGAAGTGCCACTAAATGGTCCATTTGGGTGATCCAGCTGGTACTTGAAATACTGGTGTAATAGCTTTAGGCATCACAGCAAAACACAAATACCACCAACTGGCAACTGGGATGGCTCAAGAACAGGGAATTAAAACTCAAATCCATCTATCTCAGTTACAGAAGGCTTGTACCCCTTCCTGGAATGTCACTCCTACAAAGGACTCAAGCTGGGGTTAAATGCTCTCATAGCCTATAAGCAAGTGATATAGGTACTAAATAGGTCCTCTGAAAATGACAAAGGAGCCCTAGTGGTGAAGTGCCTTCTGTATTGGGCTGCTAAGAACACAATTTCAGGTTCAAATCCACCATGTGCTCCTTGGTAGAAAGGCGAGGCTTTTGGTTCCAGGAAAGATTTATTTTGGAAGTCCACAGGGAAAATTCCGTCCTGTCCTATAGTATTACTAAAAGTCAAACTCTATTAGAAGGCAGTGAGAATTTTAGTGAAAATCACAGAACGAGACTTCATACAACCTTCTGAAATTTTTTGACTTTTTTCTTAAGTACTAGTATTCTCCTTATTATTTTATTCCATATTTGTGACTTTGTCCCTTAATTTAATATTATCTTTTTTCTAGCCAAATAATTGAAGGAATTTTGCTTTATCGTAGTTGCTATTTTTATATTTTGAAGCTCTATTCTCACACCATGAAGCGCTTCTTAACTATTCGTTTCCTGATTTATGTCTATCTCTCACACCTCTTTGCTAGATTAGTTCATTCAGTAGCTTGTGCCAGTAATCTGATTGTTGAATTTGCCACCAAATTACAAAATCCAGACATGAATATAGTACTTTCATAGATGCTTGTGGAGCCCTGGCTTTATAGTAGTTACATATTAGGCTGAGATCTGAAAGGCCAGCAGTTTGAAACTACCAGCTGCTCCTTAGGAGGAAGATGCGGCTATCCACTCTTGTGAAGAGTTACAGTCTCAGAAACTCACAGGGAAGTTCTACCCTGTCCTACAGTGTCATTATGAGTGGGCATTGACTCGATGGCAGTGAGTTTTTGTTTGTTGAATATATGCTTGTGTTTTATAAATTACTATATACCTAAATGTATTATAATTCCCAATGTTTCCTTGAAGTAGATTATATATGTTAATCTGTTCCCTTCAGTAACTTTTTCAATTAATGGCAGCATATTCTTCAGTATGTCGGATACATTGAAACAAACTAGTAATTCCCTGCCTATTAAGGAGAATAAACAAAACGAAATTATGTACTTAGACTCATATGACTTTTACCTTTCATTACTGACTCCCCTCCTCCTCATGCTAGGTCAGGTCTCTTATTTTACATTAGCTCCTGTTTCTCTCAACCCACTGTTTGACATCTGATGTGGTCTTGATGACTGATTACAACATCTGAGTCTTAAATGTCTTCAGAGATAGACTGCCATCCAATGAAAAAAGTCCTTGCCAAGGTGAGTTACTCCTTTGTGGGTGATCAGAAAATCTGAAAGTCAACTCACCCAGCTCAGAATACCAGTCCAGCAAGACCGAAGCTATCATTTCTGTAACTCTCCTCTGTACCTTGAGAAAATTACTTGGTAAATAATTTTAGAGAAGAATGTGATATTGTTTGCTTAAGGGTTTTGCTTGCTTAAGATACAACCTGTTCAGGATACCAGGTACAAAAAAACTCAGAACAGATACATTCTCCAGATAAACCTCAGAACTGCGCCTGCCCTACCTGTGCTTTTACAATGATCAGGTCAACATTATTTTAAGGACAGAAGTTTCCTATTTTGTAACCTTGCCGAAATGTTAGCCCATCATTGACTTTTATTTAAATATCGATGTTTCCTTAAGACAAACAAATCCATTTTAACTCAGACCTCAAATCATTTATTTTAGAATCCTCTGATTCTTGTGAATACCAAATCTCTTGCCTCAATAAAAATACTTTGCTTATAATTTAAACCAGACACAATCATTTTTGCCAAGTGGTAGTCTTCACATTAATATTTTTAAATTTTTGAAGATAAAAAAGCTTGCACTCAGTTGCGCTGTCATGCCACATACCCATATAAATATGAACACACTTCCTTCAAACTATTGGAGAGATTCTTTTTAAACACTGTGATATTATATCTCCAAAGGTGCACATAATTTAATTGATGAGTTGTTTCTGCCTCGTAATCTTTAAAGGAAGAGGAAACCTACTCTTTCTCCCTTTGAGTAACTGGTGATTTCAAACTGCCGAACTGGTGGACAGCAGCCAAATGCAAAATCCACCATGCCACCAAAGCTCCCCTCTACTGATTGTAATTTTTGAACAAGGTTTTTCAGGAAATATCAGTAAAGAAAACCAGACTAAACTAGTGGAGAGAGACAACAGGCAAAAAGCATCATTGATAAATTACAGTTTACAAAAATATGCTGGGGAAGATAGAAATAGAACGTATTACTTGGAAATGTGTTTCAGATTTGCTGAAGTAGTGGGCGGTGTAGTTGCACATTTTCATATCAACAAAACAATAGCAAAATAATTTTAAAGCACAATGAATATAAGGAAAATCTTTATATTCATCCCTAAATCTATCAACTGTTAAATCCCTCCTTTGCTATTTCCCAGTCTTTCTCTCCTTCCATACACTCGTACAAATAGGCACACACATTGCTTTAAGCCACCAGAGAGATAATTTCTTAAACCTTGCAGTTTTATATCTTTAATGTACACATAGTTTATTGAATGATATTGAAATGCTGGTTAAAGGCATACTCCCAGGGTAATTCCATTGGCATTACCTAATTACCATGTTAAAAGGCAAATAAAGACCTATTCCCTGATGACTCCTCTTTAAATGGGAGCCCAGCAATTTATATGTAATCAAATCTCCTCTAAGTGACTCAGATGTTTGAATATAAGTAGGAAACAATGGCTCAATTTAGGGTCAAAGAACTCATAATTAACCAGAAAAACGCTGCTGTAGTTACAACTGACTAAGAAGACATATCCATGAAACTGAGACAAATCTTACCAGAGGGAAGAAACTTACTTTCATATTTCCTTCTTTAAAAATTTTTTTTTCCATATTCTCTTCTTTAAGGGAGATTTATTTGAATATGACCTGCCATGGTGCCAAGATTCTTCAGTTTAAGATTCTTCGTGTTAAAATGGCTTTAATTTCTTTTTGTGTAATCTTTAGGTATAACTCACTGGAAAAAGAGAAAATATTCAAATAATATTTATTAAATTAACACTTAAATTATGGAAAGTATTCATGTGTTATACTTCTGTTTCCTCTACCTATGAATTTGTATTAGAATCTGTTTTCTTTTGCCTAATCTCCCTATAAAGTAAATTTTCAGCATGCTTATTAACGATGCATATAATATAAAGAATTAATATATTATATGCCTTTCCCAAATTAAAAAAAAATTTTGAAAGGAAGTCAGGGATTTTGGGGAAAATAAAGGAGGCATGGTATGGCCAAGAAAATTTAGCAATTGTTTTGTTTATATCCCTTTCTTGGAAACTAATAATTTACCTTAGCATTTTTAAAGACTTCAGGATTCTTTTAGTTAATGGTATATAAACTAAAATGCTAAATATGCATTTGATTAGTGTGGTAATTACCTAATCTGGTGTCAATTTGAGGATTAAGAGTTTATGGGAGGTGGGATAAACAATCTGGTGGAGAAAACAATGGGACTAACAGTTCCAGTGGGAAATGGGAGAGGGGGAGGCAAGGGGAAGGAAATGGGTGGGGACAAGGGAAAAGCAAGCAATCCAAAAATCAAGGGCGAGGAGGGTGTAGGAGGCCTGGTAGGGTTTGATCTGAAACTAAAATGCAGGGTGAACATAATAGTGGGACAAGAGAACAGTAAAATGAAATAGAGGGAAAAAACTAGCAGGCAAAGCGCATTCATAGAGGCCTAAATACAGGTATGTACATATGTAAATATATTTATATATGATGGGAAATTGATCTACCATATATACTCAAGTATAAGCTGACCCAAATATCAGCCGAGGCACCTAATTTTACTATAAAAACTGCATTAAAAATGTGCTGAAAAAACTCGGCTTATACTCAAGTATATACAGTATGCATATATATTTACAGGTTTAGTATTAATGTAACAGATGGACATTGGACCTCAACTCAAGTACTCCCTCAATGCAAGAACACTTTGTTCAATTAAACTGGCATTCCATGATGCTCACCTTCCTGACACGATAGCTGAAGACAAAGCGGGTACATAAGCAAATGTAGTGAAGAAAGCTGATGGTGGCTGGCTATCAAAAGATATAGCATCTGGGATCTTAAATGCTTGAGATAAACAAGTGACTATCTAGCTGAGAAGCAACAAAGCCCACATCGAAGAAGCACACCAGCCTGTGGGATCATGAGGTATTGATAGGATCAGGTATCAGTCATCAAAGAACAAAAAAATCATTATCATTGTGAATGAGGGGGAGTGTGGAGTGGAGACCCAAAGCCCATCTGTAGGCAACTGGGCATTCCCTTACAGAAAGGTTTCGGAGAAGAAATGAGCCAGTCAGGGTGCAGCATATAACTTTCCTCTTGTTCTTCAATGCTTCCTCTTCCCCACTCCACTCTCATGATCCCAATTCTACTTACAAATCCGGCTAGAACAGAGGATGTACACTGGTACAGATATGAGTTGAAAACACAGAGAATCCAGAACAGATAAACCCCTCAGGACCAATAATGACAGTAGTGATACCTGGAGGCTGGAGGGAAGGTGGGGTAGAAAGGGGAAACTGATTACAATGATCTACATATAACCATCTCCCTAGGGGATGGACAACAGAAAAGTGGGTGAAGGGAGACATCAGTCAGTATAAGACAAGAAACATTAATAATAATTTATTAATTATCAAGGGTGTGTGAGGGAGGGGGAAAATGAGCTGATATCAAGGGGCTCAAGTAGAAAGCAAATATTTTGAGAATGGTGATGGCAACAAATGTACAAATGTGCTTGACACAATGGATGGATGGATGGATTGTGATAAGAGTTGTATGCGCTTCCAATAAAATAATTTTAAAAAGAAAAAAATGACTCTAGGGGTGGAGTCTAGTCTGTCAATCTGGAGATAGCCAATGAGGCCTCTGTGTGGGCATGGCCTTCTGAGAATTCTGGGAACTGCTTGATGAAAGAGTGTTAAAACTACCTTATAAGATGTGTAACTTCATTGCAAGTCGCTGAATTACATACCACCTCTGAACGTAAGTGACTCCATTTTGAGAGAGACTAAAAGCCAAGAAAGAAATGCTGAATCACTGCAGACTCACTGAAAAGAAATATATCATCTACCAGAGCGGCACCTAGGAGCTCCCCAGACATACCTGGGGAACCCTGATAAGACCTTGGCCAAACACCAGAGTGATGTCAAAGAGCCAGGAAGACCACCTATAAAAGGCCCAGGTAGAGAGACTGAGCTCAGAGAGCTAGGACCCAAGGCGGAGACCTGAGCTCCTGCTCTCTCCAACTCCACCCAGGTGAGTACACCGAGGAAGGCAATGCCTCCCGGACTAAGGGCCAGTAACTGACATGCTGCTGCATTCATCTCGTGTTACCCTATTAGCTAATGACTTGAGCTAATTTTAAGATGGTCAGATTGTTTGATGTGTGTTTGAAGTGAATAAACCCAGCATTTCAAAATGTCAGAGCGTTAAGTAGTTATCAATGCACCTCATGGCACCTCATGGCACCTCATGACACCTCATGACACTATTAATTTTCCTCCTTGGAGACGGGAGACACACACTTTCTCTCTGCTCACTTGCTGTGAGACATCCCTGAGGAGAAGCCACATGGACTTACCCTGATGCAGCCTTGGTTGCTGGGGATGTCACGTAGAGACCCCCACCAGGGCTGAGGTGTTTACACCACCACTAGATCCAAAGACTTTCTACCCAATGGCCTGTGATCATTCTGCATTCGGCTTAATTCATGGGTTTCCTCAGTCTGTAGAGGACTTTATAGATCAATATCAGACATATGGGCTAATATTGGATGTATAGACTTGGACTGGACTGGTTTGGGATACTTTCTTAATGTACAATTACCCTTTATATAAAACTTTCTCTTATACACATGCGTATCTATGAATTTGTTTCTCTAGTCTACCCAGACTAACGGAATTAGTAGGCATTTTGAAAAGGAATCAATAAAGTTATTTTATTCATTTTCTGCGATGGTGAGAGAAAATGATTGACCAGTGGCTACAATAATAGGCTCAAATATAGCCCAATTGTGAGGATGGCCCAGGACTGGGGTACATTTCATTCTGTGGCACACAGGGCCACAGACGATATGGTACCTGATAACATCATCGTCAATTGGGTACTATTATGCTAGTACATTTCATGAATTTATGGTTTTTGCTTTTAAATTTAATTTTTTAATTTTATCAAGGCATTGTATTTCCATAGATCAACAAAACAGGCAGACCTGAATTATCTCTATCTCCCACTCCTACTTATCAGAGATTATCATGTTTTGTTGATGACAGTATCTACTGAACTGCATTATGTTTCATCTGTAATGGGTTCTACAATTATATTATCTTACTGTAGTTCTTACACGGGGATAACAATTCCCCCTGTAGTCAACATTTCTAGCTCTTTTCACTTTGCAATTATGTAGCTCACATGGACGAGGAGCTGTAAAACTGCACTCTATATAGTAGTATCTGAGGTATCGTCCACTCTCTCCTGTATTTGACACAAGTGTTGCCTCTAGCACATTCTGTCTTCCTTCTGATCCGGACTACCTGTGTGCTTGGCCTGATGCTCAGCTCCTGTCTGTCTACCTTTGAACATTTTCCTGGGAATTCGATTCCTTTTCTTCTTAAACAGTGCTTTCAAACTTCATTTTTCTAACTTTTGGGGTTTTTAAAAATATTTTTCAGAGATAGGTGCAGTGAAAGAATACTTTTGGACACTAGTATATAAAGGTATTTTTCCCCCACCACATTTTTCTGTCATTGATCTTGTATTACCTCTAATAACTCTATGAAGTATATGGTCTACCTTGAAGACTTTCGATTTTTAAACTTTGGTGTGTAACTATGTATTTATTGTTCTATTAGGATTTTAAATCTGGAAATAACATTTTTGGAAAAATTATAGGACATTTTCTTGTTTCATGTCTTCCATTACCTATTTTTCTTCATTTTCTGTTTAATCTTTTCAAAATATTATTTGTGTCCTTACCTTTTAGAATGAGTGTTGACTTTGTCATTTCTCCTCTTTAAATAAGTCTTTTGTTCAATTATCTTAATGATGTCATCAAGTTTATCTCATAAACCTTCTCTTGATTTCTTTGTTATTCAATTTTCTTGCTTTCTTTTTTAATTCTTATAATTTTTTTGTCTCTTTGGTTCCTGAATGCCATATTTTCTTTGATCTCTTTAATATATAGATTATACTAGGTTGTGAGCTGTTTTTGTTTTGCCTCAATTTCTTCCTACTATTTTTCCTTTCCTTTTTCTCTTGTGTTTTTATGAATGTGCATGTGGTTAAGTTACTTTTCAAGGTGTTTCTAAAATACATTGACAATGCTAAGCTCCATTTTTAAATGAATAAAATACTTCAAAATACATGATTCCATGTCACTTTATAGGCTAGTGATTCAGACCTCATACAAACACAACCAACCCCCTGGTCGGATTTCTTTTTTCTTTATTAATAAATAATTTTATTGGTGGCTCTTACAGCTCTTATAACAGTCCATAAATCAATTGTGTCAAACACATTTGTACGTAAGTTGACATCATCATTTTTAAAGCATTTTCTTTCTGCTTGATGGGTCTTCTTTCTTAATTCGTAACCTTTTTGATATTTATGTTTTCCACATTGATAATGGAAATTTCATTATTTTTAAAAAACTAGATATTATTGGAGAGAGAAATAAATATGGTTAGTGAGCATCATTGGAAAATTGTATAATTCTATGGACTTTAAAAAAGTCATGCCATTCTCAATTACTGATAAAATACAATACACAATTCTATGATCAAATCGGTGATTTATGGACCAGAAGGAAGACAGAATACTCTAGGAGCAATGATATTGACAAATGACAAATTATAAATGACATGGATAATCTTCATAAGCTTTGATTCACAGGCTTTGTTTTGAATAAGTGTCCTCTAAAGGAAAGGTGGGTATTTATCCTTGTGAGCTTTTTGTGCATGACAGGAAAAAATAGTATATAATAAATTATTGGAAATTCATACAAGCGTCATATCATTCCTTGATGATTTATTAATAACTATTAAATTTCTACTTGAGGAGTGTAAAATGAGCCTCGATTCTTGAGCATTTTCATTGTTTACTAAAAGCTGAATAGAGAACATAAAGAACTACTGAATCTATTTATGTTTCTTATTGTCCAGGATATACCAGCTCTTGTAAAAGCTGGGAGTTATGCAAAGAAGGCCTCATGGACAGATACTTAAGGAACAATATACGTGTGAATCTGGATTAGATAAAGGTCCTGCAAGACTGTGGAGAACTTTAGGTGTGGTGATGGGAATGGAAATAATCCAGGAAAAGTTAGAAAGGACACACTTTGCAAAGTGTATTTTAGATACATGTTTCCTTTATTGTTGAAACACCACAGGTTAACTGTCCAGCATGCTTTCAAATTTTATGTGTTAGGAAATTAAAAATTTGAAAACATTCAGCACCTTCCTTAAGGTTTCACTGCTGGTTAGTGTTAGATATGTAACTTAAGTGCTAGAAGTCTGGTACAGGTTGCTTTCCATTGGTGCATCTTTTTGTCAAAGTGAATTCTTTTTTTTATATACTTTTCTTGTTCTGGGGAACCAGACCATATTAAAAATACCAAATTATTTACTGTCAATTTGGTAACTCTAACTGCATATCTAGCATCATGGTAAAATAGGTAAAAATAATATAAGATATGTCTCTTGCTATATACTATGTTGGCATCAGGATAAAGTAAACATGCAGGACTTCCCATTCAAAAAGTATGAAGGAACAATCCACTTTGAATTATTAAAATTTAAAGCTTTGTAAACAACATAAAAATTTTATATTTAAAATTTTTAAATTTAAAGCATATGTAAACAAAATACAATGTACGAGTAACCATTTAATTTAAAGCCATCCAGAAAATGAATGGTTAGAACTTATAATTTAAACAATAAAAGTAATATCTTGATTTTTCTGGCTCAATTTTCTAAGTGCTGTTTACACTTGAAACAATTTAAACTTGTGAGCACTCAATTTTTAATCTATACAAATGAAAAGTATCAATATTCAATTGCATATAATTATCTAATACTTTCTGATAATTTTAAATGTGTGAATCCTTCAGAAGCTACTGTGACTTGAGGCAGAACAACTCACGGATAAGCTATTTAAAAATATACATTTCCCTTACATCATTCTCACCCGTATGTCCTTCTCATCGCTTAAGGAGCCCTGTCCATGCAGCAGGTTGAGCATTTGACTGCTCAGCCCAGTACCTGCGGTTCAGACACTACAGCCACTCCCCTGCAAAAAGGAGGGATCGTCTGCTCTCCAAGGAACAGTTCTACCCTGTGCTACAGAACCTGGGGGTCGCGACCCTTTGGGGGTCAAATGACCCTTTCACAGGGGTCACCTAAGACCATTGGAAACCACATGCTCTGATGGTCTTAGGAACAGAGATACCTCTCCTTTAACCGTCTCGAGGAGAGTCCGCCCATAGCAGGTACGCTCACAGACAGCTACATCATGCTTCAAGACAAAATTTCATTGATTTGTCATTAGAAATACATATGTCATTAAAAATAAATATTTGTCATTAGAAATAAATATAGAATTACATTGCTTTGTGATGAATCACTATGCTTTTATTATGTTCCATGGCAGAACTGCACTGACTAGCATAAGAGGCGTCATAAAAAAGCAAAAGTAGTATGACAAGAGCAGATATTTAGTAGCCTTGAGTTGCCAGTTATCGTTCTTATTGTTGTTAGGTGCCATCCAATGGGCTTTGCCGCACAATGACCCTATGAACAAGAGAAAGAACCATGGCCTGATCTTGGCCCTTCATCACAATTGTTCTTCTGTTGACCCTGTGGTGGCAGTCACCGTGTCCATCCAACTCATCCACGGCCTTCCTCCTTTTCACTGCCCCTTCACTTGCACAGCACCATGGTCTTCTCCGGGTCTATCCGGATAACACGGCCAATGTACACGAGATAACACATCTGAGGACCATCCTGGCTGTTTTTATTCTGAGGTAGATTTGTTTGTCCTTTTGGCAATCCATGGCACTCTTCAATAATCTGATCTCACACCACAATTCAAATGCATACATTGTTTTCCTGTCTTTCTTATTCACTGTCCAACATGAACATGCGTAGTAGGTGATTGAAATAAAATGACTTGGGGCAGGTGTAATTTAGTCTTCAAAGTAACATCCACATTTGTCAGCACTTAAAAAAGGTCTTGCTAGCAGATTTTCCAATGCAATGTGCCATTTGATCTTTTGGTTACGGCTTCTATTAATTGTGCATCCAAGCAAGAAGAAATCCTTAACGACTTTTGTCTTTTCTCCATTTATCATGATGTTCCCTATTGGTCTGTTGTGAAGATTTGGGCCTTCTTTAGATTGAGTTGTAAGACATATGGAAGGCTACTATCCTTGGTCTTTGTCAGCAAGTTCTTCAAGTCTCCTCACTTTCAGGATGCGAGTTTCTGTCATATGCACATCCCAGGTTATTAATAAGCCTTCATCCCATCCCAATGGCACATTCTTCTTCATGTAAGCCAAGTTATCTAATTATTTGTTCATCATAAAGATAGAATAAGTATGGTTAGAAGATACAACCACGAGACACACAGTTCCAGATTTTAAGCAATGCAGGATTCCCTTTTTCAGTCCATATATATCGTTTCTGCACAAGCACAATGAAGTGTTATGGAATTCCAATTCTTTTCAAGTGTACCCATGGTTTGTTATGATTCACATAGTTAAATGTTTTTGCATAGTCAATAAAACACAAGCAAACATCTCCCCGGTATCTTCTGCTTTCTGACAAGACCCATCAAATGTTAGTATGATAGCCTTTGTTACACATCCTATGAATCCAGCCTGAACCTCTGACAAGCTCACTGCCAATGTACTGCTGCAACCATTGTTGAATGATCGTAAGCAAAATTTTACTTGCATGTCACATGAATGATATTGGTCTATAGCATTCTGTTGGGCCACCTTTCTTTGGAATGAGTACAGATATGGATCACTTGCAGTCAGTTGGCCAAGGAGCTATCTTCCAAATTTCTTGGCATAGATGAGTGAGTGCTTCCAGTGCTTCGTGTGTTTGTTGATCCATTTCAATTTGTATTTTACCAGTTCCTGGAGCCTTGTTTTTGGCTAATGCTTTCAGTGCAGCTTGGACTTCTTCCACCAGTATCATTGGTGTTTGCTCATATGCTAGCTGCTGAAATGGTTGAATGTGAACTCGTTATTTCTAGTACAGTGAATCTGTGTTCTTTTTAAATTTTTAGTGTTTCCTGCATTATTCAATATTTAAATATAGCAACTCAAGGCTTGAATTTTTTTCTTGATTATTTTCAGTTAAAGACATGCTGAGTGTGTTCTTCCTATTTGGTTTTCTAATCCTAAGTCTTTGTATATTTCATTATAATATTTAACTTTGTCTTCTTGAGTTGCTCTTGAAATTTCTGTTCAGCTTTTTGGCTTTCTCATTTCTTCCATACGTCCTAAATACTCCTTTTTAGAGTTCTTCAGATATCTACTTTGATCTTTTCTTTTCCCCCCTGTCCTTTAATTAATTTTGCTTTCTTTATGAAAAATGTTCTTTATGTCATACCTCAGTTCATCAGGTCTTCTGTTTACTGCTTTAATCCTGTTCTTGAAATCCAGGGAGGATCTACTCAGTGTCAGTTTTTGGCTCTAATGAACTCATTTTCACTTACTTCAATGTCAACCTAAACTAAGCTTTTAACAATTGATGATGCGTTCCACAGTTGGCCTCAAGCCTGGTTATTGTTGTTAAGTTCTATGGAATCTGCTACAACCTATAGAGACACTCCTTTGCATAACAGAACAAAACACTGCTGTGTCCTGTGCCATGCTCACAATTGTTTACATGGAAATCATTTACATTTAAATGTTTAAATCATTTACAATTGTTTAAATGCCTGAATTCATTGTGGCAGCCATGGTATCAATCCCTCTCCCAGAGGGCCTTCTGCTCTTTCTCAAGTACCTCCTGCCACTTACGATACCCTTCTTCTGGGATTGGGTTTTCCTGACAATATGTCCAAAATATATAAGATGGAGTCTTGCCATTATTGCCTCCAAGGAGCACGCTTGCTCTATGTCTTCTAAGACAGATCAGGCCGTTCCTTTAGCAGTTCATGGTACTTTCAATATTCTTCTCCAGCACCACAATTCAAACATATCGATTCTTCTATGGTCTTCCTCATTCAATGGCCAACTTTCACATGTATACAAGTTGGTTGAAAATACCATGGCTTGCGTCAGGCTCAACATAGTCTTCAAAATAACCTACTGTATATACTCAAATATAAGCCAACCCGAGTATAAGTCAACGTACCTAATTATCACCTGGGAAACCAGACAAACTGATTGACTCGAGTATAAGCCTAGGGTGGTAAATACAGGATGTGAATTAACACAGAGACCAGAGGGGGAGAGACTGAGCGCAGCCACAGACACATCTTTACCAGTTCAGTTGCTGGTGTAAGTGAATCACTATGGGTGCTTCTGCGAATTGGAGCCATCCACGTCATAGGACGGCTCTGATTGGTTACATGTGAATAAACAAACATTCAAAACCCTGCAGTGTCAGTGGGGCTTAGAATGAACAGTGGAGGAACTGCAGTCACCCGCGAGATGTTACACCTCGCTGGGGTACCACTGACCCGTGTATAAGCTGAACCCCAGTTTTTCAGCACGTTTTTAGGGGGTTCCCCTCATATGTTGTTGGAAAAATGTATGGGCAATGAAGTTGTTGGCTTTGCAAAATTCTATCATGTGATCCCTGCTTTTTTTCTGTTACTAAGGCCATATTTTCCAATTACTCTTCACTCCTCTTTGCCATTAGTGTGTTCCAATTGCCAATAATTATCATTGCATCTTGATTGCATATTGGATCAATTTCAGACTGAATAAGTCGATTTCTTTATCACTGGCTTAGTAGTTGCCATGTAATTTTAATAATAGTTGTATTAGTTGAATTTCTTTGTAGGAGTATAGATATTAACACATCACAGACAGCATTTGACTTCAAGATAATAAAATGTTCTTCTGATGATGAATATGATGCCATTCCTCTTGAATGTGTCATTCCTGTGATCATAAATGATGTTAATATCGAACTCAAATGGCCAATACCAGTCCATATCAGTTCACTAAGATCCGGGATATCAGTCTTTATAAGCTCCATTTCATTTTCACCACTTCCAGTTTTCCAAGATTTATACATTTTACATGCAATGTTCCAATTATTGATAGACATTTAGAAATGCTTCTTCTCACCCTGTCGTGCTCCGTCGGCAAATGAATTTCTTTAAAGATTTGTTCCATTTACATCATTACGGCTGACCCTATTTTGGGAAGGCCGTATTGTGAATCATATTGTGAGTGCCTTCCAATCGCTATCCATGCGTTTTTCAGTATATATGGCAAGGTTCCATTACTACTAATAATGTTTTTAATGTTTAATGCCTCAGAAGTGGGCACAGATATTTGTATAGAACGTTTTAAAATTAAATTTTGTTAAATTATCTGATGAAGTCACTCTGAGTCAGAATTAACTTCATGGTTCACAATAACAAAATTATTGAATAGTCACATTACATATACAGAGATTTTAGTACAGGTTATCTTATTGATAACCATGAACAATTAAATGATATGTACTTCTATACATAGAATAAATATATACAAAACCCTATTGGGTTTCCTAGACTGTAATTTTTATAAGAACAAAATGCTAGTTATTTCCCCCATTGAGCTAATTGCAGATTGGATTCTTTGATATTTCTGTTAGTAGTTGATTAGTTAGTTATTAGTTCTGTTAGTAGCTTACCCATTGTGGTGCTAAGTTCCCTTAGTATTCATATTGCACCTACTGAATTCTATAGTTAACTTAGTATATATTAATAAATACATAGGTAAAGCATAGGAGAAAATATCCACTTTTTAACAATTGGTGTTGTTTTTGAGAGCATTATTGCAGCCACAGTATGAATCCATCTCATGAAGTACCTTCCTTTTTTTGCTGCCTTCTGCTTTATTAGGAGGGGTCAGTCCCTAAAAAGGAACAGCATGCTTAGTAAAATAGACTCAAATTCACTGTCAGTGTGTTGTATAGATTTGATGACAGTAAGTTTGAGTCTACTTTATTGAGTAGGATGTTTTTCAGGGAATGATCTTTGCTGATAAAATAACCAAAATATGAGACACAAAGTTTAACCATCTTTGCTTCTTAGCTGTCTATTGTTGCTATCAAAATTTTTATGTAACAGCTTGTGAATGGCTTTAACAAATGGAAATCTATTATCTCTCATTATTGGTGCCTGGAAGTCCAAATTCAGAATGCTAGTTACAGGCGAAGGCTTTTTTCTCCATATTGACTGGGGGGGAAAGTTTTTCTTATCTTCTTTCAACATCTGTTGGCCGAGATTTACTTCATGTATCGAAATCTTCATGTATCTCAGTCAATCAATCAATTTCTCCCTAGATTTACAGCACAAAAACTTCAAATCCCTTCCTGGCACTTTTTTTTTTAAAGAGGTGCTATGTTCCCCTCTCTCTGCTTACATTTCTCTCATTTTATCCTTTTTAAGATAAAAAGTGTAGTAGACTATACACCAGAGAATCTCCTCTTAATTGGAACAGCACTGGGAAGAGTTTAAGAGTATTGGGATAGTTAGGTTTATTGTGAAAGTTATTCTATTGGGAAAATGTGGGCAGAGTTTGATCAGGTCGCAGCTTGATTGGAGGATGGCCAACATAAATAAAGGCAGCAGCATTCCATCTCTATCTTGCTCCCTGGTGATCAGATCAGCATGCTGTTGCTTTAGTTAGTTCTCTGCCTCAACCTGTGTGCTACACTACCTGTGGGTCAGTCAGGCCAACCCATAGATTGTGTTACTAGAGTTTGAGTATCCTTCCAGAACTGCTTCCCAACACTGCTGGTGCATACAGTGCTTGAGTTTGAGACTGGTCGATCCTGTCACTGTGCTTGAGTTCAACATCCCATAGGATCCTGCTTCGGTAAACTCCCGAGCTACTAACTGTTGTTGACCCACCCTGCTGTCTGCTGCCTGCGGGTAGATTCTGACTGCCATGCCTAAGGGAAGGCTGATGAAAGTGAATTGAACTGAACCCTCTGTACCGCTGAGTGGACTAATTAGCTATTACATGCCGTCTTGTTATATAAACCTATCTATCTATCTATCTATCTATCTATCTATCTATCTATCTATCTATCCAACTAATCATAAGTCTCCTGGTTTTCACTCTCTAGAAAGCCTGCCTAGCACAGTTATTGAATCCCACCTTCAGCCCTCTCATTGAGATATCATTCAGATCACATTACCGGGGAAATACTTCATAACTGTCACATTATATATATAACTGCCAAATCACAGAGAATCATGGTCTAGAGAACACAATTCAATCATAAGCAAGTTGTATATGTCAAAAATGAATATTAAAAATATTCTGTTTGACTTCAAATCTCTATTCTCTTCATTAGGTTGCTCTTATTTATGTTTTCTTTGGTTGATAAGATTCAGGGGAGCATAAACTTTCTGATTTGTACACTGATAGTTTTAAGCTAAGGAAACCTTCTGGGGACTATGGAGAAGGCATGTCATCAAATGGGAGAATGGGAAAATTTCATGGCAAAATATTTTTTTTTCATATTGCATTCTTTTACTTCCATTGGCAATTTGTGAAATAGACTAACATATAAAATGTTTTAATAAACTATATAATATAAGAATGTGAACCAGTTGATATATCACATATAAAGAAACATGGAATAATAACATAGTACTTAAATAGTAATGAAATACATACTTTTGAATCAATTGATATTTCTGTTATTATCTATATTGGGATAATTTTTTTAAATCTGATAAACTTTGTTTGATTTCATCAATGCTACCCACTTTATTTGATTTTATGTCTTTTCTTTTCATTACAATAATTAGCATATAATGAAAATATTGCTATTTCAAACACAGTTTTGGAGAAAATGATGTGCTAATACACCTCCAGAGACGATGCATAACTAGTCAGAAGGATTTGCAATAATACTAGGTACTCTCAGACAGAATATCTAAACAAGTGTCTCAAATTTGCTACTAACACTTTTAAGGGAAATATTTCATGATTTATAAGTAAATAAAAATATTTCTTCTAAAATAATCATCATTCAAATTTCAGAGAAATTAATTTTATATGAGCTACTTTTTGTTAAGTTATGTATGAAAGGATCTTTAGGGTAGAGATATCAAATAATTGAACGTAGCAGAATGTTCCGGGGAAGTTGCGCTCTATGAGAAATTTGGCAACAATAGAAACCCAAACTCACTATGTGCCATTGAGTCAATTATAAATCACTGTAACCTGATAGAACAGATTATTATTACTCCATAGGGTTTCTAAGACTGGAAATTTTTACAGGAGCAGACTGCCTCATCCTTTACTTTCAGAGAGGCTTGTTGGTTTGAACTGCTGACCTTGAGGTTAACAGCCCAACATGCAATCCACTATGCCACCAGAGCATCTTGAGAATGCAGAGAGTTCAAACTGAGAAAATATAAAAACAAAGTAAAACACCAAGACTAAGTTTAAATCTAAATAGCTAAAGCCAAAGGAAAAGATCAATGCACAACTATAAAAGTATTGAGTTGTTATTATTTAAACGATGTGTTTATTGTGCCTGTTGTTGTTGTGAGGTGCTATCAAGTTGGCCCCAACCCATAGTGACACTATGTAAAATAGAATGAAACATTAGCTGGTCCTATGCCATCCTCACAATACCTGTATTGTTTGACCCACTGTTGCAGCCCTGGTGGCAATCTGTCTTGTCAAGGGCCTTTCTTTCTGCTGGCCCTCCACTTTACCAAGCATGATGTCCATCTCCAGACAACATGTCCAAAATTCACGAGACAAAGTCTCATCCATCCTTGCCTCTAGGAGCATCGTGGCTTAATATCTTTTGGATGTATTTGCTCTTTGGGCAATTATTGTGCCTAGATCCCCATGTTTATAAAATTTAGAAAATTTCTTTTTTGCTTAAAAATATTTTCTGATTATAAAGAAAATCAGTCTCAATTGCTTGCCATGTTTCTTGTTGAACTCTGGGTTGTGCAAAAACTTATGCATTTTGTTGCCAAACGAAAGGTGAAATGTTCAAGTCCACTTGGAGGCAGCACACAAGGCCTGGCATCTCCTTCACTTCTGACTAACATAGGGTCTCCAGGAATCAGTGCTGACGATGGTGACTAATAATCGAACTGTGTTTGCTGTCTTGTTTCACCCTTCTTCATGCCAGAAAACGTAGGTAATTGATTTCTTTTAGAAAACATGGACACCCAAAGAAGTTATGTTCTTAAACTCAGTTGAGAATGAATGCAGAGAGCTGATGATTTGTTGTATTCTGAGGTAGCAGTTATCTTGTACAGAAGGAACCACTCAAGTGAATCCTGATAAAATTGTTCGTTTTGTGATATCTCTGTTGATGCGCTTTCAGTTGGGTTTCTACTAAGTGAGCATTTAAAGGGCATACATAGAGCATGCTCTGAGGAACCACGGGGCTTAGTACAGAATACATTTTTTTCAAACGAGTATTTCTTTAGCAACTGGCTTATTCTGTATTTGCCTGGGAAGTGTCATGCTAGGCACCAGAGGGGGTGTGATAGGGGCAAAGGGCTTGAAAATTTTCTATCACTTTGGTGCCATTAGCAATCTTTTCAATGGGCCGGGTATTTTAAAATAGCACTTGCCTAAAAGGATCCACAGTCTTTGACGGGGTATCAGCAGCTTGGAAACTCCCTGACTTGTGTTCCATGACTGGAAAAATCTAAATGAAACTTCTGTTCAGAGAATATAATCACTACAGGGGTGCTAACGCAGGTTTCTTTGTAATAGAAATGAAGGTAGGCTGCAGTTTAGATCTCGCTTATGTCCCAACATCTGCTTCTTATTCTGTTTCCTAGATCCAGGTTTATTTTCCTTAATGCCAAATGAAAATTAACTTTGTAAAATAAGCATGAAAAGGAATATAGCCATGTGTGTTTTGTTTGGGAGTAAAACCATGTTTGGGAAATAGGGTAGAAAATATAATTAAAATGTTACTGCTGTTCTATTATGAGAGAGATTTCTAAGTATGAAATTTGAACAAAGTTGCCAATATAGATTGAGAAATTTATAAGTCCAAAATTAATACCTTTTTAAAATCTTGAATCATGAATTAGTGTTTATTTAGTCTGCTAAGAATAATACCTTGCTCTATCATCATAATTCATGTGATGGAGATAAGAATCATTGGTGCAGTCTTATCAGTGAACGGACCAGACATCTCAATAATAGAATTTACTATCTAAGCTACTTCTTAAAATGTAGATTTCTGGGACCCTCCAAAAATTATTAATCAACTTCTGATTTTGAATGACTCTGGGGGTAGCATTTTATAAAAGTTACTCAGCTCATTTTATATAACAAACATTATAATTTCTACATTAATTTTGACATAGGCATCCTTTTCTATGTAAATTTAGTCTGATGGCTTTTTTTCAATGAGATATGTACAGTACATCTTGTCAGTTATCCAATCCCCTCCATAAAACAGTACAACTATAATAGTAATACACATCAACTCAGGAAAGTTCAAAAAATTAATAATCAGATTTAAAAACATTTCCTTTCCAGGGGGGAAAACTTCATAGCACAAATAATAAGCAAGGGGGAACTCTTCAAATGGTTAGGAAGTTTAGCCAAACCCAAAGGAAGTATATCAGCTCTCAGTACTCCATGCTAGGTCAGGATTTAATAAACAATCTTAGAGCATAGGTGTGGAAGATAATGTAAAGGACAACTCAGGCTTGAGAAGTTAAAAGTCGGGATTCAGAAACTGAGGTTTCTGCCTGTGTGACCACGAGGTGTCCAAGGGATCAGGTATCAGGCATCAAAGAACAAAAATCATATCATTGTAAATGAGGGTGAGTGCAGAGTGGAGACCCAAAGCTCATCTGTAGACAACTGGACATCCCCTTACTGAAGGATCGCAGGGAGGAGATGGTCCAGTCAGGGTGCAGTGTAGCAACGATGAAACATACAACTTTCCTCTACCCCCACCGACTATCATGATCCTAATTCTACCTTAAATATCTGGCTAGACCAGAGACTACATTGGTACAGATAGGAACTGGAAACACAGGAAATCCATGATAGATGGTCCCTTCAGGACCAGTGGCAAGAGTGGCGATAATGGGAGGGTGGAGGGAAGGTGGAGTAGAAAGGGGGAACTGATTACAACGATCTACGTATAAACTCCTCCCTGGGAGATGGACAACAGAAAAGTGGGTGAAGGACGACATCAGACAGTGTAAGGTATGACAAAATAATAATTTATAAATTATCAAGGGCTCATGAGGGAGGGGAAAATGGGGAGGGAGGGGGGTGAGCTGATAGGAAGGGCTCAAGAGGAAGACAGGTGTTTTGAGAATGATGAGGGCAACAAATGTACAAATGTGCTTGACACAGTGAATGTATGCATGGATTGTGATAAGAATTGTACAAGCCAATGCAATGTTATTTACATCTGTCACCCTGGCATTTGCTACGTTAGCTACTCAACATTTATGAAAGATATTGTTAGACACTTTCATGATACTTCAGCCTAGCTTACTACTGAAGATGATCCACGATTCCATAGAATGAGTAGTACATACAGACACAGAATAATTTTACCCCTCATCTAGTCTGAAGAACTGGAGATACTGCTGAATGCTGTTAGCTAACAGATGATATGGATGAAATGAGGGGGGATCTGAGAGGGAGTCACAAGAAAGATGGGGCTTTCTACTCCCGCTAAGAGTTACCGTCTCAGAAACCCACAGGTCATTCTACTCTGTTCTATAGGGTTGCTGAACGTTCACAATTTAATTGGTGGGAGAAACACAAGACCACATCTTTACATAATATGTGCTGAAATTTCTCTGAATATAACTGCAGAAATTTACAGAAACGACACAACTCAACCCAATCAGGAGAAATTGGAAGAGGGCCTGAAAGAAACTAATGCCAGAATTACATGAAAACTATTATTGGTGGATGTTCCAACTTCTATATTTCATAATTTTTTAAAAGGTGAATTAGCTCTCATTAGAAGGTTACATAAAAAGTAATTTCACCTTGTTATTTGTATTCTTCTCGACCCACTATTTTTCTGAAATCTGATTGTTGCTACCAAAAATTACAGTAATTAAGCCTTCTAAAAAGCACATAAGAATACTATATTATTCAGCAGACCCATTTCCAGAATGTTTATGTACTTTGAAATGTATTTTGCTTTGTTTTTAATTTTACTTTGGATTATTTTCACTGGCTTAAAATGAACTCTAACATGATGTGATTATTCACTATACTTAAATAAATCTTTTAAAATATATATAAAAAAAGAATTGTACAAGCCCCAAATAAAATGATTAAACAAACAAACCAAAGAAACAGTCTTTACCAAGATAAAAGAAAAGTTTGCTTGGCTAAATATATAAATAATGAAGAAACATAAGGTTGATTTATGTTTGGTTCTTTCCTCCAGGTGACTTAGGATACATTTCTTATCTTATATTTAAGCTATATATAAATATAATTTGGTATATTGCAAGCTATCACCAATCTAGTATCTTAAAACAGCATACATTTACCATTATAATTTTCATGAGTACAAAGTCTAGGCCTAATTTTGCTAGGTTCTATGTCAAATATCTCAGAAGGCGAAAATTAAAAGTTTGAGCTGAGTTAGATTCCCACCTGCTGAATCAACATGGGATAAGTCTACTTCTGAACATACTTGATTGTTGATAGAATAAATTTTCTTTTTCCTTTGTTGAGATCATTTCATTGTTCTTAAAGTTCTAATCACACTCCATACATCAATTGTATCAAGCATATTTGTACATATGTTGTCATCATTATTTTCCAAACATATAATTTCTATTTGAACCCTTGCTATCAACCCCCCTTTCCCTCTGTCCCTTACCCTCCCACCATCATGAACTTTGATGAATTATAAATTCTTATATTTTCATATATTACACCTACCATTGTCTCTCTTTCCCCATAGTTTCTGTTGTTCATCCCCCTGGAGTGATGGTGGTGGGGATTATGTGTTGATCACTGTGATCAGTTCTCCTTCCTCCCATCCTCTCCTCCCCTTAAAGATCTGTACTTTATACTGTATCCTCCAATAAGACCCCAAGTGGCAGAAATATTTAAATATCAGCAATAAAACTCAGAATGTAAGGTGTTAGACCTGAAACCTTGGCAAACTCTATCATCTTGAACTGGGTGCAGAAATCCAGTAAACAAAGAAAGCTTTAATAAGTCTTTCCACATAAACATAACTTTCTGTAGTGGGAACAAAATACCTTATGCAATTTGAAGAAATAAAACAAGGATACTTGGAATACAGGAAAATGATTCATCTGCCAAGTAGAATAAATTTTCTTGAGTTGTATGAGTGTACATACATATTTGTACATATAGTGTCATTATTTTCCAAACATCTAATTTCTATTTGAACCCTTGGCTCTGGGTTGGTTTTTGTTGATGTTGTCGTTCTGTTTTGTTTTATCCTAGTTGTTTTCATTGTTGGAACTTGGCTAGTTTTCAAGCCTGTATTTCTGCTGCTGTTATTGTTCTGTTTTTCCTAGTTGTTATTCCTGTTGGCACTTGACTACCCTTAGACCCTGTGGTTTCTACATGCTGCCTGAAGCTTCTTGTCACATGGGCTTCCTCAGAATACTTACTACCTTATTTCTTTAAGTCAAGGGATATTCTGCCTCTGTTTTGCCAAGGGAGAGGTCATATAAATAACATAACTAAGGGAATAGTATTTTTATCACTAGTGCTATATTTTATTAGTTAAAAGCAAGTTCTGGTTTCCTAAAACACTCAAATGGAGAAGCTTATACAAGAGTCTGGCTCATTAAGGAACACCTTTGATTATGTTCACTACAAAAGAAAATCCTACCTATAAAACTCTCTTAGTCTTAGATGAGGAATTAAACTTAGAATCTCTGGCCATATTTTGTACTCATTATTGAATTCTGCTTACATGTTTAGTAAAGGAAAGGTTTTTTGAGTTTATACTTGAGCTTTTGGCTCTGCCTCATCTCAAAGAGGCTCGACTATAGAGAACAGGATATTATGAATGGCTAGGCAAGCTTCATACTTGTTTCTTCTTATCAGTTTATATTAAGAGCTTATTTTTAAAATGCATTACTTAAGTTACTTTCCCAGGAGATTGCAGTTTAAATTAAAAAAAAGACTCAGCTAAGCTATACCTGGACTCCTGATCTCTCTCTCTCTCTCTCTCTCTCTCTCTCTCTCACACACACACACACACAAATCCTAGTGCTAGTATTTCAGATTTTGAATCTGCTCCATGAGTCAGAAGTTTTATTACAGCAAGTCCTCCTTTCAACTCTCAAATCAAACAACAGAGAATTTCCTTTAGTCCGTGTTTTTGTTTGTTTGCTTATTTTCCCAATGTAGGTTTAAGTTGCAGCAAACACACAAACCTTTTATACTTTAAAAAAATAAACTGCATAAGTTCAAAGCTGAAATTTCTTATAAACATGTATTCCTTAGCAAAAGATTTAAGATAATCACTCTTAGGAGAGGAATTAATATTTTATTACATTTTTATCTTAAAAGTCTTTTTTAAAAGTATGTTTTCTTGATCAATGTTTAGATTAGCAGTTCTTTAAGAGGGTTCTGTGAATAACTTTAATAATAATTAGAGCTGTCAGAGATAAATATAAATTAACCAACTCAACTTCTTATATACACAGCTATCTACAATATCGATACAGCATACAATCTTTTTTGGTGCACCTGGAACATTCTCTGAAATAGATCATATATTAGTTCACAAAGCAAGCCTTAAAATTGTTTTAAAATATTGAGAATCCATAGTGCATTTTCTCAGATTACAATGCTCTAAAACTATAAATCCATAATAGAAGAAACAAGGGCAAAATTAAATGCATGGAAAATGAAAAGCTCACTAATTATAAATAAATGAGTAATAGATAAAATGGGGATAAACTAAAAAATTTTCCTGAAACAAATGAGAAGAAAAACAAAATATGCTAAATATTTTGACACACAGTAAAATAAATTATCAAAAGGCAATTTTTAAAAAGATAAAAAGAAGAGAAAATGAAAATCAACACCTTAACCCAGCATCTTAAGCAGCTAGAACAAGCAAACAGCAGGAGAAAATGAACCATAAAGTTTAGAACAGAAATAAATGCATTAGAAACAGAAGAAGAATATGACAAAATCAACAAGATAAGAAGCTGGCTCTCAGAAAGGATTAACAGAATTGGCAAACTTCTGGCAAATTTAACAAAGAAAAAGAAAGAGAAGATGTAAATATAACGAATTAGAGATGAAAAGGGTGACATCACCAAAGAACCAAATGAAATAAAAGGAATAAGAACTTAGTACTGCAAAATACTGTACTACAAAACACATTGAATTTGAATGAAATGGACAAATTTCGAGAAACATACCACTGACCCAAATTAACATAATCTGACATAGGAAGCTTCAACACACACACATAACAAAAGAATAAATGTATCAGGTTATTAAAAAACTTCCAACTAAAATAAGTCCAGCACCACCCAGATGGTTTCAGCAGGGAATTATACCAAACATATTAAAAAGCACACTTTAATTCTAGACTATAGAAAAGAAAAGCCCAAACTCATGTTCAATGCTGACTGATAGCAACCCCCTCTGGATTTCTGAGACCTGCTTATGGGAGCAGAAAGACCGGGGGAAGTTTAGCGGTTACTAAACCATTGGTCTGCGATCCTCATGGTTGGCAGTTCAAATGACCAGCAGCTTCTCAGGAGAAAGAATGGTATTTCTGCTCCTATAAATAGTTATAGTCCTGGAAACCCATCAGGGGTTGCTATGAGTAGGCATTGAGTAGATGGCAGTGAAATTGGAGAAACCGCCTTAGGAAGAAAGTATCGCACTGATACCCAAACCAGGCAAACACCGCAATGATCAAAATTGTAGATGATACTGCTTTTTAAATATGGACGCAAACATTTCCAACAAAATCCTAGGCAATTGATTATAACAACATATTTTTAAAAAATAATGCACTATGATTAACTGGGATTCATTTGAGATATGTAAGGATGTTTCAACATGAGAAAAGCAAACAATATAATCCACCATATAAACAAAATGTAAAATGAGAACCACATGATTATACCAATTGTGCAGAAAGGCATTTGAAAATATCCAACACCCATGCCTGATACAAACACTCATCAAAAAATAACAGAAAGGAAATTTCTTAACACAATTGAGTTAGTCTGGGTACTTTATAGAAACAAATCCACAGCAACTCATGTAGAAGAGAGAGTTATATATAAAGGTTAAGGGTGATCAAAAACCAACCCAACCCAGTGCTGTCCAAGCCCACAAGTCCAGCATTAACCCATTAACCTATATGTCCAACACCAATCCACAAAGTCCTCCATCATCTCACAAAACACACACTGATGCCTACTGCAGGAGGAAAGCCGAGTCGGTGAATGTGTAAGCATTTCAGCGCTGGCAGGTTGTCTTCACGTAGCTGCTCCAACACCCAGGGCTGCATCGGGGTAGGTCCATGTGGCTTCTCCTCAGGGACGTCTTGCAGAAAGTGAGCCCTGCCAGCTTAAACAGGGAACTGGCTAAGGCAGTGCACCCTGGTCTGACCATCAGAAAGCAAGAGACCCGCGAACTTGAAAGGCGAGGCTTAGTGAGCAATTTATCCCTCCACCCTTCAATTAACCCCACATGTGTTATCGCCAGGTTGGGCACAATAAACTAATTCAACAACAAAAGTTGAATATGAAAAACTAAGAGCCAGCTTCTTTCTCAATGGGGAAAAACTGAAAGGATTTCCCTAGCAAGAGGGAACTGAAAGGATGCCCTTAGTTACCGCTCTTATTCATTATTGTGCTGCAAATCTTAGCCAGAATATGAGACAACAAATAGAAATAAAAGGAACCAGAATAGACAAAAGAGGAGTGAAACTTTCACTATTTGGGGCTGCTCTGAACACACTTGAGGAAAACCCCAAAGACTCAACAACCACAACGAAGATTATAGACACAATGGAAAGATTTGACAACTTGGCAGGATATAAGATTAACACATGAAAATCAATCAGATTCGTGTGTACCAATGAGGAGAGCTGTGATTAAAAAAATAAGAAAACAATATCAGTTACAATAGCCATACAAGAGATGAAATACTTAGGAATAAACAACTAATAGAAACAAAAGGAAACTATAGAATACTATTGCAAGAAACCAAAAGATAAATAAATGGAAGAATGTTCCATGTTCATGGATAGGAACGTTTAACATTGTGAAAATGCCATTACTGTGCAAAGCAATATGTAAATAAATAGTTATCTCAAACCAGACCCCAACTCCATTCTTTAAAGAAATGGAAAAAACTTATTATTAAATTTACATGGAGAGGAAAAGACTTTATTACATAGAAACAGTAGTTAAAACCGCCTCTTAATGGTACAATGATAGATCCATGGATTAATGGAACAGAATTGAAAACCTAGAAATAAATTCACCCGCTTACGGGCAATTGAGCTTCAATAAATTCCAAAAATACAGTAAAGAGGAGAGACATGGTCTCTTCACCAATTGATGTTGGCTTGGGAGAAGTACAACCCAAATGCTTAAAAATTGGCATAGTGGGACTTGATCTCTTATACTTTGGACATGTTATCAAGTGAGATAAGTCACTAGAAAAGGCTATCATACTTGGAAAAATGGAGGGGTAGCTAAAATGAAGAAGACCCTTGGTGAGAAGAATTGACACAATGGCCGTGTCACTAGGCTCAAGCAGAACGATGATGGTGAGGAAGGCACAGGACTGGGCGGCATTTCTTTCTCTTGTACATATGATCACTGTGAGTCAGCACTGACTCAGAGACACCTGACAACAACAACATAGATTGATTCTCATTTTATATATAATTCAAGTTATTATTGCACATGACTGTGTGAGTTATTTAATTAGTAGCAAAAGGTAGTTATTTGTGACATTGCTGAAGTGATTTCGTATTGAAATTTTTGAGGAAAATTGAGTTAGAATAATGTTTCCTATGTCTGCGAAAAGAATATCCGGGAAGCAAATGCTTAATTAGGCATGAAGCTTTATATTTCAGTATCGGGGGCATTTTGGATCACAAGAGGGCGGATAAAACAGATTTGGCATGTTCTGAAATGAAGTAGTAGCCCCCAGTCACCTCCAGGAGGTTTCCTACCAAGCGTGAAGGTTCTCCACTCAGATTGTGTTTCTGAGCGTGACAGGCAGTCTTCAAGACTGGAGGGGAAACAGCTTAATTGAATCCTTCTTTACTGCTTGAATCGGCTTCACTGAACTGAATCGATTAACTGTAAAAGTGGAAGTATCAGTTTGATGAAGATTAAAGCATTTCCCTACTTTGAGCATACATTTGATTGTAAGGATGAAATGAGATGGAACAAGCGGGATGATGGTCCCACTAGATGAGCACTGAGGACCACCACTCTTACTCCCCGTGTCTCCCCTCATTTCTCAGCTGGCGCTTGTGATAATACATAGAGGTCTTGATAATGAAAGTAAAAACGGAACAGAAAGGTTCAGGTTCACCATGAAATCTTAAACTTAGTGTACACTTCAAACCAAGTTCTAGGATCAGCAACATCATTCGCAGGGAATGGTCTAAAATGAAAATAGAGTTTCCTTTAAAAAATGTAGACCTATCAAGCTGGCAACAGCAGATGACTGAGACAGTGTGAGTCCCTCTGAGCTCAGAATCCTGTGCACTGCTTTGGTCAAATATCACTAAAGCAAGGCTGTACAACCACTTCTCTCCCACCCCAACACCTCCCAGATGTCAGTAACATTGTTTCCGGTGGTGCAAACATATTAGCACCTTTATTGCTAATATTTACAGGAGAAGATGGTATTGGAGGCTTGGAGGGTAAGACACGTGTGCTGCCTGTGAACTGGGATCCAAACAACGTGAAGTGTGCAGGTTGGCTCTCTATGTGCCTGGCCTAATCCCAAGGACACCCTCAGTGTTCTCTACCTTTTCCCATCTCTTTCTCTCAGTTTTTTTTTTAACTCCAAATAAACATGGATTAAAAAATTAGCAGGTAACAAAGATTCCCCCTTGCCTCTGACCCGCCACAATATTTTCTATTGTCTCTTAGAAATAAAATGTGTTGGAAAGTTAAAAAGAAAAAAAATGTGCCTAAGTGAAATCATGAAAGCACTCGCTTCAGTGTCAGATGATATATATTAATACTTCCAAGTTCTTTGACCTTTGATCATTTTTGTTCATTTCCTTACATAAAACATAATATAATTGCCTTTTCTGTATGATTGTTTTAGTATTCAATGAGGTAACATGTAAAAGACAGATGTTCTCTATATTATAAATACTTACAAATTGAAGGAAACTTATGTCACTTTTACCATTTCACATCATACTTTGTGGACAGAATCAATTACTTGTATACTTCTTCAAAAATAATAAAATTCAGAAGATCAGAAACATTTTTATGATTACTAAGATCTCTTAAATGGGGAAGTCATGAGTTCTTTTTAATGCTAATGAAAGTCAATGGACCTTCTTGAAAAACTTCACATAAATTTTACCTTCAGTTTCAGGGGATTTACTCATCAACTGAAACTCATCGTTGGAAACTATTGACATAGGTTAAAAGAGTGAGCCAATCCTTTATCTTGGTTTCCGATACGATATATAAAATAGTTCTGGGCTATGCCTCTAAATATGTGGATCCCCGAGTTAAAAGCATCCCCCAGAGATGGGGCTGCATCAGTAGCATTGCCTGAGGGAGATGCCTTACAAGACATTGCTGAGAGCACCTGGGAAACACCCTCACCACCCATTATTTCCTCTAGACCTATCACTAAAATCAAGTCTCAGAAAGCTCCAAAAGGTGAAGTTGAGATGATTACCCAAGAAGAAGCACTCTATACTCATAAAGATCTGCTCGAGTTTTCAAATACGTACAAGCAGAAGCCTGGGGAATACCCCTGGGCATGGTTACTAAGGGTGTGGGATACTGGTGCACGAAATGTAATAGTAGACCGGTCTGAGTTTCTGGATATGGGACCCTTAAGCAAAGATTCTTCTTTCAATGACTCTGTGAGAGAGGCTAAGAGAGGATCTAATTCTTTATTAGGTTGGTTCAATGACGCATGGACTGCCAGATAGCCTAGCTCTCTCTACAGAGGACTACCTGGCAGCCCTCAAGACTTGAAGGACTGTCAGTGTCTCACAACTCTCTTTCGGGAGTGAGTTGCACTGAGCCATTTGTACTGCTGTATAATATTGCTGTTCATTTCTTGTATTATATATCTATCTATCTGTATATAATTTAACAGTTCATTTCTTGTGCTGTATATCTATCTTTATAAATATATATACACAAAATTATTAGCAATCTGGTTTTGTCTCTCTAGAGAACCCTGTCTAACCCGGTCTATCTTTTCTTTCTCCAAAAAAATACTGAGCATGGGCCTGGAAATTTGTGAGAGCACCAGACAGCGACACAATGGTTTGTTTCACTGAAAATTGCTGCCCTAACTTTTCTTGTGAATTCTTCTGCTCTGAAGGACTGTCAGTCCTGCAGGGGTCTTGCACTTTAAGCGACTACATTGAAGATACGGTCGCACACAACACTAATGATTTTATACTTGGGCAGTGTCTGAGAATAATAGCAAATGTCTTCGAACGTCACTGAGCCAGGTGGACTATTTAACATGACGGAGAGATTGTCCTGCGGAGCCCTATTTTGATTTTCCTTTAAAAATATTAATTTGATTTACCCAGTGTTACCACAGTAGTTAAGAATTTGTCTACCATTTGAAAGGGTGGTGGTTCAAGCACACCCACAGCATCTCCAAAGGCAGAGAGGGTGATCTGCTTCCAAGAGAAGGCACAGCTGTGCAAACTAATGGGGAGGATCAAGTCCACACACACAGGGTTGGTGTGAGTCAGAGTTGACTCGATAGCAAGTAGCAAGAGCAATTGTATTAAGCTTTAGTTACTGCTTTCTTCTCTCACTGGAAGTCTATAATCAAGTTTGCACAGCGTTTTAAACCTGAGCAAATCCTTTCCAGAACTGACTCAATGGCAACTAGCAATAACAATTGTATCAATCTTCAGGTATTGCTTTCTTCTCCCATTTCTTCCTCCCCCATGAAGTTTATAATTGAGTCTGCGCGGCACTTTAAAACCAGGCAAATAGTCCCTAGCTGGTTATTCCAGTTTGCATTTGATGATAACCTTTCACTCCATATTTTTCCATCCTACTTGGCCACTTATATCTTCTCTTCCTGCACACACACGCAAACTCCTGACAGCAGCATACTCACTGCTGTCTTCCACAGAAATTGTGTGAAAATAAAGCCACCATAGAAATGCAGAGTTATGCATATCAATTAGGTTTAGAGCTCTGATTTCATTTTGCTCTCTGTCTGGATTGTATTTGACCCATCCCGATTGCTTTCCTTTTTAAACACACATCCCATGGTTTATTTTTATAGCTGGTGAATATATGTAGACAGTATGTAAAGAATAAGTCCCAAGAAGGCTACCATATTTCTTTTCATGGACATTTTACTTCCACACCACCTCCACTGTCCCTCCAGCCCTAAATATAGATGTTGAAAGGCATATCATTTTGAGCACTTCTTTTTTTGGCGATGATATTGCAAGGCACCATCCAGGAGGAACGGAAACATCATCAGTCTTGTTTGGCCAGGATAAAGTTATGTGACATTTAAAGTGCAGAAGCAGACCTGCCAACCTGAAGGTTTCTAATCCCGACTCCTGAACACTTACAGAGATGGCACACTAATCCCACTGTGCTACTGCCCTGTCGACTGCTGATGTGCCATCTGCCCTCGCTCCTGCCGGATGTGATCAGACGTGAATCTCAAAGACCTTTTGGAAGATAAGCTTTATTCGAGACCCGAATCATTAAATTTTCACAGCCTCATCACATTTTGCCCTCTGCACACACAGGTTTTGTTTAATAGGGGGAAAAAATGACATGTGGCAGGTAAGAAAGACACACTCACAGAAAGAAGGTTTAAGCGTCCATTTTTTTCCAGGGTCTTGAACATCAACAGAATGTTCATTACTTTGCATGAATGCATAATTCATGAACATTTTATTTGCAAAAGTTGCATGTGAACTTGCTACATTTTAGGTTGTCATTTCTCTTAGTGATAAAAAGGAAGCGATGATTCTCATGTGGGAAATCTAGTCTCCTCCGTGTGAAACAGCCCTGATGAAGCCTTGTCAGAGCTGACCCAAAGAGAAAACGGAGCAGGAAATCATTTGTGAGCACTTGATAGTTTTAAAGAGGAACACATTGTGCTAAAATAAATTCCAGCAGCTTGCTATTTACTGTCCTACATTTTTGCCTTCGAGGTAAAATGTTTTCGGTCTTCAAAATAATAGCTATCAAATCACTAGCTGTATTATCAAGTAGTAGGAACTAGGTGTTTGTCTCTGGGTGAAAGCCAATCGGGCACTGGATGTTATAAGAAGGGAGCAGGGGATGGTACCAGAATGATGAGAGAGTAGGTGAGGAAAGATATTCTGAAAATTGAAAGTCGATAGAGATAAATATCATTTGCTTTCTGTTGTGTTTAAATTAGACTCGACTCTCACGGCATCGCTTCAGAAAGGGAGGGAAAAGGGCGGTATGGAATTGACCGATGGTAGAGCTTATTAAAGATCAAGTGCTTTTAAGAAGCCTAAGGATCAGGAACTGAACGGTGCTTTTTCGTTTGGTGCTATCGAGTCAGGTTTGACTCAGCAACTTTTGATGTAGAACCGCATGAAACACTGCCCGGGCTTGGATCCTTCTCACACTATT
Organism: Tenrec ecaudatus; assembly: GCF_050624435.1. Lineage (NCBI taxonomy): Eukaryota > Metazoa > Chordata > Mammalia > Afrosoricida > Tenrecidae > Tenrec > Tenrec ecaudatus. The sequence goes on from NC_134531.1 coordinate 298,415,568, forward strand.
TACCATATTGAATCCAGTATTGCAGTCAATATGGGAATCCATCTCACCCAGGGTCTACATTTGTCCCACTGGCCTTCTGCTTTACCAAGCACGATGCCCTTGCACAGGGACTGGTCTCTTCAAAATATGAGCGGCGGTGTCTTCCTTTTAAAGAGCATTCTGGCTGTACTTCTTCCAGGAGAGTAATTTGTTCTTTGTGGTATATTCAGTGTTCTCTCACAGTGTCCTTTTACTCCAACTGCATCCTTCGTCGGTCTTCCTGATCCATAGAATACCTTCAGAATGCGTGCGAGGGGATGAAAAATACTACAGCTAAGGTCGCCTTAATCCTCAAACCGGACCTTGGCTTTTCAACATTTTATTTATATTTTGTTATTTTTAACAGTCTTCGTGGCATATAATTCACATATCACACAATTCGATAGTTCCATCACATCACGATAAGTTGTACAACCATCACCAACGATGTAAAGGGATCTTGCTATATTAATTCATCATTTTACCGGGGGCTCTTATAGATAATGATAACAATCAATGACATCAAGCAAACTTGTACTGATGCTGTGATTATCATTTTCTTTCTACTTGATTTCCTTGATATCAGCTCTTCTTTATTCCTTCCTTGCCCCACTCCACCAGCCTGGTGTCCCTTAATAAATCATCTATATACCATCTGATGTATCTTACTTCATATGATATATCCTTTCACCCACTTCTATTATTTGTCCCCCTCAAGGAGGAGGGGCCTACCTCCATCATTGTTGTCACTTCCCTCTTCCCCCACTCTCCCTCCCGCCCCTCTCTTCCCAGATCCTCTAACAGGATTTATGAGGTCAAACTCTGGCCATGATATTGGGGAGAGGAAGAATGAAGGATGAGAGGAATGTTGTGTGTTTTGTTGGTGCATCACTGCACGCTGGATGAGTCATAACCCTTTGATGTGACCCTTCTGTGAGAGAATTTCCAATGACCAACAGATGGGCTTTAGGTCTCCACTGTGACCCATTCTTTACAATGATGGGATGGTTTGTTTTTGATCTTCTGATCCCTAGTCCCGTTCACACCTCATGGTCACACAAGCTGGTGTGCTTCTTCCATGTGGACTTTGAGACCTCCCTGCTAGATGGCCGCCTGTTGAACTTCAAGCTAAAGGGATCCTGTGCAACAGATTTGACCTATGAAATATTATGTTTGAAACTGCTACTTTCACAGAGATTGATTGTGGATATAAGGAAATGAAAATCATCGATAATTTCTTTACTTTCTCTTTTTATCATAATGTTAAGGAGCACTGGTCACATGGTGGGCAAAATGGTGGCTACTAACTAAGAGGTCCTCGGTTTGAACCCACTGACCACTCTGCAGAGAAAAAAAATGTGTCAGTCTTTTCCCCTCAGTATCACGGTTTTAGAAATCTTTGAGGGCCATTCTCCTCCGTCCTATAGTATTAGGATGAGTCAGAATCAACTTGTTAGCAGTGGACTTAGTTTTGGTTTTATCATAATGTTCTTACTGATCTATTTGTGAAGATTTTTGTTTTCTTTCTGTTGAAGTGTAAGCCACATCGAAAGCTGTATATAGTCTTTGATCCTAATCAAAGGTTCAGGTTTTCTTTGTTTCATGTTTTCTTTGCGTTTAGGAAGCAAGGTTTTTCAACTGCAGATTGCTGGTTGTTAATGAATACAAGTAGCAGCTCAGTTAGACTGATGTATACAACATTAGGTTAAAGATGGTCACTGAACTGTGCTTTTTCCATTATACACCGTTTATACTCCGGTATGAGCCAACTCAAATATTAGCCGAAGCACCTAATTTTACCACAAAGCCTGCATAAAAAATATACTGAAAAACTCAGCTTAAACACGAGTATATATGGTAACTATTAAAACACAAACAAAAAACTTGTTACTTCTAGGGTTCCAGCTCATAGATGCAGGGATTCATTCCAAATAAAACATGATTAAACGTGTCTCTAAGATCACTGGATAGCCACACACACACACTCTCTCAGTAATATACTTGTCTTTTATTCATTGCAGTAGATTAAAAAAATAAAACTCTTTTTTGAAACCACGAGGTAGGGATGATTTTGAGGTTAAGTTCATATAAAAATTTTAACAAAAGTCAAATAAATATTTTCCTAAATCATTGAAAACTTTCCCCAAGTTTACAGGAATGGCACACTACATGAAACAATAAGAATCACACATCTTAAGGAAGGGCAGGATGTTCTCAGCGATGAATTCAAGATGGACAGGTCAGTCCAGAAGTTGATGAGATCTTTTTTTTTTTTAATTCCAATGGGGCAATTTTATTATCGTTTCTTGAAGAACATAGGATACTCAGGGAGGCTTCTTAGGAAGAAGGTTTAAAAAGTACAGAAGTTGCGGTGATGATGAAAAGGCCGTGGAAGCTTTTTCCATCATGACAATGCACCTGCACATCCTTGGCGAGTACCAATTCTCCTATGAGAATTTCATTTGGAGCCAAACTCTATCCTTTCTTCAGCCCTGAATTTGCCTCCTCGGATTTTTGTTGTTGTTATTCCCTAAATTCGAAGAGCCTTTATAGGAACATACTTGTGGTAGTTACATAATCTGGTGTCAATTTGAGGATTAAGAACATAGTGGTGAAGTCTAGTCTGTCAATCAGGAACTAGCCAATGAGGCCTCTGTGTGGGCATGGCCTTCTCCTAAGGATTCTGGGAACTCCTGTAATTTCTCCTTGGAGGTGGGAGACATACTTCTTCTCGGGCAGAGACATGGCAACTGACAAGGCACGTGGGACTACACTAATTTCCTGATCTGAAGGAACCATGTGGAGACCCCTGCCAGCACTGAGATGCCTCTACTGCCACTGGACCCACAAGACTTCCCACCCACTGGCTTCAGATATTCCTGCATTCGATGCCATTGCATGTGTTTTGTGAGTCTGAGGAGGAATTTATAGATTGGTGTTGGACATATGGGTTAATAGTGGACTTATCAACTAGATCTGAACTGGGAGGGGATGTGTTCTCAGTATTCAATTGCTCTTGTACATAAACCTCGTTCTTATACACATATGAGTGTCTATAAATTTTGTTTCTCTAATCTACCCAGACTAACACAATCCTTTAAGTTTTGCAACATTTTAATAATAAAAAAACCCACTAAAGCCCACTCAAAAATAGGCACAAAAGACATATCCAGATGAACAACAAGCTTATGAAGGAATGTTCACATTCATTAGCAACAGGAGATATAAAAATTCAAGCAAGTAATACCACTTTCTACCTATACCATTAGTAAAAATTTTTTTTAAATACTAAGTGCTGCAAAGGATATGGAGAGATTGTAATGCTGATACATTATTGGCTGGGTTATTGAATTGCACAACCGAAGGGTATCAGTGTGGCATTTCCTTAAATAAATGCAAGTATTAATATCTATGTTCCCATAATCTTTCTACATGGTATACACACCAAACAAATTAAGAACAAATCCTTAACAGACATATAAATACTTATTTTTATTGCATCAATTTGCATAATAGCAAACAGATGGAAAATAAAAAAACATTCCAATGGAGGAATAGAAAAACAAAATCTGGTACATTCATAAAATGGATTATTATGCATCCTTAAAAAACAATGAGTCTACAAACATCTTATGACATGGACAAAACTGGAGAATTTTGTGCTTAGCAAAATCAGTCAATCTCATAAAGATAATATTTTAGGAAACAGTCTGAGGGGGTACCTCCCCCAAAATGAAATTGCACCGGGCAGAACGGGGCTCTCATAGTGTGCATTTTCCCACCAGGCAACCATCAAGCAATGAGCTCTGAGTTAGTGCACCCAGTGGTGTCACCTCGGAAGTTTCTCTTTGGTGACATGAATTTTTTTGTAAAAACAGTTTCACTCAAATCTCATTTTTTTGGTGATGGCTATTTAAGAAAACTGCACGTGGCCACGCAATCTTGTTTCCTGCTCAAGAAAAATGCCACAGAAACTGCTGTGATGTTGAATACTGCTTACAAGGATGGCGCAATGGGAAAACTCAAGTGTATAAGTGGTTTTCTCATTTCAACAGAGGTGAAATGTCAATTGATGACAAAGCTCATTCTATATGTCCGTCAACTTCCAGAACAGATGAAAATGTTGACTTGTAGTCGATCTGGTGGAGTTCATTTTCCACTCAGACTGTTCATCAAACTTTCTGTCTAGAGGTTTTGCAAAGTTTGCAAAACAGCGTGCAACCAAAAGAAGGCATGATTTGTGGCAGATGGGGAACTGGGTTTTCCACCATGACAAAGCACCTGCTCACACAGCCATCTCAGTACACCAGTTTTGGGCCAAACCGCATGCCTTTCTTGTCCTGGGCACCTTACTCACCTGACCTCATTCCATGTGACATCTTTTCTTTTCTGTGAATGCACAGAAACATGAAAGGACAGCAACTTAGGACATAGAAGACATGGAGGAAAAAATTGAGAGCGGTACTGTCAGCCATCTAAACAGATGAGTTTGAAAAATGTTTCTAAGAATGGAATGGCAGATTTGACAAATGCATTAAGTGGAATGGGGAGTACTTTGAAGGTGATAAGGTTGTTTTGCAACAAAAAAAAATTAATGCATAGCTTTGAAAAGAATTCCACTTTATTTTGTTTGGCCCTCATATTATAAAGTAAAATAAAGAAAATAGAAATGGTTTTCACATCAAAGGATAAGACTTTAGCGACCAGGGTCAAGGAGGAGGTGGACGGAAGGAGCAGGGACATGACGCTATGGAGTGGGGGAGTGGGAAAAGGAGACAAAGGTTTAATAGGATACTGTTAGTAATTTGATTTGATGAGACAGGCTGTACAGCTTGATAGACTACATTTTCCTTTGTAAGAATTATATTCCACAAACAAAAAATAAAAAAAAATAAATGTAATAAAATACATAAAAATAATAAACACATTTTCTTTTAAAAATTGAGTGCCACAACCTTGAAAAGCCTTCAGATTCTGTACCCTTCAGATCGACACATAGGTCTGCGTGACTGTGAAAGAGGAAAAGGGAAACTAACGTGGATGTGGATTTTTCTGTGAAAAAGACGTTTGCTTCCAAGCAGAAGAGGAAACGAAAGAGATTAGGAACGTTGTGGATGCCAGATCTTCTATTTAGAGGTAATGAGAACTGAGAACACAGAAATATTTACAGAAGGGCTAGGAAAATGGAAACATGCCCTCTAGAAGTATATAGATCTAGATGAACGTCACGCCTGCAAAGAATAGCTTGACATTTTGATTTTTGCTTGATTCTATGATTTGGCCGTACTGTATTTTACTTACCATTTTATTGCTTAAAATAGATGAATTGTTTATGGCAACTTCATCACTATGACTGTACTTGGGCTTGAAATTAAAACATTCTAGCAATATCTGAAGTGATCTTCTGGAGTAGCTTATCTATTCCAGAAGTGTCATTGTGGAAAAGAAGCATAACAATGTTATTGGGAATAAAGCCCAAGGATTTTTGTGGGGGAGGAAAGTGAATTCATTATATCTCTATCATTTGGAAGAGAGAAATAATCACCTTTGAAAATGTACTTCTGGGAAGAAACAAATATAAGTCAATGAAGTTTTAAGAATATCATTTGTAGTTTACTCTTATTCTGAATTAGTTTTTATTTATACATTAAGGTAGATTAATGACTCCACTATTTTAAAACAAAATAAATTAGCCTCCAATATTGTATGTTAAAAGTATGTGACAATGAAGTAGTACCGGTGGTGCAGTGGGGGTTGGCATTCCAAAGCATAGCAAGGTCAAGAGTTCAAATCCTCCAGTTGCTATAGAGGGAACATTATGATACTTTCTGTTCTCATAAAGATCTGTAGCCTCAGAAACCCAAAGAGCCAATTTTATTCTATCCTAGAGGTTCACTATGAATAAGAATGGAGTCTATGGCAGTAGGTTTGATTTTGGTTTGGTAGGGAACAATTATATCATATTTAGCTTTATATTTCCTGAATCTCATTAAAAACACCTGTTTGGATTATTCAAAATATTCAGGATGCATGACTACTATGGAGAGATAAACAATATTGAAGTCTGATATAATGAAAAATTAATAAATACAAATGAAGGAAAATAATATAACTTTTTTCTATATTATTTTCTTTTTAAAAGATCTAAATATTTTAGAATCTAATCTGATGGCTCAGATTTAAGTGCCTATGACATTAACTGAGTAAGATATATTTAAATCATTGCTTTTTTAATGTGCATGGCCACATAGTCTTTAATTTTCACTAAATCTATATCTTAGAGTGCTTAATAAAATGGCACTCATTTTTTTTTTACAGAATGTTGCATATCCCAAGCCAGTGACAGTTAGATGGCCAGAACAGGAAATTCTCAGAAGTTTACTTTAACAAAATCTCTGCTAAACAAAAAATTGTTTTTCTTTGACCTTTAAAGACCGTGAAGAACTCAGATTACAGTGAATGAGTGAAATGGTCTCATTAAGGGCAATAATAATCAATTAGCCTTAAATTTTTATGCACTGTTTCTACACAGACTTACCTGTGTTGCTGAATAAATTACGCACTTCAGTAGAGGAAAAGGAAAGAGGAAGTCATTGCTAAGGGACCACGCAGCCACGGAGCGTTCTTATAAAGAGGACAAAACCATCTGGAAGCAGTGGTGGGGATGGCTGGGGAACGTGATGAATGTAGTTCATGTCACAGAACTGTCCGTGCAAACTGCTGAAATGGAAAAAGTTTTATTCTTACACTTATCACAATTTAAAAGAGGGAGCAAGAGAAATAGGAGTAAACAATAGTGTGTAAAATGAGATAGTCAATTAATAAAGAGTCTTCCATTTTCTCAGAAAAAGATTTAGCTTAGTTCTTAATGGGTGGTTTTAAGACAATTAGTGTTTGTCATTGGGTTGAGTGGTCCAGGTGCATTCATTTTTGGTGATAAAAATTTCAAGTAAAGGCAAGTGATCATGATTACCCCATTCATGTTCTATTGCTTTTGTGTTTATTTCTACTTGTGTGTGTGTTAAACATCAGTGGATTTGTTTATCATACTTCAAACTATGAAAGACTAAGGTTGGATTTTAAATTCTTTCATTTACAGATATAATTTAGATCAGTTCACTAAATCTCTTACTCTCATTTGCATCCTCTGCAAAATCAATGCCTGTGCTTTTAGGTTTTAACGAATGTTAGGGATGCTGGAATCTAGTCATTCGAAGATCCAGAACGTGATTTATGGAAGGATAGGAAACTATTTGCCACATTTTGTCTTTACAACAAAGGTACAGGTGGGTGTTCATTCCAGATGAACACTTTCTCCAAGCTTTTATTTCTCCATGACGTTATTATCACTGTCATCTACTGATGATTTGGCCCTATTTTATGTGGCCCCAAATCATGACAGCTCAATGTACAATGGAAGGAAATGCCATCTTTTTAAAAAAACATTTTATTAGGGGCTCATACAACTCTTATCACAATCCATATATATACATACATCAATTGTATAAAGCACATCTGTACATTCTTTGCCCTAATCATTTTCAAAGCACTTGCTCTCCACTTAAGCCCTTTGCATCAGGTCCTCTTTTTTTCCCCCTCCCTCCCTGCTCCCCCCTCCCTCATGAGCCCTTGTTAATTTATAGATTATTATTTTGTCATATCTTGCCCTTGTTCTGAATTATCCATAGAGTGGGTTGAGGAGTTGTCCCTGCCTGATATGGGAAGTGGCTTGCGCAGCCTGATTTCTTGATCTTAGTCTGGAAACTTCATTGAAATTGGTTCAGCTTCAAAGCAACCTGAAAGCCTGCACTAGGAGACAGAGGGAAGTTACATGGGAGGTGAATTAGCTGCAAATAAAACCCAAGTTCTCCTGATTAACAGTGAGTATTTTACTAGTGATCCATTTTCAATGCATAGTTATTTTAAGCTGTGTTCCAGAAGGGAATATTTTAATACTGCAAAATTGAAAGCTCAAATCTCTTAAAGCCCAATGTTGGAGGTTCTACAGCATCCCATCAGATATATTAGAGTGGGTAAAACAAGTCACAAGATAAGTTCAGACCACGGGAAGAAAACCCAGGCCCACTACTCGAGAAGGGAAGTGGAAAAGTTAGATGGCAGAAGTGGGAAAGTTGCAAGACATTATTTTGAAAAGATTTGAAACAATGTAACACAAAGAAAAGCGCAACATTGGGACTTTCACAAAGAATATTCAGCTACAGGAACCAGTACCTCCCCTACATGAAAGCCCAGTGGTTTAAAGTTTCAAAGTCCAAAGCTCATGCCCAAAGAGGGACTAATCAGTCAACCTTCTTGGTTAAGAAGATGGATTTTACAGCCAAAAAAGTTAGCACTTAAATGGAACTAAAATATTTTCAGTTATTAATCTCTGTGCCTCAATTTTCTCATCTGTAAAATGTAGAGAATAAAATATTAAATCATTAGTATATGAAAACAGCTTAGAAAGCTGTCTACATGAAATATATGCTTCAAAAACTCCTATCATCATCATCACACTCATATATATTTGCAATCGGAGGCTGGTATGAAGTTAGCTCATAGGCAAAATTTTAGTCTGAGCTGCAATTGGGATCTCAGGATGGACTGGTAAGCTTCAAAAATTTTGTCAACCTCCTGTAAAAATGTAGTCAGCGAAGGCCCAAAGAGACATAGCAAATAGTAGCTGACTTCTTTTCTTGGAGGAGTCTGGCAGGAGATAGGAGTCAGTGTCTAGGATATAAGACAGAACCCGTTTCTGGGGCCATACATTGCAGGCTGAGTACATAGGCAAAAGTAATAGAGTAAAACGAATCATATCTCTTAACGAGGTTCATTCCTGGCTCCAGCTTTGGAGGAACACAGACATCTTGGGTTTACCTCAGCCGGAAATCTCTGTCTGTGCACAAAGGAGCCATGGAATCCCAGCAACCCAAGATATCTTGGCTGAAACACTGAGCCAGAGATATACGGTTTAAATGCAAAAACCAAGAAAGTCTTGTTTATATTTGCTATCACTGATGGTTGGCTTAGTGGCTGAGCACAAGTTAGGATTGTAAGTAAGCTCCATTAATTAATTCAAGCCAGATCTAGAGAGAGAAAAATAAATGTGGAACGGTGCCACCGGGCTGGTTTCCTAACTTACTGATAAAAACTGGATATTTCTATAAAAGAACATTTTAAATTGATAGTACCAAGAATAGCTTTGCCCAAATAATATGTTTTAAATAACTGTATCTGAAAAAATTTAAAACTAAGCATCTGAATATCATCAATAGCATTATGCTAAACAGAAGGCTGAAGTTAATTTCAGGCCATGTAAGTCAGGGAAGCTTAAGTTAGAATAGTATTGAAGAGCAGACTTGAGAACTAAAGCAGTCAGTGGAAGAGGTAGAAAATGTATTCAGACTAGAAGACCAACCCTATGGAGTTATGGACAGATATTTCACTCATGTATGCAGCGGAAATCTGACAGCAAGTCCCATGATGAGGTTTATAATCTCCCTGTCCTGGGTTTATGCAGTCTCGGTTGATGTGGATGGATGAAGGCACACAGGTGTGTGCTGAACCTCAGAATAAATTCTGCAGGTGCTGCTGATTGCAATCGAGGTCTAGGTCCCTTCAGAGAGGCCTCCCATCTTAACAAATGAAATGATTTTGAATGCTTATGCTTGCTGGAGGGAAATTTGTAAAAACATGGCATGATTTTCCATTCAGTTGGACAGCTTTTAAAAACACACCACAGCCAAGAAAATTATTCTCTGAAAGTCAGTTAAATTTTTATAATCGGGAAAATATACTAATATATGTAATATTAATTTTGTTCTTAAATACATCCTATGCTTGCATGTTTGAGCTTTTTGCATAGTCAGTATTTGGCAAAAATCTACTGTTATGCTATTTTAAAATTAAAAAATATTTAAATTTGTACTATTTTTAAAATGACATTTATTCATCATAGTTATTATATTGAGACTTAGTCATGAAAATGACACCAAATTATAAGCATCCTGTAATAAACGGACCTTATTTATAAAATTATATTCTATGTAAGAATGAAATCCTACTAATATTGAGATTGTATTCTAACAATTTCCTTCTTTTTCCTAAATCTCTGCTGCTCCTTACATTGTAAGATGATTCTCATCTTAAAAACTAGGTAACTGCATGTTTCTCTTTTTAGTGCCATTAATTAAGATAAAATAAATTTAGATTTATGCTACTTTTCAGATCATCTTTATTATTTTAACATCTATAATGAATTTTCCCAAATTACATTTGTTTTAAATTTCCAGTTTCATGTTCTAAGGGAGTAGAGTATTTTGTAGCTGATGTAAGTAGGAAGGTTAGAAAGTAAAATGAAAAAAGAAAGAGAGAGAGAATCAGACTTTGGTGGCTACGAAGCAAAAGCTAGCAATTAATAAAGCATTCAAACTGAGAAGAGTAAGCCATTCGAGCTATTCTGAGAGCAATATTCGAACTTTCTTAAAATCACAAAAAGTGGATTTTTTTAAAAGCACAAACAATTCTTTTGTATCATGCAATGGAAGAATCTGGTAAGATACACATTTCTCTATAAAATAGTCTGGTATATTTCTCCCAGTTGAAAATTGCTCCCATAAGACGATTATTGATTTAAGGCAAATATTTTTTTACCCCCAGGCCACAAAGTTAAATTAGACTTAATCTAACAGATGAGAAAAAAAAATACAGGCTCAGTGCTTCCAAAAAATTCATCAGCTACTTTAAAGCAAGAAAAGTAACGTTAATAAGATTTATGTATCCTATAAACACAAAGGATCACTTGAGGAATGGGGGAAAGGTAAATAAATGCCTGTTCTGTATCTCTTTGGAACTCCCTACTTTTAATGTACTGCCAATTTTAAACATAAATTAAAAATAAACAAACAAAATGAAATATTCTTAGAGTACACAGTATATTCAAGATAATCTTCTCTAGCCCATAGAAAATACATGAACTGCTGGAATCAAGCTTAATTACTTACAGACAGGCATTAATAGCAAATAAGATGGAGTAACAAGATGATTCAAACAAGTGAGCAAAACAAAAGGGTAGAAATCTCTTATGAGGAAGAAATGGTAATGGAAGACATGGAACTACTTGATAAAGATTTAAAACACATAAAGATTGTCTACTCAAAGAAAACACAGTTAAAACCCTACAAGAATATAGGAAACAATAAAAGAACACAATAACAAAATAAACAATTAGAAAACATACAAAAATGCCAAACTATAAATACCGAGGATGAAAAATAAAATATTAGAAACTGATTAATAAATAAAAGGAGAATGCAGTTGAAGTTTAATTGAATCCATATGGAAATGAATCAGTGAAATAGAGGACAAATCCCTGGACATTAATTTGTTTCAAGAAAAGCAGTTAAAAAGTAAAGAAATTTTCAGCAGACCTAAGAGTTATGTGGAGTAATACTAAGAGAACTAGCTTATGCATAATTGGAGTATCAGAACAGGAGGCAAGAAGAAAAAAAGCAGAGAGATAATTGTAGTTTATTGGTCAAAAATAAAGTTCCATAATACCATGAAAGGTGAGAAAGTTTCCATGCAAGAAAATCAACAAATCCCTTACAGGATAGACTCAAAAAGAAACTCACCAAGACAGATCATATATAAACTTTTCAAAAGAGAATAACTTTCAAAATTCCTCTTGAAAAATGAATTACCACTTACAAAGGGCACCATTAGAATAAACTTGATTTCTTGGCAGAAATCATGCATGAGAGAAGACAGTGGAATTATATATAAAATCGGTGTCAAGGCACCTACTTTTACCACAAAAACCTCATTAAAAAAAAGAGGACTAGATTCAAAGGGCTTAAGTGGAGAGCAAATGCTTTGAAAATGATGAGGGCAAAGAATGTGCAGATGTGCTTTATACAATTGATGTATGTATATGTATGGATTGTGACAAGAGTTCTCTGAGCCCCTAATGAAATGTTAAAAAGTGTGCTGATAAACTCGGCTTATACATGAGTATATATGGTAAAACTATTGCAAGCAAGAATTATATGTTCATCAATATTGTCTTTAAAATATGTGGCAACACTGAGATATTTCCAGAAAAAATAACTACCCTGTTTCCTTGAAAATAAGACCATGTCATATATTAATTTTGTTACCGAAGATGCTCTAGGTCTTATTTTCAGGGATGTCTTATTTTTCCATAAATAAGTATACAGTCCACATTTATTGCTGAACAACAAAAAAGGAAGTTTATTTCCTGTATATGGTATGGTTGAAGTTGTCATCACAAACTAGCATAACCAAACTGTGAATCCTACAGTATCAAGGATTTCTTATTACTACCATTATTTCCATGTACAACAATCTATGGTACGTTTATTAATTTATTCAATGACAGTCATGTCATCATCTTCTGGAACATCATCATAACAATCTAAACTCTTATTTTCAGGGAGGTCTTATTTTGGGGGGATGCCTTATATTTCAGCGAGAGGCAAAACTTTAAGTAGGTCTTATTTTCGGGGGATGTTTACTTTCGGGGAAACAGGGTAGAAGAGTTTTTTAAAAATAGGCAAATCTTGCAAAACATATCAAAGAGAGTGCTCTCTACAGAAAATGAACAAAAACACACAAATCTGAGCTGAAGGCATGTGGTAGCAGCATCAAGATACCACTTCCTATAAGAATTCTTAAAAGCAAAATACAGCTACAAAACTATAGATAGAATCAGAGATGTTAATTTCTGTTAGGTCAGGTTTTCTAGATAAACAATTCCAGTGACTGACTCTCTCTCTCTCTCTCTCTCTCTCTCTCTCTCTCACACACACACACACACACACACACACACACACACACACACAATGAAAGCGCTTTCCATCAAGAAGTAATCTTATATAGAGAAGAAATCCCAGATTAATCCAACTCAAGTCCTTAACTCCCATGCAAGCCAAGGTCCTCCTCAGACTCATGTAGCTGCAGGACTGACAATGCAGAAAGGTGAAGCAGGATGCAGGAAAAGCCCCTGGTTGAGTTTATCCACAATCAGTGGAAATGTGGCAGTGAACTGACAGCTTACAGGGTCAGACAGCCCACCTGAGGCAGCCCCTGGAGGTAGACAAGAGTCCAAGCAAGCAGGAAGGCTAAGGAGCAGACAGAACAGGGTGTTGCCTGGTTCTCCTTCAGAGAATGGCAACCCCACAGCACCACCACCACCCAGCAAGGCATCATCAGGCTGTTTAGCCTGATTGCTGGGTTAACTCCACCCCTGCATTTTCATACATTCTAATAAGAAATCTAACCGCCATAATCTATAAACAATAACAGCATCAAAGCAGAAAGGAGAAATCAATAGTGTAGTTATGGAATTTCCATATGGTGAGAAAGTTAAGGTGATGTTATGATAAAGCACAGTTTTAAACTTAGGAAGATAAAGGTACATTTCAGAACAACCGTAAGGGAAATTAACAAATCCATTTACCAAAATAAAGAATAAAAAATTGCAAAAAAATTCAACGATAACAAAAACAACAGTGGAGCAAAGTAATAAAAAATCCATTACGAAAAAAGAACTCAGTAGGAAAACACTTAGCAGAACAAAGAAATCACTATTGTCTTGGTTATTAGGTGTCATTGAGTAATCAGTCCAACAGAAAGTCATCTGCCCAGCAGGATGAAAAAACACCCTAGTCCTGTACCATCTTCTCAGTCACTGCTCTGCTTGAATCCATTGCTGTAGCCACTGTGCCAAACCATGAAGGTGAGGGTCTTTCTCTTCTCAGTGAACCTCTGATTTTACAAACACGATGTTCTTCACCAACAAGACTAATCTTTCCTCATAAGATGACTGTTAGGCTGGATTGACTACAGAAACAAATTCAGAGACCCTCATATATATATAAGAAAGAACTTTATATCAAACTTGTATATCAAGAAAACAGTCCAGCCTAGTCCAGATCAAGTCCATAAGTCTGGTACTCATCCATAAATCTCTCTTCAGAACAACATGCAATGATGCAGAATGCAGGAAGATCAGGCGGGTGGGTGAAAAGTCTTGTGAATCCAGCGACAGTGGAAGCATCTCCAGAGCTGACACAGGTTGCCCACGGCTCTCTCAGGTATCAGCATAGCTCCACATGCCTTGTCAACAGGATGGTGAAGACAGAGAGGGAGAGTGTGTGTGGCCCAGCTCCAGGAAAAAGGAGAGGAAATTCCCCAAATCCTCATGAGAAGGCCACACCCACAAGAAGGTATCTTCAGGCTGTGACAGGGCAGACCCTTCCCCTACAATTATTTATCAACTTGACATGGAATTTTGTAACTACCACGATGAACCAAATCCGTGAAAAGAAGTCTCACCAGCCTTGCTTCTAAGGAACATTGTGGCGGTACATCTTCTGAGGCAGATGTCCTTATACAAGTGGAAGTCTATGGCATATTGACTATTCTTTTCAACACCATAATTCAAAGGATCAAGTATTCTGTCTTTATTGTGCATCATGCGTACAAGACAATTGAAAATACCAAGGCTTAGGCCAGGCCATGTAATTTTGCAAGTGACATATTTGCCTGTCTTCTGTGATATATTTTCTCAACACAGCACATTATTTGATTCATTGACTGCTGCTTTCATTGCGTTTTGGTTGTGGCTCAAAGTAAAATGTAATCCTTGAAAATGTCAATCCTTTCTTCATTTATCATGATGCTGTTTATTGGTTTATTTGTGAAGTTTGGGGTTTTCTTCATGTTGGGCTGTAATCCATACTGAAAGCTGTGTAATCTTTGAACTTCAATAGTAAATGCTTCAAGTCCTCGCAAGCAAGGTTGTGCCATCTGCCGCGTGTCATTTCTTGAGTTTTCCTTCGATCCAGATGCTGCATTTTCCGCCTCATCTTCTTATTTTGAATTATTTACTCTGTCCAAGGACTGAATAAATATGGTGACTGGATACAGCCCTGATGCGCACACTTCCTAATCTTAAACCACTCAGAATTCCCTTGTTTCAAATCACCGATCTTGTTGCATGTGTAGGTTCTATATCAGCACAATGCAGTGTTCTGCAATTCTTATTCTTCACGATGCTATCCACAATTTGGCATTATCTACACAGCTGAGTACCTTTGCATAGTCAGTGACACACAGGTAAATGCATTTCTCATATTCTCTGGTGTCAGCCAAGATCCATTTGACCTCAGCCATTATATCCCTCACCACACTCTCTTCTGAATCTACCCAGCATTATCGACAGCTTTTCCTTCATGTACTGCTACAATAATTTAAAAATTATTGTCTACAAAAATTTACTTGCAAATGATATTAATGATGATACTTTATAACTGCTGCATTTTTCTGGATCTTTGGGATGGACATTAATGTGGATGACTACCTGTTGGATGGGTAGGTAGCAATGTTCTAAATTTCTTGGCATAAAGCATAAAATTTGTTTGTTGAAATCTCTTTATCAATATCTGAAGTCTTGTTTTTTTTGCCAATGTCTTCAGATAATCTTGAATTTCTTCCTTTAATGCCATTCATTTTAGAAAATATGTTACATAAGGCTGAAGGCCAACCAATTATCTTTGTTACAGTAATTCTCTATATTTTCCCTATTCTTTTGATACTATGCATCATTCATTATTTTTAATAGAATACTTCATATTGTATCATGATGCTTGATTTGTTTTTGTCCTTTCATCTTAATGTCAAATATATTCTTCTTTTTCGGGTTTCTAACTCTGGTCTTTACATATTTTGTTATAATGTTTTACTGTGTCTTCTTGCATTGCCCTTTGAAATGTCTCTCTTTTTAAATCATTTTATTGGGGGCTCTTACAGCTTTTATCACAATTCATCCATCTACTATGTTCAGCACATTTGTACATATGTTGACATCATCATTTTCAAAGTATTTTCTTTCTACTTGAGCCTTGGTACTAGTTCATTCACACAACCCTCCCCCACATTCCCTCCTTCATGAGCCCTTAATAATTTATAAATTATTATTATTTTCATGTCTTACACAATCGCTGTCTGCCTTCATCCATTTTTCTGCTGTGCATTCCCCTGGGGGGGGGTTATATGTAGATCATTGTGATCGGTTTCCCCCTTAATTCTGACCTTCCCCTTCCCTCCTGGTATCACTACTCTCATTATTGATCCTGAGAGATTTATCTGCTCTGGGTTGCCTGTGTGGTGAGTTCTTATCTGTACCATTGTACTTACTCTGGTCTAGCCAGATTTCTAAGGTAGAATTGGGGTCATGATAGCGATGGGGAGAAAGCATTAAAGAACTAGAGGAAAGTTGTATGTTTCATCAGTGCTATACTGCACCACCACTGGCTCATCTCTTCCTTGTGACCCTTCTGTAAGGGGATGTCCAATTGTCTACATATGGGCTTTGGATCTCCACTTCACACTCCCCCTCATTCACATTAATAAGATTTTTTTGTTCTGAGTTTTTGATGTCTGATACCTTACCTTTGAAATCTCTTTAAGAGTAAATTTCAGATTGTCATCTGGCATTCATTTTAAACTCTTTTGTCTTTGTAATGTCATTTGGTTTCTTCTTGTGTGATATATTGATGTCATCACCCCATAACTGGTCTGATCTGGGGCATTAGTGTTTAGTGTGTCAAACATGTTTTTGAGATTGCCTCTAAATTCAAGTTGGATTTATTTAAGGTCAAGGTCATATTTTGAATCTCATATATTTGTTTTAATTTTCTTATGCTTGGAGTTGAACTGGCATTTGAGCAATTAATGGTCTGTTCTGTAGTTAGACTCTTGCTTTATTCTCATTGCTGATATTGAGCTTTTTGATCATCTACTTTCCCAGTATATAGCTGATCTGATTCTTGTGTATCCCATGCAGTAAAGTTCATGTGTATAGCCATCATTTATAGTCCTGATAAAATGTATCTGCAATAAAAAGTTCTTGGTTTTGAAAATTCCATTATATGATCACTGGTGTTTCTATCACCCAAACCACATTTATCAACTATGGATCCTTCTGTTTGTTTCCAAGATTCACAATTAAATTACAGGTAATTAACAATATATCTTGATTATATGGCCGCTCCATTTAAGATAGACAAAGTTAGTGCATAAATTTGAATAATAGTGATATTAATGGGTGTTCCTTGTAGTCGAATGCACGTTCTTCTATTCCTCTCAGCCTTGTTAAGAGACCTGGTAGTGCTGTGAATTACACATTGAACTTCTAACTTCAAAGCCAGCAGTTTAAACATACCACCCACTCCAGGGAAAAAAAGATTCGCTGTGTGTTCCTGGAAAAATTTAACGTCTTGGAAATTGAAAGGGTCTCTGGCTCAGAATGAACTTGATGGCCTTGCACTGGTTTGGGCTGACATTGTACTTCCTGATAAATCTTAACATGTGCTCTCTGATACTATTCCTCTTTAACTTGCCCTTCTTGTGTACTAAAGCATTTGACTGTATGATTCCAAGTTACCAACACCAGTCCATTCCAGTTCAATAGTGAATTAGATATCAATCTTTAGGAATCCCATTTCATTTTTAACATCAAATATTCTTAAATTCATGTTTCATAAATTCCATAATTGATTTTAATGGCTATGTTCTGTTGTTTTCATCTTAAGTCATGCCACATCAGCAAATTAAGATGCTAAAAGCATTCTTGCATTTAATCAACTTTGCTTTGAGAAGGCAGTTTTCCTAAGTAATATTTTGAGCATCTTACACCCTGAGGGCTCATCTTCCAACACATTTCTTTGATTTTCCTAAGGTTCTCACTGGCCACTTTCTTCGAGTGCTAAGCTCTTCTTTCTACACAGTTTTAGTTTGAAAACTCCACTGAAATCTGCGCACTATTAGTGGCCTTGATGACATTTGCAACACTGGCACCTTATCTTCCCATTGCACCACACAGCAGCCACCATAGTACAAGCCGACAGTAAGTAGTGGAAAGGAAATGTTGATACCACCAAAAAGCACAATAAAATGGCAGGAGTAAATGTGTACCCATCAACTATTGCACTGAATGTAGACGATTGCCTAGAAGTGACACACTTTAGATACCAGACATCAAAACCTTAAAGTTTAAAGGAGAGAAAATAATAAAAACACAGTAAAATTATACTTTAGGACAAAATTCATAATAAGAGATAAGAAAGGGTATTTGTGTTAGTTGGGGTTGTATTGAGAAGCCAAACCAATCATGCTTGCATGTGTATGTAGACAGAGAAAGTACACATCAAGAAATGGCTTACACAGTTGTAGAAGCCAAGCCTGGTATATGTCCATAGGTTAGATTGAGCTGGAGGTTACTCCTGACATGTGTATTTGCAGAAACTGATGCAGGAAGCAAGAAGATAAAGCAGTGGGAGTACAGGCTGGTGGATGCAGAGATAAACGATTCCCAGGTAAGCCAAATGGACCCAATGTCAGCAGTTCATTGATGGTTCCTGGCATCAGCAGGCAACACAAAAGGACAACATCGATGAGCCAGATGGAGAATCTAGATCCAGCAGAAGGTGAAGGGAAAGTGAGAGTCTCTTTCTGCTCTTTAATACAAAATGCCACACACCTAAGTAGGTGTCATCAGACTTCAACCTAATCGATAGGTTGAGCCCCGCCCTTACCTTCACCCTCACATGTCTTGTTGACCAAAAATCTAACCGTCACAGCACTATATAATCATCAAAGAGCATAAAATTATCATTATATTTATACACCTTCATGACACAGAATATAAAACAAACTCTAACAGAACTAAGACAAACAATTGACTTCATCAATTATACAGAGCAGATCACCCAACAGCAGCAATATGCAATTGATTGTCCTCGTTATATCTTTAATATCTTTGTTGAGTGTTTTTATAGTTGTTCAGTCTATCATTGAGAATGCTGTGTTAAAGTGTTTTCATTATTACTGTATAACTCTATATATCTGTTTTTAGTTTTACTATGTATTCAGACAATGGTTAATACGAATTCTGTCCAAAGAATTACATAACATCAGAAAGGCAGGTGCACTCTCAAATTAACTCTGGTTAATTATAAACCTGATACCCAAACCTAGCAAAAATACCCCAAAAGAAAATTGCAAACCAATATTTTTTATGAAGATCGATCCAGAGAATTCTCATTAAAATTATAGCCAGCAGAAACGTTGCTGCTTTTAGGTGCCGTCAAGTTAGGTCCAACCCTAATAATCACATGAATGAAAAAATGAAACTTTGCTCAGGTCCACGCCACACTCACAATTGTTCCGATGCCACAGAAAATGGTGGCAGCACTGCGTCAGCTCATCTCCTTGAGGACCTTCCCCTTTTTCCTTGCCCCGCTCCTCAGCCAAGCCTAATGTCCTTCTCCAGGACCTGCTGTCTCCTGACGCATGTCCAAAGCACGCATGGTGATGTCTGGCCATCCTTGCTTCTAAGGAGTGCTCTCGCCGTACTTCTTCCTAGCCAAATCAGTCAGTCCTTTTAGCAGTCCATAGTACTTTCAATATTCTCCAGCACCGCAATTCAAATGTAGCGATTGTTCTTCAGTCTTCCATATTCAATGTCGACTCTCACATGCATATGAGGCTGCTGAAACGACTATGGCTTGGCTCAGGCGCCCCATAGTCCTCCATATAGGCTCTTCACGCTCGCCCTATTGCATACAGTATGAAAACGAAACTCCTTGGAATAAAATAGAAAGGATTTTTATATGGGCTTTATTTCATTTTCTTGATACTTCTCTAATTAAATATTATTACCTTTTAAATAAAAAAGGTAATACTAATTTAATGCTATGCTAATTTTAACCTACTGCCTTTGCACATACTACTCAGTCACCTTGAAATACCCGACTCACCAGTTGTTCTTCTGCAAAACACTTATAAGCATTTAACAGTGGTTCTCAGGATAACCAAGTCTGATGGGTCCCTAAATAATTAGTTAAGCATTTATTGATGTTAACTCTATAGCATATTCAGGCCTTCATTGTTGCATTCACCATAACTTATTTAACATATAAAATTACATTCTGTTCTAGACCATAAGCTCCTTAAGTAGATTAAACAAATAAATGTTAATGGGATAAATGAAGTATGATTTCTACCTTAGCTCACTGCAGTGAGAAAACACTTTATGCTTTCAGAAGGTAGACAGATCAGTTCTAACAGTGTGTTCTAATGCTCACTGGTCTAAAAAGTAAAGTTGACAGGATGTAGTGGATGAAAAACAAGGGAAGAATGCAATGCTTTGTTTAATATGATGGAATACTCAGTGCTGTATTGTCTGTATCCATTTTCTCTTCCAAATCCACAAGATTGTATTTTCAACATATTAATTTCTAGTTTCACTGCATTTTTCTACCTGGTGCCATCTTGACATTCTGCTATGAAGTGCCAGTGGCTATGCGTGTACACAACCTGATCTGACCACAACACTTACTTATGCCTAACAAAGTTGACAGTAGCTTATTTTGGTCTCTCTCTTCTCAGTAATTACAGTGCTTGCATTGAATGTCCCTCAAGTTGTATATACTTCTTGTACACTGCTAACTCTCAAAAATATTTCAATAATTTAAAATGTAGAATTAATATTGAATATGTATCAAGCTAAGGAAACCTTGAGAACAATGGAAATTCCCAAACAAGTCATTGTGCTCCTATAGATCTTGTGCATGGACCACATGACAGTTATGCAAACAGAACAAGGGCATACTACATGGTTTAAGATAAGGAAAGGTATACATCAAGGTTGTGTCTTCTCATAGTACTTATTCAATCTGTATACTGAGCAAATCATATAAGCTAGCTTATACGAAGAAGAATATGGCATCAGGATCAAAGGAAGCTTTATGAACAGCCTTTGGTTTGCAGATGGCACAACTTTGTTTACTGAAAGTGAGGAAGACTTGAAGCACTTGCTGATGAAGATCAAGGATCATAGCTTTTGGTATGCCTTCACTGCAATGTAAAAAGACCAAAATTCTCATAACTGGACCATCATGAAATATGGAGAAAAGTTTAAAATGCCAAGGATTGTATCTGGTTTGGATTCATGATCAATGTTCCAGGAAGCAGCAGTCAGGAGATCAAAATGCGCTTGCATTACATCAATCTGCAGAAGATATTTTTCGAGTATTGGAAAGCAAGGCTGTTACTCTGAGGAATTAGGTGCCCCTGACCCAGGCCGTGGTATTCTCCATAAGTATGTGAAAGTTGGACTTTGAATATGGAAGACCAAGTGAGAATTCGAATTGTGGCGCTGGAGAAGAATATCGAGAGAATCATGGATTGCTAAAAGGACAAAGTGATTTGTCTTGGAAGAAGTACAGCCAGAGTGTGCCTTCTAGGCAAGGAGAGCAAGGCTTCCTATTTCCTCCATTGGGCATGTTGTCAGGAGACAGCAGTCCCTGGTGAAGGAGGTCAGGTTTGGTGAAGTGGAGGGGCAGTGGAGAAGAGGACGGCCCTCACTGAGATGGATTTTCACTGTGACAGCTACAAGGGGCTCAAGCAGAGAAACAATTGTGAGGGTGGCTTAGGACCGTGCCATGTTCGCTTCTATTCTGCACGAGGTCTATGGGGATCAGGGTCATGGAGAGGGCACCCAACAGCACCGCGCACCATTCGCAAGAGTCAGCTGAAGGATATCCTTCAAATAACCTTTTACTGACATTTGTGAATGATTGTTTCTTGGTCCATGTACAGATTCTATACGAACACAGTGCCCTGGTCTGGAATTCCCATTATCCTGAATATTTCCCAGTACTTTTTAATGATGCACACTCACAAGTGTCTGTGCATTCCTAAGGACAGTTAAAACATCTTTCAAAAAAAACACACAAAAAACCAAAAAGCATCTTTCTGGTATTCTCAGCAATGATATCCCTCATCGCACGTTCTTTTCTGACGCTGGCTTGAATTTCTGGCAGGTTTCTATCCATATACACGTGAAACTGCTGTTGAATTATCTTCAGCAAATGGTACTTGATTGCACACAGTTAGATTAAAAACCGTGATAATTAAATATTGAATCTTCCCATTACCCAAAATGTTCCTGTTTGTCCTTACAGTCAATCCTTACTCTCTAATTCAAAGAATGAAAATAATCAATCTAATTCTCTTTTTATAGTTGTATCTTTTGGATATACAACATAAATGATATTATACTTAGTTCTTTGCTACTAGATCATTTCATTAAGCACAATGCTTTTGTCATGTAGTTATATTTCTCCATGAATTAATAGTTTGTTCATATATTGTTTGATACTATTTTCACATATAATCTATTACCCCTATTTAATTACTTTGCCATTTGAAGAGCTGGCAGATTTGGGCAATTATTTTAAAAGTTTTTGTGCATATATGCTAACATATATCTTCCTCTTTATTGGTTAAACATCTGGGTGTACACTGCTGTGCTTTCTGGTAAATATATATATATTCACATTTTATAAGATGCTACCAAATTTTTTTTACAAGTGTCTGTTTCAGTTTTCATTCCTACCAGCAATGCCTGACATATCAAGATGGCCTACATTTTCATAAAACCTTAGCATTGGTAGGTCTCAGAATTTAACCATTCTATAATAGATTAGAATACATGTCAGAAAATATTCTAAAACATGTAGATAAGCTAAAGCAAAAGAAAGAAATAATTAAATAGAAGAGCTTAAAGATCACAAAGGACAATTTGAAAAGAAAAAAAAGGGTATTATAACAAAATGTTCAAAGAGTTTGAAACCGATAAAGAACACACCCAGCCTTTCTGAAGTTGGAAAAACTGAAGAAAAATTTAAGCCTCAAGTTACAATATTGAGGGATCTTAGGAATGAAATATCGAATGGCACGAGCATAAAAAGAAGGTGGACGGAATACAGAGTCACTGTACAGAAAGAATGAGTTGAATGTCAGCTCCTTCAGGAGGAAATGCGTGGTCAAACCCCAAGGTACTGAGAAAAGAAGCCACCTCTGCATTGAAGGTGTTGGTGCAAAGCCAGGATGCAGAAATTTCTAGAATATTAATTGAAATGTTTCAACAAAAGGTGCTCGCTTGTCTTTGCCAGGAAATCTGGAAGACACCCATCTGGCCAACCGATCAAAAGAGAGCCTTGTCTCCCGTCTTTCCAAAGGAAATATATTAAACAATACCATTAAAGTGGCATTCAAGTCAAAATTCCTTGAAGACAATTTTTAAATGTTGGCCATAGGACACTGACAATGAAGATCCAGAAATTCGAGTGCAATTCTGAAGAGGACATGAAACAAGGGACATATTTGTTTATTTGAAATCCTAACTCTCTGCATGGGGGAAAATGTGGTCGTCTGCTTCCATAACAATTATAGTCTCGGATGCCCTATGGGAAAATGCTACTCCTTTCTATTAGGAGGTATAATAAACCTGAAGCCAAGGGGTTGGGTTTGGTATGAGGTGTGGGGTTTTATCACATTTTGATATTAATTGATTGCACTTCTAACTGCAATGTCAGCAGTTCTAAACCAGCAGTGGCTCTTTTGCAGAAAAAAAAATGAAACTTTCTACTCCCATAAAGAGTTACAGTCTCAGAAAGACACTGGCACAGTTCCACCCTGTCCTATAGGGTTCCTATGCATTGGAATCATCAGTGGTAGTGAGTGAGCAAAGGAAAAATTGTGTTGAATGCCCATATTTCCTATCTTAATATCTATATAGACATCCATATATCTTATATATCTAGATATATTAGGTCAAGTGTTTAAATAGTTTGGTAATATTTTTTGAGCTGGTGTTGCTTAAGTTGTGTTTTTTTGTATATTCTAAATACTAGTAGTTATCAGATTATGTAAATATTTTCTTCCAGTCTATGGCTACACTTTCCTAAGTTTCTTTTAAAGACAACACATTTTCAACTTTGCTGAGGTTCAATGTATTGTTCTTATATGTATTCTGCTCTGTTGCCATACTTAAGAAAACGGATGAAACGGAGGTCACAAAGATTTAATGTATGTTTTTAACTTTTGTGGAATTTTTATGGTTAGAAAGTTAAATCTAGGCTTTAAATTTAGCTATATGGTTTACTTCAAGTGAATCTGTATATATGTTGAAAGACAGGCAATTGAAAAGAGGCTTTCTTATCAAAGAGCGATATTCCGAGTATTTCTGATTCTAAATGATAACTTGTTAAGTTCTCAAATAAGCTCCATCATTTTAAGAATGCTCTGTGAGTTCTGCATGACGATTACCATGCCTGTAGAACCGAGGAGAGAAACACGAGAGCAAGACAGTTGGTATCAAGTTGGTAAGGAAGGTTGGTATCAGGTTGGTAAGGAAGGTTGGGATCAGGTTGGTAAGGAAGGTTGGGATCAGGTTGGTAAGGAAGGTTGGGATCAGGTTGGTAAGGAAGGTTGGGATCAGGTTGGTAAGGAAGGTTGGTATCAGGTTGGTAAGGAAGGTTGGGATCAGGTTGGCAAGGAAGGTTGGGATCAGGTTGGTAAGGAAGGTTGGCAATGGGTACTTCGAGCTTTCATTATTTTTTTCCCACAACAAATTCTTAATATCACCTTTATTTTTAACATATATGTTTTGAATATCATATATCGAACCTCAACCACTAAGAATTGACCTGGAACTGATGTTGGGTTTTATTCTCATTTCTCCTTAAAGTCAGAATTCATATATTCAAACATTTTAAAAATTGTCCAATTCCTTCCTTGAATCCCTTATAGGATTGTTCTCAAATGTGCTACGTATAGCTATGTTAGAAACGCAGTATGCTTTCAGAATTCATTCTCCAAGTAAGCTGTTAATAATACTTGGTGTAATCTACAAATTTAAAAACAATATTTTAAACATTACATCTTGTATTGTCTTCAACTTGTACTAACTACTACCGGGTTCATATTCCTCTGTCTGAGGCAAGATGGCGATTGGTATTTCCAGCTGGTTTGCTTTCTTCCTTTGCCCTAGGAAAGTCATTTCACCTTCACACATAGTTTTGGGCACCATTTTCAGGGTCACAATATTATATATGCTTTTTAATCTCTCTTTCATTAAGAACTTTGAAGATCCCACTGAATTGTCTTCTGCCTTACATCATTTCAGGTTAGGTGTTTGTTTTACTTCTTACTTTTGCTCTTCTGCATGCAATCAGGTTTCTTTTTTTTTTTACTACAGTTAGGCTTTGTTCTGAAGAGTCATTCCAAAAATGTTTCCTATGGGCTTGTTCTCCCGATTATTGGATATATAGTCGAGTGGAAAATAAGCTCGCTCTCCTGACACATTGTCTCGAACACTTTTCTAAGTTAGTAAAGCCAAGGGCGCCTGTTTTTCTAGGACTGGGGGGCCTTTTTCCAGGCATAGAGCGTTCCGTGTTAACACTGCAATGGTCCAGGAGAACCTTGCATACGTCGATCAGTCTCCATAAAATGTAAAGGAATGGGTTGACATATAAGCTTGGTGTTAGCATTTCCTGAACATAGCTTTTGTTCTTGAATTTCAATTCGTGAGTCCATACATTTTAAAAACATAATGATTTTGCTTGATAGCATAAACCACGTTGTGGAACATTGTAGCCATGTATGCACTCTGGGTATTGAAAGAAAACTGAGAAGACTGGTTGGTAAGAAGAAAGGGGATGCTTATTAGACTCTTTTGAGCAGGAAATGTGTTCATGAATAAGGTTATTTTATTAGTTTATTTGCTTTTTGAAAAAGGACATCAAGGGACTGAAACACTGACTTTGTCATTGCTGTTGTTTGTATTAAAAAGGTTTAAATAGAAGGAGGAAGGGAGAATGTGAAGAAAAATTAATCCAATATCAATGTAAATTATGAGGAATTAGATAGTAAATTTTCTATTTCCCTAGACATTTTTAAAATTCCCAAATATTGATTCTTCCCTCATTTTTGAAACATATGTTCATTTGGTACAGACTTCTTAGTTGCCAATTTTATCCTCCTCTACTTTGGAGACAGCACTCAAGTGTTTCCCATATTGCATAATTTTTATATCTGTCAAATGGTCATTATAATTGTGACTTCATAAGAGTGTTGGGATAGTGGATGAATACACGTAGCGCTGCCCTTTAGACGGTGTCCTCCACCATAGAGTTGACTCTGACTCAGCCATCCTATGGGACAGAGCAGAACTGCTTCATGAGATTTCTTTGTCTTTTTAAAAGATTGGTACATATATGCATATTTTTAATAGCAAATTACATGGGGGTTTACATTTCAGATCTTCAGCTTTGTCTTCGACCCTTTAAACTACTCATCTCCCAAATGGTTTACCCCCCACATGCTCCCTTATCTCTCTTCTCCCTCTTTCATTTCACCCAAGTTCACCCCCATCAACAGTCTCGCTTATTGCTCTATCTTCCCTTCCTGACCCCCTCCACCACTGCCTCTTTGCCTCTGCTCTGAGTGTGACCAAAGTTGGTGCTCCTTCATCAGAGGTATAAAGCTTTTGCTTCATGGGTGAGACGGGCCCTGTGAGGGGCATGGCATGTATGACTTTTCCTCCACAGCCTCCAATTACATGCCTGTATCACTCTTTCTACTCTGATAGGTTGCTCCCTATTTCTCTAGTCTCACCTGGAAGATTATGAGAACGATATTTTCAAGTAGGCATATTGTTCCCTGATGGCTAAGACTCAGCTATTTCAAACTAGCAGACTTGCCAACACTTAGAGTTTGGCCTTTCATGAACATTTTAGCTAATTTCTTGTTACCTGTTTGCATTCTGCAATGGTGCAAACTTTATGACAGATTTCCTTCTTGTCTTTCTTTAAACACATTTAAAGTGGGTGAAGGGAGATGTTGGACAGTGTAAGATATGACAAAATAATAATTTATAACTGATCAAGGGTTCATGAGGGAGTGGGGAGTGGGGAGGGAGGGAAGAAAATGAGTTGATGCCAGGGGCTTAGGTGGAGAGAAAATGTTTTGAGAATGATGAAGGCAATGTATGTACAAATGTGCCTAACACAATTGATGTATGTATGGATTGTGATAGGAGTTGTATGAGCCCCAATAAAATGATTTAAAAAAAAGACATTTGTTCCCCTGTGGATTTAAGTCCCTTGATCCCCTCTGGGACTTTGTTGTCTGATGGAATCAAAAGAAGTGGTCTTGTAGTTGGCCAACTGTTTTCATTGCTGACTAAGAACAGCAGTCTTTGTAGGTTTTTAAATCTAAGTAGAATAGCTACTTTTATATATTTTATTTCTTGCCTTGTTTTTAGACAATATGGATTCATTCATTGGACAGGGACTAAATCACTTAGTAAAATATGGAAAATATTGAAGTCATGCAACTAATGCACTCTATTATTTTTAGTGAAAAAAATACATTTTTAAAAAGAGAGCCAACTATATACAAATATGAAACCTCATTTGGTATTAATGGCTTAAAAATTAAATATGCATTATAATATCTGCCTTACCAATAATTGTATTAATGAGAGAGTTATTTATTTATAACTGGTCACTCTTGAGTCTAGGATTTGAATCCAATTGAAGAGTTGGATTTTCAACATATATGGTTAATAATTTAGAATCTTATCCTTTTTTCTGTCATGATATCTATGATTTTCCTGAAATGGAGCTAAATCTCTATGATTTAAATACGTAGACATTTTCTTTGAAGACAAAGTAATTTTACAAGGGAAAGACATAGATTATCTATAGTGGACATTTTATCTGACTTGTTCCTTTAAGGAATAATCAGCTTTTAAGGAGGGAAAATGGACTGAAATGCTTTTCCTTGTAACAAGATACATATTTGTCTAAATTGAATGCTGTATATAGGTGCACAAATATTATAATGTGACAGGATGCAGTGCATCCAGCATAATTTGTGGAATCAGGGTGAAAAAGAGAATGGAACCAGAGTTTGAAGATTTTTTTATGTCAAACTAAGTTTTATAATAAAAAGCATTTGTATCTTTCAAGCAATAGGGTGACACGATGTTTGTATTGAAAAATATGCTAATGGTATCAGTATAAACAATAAATAGTCATTTTATTGGTTGGAAACATGATGAATAATTAGACAGTAATTAGAATATTCTAGGTGAATATTCACTAAGGGAAGATACGATATTAAAAAAAATACTACACATCAAGTCAATTCCAGCTCATCACAATGCTGTAGGACAGCGTAAAACTGCCCCTTTGGGTTTCCGAGACTGCAGGTGGAGTAGAAATCCTTGTCTTTCTCTCTCTGAGAGCTGATCACTTTGTCTTGCCGACCTTGTCATTAGCAGCCTAGATCGCAATCAACTATGCCACCATGGCTTCACACAAAGAGAATTTAAAATAATGTGACGTTTCACAGCATCTTTCCCCCAAGTACAATTTCAGATAACTTGTTGGATAGTTAGCTGAGACACTAAGAAAGAGCGAGTTATTAGAATTTGTGTTTATTGCTAGCAAAAGAGATAAGCTAACAATGTTCTTTGAGATACAGTTTATCTTTACTGATACCAAGAGGGAGTGAATTTATAGGTGACTTGCTAGATCTATAAGACTCAGTAGATACTGGAAAATTCCACACGATTCATTCCACCAGGTCACTCTATTTGCTGACCAGCTGTTGAATACAGAAGAATAGTTAAGGAACTTTGAAAGGCGCATGCATTGATCTGCAAGCACTACCATCACCCACTGCCCAATTGTGTCCTCCAAAAAAATACAATTGATTTAGAAAGATGAAGCAGAGACTTGTGATTAAAAGC
This sequence comes from Tenrec ecaudatus, assembly GCF_050624435.1. NCBI lineage: Eukaryota > Metazoa > Chordata > Mammalia > Afrosoricida > Tenrecidae > Tenrec > Tenrec ecaudatus. Next base: position 298,444,279 of record NC_134531.1, read on the forward strand.
AATACTACAGGACAATAGAAAAGATTTTCCAAGGCAGTACTTGATTAATTGTCTAATGATTTACACAATTTAAGAGAAAGGAGGTTAATTAAGGGTGGCCGAAAAGAAAAATAGCAGGAGTTAGAGGATTTGTTGCGTATGCCAGTGTTCCTTAAATGATAGGCAAAAAAAGTATCAGATAATTGTTGTTGTTGCATTTTCCTTTTTCTACTAAAGATTTTCTTGGTTTAATAAAGATTGAAATTTAAGTATTAAAACTTGAAAACTGCCCCATTTGGGGATGCATCCAATGTTCTTTTGTTTCCTTTGTTATTCTTAATCGGGTGTCAATTTCTGGAGGTGATCATCAATTGTTTCTTGTCATTAATTGCGATTTCCTCATTATACCATCGCTTTTCCAATTACCTTTCATTTTCTGGTTTTCATGCCTCCTTCTTTCCCAATTTTCTGAATGTTGTCTTTGGAATTTTGCTGGAAGTTCTCAGGATCTAGGGTATCAATAGGACTTTGTGATTCCACTCAATGGGCTCTTCCTGGTCCGGTTTGTCCTTTCACTGAGGCTTCTACAAAGGAAAGTCCTGCCCTTTCTTGATAGCTCACTGCCATTGAGTCAATTCTGACTTTTAGCGTGCCTCTAGAACACAGTAGAATTGCCCCAGTCAGTGTCTGAGACTAACATTACACAAGAGTGGAAAGCATTGTCTTTCTCCCTCAGAGGGGCTGGTGGTTTTGAACTGCCCTACACCATAAGGGCCTAACCCTGGAAAAGAGAGGTTGTCTTAGCAGTAGCAGTGTCTAACCACGATATGTCTTATTGCATGACTGAAAACCAATGAGGTATATTTTAATGAAAATATGACCCTGTGAAAATAGAGAAGCAATTTTTTAAAAATTGAGTTTGTATTTATTCTTTCTCATAACTAAAAAGTGTTATTCTTGGGAAATGATGCTTTTTATCCAAATATTTCATCACCTTCATTGAAAGATCAGAGTGCTATAGGAGGGATGCATTAGACTGATATTGGGATGATTATTAATCTGCATTGACTAGTCACTGCAAATTTTGGTGCTGTCTTGGTATGCATTGTGTATTGCTACTAAAGATTTTAACATTCAGATACAGTGTCAAGAACTCTATTTTCTGACTTATTTTGTAGGTGAGCATAGGAATTTCCATGAAAAAGAATTTAAAACTGCTTTTCCTGTTAAGTGTTATGTTCTGGGGTATGAAATGATAATAACTTTGATTTAAACAGAAAATATATTTTTAACTCTGGGGTGGAATTGAGATGTGGCCTGACTCAACGGCATGCAGGTAACTTTGGTGGAGGCTGAGCTGACTTATTTTATGTCCGTTTGTTGAGAATTAATCAGAGATATTTGAATGTGAGCTATACTCTCCACTGGGCTTCTTATATCCTTAGCAAATTCTTTTGAAAATACTAGAATCTAATTTAAAACATGCCTTGGTGAGAGGAAAATGGGCTCATTGTCAATACTTGTATTAGGAGAGTGACAGGAGGAAGCCAGGTGTTAGTTACAAGAATTTGCCTTCAGGATTGAGAAGCATTCATGATCTAAAATGAGAGCATTTAATATAGGTGATATGAAGTAGAGAATTGAGGTGCATATGTATATGCTCCATAGGTTCACAGGAAATAAATAAATGAGTAGAAGAGTGGATTTAGTACAGATTATAGTATAGACTACAAATTATTTACTATTGATTTTGTTTGAGCCTTAAAAGAAAACTAGACATCAGGATTATGTAGGATATTGTTACAGAACAAAATACAAAACTTTAGTTTAGTGAGCAGCCTTCACCACAGGAATGCTCACATATAAAGTCACATAGTTGTAGTTTTTTTAATCTTAAGCATCTTTAAATTGGAGTATGCTGTATAAACCATCTGAGATATTTGTAATTATTAAGGTTCATGCAACCAAGCAATTAATTTCAACTCACTCTCATTTTTAAAAATGAAGAAGCAAGGCACACAAACAGATTATGGAAATGAAATAGAAAGCTGAATAAATCGATATGTCCAAACTCAATATTTTTCAAAACCTAAAATATGTACTCATCAGGTAATCAGGAGATTTCATAGATGGATCGGATATTAACATGGGTCTCTGTGAGACTACCTCAAGTGTTTGCATTAGCTCTTGATGAGACAATCTCTCCACAGAACTAAATTAATTGGTACTTTAACTTAACTCAACAGAGTACAGAGAAATGAGAGATCAGTGGTGGTGGTTGTGACTCACTGAATTCTGATGGCCTTCTTAGTGGCACAAACATGTGATGTGATTATTAATGGTGCTTGAAAATGTGCATCACAGAATTCTCCACTTTATGACACTTGAGACTCTAATGTTAGCTATGTATTATTCAAACCCCTTTTCACGCTTCCTGATCTGTACCCCACTCCTTCCAGAATCGGATCTAGAGCCTTTTATGGCTAATCAACCTCTTTCCATTTCAGTTTTCTTGATTTGAACTGGAGCAAGCACCACTTTATCAGTGTGCTGAGAACTGTTACAAGGCAGAGAGCTCACTTGTATTCCTGGCTTACTATAGATTTGGTTAACGGCCTAGACAGTCCTGATTACAAAACTAGGCATGCTTCAGTTACTTTATGATCAATTCATAATCAAAATTCATAGAAAAAATGCAAACTCCTCAATTCTAGACCTGGCATTATTTTATATTATTATTTACATTCTTTTTATTATTCTTTATAACATTAACATTAACAGAGGTATAGAAATGTATAGAATCTACATTTCATAAGCAGACTTTAAAAATGAAACAAAATATTAGTTCAATCATTTATTCAATAAGTAATTTTAAGTCTATTACACCTTGAGACTCTCATGATAAGCAAATGGTGATTTATAGAGATATAAGAGCAAGTGGGGGTTTGTAGAGAAGACAACCATTTAACTGGAAATTTCAAAAGAGTAGTTTCAAAAGGTAAAATATAAGTCCGTATGGGAAAATAGAAAAGGATAGCATTTAGTGTGAGAGGTTGCAGCCTTAAATGTGACTTACAACTCAATGTAAAGAAAACTAAAATCCTCACCACTGGACCAGTAGGTAAAATCATGATAACCAGAGAAAAGATCAGAGCTGGCAATCTTGCTTGGATCCATAGTCAATGCTCATGGAAGCAGCAGCCAAGAGGTAAATGACATGTTGCATTGGGTAAATCTACAGCACAAGAGCTCTTTAACGTGTGGCAAAGCAAGGAGGTTATTTGAGAACTAAAATGTGCCAGACCCATGCCATGGTATTTTCAGTGGCCTCATATGCATGAGAATGTTGGGCATTGATTAAGGAAGACTGATCAAGAGTTGATGCAGTTATATTGTGACACTGATGAAGGATATTGAAAATACTCTCAGCTAACAAAAGAGTAAGTAAATCTGTCTTGGAAGAAGTAGAGCCAGAATGCTCCTTAGAGGCAAGGATGGTGAGGCCCTTCATCTCACATATTTTGTTGTAGGAGACACCAATCCTTGGAGAAAAACATACTGTTATATTTCTAGAAATAGTAACATAAGCATGGAGGGTGGAATATAAGGATTTATAAGAGTGGGACAGTGTTTACAATGACATGTATTTTGTTTATTTTTCAATCTTAACTGTTGTTGCGAGGTGCATTTGAGTGAGTTCTCACTCATAGTAACTAATTTTTAAAAAGTAAATAAAACACTGCCTGGTCCTGCACTATCCTCACTATTGTTTGTGTTTGATCCCATTGTAACAGCCTCTGTGACAAGTGATCTTGTTTTCTGTCTTCTTCTTCACTGATTCCCAAGCATGATGTACTTCTCCAGGGACTGCTCATTCCTGATTACCTGTTCATGAACTCTCAAAATCCTTGTTTCTTGGAACTGTAGTTCCCATTGTTTGCGCCTCTGGATTGTTTATCCCACCTACCTTAGCTAGATAGACATGCAAAAACAATAAGAAGCACAAAAACAAAACAAAGCAAGATAAAAAACAAAAGAAAACAAAAACCAAAACAACAAAAAAGAAAAACTGATAAATAGTCCCAGGTCTGTTTGTGCACCTTTAGGAGTGTTTTCCGCTTCAGTCATATGGGGTACCACACCCTGGCACCAAAGTTTATTTTTGGTACTTCTCAGGGACTTCATTGCTTTGCTTCCCTTGCTGCTCTGTTGTTTAACCCTGGTGTTTAACCCTGGTGTGATGGGGTCAGAGTGGGCACAATTCCCAACTGTGTCTCCAGTGTTGTCCCCTGTAGTGCTGTGGGTCAGTGAGGGATGTTGTGTCTCATGGTGGGGCAGGCCATGTGGTCCTCTGGCTGCTCTTGGCAGGAATATCATCCTCGGGGCTTTGTTGGGCCAGGATGTGTTCCACTCTCTCTCCTTCCCTCTTCCTGTGCTCCTGTGACCTCTGATCAGATGGGCCCCTCCCCCTGAGCTGTAGTTTCAGTGCTGCCCAATGCGTTCTTCTGGGGGTGGAGGCAGGTGAGACACAGGAGAAGGGCTGGGGAAAAGAAGGGGTTGACAACAAACTAAGGGACAAGGGAACAACAAATGATCTAAAATTGATGGAGAGGAGGGCGTAGGATGCCTGCTGGGGCTTGATCAAGGGCAATGTAGCCAAGAGGAATTACTGAAACCTGAATGAAGACTGAAGATAATAGTGGAACAAGAGGGAAATAAAAGGAAACAGAGGAAAAAACTAGGAGGCAAAGGGCACTTAAAGAGGTCTAAATTCAGGCAAGTACATATGTAAATATATTTATATGTGATGATGGGGACACATACATCTATGTAAATGTATTTATATATTAAGTAGTAAGGTAGCAGACGGACATTGGGCCTCTACTAAAGTATTCCCTCAACACAAGAACACTGTTCTAATAACCTGGCATTCCGTGATACTGACCTTCCTGACGCAATCGCTGAAGACAAAATGGGTGCATAAGGAAATGTGGTGAAGAAGGATGATGGTCCCCAGTTATCAAAAGATATAGCATCTGGGGTCTTAAAGGCTTGAAGGTAAAGAAGTGTCCATTTAGCTAAGAAGCAACAAAGGACACATTGAAGAAGCACATCAGTCTGTGTGATCAAAGGGTGTCGATGGGATCAAGTACCAGGCATCAAAGACCCAGAACAAAAAATTATATCGATGTGAATGAAGAGGAGGGTGGAGTGTAGACCCAAAGCGTGTCTTTAGATAAGTGGACATCCCCTCACAGAAGGGTCACAAAGAAGAGATGAACCAATTAGGGTGCAGTATAGCACTAATGAAACATACAACTTTTCTATAGTTCTGTAATTCTTCCTCCCCCCACTATCATGATCCCGATTCTATCTTACAAATCTGGCTAGATCAGAGCATGTACACTGGTACACATAAGAGCTCATAACACAGGGAATCCAGGACAGATAAACTGCTCAGGAATAATAATAAAAGCAGCAATACCAGCAGGTGAAGGGGAAGGCAGGGGAGAAATGGGAAACAAATCACAATTATTAAACTATAACCCCTTCCCAGGGGATTAACAAGAGAAGTGTTGGTGAAGGGAGATGGTGGCCGGTGTAAGACATGAAAAAATAATAATTTCTAAATTATCAAGGGTTCATGAAGGAGGAAGAGGAATAAGCTGATACCAGGGCTCAAGTAGAGAGAAAATGTTTTGAAAATGATGATGGCAACATATGTACAAATGTACTTGATACAATAGATGTATGTATGGATTGGGATAAGAGCTATAAGAGCCCCCAGTTAAATGATTTTTTTCTTTTGATAAATTCTTTAATATTTACAGATGTAAAAAACAGGAAGTTGATGTTTTCACATTATTTTTTATCCCCCAAATTCATAATTTACAAAGCACAGTGTCCTTGAAAATTATAAGTAGAAATTCTGTAATGAAATGTTTTCAGGTTTGGACATATGTCATTTTGCTGACTTAAAGTCCTTGTGAACCCTGACTTGCAGAGCCTCAGCAGCTGCCGGACTGATTGTCACCCTCTCATTTAGAAAAGAAAAACATCACACAACACCTGTGCTCCAATAAAGCCAGGTGGACAGCTTTGCGCTCTCCTAGGCAGCCCTTCTCCAAGGAAAGACCTTGTCATTTTTCACAAACATGGGTCTCCTGAGCCATGCTCATGTTTCACAATGCCTCTGCATCACTGAGTAGACTGTCCTTCCATTTTACAAATGGAAAAACTTTGAATTGCTCTTTTTGTCTATCCTATTTTTGACACTTCTTTATTTTTAGAAATCATTTTATTGGGACTCGTACAATTCTTATCATAATCCACACATACATCAGTTGTGTAAAGCACACTTATACATTCGTTGTCCTCATCATTCTCAAAATTCTCACTTTCTGCTTGAGCTCCTGGAGAAATGATTTTTTAAAAATTCCTTACTTCTAGGAGAATTCTGGCTCTATTTTCAACACAGGTTTGTTTTTGTTTTGTTTACTCTCCTCTGTACATCCCTAGCATATGTAAGTCTTTGCCAATACCAAAAATCAAAGGTATCAGTTCTGTAGTCGTTCTTATGCCTTGTTGAGCTTCGCATGCGTATGTGACCATTGAAATGCTATGGCCTGGGGCAGGCACACCTTAGTCTTCACAAATACAGTTTTCTTTTGCTTTTCTCATACCTATTTCTGGATAGTTAGTAGTTTCAATGGCTAAGATATAAAACACTCGTGTTTTCATATTTTACCATTTGAAATATTTTTATCTGGTTTCTTTCGATGCCCTAAACATAATTAATTCTGAGATCTACTACTGCAGATTTGATTTTAGGGGTTTTTTTGGGTTTTTTTTAGGAGGTGATGAGTTTACTTTTGGGCATACTGATTGTGGAGGCTGTTTTTGAATTAGAGTTAACATTTGGAGTTTTTCTCTATAGGTCTGGGGTGAAAGTGAGGGATATGGGGTCCAGACACAGATTAGAATGTTATTAAGATATAATGTACAGAATAAGATATCTATGAAAGATATTCCTAAGATACCATAACAAGTTGATTCAACTAGAAGACACATCCTGGACACCCCAAGCCCTGAGGATGATATTCCAGCTCAGAGCAGCCAAAGAATAGAGAGAACCATATGGCTAGCCCCACTACAAGACACGATGTCCCTCATTGACCAACAGTGTTACGGGGGGCAACACTGGAGACACAGTGCAGAAACTGAGCTTGATCTGACCCCACCACACCGAGGTGAAACACAAAGGTCTGAAACAGGATAGCGGGGGAACAGAGCAATTAAGTCCACAGGGAATACCAAAAATAGACTTTGGGGCCAGAGCGTGTCACCCCCCTCAGATATGACCAGAAAACACTCCTAAAGGTCAATAAACAGACCTTGAACTATTTATAGACTTTTTTTTTGCCTTTGGTTTTTGTTGTTGTTATTGTTTTGTTGCTTTGTTTTGCTCTGTCTTGTTTTTTGTGCATATTATTATCTCTGCAAGTCTATCTAGATAAGATAGGTGGGATAAAAATTCTGGAGGATAAAACAACTGGATTGATGGTTCCAGGAGGACATGGGATAAGGGAGACAGGGGAAAGGATGTGGTGTTTACAAACCCAGGGACAAGGGAACAAGAAGTTATCCAAAATTGATGGTGAGGAGGGTGTAGGAGGCCTAGTAGGATTTGATCAAGGGCAATGTAACCGAGAGGAATTAGTGAAACCCAAGTGAAGGCTGAACATGATAGTGGGGCAAACGGAAAGAAAAAGGAAATAGAGGAAAGAACTAGGAGGCAAAGGGCATTTATAGAGGTCTAAATACAGGCATGCACATAAGTAAATATATTTATATATGACCATGGAGAAATAGTTCTATGTGCATCTATTTATAGGAGTAGTATTAGGTAGCAGATGGACATTGGACCTCTACTCCAATACTCCCTCAATGCAAGAACTCTTTGTTCTATTAAACTGGCATTCCGTGATGCTCACCTTCTGACAAAAGTGCTGAAGACAAAGAGGTGCTTAAGCAAATGTGGTGAAGAATGCTGATGGTGCCCAGCTATCAAAAGATATAGCATCTGGGGTCTTAAAGTTTTGAAGATAAACAGGTGACCATCTAGCTGAGAAGCAACAAAGAACACATGGAGGAAGCACACAAGCCTGTGTGATCATGAGGTTTGATAGGATCAGGTATCAGGCATCAAAAAACAAAAAGCCATATCATTGTGAATGAGGGGTAGTTCAGAGTGGAGACTCAAAGCCCATCTGTAGGCAACGGGACATCACCTTACAGAAGGGTTGTGGGGAGGAGATGAGCCAGTCAGGGTGCAGTGTAGCACCAATGAAACATACAATTTTCTAGTTCTTTAATGTCCATCCCCCACCACTATCATGATCCCAATTCTACCTTACAAATCTGGCTAGACCAGAGGATGTACACTGGTACAGATAAGAGCTGGATACACAGGGTATTCAGGAGAGATAAACTCTTAAGGACCAATAATGAGAGTAGTTATACCAGGAGGATAAGGGGAAGGTTGGGAGAAAGGAGGAACTGATCACAATGATCTATATATAACCCTCTTTTTGGGGGACACACAATAGAAATGTGGGTGAAGGGAGATATCGGACAGTGTAAGACATGAAAAAACAATAATAATTTATAAATTATCAGGAAGGAGGGGAAAAATGAAGAGCTGATACCAAGGGCTCAAGTAGAAAGGAAATGTTTTGAGAATGATGATGGCAACAAATGTACAAATGTGCTTGACACAATGGATGTATGGATTGTGATAAGAGTTGTACACGCCCCCAATTAAATGATTTTAAAAAACAATTCTTGCAAGGAGATTTGGAAAAAATGGTTAGTAGGCATTTAAAAGAATGTCTCCTGAATGAAGGCAAGACATGATTTGGAGTAAGTTAGACAGTTACAGTTATAAGGCACTGTCCAAATAATGCCTGTATACACACACAGTAAAATCTCACCAAAAACTCAAGACATTGCTGGCGAGTCTATACCTATTCACAGTGACACTATAAAGCAGTGCACAATGACCCACTAGAGTTGTCAAGACTAAATCTTTATGGAAACAGACAACCAGATCCTTCTCCCAAGGGGCCACATGATTTTAATAAAATTAGAAATCTAGTTGAAATGTACAGCTCCAAAATGAGTCATTGACCCTCCTTTTAGCTAACGATTATTTTATTTTCATGCCTGCACATTTGAAATCTCTTTATTTTGGGTGCTTTTGATGCCCCTCATATAACTAGTTGTGGTATATAATTCCACGATATGACTTCCATTTCTTCTCTGTCTGTCCAATTCCTACAGTGATTTTCTCAGACTTTCTTGCCTAGTTACTCCCTGCGTTAATGCACCCTAGGTGCTAATGGATAAGTCTTTCTAATTTGTAATCCTGATTTTACCACCATCTTGCTCATCAGGCTTCAATGGCTCACTTTCTGCTGAATTTATGATAAATTTCTATGCATGACAGGTTAAAGAGGAGATATGATACATTTCTTTAGAAAATGAATTCTCTTCTACAGCCCATTATAAGGAAAATGGGTTTTTGCTTGCTGTGGTTTCTTTCAATCTATGCAATGCTTGTATGTGTAGAACAAAAGATACAGAAGAAAAAATGTTAATTTAATATATATGTGTATATCAAGTTAACAAATATATATAGATAAAATCATATACATTGATATATATATACAAACTTATATGTATATAATATTTGTACATACAAGGATATCCCCCAAATTTGTTGGAAATGGAATTAAAATATAAAATATTAACATTTTCTATCAAAATAAACTCCATCAGGGTCAAGATGTTTTGTAAACAAAACTGAAACTGAAATCAATGCTGACTCATATCAATGCCCTATGGGTTTCTGAGACTGTTTACGGGTGTAGCAGTTCCAGTTTTTTATTGTTATTATTTTATTGGGAGCAGGTACAACTCTTATCACAATCCATCCATACATCCCGTCTCCTCACCCATAGCTGCTAGAGATTCAAACTTCACACCATGTAGCTCACAGTCCAACGTGTCACCACTACACCATCTGTGCTCCTAGTGATGATACCTCCTATGTATCCTACCTCTAAAAACTGAGAATCCTGACGATTTACCCATATCTGTACAGTTATTTTTACATTATTCACTAGAAAAAGTTGAATACTTTAAATGTGTGTGTTCAGATTAGGAAACAAGGTGAGTGTGAAAAAGGATTCTAAAGTGAAGGCCTAAAGATGCCCCTTTGAGGCAGGTCACTAGACTGCTACATCCCTGAGGACAGGAGGAGCAGCGGGCTCTTGTAGGAGTCGAGCCCCTCAGACAAGAATTCTGAGGACTTAAAGGAGATAAATGCTGTTGAGTAAGTGGGTCCTGGGATACGGGTCCTTGAAAGAAAAGAGGATGAGACTGATGGATGATAACAAGGCTTGCTCACTATTTAACAGAGCGATACTGATCTACACTGGGACAGGACAACAGGTAGACTTGGAACAGCATGTTTGTTTGTTTGTTTTTTATGGTATGTGCGTGTCTAGTTGTACAAGACAGGCAGGAGAAGCAATCCCAAGGAGACAGCCTCTGGACCCACGATTTTGGGAGAAGGGGGCATGGGAGGGGAGGAGGTGGGACGTGGAGAGTGATGTGCCAATCATGAAAGGGACAGGGGAATAATAACAAGGGATCTAAAGTTGACAGTGAGGAGGGTGAAGCGTTCCTGGTCATGTTTGATCAATTGAAATGTAACCAAGAAGAATTACTGAGAGGTGAATGATCGGTAAACTTGCCCTGCTGTAAAAAGATATAGCATCTGAGGTCTTAAAGGCTTGAAGATAAACAAGCAGCCATCTAGCTCAGAAGCAACAAAGCCCACATGGAAGAACACAGCAGCCTGTGTGATCATGAGGTGTCAAAGGGATCAGGTATAAGGCATCATCAGAACAAGAAAAATCTAACCATAGTGAATGAAGGGGGGAGTGCAGAGTGGAGACCCAAAGCCCATTTGTTGGTCACTGGAGATCCCCTTGCAGAGGGGTCTAGGGGAGGAGACGAGCCAGTCAAGGTGCCATGTAGCACAGATGAAAAATACAACTTTCCTCTAGTTCCTAAATGCTTCCACCCCCACCCACTGTCATGATCTGAATTCTACCTTGCAAGTCTGGCTAGATCAGAGTATGTACATTGGTACAGATAGGAACTGGAAACAGGGAATCCAGGGTGGATGATACCTTCAGGACCAGGGGAGTGAGTGGTGATACTGGGAGGGTAGAGAGAGAGGGAGTTGGAAAGAGGGAACCGATTACAAGGATTTACATGTGACCTCCTCCCTGGGGGATTGACAACAGAAAAGTGGGTAAAGGGAGACGTTGGACAGGGCAAGATATGACAAAATAATAATTTAGAAATTATCAAGGGTTCATGAGGGAGGGGAAAAATGAGGACCTGATGCCAAGGGCTTAAGTGGAGAGCAAGTTTTTTTAGAATGATGAGGGCAATGAATGTACAGATGTGCTTTACACAATTGATGTATGTATGGATTGTGATAGGAGTTGTATGAGCCCCTAGTAAAGTGATTAAAAAAAACAAAAAAGAAAAATAGGAAAGTACAAATAAGTAAAAATGATATATATTTGCATAAATATCAACAAACATATACACACATATATAAACATAAATATAGATATATATGTGTAAATACATATATGTGTATATATGTAATGTGAGATATATATGTATATATATATATATAAATAAAGCAAGCAGGTGGACTTTGCACCTTTACTTAAATATGACCTCAGTTCAAGAAAGGCTTGTTCCAATAATGTATCAATGTATGATACTCACCTTCACGACATAATTGAGGAAGACAACAAAGGTGCATAAGCAAATATGGTAAGGAAAACTGATGATTCCTGACTATTGAAAGATATAGAATATGGGGTCTTAAAGGCTTGAAGTTAAAGGGGAAGTGGCTGTCTAGCAGGGATACAACAAAGCCCATATGGAAGAAGGCCACCAGGCTGTGTGATCATGAGGTGTCGACGGGAATAAGTATAAGAAGGTTAAAAGTAGCAGTCAAATTGATACGAAGGGGTGTAGACAAAGTGGACACCTAACGCCCACCTGTACAATAAGTGGACAGGCCCCCATGGAAGGGTCACAAAGAATGGTTGCTATCGCTAGGGTGCAGAATAGCACTGATGAGCCATCTCACTCTTCTCTCGTTCCTTCATGTTTCCTCCCCTTCCTCTGACGCTCTTAAGGTCTTAGTTTTATCTCATTAGTCTTAGACCTGTGTGTGTACATTGGCATAATTAAGTTTGTTTTCTATGCATGAAATCCAGGATAGATAAAGTCTTCAGAAATAGTGATGGGAGAAAGGGTTCCCTGGGGCAGGGAAAGAGAGTGCAGGGGACGGGCAGGAGAAGCAGCACCAAAGATGACTGCATAACTCCACACAGGGGGAAGGAAAACAGAGTTATAGGTGAACGGATACATTGCATGAAGCAAGATATAGCAGTAATAATAGCAATATTAATAATATATTAAAAAGCGTGTGGGGGAAGGATGGGGGAGGGAGGGATAAAGGGAGTTGATCTCAAAGAGTTCAAGAGGAAAGATAATGTTGTGAAAATGATGGATGCAACCACTGTATAATTATACTTGATCTAATTGAAATGTGAATTGCTATAATGTCTGTAAGAGCTCCCAATAAAATGATTAAAAAAATAGATTTCCCTTTGAGACATTCTTAAAATTGCCATGTTTGATGAGTCGAATGAGCAAGAGCAGTGTCATGGTGAAGACCTCTCTCGGGAAACTTTCCCAGGCTTTGCTGTTGTTGTTGTTGTCATTAAAGCTTTGAGGAACCTCAAAACACTCTTGCAAAATGTCAGCAAACAAAATTCCTCCAGTGTAGCAACCTCCTCCCCTCCCCCAATCCCCCTCAAGTGTTGCCAAGATCATTGCTTTTGACCAGTCTGCTTTTGCTTTGACCAAAGCATGTTGACCTCATGCTACCCATTCCTTTGAATATGCTTTAGCTTCAGGATTGTACTGCTAAAACCACAGTGCATCCTCGACTGCCTTTCTTTTCCAAGAAATGTTCCAGCATCTTGATCCCACGTGTTTACAGAGTGTACTAAGTTCTCGTGTTTGCAGCTGGTCTGCGCACAACAGGTTTGGCACACATGGAATGACAAGTGTACTCAACTTGAATAACTTTTCAGGCAGAATTGTGTAAATGGAACCAACTGAGATGACTAAGCTGTTGGCTATTGTTTCTGCTGTTTGTTGTCAATACTCTTCAATGAGGACATAGACAGGCTAAATTGTTTCCCTGTAAATAATATGGATGTAATTTGCCGCAGGATTTTGACAAATATCCATCCATCCGATCTTACTATGAGTTTTCCATTTGTAAACTGGTTTCTTTTGACTATTGTCTCCATAAAGGTTCTGTAAAGCACTAATGAGTTAGACTTTCTTCCACCAAGCGTTACCATAAACTTGAAGTTTACCATTGTTCCATTCTAGTAGAGTCTATCTTGTTCTCCGAGGGGCTCTTTTCAAAGGAATGTCTTATCCTTATTAGTAACTTAACCTAGATCCTGCTCAGACAGCTTATTACAAGTTAAAACTCAAACGGAAACTCACTGCCTTTGAGCCAATGTCTATTTATAGCGACTCTTTATAGGGTTTCTAATACTGCAAATCCTTATGGGAATCCAGTCATCATTTTCTTTGCACTGGTGGTTATGAAACACTGACCATGAACTTAGCAGCCTGACACCTTAACCAGAAGCACAGAATTTTTTTTAAAATTCACAGTTTTTTTCATAATACACATTTTCCACAATTTTAAGACAATTTATGTAATATTGATTATTTGAATGAAAGAAAACAGGACAAAGAATAAATTGTGCTCTCGGAAGGTATATTTTAGAAAAAAGGGTTTTGAGTATGGAAAGAAAAATGTCTCCATGACCCTATGGAATGTGTATAAGTAGAGAATAAGAGAGACAGAGAGAGAGAGAGAGAGAGAGAGAGAGAGAGAGAGAGAGAGAGAGAGAGAGAGAGAGAGAGAGAGATTAAAAAATAATTTTAAATTAATTTTGACATTCTTCAACAGAACTCAGTGAATATTTTATTTAAAATTTTAGTTTTATAAAAAACTTACATATGTTCTTTAGTATATGTGGATTTTACCTTCTTTTCCAGCTTTAAATGCAATATTTATTCCAGAAATCATAAATTGAAATTAGCTTGAATTCATGCTCATCTCACATGCTGAATGTTTTTTTAATATTCATACCTTTGCTCTAGTTATTTAGGTGTGAAAATCTCTGGTCCACTAAAAGTCCAACCAAACCCAATGTCACTGTCTAATAATGAGACTGTAAGACAGAGGAGAGCTGCCTCTTTGGGTATTGAAATATTTCATTCATTTTTCCAATTTTTAAGATAGCTTCCAGATCACCCCACCCCCATCCCTATGAAATGGAGCTTACTCTGTTTCATGATAACCGTTTAAGGAGCAGCATCGTGGTAGCCTCTCTAATACATGGAAAACATTAAGAATAGGGATGATATTTTACTTTCCTTCTATATCATTCTGTTCAGGAAAAAAATGTCTTAAAATTCATCTTATAAGCAATAATGGGAGTAGGTAAAAATATCGCTTCAAAGTCATAGAAATATTTAGTAAACAATTTCAAAAAGAGAAACTTTTTATAGGTATGTCCCCCAAGTAATTTATACTTTTGAAGATTGTTATTTCTCTCTCCCTTTTTTTTTGGAGGAATTTTGTGTTCTTTGACTTACACTACTTCAAAATGGCATTTTGCTGTCCTTGCGGGCCTCAAATTGTGTTCCTTTTAATGTTCTTTGAGTTTCAGGGAAGAAAATAAATCTGAATGGGGACAATCAAGCATGTAGGATGGATGCTGTAAGATTCTCCAAAAAAATTCTCATGTCACCCTTGTTACCCTCAAACAATGAGTAAGTGCATTGTCATTATGGAACAAAATTAATTGGCACAACTTCATGGGCATTTTTCTTATTGATGCAGTTTTTAATTTTTTAAATGTGTTTCTAAAATGTTCTCTGTTCACTTCAAATTAAAATTGCCATACCATGTGAAATCTCAACATCAGAAACTATTAAATAAGTTGGAATTTTAGTCTTATTTCAGACATTTCTGGTATTCAGCCACACTTTCTTCATTCATTAAATGATGGTCATCCTGATTCATCTATGAGGATTTTGTGGGGGGGGGGGTGTTGTATTCTTTAAAATATTCCATTTATCTAAAATGTTTGTTTTAGGTGGGAAGACTGCTTCAGATGTGGTGCAAAGCCAAAAAGGTGTCCACTTGAGTTGTGTTAAACACTTCATATTATCCTTAACCTGCATATGGATTTGAATACGGAAGACTGAGAAAGAATAGATGCATTTGGGTTGTGGTGCTGGTGAGGAACATTGAACATACAGTGGACTGTGTGGCAGCTACATAATACGGTGTCAATTTGAGGGTTCGGAGTGAAGGGGTTGAATCTGTACTGTCCATGAGATCATAGCCAAGGAGGCCTCTGTGTGGGCATGACCTTCTGCTGAGGATTCGGGGAACTTCTGTATTCCTCCTTGGAGGCGGGAAATTCTCTGTCTCTCAGCTCACTCCTTGCACAGTGTCCCTGTGGGACAAACACATGAACAGAGACTGATGGACACATATCTCAGGAGTCGGAAAAGGCATGTGAAGATATATGCCAGCACTGAGATGCTTACAATGCCACTGGATTTCCCACCCATTGGCCTGGGATCTTCCTGCACTTGGTGTCATTGTATGTATTTCCTGAGTCTAAAGACGACTTTATAGATTGGTGTCAGACTTATGGGATTATATCACACTTACGGATTTTATCTGGACTGGGAAGTTTTCTCAGTGTTCAACTGCTCTTGTATATAAAGCTCTTTTTTACACACATATGAGTATTCATGAATTTGTTTCTCTATTCTACCCAGACTAACACAGAATGTTAAAAGAACAAACAATTTTCTTGTAAGAAGTACGTCAGAGTGCTCCTTAGAGGCAAGGATGGCAAATGGATGGCAAATGTTTGTCTTACATACTTTGGACGTGTTGTTAGGAGAGAACCATCCCTGGAGAAGGACATCATGTTAGATAAAGTACAGAGACATTGAAATGAGGAAGGCCCTCAGGGAGATGGATTGACACGTAGATGGAACAATGGGCTCAAGCACAGGAACAATTGTAAGGATAGTGCAGGACTGGGCAGTGGTTTGTTCTGTTGTGCAGTAGGTTGCTATGGTTTGGAAACTAACAACAAGAACACCATTAATCTCAAAGTTGTTTCTTTATACGTCATAAGTATCCTTATTTTGGAAGGCAATCTGACCAGACTAAAACAAGTTATTCATGTTTAGTGTCTTTTGTTTGGAATAAACCCCTGCACCTATGAAATGAAACCATAATAGCAATAATTTATTTTTGTTTTTAAACTTATTCTGGAAAATATGGACTATACCATGCTAAAAGCACTTTTATTAATTCAAGATATCTAAATTTATAAGAAGTTTACTAATTTTTGTTTCCTGTTATATGTAAATTAAAGAAACTGATCCAATTCAGAGAAAAAAATTCTATATCCACTCTTCACTTATTGACAAGGCTAGATTCCAAAGACTAGATTTTTACGTTAAAAAAATCTTCATAACGTAAAATGGAGCATGATCAAATCGGATTTCAAAATGAAACATGAATATATCATTAAAAACTGTGAAATTTCATCATTGCATAACTTGCAAATCCCTGAGAATTTGCTTTAGCCAAGTTGACACATAACCTCAACCATCCCTGACAATGTTAGTCTTACCTTGTAGTTCACCATTTATCACTGACATATGTTATCATAAGTGCACAAGGTCGTCAGAATAGGATTTTGAGTATTGGGAAAGCAAGGTGTTGGATAAGTAAATGATTGTTGTTGCTAGGTCCATCGAAGTCAGTTCTGACCCATAGTGACCTGTGCAGAACAGAACAAAACACTACCCGGTCCAGCGCTATCTTCACCATTGTTCTTAGGCTTGAGCCAATTGTTGCAGCCTCCGTGACAATCCATCTTGTGAAGCTCTTTCTCTCTTTCCTCGTTCCTCTGCCTTTCCAAGCATGAAGTCCTTCTCTAGGGATTGGTCTCTCCTGATATCATGCCTTAAGTATGTGGGACAAGGTGAATTAGAAGGGGATAGAAATGGAGTCCTTGTGGACAGCAAAACATTGAAGTGTCCAGCAATTAAATAAAAGGTGGACTGATTAAATAACAGGGGCCTGGATGCTCTGTTTCTGGAGGTCGCAGCCTTAAAATTTCGTGAAGCCCCTTTGTGCTTCCCAACACATGGAAGGAACTGTCATGAGTCAGAATCTACTCAAGAACAACTGGTTTTATAGAGTAATTACATTCCCATACAAATGGTCATTGCATATTGTTAAGGTAACTTTAAAATTGTAGTTTCCATAGGAAAGGAGCTCTATAAATCAGACATTTTACCACTGAAACTTAACCAGAAGCCAAGGTTGCATTTTACATTTGTTTCCTCCATTATGTAAAGGAGATACTTTTAGAACAGCATGCACCTGTGGGTGTGCAGCTCTGTGTCCAGAGGGTTGTACTATGGCAAATGAACCGCACAATCATTATAGTCAGATCTTAAATAGCTGGTTCATCTTCCACATTCTCAATTGAAAAAGAAAGAGCTCTTACTATGAAGTGCGGCCAAATTTTCTCTGGAGAAGAGAGAAGGTATCTACCCTAAAATATAATCAAATTACTTGAATGGAATAAGTCTTTACATTTCTTTGGATCAATTTACAAATGGATAGAATTAATAGGTGGAATAAATCATAGCTATGAATAATTTGGAGAGTCCCTGGTATCAAATTTGCTTTGTATTTTATTAGTAATTTGTAAACCCACCTTACATAATAAATTAAATTTAATGTTTTTTGGTGTTTAGTATTAGGTATTCATTTTAAGTTATACTTTTAACATAAACTCATCCCCCTGAAGTCCCTATCTAAACTTATTAATTGCTCCTCTCAGTTCAGTCCCATATAGATAGTCATTCTTTACTGATCAAGCTAAATTATTGCTTGATTTTAAGAGAATCACGGGGGCTATTTTTAGTTTATGATCCAAAGATTATATCAGGGAAGTTGTTTAAAAGGTCCATCTAGCCTCCAAGGCTACAGAAAACTGATTTCATGAGATATTAATATCCTGTACTACATTTCCCCCCTAAATAAGTGTTCCTTTCTAAAATCTTTGATCAAAGCATCCAGTAATCATAACTGGACACCATTCATTCTTCTGATC
Source organism: Tenrec ecaudatus (assembly GCF_050624435.1). Taxonomy (NCBI): domain Eukaryota; kingdom Metazoa; phylum Chordata; class Mammalia; order Afrosoricida; family Tenrecidae; genus Tenrec; species Tenrec ecaudatus. The sequence goes on from NC_134531.1 coordinate 298,462,683, forward strand.
TTATAGCAAACGATGTACTTAGTTGTTCCCGTGGGCAGTTGGTCGTGCATTCCATTTCCTTCTCGTAGTTTAGACTCTTCTTCTTCTGTTGCTCCAGACAAATGAGTCTATGGTGACTGTTTGCAATCTTTTAAGGACCCAAGCAATATGCAAGGAACAAGAAGGCAGATCAGAAACAATAACTTGAAATCTCCCCACTGAGATACCAATCCCATATGGAGTTTGAACATAAGTAACCTCAGAAGTTGTTCTTTTCTTATTTAGCTGTTATGTTAAAAAATTCTAATTAGAATATACCATCTGAAAATACATTCTTTTTTTAACAAATATATGACTTACTGACTTCAATTACTTTAATTAACTGTGTGGGCTTTATATTTATTGTGATTTTTCCATCACTCTAACCTAAATTCAGTGAGATGTATACAGATTAATATCTTTAGCTATTTACTTCAGTTTAACAACATGAAGCATTTTATTGTCATAATAACACAAGTTTGAAATCCATTGTCTGTTCATCTATAACTATGCTGTATCATAATTTTCACCATTTTAAACAATGTTCTAGTAGATATTCTAGTATATATGTGCCTTTATAATCGATACATGTAAAATAGATCTTAATAGATTTCATATCAATCTATAAAATTATATAACATTAAAATTTAACTCTTTGAAATGTACCATATTCTTTTATTTATTTTGGGCCTGGACATATTTTTAGCTTGTCATAATTTGAGATTATGGCTGGGGTATATATAATTTTGCCTTTGTTATTATTCTTTTAATGTTTTGTTTCCATTACACTGGTCTTGTAGAAGTTTTAATGCAATTCAAATTTTAATATATTAATTAGTGTCTTTTGAACTCTCTGAGTCTAAAATACTGTTCCCTATAATGATTTTGTAATAAATATATAATTAGTATTATCTAATGAAGAAAGAAAAATAACAATACAATAAGGAAAAAATGTCCCCCAAAGTTTTCCAAAAGCAAGAAGTAACATTTTTTTTGTGGTTGTGTCTTTTCAATTAGACTTTTTGTGGAGTATAATGTGGGAAGTAATGATATATATAGCGACACACACACAAATACACACATGGATGTGTGTGTACACATATTTGTGCCAACTGTACTGCTACCGTCTGTTAAGTAACTCAACCTTTTACCACTGAGTTAATGTATACTCCAATGTATTTAAAAATCTATCTATATATGAACTTGTTTCTAGGTTTTGTCTTTGTCTTGCATTCTCTTGTGTCATAATATTTGTCTATTCTAACTGCTAGTTCTGTCCCTAATTAAAAATAAAAATAAACCACCCAGCAACAACAAAAGCCAGATTATTTTTGTACTAGGTTCTTTCTTGCAAATATAAAGTTAGATATACACATCATTAGATGTCATTGAGTCAGTTCTGATTCATAGCAACCGATATACCTTCAAGAGAGACACATCCTGCACCAGACACACAACTGCTGTTACATTTGAGCTCATTCTGGAAGCCACTGTGTCAATCAGCCCTGTTGAGGGCCTGCCTTGTCTGTCAGTCTGTTGGACTGCGTGGCTTCTGTGCTGCCGTGATGTCGGAAGCGCTCTCACTGTCATTTCAAACGCCAGCTGATCACCTGCAGTGAAAGCTTTCAGCAAATCTTCAGACTAAGTACAGGCTACAAGGGAGGCTGTCCACCTCTGAGGACTGGGAGCTACTGAAAACCTTATGAATCCATATGCATACATATTCATAAACTATATTGGGATTTTTCATCGAATGTGTTATTTTCAATCTACTGTCTGTGTAAATGGTTTTCAATGATATTGGTAATTTTCTTCATGTTTCCCACATTTGCTAGCTTTTTTCTAAAATAACATTGTGTTCTTTCTGCACATCTCCCTTTTAGGCATCCACAGTAAAAAACACCACTTTCTTCTCTGTTTTTTTGAAAGTATCCATTACTTTTGCAAAGGGATACTACTTTTTAAGGGTAACCTTGTTTTTAGAAATAGTGTGAATTCTCTTGCTAGTGCTACGAATTTGTATGTAGAAAATATAATTACTTAAATTTTGCAGAAATCATGAATCTGTCTTGTCAATGGCCATACATGCAAGCTTCTAGGTTAATTATTTTGCCTATTACCTGCAGTTTAGTCTAAAGAAGATATTTCTTTAAGGGCATCCTTGAATAAATAACAGGATTGAATGCAACACTTTCAAAACTTTTGAGCAAAAATTATTTAGCCTGAAACTTTTTCTAGACTTTTCTACTTTGGTGAACAGAACACAGAGAACTATCAGCCTTTTTTAAGTTTATATGGTATTCAATGGAAATATATAGTAGATAATTGAATACAAAAAGATGGAATTAGAAACAAGATCTTATTGGAAGAGAAAAAGACTAAGGTTCTCAATGAGGGAAAAGAAACAAAGGGATAGAGAAGGAGGAACACCGCCAATGAGACGGCCTGACACCCTGGCTGCGACAATGGGCTCAAGAATAGCAACCATTGCCAGGATGGTGCAGCACCAGGAAATGTTTCCTTTTGTTGTGCATAGGGTTGCTATGGGTTGGAACCAACTTGATAGCACCGACCAGTAGTAGTTAATTCCAGTTCATTGAGATCCCATATGCATCAGCATAGAACTGTGCACCATAGGGTTTTCAGTGATTGACTTATTGAAAGTAGATTTCCAGTTCTTTCTGCCAAACATCTCTGGGTGTAATCAAACCTCAAGCCTTTCAATGAGCAGCCTTGCTCAACAACTGTTTGCATTACCCTGGGATTTCCACAGGACACAGATGAGACAACCAAATGAGAGAGGGTGATGAAGAAGAGAAAGAGACCTTGAACTGCACATTAACCTGGGAGATTACAAAGATCCAAAACATACAAAGAAAAAGCATAACGAGTGAAGCAGGAAAAGATAGTGAAATAGATTTGTTTGGGAAATCAAGTAGAAAAAGCTTAAATATAGGAAGTGGTGAACTATATTACTTGCTGTAGATTGGTCAAGTAAGGTTGGTAGTAAGAATTTATCTTAGGATATGACAAGGAAGAACTCATTCATGACATTGACAATGGCAATTTCCTTGGGTGGTTGGGTTGAATAATGATTCAAGTGTATGTAAAAAGGAGTAAAACTCAAGAGATACTTAATATTGCAACTCTTACAAGGAGCTTCCCTATAAAGGAGAACAAAGTACTGGAACATTATCTGTTAGCTCTAGTGAAGTGAAGAGACTTGTTTTTAAGATGGAATGAATAACTACATGTTTTTATACTAGTTGGGATTACTTGATGGAAGTGAATTTGTTGTCTGAAGAAAGAATCAGAAGAAAGTACAACACTGATAAAACGGGAGAGGAGAATTCATTGCTGGACTGTTATCTTTTCATAGAAGAGAGGTAGTGAATTGCAATATATTAATTAGTGCCCGGCATTCTTCTGAGAGTGAATGTACCTCATGCGTTAACTTAATCCTTGTAGCAATCCTATGGGGTACTTCTTAAGATCTCCATTTTTCCAGATCGCACCACTTGGTGCCGGAGCTGGGGTTTCAATTCTAGCAAGTTGGCTTCAGAGCATGGGCCATTCGCCTTGGAGTTTGCATCTCTAACCTACATGCAGGGCTGTAGAGCAGATTGCCTTGCAGACACGGAATGCCCATCTCTCACTGCTTATCCCTGAGCTCAGAACCCAGCAAACCCCTGCATGGTTTGTCATCACCGACATTTGCTTCAGTCTAACTTCAAAATCTATTAGAAGTGCCCTCTGGGTAGTCAGTCTTTTGATCTTTAGAGAATATACTTCTTTGTTTGAGCAACCAATATGTTCCAACACCTCATTTGATATTTTATTCAAAAATTATATATTTGGAGGGGGAGGAGTTTTCTCTAGATTTATGGTCTATACCACTCTTATCCCATCTTTGATTTCTAGAGAAGCTTGTTCTTTACTGACTGATAAATTGATTTGCAGTTGTAGATACATTCAGTTTTGTAGTATTCCATAAAGTAAATTTTAGCTTCTTGGACGGCAAAGACCTTGCCAAGCATTTAAAAAAAATATCTTGTAAACCATCATGATATTTTGTATATGAATTCCTAACCCTTAGTTAACTGAAAATTTAATTTATAAATGTTTAATGTGGATTAAATGAGTTTTTAAAAAACATAAAAGAGCAGCAAAATGTCTTCTTTTTGAGAAGAAGCCAGCTTAATTCTAAGGGAATTAATCTAAGGGAAAGCAAATACATATTGTGTCATTCTGGGTACTTTAGAAAAACAAATTCACAGAAACTCATGTGTAAGAGACAGTTTTATATAAAGGTTAAGTGTACATCAAAGAAACATCCCAACGCAGTGCTGCCCATGCCCACAAGTCCACCACTAACCCCTATGTCTGACACCAATCCAGAAAATCCTCCTCCATTCCACAAAGCACACAATATGACACCGTGTGCAGGAGGAAAGCCGAATCAGTGAATGTGTAAACATCTCAGCGCTGGCAGGATTCTCCACACGGCTGTTCCAGCATCCAGGGCAGCATCGGGGTAGGTCCATGCGGCTTCTCCTTGGAGATCTCTTGCAGGAAGTGAGCCGTGCCCACTGAAACAGGGAACTGGCTAAAGCAGCTGCACCCTGGTCTGACCATCACAAAGCAAGAGACCTCAAAACTTGAAAGACGAGGCTCACTTAGACATTTACCCCTCCACCCTGCAATTAACCCCATATGGGTTTATCATCCAGGTTGGCACAGTAAACTAACTACCTCACATATTATCCATTCATTTTTTTTCACTGAAACATAGATTCCTGGAATTTTAAGTTCCAGCTTTCTCTAGCAATTAGAAAATAATTATTGAATAAATAGACCAAGATAGCTGCCTTCATGGGACTGTAATTAGGGCCTGAGGGAATAGTAAAAGATGAAATGTCTCTCTTAGGAACAGAACATGGAGTAGAAATAATAAATTTCAGCAAAATGCACAAAAAACTGAATTTTTGATCAAGCGCTAATATTTTTGGTGGAGAGATAAATTATCTGCCTGACTAATTCAGGAGCCATGGTCACCTAGTGGTTACACTTTGGGTTACTAACCACAAGGTCAGCAGTTCTACTCCCTAAAAGAGTCACAGTCTCAGAACCCTCCAGGGGCAATTCTCCCCTGTCCAACATTGACTTGATGGCAGAGAGTTGAGAGTTGTTGGGTTGAGTTTAAAGAATTAGATGATCCAGGTGGTTACTGGGGGTCAGGATTTCTAAAGAGGAAACACACGGAGTTGGAGTGTGACGGGGAAATATTAGAACATATATTTGGAAAGTCTGAGATTTTCAATGCCAAGTTGGAGAGATTCTTTGGGGTTAAGTTGTGATGTCGAGTGTAGAGGGTGGAGATGGAGAAATGAAGATCAAAGAACAGAGGCTGTGACAATGAAAGTCAGAGAGAATGTAGTCTCAACAGGAGCAGCAAGTATCATATATCAGATGAAATGAATCAGGTGAGGCAGAAAATTTAAGGAAAAATAGTAATAATGGGAACCATTTGTTTTCTAAAATGGTTTCAATTCACATTCTCTAGATGACTTACATGTGCTTATGTCCTTTGGTGAAGAGTTCGTTCAAATCTCTTGACCTATGAAAAGATGTAGAACTTCTGTTTACTGGGCTGTAAGGTATATTTTCTATGTGCATGTTTTTTAAGAGATACATGATTTACAGATGTTTTACTGTCTATGGCTTGTTTTATTTTAAATGTTGGAATAGTATATTTTAGAAAAATGATTTTAATATTTGTGAATTTATTAACTTTTTTCCATCTGTTGTTTGTAATTTTTCTCCTATACAAAAAATTATGTCTTCATAATTTTAGCTTTTATTTGAAGATTTATGCTTACTTGGGGCTAATTTTTACACAATATAAATGGTTGAGTCAAGGTTACATTTTGTTGTTATTTTCTTGCCAGTTGTTCCAAGACTTTCTGCTGAAAAGAAGTTATATTTCTCTACTGAATAACCCTGAAAATTTGGTCAAAGGTTAATTGACCCAATGATGTTTGGGTATATTTTAAGTTTATTTAAATTTTTTCCATTCATCTCTGTGTACATTCTGTGTATATTACACTGAATGACTAACTGTAGACTTACTGTTGAATGTTGCTGTTTTTGTTTGATAACATTGAGTTGGTTTTAACTCATAGCAACCCTATGAACAACGGAACGAAACACCACCTGGTTCTATGCCATGTTTACAACTGTACTTATATTTGAACCCATGGTGCAGTTAGTGTGTCAAACCAACTTGTCGAAGGTCTTCCTCTTTTGAGATGTCATGCTACTTTACCAAGCAAGATGTCCTTCTCCAAGAACTGGTCCTCCTGATAACATGACCAAAGGACTCAGGTTGAAGTGTGGTCATCCTTGCCTCTACTGAGCATTCTGGCTGTACTTCTTCCAAGACAGATTTGTCGTTTCTTTTGGCAGTCCATGGTGCATTCAATATTCTTCTCCAGCACCATAGTTCAAATGGATTGATTCTTCTTTGGTCTTCCTTTTTCAATGTGCAACTTACACATGCAGATAAAAAGATTGAAAACTCCGTGGTGGTGTGGTGTGGTCAGATTACTGAGGTGAGACACTAAAGATGTGTAACAGAACAGCAAAGGGGGTGAATCAATGAAATCCCCGAAGAATAACAAAAATAGACTCTGGGGCCAGGGCATGGCACTCCATTATACTTGACCTGGGAGTAATCCTAAAGTTTAACAAACAGATCTGCAACTATTTATAGACTTTTCTTTTTTTGTCATTTGTTGTTGTTTTCTTTTTTTGTTTGTTTTGATTTGCCTTGGTTTTGTGCTTATTATTGGCTCTGCAAGTCTATCTAGATAATAGATGCAATAAACAACCCAGTGGGGTGGGGGATAGGACTGACAGTTCTGGGGGGACATGGGAGAGAGGCAGGAGCAGAAAGAATGGGGGAGTCAACAAACCCAGGGGCAAGGGAACAAGTAATCTAATATCAATGGGGAAGAGGGTGTAAGATGCCTGGTGGGGCTTGATTGAGGGCAATGTAGCCGAGAGGAATTACTGAAACCCGAATAAAGGCCAAACATGATAATGGGACAAGAGGAAAGTTAAATTAAATAGAGGAAATAACTAGGAGGCAAAGGACATTTATAGAGGTCTAAATACAGGCATGTACATATGTAAATATATTTATATACGTATAGGGAAATACATCTATATACATATATGTATATGTTAAGTATTAAGGTAGAAGACAAGAACACTTTGTTCTAATAACCTGGCATTCCATGATGCTCACCTTTCCTAACACGATCACTGAAGACACAATGGATGCATAAACAAATGTGGTGAAGAAAGCTGATGGTGCCTGGCTATCAAAAGATATAGCATCTGGGATCTTAAAGGCTTGAAGTTAAACAAGCAGCCATTTAGCTGAGAAGCAACAAAGGTTACATGGAAGAAGCACACCAGCTTGTGTGATCATGAGGAGTCAATAGGATCAAGTATCAGGCACCAAAGATACAGAACAAAAATATTATATCAATGTGAATGAGGAGGTGAGTGGAGTGGAGATCCATAGCTCATCTATAGACAATTAGACATCCCTAACAGAAGGGTCAGAAAGAAGAGACGAACTGAAACATGCAACTTTCCTCCAGTTCTTTAATGCTTCCTCCACCCCACAACTTATCCTGACACCAATTCTACTTACAAACCTGTTTAGACCAGTACATGTACACTGGACAGATAAGAGCTCACCAGCACAGGGAATCCAGGACAGATAAACCCCTCAGGACCATAATGAGTGTAGCTATACCAGAAGGGTAAAGGGCAAGGTGATTAATGTATAACCTCCTCCCAGGGGGACGGACAACAGCAAAGTGAGTGAAGGGAGACAGCAATTGGTTTAAGACAAGAAAAAAATATATAAAGTATCAAGTGTTCATGAGGGAGGGAGGGAGGGAAGGAGGGAGGGCAGGGGAAGGGGGACATGAGCTGATACCAAGGGCTGAAGTAGAAAGAAAATGTTTTGAAAATTATGATGGCAACAAATGTCCAGGATGTGCTTGACACAATGGATAGATGGATTGTGATAAGAGCTGTAAGAGCCCCCAATAAAATGATTAAAAATAACAATGAAAATTCCATGGCGTAGGTAAGGCATACCTTAGCTCTATTGTTGCACCGAAGTGTTGAAAACAGACAGTCTTGTCTTGTTTCCAATCACAGAAGTAACTATTAAGTATTTTGGCTACCCATTGCTGTCAAGTTGATTCCCACTCAAAGGCCATTCCCATTCATAGGATCCCACAAGACAGTGTAGAACTGCTCCATAGGGTTTCTAAGACTCTAGATGAAGACAAGCCATATGAATGCTACCAGACCTCATATTTCAACCACCAACCTTGTGGATAGCCTCAATGCTTAACAATTTTTCTACATTAGGTATTATATTAGGACAGGTGCACATTTTCCATGGATGCTATTTATTAGACTCAAAATAGTATTTTGGTTTTCCTGACTTTTGCTATCGATATCCTGATTTCTGCTTCATAGATGTTTATGCGTATTTTTACTGTATTCTTTGATCTAATTTTTTTAGGCTAAAGTTGTGTTGTGAAACCTTCTGCTCTGACATTTTTATAGATGTACCTTTCAGGTAACTTTAAAATTTCCATTTAGATTTTTGAAATATTTGGGGGTATGCTCTGCTTTATGAACACAGATTTCATTTTTATGTAGACATGCTTACACAATTCAGAGTTTTCCAACTGTTTACATAAGCTATATTTTAATTTAAAAAGGTCAGCGTTAAAATATTACTTATCTTTGTAGTAATTTTCCTCTTTTAATTTCTAATTTTAAATATAATGACTTTTTTTGCTTTTTATGCTAGATGTGGCTTAGCTCATTATTTTAGATTTAATCATAAATTCTACATTTAGCCAGGTCTCAATTGATCATTTCCATGATTTTTTCAAACAAAATTCACATTTTACTTAGACTAAAAAATTGTTTAAAATTTATTTTCTTCACCAAAAATACCAGTAATATTTTCTGTATCATTCCTACTTAAGGCACAAAACATTTAGTTTGGTGTGTTTTCCAGGTTTTGTTTGTAATCTTTTGTATTTTTTATTTGTTCCATCAGCAATTTTTATTATACTATATTTCTGCATTTTTATTACTAGGACTAGTTGCTTTCATATTTTTTCTTATTTAGAAATATATTGGGTATAAAATGTTAATTTTTCCATGGAGAATTTTATTCTCTGTGTTTCCTATTTGTATGTTGTGTTTTTATTATTGTCGCTATCCTATTATCTATAGTTTTGAATCTACCTCTTTTTTAATCTAATTTTTAAAACATTTCTTGTTTTTAAAACTTTATTTATTTTATTATTTTATTTTATTATAGCCAACTTCTAATATAAATTAATTTTAAAAATAATTAAGGAGTATAATTTATGCCCAACTTTTAAATATTTTTTCAGAAATTGTAGGCTCAATAAATATGTTTCTTTTTTATTATTTTTAAAATTTATTATTAATTGGGAGGTGAGACATTTATCACACTATTCCATAGTTTAATCATGGCAAGCAGTGTTGTACAAGTGCTACCACAATCAGTTTTTAAACTTTCTTTTCCTTCCTGGATCCCTTGACATCATTTCACTTTTACCTGTCCCCAACCCCCCAACTACTGTATCCATCTACCCCCCAAAACTCTTATTCGACTTGATGTCCCTATAGGTTATCAATCCTGGGTATAATACACCAAAAAAACAAAAAATATATATAACACAAATTCACAAGGGTAACCCCGAATGACATACACCACTCTGACAACCCAAATATAAACAAAACAAAAAATAGAACATGTTGGAAAGCAGATCAGGTCCATTGTGCATCAGAGGGGCGATCAACTGACACAGTTTTAACTGTTCAAGTCAGATTTATCTCCTTACTCTTCTATTGTCATCTCGCCAATGCCCCCTGTTTAGTAAGCACATCACTCACTCCCATCCCTCAATTATAGATAGAGGAGATCACTGGAGGCTTATTTCCTATGTAGTTCCCCCAAATGTATCTTGGGCACTCACTGACATCCGTGGTCTTCTGCAAACTGGATTCTCACAATTATGGCTTTGAGAGTAATTTTGCTTTTAACTTTGGATAATTTGATTTACCATCCTTAGGTGACTGATGATGGTGTGCTTCTTCCATGTGGACTTAGATGACTTCTTACTTAGATGGCTGCTTATTTAGAGACAAACCTTTAAGACCCCAGATGCTAATTTATCTGATAGCCAGCACCATGTAGTTTCTTTGCCAAATTTTTTATAGTACCCGTATTTTCTGCGTTCCCTTCCTGAGGGCATGTATTGAGCAGGGTCATGATGCAAGAACTAATTGCTCTTAAATGGGATCGAGGATTAGTTCGAGCCCCAAACCCATTCCTGGATCGATGTTTGTTTGTTTTTATCTGACTTTGGGTCCTGCTCAGAATCTCCTCATTAATTTATGGTAAAGAGTCTTATCGTTCATCCCCCTGATGCCATAGTGACCTTTACTTAATATTATCTTAATTATCCCCAGGTACTAATTTTTGAAAGCCCTGTTGAGAGAGGACTATGGGGCCAATGTGGGCTAACCCCATATCACAGCACCTGAATTATTCACTTTGTATGGATCCGATCCTTTCATGGATGGACGCTATTTACAAAAAACAGTGGCAGTTAATTAATTGTTAGGGAATTTACAATAATAATCACTGAGAATGTCAGTCACAGGATTTCTGGAATAATACATATCATTATATATTTTTTCTTTTATTATAATAAAGTATATGTTTCTTTGAATCCATTTCTTCTTCTCCCCCCTCTTTTTGCCTTCCAACTTTTCCTTTCTTTCCTCTATCTTTTGTTTCTAAGCCACTCTTACTTCTCTTTTTAAATTAAAACAATTTTTTTAGTATGATTTGATGATGGACAGATTTCTGTCTGAATTTTATGAGAGATGCAAACCTGTCAGTCTTCATTTACATGAAATTAAATTTTTATTCATATTAATGTTTTGTTTATGTGTATGCTTGTGTTTGTACACTCACATTTATGTATATCATGCAAATATATACACAAACATTTAAAAAAACAAAACACGCTGTCCTTGGGTCAATGCCAACTCATACTGACCCTAAAATGCCAGTGTAGAACCAGCCCTGTGCATTTCTGAGACTGTATTTTCATAGAAGTACAATGTTTCATCTTTCTGCTGCAAGGCCTGTAACCACCATGATAATAGGACTCCTACACACAAATAAACCATTACTACATATAAAAGAATTAATTCCATGTAGATGGAGACTGGCATAGGCCAAGGGATTCTGAGGGTAAGATGAACTTTTCTAATTGTACATGTTCTCATCAAATATGTAGTGCTAGGCACTGTGCTGAAACAATTGAAATACAAAGGTGTGTTAGTTCGGGATGACTAGAGAAACAGATCCAGGGAGACTCATGTGTGTATAGGAAAGAGCTTTATATACAAGAGCAATTGAATATTGAGAAAATATCCTAGCCCAGTCCAGATGAAGTCCATAAATTCAAAATTAGCCTTATGTCTGATACCAATTTATAAAGTCCTTTTCAGATGTACAAAGCCTATGCAATGATGCTGAATGCAGGAAGATCACAGGCCAGTGAGTGGGAAGGCTTGTGGACTAGTGGGTGTAAGCATCTCAGTGCTGACAGGGGTCTCCACATGGCTTTTCCAGCTCAGGGCACTAGTGTAGCTGCAGGTGTCCTGTCAGCTGCAGTGTCTCCCAGGGAGTGAGCAGAGAGAGAGTGTGTCTCTGGCCTCCAAGGAGGAATCCCAGAGTTCCCAGAGTCCTCAGAAGGCCATGCCCACACAGAGGTCTGATTTCCGGATTGGCAGGTTAGACTCCACACCTTCTCTCTTAATCCTCAAATTGACAACAGATTAGCTGACTACCACAAAAGGATTTCAAAAAGTTTGTGAAAAAATGGAATATGATGGTATAATTTAAGTTTTCCACTGAACTACTATATGATAATTGCTTATTTTTAAAATTAATTATTACAAAGCTAAAGGAAAAGTCAAAGAGCTAAAATATACAAGTTAGACTAAACATAAGTTTTATAACACACACTTTAGTTTTAGTAATTATTGGTATTGTTAATTTAATTTTAATTTGTAGGATGGAAATAATTTGGTGCTATCGAGACACTAATACATATAAAAATAGCAATGGAGAAAAAAATTAATGAATAATCATGCTTCCAATGCAAAATGTGATGGTTGAACAAATATTAAGAACACATTTCTCCAGGTGATTGATTTTTGCTTATGTTATTAACAATGAGTAATTGATTTTTTTTCTTATTGTCAATGATTTTTGTAGAAGGTTCCCTTAGAACTGTCTGATGGAAATATTGATCAATGATTTTAATGTTTTTTTTCTGTTTTCGACTTTAAGGGCCTTGATGTAACACTGTCTGTTTAATTATTATATATCTTATCCCATCTCCACTCTAAAACACTGTGTGGATGAAGCACATTCAAGCAGATAAAGGCTGTTAAATACAGTTTTGTTGACTAAACTGATTTTTTATTTCTCATAAGGACTCACTTTACAACACAAACTGAAACAACTTAACCAAATTTTTATTTAATTCATCATAGAAAATATGTTTTGCAGATATTAAATAAATATAGGACTGACTCAGTTGAGAAAAAGGTCATCCTGTGTTGGTAGTAATTAGAGTTTGAGCTGTTCACTACGGCTTCAGGTAAATCTACAGTTACCATTCCTCCTACACTCACAAATTACAATTGTGAGCATACATTCTGACATATGGATGGTTCTTTTGCTTGTGGCTGTATAGTGGTGAAGCAGGAGAACCTCAGCTTGAAGCTACAAATTCAAATCACAGTATTTAATATTTGAATCATCATAAACAACCTTGGCTGTCCTGTCGGAACCATAAGTTATTTCTTCATGGGCTGAAATTAGTTGTACAGATTGGGTGGCTTGAATATTTACCGCTAACCAGCATCAACACTCTTCTGTAGCTTCTCTCTGTGTATTTGTCTCTCCTGTCCTATTAATAAATTTCATAGCTTTCAATTAAATTATGAATTTATTTACCATTGCAGCATCATGTCACTAAGAAAGAGACAGTCTGTGCTTACATTTTAAGAAATAGATACTAATTCTTTTAATAAGGTGGTATAGTATCTATAACTGTGGATAGAAAAAAGTCCCACTGTTCACCAATACCTTATTTTTATCTTCTGTCTTTGTACATTTTTAAAAATAAGTGGCTGCACTGCAGTAATGCTTTCTGAGGCTGTCTAAACCTGCCAAAAGTAGAAATCATAAATGGTACAATGTGATGTCAACTTCAAAGACAGGATTACATTCCCCTTTCACTGAGACATGGTTTATGAAAACTGATAAGATGGTAGGATTTTACATTCTTGTTTTTAGAGTTCTGTTGATGTACCAAAGACCATTTAAAGTATGAAGAAAGCTCCCTGGTTGTTTTGAGTAAGAAATTTCAAAATATTCATCATATTCTCTGGATTTTATTCTTCTTATTTTCATACTAAAAGTTCCCAGTTGAAGTTCTGGGGAAAATTATGGAGTCCTAGTAAAAACACTCCTCACTCAGCAATCAGTTTGTCTTACTGTGGTGCCCGTGTGTTGATTTTATGCAGGGAGATACAATCAAGTTTATATACCATCAGAGTCACACATGGAGGTCAGTTTTCATTGGAATTTCCAGAATGAAACAAACAAGGAAGAAGAAAGAGATGCTCCACTTCTGAAAAGCCACTGTAAATCATAGTGAGGGAGAGCATTATTTGATATAGCAGAGTCTATTTTAATGTTGTGGATGCAACAAATATTTAGGGATATTTCCTTATTGATTTGACACCACTTGAAATGGGGAGAAGAAATTGCAAAAATCATTAGGAATTAGAGTTTTGAATGTATGAACTAAGAATTTAGGCAAATTAGAAATTGTCAAAAATGAAGTGAAATATATAAAGATTGATATCTTAGCCATTAATGAGCTGAAATTTTCTAATATTGGCTATTTTGAATTGGAAAATGATATGTTCCACTATGACAAAAATGAAACATTTGGGAAGAATGACTTTGCAGTCTTTGTTAAAACCAAATATTTAAAGATAAATCCTGGAGTACAATGCTGTTTATAACAGCATAATATCCATATGCCTACAAATAACTGCATCTCATTGTAAAGAAACAAAAATAATCACGACGGGAACAATAAACAAAATCATGATAACCAAAAAAACATTGAAGTATTTATATTGCACAAATCTGCTGATTAAGACCTCCATGAAATTTTGAAGGCAAGGATGTTCTTTGGGGACTAAAATGCACTTGATCCAAGCCATGGTATTTCCAATGACCTCATATGCATGTGAAAAGTGGACAATCAATTAGGAAAATTGCAGAAACATTGCTATATTTGAATTATAGGGCTGGCAAAGAATTATGAAAGTACCTTGGATTGCCAGAAAAACAAACATCTGCATTGGAAGAAGTACAGACAGACTGCTCCTTAGAACGAAGATGGCTAGCCTTTGTCTCACACACATTGTGCATGTGATCCAGGGCGACTAGAGACTAGTCCCTGGGAAAGACACCGTTCTTATTAGAGTAGGTGGTCAGCAACCAAGAGGAAGACCCTAAATGAGGTTGAGAGACCCAAATGGCAGAAATGGGCTGGGAGGTAACCCTTGTGAGGTTAGTGCTGGACCCGTCAGCAGGTTCTTCATAGGGATGGAATTGACTCAATAGCACCTGAGAACAACAGCATAAGGAAAACTAGTTCATATGGTTACTATTCAAATTTATGCATCTACCATTATGCCAAAATGAGGAAATTGACTTTTTTTTTACCAACTTCTGCAGGTCTAATTTTGATGAAAATGCAGTCAGGAGGCATTGCTAAATAGTGTTGAGTGGAAAATACGGCCTCTGTGATAGAAACAATGTAACAGAAGATGTGCTAGAGATTTGCAAGAATAACATCTTTTTCATTGAAAAATAATTTTCAACAACATAAATAATGTCTGTACACATGGATCTCACAGTATAGAATATTCAAGAACCAAACTGAGTGTTCATGTGGAATGAGACAATAGCCAAGGTCATCATCAGGCATCAACTGAGGAACAGACCATCAATTGTTCATATGAAAGATCAAGTTGCACCTGAAGAATATCAAAACAAGTCCTCTAGAGTACAAAAAAGACCTGGAATATATTTTGGAACCATGTAGAAAACAAATTTGACATTACCAAATGAAATTGTGTGATGACAGCCTCCCTGAACATGACGTGACGCATCCTGTGAAAAAAGGACCAAAAAGTCATTAAAAAGACAGGAAAGAAAAAAGCAGACAAGAATGGGTGTCAAGAGAGGCTCTTAACTCTGCTTTTGAAAGTAGAATAACTAAAGTCATATGGGAAAATGATGAAGTATAAGAGATAAATAGAAGATTCCCAAGGCTGTCTTGAGGAGAAGAATGAACTTGCCAAGAAGTGCAGTTAGGGATCCAGAAGGACAGCACCCAGTTGACACTCCCCAGCTGAAAAGGCTGACAGACAAAGTTGCTGCAGATTCAAGTTAGCACGCTGAAGGATTCCATGGGAAATATATTGAACAAGGCAGGATGCGTCAAGAAGAAAATGAAAGGAAAGCACAGAGTTATTGTCTTTAAGAGATTTGATCAAAATTGAACCATTTCAGGAGGTGACCTCTTACCAACAAATAATTGTATTGAAGTAATCCAAGCTGCTTGGAAGGCATTGGCAAGAAACAAACTCCAAGAATTGATGCAACACTGATTGAAATGTGTCCGCAATCAGATGCTGTGCTGGGGGTGCTCGGTGCCATGGAATTTGGAAGGAAGTTACCCAGCCAGTCAACTGGAAGATATATGTGCCTCTCCCAAAGAAAGCTAATCCTATAGAAGGCTGAGATTATTGAACAATATCATTCATATCACATGTATAAAAGTGATGGCAGATTATTCAGAAATAGTTGTAGCTGTACATTATTAGGAATTGCCAAAAATTGAATTCAGATTCAGGAGTGGGTGCGAAACAACAAGAAAAAAACATACCTGGGTGAAAGTAGACAATTCGCTTGTGTTTCCTTGACCGTACAAAGGCTTTCAGAAGAATGGAAGTCTAAGAAAATTTCATTGTGTTCATGCAGAACCTTTTCACAGACCAAGAAGCAGCTGTGTAAGTAGAATAAAGGAGATACTGCATGGCTTTGCCTGGGAAAAATGCGCATTATGGCTGGATCATTTCACTATTCTTATACAATATGTATGATGAGCAAATAATCGGAGAACCTGGACTATATGAAGCTGAATATGACATCAGGATTGGAAGAAGGCTATAATGTACAGAATATCTATAATGTACAGATAGCATTACCTTGCTGGCTGAGAGTCAAGAGGCTATGAATTACTTGTTAATGAACATCCAAAATGACAACCTTCAGTATAGAAGCCATCTCAATATTAAAAAAATATTTGGCAAGTTTGCATCCACTTTACCCTCTGTTTATTGTATCTTACTTTCATCTCTCTCTCCAATACTGTCCTCATCATAGGAGAGTTATGGAGCCTCGGGGGCATCGTGGTTACGTGTTGGACTGCTGAACACAAGGTGAGGAGACCGACACCAGCAGCCACTCTGTGGGAGAAAGATGGTCCTTTCTAGTTCTGTACCGAGTCACTAGCTTAGAACCCATAGGAGCAGTTTTACTTTGTCCTGTGGGTTTGCTCAACATTGGAATCAACTCAATGGCAGTGAAATAAAGTGGTGACATTACATTACTATGACCATATTGTTCATGTGGAAAAAGATAGTTTATTTTAAACTCCTTATTTATTTGAACTTCAGTTTTGATATTGACCAGTATTACATCTTATTATTTAATAACATTTCACACTGATATCCAGTCCCTCTGTCAGTTAAAAATAACAGAAATAATGCATCATACACTTTTGCAATTTAATAAGTAAAATACATGGATTTGAAGGGGGCAGGGTGAGGTTAAAAAGAATCTAAAACCCCATTAGAAAACTTTCTTTTGTCTGCCTAATGATGTGTAAGAACAGTGAGAGTCACAGGGGATGGTTTCTCTTGGAAGAAATCAATTACTGTCTTATCCACTTGCTCCCTCTGGGGATAGAATGAATGGCAATGCAATTCTAGTTGGCATAAAACTAGAAAATATCTCCCATTTTTGGCTAGCATTTGAAAACTTTTTAATTGAAGAAGATATTGACGCTTTTGTTTACATGATTTCTTTGTCTCCTATTTATTTCGTTGAATTGCAGAAGCAATTTGAATTACACTGGATTAATACAATTCAATTACTGAACTTCTTAACTTAAGTTTGATTTACTGTCTTTGTAAGAATTTCAGAAATATTTACATTACCTTTTGTTTTCTAGATAATTTAAAATTCAGTAAGATGGCTTTGAATAAACTTAAAAACTTTTGATATGAAGGTACAATTTCAATATCTAGCTGGTGGCCCTGATCATTAAAAAAAAAGAGACAGGACAAATTACTAATGTCTCTTCTCTTTTAGTTATTGCATCAGCCAACTACCTATCTTTCACAACCTTGGCACTGAGCTAAAGATACAACTATCTTAAATGTGAAGACCATAAATAACAGAGGTAAATTTTTGGCACAAGTAATCCTAAAAGAATATTTCGGGGATGGGGTTACTAAAGATTCCCTTACCTTGCATAATAGTTTGGCGTGGATCCAAATCAAGCAAGCTATCACGTACTTATCCCCGACCAGAAATATCTACTGCTAAGGCATTGACTAAATTATGTTCCTCTAAGGCTAGAAAACTTTCCATGAAACTTGGTGCGGTATGCTAAATAAATCAAAGTAAAGTTAAAAAAAAGTAAAGAAAAAGACCCTGAAAAGACTTTCATATGCTAGATAGATAAATGAGTGAAGTAAATTCGTAATGTAAAAAGAGCCGAGGATTAGATAAACTGGAACTATATCACCGAATAAAGTCACGTAAACTCAACTAAAACATATATGATTGTTTTGTTTGACCAATTTGCATTTTTGGAGACTACCTCAGCATTTTCTGAGCTACTTTAGTTTCATAAAATTCCATAGATGAAAACTTTTGTGATTACCAACGTTGGAGAAACTTTGTATAGATCCATCTCCCTTTGCAGATTTGTAACGTGCATCAATATGTTGTTGTCCAAATGATTATGTCTCTATCACAAGTTTCACCAGCTAACTCCTTAGGAAATAGAAGAAAACATTCTAAAATATAAGATTACCATTTCATTTTATTTGCATGTTATGATGTAGAAAACATTAATACAACAGTGTAATTTTATATTTATATAAATGCAAACACACATATTTGAGAGCAGAACCCAAATGTTTTTGATAAAGTATATAAAGAAAAAGGTTGTAGATTTATACATGTAAGAATATTATAGATTTCATAATAAATAAAAATATGCTTTTCATATATATATCATCATGAATGCTGATTATATATGAGTCTGCCATTAATTAAGATGCACTGATACACTGTTATTTAGAAATCATATCCACTAGTTATTTTCAGATGATGTGCCTGCCTTTACCATATCTACTAAACTAATGATAAAAATCAGAATTTTGGAGTGTACTCTTCAAATTTAATTATTCTTGACAAATTTTGGTAATAGCGTACAGAACTAAAACAACGCTCAATTAGGAAAGGTTTGGGATTCTATCTCTCGTTGCATCCTAACAAGGTTTGATCCTGCCAGGGTTGCACAGTGGTGGTAAAATCTCTGTCAGAAAGAGAAGAGAGCCTAAATGATAGGTACTATATCAGAAAATTTCATGCCAATTTTCTAAGCTCCATTTCCCACAGGGTAATATTAAGGGGATATCTACGCACATAGTGGGCTGCATTGCAGGAGAGAAAGCCTGAGTTTGGGAAACCTAAATTATAATAATTGTAAATAAGCTTGCTTGCCTTTTGCTTTGGAAGAAGACACTGTGTTAGAAGGATATTTGCCAAACAAATATTTTTGAAATATTTGTGTCCAGCAGGAAAGAAATCCAGGGCTTTGCTTACAAGATATGCAGAAGTGAGAGCAAGGTGAAAGAATATTTCCCAGGCTAAGGGCCACTGTGTTTTGTTTTAAAAGGGGTAAGCCACCATGGGCTACAGTGGGATTCCTCCACTCTTGCAGTTTGATGGTGGGGCTGAAACGATTGCATCTTGGGGACAATGTTACCCTATTCTTGTGCTAGTTCCTTGCCGTAGAGAGCTTCCCTTTCAGTTGCCTTTCAGGTCTCACAATCACAACCGGAAGATAACCAACCCAAAATAGACAGACACAAAAAGTTTGCCTCCTTGCGCATGCACAGAGCCTGGGGGTTAATAGAATCAATCTAGTAACATCCCCCCAACTCCACTCCCAGTGCCCCCCGCCCCCACAGCCAAGACCCTAGTTTCCTGGAACACAAAACTCTGAACAACACCTTTAAGTCTGGGCAGTGAAGGAAAAATTGCATTGCCTTTTACATACTGTGCACATGATTTCAATCAATCCCATTTTAAGCCCATTCTCTTTCATGGATATTTATAACTTACTTACCTATGAATTTCCCTATAATTCTAAAATTACCAAGATAGTCAGGGAGTTAGAAATGAAAAACTATCTTCCTGACACTTATGAATATATGTCTACATACATACACACACTGTATATACTCCAGGATAAGCAGACCTGA
The DNA here is from genome assembly GCF_050624435.1 of Tenrec ecaudatus. Classification (NCBI taxonomy): domain Eukaryota; kingdom Metazoa; phylum Chordata; class Mammalia; order Afrosoricida; family Tenrecidae; genus Tenrec; species Tenrec ecaudatus. The sequence goes on from NC_134531.1 coordinate 298,482,582, forward strand.
CTATCAGCTGAGGCACCTAATTTTACCACAAAACTGCATAAAAATGTGCTGAAAATCTCAGCTTAGACAGGAGTATATACTGTGCGTGTGTATATATGAAAAGTTTACATAGCGAGAAGGAATGTAACAGCTAATTAGTCTTCACAGCAGTGCAGAGGGTTCAGCTCAACTCACTTTCCTGGAACAGCTAATGTACTGGAGGTCCTTCAACTTACACAGGATGTTCGTCCAAAGTCAAGCAAGCAGAGAATGGAGTCTTCCCTCAGGCAAGACAAGCAGAGTGTGACAGCAGAAGCAGGAAAATGAGAAGTTGAGGCACAGCAGAGGCCAGTTTGCTGGAGCATCGCCAAGCAGTCCGGCTGGATCCTCAAGAAGTATGACACTCAATGGACCCTCAAGCTCTAGTGATGCATGCCAAAGTGACAGGATCCATGGGTTGGCTCAGCCCACAGTAGCGCAGCACACGGCTAAGGACAGGACTAGCTCAGGCAGCAGAGGGCTAGTCCGATCACCAGGGATAAAAAGGGAAGGGGGCCGGCCTTGGAAAACTATTGATCTTGTTGCCCTCCGAGCAAGCTGTGACCTGATTACACTCCGCCCACATGTTTCTATGGTAGCCTTGTTGGCACAATAAGACTAATTGTCACAGGTTCCCAGAGATAGAATTTTGTCCACACAGGGCAGAGTCCCTTTTTTGAACTCATGTACACCGCATGTGGATATTCCCTTTCCCTGGGTTGATGACTAGGTGGGGTTGGAGGGAGGCTCACATTTGCTGTGCCTTCCTCACTTAGCAGAAGTCTGGGAATTCACAATTCTTCATGTGTTCACAGAGCAAATAGCCAATTGGATTAAGTCCAGGTGGAGCAATGTATCACTCACCCTTGGTCAAGGTACTGAGAGTATTCACACAGCATAGAGATTTAAAGACACTGGGAATTGTCTATTTGCTGGGGTTGGTGTGGTAGGCCTTTGAGATGGAAAGACGGCTGCCTTGACTTCCACAGAGCTTAGTCTAGTCAAGAGCTGTATTTCAGTCCAGCAGCTGACAGTAAAGGGACGTCAGCAGACCTATGTCACAGTGGTACACTGAATTGTATGTGGAAGTCTGCATTACCCAAGTATATCTTTGTGTTCCAGAGAACACTCCCTCTGGCGATTCCATGACTAAAGGACCTATCTCTTGTATCCAAAAGACAACAGTGACATCAGAGGAGCAGCAGCAAAACCAAGAGCTAGGACATGAGACAGAGTGGTGGATTTCCTGGCCGTGAAGCAGGTAAAGCTGAGTGCTTGGGGTCAAGAGGCTGGCTTATGGAGTAGGGTGCCTCTGGGCATTTAATTGGTGGAGTTGGGCTTTCAGACCCACCGAACTTTGGTTGAGGTCTTCTGGACTGAAGCTTACAGCTGAATGGAATGCTGTTTGGGCATCTGTTAGCAGTCATGAAAGAACTTTGTAACACATTCCAAAAGAACAAGTGTATCCTGATCATTTCTCACTTACATTACAACCAATTAATGTCCTTAAGCAATCTTTTAATCATAAATATTTTAGTGAGTTTCTATGAAGCTGTTGCAATGAATATTAGAACCCAAATATAAAAGTGAAAAATGTTCGTTTAGACAACCCACTTTTGACACCACATGCCTGCCCTGGCTGCTTATTGTATTTCTCTGCTTTTTTTCAGAGCAAAAATTCTTAAGAGGTGTGCGCTTCACAACCTCTGTGCCTCTACTTAAAATTCACTCATTTCCTACTCCACTCCACTTTCTGTTCAGAACCTTAAATGAAATGGCTTACCAATGATACACACAATGCCAAGTTCAATGTTCATTTTTCTAACTCTCATCATACTTGACTTTTCAGTAGTGTTCAATGTACTTGGTCACACCTTTCTCCTTGGAATTTTGGGCTTCTGAGTGTTCTTCTCCTTAGTGCCCATCTCCTTTGCAAACCATTCATCCATCTGTCTTTGTTCACCACTTCTTCTCTATAATGTTTTAAATATTGAAATGCATTGAAGTAATCATACTTTCCTCCCTCTTTTTCCCTACAAATGTTTTTTCTCTACAAACTCTCTCTACGATGCCCACATTGACCCCAGGAAGTTACATAATTAATGCATAGCTATATTTTACCTATTCTTTACTTGTAGCATCTGTAGCGGTATTTTCCCCAGCTTGAATAAACATATATTATTGCTAGCTAGACAGAAGTGGACAAAGGGGGAACATTTGGCAATGGAAGGACTTCTGGCACAGAAGGAAGGTGGAGGCACACTCTCTCCATGCTTGCCAGCACAAGGAAAGGTAAAGGGCAGATGAGACCAATTTTCTCATCAATGGAAGACACAGTTAAGTGATTTGCACAGACATGAAATGGTAATAGTGGACATTCACAGTAGCCCCAGAGCAATTGATTTGATCTGTGACTTTGAGGCCTGGTAACAAGGACATAGTATGAACCCTGGGGTGCACTTACCTGGAAAGGGAGGGGAGGTGTTCTATGGAAAGCCGGCAAACTGCAGAAGAGCCAATGGAAAGTCAGAAAATGGAGGAAGGTCTCCCATTGCCAAGATAAAAACCTAACTCTTCATCCCTGGACTGATCGGATTAGTGGGGCCCTCTGATATTTCACACTGAAATATTTCTTATGCAACTCAGTTGTTCCATTCAAACACTTTCTTTGGCTTCCGTCTGAAGGCTGTCCCTCATCTGAACACTTTCTTGTGAAGACCAAAATGGAGAGAGGAGGAACTTGCAACTCTTAGCCTCCTCCAGGTTACATGATTATTCTCCTGAACTCCAGATTATATGTCCAGTGCTTTGTCTTCATTATTTCTAATGAATTTCAGAATTGTTTGTTAGGTGCTACTGAGTGGGTTCCTACCCTATTTTTATCAGAACAAAACAGATGGGCAAATTTAAGTCTTGATTTTCTTCAAATAATCATCTGTGTTTTTGGTTCGCTCATTTATCCCCACCCTTGGTTTATCTTCCTGTTTCTTTCATATGCTGTCAATAAGCTCGTGCTATTGGTTCAACCCATAAATAAAATTGAGATTTGTATTTTTCCCATTTCTCAGCCACCACAGGAGTTTAAGATAAAAATACTATTTTTAATCTCCTTATTCCTATACTTATCCCTCAACAAACTTTACATCCATCATAGCATCTTCTAGAAATATAAATTGAGTTATATTACTCTTGAATTCCCACAGGGATTAGCAGAGTTTGTAAAATTTACGCACCACTTTGGCCCTGGCTATATTTCCAACCTATTAATACACCACTTTCTCCAGACTATTCAAGGCACACTGGCTTACTGATTCCTCTCCCAAGATGCAAGGGACATTTCCTTGGGGTCAGGCCTCTAATAACACTGACATTAAGAACATGCTTTGCACATAGTATTCAACAAATATCTGTTAAATGACACATAACTTTCATCAATAGCTTGTTAAATAAATAAATATGTTATTCCTCTATCCATGTATCCATCCTTTTCAAACATAGATATATTAATTCCTTGCTACATTATTATTTAGAAAAAATTAAATGATTCTTGTATATATAAAGTGCCGCAATAACTCTAGGAAACATATATTTTCGTATCTAATAGTTTTTTTGTTTTCTTTTTAGGTTGCTCATTTCATTCCCTTTAACAGAAACACATATTTGTTACTTAAACGTGGCGGTTTGGCTGTTTCCTTTAGACTCTTACTGTAATTGATTGGTAGAATCATTGTTGTGGGAAACCATATAGCTTAATGGAATTCTTGAGGACTAGGAATTAAAATTTGTTCTGACTTTATGCTTCTATTATATTCTTGACCCTGGACACATCCATATCTAGAGAATAACATTAGTATAATATCTATAACAAGGATGAATGACTTTATGAAGCAAAGGGCTATACAACTCGATTTCTGACCAAATCAGAGTAAATCATAAATATGAATAAAGTAAAACATGGCTTTTGTTTTGCTTTTCTAGTTAGGTGCCATTGACTTTCTTTCAACGCCTAGTGACTCCACATAGACCAGAATAAAGCCCTGCTTGTCCTTTACCATCCGCACAATCAGTGCCATGTTTGAGCTCACTGCAGCAGTGACTGTGGAATTCTTCCTTATTATCCCTGTTTTTCACTTCCCTCAACTTGACCGAGTCTCATGTCTTTTCCAGGGAATAGTCCTTCCTGATAACATGCCCACAGAACATGGGATAGCCTCTTCTCACCCTCATTTCTGAGAATCCTGGTAGCTATACTTCTTTCAAAACAGACACATTTGTTCTTGTCGTGGTCCAAGGAATAGTCCATGTTCTTCACCAACAGTGCTATTCAAGTACATCAACTCTTCAGTATTGTTCATGTATTGTCCAGGTTACACATGCTTATGAGGCAATTGAAAATAACAAGGCTTTGATGAAATGCTGCTTAATACCCAAAGTAGCATTTTTGTTTTCTAACACTTTAAAGAGTTATTTTACAACAAAGTTGTGAACTTGAATTTTTTTCAGCCACTTCCATGAGTGTAAGTTGTGGATCCAAGCAAAATGAAATCCTTGTCTATTTCAATCATCTTTTTTTTATTGCAGCATTGCCTAATGGTGTGGTTTGAAATATTGTTTGTTTCCTTAATGTTGAAATGTTATCCACACTGACGGTCATACTCTTGGATCTTAGTCATTACATGCTTCAAGTGCTGTAAGTTTTCATCAAGCAAGGTCGTGTCATCTTATATCCTATGTTGCCAATGAGTCTTCCTCCAGTGCTGAGGTCTTGTTTTGATTCATGAAGTCCAGCTTCTCAGGTTATTTCCTCAGATTATTGAATAAATATTATAGTGAAAGTATATCACCTTGATACATGCTTTCTTGATTTAAAAATATGAAGCATTCTCTTGTTTCTCTGGTGAATGTACAGGTTTTTCAGCAGCACAATTGAGTATCGCCTGTGAGTTGTGTGTGGCCCTCTAAATGAATTTTCGAACCTAACATAGAGTTTTGTGGGAAGACCAGTTGGTGTCAGAATATGTAAAAAAGGATGGACCACGTGGGTATGTCTGAGCCCTACCTCATGGCAATAAGGAGGCCAGAGAAGGTCATAAATGTCCGCGTCCTTTGCAGAATCCCATCCTGACATTCATTTTAGTCTTTGACTTCTTCCTGTTATCTTAATGGCCTTTTCCTCTCCTCATCTATGGTATCCTTGGTGGTGCCGTTGGGTAGGCATTGAACCACTAACTGCAAGTTTACAGTTTCAAACCTACTAGCCATTCCATGAAAGAAAGATGAAGCTGTAAGACTTTAGAAACCTTATATAGTGTCACTGTGAACTGATATTTACTAGATGGTGGCACTTTTTGGTTGTTTTTGGTTTTTTGTCATCTTATATTTCTCTAGTCTTTGGTTATTAATGCTTAAGGGGTCACATACATTCTTCAGCAGGTGTGATAGGCTTTGTGTCAACTTGGCTAGCCCTGTATCATTAGTAATATGGCAGTAAGGCCTTTCTCTATAAGGTGCATGTCACAGCCTGATGACATCTCCTTCGGGGTGTGGTCTATTTCATATGTATAATTCGACTGTGGACAATCTTCTCTGCCTCTTTTATCCTTTCTGCTGGCTTGTCTATTTGTTTATTTATTACTGCTGGTTTAGATCCTATGTCTGGTCTCTTGGTCCATGTTCTGCTACCCTGCGGTATTATCTACTGATCCTGGAAGCCATCAAGGTCTGCCATTACATCTGATCTGCCTATACCTCTGCACTCACCAGTCTCTGATATCGTGGTTTCCATACTTCTCAATTTCCTAGCTTTCCAGCTTCAGGTAGCCACATGAGTCAGCAAAAGCCTTCAGCATAAGGTTTGACAACCAAACTGGTCTCAAATGCTTCTACAACTGTGTAAGCCATTCCCTGTATCACTGGTTTTGCTACTTAAGAGAACTCAATCTAACACAGATGGACTCTAATTTCACATAGTATATGATCTGGATTGTACTTTGACTCTCATGTACCTGTTTTGATTTTCTTCAGCTTTAAGTTTAATTTCCATATGAGTAATGGATGGTCAATTCTACAATTAGCCTGTGACCTTGCTTTAACTGATGATAATGAGTTTCTGGATCATCTCTTTCTACAGGTATAGTCAACTTTGACTTTTTGTATTCCAGCTAGGAAGGTCCAATTGCACAGTCACTGTAGATGTTTTTGATGAAAGGTGTTTCGAGTGAACAGATCCTTGCTTGAGCAAAACTGATAACACAATCTTGGATGCCATTCACCAAGGCCATTCTTGTTTACGCCGCTCATATTCCAATCACTGGTAATCATCAATGTCTCTTGATTGCATATTTGATCAAATTCAGATTGAAGACAGTGATAAAAATATTTAATTTATTATTTTGGATACAATGGTAAATCTAATGAATTGACCTTAAAACTTTCCTGTACTAAAAACAACGGGACCGACAGTTCTGGGGGGACTTGGGGTGGGGGGGTAGGGGGGGTAAGGAAGTGGTGTTAACAAACCCAGGGACAAGGGAAAAACAAGGGACCCCAAATGGTAGAGAAGGGGGAGTGGCAGGCCTGGTGGGAAATGATCAAGGGTAAGGGTGCTTAGAGAAGAGGTATACTCTAGCCCAGGTGGCGATGAAGCATGGTAGTAGGGCAGGAGGAAAGTCAAGGGAGATGGAGGAAAGAGCCAGGAGTCAAAGGGCATTCATGGAGGTCTAGACAAAGACATGTACATGCAAATATATATAGGAGGATGGGGAAATAGATCTATGTGTCTATATTTATAGGTCAAGTATTAAGGTGGCGGAAGGACCTTGGGCCTCTACTCAAACACTCCCTCAATGCATGAATACCTTCTTTTATTAAATTGGAACTCTATGATACTCACTCTCCCGACACAACGGCTGGAGTCAAAGTGGGTGAACAAGTAAACGTGGTGAAGAAAGCTGATGGTGCCCGGCTATCAAAAGAGATAGTGACTGGGGTCTTAAAGGCTTGAAGATAAACAAGCGGCCATCTAGCTCAGAAGCAACAAAGTCCACATGGAAGAACACACCAGCCTGTGTGATCGAGTGGTCCCAAAGGGATCAGTTACCAGGCATCAAAGAACAAAAAATCATATCATTGACTGCACACCTCCATGATAGGATCGCTGAAGACAAATGGGTGCATAAGCAAATGTGGTGAAGAAAGCTGATGGTGCCCGGCTATCAAAAGAGATAGTGTCTGGGGTCTTAAAGGCTTGAAGGTGAACAAGCGGCCATCTAGCTCAGAAGCAAATAAGCCCACATGGAAGAAGCACACCGGCCAGTGCGACCACGAGGTGCCCAAGGGACCAGGTATAAGGCATCATGCAAAAAAAAAAAAGATATAAGTGTGTGTATGTATGTGTATATATGTGTATATTTATATATGTATGTGTATATATGTATATATATATCATATTAAATGAAGGGGGAAGTGCAGAGTGGAGACCCAAGGCCCAAGTGTCGACCAATGGAGATCCCCTCATAGAGGGGTTTAGGAGAGGAGATGGGTTAATTAGGGTGTGAGGTAGTATCGATGAAGAACACAGCTTTCCCCCAGATCCTGGATGCTTCCTCCCCCCAACTACCATGATCCGAATTCTACCTTGCAGGGCTGGATAGGACAGAGGCTGTACACTGGTGCATATGAGGGTTGGAGGTACAGGGAATCCAGGGTGGATGATACCTTCAGCACTAAGGGTGTGAGGGACGATGCTGGGAGAGTGGAGGGTGAGTGTGTTGGAGTGGGGCAACTGATTACAGGGATCCACATGTGACCTCTTCCTTGGGAGGGGGACAGCAGAGAAGGGGGGAAGGGAGACTCCGGATAGGGCAAGATATGACAAAATAACGATGTATAAATTACCAAGGGCATATGAGGAAGGGGGGAATGGGGAGGGACGGGGGGGGGGGGGAAAGAGGACCTGATGCAAGGGGCTTAAGTGGAGAGCAAATGCCTTGAGAATGATTGGGGCAGGGAATGTATGGATGTGCTTTATACAATTGATGTATGTATATGTATGGATTGTGGTAAGAGTTGTATGAGTCCCTAATAAAATGTAAAAGAAGAAAAGAGAAAAAAATGATTAGGGCAAAGACTGTACAGATGTGCTTTATACAATTGATGTATGTATATATATGAACTGTGAAAAGATTTTTATGAGCCCCAATAAATTGTTAAAAAAAAAGAGTTGTACGGACCCCCAATAAAATGACTTAAAAACAAACAAACAAACAAATAAATAAATAAATTTCTTTCTGACTTATTATTAAAAAAAAAAAACTTTCCTGTACTTCCATCTATTTCATGTTTCAAAGGTTACAATTTTCCTAGATTACTACTTCATTTATTCTACATTCCAATTATTAATTAAATAGCTATATTACTAATTGCATAGCTATATTATTAATTAAATAGCTATAATAATAAATCATTAAAAGCTATATTTTCTCATTTTGTATAGGATATTATCCTATTACTGACAGTATTGTACTTCAACGCAGATCTTGAAATGTTCTGTTGGAAAATGAATGTGACCCAATTTCTCTTAACCTTGGCATTCCCAGGCTAGTAGATCTTAAAATTCTCTGATTCTAATTGCCAAGTCTAGTCGATTCTGCGTACTAAATCCTAGCATATTTATCATCAAGTGTTCCATTTCATTTTTGAAAGTTTACAGTTTTTCTAGATTCATGCTTCATTCATTCTATATCGCAATGATGTTCTTTAATGGCCATTAAAAGCTGTGCTTCCTCATTTTGAATTACACCACATCAGCAAATGGAGGTTCCCAAAGCTTTGCTCCATCAGCATCACTGAGGTCAATGTGTCTTTGCGGAGGAAGCTCTCCCATGGTCATGCTCTGAATACCTTTCAGTCTGAGGGGTTATTTTCTTGCATTATGTGAGACAATGTTCCAATGTTATTCTTCATGTTTTCACTGGCGAGTGATTTTTAGAAGTAGATCGCCCAATTATTTCTTCTTAGGCTGTTTTGGTCTGCAAGCTCTGCTGAAACTTGTTCACTCAGGGGACCCTGCTTGTGTTTGAAAAACAGAGGGGTAACTGATCACATCCCAGAAACAAACTTGTCCCCACAATAGGACACTGACAGACTTTATGGTTTGCTATAGAAAAATTAGAGATTTTAAAGTACAATTAAAATCAATCTAACAGCACCTCTCCAGAAGCCTTATCTGAAAATATCCGTTTTACAAATGAGAAAATAAAGCTTCCTGCCTACATATGCACCACCATCATATAGAGTGGGAAGTTCTTTAAATACAGTCTTAAAGGGTAATAATTTTTGCTCTGTGTGTGTGTGTGGTGTGTGTGTTTTCTTTCTAACGTTTTAATTTGGAGTTGGAGCAGTTTGAGTACAGAGCAGTTTATGAATTTTATATTCAACAATTCAATCACACTTTGTTTAATATCATTGATTGAAATCCTCTCCCTGTGCATACTGTTTCCATTTATTATTTCCTAATCCTTCTGAACTTTGTTCTTTGGCAATTGCTGGCTTTTTGATATTATGTGGTGGATGGTTTTAAGGTTTGTGCATCTCACTAGTGTTCTTTTTCCTTTTATAGGTCTGTCTGTAACTTGGGTCATAGGGGTTAGTTCCGTCCCAGAGCTGAGGGATGAATCATAGCCATAGTCTTAGGGTTCCCCCAGTTACTATCTAGTAAGCCACGTCTCCTTTGCGGAGTTGAGATTTGTTCCACAGTTTTTGCCCACTTTATGCAGAGCCTTCTAATGTGATCTCTTTCAGAACAATTGGTAGTAATAGCCACATACCATATAGTTCTTCGAGTTTCAGGGTTGTAAAGACTGATGTTTTTATGGTTCCTTAAATTATTGGGCTAATTGTTTCCATGTATTTTTTAATATTCATAATTCATCTTTATTTTAGATGGGGAGAGATCAATAGTTTCATGGTTTATAACCATGTGCTGCACGGTCTATATATGAATGATATAAGAATGAAACAATTTATTCACATTACAAAATCACCAAATATATAAACATTTTCATAAATGTATCCTAACTTAATCGCTGGTTTTCATACTGACTGAAGTAAATTACAAGAGTACGATCACAAGAGATTGGTTAAAATGTATATTTCTATGTTCAAATCTTTTTCTATCAGTCATTAGTATAGAGTAAATTGTCACATAGTTGCTATACATTTTGATAGCCAGGCACCAAGGCTTGAAGGTAAACAAGCATCCATCTAGCTCAGAAGCAACAAAGCCCACATGGAAGAAGCACACCAGCCTGTGCGATCATGAGGTGTCAAAGGGATCAGGTATAAGGCATTATCAGAACAAAAAAAATCTTACCATAGTGAATGAGGGGGGAGTCCAGACTGGAGACTCAAAGCCCATTTGTCGGCCACTGGAGATCCCCTTGCAGAGGGGTCTAGCAGAGGAGATTTGCCAATCAAGGTGTGATATAGCAATGATGAATAATACAACTCTTCTCTAGTTCCTAAATGTTCCCCTCACTATCATGATCCGAATTCTACCTTGCAAATCTGGCTAGACCAGAGGATGCACACTGGTACAGATAGGAACTGGTAACACAGGGAAACCAGGGCGATGATCCCTTCAGGACCAATGGTGTGAGTGGCGATACTGGGAGGGTAGAGGGAGAGTGGGTTGGAAAGAGGGAACCGATTACAAGGATCTACATGTGACCTCCTCCCTGGGGGATGGACAACAGAAAAGGGGGTGAAGGGAGAAATTGGACAGGGGAAGATATGAAAAAAAATAATTTATAAATTATCAAGGGTTCTAGAGGGAGTGGGGAGAGGGGAGGGAGGGGAAAAATGAGGACCTGATGTCAGGGGCTTAAGTGGAGAGCAAATGTTTTGAGAACGATGAGGAAATGAATGTACAGATGTGCTTTCCACAATTGATGTGTGCATGGATTATGATAAGAGTTGTATGAGCCCCTAATAAAACAGTTAAAAAAAACAAAAGAAGAGTAAGTCAAGCTTGCCAAAAATAAAATGAAGAGTGTGCTGTGATGTCTGAATATAAAAGGTACAGTTTAAATGCTATCATGGTTTTGACTGAATATTTGAACTACAATTTGAATTCTAGGAGGTTATTATCAAAACCAACATTGATATTTACATTTTATTAATTAGCATGGCAGGAGACACTAATTTTTTTTCATCTGATTCCATACATTTTCCATGTCCTTTGGTCATAGATTTATTTGTTTGGATGTCCTCTTGAGCTTCATTCAATTACATCAATTTCTGTTGCAGTCAAATCGAATCAGCCTCACAGACATATAGGCTACCCAGTAAAGTTGCTCCATAGGGTTCCCCTGGCTTTAACTTTATGGAAGCAGCATACCAGGCCTTTAATTGCCATTGTTTGTGGTGCCAGTAGGTGGGTTTGAACTAAAAACAATTAGATAAGTAGCTGAACACACACTGATAACACAACTATGGCCTTATTACATTAAAAAAATTACCAACTTACCTCTTGATAGCCTATTGATTAGGACAGGACAACACACAGGATTCTCTTTCTCATTGCTTCTTCCAAGTGTTCATGGCTGTCTCAATTAGGAAGCCTTCGCAGATTGTTCAAGTATCTCATTCTCTTACAGTAGTGTTCTCTTATGGTTACTTGAACTAAACCAGCATTATGCCAATTTAATGTTGAATGCAGTCGTTGATTGTCATATGGAACAATAGCAAGAATTAAAACAAGAAGTTTGAGAAAGGCCTCTTAGATTTGACCAGCTCTCTCATCTAAATGATCAGAAGGCTATGTAACCCATTATCTATAGATTGTATCATTTGCACCTTGAATTAGGCAGTTTGTTGGAGTAAAATAGACATATATTTGGACTATGCAGAAAAAATGAAATATGAGAGAGAGCTTGGGAAAAAAAACAATAAATAAAACCTCGTGATCCAAGATAACCTTTGACTTTCTCCTTTTCTGTACCATTTTGGATATGGTTCACATAACTATGATAACAATATCTTTCTTGAAACATTGACATGAGGTCAGCAAAGTTAGCAAAATATTAGTCATCTGTGAATGGTACATTCTTAGGAAGTCACTTTGAAAAAGTACACAATCACGGCATACTTTTATTCTTTTTCAGTACTTGAAAAGCCATGTTTGGGATAAAACTATGCTCTTTAAAACAGAGCATAGAGTAAAGCAATGATTTTTAGCAGAATTTCTGTAAATCATTGATAGGTTATAAATTTTCATATCCAAACATCCTCATGCACATGGGAATTTTAACTCTTTTGACTATTTTGTTTTCATATTAGACGTCTAAGTTCAAGCTCCAAAGGCTTGCAAGCAGAATTTTCCGTTTTAGTTGTCCTGTGCATTTCACTGCGCACACCATCAATAAGGTACCTTTCAAAAGTAGGATGGTATTTCTCCTTTTAAAGATCACAAAGCTGCCCAAATATTTTATTATTCTAGACAACAGCTGAATTTAACAGCTCTTTACGCTCTTGACCATGTCCTTATAGGAAATTTTATCGTTCGTACCTAGTACATGTCTTTTAAAATGTCATTTCTGCCGTCTCTTCAATTTGCAAACAGAGATTATACTGCATGAAGCAGTCTGTTTGCTTTAAAACAAAAGGCAATTGCGCTCTAACCATAGATATGATTTTAAAGAATTCTTTTTGCAATTAAATCTTTCATATTTTTAGACATAGTCATAGGTATTCGTATAAGGAACAGATTGTTTAAAAGATTAGAATTTTGTTTTTCAAAGGGTTCGATGATTATTTGGACTAAAAGAGTGCAGGTGTGAATCATTGGTCTAAATGTCACACATTGGACATGAACAAAAGCTATTACTATGTGAATGTTAAAGTGTGGATTTGGGTTCAGCTCCTAGTTTCCCCATGGCCTGGTGCCCAGTCTCCACAATTACACTTACTTTAGCCCTGATGATAGCAGCCTCCTTTGAGAAGAGACACTTAAATGGTCCCTTGGGTCTAGTACTAAGGAACCCTCCTAACAAAGGAAAGGAGTGTTTCAGCGAGTTCTGTAATCACTCCATGGGCAAAAATCACAGGGGTCGGGTGTGTAGGGGGACGGGTGGTGGGGAGCTCTGAACCAGAACCTAGTACACTGATTCTATTTTTACCATCCAGCCTCCCAATATTGGCCTCCTTACCTCTCAATTTTCTGGCTTAACTGCAGAAGAACTAGGCGGGGGATTCTACCTGAACACCATCTTGACTCCTTTGTTGATGAATGAATTGATTTTAAATGTTGAGCACATCTACAAATTATCATTGCAGCAAAATCTAAACTAGTGTTTGATCAAACAACTTGGATATATAACTGAGGCTAGCTGATACATAAAAATAATGAACATGGGTGGTTATTTATTTATTTTAGCCATTATAAATTAATTACTATAATGGTTAAAATAACCATTCTTGCACCCAAGCTCCAAGAACGACAGCATGCAGTAATTTCCCCAGGCTGCTGTCAAAATGTGCTCATAATCCCAGGTTCACAGAGATCTTCTGAGAACTAACCATGAGACTTCACATCAGAGTTCCACTCTATGCTATCAGACCACTCCTTCAACCCCAGGCTTTGTATCTAACCTCCCCAGATAGGAAAGGAGTGACCACATAGGCCATCCCCTTTGCCCCTGTGTACAGCTCCATGGCTGCCAGCATGGGTATTGATAGATAATTAGCCAATAGACTGAATCAATTGAAGAGAAGCTGGGATATTTACCTGTGACAGACTTCAGATCCCCAGAGCACAACCTGGAGAGCTATAAAGGAGAGAGCTGGGAGTGGCACAGGAGAGCTGCCCTGGGAGAACATAGACCCAGCTAGCCCAAAACCCACTGGGGTAATCTGGTCCCCCTTCCATGAGGGACAGTGTGGTACAACCCTGATCCCAGGGCACCCCACAAGCTCATTATAAAAAGAAAATAAATAAACTCTTTCAATTCCAGACTGTGTTCCTTTGTGTAACTTTGAATGCAAGCCACCAAAAACATAGCCCTTAGCATGCCATTAACATAACAAGGCAGGCAGAACCCTTATCCCCATAGCACAGAGGAGAATTTTTAACATAGCACAAAAGCACAAGCCAACAGGTTCTGATAGTCACAGCTCAACTTAAAACCTGGCTCTACCAGTTTGGGGCTCCAAAGAGAGTATTTAAAAGACTGAAAATTATGGCCATAAGGTCCAGACCAGGCCTGTGCCTGTGCTACAGGCGCACATCAATCCTTCCCAGTCGCATAACTACAGTTGCTGACCTCAGCCCACCACCACTGCTGGTCATAGTAGCCCCAACACCTTGCACAGAAATCTGACCCACCACCATATTAAGCCACAGGTAGTCCCCAAAACCATTCTTACCACTCACATAGAGAAAGAGCTCCGGGCCCCTCAGTTTCCCAGGAATACAATGCTGATTTATTCCAAAATGATATGCAGACAACATACCTCAATACAAAAACAAAACAAAAAAACACAACCGTGGAGGAAGTCCTAAACCTAGCAACAGACACTCATAGAAAAATCTAATGTTGATCTGCTACAAAAAGAAATCTTCGGAATGCTGCTCAGAGTAATGGAAGATATGAGGAAAGCAATGCAGAATAAGGACACAATGAGAGAGATGAAGTCCACAATAGGGGGAATGAAGTCCATGCACCAAAGGGAAATACAGGAACTAATGGCTGCGGTAACAGAACAAAACACAAAATAACTGACCTCAGGAACAGGCAAGAATATAAGGAGAATCATACTAGCGATCTCAGGGACAATAAGGCAGACTTCAACAAATGGCAGAGAAATAAGATCATCAAAGAGGCGGAAGTATAATCAGCATAGTAGGTATAGAAAAAAAGCCGCTTATCTCCCACTATATGGGTTAGAGTACAGGCATTCGGACAATGGACAAGCCAAACCCAAGGTCATTCCAGCACAAAGAAGGGGAAGGTTGGGGAGAGGGAGAAGAGGAAACGATGGCACTGAGGGAGGAGGGCACTAATCCACCCACAGGGCAGAAATTGTTTATGTCTCCACAGCAATGGGCGTGTAAGTGCAGACCCGACCAGGGCATGCCAAACCTTGAGGGCAATGTAACCACATGGAGCAACTCATCAACAGAGAGGGCTATAGGTCCGGCCCCAATCAGAAACAAATAAGCCCCCTCCCTACATGTATGTGCTATGGAGGACAACCCAACCTCCAGTTTGTGGAGAGTGGTCAGCCTGCTACGCCCACTTGGAAGCAAGCCAAGGCAGAAAAAGAGAGAGCCAGGGACTAGAGCTGCCTGGCCTAAAGATTTTAGATTTTCCAGCTTGCCATCTGTCCAGAGGATTTGGGACTAGTCTGAAATCATTCTGTATAGTTTTTACTGTTCATTCTATTTTTTTTGAAAGTCATGTCTTGTATATAATCATTCCTAGATTTCTTTCCACATTAGGTAGGCTAGGTTACATAGACAAATTTATAAAGAAATTCTGATACACACACGCGATAGAATATTACGCATCTCTAAAAAAACAGCAATGACATCATGAAAGCCCTCATGATATGGATGCACTTGCAACCCATTATGCTGAGTGATGTTAGTCAACCACAAATGGATTAATATTGTATGAATCTACTACTATAAGAATACAGCAAGATGAAAGAAAGCAGGCTTCTCTTAGGTCTGCTACCCTAATACCCAAGGTAGAACCATATATGAGCCGCATATCACCCTCTTTGAGGTACATATTAAAATTCACTTTGACAGAGGAGACCTCACCTGGGCTGAGGTCAATTTTTCAAGATGGTGGCAGAGGGAGAAGACCGTTCAGTTGCTGCCATACAGCTTTGTGGTAAAGTCACCCCACAATCAATAGACACTCCTACAAGAGTGATAAGCAAACACTACTGGAAATTTAAGTCAAGACGGAGAGGGGAGGATATGTGCGTCTCAGAGAAGGGGGTGGGTGCTGTTACATTTCTTTTGGTTAGTAAATAAGGAGCAGCAACTACCCAGTGGGAAAAACACTTAACAGTATGCCCTGTTCTATGTTCCTAATTGGACCCTTGTGACCTAGTTTCTCTCTAGCCGCTGGTGACTTAGGACATGTGTCATATACTGTAACTTTAGACTATGTCTTTTGATTTCCACATCAGTCAAAGGCCACACTAGAAGGAGTTGATGTGGAAACGCCACTAAGTGAACTGAGCTTCACCTCCATCTCACCTCTAGAATATCCCTTGGACTTAAGGCTCCAGATCCCTAGCAGGAGAAGAAGCAGATCACTGAGATCTCAAGGCTGTGGAATTGGTGGTTCTGGGCTTTTGGTTCGGATCTCTTGCTGTGAGGGTTCCCAGTGGCTGGAACTGCAATATATTTACTATTTTTTATGCCCTCTTTGCTTTCTTAGGACATGTATTCATCTAGTAAGAATGGTTCTAAAATTGTGACTGAATGCTATTGAAATGCTTGCCCTATCACCAATCCCATTTTTATGTAAATAGTGTTCAGTCACTTAAGAATTTACTTTGTAAAAGTCAACAATCCCTGTATTGTGATCTGAAGCAGATCTATACTTGCATAGGTTTCTTTATTCAAAAGTGTTTTAAATTCTATGCCATTGGCTAAATTAATGACACTACCAATAGAGCTACCTCATGCTCCAGGGGGTGATATATAATGTTCTCTATCATAAAATTATGATTGTCTCTGAAGTGAATCAGAGACATATACATAGATATTTGAAAGAATTTGGGTCTCAGACTTAATTCTAGCCTCACTTTAAGAATTATTAGCTCTTATGACATAGCCTTCCTTGATGCCCAGCTTCAGGAAGAGATCACTGATTACACTGGTGAAGTGTAGCGAAGAAACCAGGTGGCTCCTAGCTATTAGAAGGACTCTCACCGGGGGTTTTAAAGGCTTGTCTTTAAAGCGAGGCATCTAAGTGAGGCATCAACAAAGTCCACATAGCAGAAGCACACTGGCCTGTGTGATCTAAGGATTGTAAATAATAAAATACAACTATAAAAGAGGGAATGGTATCAAAACTTGAATTGTAAACACGTGGTATTCAGAAAAGTCTATGGATGACAATGGAAACCCAAAGTCCATTTGCAGGGTCCTGACATAGATGGTCTCCAGTTATTTCCCACTTGATTATAGTTGAAGGTGGATGTGAATAACTTTGTTATCAGACAGAGCATTGCAGTTGATTATGGCAGATATAGTTAGGCTAAAAATGTAATATCTTTTAATTTGATAGTCTTTTTGACCCACCTTAGAGTTGTTTTAATTTAATCAAACAAGCAGTTAAGAGGATTTTAAAAAGTAAATTTAATAAATTCAAATATGATATGAATAATGTAATATTTTCTGCTTTATTTTTGAAGACTTGTCTATATTTTTGTGTAGTCATTGTTGTTTTTGTCTGTTTCCTGTTTGTGTTTTGTATGATTTCTTTTATATTCATGAAATTAAGGACAGGTAAATCTATAAAAACAGTAACTGGATTAATAACTATCTATGGAGCATTGCAGGGAAAGGTGAAGGGAAATTGTAGCTAAAGACAATGAATATGTGAAGGAAATACTCTGAAATTGACTGTGGTGATGACTTCACCACTCTTTTTAATAAGACTGAACAATTAAGTTGTATGATAAGAGAAGTATACGCCAATAAAACTATTTAAAAATTATTCAGTGGTTAATGTTTATCTTTGAACAGTGGTGTAATAACTATAATTCTTAAAATTTCACCAGAATTCAGCACTTCTTTTATAAACAATGAATACGTCTTATCAAATTTGAGCAAGAATAACTGGGAATAATATGAATGTAATAAGAAATCAAATATTATATAAAAATTAGAATTTCCACATATGGATGGATACCACTATTACTGTTTTGTGTATATTTAATTTTTTCCAGGTACACTCACCTCCAACACACTACCTCTCATATTTACATAGTTGATTGTCATTTGTCCGTTTGTTCTATGTGGTGACTTGTGAATTACTTTGATGCTATACTATTGGTATTTCAAATAATAGCAGATGCATCAATAGTGGGTGGTTTCAGACATCCAGACCAAGAAAAAAGGCCTAGCAATGTACCTCCAATATTAGCTATGCAAGCCCGATGGATTAAAACAGAATACTGTTCAGTATAGAACTGGCTGATGAGCATCCTGGGTTGGAAAGGAGCTAGCGGACACAGTGGAAACAAAACGAACTGGAACCGACCACATAATGTGGAGATAGATGGTGCAGGGCGGGGTAATACTTCACTGTGCCGCATATGATATCACCATGAACTGAAGCTAACTTTATTTCAACTAGTCGTAATCATTTTTCAGGGCTGTATTCCAGTTTGTTTATGGAGGGTATGGATTCATAGGAGTTTTTTCCCTTGGTATCTGTGTTAGGCTAAATTTTCTAGAGAAATATAACACAATCTTTCATCTATCTATCTATCTATCTATCTATCTATCTATCTATCTATCTATCTATCTATCTATGGAAGAATGATAAACAAACATTTTATATAATGAAAGCAAGAAGCCCTCCAGACTCATGCAGCTGCCACTAGATGAAATAGGAAGGAGACACAGAAATGCAGGAGATCACAGGCTGGTGGGTGCAGGGCCACGTGGATCCAAAGTCAGCAAGAGCATGTTAGGGACATGTCAGATTCCAGGGCTGACAGGTTATATGTACCATTAGCCTCAGACATAAGACACAGAAGCCAAGTCAAGCAGAAAGAAGAGACTCAAGACAATGAGAAGTTTTCCGCCCTTTCTCTTATAAAATGGTCTCCTCCACTTCCTTCACAAAGGTGTGTGTTGACATAAAATCTAACCCTCACAGTGTCTCAAACTTTCTTAATTGGAACCCTTGATATTTCCTACATTTCCACGTCAAATTCTTAAACTTATGATTCATCTTTCCACATATCTAGCAGTAATTCTTTACGTATATCTCTGCTTCTTGTTTAGTCGTTTGCTAACTCCTGTTAGATGCCAAATCTCAAATATAATATATGTAGAACATTTATTGAATCTTAAACATGATCAAGACAAGATAAAGACACATATTCCAGCTAAACGAGATCATTAGCAGGAGCCCATCATGATGCCCAACTGTTCACAGAGAACTGGTGAATTCCACAGGAGATGGGAAAGCAAATGCTCCGAAAGCATGACTGGCGACAGATCAGTACATCACAGCTGCAGGCGGGGTTCCAGAGTGGGCATGGAGCTGTGATTGGGACATGCACATCATGCAAGACAAGAATTGAAAAGATTTGCTCACGGCCCTTTGACCAATCCAGTCAACACATGACTCATGACTGCTATCCCAGTAACCCAAAGTTGCCTCAAGGACACATCCAAGAAAGGCTTTAAGGGCTAGGCCACTGCCCCCGGCACTGGGTACTTTCTAAAATACTCTGCCTGTGGGTGAGGTTAGTCACATTGCCAGTTAATGGTCAGAAAGAGTCAGTGGAAGCTTAATCCACGTGAGACTCAAAATGGATTTGAGGCTTTCACGGAGCTGTAGCCTTCTGAAAATTAAAGCTCAGAATTTCAACTCACCTATATCTCCAATGCTTCTGTTTTTCACCTTTCCACTAATTTTAGCCAGTTCTGAATCGATCTACACACATATGTAGATTGAAAAATCTTTATATCTGATGTTTAATCCTCCATACTTTGTAAATGAGTGAAGATTTATCTAAAAATCTAAGGAAAACCCAAAATTGAAGTAGACACATTTTATCTTTATGCAGTATAGTTAAAGAGTATTACTGTCATCAAATAGGTTGAAATTGTTTTCTGAGACTATTTTTTCTTAACTTACCATCTTTCTTTCCTTAATCTTAGAAGTAAAGTCTTTATTGTAGAAAAATACACTTTAAGGCATAAAAAAATAACATAAAAATCACGCATATTTTCAAATCCTAAGCAAAGATAATTCTGTTAACTTTCTGCTAAATTGCCTTCTCATATCTTGTGTGCGCCAATGCCCATTTGGATTTACTTTAAAATATTTAAATACAGGCCAGCCCAGCGCGCACTGCCTCTTCCGCTGGCCCGCTCGGCCGCACCGGTGGCTCATCGACGCGCGGCAGCCACCTACTGCGTGCCCACGACCCCCTGGGGCCCGCGACTCGTGTCCCCCGCCGCCGCCATGAACATCCGCAATGCGAGGCCCGAGGACCTGATGAACATGCAGCACTGCAACCTGCTGTGCCTCCCGGAGAACTACCAGATGAAGTACTACTTCTACCACGGCCTCTCTTGGCCCCAGCTGTCTTACATCGCGGAGGATGAGAATGGGAAGATAGTTGGCTACGTGTTGGCCAAAATGGAGGAGGACCCAGATGACGTGCCCCATGGACACATTACGTCACTGGCTGTGAAGCGCTCACACCGTCGCCTTGGCCTGGCGCAGAAGCTGATGGATCAGGCCTCCCGAGCAATGATTGAGAACTTCAACGCTAAATATGTCTCTCTGCACGTCAGGAAGAGTAATCGGGCCGCCCTGCACCTCTACTCCAACACTCTCAACTTCCAGATCAGTGAAGTGGAGCCCAAGTACTACGCAGATGGGGAAGATGCGTATGCCATGAAGCGGGACCTCACCCAGATGGCGGATGAGCTGAGGCGGCAGCTGGAGCTGAAGGAGAAGGGCAGGCCCGTGGTGCTGGGGCCCGTCGAGAACAAGAACAACTCACTGT
The DNA here is from genome assembly GCF_050624435.1 of Tenrec ecaudatus. Lineage (NCBI taxonomy): Eukaryota > Metazoa > Chordata > Mammalia > Afrosoricida > Tenrecidae > Tenrec > Tenrec ecaudatus. Next base: position 298,503,384 of record NC_134531.1, read on the forward strand.
CGAGCACAGGCGAGGCCTCCCGGGAGGATAGTGGTGGGGACAGCAAGGACCTCAGTGAGGTCAGCGAGACTACAGAGAGCACTGATGTCAAGGACAGCTCAGAGGCCTCCGACTCAGCCTCCTAGAGCCCGACCGAGTCCCACCAGGCTGCAGCCCCACCTTGTCCTACCCCCTAGATTGCCCAATAAAGTCACCCCTGTCCCTAGGGAAAAAAAAAAAAAAATATTTAAATACAACACAATTTTATAGTCATATGTTTATATACACATATATTTGCTTTATAATCATAATGCATATATAGTGCTTTTCCCTATTTTTCATTTTTTATCTTGTGAATAAGTCCTATGTCATTAACCATTTCAGGTAAACATTTCTTGAAAAACAACTTTGAAATAAATGAAGCACGCTAATTGTAAAAGCATAGTAAACCAGAACAAATAAAAAGAAAACAAACAAGCAAAACTTTCAGCAACCACACTAACCAGGCATAACTTTTACTCAATATTTGGGTTGAATTCCTTTAGACTATTATGCAAATGTCGTGGTTAAGTGCTTTTGCATTCGTTTCTATTTGTGTGTATAGCAGAGTGAACACTTCCCAGTCTTATGCCATCCTAACAATCATTCCAAGATTTTCTCCTACAGTTGCAGCTAATAAGTCAATCCATCTCATTGGAGAATTTTCTCCCTTTGACACCCCTCACGTTTACCAAGCATGACATTCTTCTTCAGTTTGGTCCCATGTGATAACACGTCCAAACAACGTGAAACAGAACCTGCCATCCTTGCTTCTCAGGGAGGTTCTGATAGACCATTGCATCTGTTGTATTCTCAAGGCAGCCACTCCTTCTGTGCTTCCCAAACTGGGAGACCTAACGGAAACAATCCAAAACAGGGACAAGTGAGACAGAAAGAAGTAAACGAGTCATAATATAAACAAAAAAATAATGCGTAAGAAAGAAAAGAAAATACCAGCAATATTTAAAAAAACCAGAGGAGAAATTTCATTCTTGGAGCAATCAAGAAATATTTAAGCATAGAGCAAATTTAGGTTGGCTCAAGAGAGTGGTCATCTAACCAGGCATCATATTATATCATCAAGTTTAAAATAATATCTGTCTGATAGAAAGCAGCTAATGTCCTTCATCTGTCCTAGAGGGGGTCTGCCAAAGGCTTAATCTGATTAGACACTCTGCAGATGGATGTTAGGTTGCTACCGTCCTCCATAATTTCTACAAATTGGGTGTTCAGAATTTAAGCTCTGATATTTTCCCCATCGTCATATTTGGACTTTGTTATTGTCATCGCTAGATCACACAGGTTGATATGCTACCTCCGAGTGTATTTAGTTGTCGCCTCACTTAGATGGCTGTTTGTTCGAATAAACACCGGTAGACCCCAGACACGATTCCAATTGATAACCGGGTACCATCTGCTTTTTTCACCACACTTACTGTAGCAACCATATCTTCAGGATGTCTTCGTGAAGGAGAGTATGGAGTGGGGCCATGCTATAAGAACTGTTCTTGGGTTAGGGCTAGAATTACACTAAAATCCATCTCCTTGTTCCACAGTTTATGAATGACCGGTTTACTTTGGTGGTCATATTATGGCAAAAACAAAAAACCAAACTAGAACCTACAAAGATCAACACCAAAGACAGCAACAACTAAGCAGAACATAAAGAATAAAAGGAACAAATGCCTTGTCAATTATTCCTTTAGGGCATGAAGTGATTGGTAGCAGCAACAATTTATCCAGTGGCATAGAATTAAGCTTGTGTTTGTATGAGACGTTTAAGGGAGCATAGTCCGACTTTCAGCTGCCATCCATGAGCTATTAGTTGGCACCGATTGAGTTCCCAATAGATAGGGCGCTGTTTTCTTTGTGCGCGTGAATTGGTGTAGGGTAAAATTCCTGAAACATCTCTTACAAGGGACTCTCAGACCAAAATTTGTTATAATAATGCAAAGCAAGCACATGGTGGTTCTGAGCCTCTTTTCATTGGACACCCACTAAGTTAGGGGTCCCACCCAAGGTCCAATGATGGCCATTTGGTCCTTTACAACCTCTCCCATCAGAGTATTTCAGTCCTACATTCAAGTGTATAAGTAGACTTCAGGTAGGCCCCAGTTCATCTAGCCATGCTTCCACATCAAATCCTTCAGATGTGGCCCTTGACAGATGCCATGTTTGGTCCCTTAAGGCTGCAGCTAAGGTCATCTTGTGCCCAGTCCATGCTGTGGTTCACCGAGGGTTGGGTAGAAACATATTTGAAGTGTTGACCCAGAACCAAAGAACTGAGTTTATTCCCCACTGAGGTTTCCTATGATTATTTTTCAGCATCCCTTCCTGTTGTGAGGTAGCTCCTCCCCATTTACCCACCATACCCACCAACAGGAAACATCAGTGCCAGGATATCATGGTTGATGTCACGTGGATCTTGAGCAGAAAAATATCAAAAAGATGTGTTCTACTGACTGTGAAAACATATTAGACTGTGTAGATCATGAAAAATTGTGGACAACTTTGAGAAAAATGGGAAATCCAGAACAATCCATTGTGTTCATACGGAACCTGCACATGGGCCAAGATGCCTCTGTTCAAACAGAAGAAGCGAATAACACATGGCTTAATTTCAGGAAAAGTGTTTATCAAGTATATACCCTTCTGAGAAAATCATCTGTAAACCTGGACTCTGATAAAGAACGCGGCATTAAGATTGGAAAAAGTCTTACTAACCCGTGATATACAGATTACACAGCTTTGCTTGCTGAAAGTGAGGAGGACTTTAAGCACTGGCTCTGGTAGCACAGCAGTTATGCATTGGGCTGTTAGAAGGTCAGCGGTTCAAAATCGCCAGGTGCTGTGCGGGATAAATATGAGGCTTTCTACTCTTGGAAGGAATTACAGTCTAAGTCATTATGAGTCAGAATTGACTAGATGGCACTGAGGTTTGTTTGCTCTTTGAGGGGTGTAGGAGGTATTGATGTTTATCAAGGACTGCAGTCTTCAATGTGGTGTACAAGTCACTATAAAGCAAACACAATCCTCACAACTGACTAAGCAAATTGTGATTTTTCCACGAATTTTCATGAAAAACAGAGAAAATATCGAAGTTGTAAAGCATTTCAGCTTGCTTAAATCTATAATCAATGCTCATGGAAAATAACAGTCAATAAATCAGGCAATGTATTGGTTTGGGCAAATCTGCTGGACCCAATATTAAAGTGCTGAGTAGCCCATATATCACTTTGGGACTAAGTTGTGCCTGGCCCAAGTCATGGTTCACATGCACTTTAACTGCCTCCCGTGCATTTGAAAATTGGGAAACACATAAGAAAGAGTGCAGAAAGTATGGATTCATTTGAATTGTGGTGCTGTCCAGAAATATTGAAAATACCAAAGACTGCCAGAATAACGAACAAGTCTGTCCTGGAAGAAGTATAATTGGAAATCCCCTCAGAAGGGAGGATAGCCAGACTTCATCTCTAAGACGCTGGCCTATTATTAGGAGATAATGTTATGTCCTAGGAAAGTGCATCAGTGTTGGTTATATAGAAGGTCAGTGGGGAAGAGAAAGGTTGTCAAGGAGATGGAATGACACAGTGGCTGCTGCAAGGTGCTCTCACATAGCGACACGTGTCTTGGTGGCTTGTACTGGGAAGTGCTTCATTCTTTTGTACTTAGGTTGTTATGAGTCAGAACTGGCTTGATGGCATCAACCTACAAGGTTTTGAATGCGAGATAATCTCAACCTCATCTTTAAACTTTTTAAATAACCAGTTCAATGGTGATTCTGCTTTCTATTGGCAGAATACCTCTGACATTTTATTTTAAGGTATGTGCTGTGCATTGCAAATTTTGTAAGTTTCATAAGAAAAATGAGTGAAAGGCTTACAACAATTTCTGAATTTTTCCCACTCATTTTAATTTAGTTAGTTAAAGAAATTGCATTATACTATTATTTTAATTATATTTATTCAGCCATATGAATATTACATTGGAGATTTGTTATTGATACATGTACAGTATTTTAATTGTATTGATTTCTGTTTAAGGAGAACCCCTCCAAGGACATAAATTTGGTGGCAATACCATTAATGCCATAAGAATTGAAGGAGACCCTCAAATAAGATGAATGGACACAATGGCTGTAATCATGGACTCAAACACATTCACCAAAAGAAGGATGGCACAAGACAGGGAGATGCTTTGTTCTGTTAGACATGAGATTAGAGCTGATTTGATAGTAACTACTAGCAATGACAACAATGAAGAAGTAAGCTAGAGAGAAGAGTATGTGCCAGGAACAGGGACTAGAGGTGAGGGTGGAGATGAGACTAACAAGAAACACCAATATAACCAAGAATGACACTGTACTGTGGAGATATAAGGATGGGGAGATATCACCTTCTGTAAGTGTGGCCCCTGACTGGTTTAAGGTTTATGGAGTTTGGATCTTGTATCATTTTGAATGTCATTCACTAAAAAATTTACAAAATTATTACCACACAATAGATTATGAAAGTGAATTTTTATTTAAGATGAGAAATCACAAATAATAAAATATAACTTGAATATCACCAAATTCAGAGTGATCATCTAATACATTCATTAAGTAAATGTCTGACAGATAGCTATGATAATTTTTTCTCATTGTTAGCTACATACACTTTGATTTCCCTTTCATATGATAAATATTTTACAATATCATCCTCTCCATTGAGAATGGAAAGATAATTCTTTCTCCTATTGTGGTTAATTCAAAATCATTCTTTTCTAATGCTTATTTAGGAGAGCTTTTTTTAATCACACTGTGGTTCATAGCACACTATTGATACTATTATACAATATTTGTGAATTGTTGTCAAATATGGTACAACCTAACACAATAAAAGCATTTTCTGAGTGAGAGGAGAACATTTAATATTTGTGGGGAGCGGGGGGGCATGCACATGTAAGCACACATGTAATGAGCAATTTTGAAAACTTCATGAATTTACAGCGTTCATAGACCACTCATATTTCATGTAAGTTCAGCAAGACATAAAAATATTTCCCAATAGTTTCTTCATTAGTTAATTACTTTTAATAATTGCCCAATCCTAATTATTAATTTTATTTGAAACACATCTGTTGCATTGAACATATTACTTGGTCTATGTGATATTTTCCTATTGTTATCATTCCATTTCTAGAGTTGACACAATGTGCCAAGGAGGAGCCATGGAAGTAAGTTTGTTCGGGTCTGTAAGTCTAAAGTCAATAGTCGGCATTTACGCAGTGATGTTTTCATAAGCTTTATAACTTATTTAGTAATGTATAAGAGGAAGAAAGACTAGTTATCTCGCTAGTCCCCCACCCCCACAGGTACTTCATTATCGCAAAAAGTGACAGGGAAATATCTTCAGTATCTAAATAATCCCCTGGGTATGTTGTGGTGAAGAACACAAAGGGAATAAGGGACAGGAGGCTATAGAAGGAGAAGGGAGTAGACACCATAAGGAGGAGCTTACTTGTGGAAAGGAGAAAGAGGAGGCGTCTCCATGATACCATAGGGACTCCTGGCCAGCTCTGACAGTGTCAAAGGAAGAGCTTTACCTCCCTTTAGGCAACCTAAGATTACGTCTGTGGGCAATTATCTAGTTAATCACAGACTTTACCACTAAAACTCTAAGAGAATTTGCAGCTGAAGCACTCGCAGAGGGTGTCTGTGCTTCATCTTCTTGTCTGGGTTGCCCATTCAAATCGGTCTCACTGCCTCCCGGTTGAACGGAATGGAATTGCGCCCGCAGCGTTTTTAACACAGCCATTTTCCTGGAAGCAGACTGCAACGCCTTTATCTCGTGGGAGCAGCTGGTGCGTTTGGGGCTCACCCTCTGTGTTGGCAACCTACGGCTCCTTCTGCTACGCCTAGGGGAACTTTTTCAGGACCGTTTCAGTGCAAAGGGCACGCAGACAGTGGAGAGAGAAATGCATTTCTGAGGCCCTGGCCGAACTAAATAAGTAAACGACATTATTGAGGAAATATTCACATAAATTAAAAGCAAATGCAAGTATTTTAACCGGACAACTCAAAGAGTGAAAATCTGTACATCTATGTAAACAACACCTTGGTGAAAAGAAAGAGCATTTGTAAGTCAGAGAGAACCCGAGTTCCTTTCTAGTACATAACTGCTCCCTAGCAGGAACCCTTCTGCAAGCTTTTAACATCAGATTTGTTTAGAAAGTTTTTGAACTTCATGTAAAAGTGTCTCCCACTGTTTTCTCTTTTATGATTTCTCTTATGGAAAAGAGCTATAGAGATTGCACAATGGTTGGGCATTGTGTTCTAACTACCAGGTCAGCAGTTTGAATCCCCCAGGAGAAAGACAGGGTTTTCTACTCTTATAAACAATTACAGTTTTGGACACCCACAGGGGCAGTTCTATCTTGTTCTATAGTGTCACTGTGAGTTGGAATCAACTCGAGGGCAGTGATTTTGAGTTTGTATGTAACAAATATGTATTCTATTTTCTTAATTGAAGGGTAAAAGTCGCTGTATAAATTTATCTCTTTTTATTTTGAACAGAATCTGGGTGGTTTTCAGTTACTCGCTCACTGCCTTGGAGTTAATGCTGACTCAGAGACAGATAGAACAGGGTAGAACTGCTCCGTGTGTGTTGGAGACAGTAACTGTTAAAGGGAGTAGAAATCCCTGTCTTTCTCCTGGGGAGCAGCTGGTGGTCTTGAACTGCTGACCTTGCAGATCAGAGGTCAACACATAAGCTATCAGGCCTGCCAGTTACTTTCTATTATAGACATTAATCACACTGTTCCAATACTGTTTGTTGAAAAGACCACACATTGAAAGATGACTTGGTTTCTTTTTAGATTATGAAGGTATCATATATATCATATACATATGTAATATATGTATATGTGGAGCATTTTTATATGTAGTTACTCTTTTTCTACACTTATTTCACATTGTCTTTTTTTATTGTAGATTATGAAAAAAGCTATTACCAATCTACATACCTTTTAATGTCTTTAGGGTAAATAGTGTGAGATAGTTTATTGCGCCAGCCTGGCTGATAAATACAAGTGGGATTAATTGAAGGGCAGAGAGATAAATGGCTCAGTGAGCCTCACCTTTCTTGTCTCTTGCTCTTTAATCATCGAACCAGTATGTGGCTGCCTGCCTTGTTCTGTGCCTCAATTTAAAGGGTACACTACTTGTGGGACACCTAGCCTGTGGACTGTGTCGCTATAAGTTGAGGTCCCTGTAAGACCACAGGATTGGAATTTATATCTCTGGAGCTGGGGACTGACATTTGGTGACCTGGCTGACAGTTGGTGACCTGCCTGGCTGTTTGCTTCCTGTGCTGGGGTAGCCTAGTTCTCTCTCTCTACAGAGCACTACCTGGCGGCTCTCAAGACTTGAAGGACTGCTAGCGTCTCACAACTCTCCCATGGGTGTAAGTTGCACTGAGCCATTTGTACTGCTTTATAATTCATTTCTTGTATTATATACATATCTATTTGTTTATAATTTAACTGTTCCTTTCTTGTATTATATACTTATCTATCTGTATATAATTTAACAGTTCATTTCTTGTGTTATATATCTATCTTTATAAATATATATATAATTATCAGCAATCTGGTTTTATCTCTGTAGAGAACCCTGTCTAATACATAGTTAAAAGTGGAATTCTTGGTCTACATGAATAAGATTTACTATTAACTTAAGGAGTCATGTTGATACAGTGGGTTAGGGTTAGGCATTAGGTTGCTAACTTCAAGGTAGGAAGTTCAAATCCATCAGCCATCTGTGAGAGAACAATGAGGCTGTTTGCTATCTAAGAAGTTAATTAAGTTGTAATCTCTAAAGAGCACTTCCACTCTATCCTATATGATCACGATGAGTCAGAACTGACTCAATGATAGTAAATTTGATTTGATTTGGCATGCTTCATTTATAAAACGATACCAAACTATATCAAATACTTTAAAATGATTACCATTCCCATTGTTCACCCTGAATAGTTGCTGTTGTCAGTGTTTTATTTTCCTTTTTCAATTCCAGTGATGATTCTTGCTATATTTTAATTGCATTCCCCATTCCCTAATCATTTTCATTTTTCTGATGTTATATTATTTTGTGCTTATTTATATAGTGTATTTTTGCTTATTTATATAGTGTATTGACTTGTAAGAGTTCTTTATATATTCAAAATATAGGTTATTTATTTACCTTTGGAGATAAATGGTACATGTTTAGTGATACGCTTAACTCAAGGGCTCCTAGTGCCACTGTGGGTTAGGCATGAGGTGGGCTGTTCAAATCCACCAGACTTCTATACGAGAAAGACAAGCCTGTCTGCTCTTTAGGAGATTTAGTGTTTTGTAAACGCTAAAGAGTAGTTTTATGTCTTTCTTATTTTCCAGTTTTATTTTCATTTTCAATGATTTAAAGAAAAATTTGATATTAGCAAAATCCCATATCCTAGTTTGTTATTGTTGTTTTCTACATGAGGACTCTACCTACCTGCTGCACTGCTGGCTACACTGTTCTCATGTGATCCTGTGTAAACTAAAGAGTTTTGGATTTCTGAGTTAGAGCTGAGATTAACATTGAATTCATCTTTATAAAGGGAGTGCAGCCAAAGTTCAGGTTCTGCACAAGCCCATGGTGATACGTTAAGGAGATCTGGTGGCACTGAGGAAAGAGACTCTGAGATGTATTCGTGTACAGGATTTTCTCCACCTAATGAACACTTGAGGGACAGTAAAGAACGCAGATGTCTAAATAAGTAAAATAAAGCAGATGCCACCAGGGGAAGTGAGTGAATTTTGGTGCCATCTCAAGGCTAATCCTGCAGATAGCTCTGGAGTAGGTGAGCCTTCAAAATTGTTCCAAACGGAGGGAAGGAAACTAGGCTTTTATTAATTACTTGCTTATTTATTAATTGGGCCTGTATAATTAGCTGCTTCCCATGGAAATGTTTTGGCAGAATTTCAATGACACCTGAGCATCCACGATAGCCCACTTTTTGCACTACGCTGGTACCTCTGTGTAATTTCAGAAAGGATCACCTTCAGGAATCTGGTGAATCTCTTGCCCTGGGAAAACGTATAAGACTGTGAGTAGACCACCTTATCGTCTAGTCAGCTGAAGCTTGTGAGTAAGTACTTGTGAGCTCTCTGCTCTACTCTTCATTCCAGATAACATGCTTTTATGGTTGGCTCTTCTGCAGGTAAATGATTTAAACCAAATTCTATAAAGGATCCGACCTGCTGGCCACCATATCTTTCTTTGGTAATGGCTATTTCACTCATCTGTAGACTAGACTTAGGTCGTGGCTATTTCACTCATCTGGGAGCAATGGAACAAAAAGAGACATCCCACAGGAGCAAATAGTTACCTCACTATCAAAAATCATGTTCCCATCTCTGCTGCATAACAATAGTCCTAACTGTGCCTGATGTACAGGGTCAGTTGTGCAAGTAGTTCATTTTTGACATCTGTTTTCTCAGCCCCCAAACCTACAGTATTGAGGAGTCGCCTGTCGCTTGAAATTTAGTGAGACTGCTTCTGTGCTTCCTGTTGGAAGTAATCTCTTATATATCACAGCCTCAACTCACAAGTTCTCAAGTTGAATAGTGAAAAGTGCAAACTAAGCATATGGCATACGGGTAATTAGGATTAATCGTAAGTGGGGACACTTCTGATTGTATTCCTTTTTTTCCAGCCATGTATTGAAGACACATACAAAATATAAGGACCATTGATTTAGAGCACTAATTCTTGTGGTACATGATTTTCAAGCTGGTATCTAAACTATGCCTTCATATTTCAACCCTTACCTTTAGTCAGAAAATACTTTTGAATAGTCCAGAACGTGGCAGGATAAGCGGACACGGTGACTGTCTGCTGACTGCCATTCTCTCTCTTTTGCTATAAAGTGTTTCTCTCATTTTGAATCCCAGAATCCCATCCTGCCAGATCTAACGCTATACAAGTTACTCTATAGAAAGTTCTGTAGATAGAAAAGGCAAATTCATATATTGAATACATTGACTATAATTCAGATACATTTCCAAAATTAAAGATGCCAATATTTAATGTTCCTGGGTGGCACAGTGGGTAAGCACTTAGTCTGAAGGTGCCAGCTTCTTATTATGAAAAATACGTGACACTGTGTTTCCCCCAAAAATTACACTGTAGAAATCGTGCAGAGAAGTTCTCTCTGTCTTGGAGGTATGCAAGGAATCAAAATCAGTATAATGACAATGAATGCGGTAAATTGATAACTAGTTAACTAGTTGGTTGACTCAAGAGCTAGAGCTCTATCTGGTAGGTTATACAAGGGGCCGAGACTACACCCAGATCAGCCATGGTGAAGATACTCACGATGCTGGGTCCATTTATAACCCCTTTCCTCTCATTGGGCACTTATTTTGATAACAGGGTAGCCAATGGTACAGGCTAAATCAAGTGAGCTTATCAGTAAATTTTGTTCAGTTGCTTTTTGCCACTTTCATGACGGGTACTCTCTGGCAGGCATTAAAATGATATGCAAAGATATTCAGACTTTGTACAATTCTATTGTGTTTTACATTAAACACTAATGAGAGGACAACTGGCTTTCACCCTATATCAACTGCTAACATAGATTTTATATTACTTATAGTATCTTTGTACTATTGGAAGCATTTGTCACATAGTGAGTTAAGTGTCAGGTTGTTCATCACAAGGTCAGCAGTTCAAGCCCACTAACCGCTCTGCGAGAAAAAAGATGAGATTGTCTGTTCCCATAAATACCAACAGTCTCAGAAACCCAAAGGAGCTGCTCTATTCTGTCCCAAAAGATCACTATGAGCGAGAAATGACTTAGTTGCAGTGGGTTTGCTTTGGTTTTCCCTAAAAATATAGTTTTTATAATAAAATAGCATGAGTTTGATAGGACTACCTCTTGATTTGGTGCAAAGGTGTAAATAGAAAATGTAGATGGATCGTAGTACCATTGCTAATGAGATGCTTTCCCCATCATCATCCTGCCTTCTGTAACCTGAAGAGGCTACGTTTAAGCTTGGTCTCACCTGTGGCTATTTTTCAAACAGGAAGAACCTAATCAGTAACCAGGCATCAAGTGTCGACCAATGGAGATCCCCTCATAGAGGGGTTTAGGAGAGGAAATGGGTTAATTAGGGTGTGAGGTAGTATCGATGAAGAACACAGCTTTCCCCCAGATCCTGGATGCTTCCTCCCCCCAACTACCATGATCCGAATTCTACCTTGCAGGGCTGGATAGGACAGAGGCTGTACACTGGTGCATATGAAGGTTGGAGGTACAGGGAATCCAGGGTGGATGATACCTTCAGGACCAAGGGTGTGAGGGACGATGCTGGGAGAGTGGAGGGTGAGTGGGTTGGAAAGGGGGAACTGATTACAAGGATCCATATGTGACCTCTTCCCTGGGAGAGGGACAGCAGAGAAGGGGGGAAGGGAGACTCCGGATAGGGCAAGATATGACAAAATAACGATGTATAAATTACCAAGGGCATATGAGGGAGGGGGGACTGGGGAGGGAGGGGGGAAAAAAAAAGAGGACCTGATGCAAGGGGCTTAAGTGGAGAGCAAATGCCTTGAGAATGATTGGGGCAGGGAATGTATGGATGTGCTTTATACAATTGATGTATGTATATGTATGGATGGTGATAAGAGTTGTATGAGTCCCTAATAAAATGTAAAAGAAGAAAAAAAAACAAAAAACAAACGCAAGGCCAGTGAGTCAATTCCACCATGTAAAGAGCCTACATGGCAGAGTAGAGCTGCTCCTCAGGATTTCCCAGATTGTAAACCTGTACCAGGGCAGTGAGCCTCATTTCTCAACTGAGGGGCGATGAGAGGGTTCAAATCCTTGACCTTGAGTTTATCACCCCAACATTTAATCCACTGCACCATATGGCTTCTTAAGGACCATATAACATTACCTTTTTAATATTAGTATCAGACTGATTTTTGCCTCGTAGAGAGAATAATCTCTGGGCTTGTCAGCTGGAGGAGAATTACCATTAAATGTACCTAATATAAAAATAAATTCAACCCGAAACTATTTCCAACAGAAGAAAGGTAAATGTTCTCAGTATGTTCACTTGTCTTCATCTTAAAATGCCAAAAAAAAAATCCGAAAGTTTCAGTTATATAAAATGTGAAGAACATTAACTCTAACTGAATTTATGCAAAACCTTCCTGCTGAAGTCAGACCCAGAATATCCCATATAGTAAGAAGCTGAACAATGCTCTGGAAGTAGGTAAGAACATTTGCATTAGTCATATATGATCAGAGGTGGAATTTTCCTTTAGTGGAGTGCCAGGAGATTGCTTTAAGCATGACCCTAGGTCTTCAGGAAACCTGGTTTAGTGCTTGTCTCTCTTCACCTGTCGGACTCTTAGAGCTCAGCCGCAAGTATGATACACGGGACTGAATCCAGATCCCTTTACAGTGTTATTACCTCCCTGCTGCTTTAATTTATGTATTTAATCTTAGTTTCCAGGGTGCAATATGACTAATTACTTGAGAATTGCAGGAACTTACAAGTGAAATTTTTGCTTTTATAATTTGGGGCACATCAAGTATAATAATGTACATTTAATTTCTCAAAAAAGATAATTATGCTAATAGAATTATTTGAATAAAAATTTGTTCTTTGTGCCGGATTATGTTCTCAACCTACTAATTTATATTAATATAAGTCAGTAAGAAATTTTTACTAAGGCACTTCAGTGTCGAGCTAGCAAGGACAGGAATCTCTGGATAGGCAGCACCCCCTTGGCCTAGCATACAGGAGGAGAGAAAGTCTCACAGGGACAATGGAAAGAGCTTCTCAGGGAGAATAAAAATTACAATTTCTGTAGATAAATCTGATGGGAAATATCGTCTAGCTCTAGTGGGTAAAACAGGTCGTTTGAAAATGTGGCACGTTTTGGAGGAAATAAACTGTTTTGTGAAAACCTAAGACCAAAGCTAGTTTCCATGAAGGGAAATAAACAAATAAATGTCATATAGATGTGTATGTGTATGTGTGTGTGTGTGTCTGTACATATACATGTATATATATACATATGAAGTAAAATGCAAACTCAAGTTGTACATGTAGTTTTTTGTGTGTTTTGTTTAGAATACATCTTATTTCACGCTCAGACTTCAACAACTATCAATAGGCTGGACGCAGCCTTAGCATTGAAAGCCAAGCACACCGTGTTAGTTGTTACTAGTTCCTGTTGAGTCTATTCCAACTCCCGGTGACGTCATGTGTGTAGAGCAGAATTGGTTCAGAGGATTTTCCGGGCTGTGACCTTTGGCAGGGGAGCAGATTGCTAGGCCTGTCCTTGAAGGCACCTGTAGGTGACTTCAAAGAGTGAACCTGTGGTGAGCAGTTGAACAAGACTGTTGGTGCCACCAACGGACTCCTCTTTGGGTCTACTGGGTCATTCTCTAACATAGATTTATTTTTAATCCATGCTGAACGCAAACAAACAAGCAATAAGTAGAACCATTCACATAAGGGGAGCCAGACTTGTAAGCCATGGTGAGAACAGAGTATAGAATTGTGCGCCGTTACTTATGGCCCCCATGCTCCATCAGCAGTTATTTTGTTGGATTTTGTTCCTATTAAATTAACTTGGTCTGTTAGTTTAAACTTATGCTTATTTTTTTCCCTTGTGCACAAATAGAACGTTAACTGTTCTGTATGCCCATTCAGTTTGTTTGTGTTGGTCAATCACTACAATGCACTGATTTGGTAAATGTGAATATAATGCGCCCATTGTGGGTCCAAAACTCGGAGCTATATGCTTGTTTCTTGTGGTGAATATTGTAGAGATAAAATCAGAACCAGTCTCTAACTCCATAGAGTGATTACATGATTCATACAGAAAACCAGTAGCTTCAAAGGAGAAATCTCTGAATCTCTTTTTCCTTTGTCCACATAGGCAGTAAGCTTTTGTGCAACATCCAAACAGTACAGAACGATCAGGAACAGAGGCCTGCTATTAGTACTATGCCTGAGGGCTATGATCAAGGACAGGGATTTGAGCTGTGGACTCTGAAAGGCTTAGGCACAAATCCTGTATCTGACATGTATTAGTTCTGTGTGCTTGGGCAAGTCACTTTCTTTCTTTATGTCTTAGTTTCAGCATCTGACATTAAAGATCATTATAAAACCTACCTCATAAGTTTGCCATGGGTATAAAATGAAATATTACATATAAAAGAATTAGCATGTTGTCAGCATTTCATAATAAGTATCAACTTTAGAATAATATATGAGTAACTATAAAAATACGCTAGCATATAATATTAATGTATATAATTGCATTTTAAAATACACTGCCTATTAGTTATCTCAGCTCAATATAAATTTAAAAATAAACATATCTCTCTAGATAGATAGATAGATATTCTGGTGACATTCTGACACTAACTTTTTGCTGGTAAGAAATTTAGAATCTGGCCTCTTTTCCATGGGAAAATCCCTCCTTTTCTCCCTTTTAGTAAATCTTATGTACTCTTTCTGATAAGAATTCCAATTAAAATTAAGGTGGCATTAAATTGGAATATTTTGTCAAAGTAAGACTCAGAGAGCCCATCCTGAAATTATGTCCTCAACACCATTGCCATCTGCTGAAGGGTTTCAGTGATTTAGGGCAGCGTGTTTGACCTTATTTTTTTTTAATCCTACAGATTCAATAAACTTTATGATGAGCTTTCACTTGTGAAAACTTTGGTCTTGGTTGTCTATAAATCCCATGATTAAATAAATGCTAAACTAATATTGAATAATAAAATGCTCCAGTGACAGCATCGACTGCTACCATGAAAGCTGGTCATGTTTTTGCTTATGTAAGTTCTGAGTATTTCTTTTGTCAAGTGCACATACTAGAGATCTTACCTGTTCTTTGGGAAATTATAGGTTTTTTTTTTAATTGTTCCTCTAAATTAGCCCATTTGAGGTTATTCTGCCCTTGGGCATTTAATTGCTCCTTTCCCTGTGTTCCCATAACACTCTGGTCACATTATTATTGTAGTGGAGAACACAGGGTTTTATAATTATCTGTATTATTTCTCTTCCTTACTAAAGTTGGAGCCATGTTGGAGCCAAGACATGATCTCCTTTAGAGTTAGTAGATCAAGGTGAAACTCTAGCAGGAATCCAGCATAGACTTATAGGTAATAGTTGTATGGACTAATACATATTTCTTCAGGTTTTTACATATTTCTCATATCACCCATAAAACTCTTCAGGAAATCAAAATTAAGGACAAGGAAAGTGTTAGTTTTTATTGAATATATATTGCCACTGCTTGTCAACTACCTAATCCAATAATCACAATAGCTTCAGCAAAAGGGTTGCATTTACACCCTCATATTTGTTTTTGTTTTTAAATTAGAAAGTTCTTCCTCAATACAAGTGCCCTAGAAACTTGCCTAGTTTCACAAATGCACTAAGGAGTTCGGGGTTGAAATAAGAAATCTTACCTAAAAAACCATTACATAACAGAACCATTTGACTATATCCAAAGTACTTTTGCTAGTCTGGGTGCTTTAGAGAAACAAATCCACAGAAACGCATATGTATAATAGAGAGTTTTGTATAAAGGTTAAGTGCACATCAAGAATATATCCCAACCCAGTGCTGCCCAAGCCCACAAGTCCAACATTAACCCATATGTCTGACACCAATCCACAAAGTCTTTGCCATCTCATAAAACAGACACAATGATGCCAATTGCAGGAGGAAAGCTGAATCAGTGAGCATTTAAGCATCTTAGCACTAGCAGGGGTCTACACACAGCTGTTCCAGCACCCAGGGCTGCATTAGGGTAGGTCCATGTGGCATCTCCTCAGGGATGTCTCACAGGAAGGGAGCCTTGCAAGCTGAAGCAGGGAACTGGCTAAGGCAGCTGCACCCTAGTAAGGACATCACAAAGCAAGAGACCCGAGAACTTGAAAGGTGAGACTCACCGAGCCATTTATCCCTCTGCCCTTCAATTAACCCCACAGGTGTTTATGGGCCGTTGGCACAATAAACTTTGACTAACTCAGTATTCACTTAAAGTTATGAAGCAAACAGCTAGAGCAAATTTGAAAAAGTACGCCATAAGCACACAGAATTACATTTATAACTTAAGGGACGGAGAAGACATGTTCTATCTTTAGGTGTATATGAATTGCATATGCACCAATTGCTTGTTATGTATGTTGTTAGGATCATTACAGCTGTTCTAACTCATAGAGACCCAATTAATAGGAAGAAGAAATCCCACAATGTTGTGTCTGTCCATTGTTGCAGCCACTGTGTCAATTCTTTCTCTTTTCATTGATCCTCAGAGCTTCTTTCTCAGAGATTATTTCTTTGTTTCATTGACTCACAACTTTGCCAACCCCAATATCCTTTGCCAGGGACTGGTATTTCCTGTTAATATGCCTAACGCACATGAGGTGACATTTTACAATCATCTCTTTTAAAGAGCAACCTGATTGCCCTTCATCCAAGACAAGATTTGTTTGTTCTGGCAATCTTTGGTCCTTTCAATAATACCCTTTCCAAACACTACATACATCAGTCTTCATCAGTCAAAGATGTCAAAGAGGCTACTGTGACATGGAGATTAATAAGAAATTATTCTTCACTTCAAAGGAATGTACTACCTTTAAGGAAGACAGAGATGTAGTCAAATAAATTCCCTCTGATATATTATACAGGTTGTATCTATGACATGTATCTGAGACAATATAGCAGAATATTTAAGACTGTGAAAACTGGCAGTGTACAGATCTGAATTCAAGTTCTGGTGCTGTCAGTCAACTAATTATGAGATCTATCTAGTAAAAGTAGATAAACTTCACTTAGAATAAAATTTTCCATTGTAATGTTTACAAAATGATAATTTGTTCATATGGCTTTTAGGAACATTAATGTAGGTGGTTAATTTACCATATAGTAATGTTATTCTTAACACTATTGTATACGGAGTAAATTCAGTATGCATAGCTAAGTGGGTGATTTGTAAGTAGGCAAAACAGGGATTAACTTTCCTCTTTTTTTCTTAATCATTTTATTGGGTGCTCTTATAGCTCTTATAACATTCCATACATCAATTGTATCAAGCATATTAGGGATTAACTTTAAAATCTGTAGCTGATGAGAAATGGAGAAGGTGGTTTTGGTTTAGTTTGATTGTAAAACAGTAAATTAAAGATTAACAGCTATTTGAAAAAAGAATAAAGACTGGATTATACAAGTGCCCCAAAGACCAAATGAAATAAAAAGGTGATAAATTACATTAAAAATTTTAATTAAGCCCTATCTGCATGACTGCTTTGTGGTTGACAAAAAAATACTTGGCAACTTTCATTTCACCCATTTAAAATTAAAATAATTTTCGTGATCCATTGTATATATAGAATTTAGATGACATTGTGAGCAAATGTGTTTACAAGTAATATTCCAATATGTTTTTTTTTAGTCAAGAAAGTTGAAGAACGAATTAAACAGTTCACAACAGAGACTATAGTTAGCAGGTGGGAGTATAGAGTGAGAGTCTATGTTCTCATGCTTATATAGTTGATTAGGATGTATTTATAGAAGCTGTACTAAATTTATTAAAACTATAGAGTTACTCTCGGTACTCAGGCTGACTAAATCTATAGAGTTACTCTCGGTACGCAGGCTGATTAAATCTATAGAGTTACTCTCGGTACTCAGGCTGATTAACTCTATGGAGTAACTCTTCACACATAATCAATTTTGTAGGACATTTTAGATACTCCTCTAATACGCAATGCATATATTATTCCTATAAATTTTAACTTGAACTTTCATTATGACCAAATAATCTTCAAAGAGCCCAAAAGGAGATATTATGTTTGATAAAACAAGCTGGATATTTGTAACTGTTTTTTAAAATTCATAGTCTTTGGTATTTGGTAAATACATACTATCAACCACATTTATCCCTTTGAGAATGCCTTCATCCTTGGAACGACTGATGTTTTTTTGAATCTTTCTTTGGATATATTTAGAAAAAAATTCATGAATTTCTCTTGGGTGTTATGAGTCCTAGAGGCCCAGTTATTAAATGTTTGACTGTTTGCCTGCTAACAGAAAGGGCAGTATTTCAAACCTAGCAGCAGCTCTGCGAGAGCAAGATGGGCAGTCTGCCTCTGTCAACGTTTACAGCCACGGGAAGGATACAGGGCAGTTCTACTCTGTCCTATAGGGTTGCTGTGAGTTTGAGTGTCGTTAACAGCAATGGATTTGGCTTTGTCCAAAGTTATTGTCCAAACAATCAAAGCTTAAAAAATTCCCTCTAAATATAAGCTCAGAGTTCCATTTCTTTAGCTTTAGTGCACTGTTCTATTCCCTATTATATACAGGGACACTGAATAACTCCCTTACTTCATTTATGTTTTTAATGTGAAGTTATAGACTTTGATCAATTGTCTACTAATGGCCTTGGTCATGGCCTCCTAGAGAGCTACAGTGCCCTCTCAGCCTTCCTCTACCTTTTATCCTTCAACCTTTTTGTCAGTTTTGTTAACTTCCCCCCTTTAGGTTTCCCTGTCTCTTTGATTAACCTGCAGGAACTTGGTCTGTATCACAATATCCCTCTGATTGTCACAGCAGGACTAGGTGGTCCTTTTTTCTCACCTGTCACCTATCTCCTTGATCATTTAGCCCTGTATTGTGGCTCTCCCATATTGAAGCATGCTTTCCTTTCTCTGTGATGCTGGCAATACTTAGGAGACATTTTAAGTGTCCCACATCACATTCCCAAGCTACTCAGAATTTTATCTTTCTGTCAGGCTGCAGTTCCATTTGTCCTGAACAGGAGAACACAGGTGATACCATACGTTCAAGTTTGAGCATAACATGACAGGGTGGTCAAGGTTGGAGGACAAGGGTGCTTCCTTCAACATTATGCATTGAGCATTCTTTCCACCTCAAGGACTTATTCTACATCAAATCTTCCCAGTCTTTCTGACATCAGTTTTGAACTTTGAATTAGGACATGTGTGGAACAATTTAGTGGCATAGCTAATGTCAACGCCCCTTGTCAGTCAGTTTGTCATAAGGCAGTAGCTTGTGGCTCTCTGTGATGCTCCGGATAGTGTCACTGGTAATGCAAGGAGCAGAAGCATCTCCAGAGATGAGGAGGTGTCAGTGGTGCTTCCAACCTTAGAACGGACTGCACGGAAGGCATGTGCTGTCCACTTGTGAGTGAGTACCCACTCAAAATGTCATGAGTAACAAAGGAACGTTGTCTTCAATACTGAAAATCTTATGAATACCAACGGAACACTGCGAGATATAATGCAGCAAGATGAGCCCAGCATTTTGAAAGGCATTCACACGATGGCTGAAGAAGAGGCACTTTCTCAAATTAGGGTCAACAAAAACAGCGTGGATGGAGCAAAGCCTTTGGCAGCTTCAGTTTCTCATGAGGTATGACTCAAAATGAGAAGAAGCAGCTGCAAACATCTATTAATAACTTGAACATGGAATGTGTGAAGTATGAATCTGGGAAAATTGGAAGGTGTTAAAATTAAATGGAACATATAAAAACTGATATCCTAGGCATTAGGAAACTGAAATTAACTAGTATTGACCGTTTAAAATCAGACATTAATATAGTCTACTATTCTGGGAATGACAAATTCAAGAGGAATGGCATTGTATTCATTGTGCAAAAGAACATTTCAAGATCTATCTTGCAGTGCAATGATGTCTGTGATAGGATGATATGTATATGCATATAAGTAAATCAAGTTAATATAAGTATGATTCCAATTTATGTACCAACAAATAAAGAAATTAAAGAATTGTAAAAACTTCTTCAGTCTGAAATTGATCAAGCGTGCATTCGAGATGCAATAAAATTACTAGTACTTGGAAGGTGAAAGTTGGAAATAAAGAAGAAAGATCAGTAGTTGGAAAGTATTGTCTTGATAATAGAAAGTTGGAGATCATAGGACCGAAGTTTGCAAAATCAATGACTTTGTTAAGCAAATACCTTTTTTCAACAGCACACGAGTGACTGTACACATGGACCTCACCAAACACAATATATATGAATGAAATTGACTACATCTATGGGAAGAGATGACGGTGAAGCTCAGTATTACCAGACAAAACAGGGTCAGGAAGTGATGGTGGGACAATCAACTGTTCATATGTAAGGTCAAGTTGAAATTAAAGAAAATTAAAACAAGTCCATGGAGTCAAAATATGAACTTGAGTATATCTCACCTGAATTCAGGAAATATCTCAAGAGCCTACCATCTCTGTCATCTTGAATACTAATGACAGAAGACTGAATA
This sequence comes from Tenrec ecaudatus, assembly GCF_050624435.1. Taxonomy (NCBI): domain Eukaryota; kingdom Metazoa; phylum Chordata; class Mammalia; order Afrosoricida; family Tenrecidae; genus Tenrec; species Tenrec ecaudatus. The sequence goes on from NC_134531.1 coordinate 298,523,762, forward strand.
CGTGATAGAATACCATCAAGAACATCATACAGTACAAAAGGAAACTCTCCTGAAAAATATAAGAAAGAAAGAAAAGATCAAAGTGGATGTCAGAAGAGATTGTGCAACTCACCCTTGAATGTAGACGGAAATAAAAGCAATGACGATTGTCTGCTGGAGAAAGTGAAGTATTACAATGACATGCCAAAGATTTCAAGGTCGAAATTTAAAAGGGACGAATACGTTTAGCAGACCCCAAGCTGGCAGAACTCGAGAGAAAAAATAAATCAAATCTCAAGCCAAATGTCGAAGAATTCCCTGCGAAAATCTTGAACAATGCAGGGAGCCGCAAGGAAGAGGGAAGAAATACACAAAGTCACTGTACTAAAAAGCACAAGTTGACACTCAACCATTCCTAGAGGGAACAAGTCATTAAGAACAGATGATACTGAAGGGAAAGTCAAGCACTGAAGGCGTTATCAAAAAAACAACGCTCAAGGAATTGATCTAATTTTGATTGAAGTGTTTGAACAAGCTGAAGAAGCACTAGAAACACTCCTTTATTCCAATAAAATTGGAGGTCATAATGCAAAAGACTGGATGATATCCTTATTTGTGCTCATTCCAAATACAGATGACTCATCGTTGTGCACTAATTATAGAACAGTATCATAGATATCAGATCTGTGGTAGTTAGGTGATTTTTTTAGATCATTTTATTGGGGGCTATTACAACTCTTGTTATAATCCATACCTCAATTGTGTCTGACATATTCGTACATATATTCCATCATTTTTTTCTAGACATTTACTTTCCATTGAGCCCTTGGGATCAGCTCCTCTTTCTCCCCCGTCCCACCACCATCCCCAACCCTCATGGCTAGATTGTTAATTCAAATCTCACACTGACTGCTGTCTCCTTTCCCCTCTGGTTTCCGTTGTTCTTCCCCCTGGATGGGGGTGTGTGGTTATGTGCCATTCATTGTGATTGATATCCGCCTCCCTCTCCATCTCGTCTCCCTACCCTTTTTGTATCTCTATTCGCACTCCTATTCCTGGGTTCCCTGTGTTGTGAGTTTCATCTCTTGCCTATACTTATGTACATGTGCTCATCTAGTCCAGAGTGGGAAACAGCACTGGGCTCATGATAGTGGGGGGTGAGGAGGCCTCAAGGTATCACAGGTATATTGTGTGATCCATTAGTGCTCTACTGCACCCTGATTGACTCATCCCTTCCCTGTGACTCCTTGTAGGAGATGTTCCATTGTCCATACATGGGCCTTGGGTCTCTGTTTCACACCCCCTCCGTTCTCACCAATGAATTTTTGTTTGTTTGTTTGTTTACTGTTTGATATGAATCTTCTGATGCCCATCCCCAGTCTCAATGCCACCTCACGATCCAACTGGCTGGGGTGCTTCTTCCATGTGGGCCTGTTGCTTCATTGTTGGATGGCTGCTTCTTTATCTTCAAGCCTTTAAGACCCAAGACACTGTATCTTTTAATAGCCAGGCCCCATCCTCTGTCTTCACCACATCTGTTTAATACACTCATTTTGTTCTCAGTGGGCAGAGGGGGTGCTCTTAGCATCACAGAATGCCAATTTGTTAGAACAAAGTGTTCTTGTATTGAGGAAAATATGAGCTGAGGCCCAAGACCATTCTGCAGCCTCAGTGTATTGCCTTATAAATATATGTACATATATTTATATTTCTATGGATTAACGCATTTACATAAGTACGCACCTCTGTTAATATCCCTTTGTTCCTAGAGCTTGCCTCTGTTTCCTTTTGCCACCTCCTGCCCCACGATCACTTTCCCCCTTCTTCCACTTCTTTGTGCTGCCTCTCCATTAGTTTGGTGTTGCCCCAATACTCACTGGATCTCTACCCTTTCCTAGATGTTGGTTTCAATTCCCTAGTTGTTCCCTTGTCCATGACGCCATCTGCTTACTACACCCTTCTCTCCACCTCCTTCTCCCTATACCTTCCAGGCCCATTGGCCCATTGCCTTCTCTCCATCTTCCTTCCCATGTCTGTCCCATATGAGTAGGCAAACCAGCAATGTCTTGTCTGAACAATATATACATAAGCATCATTGGTTTTGCTTTCTAAAGAACACAGCCTAAGACAGAACTGAAAAACTACTCACATAGATATGGAAATACATGTATGTCAGGCCAGATTGACTAGAGAAATAAATCTACTGACACATATATGCATAAGAAAGAGTTTCATATCAAGAGATAATTATAAATCAAGAAAGAGTCCCAGCCCAGTCCAACTCACTTCCATAAATCCAATCCTAGTCTATAAGTCCCTCTTCAGCCTAATGCAGTCCTATACAATGATGCAGATGTAGGAAAAACCAAAGACCAGTGGGTGCAGAGTCATGTGGATCCAAGATCATTGGAAGCAGGGCCTGGCTTCGCACATCAAGGTGGCAGCCAGAGGCCCAGCAAGCAGGATGGTGGAGAGGTGGAGAAAGAAGGAACCCCTAGGGTTCTGCTTACAAGAAGGCCACATCCCCAGGAAGCACCACCAGTGGGTGGCCTTACTGACAGCTGAGACTCCACCCACACTTTCACACATCTTCACATTCACATAAAATCATCTCACTGCCACACCATGTAAATCAATGAAAATTAACTGTGAATTTGTTGAATGCTTAATATGTGTTAGTCGATATGCTATCTACTGAAAGAGTAGAATAAAGTCAATAAAACTTATGTATCAGATTACATAAGTTATGTGAACAAATAATAAGTTATTACAAAACTTATGTGAACAGATTACAACAAAGAATTTCATCAAGAATAATATAATTAGGTCTTTCAAAGTGAACCGTCAATCAACATGAAATTAACAAGTTCATTTATCGAGCATATATGTACATATTCATATTATATATAAAGTTTTATGTATGCACTATATGTAAACTTACACCCCAAAACAAAAATTTCACTGCCATTGAGTCAATGTAGATGCCTAATGATGCTATAGGACAGTGTAGAACTGCCCCTGTGAGTTTCTGAGACTAATTATTTTTTTTTTCCAAACATTTTATTGGGGACTCATACAAATCTTCTCACAATCCACACATACATCCATTGTGTTAAGCACATTTGAACATTTGTTGCCATCATCATTCTCAAAACATTTGCTTGCTACTTAAGCCCTTAATATCAACTCCTCATTTTCCCCTTCCCTCCCCACTACCCCTCCATCATAAACCCTTCGTAATTTATAAGTTTATTATTATTTTGTCATATCTTGCACTATCCGACATCTCCCTTCACCCACTTTTCTGTTGTCCATCCCCCAGTGAGGAGGTTATATGTAGATCCTTGTAATCAGTTCCCCTTTTCTACTGCACCTTCCCTCCACCCTCCAGGTATGGATACTTTCACCACTGGTCCTGAAGGGGTCATCTGTCCTGGATTCCCTGTGTTTCCAGTTCCTATCTGTTCCAATGTACATCCTCTGGTTTAGCCAGATTTTTGAGGTATAATTTGGATCATGATAGTGGGGGGAGGAGGCATTTAAGAACTAGAGGAAAGTTGTATGTTTCATCATTGCTACCTTGCACCCTGACTGGCTAATCTCCTCCCTGCAACCCTTCAGTAAGAGGGTGTCTAGTTGCCTACCGATGGGCTTTGGGACTCCACTCTGCACTGACCTTCATTTACAACGGTATAATTTCTTTTTTCTTTGATGTCTGATACTTGGTCCCTTCTGCACTTTGTGGTCACACAGGCTGGTGTGCTTCTTCCATGTGGGCTTTGATTCTTCTGAGCTAAATGGCTGCTTGTTTAACTACAAGTCTTTAAGACCCCAGACACTATATCTTTTGATAGCCAGGCACCATCATCAGCTTTCTTCACCACATTTGCTTATGCACCCATTTATCTTCAGTGATCGCGTCAGGAAGGTGTGCATCATGGAATGCCAATTTAATAGAACCAAGTGTTCTTGCATTGAGTATGTACTTGAGTGAAGGTCCAATGTCCACATGATGTCTTAATACTAAACCTATAAATATATGCATGTAGAACTATTCCTCCACCATTCTATATATAAATACATTTATATATGTACATGCCTGGATTTACACCTCTATAAATACCCTTTGTCTCCTAGATCTTTCCTCTATTTCCTTTTACTTTCCTCTTGTCCCACTATCATGCTCAGCCTTCACTTGAGTTTCAGTAATTTCTCTCGGTTACACTGCCCTTGATCAATCATTACCAGGATTCTCACACCCTCCTTGACACTAATTTTGGATCATTTGTTGCTCCCTGTCCCTGGGTGGGTCAACACCCCGCCTCCCCCTCTCCCATGTCCCCCTGGAACCATCTGTCCCAGTTGTTTTCTCCTGCAGACAGTTCATCCAGCCCATCTTATCTAGATAGATCTGTAGAGATAATAATATGCACCAAAAAACAAGGCATAGCAAGACAAAGCAACAAAAGAGAACACAATGATGACAACAAAGAGAAAACCAATGACCCATAAAAGAATAAATTAATTTTTTAAAAAAGAAAAAAATTAAAAAAGAAAAACTGTAAATAGGTCAAGGTCTGATTTTTGACCTCTAGGCGTTTCCTCAATTCAAGTCCAATGGGGTGCCATGCTCTGGCTCCAGAATCTATTCTTTGCATTCCCTTGGGAGCTCCCTGCTCTGCTCCCCCCAGTTGCTCAGCCACATGCATTTAGTGTTTTGTCTCAGTGTTGCGGGGTCAGTCTGGACCAATCCCGACACTGAGTCTCCAGTGTTGTCCCCCATAGGGCCATGGGTCAGAGAGGGACGTCATGTCTCATAGTGGGATCAGCCATATGGACCACTCTGTGCATTGGCTGTTTGGAGCTGGGATATCGTCCTCCAGCCTGGTGGGCCATGATGTGCTCTATTCTCTCCTCCTCCCCATTCTTTTGCTCCTGTGTGCTCTTATCAGAAATGTCCCTCTCCCTTAGCTGCAGCTTCAGTGCCGTCCTCTGAAGTAAATTCTTCTGGGTGGAAGGGCAGTTGTCTGCGTAGCTGCTATGGAGGCTGAGCCTTCAGGCCTTCAACTGGCTCCCCTCTCCATGCTGGCACACTGCATTCACCTGGCACTGGCTTTATATCTGGTCCCTCTTTCCCTGAAGAGACACAAACAATACCCTCCCCTTGGGTGGGTCAGTGCCCTATCCCCCAGGCATGCGTCTCTTTTTTTGTTGTTGTTTTCTGTTTCCTCACCCACCCCTCCTTTTTAGTTGGCTACCATATGTATCCCTGAATTTGGTCTGGCCCCTGCCATACTACCTGGATCTCACCCTGGAGTGTTTGTATACAGTAGATTTTTTGCTGTGCCCCTTTTGCATTTTTCTTTTAAATAAACTTTCCTCAGTGGACTCATGTTATACTTGTCCTTTTGTGCTTGACCTTCTTCATTGAGCATAATTTCCTCCAGTTCTTCCCATGCGGTGATATGCTTCATGCGTTCATCATTGCTTTTTAGTGATGCATAGTACTCCATTGTATATATGTACCAGAATTTTTAAAATCTGTTTGTCTGTTGATGGAAATTTGGGTTGTTTCCAACTCCTTGCAATTGTGAACTGTGCCACAATGAACATTGGAGCACAGATGTCTGGCCGTGGTTTGTTTCTTGCCTCTTCTGGGTATATGCCCAGTAGGGGGATTGCTGGGTCATATGCTAGCACAATTTCCATCTGTTTTTTTAATTGCCAAATTGATTTCCATAGTGGCTGTACATACCTACAGGTCCATCAGCAGTGGATAAGAATTCCTATCTCACCACAGCCCCTACAACACTTGTTGCTTTCTGATTTTTTGAATTAGGCTAACTTTGAGGGTGTTAGGTGGTTGCTCATAGTTGTTTTAATGTGCATTTCTCTTATGGATAATGATCAGAAACATTTTCTCATATGTTTATTGGCCATTTGAATTTCAGACTCTGTGAAACTTCTGTTCAGGTCCTTTTCCCATCTTCTCAGTGGGCAGTTAGTTTGTCTCTTATTGTAAGCTTGCAAAGTATTGTAGATTTTAGTACTAAGGTGTTTATGAGACCAACTTTTTATGGGAGTAGAAAGTCCTGTCTTTGTCCCAAGGAGTTGCTGATGATTTTGAACTGCTGACCCTGCAGTTAACAGCCAATATGTAACCATTGCACCAAGTGTATGTGTTGATACCTGTAAACATACACACTCATATAAATACATAAGATAAAATAGAATGGGGTCCAATGACAGAAGCTTTTAATTTCTGAGATTTTAACCAATCTCCCGTTTAACTCTTTTGACTGTGTGTGATTTTCAATTTATTACTATGATCTTCAACTCAGATGAGAAGAAATTCATCTAATAAAAATAAATATTACAGTGTTTTCTATAAATAGAGCAAATGGCTTTTGAATAATTATTGTGATGATTAAAAAAAAATGTATTCAGAGTTTGGGACTCCAGTCTCAAGCTGATCTTGAATAGCTCACTTAATCAAAGTAAAATTGATTCTTAATGTAAAATGTTGGGAAAAAGGATATTTACCATATAAAATAATTGATAGATTGATTTAGATTACATAATATATCACACAAGAAATAACTGGTATTTCACAGTCATAAATGCATATATGTTTACCTAGGTATATAAATTATTAAAATGATCAATTTATTCAGTGGCTCAAATGGACTGTGGCATATCGCACTTCTTAGACTACTGCCTAGTTTTCGGTCTGTCTGTGTGGGGAGGAGAGGGGCTGTACTGCGAACCTGCCAGATGACATTTACGTAGCCCTTCCATTTTAGTTCCTTCCCCAAGGTGTTGACCGGATAATGTGCGTGCATGAGAAAAAATGACAATTCTTTATTTGTACTTAATGTGTTTCGAATGCGTGTTCACTGGGCTAGGGGTATCTTTCCTGGAATGTGTCCACTGGTCATGTGTGTGCAAACTGAACCGTATGTACTTAGTTTGTGGTAGAACAGGTGAACTTTTAAGCTGGGGTCATGAAGCAAGGTTTTGTTTGAATCGTGTAGGTAATTAGCTGCATGAGGTTGTACAGTTAATTTACCCTGTCTTCCTCCTTATCTCCCAAACCGGGCAGTTTTACAGGAAACGTTGGGTTCCATTCTGTTCTAATTAAGAAATATTTTATTCTTCATTTTCAGGTTGATGTTCTGAATTTTTTAGTATTAAGGGTTTCTGCTTCCTCTCATTTTTTTTCCCCTCTGAAGTAGCTAATGAACTGCAAACAGTTACTTAAAAATCTCTACTGAGTCTTAAAGGAACCCTGCAGTGAAGCAATTGTACTGTGAATAATCACTGGCTAATTTATGTGTTTTGTAAACTCAGATTTAGCGATTGCAGTATATTTCTTCCACTAAGAAAATGTGACCTTTTACAGTGAGGCAGAGGTAACTGCTAAAACTGTCACTTTTCCGGGATGTAATTTCAAAGGTGAAAAACAGCACCATACTGAGGTCACATTTTTAACATTTTAACGTTCCTCACCAATAAAAATTCCCTCCCTCAGGAAGGGTAGCAGATTTTGTGCCTGCGAATGTTATTTCTTAGTAGCCCAGAACCTTTGGAGTTTCTGAGCTGTGTTCCGAAACAGTTAGTTATACATGTCCTTAAAAGTAGCTTTGACACCCTTAATGCCCCTTGAGAACACAGAGCTACACAGAGGCTTTACTTTCATTACTTTGGGAATAACGTACACGGTGCTTCATTTCTCCAAATGAAACTATGTAAAAATTATTTATTTTGTCGAGATATGTTGGAGGGAATATTTATTTTCCCTGCTCATCTGAGCTCAAGCTAAATATCAAAACTGATGATGCCTCACGAAACACGAAAGTTTAACCAAACAAAGGATAAGCAAAGAATGCAAAAGTGAAGCCTCTGAAAGAAATATTCTGAATACCATGGATTATGAGAGATGATAACAGAATACAAAATGGTATAATATCCAGGATGTGTCTTAATCATAGATATAGAGAGGATATGAAATCATTTTTTCCTGTCAAGTTGTAGGACAGCTTTGACACCTACCTAGACAACTTCAAATGTCCACATCAAGAGACAGGAAACAGAGTCAACTCATCATCTGAGAGTTTCCAGACTGCCCCGTGGACATTAATGGCTTTCTCCTCTCTCTTATTTTGTTCTTGGGCCCATTGCAGTCAATTCCTTTATTTTCTAGTTTATGTAACTCTTAGTAGTTTTTCTTCCTTAACACATTAGAAAATTTTCTGAGAACAGGAATTTTTTCCACTGTCAATCTTTTAAAATTGGTTTGCCCAACAACTCTCAGATTCAACACAAAACAAAGATCAGTTGAAAATGGACTAAATCTAGTCAGAAAAAAAATAGAAATTTTTTTCATATCACAAAGAATATAGCAACTAATTTTGGCAATGGAACATTTGATGCCAATGATCCTGCTCTTGGGTTGGGAGGCATGAAGAGTATTTTATAATTGTTCTCATTATCAGTTTCTGAACACATTTGTTTCCTCCTGGACTTTTCGACATCTTTTCCCTTTTACCCCACCAGCACCCCTGTAAGCCAGCCCCCCAAAACACAGACAAACCATTATTCGACTTGTGGTCTCTATAGATTCATGAATTCTAGGTTTCATTTACTGAAACACAGAAAAACATATGAGAGGGTACTCTAAAAAAACTGGATTTTTCCCCCAAAGCTATGTACTCAAATTGTTTTAAAAAACATCCTAGAAGTACTCTCCATTACACTTAATACAGTTGTCAAATCTGTGATTCCATTCTTGGAAACATTTTTCAAGCTCATCTGTTTGGATGGCTGACAGCACCTCATTTTTTTTTTCCTTTACCTCTTCTGCCTTGTCAAATCACGTTGTCAAATCACACAATCGCTTTGTCCTTTTCATGTTCCTCTTCATTCGGGGAAACAAAAAATGTCACAGAGAGTGAGGACAGGTGAGTCAAGTGCTTGGAGAAAGGCATGCTATCCCCCGCCAGACCCCCTAAAAGCGGTCACACTCTGTAACCAGGCACACTGTGGTGGCAGCAAAAGCAGTCCTGTGTCTGCCACAAATCAGGCCTTTCTGGTCACACACTGTTATGCAATCTTTTCAGAACCTCTAAAGAGAAAGCTTGATTATTAGTCTGACCTGGAAGCCTAGGTCAATGTGGCCCATTCAGTGCATACCACCACGAATACACACCCCTTCAAGTGTCCCCCAAAGCATTTTCCTCCAAATGGAGGCTGATCCTCCCTCTTTTCTTACCAACAGATATGCATTAGTGCTCCTCCCAAGTATTAATAAATTAAAAGAAAAAAATGCATAGATCAGGAATGGGCTCTGGGCTCACACTAAACTAGTTTCAACTTAAGACCATTTAGGTCTTACAGGATGTCCCTACTTAATCCTATCCCTCAGAAGGGGAACACAGGAGATACGGGGGCTATAGCAAAGTGTGGTGAAGAAATTAGATGGTGCTTGGCTATCAGATAAGATAGTGTGTGGGGTCTTAAAGGCTTGTCTCCAAACAAGCAGCCATCTAAGCAAGATGTCAACTAAGTCCACATGGAAGCAGCACACCATCATCAGTCACAGAAGGCTTGCAAGTCATCTGAAGTCAAAGAGGGATTCATATTGTAGTTTAAATTGTGAGCATCTGGTTTGCAGAAGGCTGTGGGTGACGGTGGGAGCCCGAGATTAGTTTGTGGGATCTCCGTAGGAAACAGGCCTCCGGTGAACAATATCCGCCAGTGAGGGATGGGAGAAACGTGTTTACAAAAGATAGTGCATTGGAGAGATGAGTATAGAAGATTGAAAGGATACACCTGACTTGAACAGTTACACCTTGTCAGTTCATTCCCCTCTGATGCACGCTGGCCCCGATCTGGTTTTCAACATGTTCTGTGTTTTTGTTTTGTTTCTGTTAATTCTTATTAGGGTGTAGCTCAGAGGTGTTACGTCATCGAATGTCACTGTCTTGAAGTAGTGTCATATGATTTCTGTGTTTTGGCATATGAAATCCAGGATTGATGAACCTAGAGGGACGCAAGTACAATAAGGGTTTTCAGGTGGGAGGCAGGTAGTAAAAGGAAGTTGATGTCAAGGAGTCCAGGAAGAAAATGAATGGCTGGAAACAAAATAACAATTGTATAATTCTGCTTAATATGATTGAACTATGGAATGATATAAGTATTAACTTCCAAGTAATAATAAATAAATCATGAAAGCATCAAATTAATACTGGAGGAAAGCATATTTTAAATAGAACGCCAATTAAAATCTGAAGAGCTATAATATTGAAATTTAGGATATATTATATAAAATCTTTACTTGCTGAAAATTTTTTTCTTGTCCTCTTTTTGTCTACACATAGCAGAATAAAGAAAAGGAATTGTAGTATAAATGAAACTCAAATTTCATATAAATATATATTTATAAATATAGTATATTTATATATTCATATAAATAGATTATAATTCCTATAAATACATTATAATTATATAAATATATTTTATATAATATACAAATATATGCATTTATATGAAATATATTTTGTTATAAATATATATTTCATATAAATGAAATGAATTTCATATAAATGAAACTCAAATTTCATATAAATGAAAACAAATTATTCTTTGATATTTATTAGACTTCAATAAGCTATTAATTTAATAAATGGTAGTATTTTCTTTTTGTTAATATCACTGCTATTTATATATAATTAATCCTTCGTGTTCTGCTAAAGTTCTAAATAATATCATGTATTAAAAAGCACCAAATCTTTAAATGAGGATAAAAATCTTTATAAATAGACCTCTTAATGTATTATTGTTCATGAATAGGTTTTTTGAATTCCCAACAAGTTTGTGTTTAATTTCATGTGCCTATATGCTTCTCAATCTGTGGATAGCTTCATTACTGTGACCATGCTCTCAAAAAAGTCCAATCACTCCCATGGATTTGATTCCCACTCAAGGCAACCCTATAAAGCTGAAGAGAGGTGTTCCTTGAGATTCCCAAGCTGTAAATGTTTACAGGAGCAAGTCGCCTCATCTTGACTACGGTAACTGCAGTAACTGGTGGGTTTCTCAGCAGCCCACCTATGACCCACAAAGTCACCCAAGCTCCTTTCAAAGGATCCGTAGGCCAGAAGTGTTGTACTATTTACTCAGCATACTTGGGTATCAATCTTGATAATAGTTAGTTCTCAAGATTCCTGGAGTCAAAGCAAGACAAAACCAAGTATATAACTCTTGTATAATAAACAAATATAATTTCTTTCTTAGGCTATTCTTTTCTAATAACAATTTGCAAGTAGAGTCAATCACATGGCTGGATGCCTCGTGGGATAGCATGATATAGCATTCAACGTAACCTTGACAGTAGCATTGCACAACATGTGAGCAGTTTAAATTGATGTTCCCAGTGAAAGAAAATGAAGGAAACTCTGCAGGCATAGCTTTACATCTTGACTCTGAGGCACAACAGTGTGGGGGGTGAGGGGAGGATAAGATAATAGAGACCAGATGTAACAATATAGGGATACATCTCAGGTCAGAGGGGTGGAAATTTAGCATACATTTTTAGTGGGCTTTCTCAAATATCAGAGGCAACATACGGTGAATTTCCATCACTGTATTGCCAAATTCTTCGGCACTAGCCTGAAGTGGAATTGATTAAAGAGAGATCATCTATTCTAAGAACTAGATATTGAAATGACAAAGTTGATTTCGGTTATGTGAAGAGATCATCTAAAATCTGCACAGGGTGCCTAAAAACTAGTATTTTTTTGGAAATTCATGCTGTTTTAACTCAAACAGTTAGACAATTACTCACTGTATACCTGAGAGTTTAATTTCAGCACTTAACTGAACTCAGTTGCCATGAAGTTGATTCTGAATGATGACAACCCGATGTCTGCCCGGGTAGCACTGTGCTGCACAGAGTTTCAGCAGTTGGTTTTTCCAAAGGAGAGCACCAGGTCTTTCTAGGTAGGCATCTCTGGGTGGACTGTGTGACCCTACACATTTTTATGGGCAGCTAAGTATGTTAACCATTTGACGTAACCTAGAGCTTTATGTTTTCTTAATCATTAAAACGCATTAAACATCATTATGCAGGAAATGAATCAGCAAGGAACAGGTTGGAAATGCATGGTCCCAAAGCATACAGTCTTAAATCCAATTACATGAGACTCTCTAAATGATTTTCTGAACATGTAATAAAATTCACTCTCTCTATATATAATTCACTAATATTCATAAAACTGAAAACGCAAAGGCATTTTTAATCACCATATGAAGTACTTTAGCCTGATGACACTTCATAGACGTCGGCTGCATTCGGAAAACAGTATTTGCATCTCTCAGCTGGCAACCATGGAAATGTGCACAAATTCTAAGCGCAACTCTGTGTTCTTAATGGCTTCTTCACCTACTGGTTACCATGGCACCAGACCTGAGGTGCATATGTACTTATTCTCAAGGATCACTGTGGTGAAGGAATGACATCTACATGAACCCTGGCAAACGGGAGGTTAAAATTCCACCCCAGCAGCCATTTGGCCCTACTAATCCACTGACAAGAGTAAAGGGATCAGCAGGGACTCCACAGTCGGGACTCACAGTCAGGGCTGGTGAGCCTAATTGAAAACAGATGCTGGATTTCCAGAAATAAGGGATAGAAAAAAGAATAGAAGAAAAACAAGGATGGACAGTACAACTCATTGCAAATGCATGTTCATGGCATAGAAAAATCAGACTGTTTCTACCGATGAACCAAAGAGACAGTAAACATGGTTACTCTATCCTTCACGTCTGGATTTTTCAGAAAACTCTTTCTTTCAGACATTGGGATACACAGATCAGAGACGTTCTGAGATTCTCTCCAGATTTGACATTCCATGGATTTGCTATTAATTAAACGAAAGCTTCTTGAAATTATCTACAATTCTGAAATTCTGATTTAAATATTTTGACAAAAAAATGATACGATGGAGTGAGCTTATTAGAAACAGACACAAGGACTTGACGAATGATTAAGTCAATTACGTCACGGGCATGTTTCCTGTTCTTTAAATGGGAACCTGTCAAAATAAGACCTAATTTGGAAGAGAGTGGTTTGATAATGTAATCCTCACCACCTCCATCAGCATGGGTTTATTCTGAAAAAGTAATGGAAAATTAAATAGAACTTCGAAAATTTAATTTTTATTTTATAAAACAGGTTCCAGGCTGAGGAAAAAGAAATATAATTTCCCTAATTATCCTTTCCTATTTGGATCTTTAAAATATAGCCAAGCTTTCATACCGATGCTTTATTTTTTCTTATTCTTTTAATTCACCTGTCGACCCACGATCCACAAGTTTAAGTCTGATGCATGTCGGAGGTTTGCACACACCCGATGTTTCTCACATTTAGCAAAGTTGAGCATTGCAATTGCTGCCTCAATCTTGGTCAGTTAAACAGATACACCTTTCAACACTGTACGTAATGTTTTCTCTGTTGGTGTTTTGTTGTTTGCATAATGTATAGATATCTAGTAGGATTGTTATCATATTTATTGTATCTGTATTATAAAAATAAAACAAAATTCTCAAAGGGCAAATATGGAAATGTGTATGTGTCAGTTCATATTAAATAGTGAATTTAGTGTACAGAATATTCAAGGGCACATGATATAGGAATATTTTGCATGTATGAAAATAATATTTGTAAATATCAACTGCCTACAAATATGGTCCATTTGTGGGTCATTATATGGATAGCATTTTATTTTTAGTTACTTATATTCTTCTAGTAAATTAGAAGTATTTCTTCATTTTTACAGTGGTTCTCAACCTGTGGGTCGTGACCTGTTTGGGGATCGAATGACCCTTTTGCAGGGGTCGCCTAAGACCATCAGAAAACACATATTTCGATGGTCTTAGGAACCGAGACACCTCTCCTCTATCTGTCTCCAGGCAGGTCCACCCACATGCAGATACATCCACATAGGATTACCCAGAGTGAAGACTGTTACCCATGCTATACCATGCTCCAAGACAAAACTTTATTTATTTGAAACTAGAAATAAATATTTCACAATATATAATTACATATTGTTTTCGTGATTAATCACTATGCTTTAATTATGTTCAATTCGTACCACTGAAAATACATCCTGTATATCATATATTTGCATTATGATTCATAAGAGTAGCAAAATGACAGTTATGAAGTAGCAACAAAATTAATTTTATGTTCTGGGGTCACTACTACATGAGGAACGGTATTCAAGGGTCATGACATCAGGAAGGTTGAGAACCACTGCTTTATTAGGTTGTTAAAAAAGACACGAACAAGTGGAAAACATGAGAGACATTGATATCTATTTATCTTTTTCCTGTTTTCTGAATTATATATTAAAATCCTTAAACTAAGTTTCCTAGATAATTTTTAATGTGTAGATTAATAGAGAACTTTTCATTTTAATTTATTTTGCATTATATGTATCCAAGTTAGAAAAAATAAACCAAAAGGAAAAAATAGAGAAAACAATTACAAACAACATGGACAGCATTCATATATGTCACATTTATGAGCTAAGTAACAATATGTTGTTGGAACTATATTATGTTGATACAATTTTTAAGAATGTATTGGTAAAAGAGATTTTTGGCATAAGATTAGGAACTCATGAACTCAGTGAGACTATAAGTAGAACCTAATTTACAAGGTATTTAGCTGACAATAAGTCTTCACTTACTAAGGATGTCGTTATCTGGTGCATACAATGCTGCAGCATCATTTGCTTATGTTATCATTATCATGCCAACCTTCAATAGCCACTAAAGAGCAGAATTATAAAGACACTGATAATAAACTGTAAAATAAGAAAAAAATGAGTTATTCAACTTACTTCAGGACTGACTTAGTCTGGAGTCCTCAGAAGAGCACCCCGTCATAAGTTGGGGCTACATGTATGATATAAAGAAAACTCTGGAATTTTTAAAATGTCACCTTGACATTTCAAAAGTTTAGCGTTAAAGCCCTTGTTGTAATTAAACGAAGGCCAAACGATCAACATTTACTCTTTATTTGAGCTTAGCTATAGCAACAGGTATCTTCTTTGGCTATATCAGTAATGAATTAAATTAATTTTCTAACAGGCCAAAATAAGCAGCCATTATCCTAAGAAATAAAGAGGTAACAAAAAATCCATGAACAACAAACGTGTTCCCTAATTTAACATTTAGATGAGTTAATGTTCAATGAATCAGAATCACAGATGGGTCTTTTCTCCCCTTAAAAATATGTTTTGGTTGAAATGTTAAGCATGAAAATATTTGGCAAGAAACTGGTTGTTAGTTTATCAATCCAAAGCCATAAAATCAGTTTTGTGATGCTTGACAAAGACATAATTCCAGCATCTTTAATAAGGTAGCATTTTTAAAGAGGAGTTGTTAAGGATGAAAAAAGCAGCTGTTATGCATCTCCTATGAGTCTTTAGAGTGAATCCCTTAAAATGGATTATTATGAAATGAAAGGGCTGAAAGCAGCAATCTGAGATGAGAGCAGCCATCTGCTGAGAAGCTCGCATCTCCTGGAATCACCCCACGGAGTTGAAACCATGTGGTTGGTATTGGTTACCATTGCATTGGTTCCTACTCATACCACCCCTGTCTAGGAGACTAGAAGACATAATCCTGCCTGGGCCTGCATGTCCTTAAAATTGTTGCCACACCTGAGCCATCCTTGCAGCCTCTGTGGCGTTCCTTCCCACTGAAGCCCTTCCTCCTTTTCACGCACCTTCTGCTTTACCAAGCATGACTGGTCGTTTGTGATAACACAGCCAACGTCTGGACGTCTGGACATCCTTACTCTTAAGGAGAAGTTTGGCTAAATGTTTGCACTATATGCTTGTTTTTTCTTCTGGAAGTCCATGGCACAGGAAATATTCATTCCAAACACCAGGACCCCATAATTCAGAGGCATTGATGACCTACTTCTGAATGATTTACTTTTTAAAATGAAACTGCAAGATTACAGTTCAATTCGGAAAACAGTGTCAAGAAATGTTTGTACCAGGTTTTTCTGACATAATAGAAAAATACATTTATTGAACGGAAAGGTTAATTCTCAAGCTATTTCTTGTGAATCTAGCCTTTCAAAGATGAGACCCACAGAATTAAATACAATTGTTTGTATATATTTTTAGTTATTTAAAGTAGTATGCTTCTGTATCCAAATACCTGTACAAAGACATATAGCTATGCCTGAACCGAAGGCTGTGAACACTGTTGATTCATCTCTTGGAATATCGTCCTCATTTTGCTGACCCTACTTTACCAAGCATGATGGTCTTTTCCAGGGTTTGGTTTCCCATGACAATATGTCCAGAGTACATGACAAGAAGTGTCCCCATCCCCACTTCTAGGCAGCATTCTGACGTCACTGCCTCCAAGCATATTTGTTTTTTTCTTCTGGTAGTTCTTTGATATTCTTCACCAATCCCATCATGAATATGCATGGATTCTTCTCTGGTCTTCCGTTGTCATTGGCTGGCTTACACAGCATCTGCAGCACGTTCCTCCAATGCAATCACTTGATTTCTTGACTGCTGCATCCATGAGCTTTGATTGTGGATTCAAGTAAACGACAACTTTAATCTTTTCTGAGTTTATCATGGCCCAATTATGAAGACTTTTTGTATGCACCCTGCATTGTAATTCCTATGAAAGGCTGTAGTCTTTGATCTCCATCTGTAAGCACTTCAATGCCTCTGGATTTTCAGTAAGCGTAATAATTGTGAGGGCGGAGCAGGTGCAGGCAATGTTTTGCTCTGTGCCTATGGGTTGCCGCCAACTGGGGGGCCCCTAAGAAGCATGCAGTACAAAGAATTCATGGTATGTCAGATACTCCACACAGTTGATCCGATTCAAATATGAACTTGAGATAGTACTTGTGTATACATTATCAAGGATTAATTTGGGGGGTAAGTTTTATGTGCATGTGTACGTGTTTTTCCCCTAGTTCATAGGTGTGTTTTCTTTGCTGAACTTGCTCTGGAAAAATTAGGCAACACAACTTGGGCGTTTTTTATTATGTTTTTCTTTTCAACTTAAGTAATTGCTGCTGCGCCTAACACAGGCCGTATGAAAATTATAACATACTGCTTTGTTGATCAAACTTAGCTAACTCGGGTAATCCAGATATTTGGGGGAGAAAATATTTGGGTATTTCATTAACACATTAGTATTGTGCAGACAACTGTTACCATTCAAACATTGTAGGTTCTCAATGCAGAACAATTTATATAGATCAATTTTAATGTACTTTGCATGTAAAATAATAGAGCTACTCAATAGAAAAGTAAAATTTCATTTGTGTTTTGCACACCAATTAATTGATATTTTCTACCTATATTGAAAGTAAAACCCAGGCCAAGAGTTTTCCTTTTGAAGTTGAAGGATCATGCTAGTATTTAATTTATTTATGTTCCGTATAGTCACAATATGCCTACTTCTAAAATCTGTACTTGGCATGATATGTTAGAAGAAATGTTTTAAATACAAAATGATTGATAGGCTCTGAACCCATTTATGGTGAAGTTTCTTGAAAATGTGAGGAAAGTGGATATATATTCAACCTGGCTGAAAAATGTCCCCTTTCTCTATTTTGAAATAGAACAAAGAGTTTTTGATTTTCAAAACTGAATGATCATCCACTAAATCTGATGGTGTTCAAGGAATTTCAGGTCCTTAATTTAAGAACGATAAGTAGGGCTCTGTGAGTGTAAAACTCCAGTCTTTTTGTTCCTTTAGTAAATGGTTTACATTAAAAAAAAAATGGTACCAGGTATTAAAGACCCAGAACATAAAAACCATGTCAACATGAATTGGGGGGGTGGGGGGGTTGGGGGGATGGGACAGAACCAATCTGTAGGCAACTGGACATCCCCCTACAGGAAGGTAGCACAGATGAAACATACGGCTTTCCTCTGGTTCTTTAATGCTTCTTCACCCCCGCTACCATGATCCTAATTTGACCTTCCAAATCTGGCTAGACTACAGCATGTACATCGATACACATAAGAGCTGGAAACACAGGGAATACAGGACAGATAAACTCCTCGGGACCAATATTGATACTAGCCATACCAGGAGGGTAAGTATAAGGTGGGGGAGACAGGGGGAACCTATCACAATGACCTACTATAACCCCCTCCCAGAGGGATGGACAACAGATAAGGGGGTAAAGGGAGATATTGGAGAGTGTAAGACATTAAAAATAATTTATAAATTATGTAGGGTTCATGAGGGAGGGAGGGAGAGAAAGTGGGGAGGGGGGGAGAGGGAAAAATGAGGAGCTGATACCAAGGGATCAAACAGAAAGCAAATGTTTTGAGAAAGATGAGGGCAACAAATGTACAAATGTGCTTGACACAATGGATGGATGGATTGTGATAAGAGTTGTACAAGCCCCCAATAAAATGATTTTAAAAAACAAAACAAAATAAAAAGACAATAGCGATATGCATATTAGTTTGGGTTTGTACTTCTCCTTTAAAATAAGATGACTCTATGCACCACGTCTAAATTTTCCTTTGAGTGCAAACTGAAGATGAGATTTGATCATCTTAGCCCCCAGTGTTCATCTTTTCTCACAGTCACTTAGTCAACACATCACTGACTACAGAGGCTCAATTCTATGAGTTTGTTTCCTGGATTTTGCCTTACCTATGCGATAACTCCAGGGATCTTTCTCTGGAATTCCAGACCCCACATTTGTGATTTTTTTTTAACTCTAACTCTTTGAACTTAAGATCCTCAGAGCTTAGGCTTTAGCTCCATTCTTAATAATATCATCTTACACATAGAACCATTTCATTTCCAAAAGCTGGAGTCTGTCCAATAAGAAAAATAAAAACAGGAGCAGAATAAAGGGAAATAAGAAGATAAACATTGTCTCCTCAGAAATAGTAAAGCTCAATAAAATGGATTACACTGAACTTACATTATGCAAACTTGATTACCTATCAGAAAGGCCTTCGGAAAGGCCAGGGGAAAGAGGAAGCAAGAGATAATGGAATTTTTCCATGGATTTTTAAAAGCCCCCTCACAGAAAGATAACTATAAATTGACTATACTAAGCTTTGTAATGGTAAAATTGCTAACAGTGGTGATGCAGTTTTTAGCATGGGAGTGAATCTATAGGAGGGAGAAAGTAGTCATAGTTCTACTGAGCGTTCTTCTATGTCAGTATAACAAACAATGGGGATTTCAGGGTTAAGCAGAAAACATTGAGGACTGTTACCCAGGGATCATTCTACAGTATATGACATAGGGACTGTTGCAGTCATTTCTTTTCAGTGAAAAACTGGTGATGTTACTTTGCCTGAAAGTTTTACTTTTCCAGCAAAAACTCCAAAGTACTTGCAAGGGCCTGTAGTCCTGTTCACTAAGGAATCTTGGGGGTGTGCTTGTTACTCATTGGGCTGTAACCTCAAAGTCAGCAGTTCAAAGCCATCAGCCTCTTGGAGGGAAAGAGGCTTTCTACTTCTGTAAAGATTTACAGTCTCAGAAGCCCAAAGGGGGAGTTCTAGTCTGTCCTCTGGCATAAGAGTTATAATACTGTTACGTAGACAATAGTACACAATATTTTGTAGTCATTTTTTGAGAAAATAGTTAAATTATGTATTTCCTAACACTAAGTCAAAGAATACAACTCCCCCAAATTCCATGTCACTTCTATATTTACAGTGAAAAATTCACCTTAGTAGCAACCAGAACTATACAAATTTAGCTCATGAAAGTTCTGCATTTAAAATGTTAACTATAAACATAGCTAATAACTAAATAAATAAATAACCAAGATCTCTGAGAATGCACCATGTGCTTTATTATGATCCGAATATCTGCATCTTCACCAGTTGGTGGTTACTATAAAAATATTTTCCAATACCTCTATGTTTAAAATCAGTCTAATCAATTATTTGTGGAGTTTTCTCCTCTGAGGAATTGCAGGAACCCCAGGCGTTCACAGATACAGTCTCCTTTTTGCCTCCTGCCAGCGCATGAAGATGGTGATATAAGGAGTCCTTACCTTTGGCACAGCAGTGCTCTCTAAACTGCTGCCACCAATATGGACGGTACCACACTCCATTTCACTGCTTTGTACACGTATGCAGAACTTGCAACAAGCCATGACATGGCCAATGCTAGTGAAATTAGGAATGGCTTCTTGTGTGCCATGATGAACAATGATAATATCATTGCTGAAAACTACAAAGGAGAATTTGCCTTTGTGGTTTCTCTTCCTTGGGGAGGTCTACAGCATATCGCTGGAGCGTCAGGGGGCCCATGGTCAGTGATGAATATCTTTTCAGTGACTTTCACTTTATTTTTGTGATGTTCCGGCTCAGAGCAAATCTGTGTGCATGACAGCATGAAGCACTGCCCACATTTCACCATCCTCACACTCATGTTGATCCCATGGTTGCAGCCATGTGTCAATCCATCGGACGGAGAGATGGACACAGAGTTTTAAGACCTTCTGGCGAGCAAGGGGGTGCCATCTGAAAACCATTGGTTGTTCATTGATTACCCCCCCCCCCCCCCAATCTTCAGACTGTGTCCTTTCTCCATATGGTCTAGTTTGGCAGATTATTTGCTCAGCTAACATCCAGATTGAAGAAAACTGGTGAAAGGATACAAGTTTTATGCACACCTCCTCTGATTTTAAACCATGAAGTGTCCCCTTATTCTGCTAAAATGCCTGCCTCTTGCTCTGCGTTCAGCTTCTCCATGAGCACAATGAAATGTTTGATAATCTCCATTCTTAGCATTGTTATCTGCCGTTTGTTATGTCCCACACTGTCAAATGCCTTGCATAAAACAAAATTAAAAGTCTTTCGGATATGTTCTGCATTCAGCTAAGCTCCATTGGACATCAGCAATGATATCACTTGTCCCATCTTCTATTCTGGAAATAGCTTGTGTTGTTTCTAGTTTCCCATTGATGTTCACTACAACACTTTAAAATTATCTCTAGCAAAATCTTATAAGCATGTCATATAAATGATATTACTCAATACTTTCCATATTTTATTAGATAACCCTCATTTAGAGTAGGCACAAATAGGGATCTCTCACCAGGTATCTGTCTTACAGATCACCTGGCATAGAGTCAGGACTGCTTTCGGCGCTACATTAGTTTGTTGAAACATTTCAGTTGTTATCCCTTCAATTTCTGGAACCATGTTTTCCACTCATGCCTTCAGTACAGTTTGAGTTCGTCCTTAAATGTCATTGGTTTTTGGTCATATCTTACCTCTTGAAATGGTTGAATGCCCATGCCAGAACGGAGCAGTGAACCAGTGGAGAGGTCAGAGGGGCTGACCACAATCCCAACTATGTGGACAGCTGCCCCTCCCCCCAGAAGAATTTAGTTCAGAGTACAGCACCGAATCTGCAGCTCCGGGAAAGGGACATGTCTGATCAGACCACACAGGAGCAAATGAAGGGGGAGGAAGAGAGAATGGAGCACAACCTGCCCCACCAAGCCTTGACGATGAAATTTCCACTCAGAGCAGCCAATCCACAGGGAAAACCATATGGCCAACCCCACTATGAGACACAAAATCCCTCACTGACCCATAGCCCTACAGGGGACAACACTGGAGATACAGTGTGGGAATTGTGCCCGATCTGATCTCACCACACCGAGGCAAAACACTAAGGGTATGCAACATAACAGTAAGGAAAACAGAGCAACAAAGTCCCCAGGGAATACCAAAAAATAGACTTTGGGGCCAGGGCTTGACACCCCATCAGACTCAAGGGGAAAACACTCCTAAAGGCAACAAATAGTCCTTGAACTAACTACAAGCTTTTCTTTGTTGTTGTGTTGTGCATTTTTTTATCATTGGCTTGTTGTAGTTTTGGTTTTTTGCTTGGTTTTGCCCTGTCTTGCTTTTGTGCATGTTATAATCTCCGCAGGTCTGCCTAAATAAGATAGGCTAGATGAACAATCTGGAGGAGAAAACAACGGGACCGACAGTTCCAGGGGTTGGGGGGGGGTATGAGAGAGGAGAAGGTGGGGGGAAAGGAAGTGGGGGGAAAGAAGTGGTATTAACAAACCCAGGGACAAGGGAGCAACAAGTGATCCAAATTGGTGGTAAGGAGGTTCTAGGAGGCCTGGTAGGGTTTGATCAAGGATAATGTAACCAAGAGGAATTAATGAAACACAAATGAAGACTGAGCATGATATTGGGACTAGGGGAAAGTAAAAGGAAACAGAGGAAAGAGCTAGGAGGCACAGGGCTTTTATAGAGGTCTAAATAAAGCCATGCACATATGTAAGTATATTTATATGTGAGGATGGGGAAATATTTCATGTGCATATATTTATAGGTTTAGTATTAAGGTAGCAGATGGACTTTGGGTCCCACTCAAGTACTCCCTCGATGCAAGAACACTTTGTTCAATTAAACTGGCATTCCATGATGCTCACCTTCCCAACAAAATCGCTGAAAACAAAGTGGGTGAATAAGCAAATATGGTGAAGAAAGCTGATGGTGCCCGGCTATCAAAAGATATAGCGTCTGGGATCTTAAAGGTTTGAAGGTAAACAAGAGTCCATTTAGCTCAGAAGCAACAAAGCTCACATGGAAGAAGCACACCAGCCTGTGTGATCATGAGGTGTCAGAGGGATGAGGTACCAAGCATCAAAGAACAAAAAATCATATTGTGAATGTGGGGGAGTGCGGATTGGGATCCCAAAGCCCATCTGTAGGCAACTGGACATCCCCTTACAGAAGGATTGCTGGGAGGATACGAGCCAGTCAGGGTGCAGTGTAGCAAAGATGAAACATACAACTTTCTTATAGTTTCTAAATGTTTCCTCTCCCCCCCCCCCACTCCCCCTATCATGATCCCAATTCTACCTTACAAAATTAGACCAGAGGATGTACATTGGTACAGATAGGAAGTGGAAACACACAGGATCCAGAACAGGTATCCCTTCAGTGGTGAGAGTGGTAATACCAGGAGGGTAGAGGTAGGGTGGGGTAGAAAAGGGGAATCAGTTATGGGGATCTACATATAACCTCCCTGGGGGAGACATCGGACAGTGTAAGATATGACAAAATAATAATTTATAAATTACTAAGAGTTCATGAGGGAGTGGGGAGTGGGGCGGAAGGCAGAAAATGAGGAGCTGAGGTCAGGGGCTTAGGTGGAGAACAAATGTTTTGAGCATGGTGAGGGTAATGAATGTACAAATGTGCTTTATACAATCAATGTATGTATAGATGGTGATAAAAGTTCTCTGAACCCCCAATAAAATGATTTTTGAAAGTACCCTAGTTCTGGTGAAGTGCACTTGAGTTGCCAAAATGACATCTTTGCTCTTTAGCACTTCTAGTGGGTCCTGTGCAGCAAATTGCACCGTGTTATATGTAGTTTGATTTATCAGATACTGCTTCTACGAGCAATGGCTGTGGACCAAGTAAAATGAAAAACTTGACATTTTCATTTTTTTTTCCTCTTATCAGAATGTTCTCTTTTGGTCCAACCACAGGATTTTGGTTTTCTTTACATTGAGTTGTAATCCATACTTAAGGCTGTTGCCTCAAATGCTCTTTTCTTTTTTTAAAAATTGTTTTTTATTTATTTAAATCATTTTTGGCCGGCTTCATACAACTCTTATCACAATTCATATATACATCGATTGTATAAAGCACATTTGTACATTTCGTTACCCTCACCATTCTCAAAACATTTACTCTCCTCATAAGCCCCTGGTCTCTGCTCCTCATTTTCCCTTCCCTTATGAATCCTTGATAATTTATAAATATTATTTTTATTTCATCATACCTTACACTCTCCGATGTCTCTTTTCACCCACTTTTCTCTTGTCTTTCCCCCAGGGAGGAGATTATATGTAGATCTTTGTAATCGCTTCCTCATTTCTACCCCACCCTCCCTCCACCCTTTGGTATGGCCACTGTCGCCACTGGTCTTGAAGGGTTCATCTGTCCTGGATTCCTTGTGTTTCCAGTTCCCATCTGTACCAGTGTACATCCTGTGGTCTAGCCGGATTTGTAAGGTAGAATTGGGATCGTGATAGGCGGGGAGGAAGCATTTAGGAACTAGAAGAACTTTGT
Source organism: Tenrec ecaudatus (assembly GCF_050624435.1). Lineage (NCBI taxonomy): Eukaryota > Metazoa > Chordata > Mammalia > Afrosoricida > Tenrecidae > Tenrec > Tenrec ecaudatus. The sequence goes on from NC_134531.1 coordinate 298,547,899, forward strand.
ATGTTTCATCGTTGCTACCCTGCACCCTGACCGGCTCATCTCCTCCCTGTGACCCTTCCGTAAGGGGATGTGCCTCATAATTGTTCCTCTGCTCGATCCCATCCTTGTAGCCACAGTGTCAGTCCATCTCCTTCAGGGCTTCCTCTTTCCCCTGTCCCTCTACTTTCCCAAGTATGGCGTCCTTCTCTCCAGAATGGTTTCTACCGACAACGGGTCCCAAGTACGTGAGACAGAGTCTCGGCAGCCTTGCCTCTGAGGAGCACTCTGGCCTCGCTTCTTTCAATACCGATTTATTTGCTCTTTTAGCAGCCTGTGGCACTTTCAATAGTCTTTGCTAGCCTCACAGTTCAAACACATCCGTTCTTCTTTAATCGTTCTTATTTGAAGGCCAAGATACACCTGCACATAAAGCAATTGAAAACACCAGGACTTGGGTCAGGTGCACCTTAGTCCTCAGAGTTACCCCCTCGCTTTTCAGCACCCCAACGAGTTTTTGTGCAGTAGATTCACCTAATGAGACACTTCGATGGATCGCCTGACTGCTGCATCAATGACCATTGATTGTGGATCTAAGCAAGACAAAATCCTTAGCAACTTCAACCCGCGCTCCATTCATCATGACGGTACTTATTGGTCTTCTTGTGTGCATTTTGGTCTTCCTCACACTGAGTTGTGTGCTGTAATGAAGTCTGCAATCCTTGATCTTCATCAGCAGGTGTTTCATGTTCTCCTCATTCTCAGCAAGCAAGGTTGTGTCGGCTGCATCTCTCAGGTTGTTAATAAGCCTTCCTTCTATCCTGATGCTGCATTCTTCAGACAATCCAGCTTCTCTGATGGTTGCCCCACCATGCAGATGGAATAAGTATGAATGCAACTTGCAGTCCTAGAAGGGGTTTTTCCCTCGATGGCCACAAACGTCCTGCTCTAACGCATCCAATGGCAAGTTGTTTAGTCAAAGTTTTCAAAAGCCAAACAGTTGCTTGCTCGTTTTCGCTCTGCAGGTCTTCCCTAAGTGTAAAACTCCTGCTCTCTCAGCAGTTCGAAGTGGGACTCAAGGTTTTTGTTTTTTTCCTGCATCCTCCTATTCTACTTTGACTTTTAAAAAAAGCCTCTCTTTTCGGGCAATTCTTACCTGCCTTTTTAGCATATCCAATCAAATATAGGCTGAAAGTGGACTTACAAGCTCTTATAATCATGATTGATTTCCTAAAATACAATGACAGGAGTATTGAATATCAATAGTGCAATCAAATTAGAATGTAACCCTTCACCTTTTTAATAATCCTAAATATAATAATCCATTATCTACCCCTGGACTGTATCCATCTATGTACATATGACCTGGGCCCACTGATATGATAGAAGGTATTTGCTGCCTACTAATCTTAATCAGCCAGGCATGTTCCCCAGTTCACTTCAAAAGCAGTTTTTCTTTTCTTGGCTGTAGTGTATCATTCCTTACATCTATTCCAAGTAACAGTAACCAAAATAAGCATTCTAGTAACTCAATGTCTTATTCTCCTCCTTTTTAGTTCTCTATCCTAAACAAACCAATGCTCCCATGAGTCTGAGGATTACAATGAATCCCACTTCTAATGTCAATTGTGTTGTTTTAATTCATATTCCCTATTTTACCTCTCTAGAATCTAACATCCACTGCAATGGGTACACAGAACTCAAAGACATAATTCATGATTAAAGGGTTTATTAAAGACATTGAGTTGTAATGCCAATGAGAAATACACAGGATAGTTGTTATCAGGACATACACCTTTCATGATCTTAAATCATGCTATCTCACATTGCTGTGTTCAAACTGACTCTTGGGCTGTGTGCCGGTTGTTCATGCGAACAAGTAAGTTTACTGGAATTTCTATTGTTTGCAAAATTATCCGTCATTTTTTTATGACTCACATAATCAAATACTTTTGTATAGACAAGGAAATACATGCAAACATCTTTCTTGTATTCAACCAAAGTTCATCTGTTGTCAGCGTTAGCAACCCTCAGTCCACATTCTCTTCTGAATCTGGTTTGAAGTTGCTTTCGGTTTCTTTTGGCCATACTCCTGCATCTGTGCTTGAGCTATCCTCAGCAAAAATGTGCTTGTGTGTGTTCATAGTTGGTCAGGCATTTATCCCACAGCCTCTACTTCACCGAGGTGCAACTCTTTGGCAGTGCATTCCTATCTTTGTGACCCAAGACTCAAAGGAGGGTGGTGTATAAATGTGTTGTATCTTTTGATAACTTAAAGGGCTAATAAACAAGAAGATTCTTACCCAGATGGATTCTCATAGTGGCTACAACAATGGGCTTAAACATAGGACCAACCGTGGCGATGGGGCAGGATCAGGTGGTGTGTCATTCAGTTGTGCATGGGGCCTCAATGCATTTGAGCTAACTCTGTATCTCCTAACAACAACAGAAAGCATCCAAACCTTTATAATGCACTTACCTGCTATATGCAACGGCAAGCCATAAAATATCACCACAGAATTATGGAGAGCTGTAGTAAACAATCACATCAAAGTGTAAAGCTATTATTTTTTGAGTGATCCTCCACCTATTGTATAAACTTCTCAAGGTGGTATTTTCGTCTCTTGAACTCTGATAGTTGGGTCTATGTCAACTTGGTTGTACTGTGGAGAAGTGTGGGTGGAGTTGATAGCTCTCAATAAGGTTTATGCTGGTAAATGTTTCTACCAAAAGAAGTGGTATTTCTTTTGGCTCTTTTCTCTGCTTGCTTGGATTCTGAGTCATGTAGTCTGATGACTCAGGGGCTGTAGTCGACCTGCCATATTCCTGCCAACCTTGGGTCATTTGGCCTGTGACCTCCAGCTTCCTGCTCCATGTTCCTGCTTCATCTGTCAGTAGTTGTGAGTGTCTGGACTAGTGTGGATGCTATGGCCAGCATCTGACCTTTGAATTTGACTTGAACTGGCCTAGACAACTTCCTTGATGTAAATGTCTATCCTGATAAAAAGTTATTTCATGTACACATATGAGTGCCACTGGTTTGCGACCTTTCCCAGGAATTCTGCATGTTTCACTTTATTCCATGTCAAAAGAGCACTGTTGTATCTTCTAGAGATTCAAATTGTGTTATTTTACATTTTTCATCGTGTTTGAAACAAAAAAGCAGTCTGAAGTGTCAAGATCAGGGCTAAAGGGTAAATGAGTAGCGTTTTCCAAACAAATTCTTATAGGGCAACACTTGCTAATCTTGAAAAATGAGCAGGTCCATTGCTATGATTGAAAAAAAAAAAACTTTGATGATGAAACTTTCCTATCCTTTTTCACACTAATGCAGTTTTCAATATTTTTAGAACTTCTTCATAATAAGTTCCCATAATTTTTCTCTTTTTTTCAAGAAAATCTGTCAAGATTATGCCTTTCAAAGCTCCTCAAAAAACTTCTGAAGTGACCTGTCCGCCTTGAATTTAACTGGTCAAACAGATCTCTTTGGGAACCATTATTTTGATTGAACCTTCATCTCTGGATCCTATTGGGAGATCCCAGAAAAGCTCCTGGTCATGATTAATTCAATAAAATGATTTTCATTGTTTTCTTCTTGCTTAAAAAAAATGGATGGAAGCATCAAGTCTTTGAGTTTGCTGATCTTCCTTTACATTTGGTTTGGTTTTGTCAACGTTAGGTGCCACCCAGTTGCTTCTAATCAAAACACTGGCCAGTCCCGTGCCATCTTCACAATTGATCAGATGTGTGATCCCATTGTTGAAGCCTGTGTGTGTGTGTGTATACAGAGAGCAATTGAAAATAGCATGCTTTGGGTCAGGTACACCTTAGTCCTCAAAGTAACATCCTTGTTTTTAACACTTAAAGCTATCTTGCACAGTGGATTTACCTCATAGAGTGCATCATTTGATCTCCTGACTGTGGCTCTGTGAGCATTGATTGTGGATTCAAGCCAGCTTAAACCCTTGAAAACTTCAATCTTTTCTCCATTTGTCATGACTTACCTATTGGTCCAGATGTGAAGATTTTTGTTCTCTTTAATTGAATTCTAATCCATACTAAGGACTGCCATCCTTGATCTCTATCAGCACATGCTTCAAGTGCCCCTCACTCTCAGCAAGCAAGGTTGTGTCATCTGCATATCCAAGGTTGTTAATAAAGCTTCCTCCAGTCTTGACACTACATTCTTCTCTTAAAAAAATCAAGTGTCTGATCATTTGCCTAGCATAAAGATTGAATAACTATAGTGAGGGGATATAAGCCTTATATAATAACCCTTTGGGGCTTTGTAACATAGAGTACCCCCTTGTTCGATTTGCACAACTGCCTCCTGATCCATGTACAGATTCCACATGAGCACAGTGAGCTGTTCTGGCGTCCACCTGCTTCTCAAGGCTATCCATAATTGTTAGAGTCCACACAGTCGAATGCTTTGTATAATCCATTAAACACAGATACACATCTTTCTGGTATTCTCTGCTTTCCACTAACATCCATCTGATATCAGCAATGAAACCCTTATTCCATGTGCTCTTCTGACTAGGTCCTGAACCTCTGGAAGCTCCCTATCAAAGTACTGCTGAAACCACTGTTGAAAGATCTTCACCAAAATTTTACTTTCAGGTCATTTCAATGATATTGTTGTATAATTTGAGCATTCTCAAATTTTCTAAAGAAAATTGGGTCATTGCTTTTTAGAATGGTTATAAATATGAACTTCTTCCAGTCAGTTGGCCAAGTAGTTTTTCCCCCAAATGTCCTGGCGTAGATGAGTGAGTGCCTTCCAGTGCTTCGCTAGTGTTTCACTTGTGGGAACATTTCAGTTGGTATTCCATCAATTCCTGGAGTCTTGTTTTTGGCTGGTACTTGGAGTATAGCTTAGACTTCCTCCAGTATCACTGGTTCTCACTCACAGTCTACCTCCTGAAATGGCGAATATTGACTATTCTTTTTCGGCACAGTAATTGGTATTCTTTTCATGCGTCCTACATTGATCCATATTTTGCCCATAGTATCATTTAATATTGCAACTCAAGCCTTGCATTTTTTTAGTTTATTCTTTTTAAAATATGCTGAGTATATTCTTTCTTTTTAACTTCCTAACTCTAGGTCTTTTCATGTTTCATTGTAATACTTTACTTTGTCTTCTCAAGTTGCTTTTTGAAATTTTATATTCACTTCTTTTTCTTCATTATTTCTTCCATTTGCATTAGCTAATTTTTGATTAAGAGCAACTTTCAGAGTCTCCTCTGATATCCACTTTGATCTCTTCCTTATTTCCTGTATTTTAATGACCCTTTTCTTTCTTCATACATGATATTCCTAATGTCTGCCCACAGCTCATCAATCTTCTGTCACTAATGTTCAATGAGTCCAATCTCTTCTCAAAATTCAGGTGAGATAGACTCAATGTTGTCTTTTGGCTCTTGTGGACTTGTTTTAAATTTTCTCCAATTTCAAATTGAACTGTTATATGATTAATTGATGGTCTGAACCACAGTCCTCCCCTGACCTAACTTTAGCTGCTAATATTTAGCTTCTCCATTTGCTCTTCCCAGAGATGTAATCGATTTGGTTTCGGTGTAGTCTCCTGGTGAAATTCATATGTGTAGTGGCCATTTGTGTTGTTGAATAAAGGTACTTACTAATAACAAGTCATGGGGTTTAAAAAATTCTGTCAGGTGATCTCCAGGTTTACTTCTTTCACTGAGGTCACAATTTCCAACTACTGTTCTCTCTTCTTTGTTTCCAAAGTTTGCATTATAATTGCCAATGGTTTTCACTGCATCTTAATTGCATATTTTATCAATTTCAGACCAAAGGCATTAGTATATTTCTTCAATTTCTTCATCACTCACTTTAGTGGTTGGCGCTTCCTCTGGCTTGAATAATGGGTGTCTTCATTGGATTTTCTTTTAGGTGGGTAAACAGCCTACCACAGACAGTATCAAATTTGAAGGTATATATCTTTCACTATGTATGCAAAATCATTCTTCTTGATTATGTCATTCCCAGCATAGGCAACCATGTGATTTCTTGATTCAAAATGACCAACACCAGTCCATTTAAACTCACTAACACCTACAATGTCGATTTTTATGTGGTCCATTTTATTTTTAGCTATTTTCAATTTTCCTAGATTCATACTATGTACATACCATGCTTCAATTATTAATATGTATGCAGCCTTTTCTTCCCATTTGGAGGTGTGCCCCGTCAGCCAGTGAAGGTTCCAACAGTGACCATCCATCCGTGTCACTCTGGTGGACTCTACTTTGAGAAGGCAGCCCTTCCTCAGGTGTATTTGGAGTGAAATCTGACCTGAAGAGTTCTTTTTCTGGCACTGTCTCTAACAATGTTCTGATTTTATTCACTAGGTTTTTCATAAACAACTGTTTTAATTCTATCCCTAAGCTTGTCAATGGCTAATTCCCCTGAAGGGCACAGCCTTTTCCTTCTTCACATTCTGTTCCTAATCTGGAAGCCCTGCTTTTTACTTTGGGCTATTCGGCTGGTATTTGAAAACCAGTCACGTAATGTTCAGCCTTACCACAACACACAAACCACCGCAATATGACAAACTGACAGACAAATGATGTTCAGGTATTTTTTCAGGAAATATTTTTTAAGGTAGCCAGTTTAAGTTGGATTCTCTAGAGAAAAAAAAAGCACAGTGAAATATAGATAGATAGACAGATAGATAGATACATAGATATATGGATTTAGATAAAGATGTAGCTATGAAGAACATATCTATAGAGGTGTAGATTTAGACAAGTACAAATCCAAGCAGATTTAAAGTCCAGGGGTCAGAGGTTAACCTAGATGCTTTCCACAGGCATGAATGAACCAAAGCTTGGCAGGAAGGCAACAGGCTGGTGAATGCAGACACAAATGAATCCGAGGTCTTGTGTTCTGTAGGTCAGAAGACAGGCCACTGAGGAATCCCAGGTTCACCAGGCAGTATGGTAGGCCTATGGCTCAAATTCAAAGAACCAGAAGTTAGTTAACCAGATAGAAGATTTTGATTTGGCAAGAAGCAAGCAAACTTTCCAAAACCTTCGCTGTCTAGTGGAAGCAGTTCAGGGCTATGACCTGAGTAAGGATGGCGCATTTACCTCGATCTTATCCTATTGTGCAGACTTATGACAGAACGGCCATGATTACACGGATAGGTCAGATCATGGTGATTTCCTCGGTGTTAGCAGTCAAACTATTGAGAATCCAGGCTCAGCCAAGTTGACACAAGACTTTAACCATCACAGTCCCCAAAGGAGTCAAAGTTAAAGATCTGTCTGCGAGAACTGGTCTGAAGTCATCCATTGATCACTGAGACATGTTTAGACATAGTTTATTTGCAATAAACCTATGAATGTATTATCAGAAACCTCAGTAGCAGTACTTTTTGAATTACCTCATACATATTTATGTAATCACTCATATTTTATTTTTGGTTATTATTGGTGTTGTTTCTAATTATAATGATCTTTTTTAGTGTTTTATTTACAAGTTTCCAAATTAGAATACTATAAAAATGTCTTCAAATACAGGGACTTTCAGCAATGGAGAACAAACTATATAAGGACTTTCAAACTTTGTTACTTTCAATAAATAACAAAAATTAAACAAAACCTGGCAACATTCTCAGAAGCTTTTTATTGAAGTTTTTTTCTGTGTCCAAATTAATTGGCTTTCTATTAATGAATGCCCATCTTTAGTCATTTAACATAAATCTCATAAGTACATCTTTTGTATAGGGATCTGTTCTGGTGCTAAGGGTAGAGATGCACATCATCCTGGACTTCAGAGAATAGAATTTCTAATAAATAAGAATAATTATATAGTAGAGAAAATATATCTATAAAATATATGTTTATCAGAAAATACTGTACCAACAAAGTTCTACAATGCAGTAGCTTAAAAAACCCAAAGGTTATCTTCCTCTTGATGCTATATCTGATTGGTAAATTGGTACCAATATCTAAGTCCATTTTTTATGGTTGTTTGAGAATAAATGAAGTAGTTAGCTATAAAAATGTATATCACTCAACAATACATAGAAATGAACTACTGATTTATATAATGAAAATGGACTTAGGAAACATGCTAGCTGAAAGACAGACATGTGGTTGTCTGGTGCCATTGAACAGATGCTGTATATAACAGAAACTCTGACTGGTCCTGCGTCACCCTCACAATGGTTGCTATACTTGAGTTCATTATTGCACTGAGTCCATCCACCTCTGTGAGAGCCTTCCTCCTGTTCCCTGGCCCTCCGCTTTACAGAGCATGCTATTCCTCTCCAGGACCTGGTCTCTCCTGACCATATGTTCACAGTATGTAGGAGGAAGCCTTGCCATCCTTGCCTTTAAGGAATACTCTGGACCGACTATTTCCAAGACAGATCAGTCCATGGTACATTCAATATTCTTCTCCATCATCCCAATTAAAATGCATTGATTATTCTCCAGTCTTTTTTTATCAAAGTCCATCCTTTGCATGCATATGAAAACTCAAAATATTGATGACCATCGAGTCAATTCTTTTTAAAATTATAATTCTAGTGCTTTTCTTTGCAGAATTAGTGAAGGTCCGATTAATTGATATTTGTGGCTGTACAATGGTTGGAAATAGATTTACTTGTACATGATGTAAAACACAAAATGATTGTGACTAACTTTCCAAAATAGCTTATTTCTTGTTCTTCTTATTTATTAATAGTGATCCTACAGGACAGGGTAGAACTGCTTGTGTGGGTTTCAAAGATTGTAACTCTTTATAGTATTAGAAAGTCTCCTCTTTCCTCTCAAAAGCTGTCTGGTAGCGTTAAACTGCTCACCCCGTGGTGTATCGCCCAACACATAACCATACACCACCAGGGCTCCCTAAAAGGCAATGGAAACAACTACCACTGCTTGGGTCACACAATTTGACATAGTTAAACTTTATTTTGCCAACCTGGCTGATGAACACATGTGGGGTTAATTGAAGAGTGGAGAGATAAATGGCTCAGTGAGCCTGACCTTTCTAGTTCTAGGGTCCCTTGTCTGATGATCAGACCAGGGTGCAGCTGCCTTAGCCAGCTCCCTGCTTCAGCTGGCAAGACTCACTTCCTGGCAGACATCCCTGAGGAGAAACCACATGGACCTACTCTGATACAGCCCTGGGTGCTGAAGCAGCCGTGTGGAGGCCCCTGCCAGCACTGATTCACTGATTTGGCTACCTTCCTGTAGTCAGCGTTGTCGTGTGTGTTTTGTGAGATGGGGGAGGACTTTGTGGATTGGTGTCGGACATATGGGCTAATGCTGGACTCATGGACTTGGGCAACACTGGGTTGGGATGCTTTCTTAGTGTATACTTACCCTTTATATAAAACCCTCTCATATACATATGAGTTTCTGTGGATTTGTTTCTCTAATGTATCCAGACTAATACATTATGGTGGTAAGGAGTTGGATACTGGAGAAACACACCATAATATGGAGAGTAGATGTTTGTTTGACCTCTCCCTCGTGGTAGTTTTTCTTCTTTGTCTAGTCAGAGGTCAAATAAAGCCACACTGCTTACTCGGTTGTTTTCTGGGGGAAATATGGGAGGAATGAAAATAGAAAATTTGTAATCCCACTTGCTTAGTCCTCCAAGCAACATCCTTGATTTTCAATACTCTACAGAAGTCTAGTGCAGTATATTTACCTAATGCAATATCTCCCTTGATCTCTTGACTACTGCTTCCATGAGCCTTAATTGTGGATCCACGCAAGATAAAATTGTTGACAACTTCAGTCTTTCCTCTGTTTATCATCATGTTACTCTTTGGCCTCATTGTGAGGATTTTGGTCTTGTGTACATTAAGTTGTAATCCATACTGAAGTCTGTGATCCTTGATCTTAACCGGCAAATGTTTCAATTTTCCTCACTTTCAGCAAGCACAATGTATTATTTGCATCTTTCAGGTTATTAATAAACCCTTCCTCTAACCCCAATTCTACATTCTGCTTAATATACTCCAACTTCTCTGTTTATTTGCTTAGCATACAGATTTAATAAATATGCTGACGAGTTACATCCCTGATATCCACCTGTCCTGACTTCGAATCATGCAGCGTTCCCTTGCTCTTTTCCCACACTTGCCACTGGGCTTCACTGAAGCCTGTTGACTGAGGGTCACCCTGCAACTATTTGAAGTACCTGTGGCATAGCTTCCAGTGTGATAGCAACACACAGGCTCCCACAGCACAACAAGTTGACAAACAAAGCAGTCAAAGAAGATAGACATGCAACTACCCCGAAAGTCAAAACTATAAAGAGAAATGGAGATATGAGAAGCAGACAAAAGTAAAAATGCTTGAATCTCCCAAGGATTTCCATTCCTTGTATCCACAACCAAGACCTGTGGAAGTAGCCCTCAAGAAAACAAATGAGAATGCACAAGAGATGGGCTCCACAGAGACAAGAGCCGAGGGGCTATGGAAAGAGATATCCTACCCATCCAACTTGCCAGATTCTCAGCATAAAGATAAGAAGACACATTTATTAAAATAATAGTGCAGCAACTCCTGCTGATTGACTCCCTTTGGTTTGGTGATCGGTCCTAGGCACAGGGCAGCTGAGCTCCACTCCCCAATTCGTTTGACAGATCTTCCCCAGCCCTGAAGTTAATTAAGGTGATGAGCAGCTAAGTTTCAGGCACATAGCTTCCTGTGACCAACCTGGGGTGGATATAATAAAAAATAGACTTGGCTTTTGGCCCAAGTCCAGGGAGCTCCAGTGTGTTACCCTCAGAGTCATACCCACCTACAAATAGCAGGGATAGCACAGCCTACTGAGCCCAGTGGGGATTACACTACAGGTCAGCCTGGACCAGGCATACATCGTGAATAAACTAGCTATCCACACTAGCCAGGAAGTCCCAATACTACTGGGCAAAATTAATCCCCCATCTCTGGGGTACAGCTCCATATTAATGCACCCCATATTCAAGACCATTCCCAGTATTTTTTTAACATCTTTTGTTAGCAGACAATAACTGGGTCATTAAGAAGGAATTAGCATAAAAACGCAAAGAGAAATTGAATCACTGGTTTAACAAAGTACAGGAAGGGAGTTTGAAGAGAGTTGGGGCATGAGGCCAAGATTGAAAGACTCCGGGCCCAAAGGTTGACTACTGGATAGACCTAGAAATTCATAGCTGCCCCATGGTGCTAGGCCCTGGTCAGCATCCCAAGCCACTCAGATTAACAACCTGCCCTCAAGAGTAGGCTATTGCTTCATTCTTCCTTCCTAGACTACCTAGGTAGGTGGCAGTTATTGATTATATTCTGCCACCCCCAGTGGGTCACCTCCATAATTCAATAAGAGCAAAACTCACCCCCTCTGACCTGATACACCAGAGGTCTATTATTTTAAGATAATTAAACTCAATCATAAGAGTATAGGATTATCAGTCATACCAGACACCAAATGATTCCCCTCTCCATAATCTCAAGCCTACCGTGGCATCCTGAAACACTACAAAATAGTCAAATTACTTATTTCCAGATACAGTCTCCAACTGCTTAAAAGACTTCTTCTCCACAGTCCTGGCTGCCTCCCAGGACAAGGACTAGACCCCAGCGGCTCTGTGTTCTCCCATTCCTAGACCCTCCTTCTCTTTAAAGTAAAGCTGTGCTCTATTCTTGCAATTCAGACATCATCAGGACTTCCTCAGCTGTTGGTATATGTAAGGACAAAATTATTATTTTACTTTTATTCCTTTTTATTATTTTAAGGAAAAAATATTCTTTTGCTTTTTTTCCCTTTTCTTTGATTTCTACTTCCTCCATACTTCCAAGTCAGCACGCACATCAGAGACAAAGCTCCCAGGCAAAGCTTCACACTCAAACAAACATTAACAACTCTTCTGTTTCTTACTCTAGTATTCTTTTAAAAAATATTTTTACTATTAATATTTTTGTCTATTCCATTTTGTATTTGAATATCTAAATGTTTGTTTCTAGCCCCTTCACTTATCTTTTCCCCTCTATCTTTCCTTCTTGTTCGTCCATCTCTTTCTTTCTCATTCTCATAAAACCAAGAGCTGACGATACTTTTATCATTTCTAAATCTTTTTTTCTCTAAAATATTATTATGCATCCCCTCATCATTGCAAAACAATGCTTTTTGAGTCTAGTTTCCTTTCTTTTCACCTACCAATTAACACTGATTGATCCTTACCTTTTTTCCCCCCTTCATTTTAATTTCTTTTTCCCTCCTATAACACATTCATATCCACTTTTTGAAGTCTCTCCTAATACTAAATCTAACAATCCCCCCCCATACTTAGTATATGCCATAATACCGCAACTTCTTGCAGAGTTAACTACTCCCACATAACCTCACATCACTAACACCCCTAATAGCCACACCGTGATATCAAGAAAACAGCAAATGATATCAGTTCACAAACAAGAGAAACAGATAGAAATAACCAAACACCAACCAGACGTAAATGAGATTCCCGAAATCTAACAGGCTATGGACTTACCAAGAAAATGACTTCAAAGAATAATGATTGCACTCATACAACAAATGAAGAAGGAGTCTGGGGGGAAAAGTGTAAAAATAGAAAAGCTGGAAACCTTACTACATGCCTTATAAGAAAAACTCCAAATGGAAGCAGATTTAAAACAATACACTAGATTTGCAAACTAATATAAAACAGCAACAACCAAAAACAAAAACAAACCAGCTTTGAATATATGGAAACTTGAATTAGAGAAGACAAATCTGTGAACTCCAATCTAAAAGATCAACTTTTTAAAAAAAGGGCAAAAGAGACAGAGAAAAGCTATAGAAAATGTGGAACACAATCAAGAGGGAAAGCCTATGTCTTATAGGGATTCCAGAAGAGGAATAAACAAACAAAAATGTTTTTTTAATCAAGAATAGCCCAAGAACTCCTATAGAAACATTTTCCTTAGTGCTTAAAATATTAAAAGATAATTATTCAGTAAGCTGAAAGAACCCTAATAACAAGAGATATCAAAAGGAAAATGCCTCAGCATATGGTAGTCAAGATGTCTAAAATCAGCAATAAGGAAAACATTCTAAGAAAAGCCAGAGTAAAAAAGAACAACTACATACAACAAGTCAGTAATTAGAATAACTTCACATTGCTCAGCAGAAACCATGGAGGGAAGAAGACAATGGAGTGACATATCACTCAATTTTGATGGTGATACAAAAGTATCCCAAGATAAGGAAAAAAATAAAATAATTCACAAAAATAAGGTTACCACTACCAAAATAAATAAAGCATCCCAAGCTAAGAGCCACCAGAAAGCAGAGGTAGTGATATTAAACTCTGAGAAAATAGAATTCAAGCAACCAGGTAATGAGTTAAGAACAGACACTACATAATGATTCAGGGAACAATAACCCATGAAGACATAACTATAATAAACATATATACATCCAATGATAGACCCTCAGAATGTATCAATCAAATCCTCCCCAAATTATAAAAGCATATAGACACCTCAACAATAATAACAGGAGACTCCAATACACCAATTCCAAGGAAATACAAAACTCAATAAAGCCACAAAAAAAGCTCAACAACATAGTCAACAAAATCGTCCTCTTAGACATATACAGAATGCTTCATCTAACAAAAACACAGTATCAGTTCTTCTCCTACACTTATAACATTCTCAAGAATAGACCACATATCAGGCCACAAAGCATGCCTCAACACTTTAAAAAAAAACAACTGAACTCTTACAACCTATCTTCTCAGTTTACAGCTCTATAAAATTAGAAATCAACAATAAAGCAAGCAGAAACATGAAGACAAACACATAGAGATTGAATAAACATAAAGCTAAAAAATTATTGGGTACTAAAGCAAGTCAAGGAGGAAATTAAAAAAAAATTCCTGGAGACAAAGAGGAATGACATCAACATATCTAAAGCTTTGGGACTCAGCAAAACCATAAATCAGAGATCAGTTTATATCAATCAACACACACATAACGAAAGAGAAGGGATCCAAAATCAACACTCCAGTGCAACACCTTCCAGAACCAGTTCAAAAACAACAACATAAACTCTCTAGGAAAAGAAGGAAATCATGTGGGTCAAAGCAGAAATGGATGGTATCGAAATGGAAAAGAAGGGAAGAATCAACAAGGCAAGAAGTTGTTTCTTTGAAATGATGAGCTAAGTAGAGCACTGGCAAATTTAAGAAAGGGAAAAAGCAAAAGATGCAAAAACCTAAAATAAGAGATGAAAAGAGTGGCATCACATCAGATCCCCCAAATAAAAAATATAATAACACACTCTTATGAAAATTTGTATTCAAACAAATTTGACAGTCTAGAAGAAATGGAGAGATTTCTAGACATACATCACTTACTCCAATTAATGCAGTCAGATATTGAAAAACTAAAGACCCATAACAAAAGAAGAAATAGAGCAAATCATTAAGAAAACACCCACTAGAAAAAGCTCAGGGCTGGATGGTTTAACAGGGAAATTCTACCAAGTATTCAGAGAAGATCCGACACAAGTACTACACAGACTATTCTGTCCATTACAGAACATTAAAAAGACAGCCAACTCCCAAACTTATTCTATGAAGACAGTAAAACACTGATACCCAAGCCACGCAAAGACCCCACAAAGATGTGCCTCATGAACATAGATGTGCCTCATGAACAATATGCCTCATGGACATAGATGCTAAACTTCTCAATAAAATTCTGACCAGTAGAATGCCACATCACATCACCCCAAAATTCAGCATGACCAAGTGAGATTCATTTCAGGGATGCAAGGATGATTCAGTATTCTAAAAGCAATCACTATGATTCACCACATAAGCAAGGTCAAGCATAAAAGCCACCTGATCATATCGTTATGTGCAGAGAAGATATTTTGGGAATACCCAACACCCATTATTTTAAATCCAGACACTCCATAAAGTAGAAATAGAAGGGAATTTCCTCAACAGACTAAAAACCTAAAGGCCTGTATTTAAACAAGCAGCCATCTAAGAAGGCATTAACTAAATCTATATTGAAGAAACACTCCAGCCTGCGTGATGCAAAGATGACGGTAACAAAATCCAAATACAATGAAGGGAAACGTATCAGAGTTTAAACTGTGAGTGCTCAATTTGTAGATGGCTAGGGAGGACAACGGGAGCCCCAAACCCATCTGCAGACTATCTAGGCAGATAAAACTTCTGGCTGATCCCCTCTAGCCACAGCTTTACTATCAGACAGGTTTATTGTAAACTTGATTTGGGTGGATCAAACATGGTAAATAGGATACATGGTCATTTGACTTCCTTCTTGACCTAATCTGAATTTTCTCTAGGCTCAAATAAACTCATTTGTTCCATGACAGAAATTTCTTCTCTGGCTAAAAATATATTGCTAGTTTTTTCCCCTTTCTTAATCTTTTTTTTACATTTATATTATTATTATTTTCTTCTTTCCACTTTGTGTTTCATCTTTTATTGCTTCTATTTGGTTTCCCTGTTTCTGAAGCACAAAGGAGAGAATGCATAGAGACCATCACTGATGCATTGGTTAATCAGGGAGAGGGTGGGGGTCAGAGTGAGGGACTGGGGAAGGTAAGGCAAATGGGGGAGAGGGGAGGAAGCACTAGCACTGATTGCGATGATGTTTTCACAGCTCTTATTGTATGATATGTGAATATTAAACCAACATAACTTTTTTTCTAAAGAACAGAACCAAACTTGACTATGTTTACAATGGGTGAAGGAGGTAGAGTTTGTTAAGCATTGAGTTTATCTCAATGATAGTGGAATAATCTGGGAAAGAATATCAATAATGTTTGAACAACCCAAGGACTATAATCAATGGCATTGAATTATATATGCAGAAGTTCTTGAATTGGACAGTCGTTTTGTGTATATTTTTTCCACAATTAAAAAATAACACAAACGGCAGTGAGTACAAGGACGAAGAAAATGAAAATGTTCTAAAATTGATTGTGGCAATGATTGTAGAACTCTTTTTGACACGATTGAACTACTGAATTGTATGATATGTGCATGAATTGTATGATATGTGCACATTGAATTATATGATTGAACTACTGAATTGTATGGTATGTGCATGAAGTGCTCATACAACTGTTTAAAAAAACGGCATATCTCCCGGGGTGAATCTGCTGCCAAGGACATCTTTAAGAGTTACACAGCAGAGATGTCACTTTAAGGACTGTCTGATCTAAGCCTTGGTATTTTCAAATGTCTCATAAGCAGGTGAACTTGATCAGGGATGAAGCAAGGTAAAAAATGATGCATTTTAATTATATGATGTTCTGAAGAATATCAAAGGTATTGTGAACTACCAGAAGAATGAGCAAATCTGTCTTGTCAGAAGTAGCATCAGAATATGCCTTAGAAGTGAGGCTAGTGAGATTTGGTCTCTCAGACTTTGGACACGTAATCAAGAAGGATCAGTCCTGGAGAAGTAGATCATGCTCGGCACACTAGAGGGTCCATTTAAAGTAAGAAAATTCTCAATAAGACAGATTGATAAAGTAGCTGCAACAATTGGTCTAAGCATAACATGATTGAAAGTATGGTACAAGACGGGGAAGTGTGATTTCATTGTATGTACGAAAGTTATTAGTCAGACTTGAGTAGATGGCACCCAAAACAACAAAGGGATAGAAATCAGGTCACAGGTTGACTGGAATTGTGTGCAGGAGCTCTTAGTGAATAGAAAAGGGTATATCATTGTTGGGGTGAAAGAACTGTTCTAAAAATGGAATGTGTTGATAGATAGTTGCATAATGTATCAAGAGACTAAAACTCATCAAAGTGTATGCTTAAAGTATATGGGTTTGTGGTAGGTAAAGAATGTCTCAATACAAGAGATTAGGCAAAGGAACAGAGAAGAGGCTGGCACGGCTCAAATGCAATGAAATATGGTTCTGCATGAAGTTGGGGCCAATGGCATAATCCCTGACAACAGAACTTGGGCTGCCTTCCGAGTGAAAGGAGTCTATTCATGGTTTGAAGACTCATCTAACTTCACTGAACTGTATAAGGTAAAGGTTCACTTGGAATAACAATTTTAGAGGTTTTTAGAGTAGTTTAGGGAAGAATTATGAAATCTACATGATGAACGTTGTAGTAGAGGTGGTGAAAGTGGTCTTTGAGATATGCTTTGACTCTTGATATTTTTATTACCATTTGATGGAACTACTATTCTTATCTCATTCCTGACCCTCAAGTCAACCATGAACAACACCATAAACCAATACTGAAATGTGTAACCAAATACAACCCAAGGAAGATTGATATATAGCCAACTTAAAATTAAAAATAAACAAATTAAATGAAATGCATATATATGGTGTATTATGTAATCATTTTTAAAACATCAATTAAAAAAATAAACATATTTCTTTACTCACCCTAAAATATTCTTGTCTGGAACTGGGCAGGAAAAATTACCCTATACTTTTGTAATAGTCATCTGAACAGAATGGGCAGAATTAGGACCATGCATCTCAATTTTTTTAATATATGTGCAATTTAGATGACCAGTTTAATATTCCAGTTAATCGAATATAAATTGTATATATTTCTGAATGCAGTTTCCCTTTTTAAATTTGAAATATGAATTTTCTATTATGATAGTGCATTTTATTTTGGAACAATAATTTTGCAGTGATTATATGTAATTAAATATATTGAATGGTACTTTTGAAAATTGCCTGTGTGGAGAAAATAGTTACCATGGTCCATTTTTACTTTTCATAAGTGAACTTTGTGAAAGTAAATTTAAATCTTTCATTTTGTGAGCACAAAGAATTAAGAAAACCATTGTTAGGCATAAAATATTGTAACAGAGGTTTCACAATTTTTAAAGTTGGGAATTAGCATGGTAGACAAATGCACATTACTACGAATTGACTAGTAAAGGGCAGGGAGCATGGCAAAGAAGAAGCCCAATGAGACAGCTCGAAACAGACTGTGGCAATAGGATCAAGCTGGAGAACAATTGTGAGAACGATGCCACATCAGGCATTGTTTCATTCCGTTGTCCATGGGGTTACCGTGAGTCAGAATGGACTTGACAGACCGACAATCACAAATCTATTTGAAAATAGTCTTTTTCCCCATGAAGCTTAAATTGTAAACATCACTGTCTAAGTGATTAACTATTTGTGCTTTTTTAATATATAATGAGTGCTCGATTATACTTTATTGTCAATTCAAAGATTCAGAGAAGTAATCTTCCTTAAGAAAAGTATCCTTGAGAGAATTATCATTAAGGAATATTTACTCTAAAAGTTTGATTACCTTGAGTTTTAATCTCGCTTTCCACATGTATTGGTTATCAAAAGGATCTAGGTTATTAAGAGCTCATGCTGTTGAAAATCACAAAACCTAAATTTATCTAACGCAAAGTGCTTTGGTTGGGTCCCCCCTGCTTGAACTAGACTATTGACTTTCCAATCCACTGCCATGGGGCCAACTTTGAGTCCTGGTGAACTCACCGTCTACAGTAGAATTTCCCCAGTGGCTTTATGGGAGTAGAAAGTCCCATCTCTCGTCTGCATAATGGAAGATGGCTTTGAATGGTCTGTCTTCAGGTAAACTCCCCAGTTATACCACAAGAGCTTCTTTAGATGCAGAATGGCTACTTGACATAACTACAAGATGTGTATTTTTCTTAAAGTTATTGATCATAGAAAAAAAGCAGATTTTGTTTTCCCCACTTGTCTGAGTTAGGATTAGCCACCAAGTTATTTATCAACAAATGTAGCAAGGGTTTATTAATTTTCTAGGGCTATTAGAACAAAACATTATAAATCCTATAGTGTTAAGCAACACACACGGGACTTCACACTCAGAATGTAGCACCATGCTTGGCGTTTATTCTTTGTGGCTGCCATCTTGAAAATGATAATTATGTTATCTTTAACAGTTTATTTGTAAATGAACTTTTAGCAATTGAGCATGTGCTAACTGCTTGGGCCCTCAGCTCACCCATGGTTCTACTTCCCACCATTGCCTGCCTTGCGATGATGGGTTCTTGACTGCTGGTCTCCCTCACCCCAGTCCCGCCCCCTTTATGTCACTTAACCACTGTTGTTCTCAGTTGTGAATGTGGTCTTGGGTTCATGTTAAAGTACGATAAAAAGAGGGTAAGTGTGCTCTCACACTGAGTTGGGGGTTGGAACTTTGAACTTATGAAGGTTGGCAGTTTCCCTCTTGAGTGCATTCACTAGAAGAGTGTGCTACAATCACAGAGCAAAAGGAAGAAAGACGAGGAAAGGTCAGGAGACAGACTTTTGATAGAAAGTTTTCTTCCATCCTCCTTATTAAAAATACCTGACCCTGATCTGAATAAATGCAAAATCCCAGTTTATTTCTGCTGCTTGTCCTCTAAACGTCTTCCCAAAACATCGAATGATTAAGAAGTGAACATTTAAACCCCTTCTGGTGATGTTTGTAATATTCAATGTGAACTCAAACAAGTTCACCAAAATATAAAAATCTAAACTGAAGCCATATCTGTCGTCTTTAGTTCATAGGTAAGTCAAAAGAAAAGAGAGATTTTGCTTGTGCGTGGACGTTCACAGGCACTAACTACACAAGCAAATTGAGCTATGGTGGCTTATCGGATGGGAATCATTGCTGTTCTCTTAGCACATAATACAACGGTAGTGGGAGGGCATCCTGAAAGACTTAGCTAGAGTTTTGGTTGGAAAGAATCAGAAAAATGAGGCCAGTAATCCAGGCAGGCTGAAGAATGTATGGGAATTCCAACCTTCTTATCAACACGCGCATCTGCATAAATCACTCAAAGAGGCCAACTAAAGAAACGTGATCAGAATAGAAATACAAGTTGTTGCACACTCCGTATTGCAGTTCAAGACTATCCTGTAAAAGCAAACAACAACGAAAACTACTAAGTCATCTGAAACAATAGAGACTTGAATCTCCAAAATTTTACAGTCATGCTGTCTAAAGTATAGTTTGGGTTTATCTGGCAATTAGGAAAACTTAAGAAATAAGAAAAATGTTATACAATTTCCAGAGAAAAAAGGACATCAGTCAAGTCTGATTCCCTGCCTCCTGCTGTGGAAACAAACAAACCAAAAACCCGAAATGTTGGAATTAGTGAGCAGCAACTTAAAAAAAAAAGTTTTATTGACATATAATTCACAGACCATAAAATTCAACAATTTAAACATTTTTAAAGAGCTGTGCAGACGCCGCCATACTTGCGACATTTTCTACTCTTTTGTACTCATTTTTTCCTCCCACTTCTCCAGTTTCTCCTGCCATAACCCCCAAAGCTATTTACCCAGTGCCTTTCTCTATAGATTTACCTAGCCTGGATTATACCTAAAGAAAGCAACATAAAAAAATAACTGAAATGTAAAAGATACTAGGCAATCATAAAAACTAGAATCAATATTAAATAGGTCAAAAGGGAGAACTAATGATTAGGTGGTAAATTTTAACCGACCTACATCTGCATCAGACCACTTTCTAGCGCACGCTTTATGATAGGCACTCTATGCATGTCCTCAAGGAGGAGTTTTGATGAGGGTTCTAATAAGAAGTTCATGTGTGAAGTGGAAAACAGAAAACAAGCTACAATAACATATAACCCACCACTAGTGGTGGCATCATGATAATGTCAGGAGAAAAATACAGACAAAACAAATTCTATACTGGAAAATAAAATATCAGGAAAAATTTAACTGGCTGGGCTTAATAAACAAATGTTTATTTATTTGGCAAGAGAAAACATCAAAGAACTTGGAGGTCAATCTTTAGTAACTTTCAAAAGTGAAGAAAAAAATTAAAGCTATAATAAATAAATAGAACCACCTTGAGAATGTGTTGGAATAGAGTTGGACAACTGAATGTGTGTTTGAAAGAGTAAAAGGAGAGAAGAGGTCAAATAAACAGAAAAGAATTGAAAAATGTAAACATTTCCCTATTTCATGAAATTCAAATACTTGCAGATATAAATGCATAATTCAGTGAGCATCAAGCAGGAGTACTCAAAGAAGAACACAATATGACATAACAGGCCAACATTTAAAAGTCAAAGATAAAGAACGAATCTTAAAATAAATGAGGGGCAAAGTATAGACTCCAGATAAGTGGACAGTGATTCAATTAATGACTGCTTTATCCCAAACTAGGATGGGAAAATAAAATTTGAAATAGTAGAACAACCCGAGTCATGTAGAATAAGCCTTGATAAAGATCTGTGTTCCTTTAATTTTATATACAGCTAACGCTTTTTTCTCAGGAATGAAAGCCTCAAACCAAAGTCACTGCTCTGGAGTGAATGCTTACTCCTAGCGATCCGAGAAGACGGGGTAGAACCGTGTCTGTGAAGTTCTGAGACGGGCACTATTTTCAGGAGTAGAGAGCCCCACCTTTCTCCCGCCGAACTGCGGATGGTTCTGCACTGCTGACTTGGCGATTAACAGCTCAACTTGTAACCACTACGCAGTGAAATGCAAGCTGCAGACATTTTTTCAGATGAGAGAAAAACCAAGATTTAATTTTGTTGTGATGCCACCTAACATCCAGTCGGTTCTGACCCCAAATGACTCTTTGCACAACAGAAAAAAATACTGCCAGGTTTTGCACCGTCCTCCCAGCTTCTCCAAGAACGCGCTCTCCTGACAGTATTTCCAAAGAAGGAAGCCAAAGCGTTGCAATTCTTTCCGCTAAGGCGCAGTCTTTCAGTAGTCTGCAGCAGCACCACAGTCCAAATGCAATGATTCTTCTTTGGTCTTCCTTATTCAATGTCCACCTTTCACGTACACACGCGGCATCTAAAAATACCGTGCCTTGGGTCACGCCCACCTTAGTAGCATCCTTGTTTTTCAATACTCTACAGAGGTCTGTGCAGCAGATTTACCCAATGCAATGGGTCCTTTGATCTCTGGACTGCTGCTTTTATGAGCACCAATTGTGGATCCCAGCAAGACCAAATTCTTGACAACTTCAACTATTTATTATGAATGTTACCTACTGATAATAGCTAACAATTTTAACTGTAAGAATTGCTAAAGGGAATTCTTTCAGTGAAGAAAAAGATCATGATGAACGCATGTACATGTTTTCAGAGACAATGCAGAGTTTTAGATCTGGTAAATGTCTAGATAAATGGAAAACACCTTTTCCCCTTTTCTTGTTTTACTCACAACACCTGTCTTTGCTACAAAATTAAATGTGAACATTGTTTTGGGAATTTATAACATACCGTATATACTCTTGTATAAGACGAGTTTTGCAGTACATTTTTATGCCATTTTTGTGGTAAAATTAGGTGCCTCCTAGTACAGATAGAAACTGGAAACACAGGGACTCCAGGGCAGATGATCCCTTCAGGACCATTGATGTGAGTGGTGATACCTAGAGGGTAGAGGGAGGGCGGGGTGGAAAGGCAGACCCAATTGCAGGGATCTACATATAACCTCCTCGCTGGGGGATGGACAACAGAAAAGTGGGTGAATTGAGACATCGGGCAGTGTAAGATATGACAAAATAATAATTTATAAATTATCGAGGGTTCATGAGGGAGAGGGGAGGGGTAATGAGGAGCTAGTGCCAGGGGCTTAAGTGGAGAGCAAATATTTTGAGAATGATGAGGGCAAGGAATGTACAAATGTGCTTTACAAAATTGATTGATGTATGTATGGGTTGTGATAGGAGTTGTATGAGCCTCCAAGAAAATGATTTTTAAAAAATTAGGTGCCTCGGCTGATATTCGGGTCGGGTTATATTCAAGTATATACAGTATGTCGTTGTGGTAGCTCAGTGGAATGGCTGATTGGCTTGTTAACCAAAAGGCCTGTAATTCAAACGCACCAGCTGCTCCCTGTCTCAGTGTACTAGGAATAAAACAGAATTTCTCAACTAAATAATAGCATTTATGAATAGCCTACAGTTGACCTCCCTCATATTCCACAGTGTCTTTGATTAATATTAAAGATCATGTTAGAAATGTATTGGAGAATGACAAGGCTTTCTACTACCATAAACAGTTACAGTCTCATAAACTCAAAGAGGCAGTTCTACCTGTCTTGCAGCATCAACTCCAGGGCCCTGAGTTAAGGAATGTCCATCTTCACCACTTCTATGAAACATTGCTCTGGCAGTCAGATACAAAGGGATTCGTCAAGGAAAGAAATACAACGCCTAAACCCATTCTGGTCCAGTTGATTTTGACTCACACAGACACTATGGATAGAGCAGAGCTGTCACGGTGGGAGTCTGAGGAATAAATCATTTTTGAGGGAGCAGAAAGCACTGAGCAGCTGTTGGATGTGAATTGCCCACTTCATGGTTCGCAACCTAAGGGGAGCCCACTATGCTGCCGAGTTCCTAGTAAAATGCATGCAGATTGGGGTGGAGGTGGGAGAAACTTCACAGAAAGTATAGCTATGTGGACATGTGGCATGTAAACCTCCAACCTGATCCATTAAAGAAAGATCACTAAAGTATAATTGTAATTTTTATAAAATTAGAATAAAACGGTTAGAAATTATACGTGTACTTTAAAAGGGTTCAGAAAGCAAGTCTATATACAAATGTCAATTTTATTTCTAAATTCTAGCTATAAAAAAGAAAATTTTAAAAAGATCTGATTTCATAAAAAAATGACTTTTATAAATCAGGACCTACAGTATGAAAACCACAAAGCATTAAACATAAACATTTAAGAAGACCTGGTCGCTGGAGAGGCAGCCCTGGGGATGCAATGGTTAACCATTGCATTGCCATCTGAGTGTCTGCAGCCCCATGGGAGACAGACTGGGCCTTCTACTGTGGTAAACAGTTGCAGTCTCAAAAGTCCAGAGGGGATCACCATGAGTCAGCATTGATAGCCACTTCATATTAGTAAATTTAAGATAAGGGTGGCATTTTCAAGCAAAGTGGTTAAAGTATGATTTCTACATATGAAATAATGAACTTTGACTCTTACCTTGTGTGATATGCAAATATTAACAAAAACTGGGTCACATTAGTAAAGAGTTAAATGATTAAATCTCTAAAAGAAAACATGGGGGAATATTTGTAAAAATTGACCTAGGCTAAGAAATATTTTTCAACAGGAAGTAAAAAACACACAATTGCAACAAATGAGTTATAAAGAAATAGAAAATGTCCCAACTACCATGATCCGAATTCTACCTTGCAGGGCTGGATAGGACAGAGGCTGTACACTGGTACATATGAGGGTTGGAGGTACAGGGAATCCAGGGTGGATGATACCTTCAGGACCAAGGGCGTGAGGGACGATGCTGGGAGAGTGGAGGGTGAGTGGGTTGGAAAGGGGGAACTGATTACAAGGACCCACATGTGACCTCTTCCCTGGGAGAGGGACAGCAGAGAAGGGGGGAAGGGAGACCCCGAATAGGGCAAGATATGACAAAATAACGAGGTATAAATTACCAAGGGCATATGAGGGAGGGGGGAAAGGGAAGGGAGGGGGGGAAAAAAGAGGACCTGATGCAAGGGGCTTAAGTGGAGAGCAAATGCCTTGAGAATGATTGGGGCAGGGAATGTATGGATGTGCTTTATACAATTGATGTATGTATATGTATGGATTGTGGTAAGAGTTGTTGGAGTCCCTAATAAAATGTAAAAGAAGAAAAGAGAAAAAAATGATTAGTGCAAAGACTGTACAGATGTGCTTTATACAATTGATGTATGTATATGTATGAACTGTGAAAAGAATTGTATCAGCCCCAATAAATTGTTAAAAAAAAGAAATATAAAATGAATAAAACAAATTGAAAGGAAATTGTACAGGAAACATAATTGACCCCGCAGTGTGTGCTGAGAGAGTTTCATCAGTAATTAAGCATGTATTACACAATAAGTAACTGTTGCTATTTGTAGACAATGTTCTTTTTAGATAGCAGTAAAACTGAAACAAAGATACACAAGCTTGTGTCCACTGAGTCCATTCTGCCTCATAGTAACCCTGTAGGTCAGGGAACGGACTGAGTTTCTCTGCCTTTAAGCTGCAGAAGCCGACCTCCTGGTCTTGCTCGGGCAGAGAAGCTAAGGGCTCAAACTGCCAGCCTTTCTTTTACCAACTGAGTACTTTAACCCTATGCCATTAGGCCCCTTGAGAGTATATAAGCTATCAAAATAATATATAGATAAATGGATGGAATTAATAAGTTATTTTTATAGTTTCTGGTATCAGTCAGTAGGCAAAAATTAAAAAACTTTTGAGCAGCAGAAAGCGTAAAAATGAAATTTAAATAATAAGGTTTTCAATATAATACAAATTCATAAAACATAAATTAGTTTAGCTAAATAGTTGAAGATGGTTATAGTGATAAGTTAATATTTTGAATATATTAATTTAAAATTCTAGAGCTAAGTTAAGGGAAAGCCTGAAGAAATAGAGACATGTTTGTTGTTGTTGCTGTTAGGTGCCACTGAGCCAGTTCCGACCCATGGAGACCCAGTTCTCTACAGAGCAAAACACAGCCAGGGGCTGTGCCATCCGTACAACTGTTCTGAGATTTAAGTGGAACCACTGTGTCAATCCATCTCCTTTGGGACTTCCCTCTTGTTTTATTCTGCCCCTCTGCTTTACCGACCATGATGTCCTTTTCCAGGGACTGGTCTCCCCTGACAATATCTCCAAAGTATGTGAGATAAAGTCTTGCCATCCTCGTTTCTAAGGAGCACTGTAAGCGTCTTTCTTTCGAGCCAAATCTGTTTGTCCTTTAAGTAACCCATGCTACTTTCACTATTCCTCTCCAACAGCACAAGTCAAAGACATCTATTGTACTTCGGTCTTCCTTATTTAGTGTCCAACTTTCACATGCATAGGAGGCAATTGAAAGTAGAATGTACTTACATCCTCAAAGTACTATCCTTGTTTTTTAATATTCTACATAGAGAAATATATTGTATTTGTAGATTCGAGTGCACACGCCCATAGCCTATAAAAGAATGTATTTTTCACAATTTGATCTAAAGTTTCAAAACAGACAATCTTTAAAGGGTATACATGAATGCTGTCATGTTTATCATTCATATCTCTAGGCCTGTGTAAACTAATTCTAAAATTCATATAAAAATACTAAGGATAAGCAAAACATTCTTCAAGAAAGATGACCTGGTAGGAAAACTTCCTCTATCAGATCTCAAGATTCATTATAAAGCAGCAACAATAATTCAGATCATGTGATAAAAGCTCAAAAATATATTATTCAAGTAACAATATAATATGATATAGATGTCAGAAACTGACCCAGAAATATATTTAAATACTTAGTGTTGGGGGGGAAATGGGAAAAGGCAGTCTTTCAATGCAGATGATTCATGCAAATATAATGGAATATTTACATTGGAAAATGAAATGCAGCCTCTGCTCTATCCCATACACATTAGAGCTCAGGCAGTGCCACTGTGTAAGCTCTGCACTGTTGACCAATCACAAGATCGGCAGTTCAAACTCACCAGCTGTTCTTTGGGAGAAAATGGGGCTATTGTCTCCCATAAAGATGAACAAACCTGGAAATCCTTAAAGGATAATTGTGAGGACGCATTTGGATGTTTCAAGTGGGGAATGCCAGACAATATAATTTATAGGAAAATGTGTTTAAGACATCCCTCTTAACCAGTGGTTCTCAACCCATGTGTCACGATCCCTTTGGGCGTAGAATGACCCTTTTACAGTGGTTGCCCGATTCTACACAATTAGTTATGAAAAGCAACAAAAATAATTTTATGACTGGTGGGTCACTATAACATGAGGAACTGTATTGAAGGGTCACAGCATGAGGAAGGTTGAGAATCACTGCAAGCCAAACTGAAAAGCTAGCAGTAATGAATGTGATTGACAATTTTTTTTCAACTTAATGCTCTCTTCGTAAAATGTTAAAGTATGATAGAGGATACTTGAAATTGATGTCTAAATTATTCTTCATATTAAGAATGCATAGATATTCTTATGATTAATAAGATAAAATATAGGCCCCCTAATAGAGAAATATACAGGAGGTTTGCATCAATATAAAATATAATTTTCAAATTCAATATATAAAAATAATTCAAGATAATAAAGAATCGGCAAAGTAGAAATCAAAACCATAGTAAGGAAGATCTTTATGTAGATGAGTTTATATTTGTCTCAATGGAACAATCTAGATGTACTATCAGTCCATGGTACTTTCACAATTCTTCACCAACACCTTAGTTCAAATGCATTGATTCTTCTATCTTTCTTATGCAATCTCTGACTTTCACAAGCAAAGGAGGCAGTTAAAAATAGCATGGCTGTACTTTTCACCTCATAACATAGATGAACTTGCTGGCTGAGACAGCATGAACAAGGAGGGTCGCATTGAGTGTAGCATGTTAATCACAAAAGGATGAATATTATACGAAACCAATACTCTAAAGAGTCAAGAAAATGCTTCCACCTAAGCCAACATTCTATGAAGTTAACAGGGGTAGGGAGGTTAGAGAAGGCAAATTACTAAATATAGGGGAGAACTTTGGTGAAGGGGAGACAATAAATAAATAGGTAGATAGATGAATAAAATGGTTTTCAAAAAGCACTATGGCTAATATTAAAAAGGCTGACAATAAAAATGAGAAATTATATAAAATTATGGAAAATTTTCAACACATCTAGTAGAGTATAAACTTATAGAAACCTGCAAATCTAGAAAAGAGTTTGGTATTATTTACTAAACATATTTTTCATAATTATAACCTAGAAATTATTTTACTAACTATAGAAAGGAGAAATATATACACTTTGGCAACAAAATACACGCACAAGAATTTCCACTGAAGATATTTTTTGCTGTTATTTGCAAACTGAAAGCAACTCAAATGCTCCTTGTTATTGAAATGGTTACATAAATGATATATTTATATAATGGAATTATGTAACTAATGAAACTGAACTAACAATTGCATAAAGTATTATGATAAACCTCAAAAAGATAATGTTAAGCAAAATAAGTCAAATGCACACAAAATGCAGAATGTTTGACTCACTCCATTTCCAGAAACTTTCAAAAACAAAACAACAGCAGCAAACAAACATTGTCATATGTCTTGATTTCAAGTCATAGAAACCATCTATAGAGTCTCCAATAGTGTGAATTTCTGGGAAAACATACATTCTTATCTTTCTCTCTGGGAGAAACTGGTGGGTTTGAACTGGCAACCTTGCAACACCAGGTTTCCTTATGGAAACTCACAAGACAAGTAATACAGAACAGTAAGCTTTAGGGATATATATATATATATATATATATATATATATATATATATATATATATATATATATTTAGGAGTTTATGTCAAGAATAAAACCCAGAACTGATTATTAATAAAGTCACAAGCTTGGTTTACTGTGGATAGTGTGAGGAGGAACAAAGTAGGCATTTGAGGTAACAACCAGGTCTATAAAAGGGTGGTAATTGCTGTGGTAGTTACATAATCTGGGGGTCAATTTGAGAGGATTAGGAGTGAAAGGGTGGAGTCTGGCCTGCCAATCAAGATACAACCAATGAGGCCTCTGTGTGGACATGGCCTTCTCCTAAGAATTCTGGGAACTCTTGTATTTCCTCCTTGGATGTGGGAGACACTTCTCTCACTCTCTCGCTCTGCTCCCTCCCTTGGAGATACTCTATTGAAAAGACAGATGGACCTAATCTGATGCAATCAGACTTCTAGAGCAGTAGAAGATGAGTAGAGACCCCTGCCAGCTCTGAGATCCTTAAAATGCCACTGGATCCAGAAGACTTCCAACCCACTAGTCTGATCTTCTTGCATTTGCCATCACTGCATGTGTTTCACGAGTCTGAAGAGGAATTTATGGATTGGTATCAGACATATGGGCTAATATCAAACTTATGGATTTGATATGGACTGGGCTGGGATGTTTTCTCAATATTCAATTGCTCTTGTATATAAACCTCTTTCTTAAATACATATACATCTCTCTGAATTTGTTTTTCTAGTCTACCTGGACTGACACTATTGCAAAATGAAGATAATGCAGTGATCTGTACATGGACATTTTGTGCATTTTACTTATGTGCTATATTTCACAATGAAATACACATAGTACATCACACTAGACTGTGGCTGTAACAATGGTCTCTGCCATAGAAAGCATGGTGAGGATGGTTCAGGAGTGGGTAGTATCTCCTACTGTTGTGCATACACTAAGAACCAAGTTAACAGGAACAAAAACCATAACAAAATACTACCCTATACAATAATGTGCTATATTATACTATTGATTTTTTGAAACCTTTATTTGAAGTTCTACTTTGTCCTATAGGGTTGCTATAAGTTGGGGTCTGATTGATAGCAACTGGGTTTATTTTGGTTTTATATTATATTACAAAACTCTACAATACATTATACATTTCAATAATTTGAAAGTCTGCATTTTATTAGAGTTGGGAAATATAAATCATAATTCTTTAAGTCTGCCAAGGGAATATGGAAGTCTTCCAAGAGCTTATTTGAATTCACGTTATAATGTGAACCACCACTGTTACGTGAACTCCGGGGATTTTTGAAAAAGAGTATTCCCATACTAAATATCAAAAATGGTATTATATTAAAATGAGCGCAGATGCAATATAAAATGCAAGACTGCAGGTTTTAAAGCTCACCTCCAGTCTTAAATATTTTTCACTTTATAAAAGTCCCACTTGTCTTGTATCACTTTAAGCTACATTCTTCTAAAGTCACCACAAGCAGATCCCAGCAATTCGCGCTCATACACACAGGAATCAGCTCCCCACCCCACCTCACCTCCACCCCCCAAATACACACACATAGCACACAAATGAGCGTGACCAACTCTGCTTCAATTTCCCAGGAATTTTTATGAGGTTGGCACTAAACGTTCTCCGTCTCAGAAAAACAAATGAACAAGTACCCCCCCCCACACACACACACAAAGTCCTGGACAAACTGGGCAGTCGGGCGGAGGTACTTAGGAAACAAAGTTCTAAAATCTCTTTCTTGCTGCATTATTTTATGTTGTGAACATGAACTCTTGTGGACAAAGGGACGGTTCTAGAATGATGCTAAACTCAAGAAACACTTCGGATTTATATTGTGTCATTTGATAATGGAAACTTGAGTGATTTCCACTATTTTGTCCAATTGAAGGGTTTACTCATGTTGATCACCATTGGTGAACCTTATCCACAACGTTTAATGTACCCAATTTGAAGTAAGAAAATGCTGAGTTAATTTCTGCCACAGGCAGGCCTGAAGAGAGGTTACAGAATGAGTGAGGTTGGCTCAAGGAATACAAACATGAGTTGAGCGAAGAGTGAGATATAGGAGGAAAGAGAATAAGGTGTTGGAACAATATGTTATTCATGCCTGCATCTGAAGGGTATAATAAATATGAGCTCATAATTGTAGCATTCAAAAGCTTAGTATATAGCATTTTTACATGAAATGAGATTTAAAAATTAGCATTAATACATTATTTGAATCGGCCTTAGTTAAATATATTTTATTTTCTTTTATTTGAAGATACCTTAACTTTCGCGATTGTCATACTAATGTCTTTACCTTAAGTCTCTGGTACTCTGGCAGATGTTAATATAGTCACTTGGAAGAACATTTTTTATTTGGAAATCTTAACTTTATTTCCTGTTTTCCACTTTAAAAGACCATAAATTTAATGATACTTTTTATTATATTGTAGTTTGAAGAAATTAATTCTGTCAAGGCTGAACTGGCTGGAAATGAGTAGGCAGAGAAAATAGCAGAGAGTAGGTTTGATTTTATTTTAAATTGCTCTATAAAGGAACCCGTTCTCTTGAAAGTATTGACAGATTTCAGTGGCCTGGATACCATTCATTGCAATTTAGTTGTCCGGACAAAGGTCAATTTGCTTTTGGTGAAACAAACCCAGACAAAGGGAATTCTGTTTAATTGAGTGATACAGTCCACTGAAACTGCCATGTGGCCGGTGAAAAGTTTATTTTGAAAACCTTCACAGTGGAGGGAACACAACCAGAGACTTACGGCTTGCTCTTGAGTACACTTACAATCTGAAAAGACTTTTTAACTTCTGTTATACTAGTATTTCTAAAAAACAACTATTCCGTGAACTTTTGGAGGGTGACACTATTAAATCCTATTTCTTTATGTAGCACAGCTCCCATGCTTTAGCTGAGTCCTATTCTAGATGGTAAGGATATTTCCAGCTTCTCTCAATCTTTTTGTAACTAACGTTAGTAGCTGCCAAGACAGACAAGCCACCCTGTTTTCAAACCAAAAAGGTCAGAAAGGTGGAAACATGTTTTATAGCACTCTCAGCTCTTTTTATCTCGAGGCATGCTGACTTCCTGGCTTTGGGCCCATGGAGGGAGACAAATGAGAAGACGCTTGCTTTTATTCCTGTTCCCGATGCTCTTCCAGCTACGAATGACACAAAAGTCAACCCAACTGTTGGAAAGAAGCCTTCCTTCCTTGACCAGGTCAAAAGTATAAAGGAACATAATGTGACACACTACTTAAATTGGACATTTGCTTAAACACAGCTTGGCTGCTATTTTAGCTGTATGTAATGTGAAAATGAGAGACTTTGTGAAGGGGCTTAAACAATTGAAGGGAAAAAAGGAAGTTTTGAAAGAGAAGCCCTATTGTTTGTTTTCTGTATCCCCCTTTCATTTTAAAACATCTAGACAAAGAGAACATTTAAAACATCAAGACAAATATCACCCATTTTTGTTTGGTCTAGAAAATTTTACTCTTCAATTTAAAAAATCATGGACTATAGTAGTTACGTGGTAGAGGAAATGCTATGAAAATTATGAAATAATATGTTCTAAACTAGACTACCTAAAATCAATTATAACCAATATTCACCTTCAACCATCTCAAGAGCAATGATTATGTGTTCAAAGATATTAAAATATGAGAAAGGGAAAATTGAGGTTGGCATGTTTGAGGTTTTGGTATCCTTCAGTAGTGTTACTTGTGGTGATCTTTTCAGAATTAACTGAATTGTAAGCATTGAAATCCAGGTGGCAATGGACTTAGAAAGGGTGCTTACAAGTTGGTCCAGAGAAACTACCTTTCATGGCTTTATTTCCATTTGAAAGACTTATGAAGAGATTGGTTTTTTTCTAAGAATTCATTGGATCTCTGTAGTCTGTAATAAAGGGACATGAAATACCTTGATATGGTGACAGGCAACACAATATGGATTCCCAAATATATAAAATAGTCCCAATAACACTTGACCTTGTTTACAGTCTCCCAGCACACTCCAAATAGAAAGACCTTTCATTCCTAGGGAGGTGTCAGTCTCCTGATGTATATGTGACTTTTTTATTTTTAAAAATGTGAACATCACGTACTTTATCCGGATGAAAATATATATTATTTTTCCAACCTTTTTAAATAATTTATTTCTATGAGCACTTTCTGTAAAGGCTAAATCATAAGAGTTTCAGTTAAGTTTTTGTCATCTAGTTTTTTGACTAAATGTTAGGTGAAGAACCTATCAGGTTATAGGAAAAGGAAGTGGTCATGTAGAATATTAATATGCTTTTGGAATTATATAATGATATTTCTTCACCCGTAAAAATATGTCACATTTTGAGAAATTTTGATCATGGAAGGTCATTGTTTAAATGACAATTTATAAATGTTGAAAAAGATACTTTTTGAAAGTAACCTTCCAATGATGCGGTTACTGGTTTTGCTTCTTTAAATGCAAAGCATGTGTTCAGAGTAATCATATAGTAGTAGTGCAATTAATCCATTTATCATCATTGATTTTTGAGTAAGTCAAAAATGAATTAAAATGCAAAAGAAGGACAATTTCCTCCTATTCTCATTGCCTTTACTGTGTGGACAAAATCAAAATAATTCATGAAAAGAAAATGATCTTTATCCGGAGTCAGGTATTGTCATTTTAAAATTTTATATAATTATTTAATTAAGCTTACTAAAATAATTATTCTAGATATTCAGACATTATACAAATAAAAGAAGTTAATGATCTTCTTATGATAATGATTGTTCATGAGTTTGTGACATAGCTATTGAATATATACCCCAAAGTCAAGTTCAGAGTAGTACTGACATTCCACAGACAACACCAAGAATTTCTTCTTTCCTGTGTATAATCATTTTCTTGGAAACTGTTACAGATATGGTAACATTCCATAGTTCAGTCACATCAAGCAATGTTGTACACTTGTACCACAATCAGTTTCAAGGCATTTTCCTTCTTCTTTAGCTCCACGATAGCATGTCCCTTTTATTATATCTGTCTAATAAATCAATTCACCTACGAGTCTGTTGTTCATCCCCTGGAGTGTGATTATGCAGTCATCATTGCTATTGGCTCCCCTTCCTCCCTTTCACGACCCCTTCCCATGCACTCAGGAAACTGCTGCTCTTGTTACTTTTACTTTTTCTGAGGGGTTATCGATGTTGGTTTTCATGCATTGGACCATCGTACTTTTACCAAGGAACATATGCAAATCTAAGGTTAATGAGGTAGAGCTAAAACCAAAATAGTAGGGAAGGAAATATTCAAGAACTAGGGGAGAGTTACGTGTTTCATCAGTGGTACACCACACCCTGGATTTATCTTTCCTTCTTTGGGCCCTCTTTAGCCATGTGCTGGTACTATATTCTTAAATTAACAAATTATTACTAAATAAGCATTTTAAGCTTGACATCATAAGCAAAGCCATGGCAATAAATTCAGCATTTCAAGAGTTTCTCAGTCAAAACCAACTTATAATATTCTGCATAATGAAAGTGCTCTCTATAATGATTCTAAAACTCTGCATTTACAAAGAAAGCAGTGGGTGAGGAAATGGCTCCTGGGTCATATCTGACATCCAGATACAGGATAGAGGAAGAGGATTTAGATATCTCACCCGCCCAAGGCTGATTTCTATGACACAGAGGTCAGACATGCCTCCATTTTCCAACACAGTCACTGTTTCTCTGGGGCTCACTAATCTATTGCGAGGGGTTCCTGAGAAGTTTAACAGGTAATAAATAAAGACCAGAAGTGTTCAGGACATGGCTCTTTTCTGCATAGTACCTCTTCTCAGCCATGCCAGCAGGCCTGTCTCTTTATCTGATCCCGTCACTCAGACACACAGTTCTGTGACCTCTGACCTTTTAGGGCAAATGTTACAAAACTCCTTTAGGCCAGCTGATCCCCCAAGCACTCAGCTTCCCGGAATCCCTGACCCAGAAAAGCTGGTGCTCTGTACCACGCTGCCTCGGCCAGCACTGTTTCTCTGTGCAGGGACCGCAGACATGCTCTCTGGGTAGCAGTTCTTCCCTTCTGGTCATGGATTTCTCAATTCCTTCATCTGAGATGACTCACATTGTATGCAGTGGAATGCTTTCGGTTGAGGGTTTTCTATGTTTTATCTAGTCATCATTGTTAGTTCTGGGCTCGTTTGTTTATTTGTTTGCTTTCAAACCATCATTAGTAAAGGGAAAGCATTGAAAAGAAAACCATCACTTTAAAATTCCATGTTTGTATTTTGTATGGTTTTTAAACTTTTGGGGAAACGTTTTCTTTTAGAGATTGGTCTATACTCCAACATTTATCAATAATTTGTTCACATTTGCATGAAATTAATGCAGTAGCAAATATGTGATTTATGTGTGCTTTTGGTTGTACTCTAGTCACTATATAGTGTCCCTAAAATTGTGTGAGCATTAACCATTGACAGTTCTTTAAGTGGGCTCCACTGCTATTTTGATATTTTATATTCATTGTGCCTTTTGTTTTTATTTTTCACACTTTGAGCTTCCTAATTTTCTGGCACTACAAGAGGTCCCATACTTATCTTCAACACTCCCGGGCCAAGTCTCCTACATTCACTTCATTTTTCTAAGGAACAATAATTACCTTAATTGGGGATTGGTTCTATAAATTAATATCTGGATACTGGGTATGCTTGTTGCTACTGGAAAATCATCTCTCAATGCTCTCAATTAATGGAGATAGTTTACACATCAACTATGTATATACATACACACATATATAAATATTTTATAGCTATCTTTATCAATATTAAGATAAACATTATTAGGTCACATTGATATTACCAACTCTAATTCATTATCACATGGATTATTCTTTTCTCCTCTTAACAATAATCATTTAATGCAAAACTGAGAAAACTATTTCCCTCAATGAGCCATCCATCTACTTAATTGTATACCTATGTACTCTTCTTGCAAAATTACTGATTTGTATTTTTGTGAGAAACAATACAACTACTAGACTACAGGATTTATATCTAGCTATTTATGCCTTTTGTCATATAGGCAATTTATTTTCATGGTAACTTAGATTAACGCCATTTGTCACAATCTTCACTGATGTCATTTCATATATTTACGGTATGGGTAGACTGCTTGGTCACATTCTGTTTTCCATCCTTGGCTTTTCATTGGTTTTTGGCTTCCTATTTGTCCTTAAATTTTTGTATGTATTGAAGTGCACTCTTTGTGCTATAAAATCCTGTGCTTTTCACCTTCCCAAAATGATCACTGAAGACAAATGGGTGCATAAGCAAATGTTGCGAAGAAAGCTGATGGTGTCTGGCTATCTAAAGATGGGGTCTTGAAGGTTTGAAGATAAACAAGTGGCCATCCAGCTGAGAAATAACAAAGCCCACATGGTAGAAGCACATCAGCCTGTGTGACCACGAGGTGTCAAAGGAATGAGGTATCAGGCATCAAGGAACAAAAATCATATCATTTTAAATGAGGGTGAGTGCAGAGTGGAGACCCAAGGTCCTTCTATAGGCAACTGGACCCCCACTTACAGAAGGTTTGCTGGGAGGACACAAGCCAGTCAGGGTTCATGGTAGCAATGATGAAACATACAACTTTCCTCGAGTTTTTAAATGCTTCCTCCCACCCACTATCATGATCTTAATTCTACCTTACAAATCCGGCTAGACCAGAGGATGTGCACTGGTACAGATAGGAACTGGAAACACAGGGAATCCAGGCCGGATGATCCTTTCAAGACCAGTGATGAGAGTGGTGATACCAGTGGTGGTGGGGGTGGGGGGCAGGGAAGGAAAGGTGGGGTAGAAAGGCGGAACTGATTACAAGGATCGCCATATAACATCCTCTCTGGGTGAACAACATAAAAATGGGTGAAAGGAGATGTCTGAAAGTGTAAAATATGACAAAACAATAATAATTTATAAATTATCAAGGGTTCATGAGTGGGGGAAGGGAGGGGAAAATGAGTTGATATTAAGGGCTCAAGTAGAAAGAAAATGTTTTGAGAATGATGATGGCAACAAATGTTTAAATGTGCTTAACACAATGGATGGATATATGGATTGTGATGAGTTGTACAAGCCCCCAATAAAATGATTTTTAAAAATCCTGGGCTTTGGACAAATGTAGAATTTCCTGTGTGCACTGTTATTATATTTTAATGAATAAATATTACTACCCCAGAATATCCCTATGATTCATCTATTTCATGCAAGATTCCCAGAAACCATTAATCTTTTCACCATCTTTATAGTTTTGCCTGCTCCAAAATGTCATTTATGAAATCATAGTGTATGCACAAACCATGACTTAGTATCTTGTATAATAAAGATTCTTTTAGGTCTTGTCCTGGTATCATGGCTTTAATATTGTTGCTGAGTAATACTAGTGCACTATGTGGACACACTATAATTTGCTTATCCATCCACCTACTGAAGTTCATGTTTCAATTTTGAGTAATTAGGAATAAATTTGCTATAAATATTTTCATGCAGATTGTTGTGTGGACATACACTTTCCCATCTTATGTGTCTTTCTGTAAGATCAAAAAATACTTTTGTATATCAAAAGATAAAATAAATATCGAGCACTTTATCAACTGAAATAATAAGATTTCTAGTGTATTATTATTTTCTAAGCTGTTATTAATATGATTTCAAACACCAAAAAGAAATCACAGCTTATTAAAAGTTGCTAAATTGTCTATAATGTAATGTTTCTGAAGAAAATATAGTTGCTTTGAGAACTGCAACAAGACTTACTGGAGTAATTTAGAGCCTGACAGTGTTGCCAGAACGTAGGTTAGTGGTAAGACGGATTCTTGGCAAGTTAATGATAAGTTTGAAACAGTAGAATGTTTTAAGGTGACAGGTTTCTTTTTTGATAGGTTTCTTTTCAGTGGTCTCTTTTACTAATGATGCTTTGAATATGACATCGTTCATTTAGAACAGTGCTGGCTGATAACACTAACCTGGGAAAAAAACAACTTAAACCAATATTCTTAATCCTTTTAATCCCTTAGGCTGCCAATAAAAATTTTTAGTTGTCAATATTGTACACAATATTGCAAACAATAAGATAAATCAAGTACAACTCCTGCTTTAAACTGTTTAGAACATTTCACAGGCACGTCAACAATTAATTACAATGTTATAAATGTAAGTTCAATTTATTGCAGAAGCATAGGAGGAAAATGGGACTGAAGGAATCTTCAGTAATTAAAAAAAATAACTTTTGGGGGGCTTGTACAACTCTTATCACAATCCACAAATACATCCATTGTGTCAAGCACATTTGTATATTTGTTTCCCTCATCATTCTCAAAACATTTGCTTTCTACTTGAGCTCTTGGTATCAGCTCATTTTACCCCTCCCTCCCCGCTCCCCCCTCCATCATGAACCCTTGATAATTTATAAATTATTATTATTATTTTGCCATATCTTACACTGTCTGACATCTCACTTCACCCACTTTTCTGTCGTCCAAATTTTTATATCATGTAGAATTCAGTTGACAAAAGGGGAAGATTTGAGCTGCAACAACATTCTCAACTTAAGCAACAATACTTTGAAATAAAAATTTACTTAGAGATTAATCATTGACCATGAATGTAACATGCCTCATAGGATCTCTCTTTGTTAGTCTAAAGTATGTTGAAGTTAAACTCATTCAGTGAACCCTCTCTCATGTTCATAGACATCTCAGGTGTCCCTCTTTCAAATACTAAGGACTTGCTTTGTATCAATACATGGATCTGACAATTGTAATGATACTAGTATTTTCAACAAGTAATTTGACTCTTCCCAGATTTTTTAACTTCTTTTGCTTAAAAAATTGGGGTGTGTGGGTGGGGTGAAGGGAAGAGTTTTGTCACATGTCCTGGCTATTACAGGTTTGAATTGCTGAAATCAAATTTCAAAAATTGCCAATTTTCTTATATTTTATGAAAGAAAGAGTGGGAGGCAAAAGAGGCCTATCCACTCATTAAATGCACTCATTAAATGGTATTTTATTTTTCTCAACAGGCTGAAGGTTCCTTGATTTATTTATACCCTTAGTTGGTGTTTCCCAAGGGAAGGAGTGGCTGCCAACACCAAGGAGAATATTTACTGGGGTTGGCCCAAGGTGAGCAGCAGGGAGAAGAGCTGTTCAGGAACTTTCTGATTGCTTTATTACTTAAAAAGTGCACAGCAAACAGAGCACATCGGTTATCGAGTGAAAAAAGGGCTAATCATAAAAACAAGGAATGAAGGGTGAACGGGAGAGTTACTGGCAATGAACCTAATGCGATTTAGATAGAGATTAATGTAGTATAAACACATTTATACCCAATGAAATATGCTTGGGTTAAAAGATTACTTTGTTTTGTAGGGGATAAATGTTTTTCATCTTTGACTTATGAGAATTGAATATGACTTCTGAAAGTGCTGAACTCTGGATTCTGGATAATTTAAGCTCAACAAATAAGATTCTCTCTTCTGTCTTCTCTCTCTCTCTCTCTCTCTCTCTCTCTCTCTCTCTCTCCCTCCTCCTTCTCTCTCTCTCTCTCTCTCTCTCTCTCTCTCTCTCTCTCTCTCTCTCTCTCTCTCTCTCTCACACACACACACACACACAGAGACTAAATGAATGTAATCTTCAAATTGTGTAACCAGCAACTGAGAAAATAAATAAGCTGACTTCAAAAGTAAATTCTTTCTCAGGACATTGCTATTAATAATTGAAACTATGCAGCTCCCCTCTGGGTGTTCTTACAATGTGCTTCGTAAGGACAAGTGAAATAGAGGTTCACACTCAACAAATCTACGATGGCCTATGGTAGACATTAAATTGATCCCCGATGTGGTCACTGGCGATCATGGTTTCTCCACTTTTGAGAGGGAGAAAACAGTCAACAGTGGAACCCACCAAAAGAAATGTAGTTGTTTTTTCTTATGCAGGAATTTATTAGAAAAAAATATTCTGGAAAGGCAGATGGTTTAACTTTAGTGAGTGCCTCCTAGAACACAGATAGTTAGTTCAAGGATCCTCTGGCTTGGTAGAATTACAGGGATAATATTTTCTCAAGACCAAATTGCAGTTGAGCAAATGAACTGGCACAAGTAGATCCTTAAAAGAGGGAGGTAGCTTTGTACTTGAGCGGAAATGTTTCCAGGCGGCCACTTTGGGGAAGCACACTCTGCTGGTATTTGAGGTTCTTTTTACGTGTCAGGAATAACCAGGAAACACATTGAATGCAGGATCGTGTTTCGTTCCCGCTGGCCTCATTTGGTACATGGGGAACTAGTCTCAGTAGTCCAGTGTGGGTGGTGATTAAGAGTAACTTCCTTCACAGTCTTCTTTAAAAATTAAAAAGGAATTATTTCTTACACATTGGTGTCAAAAAGCATATGATTTATGATAATACTCTATAGGAAATGGAACAGAACCTACTTATGCTGGGTGAAGGAAGGAAAGCCACCTTTTTAAATGAGCAGTGAACGTAAATCATATTTGCAGGGTGAAATGAGTCATGAAGTGCATTTCACCCAACTTCTTAACTGGGAGCACTGGTGGTGGCACGTGAGGTGGCTGGCTGCTCAGCCCCCCAGCAGCTCTGTGGGAGAAAAGACCTGGTGATCTTCTCCTAAAAAGATGTCAGTCAACAAACCCTTTGAGACAGTTCTACTCTGTTACATGGTGTCACTGGAGGTTGAAAACTAATTAACTCCATAGAACATAACAAGGAGTCCTGGTAGCGTAGTGGGTTCAGCATTGAGCTGCTAACCACAAGATCAGCACTTCAAAGCCACTTGCTGCTCTAGAGGGGGAAGCTGAGGCTGTCTACTACAGTAAAGATGTAAAGCCTTAAAAACCCAAAGGGGTAGTTCTACTCTGTTTCTACAGCGTCACCATGAGTTGAAGTCTACTCCATGGGAGCCGATTTGGTTAGGAGCCCAGGTCACACCGTGGATTACCTGTTACCTTAGGCTAACCACAGGGTTAGCAGTTTGAACCCACCAGCTAAACCACAAGAGAACGATGAGGGTCATTGCTGCTATAAAGACTGCTAGTCTCAAGAATTCACAGGGGAAGTTCTGCTCTATGCTCTTGGGGTTGCTATGAATGGGAACTGACTCAGTAGCAGTGAGCTGAGTTTTATTGTTGAGAACATAACCATTGTCTGCAGCTGCTATTGCCCTTCTGGTCTAAATTGGCATTTTACCTGCAAGTAGTTGGAAGGTATGAAAACACATTGCTTAGTATTTTAAATCTTTTTCCTTTACAGTTGTAAAATTATTATCATTCAATAAGTGAGGGATTAGACAAAGAACAACAATAGACAATCACCCAGCATCCTGTCCTATGGCAACAATTTTTGTAGATTTTTACCTTTTATAACTTAAGTTCTTAAATCATTGATTTATGTTTTCCTTTTTATTTCATCTCTCAGACTTATACTGACATAAAACACATTGCTATCTTAATGAAACTCCACTTACTTTAGCTTCAAAATATTTCAGTATTCTTCTTTTAGAAATTAGCACCAAACATCTTAAATTCATATTTTAAATATTAATTTTAATAGTGAAATTGACTCTTCATTTTCTAAAGTAGGTCTATGGTTTTCATTTTAAAACTACCTAATTAACTAACTAAATCAAGTAAATTATCAAGCCAACTGAACCACTTTTCAACACTAGTAATGAAAGTAAAATTCTAATTCTCTTCACACAGAACAATAATTCCAAATTTAATGGGTATTCACTATGGCATAATTACATCTAATTTGTTCAAAGTGTAATGTTACTCTGTGAAAGCTATAAACATCAAGGTAATTTTTTTCTATTTAATTTATCAAAATTCCAAACATGTTTCCAAGAATTTGTCTAGCTTTTAAAATTGCATGAGAAAATTTACTGTCTGATATATCTAAAAAATTATATAGAAACAAAGTAAAAACATTTTAAGTGGTGTGTTAACCAAGATCAAAGTTCTCCAAGTGAAGAAAATAGAGCATCTTTTTTTTAAAGGTTACAATTATACTCAAAACCTTCATGAAATATGACTACTTTATCTACAGTAGTCATACAATATAGAGCTTTTTTAGCAACTATATTGTAATCACAATCTATTTTTGATAGTATATTTAAGACCAATATTTCCATTTATAGTTTCTCTAAATATTCACTTAGAGGGGGGTTGGTATAGAAGTTTTTTATTGCAATCTTTTTCTTCTTTCTTCTTCCCATCGTCCTCCTCTACTTCATTAGTTGCTTAAGTTGCTCTTTTGGAATACCTTCAAACCTTTACATGAATTCTGCCATCTGTTTTCACATGTCTAAATTGTCTGCTTTGCTATTGAAATGAAAACAACCAAACCAAATGAATCACTGTCTAATCTGTTCAGACCCATAGTGCCCCTGTAGGTCAGAGGGGAATAGTCCCAGGAAGTTTCCAGGACTGTCAGCCTCTATTGAAGCCCCTGCCACATGGCATTCCTTGGTGTTCCTGGTGGGTTTGAACCACTGACCCACCCTTAGCAGTCAATTATTTAGCTGTAGTTCACAAGGGCCCCTTTACTATGACAAGACTACCTCTAAATGTTATTTAAATCATTGTACACATGAACACATTTCCCCCACCATCCTAATAAGTACAAATGCATGTGCTGCTTTGCTCTGAGGCTGAGGTTTTGTCTCAGACAGGAAGGACCTGAGTTAACCTGAGACAGTGGCATCTCTTCCATTTCATTTTCAGTGGGCTAGAACACTTCTTTCTTTCTTTCTTTCTTTCTTTCTTTCTTTCTTTCTTTCTTTCTTTCTTTCTTTCTTTCTTTCGGCCCAGTCATTCTTATCACACTCAAAATTAACTCAGCTTATTTCTCATTGTTTTCTTTTGATAACGGTGACTTTTTTTCCTGAAAAACGTTTACAATTTTTAGAAAACTATGAATTTGTGCATTCCTTAGGTTTTCCTGGGGAATACTTGCAGACATGGTGCTCTAAGGCTGCCTGGAACATTTCGTCATGGGTCCCCTGAATTGTTTTCTATTTTTTATACAGCTTGGAGAGCCTCTTAATAACTGTTTGTATAGCTCCCTTATAATGAAAACTCAATATATACACACTGCTTTTAAAGTCAGATACAAAACCTCTCTCTCTCTCTCTCTCTCTCTCTCTCTCTCTCTCTCTCTTTCTCTCTCTCTCTCTCTCAGACACAAACACGCGCACACACACACCTCCCACAGCCACCAGCACCCTACTAACATCTGATTTATTTAGACGTGTAGGGAAATGAAGACTTGAACTCAATGTACTTGTTATTTTTAAAGTAAATGATGTAAAAGATCATCATTTTTGTTGTAAAATATCCAAGAATAGAGGGTGTCATTTTCATAATTCTATTTTTATGACCATTGGGTGACTCATGTTAAGGGTGACCTTCAGATTTTGCTGTCCTCTTGCATTCCTATGTTATGATGGAAAACAGACTAAATAAAGCCTAAATATTTTCCTCTTTTCATTTGCTAGTTGATAACAGTAATGGGCTATCTGATTGTTTTGAAGGTGGCACGATGTTTACTTATGAAAGCTTGCTATTTATTTAATATTATTGCTAGCTTGTACTTGCCCGATGGGGCGCTAGTGCTGCAGTGGGTTACACTTTTGGTGACTGGCGGCAAGGTAAGCAGCTCAAAACCATCAACTTCTCCTTGGGAGAAAAATGAGGCTCTCTGATCACATAAAATATACAGCTTCAGAAACCCAAGGGAACACTTCAACCCTGTCTTCCCAAGTCACTACGAGTTGGAACCAACTAAGTAGGCGTGAGTTTTGCATTTAGTATACTCACGATGCATTTTTACCTTCCTTACATTTAAATACAAATGCAAGTTTTCTTAGTGGTTAACAGTTTTATTTTAAATTGATTAAATTTTCTAAGAATACAAATTATATGCAAATTTACTTAAAATACTGATACACATTCTGGTTTGTGTGACAGGTTATCTCAATGCTAGGTAGAGGTTCAAACATCACTGAGAGAGCGTGGTTTCCGCACTCCCGGTCAGGCTAGATCTTTAACAGGTGTCCTGCTCCATGCTGCTGACTCACCATCTAACAGCTGGGAATGGCAGAAGGGACTCTTCTTGCAATGTCACTCCAGTGTCCTCATTTAGAAAGTTTAAGGTGATCACTGTATAAGAGAGACGCTTAAACAAAATCTTTCCATTAGACTTCAGAAAATAGTGAAGGATGATGAATTTGAAGCTGAGATTGATACCTGGCATCCACTAAAACCTGCTGCAATCAAGTTGATTCTGATTCAGTGACCCCATAGGACAGAATTCCACAGCATTTTTAAGTCTGTGAATCTCTACAGAGGCAAACTGCAGGATCTTTCTTCCATGGAGCTGCTGGAGGTTTGAACTTGCACTCTGTTACCCTTCTATTCTTAACCACCCTCACCACCAGCGCTCTTGATAGCCGGCACAATAGGATACTATGATTCATTAACACATGCTCTAGATATTTCATTTCATGTTGTAGCACTTATGTCTTATGCACAGAGCTTATTTAAGCATCAGCAATGTTTTAAGTATCCAATCTTCTACATTCCCTCTGGTGTTTATTATTTTCTGTGCCTCTTAAAATCTTGCTAGGAGTGTTGGTGTGAGGCAGTATCTCATTCTTATTTTGATTTGTACTT
The DNA here is from genome assembly GCF_050624435.1 of Tenrec ecaudatus. Classification (NCBI taxonomy): domain Eukaryota; kingdom Metazoa; phylum Chordata; class Mammalia; order Afrosoricida; family Tenrecidae; genus Tenrec; species Tenrec ecaudatus. The sequence goes on from NC_134531.1 coordinate 298,591,899, forward strand.
CTCTTTTGGCTAATGAAAGTAAGCCTTTCTTCATATGCTTGCCGGATGCTTTGATGCTGTATTCAGTAAGTTGTCAATTTATGTCTTGTGCCTGTGTGTTGGTTATGTTATTTGCATGTTTTATTTGTATTATTTGCTATTTTATCTGCTGGGCTACTACCCACGAGTTCACCTGCTTAAGGAAAGTGAGACTGTCGTTCGGGTAAAGGTTTACAGTTTCAGAAACACAAAAGAGCAGCTCTATTCTGTCCTGTAAGTCCTCCCTGAGTCAGAATCAACTCGATAGCAGTTGGTTGGTTGTCATTTTTTATTTCGTTTGAAATGAGGTTGTGCATCACAAAAGAATTTAATTCAGTTTTGATTTTACTTTTCCTCCTTTTAGAAACACTTGGACCCACGTCGGGGTCGCGTCTCAAGGGATTTTAAGGCTGTAACCCTTTTCTTTCTATCTTAAAATAGTCTTCAATCTTTCCCTTTATTTGTGGCGCATGGCACAAAGAAAAACATCCATACGAAGCCGCACAGTCCCTCTGCTGAAAACCACGGGGCGCATGCCACTATATTCCTCACGCACGTGCTGTCTGCTCCGTCTTCTTTCTTTTCTTTTTTTTTTTTTAAACATTTTATTAGGGGCTCATACAACTCTTATCACAATCCATACATATACATACATCAATTGTATAAAGCACATCTGTACATTCTTTGCCCTAATCATTTTCTTTTCTTTCTTTTTTTACAGGATTTTCCTTATTTTTTTTTTAACAATTTATTGGGGCTGATACAATTCTTTTCACAGTTCATACATATACATACATCAATTGTATAAAGCACATCTGTACAGTCTTTGCCCTAATCATTGTTTTCTCTTTTCTTCTTTTACATTTTATTAGGGACTCAAACAACTCTTACCACAATCCATACATATACATACATCAATTGTATAAAGCACATCCATACATTCCCTGCCCCAATCATTCTCAAGGCATTTGCTCTCCACTTAAGCCCCTTGCATCAGGTCCTCTTTTTTTTTTTCCCCTCCCTCCCCTTTCCCCACTCCCTCATATGCCCTTGGTAATTTATACATCGTTATTTTGTCATATCTTGCCCTATCCGGGGTCTCCCTTCCCCCCTTCTCTGCTGTCCCTCTCCCAGGGAAGAGGTCACATGTGGCTCCTTGTAATCAGTTCCCCCTTTCCAACCCACTCACCCTCCACTCTCCCAGCATCGTCCCTCACGCCCTTGGTCCTGAAGGGTATCATCCACCCTGGATTCCCTGTACCTCCAACCCTCATATGTACCAGTGTACAGCCTCTGTCCTATCCAGCCCTGCAAGGTAGAATTCGGATCATGGTAGTTGGGGGGAGGAAGCATCCAGGATCTGGGGGAAAGCTGTGTTCTTCATCGATACTACCTCACACCCTAATTAACCCATCATATCATTGACTGCACACCTCCATGATAGGATCTCTGAAGACAAATGGGTGCACAAGCAAATGTGGTGAAGAAAGCTGATGGTGCCCGGCTATCAAAAGAGATAGTGCCTGGGGTCTTAAAGGCTTGAAGGTGAACAAGCGGCCATCTCGCTCAGAAGCAAATAAGCCCACATGGAAGAAGCACACCGGCCAGTGCGATCATGAGGTGCCCAAGGGACCAGATATAAGGCATCATGCAAAAAAAAAAGATATAAGTGTGTGTATGTATGTGTATATATGTGTATATGTATATATGTATGTGTATATATATATTATATTAAATGAAGGGGGAAGTGCAGAGTGGAGACCCAAAGCCCAAGTGTCGGCCAATGGAGATCCCCTCATAGAGGGGCTTAGGAGAGGAGATGGGTTAATTCCGGCTTCTTCTTCTCATTCACACCTCCCTCCTCTTCCTCCTCTTGATCCTTCAACCTTTACCCACTCACCCTCCCTCTCAACTGTCCTAGCCCCTTCTCCCTCTCCCCATATTGTGACCGCCTCATAGGTCTTTAACACCTTCTCCTTTGATATGAAATAGTTTTTGTTTACTTCCTCCTTTCTAATAATGGTGTCATAAAAGATATCTTCCTGACCTTGACTAACTTTGCTGAATATAATGCCCTCCAATTTTGTTCATGCTTTTTAAGGATACAGAATATTCCATTGTGTATATCACAAGAATTTATTTATCCCTTCCTGTACAGGTTTTTTTGTTATTTTTTTCATCTTATCGCTATATAGAAATTACTGCAATAAACATGGCTGTGCATATGTCTGATGTTTTGTTGTTTATTTCTTTAGGGTATATAACAAGTAGAGAAATTGCAGGATTCTACATTTGAGGACAGAAATACCATGTTGTTTTCTATAATGCTTGTACAATTTTGCAATCCCATCAGCAATGTTTAAATATCCAATCTTCTACATTCTTATCCAATCTTCTACATTCTCTCTGGTTTTTATTATTTTCTGTGCTTTTTAAAATTTTGCCAGGAGTGTTGGTATGAGACAGAATCTCATTATTATTTTAATTTGTATTTCTCTTTTGGCTAATGAAAGCAAGCATTTCTTCATATGTTTGCTGTACTCGTAGTAAGTTGTCAGTTTAGGTCTTGTGAATGTGTTTGTTATGTTATTTGTATTTGTGTATGTGTTGATTATGTTATTTATATTTTGTCTGTGTATAGGCTATGTTACTTATATTTTCGTCTATGTGTTGATTATGTTATTTGTATTTTTATTAAGGTGGTAATGTTTTCTATAGATTTTTGATACTAACCTTTTACCTAATTTAATGTTGCCAAATATTTTCCCCCAAGCTCTGTGTTCTTTTTAGTCTTTGGGTGAAATTTCTTGTTGTACACTATGTACAATTAGAATTTTCCAATCCTCTATTTTGTCTTATTTATTATAAGTATTTTTCATCATGCTTTGGAGTGTATTCAGACCTTTTCTGCCTGTGTGGTTTTCACTGATGGTCCTTATGGTTCTGGGCTTATATTTAAGTGTTTAATCCATCTTGAGTTCATTTTTGCACATAGTGTGAGACAAGGGTCCCGTTTCATTCTTTTACAGGTGGAAATCAATTTTCCCAGCCTCGTGTCTTGAAGAGACTATCAGTTTAGCACGGAGAGTGTTTTAGTCCTTTACCAAAGATCAGGTGTCTATGAGTCCTTGGTTGTATTTCTAGAATCTCTGTTCGAATCCACTAATCTGCATATCTACCATTGTACTAATACCAACTGTTTTTTTTATAGTGGCTATATAATGGGTTTAAAAATCTGGGAGTTAAAGCTTCCTACTTTATTGTTTAATAGTGTTTTCTATGTCCTGGCTTTCTTACCTTTTCCTATAAAGTTGGTGATTAGTTGTTTAATTCTTTGAAGAATTGTTCTAAGACTTTAATTGGAATTGCATTGAATTTAAAGAATGTTTTTGATGATGTTCACATTTTCACTATATTATGGAAAGTCTTCAAATCCATGAGCATGGAATGTCCTGCCGTTTGTGTAAGTCCCTTGTGGTCTCTTGTAAAACTGTCTTATACGTCTTTTATTTCTCTAGTAAGATTTATTCTTCAATATTTTATTTGTCAGATAGGTATTAAAAATGGTTATTTTTCTTTTAATTTCTTTTTAATACTCATCTTCTTTAGTATACACTAGTCCTACCTATTTTTTCCAATTCTTTTTTTTATTCATGGTGTTTTTATTTTATCTTATTTTTAAGTCATTTTATTTAACTCTTATCACAATCCATACATCCTTTCATTGTGTCAAGCACATTTGTACATTTGTTGCCATCATCATTCTCAAACTATTTGCTTTCTACTTGAGCCCTTGATATCAGCTCCTCATTTCTCCCCTCCCTCCCCACTCATGAACCCTCCATAATTCACAAATTATTATTATTTTGTCATATCTTACACTGTCCGATGTCTCCCTTCATCCATGTTTCTGTCATTCATCTCCTAGGGAGGAGGTTATATGTGGATCGGTTCCTCCTTTCTACCCCACCTTCCAGGTATCCCCACTCTCCCACTGGTTCTGAAGGGGTCATCTGTACTGGATTCCCTGCATTTCTAGTTCCTATCTTTACCAATGTACATCCCATTGTCTAGCAGGATTTGTAAGGTAGAATTAGGATCATCATAGCGCGGGGGTTGGGGGTGGGGAGGAGGAAACATTTAAGAACTAGAGGAAACTTGTACGTTTCATCATTGCTACCCTGCACCTTGACTGGCTCGTCTCATCCCTGTGACCCATCAGTAAGGGGATGTCCAGTTGCCTACAGATGGGCTTTGGACACCCAAAGCCTATCTGTGGAGACCCAAACTATTTTATTATTATTAACCTTATAGCCTATTACTTTGCCAAATTTTTCAATTAGTTCCAGCAATTCTTTAACTGAATCTAGGATCATATCATCTGTAAACAAAGTGACTTTTGTTTCTTTTGTGTCAAGGTGAATGTCTTAATATTTTTTTTGATATCTCATGTTCTGGCTACACCTTCCAAGACTATATTAAATAAGAGTGCTGATAAAGGACAGACTTGTCTGGTTTCTGATGTAAAGAGGCATGATTGCAGTTTCACTCCATTAAGTCAGATATTAGACATTGTTTCACATATATAGCCCTTAATATGTTGAGGAAATTTCTTTCTAGTCTTATTTTATTGAGTACTTTTTTCAAGAATGAACATTGAAATTTATCAAATGTATTTTCTGCATTTCTTGGTATGCATCTTTTCCTCTATTTTGTTTATGTGGTGGATGGATTGCATCGTTTGATTTCCTAATATTGAACTATTCTTGCATACTTGGTATGAATCCAACTTGATCATGAAGTATTTTTAAATATTTTGTTGAATTCTGTTGACTCAACTTTTGTTGAAAATGTTGGCATCTATATTCATAAGGGATATTGGTGTATAATTTTCAATTTTGGTGGTGTCTTTGCCTGGCTTAGGTATTGAGGTTATACTTCATAAAATTAGTTTGGTTGTCTATAGTACGTATATATATTCTGAAATAGTTCATTCAGGATTGTTGTTAACTCTTTTCTAAATGATTGGTAGAATTCCCTGGAAAAACCAATTGACTGTGGAATTTTTGATGGCAGGTGTTTTTAATACCAGATCTATTTCTTCGGTTATCAATTTGGGGAGATTTTCTGTTTCAGTTTGTGTTACTCTTGGTAAGGAAGGTAATTTTAGAAATTCATCCATTTTTTTCCTAGATCTACAATTTTTTTGGAATACAATTTTTCATAATATTGTATGATTACTTTATTTTTGTTGATTTTTTTGTGATGTTACTGGTTTTATTCTTATTTGTAATATTTGCTTTTCCTTCTTTTAATATTTTAGCTTTGCTAGTGTTTTATCAACTTTTTAAATCCTTTCAATGAACCAATGTGCCTTTTTGATTATTTTTCTATAAATTTAAAGAAATTTTCTGATTACTTTATTTCTTTTCTAGTTTTTTTCCCTTTTCCTTCCGGTGTCTAATGTTCCATCTTTCTGGTCCTTTCCCATTGTTGTAGCTGATGTTATTTATTTTGATTCATTATTTTTAGCAAGCATTTTTATTGCTATAAATTACTCTGTAAGAACTGTTTTTGCCACACCGAAGAGAATTTGGTATGTTGTATTTTCATTCTCATTTGTTTCAAGTAATGTCCAAAATTGTGCTCTGTACTTCTTCAAAATTCATTCAAAGACATATAGTATTTGTTTCTAATTCACGTAGGCATATCGTTATCAGTTTATGATAGAGAACCATGTATATCATCTCCCTGAGTTTGAAGGTAATTCCATTGATAGTGTCAATAATTTAGGCTTTGGTACAGAATTTAAGGGACTGTGGAGGAAAGGAAATTATACAAGCATAGGCCACCTTCAAGCCACAATATGTGAACTGTTGACTAATGCAGATTCAATTCTCAAGTGACAAGACCCACTTTACACAAACAAGAGGGATGGGTGCTAGGGTAAAACCTTCAATAACATTCAATACTAAAGGCAGAACTATCATTAGCAGATTACTACATTTCACAAGAAAGCAAGGCGGGCATTCACATAGTGAATCTATGGTAGTTTCAGGCCATCGTTGTTCAAGCAGCCTCATTGCTAGAGTTCTGAACCAAAGTCCAGCCATCACCAATACCATAACCTTGGGATAGCAGTGATCTTCTCACACTAGACCATTTCCACCTTAAGTATCAAGGAGTATGTTAATTCCTTAAACCTGCTGTAGATGAGTTTGAAATAAGGTCCATTTCAATTAGTGGGGTTTCTGCATCGAACACTTCTGATGCGTGTGCATGATGGAGGGTAGTGTTTGCATTGCCAGGACAGAGTCTAAGCTTCCAATAGTCAAAAGCACGCGACCTGGGTCACCAAGGTCTGGAGAGAAAGCAGGTCAAAGTGTCCACGTAGGAACACAGTACCGCGTGTCTTCTCCCCTTATCTTCTGTAGCAGTATTGTTAAGCGATTTTCCACAGTGGGAGGTTTACCCAGTTTACCCAGTTTACCTACCAACACAAGTGTAATCACCTCCTCTATAACATATATGCCCCCTTGCCCTTACACTTAACTTCAGTTTTCAGTAATGTTTGCTTATCATTCTTTTAAGAATGCCTGTTGCTTTCCATCTTTCACATTCCTATCACTAATGATTATGTCTACATAGAATTTTGCAAGAACCATGACATCTTCATTGGATATAATTTTTTAAAAATGTAAACAGGAACTATACAGACACACCTTTCCAGATGGAAGACACAGGGTTAACATCAAGTACATCTATTGAAATGAGACAGTGGGGAAAGTAAATGTTATCAGTGCCCCCAAAAATACACACACAAAAAAACTAGGAGTCTATTGCAGAACATATAGCATGTAAGAGTTCAAGCTGAAGTAGAAGAAAATGGAATAAGTCCTACAAGAGCCAAAATATGTCCTTAAACAGATCTCACCAGAAGTTAGAGCCCATGTAAAGAAGAGATTTGACACACTGAACACTGATGAGTTCTGAAATGATCTTAAGGACATTATACACAAAGAAAGCAAGAAGTCATTGAAAAGGCAGGAAAAAAGAGGAAAGACTAAAATGGATATCAGAGTAGATTCTGCCACTTGCTCTTAAATGCAGATCAGTTAAGCAAATGGAAAAAATAAAGCAAAACACTGAACAGACTATTGGAATAGGCTATTCAGAAGACAAAACTCACTGTTCTAGATTCAATTCATACTAAAAATGATTTTACAAGACAAGGTAGACCTGCCCCTGTGTGTTTCTGAGGCTATGATTCTTTATGGGAGTATACAATCTCCTCTTTCTCCCAAGGAGTGATGGGTGGTTTTGATAAGATGGCATGGTGCTTTACAGCCCAGTGTGTAACCGCTATGCCACCAGAGCTCCTGGTATCAGAAGACAAAACAACGTACTATGATGAAATGTGAAAAGACCTGAGTTATAAAACCAGAAGAGAAGAACATATTCACCATTTCTCATTTGAATTTGGAGGATTTGAAAAAAATAATTAAGCCTGGATATGTGATATTGAATGGTTCCATGCACAAAATATTGAACACTGCAGAAAACATCAAGTGAAGATGAAATGATAAGCAGAATCACGGTATCAAAGTATGCAATTGCTTCTCAATCATTGGTATTGAAGGAAGACGTCCAGGCTGCACCGAAAGCATTGGTGAAAAACTACGTTGCAAGAAGTGACAGAAAACCCAGTGACGTGTCTCTAACAGGAGCTTCAAATTCTGAAGCATACTTTCAACTATTCCAAGAAGTAAAGAAGACAGCTACCTAGTCAATGGGCTGGGAGGGATCCGATTCCAATGCAGAAATTATTGAGCGATATCATGCTAAGCAAATCCAAATACAGCTTCATCAGCATCTTGACACGGAGCTGCCAGAAAGCCAAGCTCAATTCAGAGAGGCTGTGCACTGAGGCAGAACATTTCTAGTGTCAGATGGATCTTGCTTGAAGGTAGAGATGACCTGGAAAAGGTCATGTGGGTCACATGTGTTATATGTTATATGTGTTTCATTGGTCTAGACAGTCATTTGGCTGTCTAGATCATAGCAAATTGTGGATAATATTTCAAAGAAGAGGAATTTTAGACTATCCAATTGTGCTTATGTGTAGCCTATCCATAGTAAGCAACAATTTTTGGAACAAAAAAAATTGATATTGCATGCTTTAAAGTCAGGAAACGTGTGTATTAGGGTTGGATCATTTCACCATGTGTATATGATATGTACACTAAGCAAAAAATCTGTAAAACAAATTAGTACTATACAAGGAAGAATATGGTATGAGGAGTAGAGGAAGGTTTATTTAAAATCTGTGATTTTTATATGAAACAACTTAGCATACTAAAGGTGAAGAGTTTGAAGAACATACTGATGGAGTTCAAAATCTTACCACCTTCACTGTGAATAACAACTCAACATATCTAAAGCAAAAAATACCCACTAATGTACTCCTAAGCATCATAAAAACAGTTAATTATGGAAAAATAAAGTAGTCAAATATGTTATTTTACGTGAATAAATGATCAATGACCCAAAGAAGCAGCAGTTATGACATCAAAAGACATATCAGATGTAAGCAAATCTGCTGCCCAAACTTCTTTAAAGCGTTCCAAATGATCACTTTGAGGATCAAGGTGTGCCTGACACAAAACTTGGGATTTTCAATCACTTATATGCACGTGAATGAATTAAAATGACCAGGAGAAAATTGGTGCATCTGAATCATGATATGTGCAAAAATATTTCATACATCATGGACTGCCAAAAGATAGGGCAAATCTATTTGGGAGAGGATACCAGAGTTCTCCTTCAACATGAGGTTAATGAGCGTCACCTCATGTACAGTGAATATGTTATCAGAGGCACTGGACCCGGGGGAAGGAGAACTTGATAAAGTGGAAGGTCAATGATAAGGAGGAGACCTTCAATGAGATCGATAGACACAAATGACACAACAGCTGTGATGAGGTCATTTTATTCTGTTCTCAGAGAGACTTGGCACCTAACTACCACCACCACCTCATGAGATAAAAGGATGTGTAGTTCTTTCGTGTGGTGTGACCTGCATCCATTGGTAATATAGCATTTTAGGGGGGTTATATTTTGTTTTGAGAACTGGTGAACTTTGAGAACTGGTGAAAGAGGTGAACTTTGCTCACCTCTGCTTTTTTTTATCACAGATGCCTCAATTTATATGTATATTGATTACAATATTATCATTCCAACATTCATTTTTAACACAACTATATATAGAAGGGGCTTAAAATGTTGATGGAATTTTTTAATAATCTTTTCATTGAACATTTCCAAAAACTTTTTAAAACTACTTTCGTATGTATGAACTCAGAAGAATTCACTTGGCCGCAAATGATCATGCATTTTCATTTATCATGCTTGTGTACATGATATTTGGGGATAGAATTCTTATAAGTCCTGTAGGCACTTATCTCCTCAATTTGTCTGTCAAGAGTATGCAGCTTGAGGGAGCATTTGAACATTTGATCTGAGTGATTCTGAGAAACAATAATTGGGGGGTTGTTAGAAGGGAAAAACTCTAAAAAATTGAGTATTACTTAGTTGAATCTATTTATATACCACTTACCCAAAAATGTTGAAGCCATGTCCCCAAAGTGGCTTCTCTCTGAAACTAATTCCAAGAACTGTGGGAACAGACATGTCTCTGATCAAATAGTATCCACAGAGAGCTGTGCTCAGCTTACTTGGAGAGAGCAATACTTTTCATAAGTGACACAATTTAGGGACCAATTTATAAATTTTGAGATGTATTTTCTACTTTAATAACATTGTGGATGAATGAAATAATGAAGAACTTCATTAAAAAACATTAGATTTGTAACACAAATCTAGAACTGGGAAAACCAGTTGGTTAATTCCTAGGCTCTGAAAGGCAATGCTTAAACTCACCAGCCACTCAGAGAGAACGATATGGCAGTGCGCTTCCATTAAAAAAAAAAACTACAGCCTTCGCATCGAAGAACAAAAAATCAGATCATTGTGATGGAGGGGGAGTGTAGAGTGGGAACCCAAGACCCATCAGCAGGCAACTGGACATCCCCTTAGAGAAGGGTCGCTGGGAGGAGACAAGCCAGTCAGGGTGCAGTGTAGCAACGTGAAACATACAACTTTCCTCTAGATCCTAAATGCTCCCATCCCCTCTATCATGATCCCAATTCTAACTTATAAATCTGCCTAGACCAGAGGATGTACACTGGTACAGATAGGAACTGGAAACACAGGGAATCCAGTCCATATGATCCCTTCAGGACCAATGGTGTGAGTGGTCATACTGGGAGAGTGGAGGGAGGGTGGGTTGGAAAGGGGGCACTGATTACAGGGATCTACATATAACCTCCTCCCTGTGGGACCGACAACAAAAAAGTGGGTGAAGGGAGACGTTGTACAGTGTAAAATATAACAAAATAATAATTTATAAATTATCAAGGGTTCGTGAGGGTGGGGAGAGCAAGGAGGGAGGAAAGATGAGGAGCGATGCCAAGAGCTTAAGTGGAGAGCAAATGTTTAGAGGATGAGGAGGGTAACAAATGTACAAATGTGCTTGACACAATGGAAGTGTGAATGGATTGTGCTAAGAGTTATATGAGCCCCCAATAAAATGATTTAAAAAAAAACAGAAAAAAAGAAGGAAGACACAACCAAGGGCAGGTTTATAATTCTAAAATAAATATTATTTTTTCAATTAAATAAAAACCATAGCCTTGGAGATAATAGGTGGCAGTTCTATCTGCTGGACTCTGTTTGAGAGCACAGGTGCTCACATTCAAGTCACTCGTGTATTCCCATTGCCCTTGGAGATCATGGAATTTGGGTGGTTTTCTTATGTAGCAGCAGACAAAGCACTAACTTTAAATATTGAATATGCACGTATTGAATTTCCTTCGTTGCTTTGTCACTAACATGGGCACCTTACATAATTTATGGTTTTGCTGTTTTGTCTCATATGACATCATTTGAAGTATGAGTAAATTTTTAAAGTTTTATTGGAAGGATTTGAAAATTCACGTTTACATTATTGCAGTACAAGTCTGGATTGTTCAGAATTCTTTCTTTTCTTCCAATTTCGGCCAGTCTGTTTTCACCCACACATTGCAACATACTGATGTCTGATACCTTTATTTTTACTTCGAATGAGGTCCCGGTCAAATACACATAATTATGTCAACAAAAGAATTCAAACATGAAAATCTCCATATTAGACATTTTAGTTTGTCTACAATTAAGTTTTAATACATAATTGTACATCCCAATTTTATTTGCTGGATTGGAGCTCTGTATATAGGAGATGATAACAGTCCGACACACAGGAAAATTTAATGGTACCCAAATTCCATCACTAGTGCATTATGCCCCAGTGTCACGACATTACGCATCTCTTAGTACCTTCGGTTTTGAAAATGATGATGGCAACATATGTACAAATGTGCTTGGACAGTTGATGTATGGCTTTTATAAGAGCTGTAAGAGCCCCTGGTGAAATGATTTATTTAAAACAAAAAAGGGAAGTAGTTATCCTTAGTCAAATTGTATATACATATAAGGTATATTACATAAAGGTCCATTATACTCTATGCTAAATTAATTTAGCATATTTATCTAACAGTTTCCAGTAAACATGGCTTTAAAACAAGTTTTTCTATAAAAAGGTGTTGTTTTGGAAAGTATGCCCAGAGAAACATGAGCCACTAATTTAATCCTTCCTATCTGTATGATTCACTGACATTGATTGCATCCTTAAAGTTGTGAAACAACTCTCACTGTTTTTTTCTGATTTGTTTTCTCAACATTAACGTAAATTCTGTATCCCCTGAGGTTCCTATGTACTATTTCAAATTGCTACTGTCACATAGATACTATATAGTTTGTTATTAAAAAAAGCATAATCCTAAAGGCAGATATGATTTTGTAATATATTATTTGTCTTTTAAAACTCCAGTGTATACTTTTGGTTTAACATTTAAAGATTTTCTTAGGGCAATAAGTTGAGGGGTTCATCAAGTCTCTATGATCCAGGAGGTCTAGATTCCATGAGAATTTTTATTCTGTTCTGTATTTCACCTCTTTTTTACACAAATATAATTACTTGATTTTCTACACATAATATCTTAATTGTCTAGCCTACCTTTTCAATAAACCCCTTTACTGCCTAAAAAACATATAACCTATATAATCACAGCTAAAAAGCTTCTATTTGAGGATTTTTCAGAGTTAGAAAGGCAAAATGAGCATCCTTCTTTTCTCTGCTGTATATATGTCTAATAGCCATACTTCATTATAGTACATAATTGAATATCTACTCCTTCATTGTCTAGCCTGATGTCAAAACTGTATTAGAATTCTTAGTACTTTTAATAAGGGGGATTAGAGGGAACAGATATAAGACTTACTTAATATGTACAATGCGCAATCGAGTTTCAGTGTTCGATTCATTGATACAACATTTTATAATTCAGAGTGTAATGCTGAAAAGTAATTGAGAATTCAAATTTCTCACTTTACCTTCTTTAACATTGTATTAACAATTTCAATACTTCAGATATTCAGCAATTTCCGATTGACAATTAATCTATTAATAAATTGATCTACCTGTGTTTCATAAACTGGATTGCCCGGGAAACAAACTCTCACGGTAGGGATCTTTAAGTAAGGGTGTTTACCTGATGAGGACATTTGGAAACATTTCCTGGGGGAAATGTGAGCAGCAAGACTGAGTCGAAAGGGAAGTTTAGCTGTGATGTAATTACAACAAAGACCAGGGTCAATTCTAAGAGGAACGCTAGAGCTTGGATGGGCATTCAGAGATAATAAAAATTGAGAAAAGAGGACAAGTCTCTACATGGATTAGTCATATGTGCTGGATTTTCCAGCAAGGGGATTTAGCCAGGTGAAGCAGCATCTGTAACAAAGGAAAATGTGTTGTGAGATTTCACTTTTCATCTCTTCGCGGCCATGCTGCCAGGAGCTGTAGAAAGGAGGGCCACGCTTCCCAAAGGGGTCTGCATAGCATGCATCAGTATGAACCACTCTGTTATCTTGGAAGTCTTCTAAAGAATGAAGGTTCTGTAAAGTCCCCAGTATCATATTTTGAAGAGGTTAACGATGAGGTGCATAGAAATGTCGGATTTTAAAACTCTTCCCATTCCTCCGATGGCACAATTCTATGTTTGGGTGTTGTTTTTGAATGTCCCCTTCGCTCTTTCTCTGGTACAGCCACTGGCTTTGTTTTCTTTTGATGGGTAGCAGCCTCCCAGACTAATTGGAAAAGGTAATCATTTAGAACCACTCTAAAACAGATAGCTCACAAAGAAGTACAATTAAGCTATTGTGTTTATTTACTGGGTTGCTGTAAAGATAATTAAGGAGAGAATGTAATACTGTGTTTAGACAGAAACAGTGGGAAGAAGAGGGTGAGCTTGGAGAACAAATTAAGTCAAAGCATCTGCTTTATTGAAAAATATGATGTTATCAACTTGTTTTCACTGACTAAAGTAATTTTCAATGACAGTGACTTCTTCTGACTTTTTATATCCATCACTGTCTTGTTCTGACTGTAGCAGTTTTAATAAAGACTCCGTTGGATGATTATTTGAGAATATATACATGCCAAAAAGAGCTATAAACTAAGGTGAAAGAAATCATTCCAAAGTGGCTGACATTATGATCTTTGGATGATTTATTACAAATGGTACATTTGGGGTTTTAGGAATTTTTTACTTGAAGGGTCAAATTGGTAGCTCGAGAGACATAAAAGGGAAAAATTTCACAAATGAAAACTCCCCTCTCCCCCAAAATGGAACATAAGATTAAAGGCATATTTATGGTATTATTTTAGGGACTGCTTTTTAAGTGAGTTGTTAATTTTTTCCCGGACATCAGTTGTTCCATTTAACTCTACTTTTTTACCAGGAAAACAAAGTCAGTCCTGGTTTCTCCATTCTGAAACTTCCTTGAAAAAAATCACACACAAACACAAAATGAGCAGAATAAACATATTTATGGTATTTATAGTTTTCCTATAAAAGTCAGCTTTTCTTTCCTTAGAATCATGTTTTTACTATTATTAAACTTTGTGTATTACATGTAAAGTAATATTAAATACCTCTATGTCCATATCACCTAGATTGCCCCTTAATTACCTGTATGTGCAGTGTTATATGCAAAAGAACATTCAAACCTAATAAGAAGGGTTATATCTTTTATTTCCAAATAAAAGAATTGAAAACAAAATTATTGCTAATGGTATGCGCTGAGTTTGCCAGGTTTTGATTATCAGTGGTTCAGCAGACACTGGGCAGGATGCTCGTCCATAATGTAACATAATGTAATCATCCTCCATGATGTGGAAACATGTGACCGTCCAATTTTCTTGGCGGTGTGGCCTGCTCTCTCAATATAAATATATTTCTGCCAAAACTCTCTGGTGCCCATATTTTCTTGTTACCTGATCTCTAGGTCTTGGAATACCCAAAATTGTCAATTAACCTGCAGATTTGGATTCACCAATTTACACAATCCTATGAGACAACAGTACTTTCTAACCTGCCACACACTCAACACATGAAATTGTAACTTGTCAACTCTCACAACTGTGTGAGTCATTACCCTGAAGCAAATCCCCCCCTGGCCCCCTTCCTCCCTTCTGCTCACCACCCACACCGGCCCCTGTCTTTCATTTGGTTTAATGTAAATTCCTGTGATACATATCACTGGCTTTACTCCTAAGAGATTCCAGACCAAAATGTATTGGTTTAAAGGAAAATTAGAAAAATTACCTTGTTCAACATAAAACAAAATACACTTTCTTTCGTCTGACTCTACTCTTCCCTCTTAGTTGGAGTTCTATTCTGCTCTTACACATCGTTGCCATGTAATTCAACCCACGCTCCCTTCTTTGGCCCCAGATCATGTACCAAACAGTTAAAACGTAAACAAGCATCCTAGTGAAATCAACATTCTGCCTGCAAATGGAGTTCCCAAGATATGACTTCAAATGTCCACAACTTTTTAAAATCAACTGATACAAAATATTGCAAATAAGCAGCATTGTACAATTGTACACTAGTTAGATATCAAAATATAAAGACTTGTTATCGAGAAATATATCTCTAAAATATTTGCATGTAGTATTTTGAAAATATTATTTGAAGATATCTAATTGCTTTCTATCTCATAATTCATTTTATCTCCTTTAAAACTGACCACCTTGAACTGAATATCTAAATTAAATGTTGGAAATTAACAAGGCACTTCAAAACATTTTATATAAGTATTCTGCCAATGTTGGAATAAACATTTGCCATGTCTTGTTCTCACTGACTCAAATTTTCCTTTTGTTCAAATATGTCTTCATTGTCTCCTTTTTCATGAAGCTTACTTAATATGCCTTTGCTTTAGTGATCCTTTTAGCATTATCTCCTTGCACTGACCATGTGATTAGACTCCAAAGATTAAAGGACACATTGATGATCACCCACTGACTGAGAAAAGTTACTGACTTCCTCCTTTTATTTGCGAATCCAGTCCTGATTTCACTATACCTCAGAATTTTATTCCAAGAGGAAAAACTTGAACATAACGAGAATGGGCCATGGCTGTGTTTAAGGTTATGTATCAGACTGCTATCCACAAGGCTGGCAGTTCGAAACCACCAGTGGCTTCGAAAGATAAAGAAAGAGCTGTCTATTCCTGCAAAGAGTTACGGTCTTGAAAATTCACCGGCAGGTATATCCTATCCTACAGGGTCACTCTGTGTTGACATCAACTCAATAGCACTGAATTTACTTTGGCTTGGTGTTTTAAAAATGTCAAGGGAAAAGGAAAGTTTGACAGTTGGTGGAATGGTTATAGAAAATAGAGTCTGACCAAATTACATATATTGAATTTCTCACTAGAGCTACGAAGGTCTTTGAAGTGTGCACCAGTTTTAACAAAAAAGAAAATGTAGATCATACAGGCTGATGTGCTTTTTCCATGTGGGCTTTGTTGCTTCTGGACTAGATAGCTGCTCGTTTACCTTCAAGCCTTTAAGACCCCAGGTGCTATATCTGATAGCCAGACACCATCAGCTTTCTTCACCACCTTTGCTTATGTATACATTTGTCCTCAATGATTGTGTCGGGAAGGTGGGCATCATGGAATGTCCGTTTAATCAAGCAAATGTTCTTGTATTGAGGGAGTACTTGAGTAGAGGCCCAATGTCCATCTGCTACCTTATTACTAAACTTATAAATATATGTACATAGATGTATTTCCCCATCATCACATAAAAAGTGATCAGGTAGCAGACACCGAAGAATAAGAATCATCATTGTGTGCTCACCCTCTCCATATAAACTCTGAAGACAAATGTGTGCATAGTAAGTGTGATGAAGAAGGCTCATGGTGCCTGGATATCGAGAGATATAGTGTCTGGGGTCTTAAAGGCTTGAAGACAAACAAGCGGCCATCCAGAAGCAACAAAGCCCACATGGAAAAAGCACATTAGCCTGTGTGATAATGAGGTGTTGAAGGGATCGGGTATCAGGCATCAAAGAACAAAAAATCATATCATTGTGAATGAGGGTCAGTGTGGGGTGGGCACCCATCTGTAGGCAACTGGACATCCCTTTGCAGAAGGATGGTGGGAGGAGACATGTCACTCAGGGTACAGTGTAACATCGATGAAGCACTCAACTTTCCTCTAGTTCTTAATTGCTTCCTCTCCCCACACCCCACTATCATGATCCCAATTCTTTTTTTAAAACACATTTTATTAGGGGCTCATACAACTCTTATCACAATCCATACATATACATACATCAATTGTCTTTAGACACATCTGTACATTCTTTGCCCTAATCATTTTCAAAGCAATTGCTCTCCACTTAAGACCTTTGCATCAGGTCCTCTTTTTCCCCTCCCTCCCCGTTCTCCCCTCCCTCATGAGCCCTTGATAATTTATAAATTATTATTTTGTCATATATTACCCTATCCAGCATCTCCCTTCACCCCCTTTTCTGTTGTCCATCCCCCAGGGAGGAGGTCACATGTAGATCCTTGTAATCGGTTCCCTCTTTCCAATCCACTCACCCTCTACTCTCCCAGTATCACCCCTCACACCCCTGGTCCTGAAGGTTTCATCCACCCTAGATTCCCTGTGCCTCCAGCTCCTATATGCCCCAGTGTACAACTTCTGTTCTATCCAGACTTGCAAGGTAGAATTCATATCATGGTAGTTGGGGAGGGGGTGAGGGAAGCATTTAGGAACTGGAGGAAAGCTGTATTCTTCATCGGTGCTATGTCGCACCCTGACTGACTAATCTCCTCCCCTAGACCACACTGTGAGGGGACATGATCCCAATTCTACCTTACAAACCTGGCTGGATCACAGGTTGTACACTGGTGCAGATAGGAACTGGAAACACAGGGAATCCAGGACAGTTGAACCCCACAGGACCAGTGGTGAGAGTGGCGCTACTGGGAGGGAGGAGGTAAGGTGTGATAGAAAAGGGGAACAGGTTATAAGGATCTACATATAACCTCCTCCCTGGGGGATGGACAACAGTAAAGGGGGTGAAGGGAGATGTCTGGCAGTGTAAGATATGATAAAATAATAATGATTTATAAATTATCAAAATTCATGAGGGAGGGGGAAGCGGGAAAGGAGGGGAAAAATGAGGAGCTGATTCCAAGGGCTCAAGTGGAAAGCAAATGTTTTGAGAATGATGAGGGTAACAAATGTGTCTGACGTGATGGATGCTTATATGGATGGTGGTAAGAGTTGTATGTGCCCCCAATAAAATGATTTTTTTAAGAGTATGTAGATATATATCCCTGATTTTTTTCTAACTGTACTATAGGTGGAGTGAGAAGACTTACTTAAAATCCAATATTGCTGGCTTAGTCATATGTATGAAGCAGATATTTTCTGTTTCCTTCTTTGAGGTCTGTGTTAGTAGCAAGATAAAATTTGTGGAATATCACGCATATATGATCGACACTTTTATACTCAATCCTTTTTATACCAAACTCCTTTTAACAGTTACATTTGCTTGCGATTAGGAAACATATTTCAAGGAATTTCTGCACCCATTCCAGCCCATTCCCTCAGTTCTCTAACATTAGGTTTCCCTTCCATGTTTTTTTTTTTCCACTGAGATAGGATCAAAAGCCTTTCCCTTTATTGCTCTTGGCATCTGGAGGAAACTTCTTGCATTTCTCTGCCTCATTGATGCTGTCTCTTCTCTTTATACAGTTCTTGAAAGTCTCTTTCTTCTCTCTTGCCCAAAGCTTTCCTAATTTTCTTCTCCCTTTGTGGTTATTTGACTGTGTAATTGTATTATTTAACTTTATAAATCATTTTGGGAGTCTGTGTATATAAGACACAGCAACTTCAAGGAAAATTTTTGCTTGCAGACTCCGGATAGGGCAAGATATGACAAAATAACAATCTATAAATTATCAAGGGCTCATGAGGGAGGGGGTAGCGGAGAGGGAGGGAAAAAAAGAGGACCTGATGCAAAGGGCTTAAGTGGAGAGCAAATGCTTTGAAAATGATTAGGGCAAAGAATGTATGGATGTGCCTTATACAATTGATGTATGTATATGTATGGATTGTGATAAGAGTTGTATGAGCCCCTAACAAAATGTAAAAAAAAAAATGCAGTTGCAGTAAGTAGTAGTCTTTCCTGATCTTTACTTTCCACAAATTAAACTGATATGCCATAAAAGAAAAATTGCTCCCCTATTATCAGTTTAATATTCTCTATTTTGCATATGTAATTCATTCTGCATCAAGCACATTAACCCCCCTCATGTCCTGCCCTGTTTCAGTGAGTCTCTCAGAAACTCAGAAATAACATTCAATGTTGAAAATCAGTTGCTATCAAATTACACACAAAGTCAATGTCCAATTTTATTCATACAGGGTAAGCAGAAAGCAACATGGTGAGGACATACTAAATCACATAATCCATAGTGACAATGATCGAGATTCTTGTTATTTGTGGTAATCCATGTTAATTGATAGACACTATCAATTACCTATCTGATACCTTTGTTCCAGGGATTTCTTGACTATCAGAACCTCAATGTAGTTGAGGAAAATGACAAAGTTTAAAGGAGTATATCATTTGGCTTTTACTTTTATTTTTCTTTCCACCTTTCCCATTCTTTTGACATTGTCCATGCTTCTTTAGTAGAAAACAAAGCAGGCAATGACCTATAATTTCACCAACAGTGATCTGAGGAAAGGAGTCACACATTAAGAATAGTAGAGTTGAAAATAGCAATATATTCAGCTTCACTAATGAACTTTTGGATTTGCCATGTGAACCAGGCACTATCTGGCTGAAATTGTCTTGATAAATAAGAAAAAAAATAGCATATTTTAAAACATGATAAAAGAGCCTCAGGGTGGAGGGCAGGGGAATTCCCATTCTTCTCAAGACGTTTCATAGCTGGTTATAAGCCCCATGTTCAAATGCCTTTGCCTATTCAATACAATAAAGGTAAGTATTGTTCTGGCATTCCCTGCTTTAAGCAAAGATCCATCTGATATCAGCAATGATATCCCTTGCTTTACAATCTCTTCTGATTCTGACTTGAATTTCTGGTAGTTCCTTGATAATGTACTACTGCAGTCATATTGAATGATCTCTGCAAAATTTTAATTTCATGAGATAGTAATATTATCTGAACATTTCTGGATTCTGTAGGGCTACCTTTCTTTGGAATGGGTGCAAGCACGGTGTGTTCTATTGATCAGGGATTTCTGTTCCAGTTTCCTTGGCATAGACTAGTACATGAATCCAGTAACTCATTAAGTTATTGAAACATTTAAATTACTATTCGCCCCAATTCCTGGAGCCTTTCCTGTCAAAATATGATGGAAGGAATTCACAGTTACTATACCCCAAAATATTTATTGAACTCCAATCATTTCAAGAGGTAGCATATCATCAAAACTACTGCTATTGAAAGAAGTCCAGCTTCATTGAAGGAAACATCAATAAACAAGATTCCAGGAATGGATAAAATACCAAATCAAATGTTTCAACAAACTAACATGGCACGGAAAGCATTATCGAGTCTATGCCAAGAAACTTGTGCCTATTCCAAAGAAAGGGTGCTCAACAGAATGGGAAAATTATTGAATATGCACATAAAATATTGATGACAATAATCCAACAATGATTTCAGTCGCACATAGACATAAAATTCTGAAATTTTCCTAAGAGTTCATGGAACTCAAGAAAGATTCAGACGAGAAGCAAGGACGAACACTGAGGACATCAAAAGGGTTTTGTCTGAAGCAGAGCATACCAGAACAATACTCACTTATGTTTTATGAATTACACAAAGGCATTCAACTGTGTGAACCAGAATAAATTAGAGTAATGTTGTGAGGTGTTAGAATTACAGGACAATTAAACTGGACAATGTGCTATCGGGAAACCTGTACACTAATTAAGAGGCAGCCGTTCTTATAGAATAAGGGGATATTGCACATTGGGAATTAGTAAAGTTGTGAATTAGCTTTGAATTCTTTTACCACACTTTTTAAATCTGCATGATGATCTAATAATTTTGAAAATCTGGACTGCCCGAAAAAGAATGAGGCTTCTCGGTGAGAGGAAGACGCATCAACAGCCTACAATATGCAGGTGACAACTATTTGCTTTATGAAATACAAAAGGACTCGAAGTATTTTCTGATGAAGATGAAAAGTCATCAGTCTTAACCAGGGCTTATAACTCAAAGTAAAGAATCCTGACAACTCAACCAGCGCTCTACAGCACAATGCACTTAGGAAAGACTGAAATCGTTACAGATTTCAATTTACTTGGATCCAGCATCAACAGCCATGAAAGCAGCAGTTAAGAAATCTAGTGAAGTTTTGACTGTGGACAAATCTACCTAACTATGAAGTGTTCATCACCATAGACGTCAGTGTGAGGACTCAGCTAACATTCCCCAAGCCACGCAACTTTCAAATGCCTCATATGACAGTGAAAACTGGACAATGACTCATGGAGACATCAGTTGAATTTGTGCATGTGAATTATGGTTTTGAAGAAAAATATTGACAGTGTGATCAACTGCTAGGAAAGCAAACATATCTGCTGTGGGAAAAGTACAATGAAAATGTTCCTTAGCGTCAAAGATGATGAACCTTTTCTCACATACATAGGAAGGGTTATCAAGAGAGGGCAGTCCATGGAGAAGGAAATCATGACCGCTAAAGGCAAAAGTCAATGGAAAAGAAGACGATGTTGATAAATGAATTTATGCAGCTCACATAGGAACTCTAGTATGCCCACCTTACAATGAATTGCTGCTTAGCCTGTCGGAATTTATCTTGGTGGGCTGACAGAAGCTAGCTTCGGATATGAAGTCAACCATGCTGTCTAATGGTCCGCTGTCCTACATCTATCAGGCCCCAGGAGCAGGTGAAAATGGCATACCTTTTCTCCAGAAGTATGAAGATGTAGCTTGTTATTCTCCTACTTCTTTCTGCCAAAATTGCACTTTTTCCTCCCATCCTGAATGCATTTTGTACCATAGAGTCTGCAGCAAGAGGTCCACTTGCCATCCAGCTTAGTCTTGCTCAACAGCCTCACTTCCAAGTTGGCCAGATTTTTATTTAATTTACTAATTAGACCAGATCAGTCTAATTTCCAAGGGTGAAATATACATAGATAAGTCAAAATAGAGTGCTAGTGGTATTCCAATTCTCACAGGCATGGGTCTATCCTAAACAAAACGTTGTTAAACATGTCCCTGTGATCAGTGCATGGCTGCAGACAGGTCCACTCAGTAATTCCCTTATCTCAGTCTCCCTGGAGTCCTTTGAAAAACTATGTCCCATCAAAGCAGTGTCTTCCCGGGGCATCTGCTGAGCCAGTTAAACTCAAGGTGGAGGCCCGTTCAGAGATTACATGGACTCTGTGCTTTTAAATCCCAAAGGGGTATGGTGCATTATTTTCTAAAAGGACACAGCATGATCACATGGACTTATTGCAATCATGTTTTAAGGTCTTTGTTTTGTTTTGGTCCTCATCCCTGCAAGTCCGGATATCTCGGAGGCTTACAGGATTTCAATGTTGTTCTAGATATCTGGATTCCAAATTTCAGGATTGTACCCTGACCATAATCTTAGCATAAAATACTTGCTATGGCATGGGATTCACCTTTCTCTTGTTTGTTTGTTTGTTTGTTTGTTTGTTTGTTTTTGCGATCATTATAATAACCCTGGTCCTGACCATTAGCTTTTCGACTTTCTAACTACAGGGCTGAAGAGTATCCTTTTCCTTCCTAAGTGGTTTTCTAATGTCCACATTTTGCCTTCAGAAAATTAAATATCCTTAGCTTTTTAATTGCTATCTTTAATAAATCAAAGTGATTCAACAGGGACCATTCTCAATTTATCTATAATTACCATTCATGCATGTTTAAATATAATAATATCTAATATTATTTCCTAAAGGCTTGAGATAATGTACATGCCCACTCACTGTTTCCCACCAATGCCCCATCCAGTTTACCACCAATGAAATTTAGACAATTACACTGTTGTAGCACACCAAGAATTATCAATGCTCAACTTACACTAATTATCCTTATTGCCCTATGGAGCCCTGGTGGCGCAGTGGTTAAACATTGGGCTGCAATCTCCATGGTAGTCAGTTCGAAACCACCAGCAGCTCTGTGGGTGAGAGACTGGGTTTTCTTTTCCAGTAACAGTTACAGTCTCAGAAACCCACAGGGGCTCACGACAAGTCAGCATTGGCTCTATGTCAGTGCGTTCTGTTGCCAGGTGACTTCCTACAAAATTCTATTTTAGCATCTGATTGCTCAGGTAACTTCTGCCATCAATTCTATTAGTTGATGTTCCTTATGAAACATATTTTCCAATGAGTTTTTGTTTTTTGTGTGTGTGCTGGGGGTTTATTCTAGGAGAACTTGGAAACAATATCCACTGGGGAATGAGGTGTCTGTTCTTTATTAAAGGGCTGATTGCACAACAAAACAACTGCAACTAAATTGATCTAATTCCCTAGACGTTTCGGGCCTGGGATAATGCTTCATGAGTTATGTAAGATTAGAGGAATTTGCTTTATTTATCCACAGCAGTCATTTGATGTGCATAAATAAAGTCATCAGAAGCATGTGACTATATCGATCTACTCAGAAAAGGCATTTAACAATATCCTACACCCATTCCTAATGAAAAAACTGAGCAAAATAGGAATAGATGGGAAATTTTCAGCATAATAAAGTCCACGTATGTTAAACCGATGGCCAACATCACACTCATTCCCCTTGTGAACAGGAATCAGGCAACTCTTATCACCATTACTATTAAATATTGTGTTGGAAGACAGCCAGTATTACTAGAGAACAGCAAGAAATAAGGGGAATCCAGATAGGCAAACAAGAAGTAACACTCTTACTATTTGAAATAATATTTTCTAAAGAGAAAATCCCCAAGACTCATCAAAAATATTTTTTTTGAAACAAGAGATTCATTCAACAATGTTGCGGGATAGATTATCATATAAAACTCAATTAGATTTCTGTGTACTAATGAAGAAAACTCTGAAAAATGAATCAAGAAAATATTAACAATAGCTAACACAAAAATGAAATATCTAGGAATAAGCCTAACTAGAGAAACAAAAGATTTGTATAAAGAAACCATCTCTACCGTATTGTAAGAAACCAAAAGGGCCTACGCGGATGGAAAAACGTTGCTTGCTGATGGATGAGAAAGCTTGCCATTGTGAAAAGGTTGGTACTCCTCAAAGCATCTATAAGTGCAAAGCAGATCCGATCCAGTTCCCAACTTTGTTCTTCAGAGAAATGAAAAGTGATTATTAACTTCATATCAGGAGGCAGGACTCAGAACTGAAGGAGAAGAACAAAGTAGGAGACCTGTCTCCAAATCTCAAAACCTATTACAAAGCCACAGTAGTTAAAACAGCTTGGTGCTGACACAATGATGGATACATAGGCCAACAGAAGCGAATAGAGAATCTAGAAATAAATGAATTCACCTGCAGACACTAATCTTTGAAAAGGGTCCAAAACATTAAATGGGTTACAGTCTGTTTAACATATAGTGGTGGAAAAGTTGGATCTCCATCAGAGGAATATAAATTATGAAAATCTTTAAATGAGAAAATAGGGACAAACTTAAGGGCCCTCTACATACTACAAATAAAATGATGGGAAAACATGCAATAGATGATAAGTAGATACACAGACCTCCTGAAAAGAAGACATGTATGTGCATTGACATATTTCATCAAAATAGTGAAAAGGAATCCCACAGACCGGGGAAAATTTTGTGACTACACAACGAACAAGGAACTAAGCTCTCAAATCTATAGAGAACAGCAACACCACAATAAGAGAAAGATAAATTAATTAAAAATGGGCAAAAGGCATGAATAAACAGATAACCAAAATACTATCCAAATGGCTAACAACCATAAGAAACATGCTCGCAATCACTAGCCATTCAGGAGATGCAAACTCAAACAATAAGGTATCATACAATACTCACAATGACAGTTAAAAAAACATAACTCAGAAAATAACAAATGCTCAAGAGGCGCTGTAGAGAGTGGACGCCTCCTACCCTGCTGGTGGGTCTGTGGATGTGATAGTATCTCAAACAGCTGGGAACAGACATTCCATACAATATAGCAATCCTTTTGCTGGATATGCATCTTAAAGAAATAAGACTCATAATATGAAAGTACATATGCCAACATGTTCATTGCAGCACTGTTCACAATAGCAAGAAGAGTGAAGCAATCTAAGTGCTCATCAGTGGAAGGGTGGAAAAAGAAACTGGTACATACACTCAGTGGAACATTGAAAAATGAGCTGCAATCACAAAGCACCTCATGATATGGATGGACCTAGAGAACATCACCTGAGTTAAATTGGTCAGTTACAAAATTACCCATATTATATGAAAATACTGAAATTGTTGGGGGGTGGGGCTAACAAGATAAAGACTTTTATACAAAAGGGAACCGACTTTGGAGATTGCCAAGGGTAGAAGGGCAAGGGAGAGAAGATAAATCAATGGACTGGATTATGAATGGACATTAACTCCTCCCACAAGAGGGAGAAGGAAAATCAAGGATGTGGTGCATAGAAAACTTTTGGAACATTTGATGAATGATGATGATCTGAAATGTAAACCTCCACATCATTCACAATAAAATAATTATGAAGAAGATGAAGAAAGACGAGGAGGACTAAGAGGAGGAGGAAAAAAGAGGAAGAAGAAAGTTTCCACTGAAGGAATTATCACGGAGACTCAGCTTAGAGCCATTGCCGTTAAATCTCAGTTGCTGGAGTTGCGTAATGGTCATGCAGTTGGGTTGGGATTTGCATGGTCAGCAGTTTAAAACCACCAGCAGGTCATGGGGAGAAAAATGAGATTTTTACTCCCGTAAACAGTTACAGGCTCAGAAACCTACAGAGATTCACTATGCGCCAGCAGAGTCCATGTCAGTGGGTGTGTTTTTAGGTTTGGTTGCTGGAGTGTGGGAGTATCAATCCTGAATCTGACAGGTCACCGTAACATGCATGTCCTTGACGTGGGTGTTGAGCTTTCCGATGCGCTTTCCTGACATGACTCAGCATCCTTCCACTCACTGTGCTCATCTCCGTGTCTGGCATACAGTAGGGGATCCATAAATGCCTTCTGAATGGAAAGAATGCTAAATTTGATGAACAGATTCACATATGCATTTCTTAATGAAATAATGCAAACAATTATTTACCATTTCTATTTCAACAGCATACATTATGCAATGTTTGATTTTAATATTTTATCCATATTAATGTCAATTTACTCGTTCATTCACTTATGCACCATCTCAACACCTACTCGATGAGTGCGCTAACATGTGCTAGGCTTTACAGCACATTAAAGCCAATAATATTTCATAATGGAATATGCTTTTGCCTTCTTATTTTGTTAAGGAAAACAGGCAGCTCCTCTTTGCTTTTCTCTGGGCTCCTAGAAAACAGGCAGAGTGGAAATGGGTATTATCCCACCCCCTTTGGTGACTCTGCCCCATTAGGATAACAATCACTCCTGCTCCTTACTGGCAAACCTGTGTCTTGTGGGACGAAATGATAATTACAGCAAGCCACTCCTGTCATCGCCAGGTGATTACAATCTCCACTCGACTTTGGATGGAATATAGACCAAGGAGAGGAACAACAGCAGTCTAAAGTAAACATGACTCTTTACATGAAGACTTTCATCGCAATCACTCAACTGTAGCCTGCACTTATATATAACATTCTTACATATAACTATATAAGAAACGTATTTTTCCCGAGAGATGAACCTCCTTTTTGTAAATCCTGTTCTATGAATATCAAACCCGAAGCACGCAATAGCACACCATTGTTCAAAAAGATAACTAACTAAAAATTATATGGCAGCTTTTATTAATCATCTTATTATGTTTCAGCAGTTTGCCCTGCAGAATAACCTACTTAAAAATAATGTAATATGCGTATCACCCAGTTATGCATATGTAAAAAATTTTTTTACATTCCCCCCCCCCCATCATTATAGGCCCTTTCTTGCTTCACTGGTTAGGCACCATATAATCTGTGTAGAGGAGACATTTCCTAGAGGTAAGAAAAGTCAATGAAAAGTAAACACGGTTGTCATCTTAACTTTATCTCCTTCGACAAATTACTCTATGCTCCTGAAGCATGTTTCAAGTACAAGTATCACCACACTGAAACATTAGAAGCAACCACTTACAATAAACGCAGACAGAGAGATTTTAAGTGATGGTAGTATGGTGGAAAAGAACACAGGTAACTCCGAACACAATCCTAGGATAAGTGAAAGAGCGTTGCTACTCTGGTTCTAGTTCACATATGCAGAGGCTCATTCCAAACAAGACGTATTTAAACATGTCTCTGAAACAAATGGCTCACAGACAAGGTTTCTCAGTAATGCACTTGACTTGGTCGTATTACAGCCTGAGCCTTACTAAAATCTTCTTAAAGACTAAAAACTGCTGTGGGTTCATTTTGACTCATAAGGAAGGGAGCCCTCTTAGGATACCGGGCTGCTACCCACAACGTCAGTGGTTGAAAGGGAAAATGAGGCTGTCTACTATTGTAGAGTCGCAGTCTTCGACAACCGCAGGGCCAGTTCCATTCGGTGCTGTCTGCTCTGCTCTATCTAGTCCCTCTCAGTAGTCTTGTTAGGGTGCCTTTTTATCAAGTTCCACTGAATAGAGTGAAATGTAAGTCAGAGAACTCAGCTCAATGTTATGGCAACTTTTCTTTTTTTAATTCCAAAAGGTTCTTCTTGGTAGATTTTTCTCAAATAATAGGATCGTTTTAGGGTGTTGCTAGAAGAGAATTTGAGAAAACTGAAACTTGCACTGGTAGGTAAAAGGATAGGAAAGTTGCACCTAGGATTTCTTTTTGCATATTTCTTCTAGGCAATCCTCCTGGAAACTCTTGGAGGATAACAAGCTGTCCTGCGAGAATTACATGAACTCTTAGCCCTTTGACCTCTTGTTGTTGTGTTGCGAGTAGGTGCTAGGTAGTCACTTCCAACTCAGAGCAACCCAACGTATGTACAACACAACGAAAGTTTGCTCAGCCCGGTACCATCCCATGGATACAGCCCTTCTGCAAATCCATCTTGTAATGCACCTTCCTCATTTTTGCTGCCCTTTCACTTTACCAACCGTGTTGTCTTCTTGCAGGAAATGATCTCTCCTGGCAACACGCTCAAGTTCCTGGAGACAGAGCAATAGCATCCTTGCCTCTAAGGTGTATTCTGACTATACTACTTCAAAAGATACTCGTTCTTTTGGCAGGCTGTGGTACTTTCAATTCACCGCCATCAGCATAATTCAAATCCATTGATACTTCTCCAGTCTTATTCAAGGTCCAACTTTCATACACATATGAGACTGAAAATACCTTGGCTTGTGTCAGCACACCTTAGTCTTCAAAGTAGCATCCTTTTTTTCCCAATCACTTAAAGAGATTGTGCAGCGGATTTACCCAAAGCAATTTGTCATTTTGTTTCTTGAGTGCTCTTTCCTTGAGCATCAATTGTGCATCCAAACAAGGAAACATCTTCAAAAATTCAAATGCTTTCATCATTTGTCATGATGTTTCATACTGATCCAATTGTGTGGATTTGGGTCTTGTTTATATTGGGTTGCAATCCATACCAAAGGTTGTGATCTTTGATTTTCATCAAGTGCTTTAAATCCTCCTAATTTTCAGCCATTAAAGTTGTGTCTCTGCCTATTAATAGGCCTTCATCCAATCATGATGTCACATTCTCTTTCTTGTAAGCGAACTTCTCTGATTATGTGCTTAGCATATGGATTGAATGAATATGGTAAGAGTATGCAACCCTATCACACATCTTTGCTGACTTTTAAGTCATGATGTATTCCCTTGTTCTATGTGCACAACTTTACAAGCTCCAAATAAACGCAATGAAGTGTTCTGGAATTCCCATTCTCCTCAGGGACACCCATAGTTTGGTATGATCTACATAGTCGAATGCCTTTGCCTTTTCAATAAAACACAAGGAAACATCCTTCCGGTATTCTCTGTTTTCAACCACGATGTATTTACTGACATCAGCATTTAAATCGCTTGTCCACATCCTTGTCGGAATCCCACCTGTCAGTATACTGTTGCAACCACTGGATAATTGTGTTAGTATGGGTTGACTACAGAAACAAATCCAGAGACACTCATATATATATATATGAGAGCTTTTAATCAAAGAGTAATTATACATTAAGAAAACATCCCAGCCCAACCCAGATCAAGTCCATCAATCCGATATTAGCCCATAAATTCAATACTTATCCATAAATCACTCTTCAGACTCATGCAGTCACATCTAATGGTGCACAATGTAGGAAATCACAGGCCAGTGGGTGCTAAGTCTTTTATGGATCCAATGGTAGTAGATGCATCTCTAGGGCTCTGCCTGCCATCAGCATGGCTCCATGTGGCTTGTCAACAGGAATGTGAAGGAGATAGAGATTGACCTCCTCCGGGAAGAAAGAGAGGAGGTTCCCAGAATCCTCATGAGAGGGCCAGGCACACAAGGAAGCATCATCAAGCTGTGACCTGACTGACAGACTAGAGTTCACCCCTTCACTCTTAATAGCCTCAAGTTGACATGAGATTATGTAACTATTACAATGATCTTCAGCAAAATTTTACTTGTATGTGATATTAATGATATTGAATCATGTGTTAGTCAGCATTCTCTAGAGAAACAAAACCAGGACATTAATAATTATATATACATATATTTTTATTTAGATAGATAGATAACATAGAAAAAAACAGTTAATTAATCTATAAAGCAGTACAAATGGCTCAGTGCAACTCACTTCCCTAGGACAGCTAGTATACTGCCAGTCCTTCAAGTCTTGAGGGCCGCTGGGTATTCCTCCTTAGAGCAATTCAGAATATCCGGCTACAGGCAGCAAACAGCAAGTTAGGTCACCAACCATCAGCCAGATGACAGGGTCCAACAGTCCCCAGCTCAAGAGATATACATTCCAGTAGCGTGGCAAAGCAGGTCTTGAAGGAAGAACCTCAAGTTACATTAACACACGGGTTAGGTGTCCCACAAGTAGTGTAGCTTTCAAATACAGGGTCAGAACAAGCCAGGCAGCCGCACACTGGTCCAATGATCAAAGAGCAAGAGAGAGAGAGAGAGGTGAGTCTCGCCGAGCCATGTATCTCTCCGCCCTTCAACTAATCTCACATGTGTTCATTGGCCATGTTGATACAACAAACCTACCTATCACAGATCATAATTTGAACATTCTGTTTGGTCATCTTTTCTTGAAGTCAGCCTCTAACAAGCAAAGGGTACATGGGCTCAATTGTATGGTGATAACATATAAAGGTTATAGTAAAGTCATAGAAGATAGGAAAGATAGGAGAGAGAATAAAATAAAATAGCCAGACACATTTTATGGTAGCATGTTCATCTGAGCCCCTCTTGGTGGTCCAGGTGGAGATGGGGGAAGAGAAAGAGGAGAGAGGAAAGTCTTTACTATCTTGGGCCATTTATAGGTAGTCATAAGACATACATATTCAGTAGTTATAGAGGTCACAAGACAAGTGGTAACTACAGTAAGGTCCCTGAGCACACAGGTGAGGAAACCAAATACCTGCATTGGGGGAAGGTATGAGGGGGGCTGGTGACACAGTGGGAGGAGATAACTACAGGATGTCTGCTTCTGTAGGGAGATAAAATCAACCATGTGCTCACTTTAAAGCAGCATAGCTGTAAGGGGAGAATCTGTGGGATTATATTTAAAGCCGGATAATGTACTTGGACTTTAACTTATCAAAGTGGTGGCTTTCGTACCATGGCATTCTCGCTTTCTAGATTCCCTGTGCTATAAGTTAGGGAATCTGGTCCTCATCATATTTCTCTCAGTGTGGGTTTCCCACAGTGCTTCATCAGCTTCTTGAAATGTTTCCATTGGTAGTCCATCAATTCCTGGAGCCTAGTTTTAGACGAATGCTTCAGTGTTTCAACTTCTTCCCTCAGTACTATAGGTGGACTACCAACTAGTTCTTTTTGATTCAGTGACCTTGTATTTTTTCTATCTTCTTTTGCTGCATCCTTCATCATTCAATATTTTTCTATATAATCTATTATATTGCCAATCATGGCTTAAATTTTTTCTTCAATTCATTAAATATGAAAAATGAATGTATTCTTCTTTTTTGGTTTTCTAACTTTAGATCTTTGCCCATTTCACTATAATATTTTACTCTGTCTTCCTGCGTTCTCTTTAGCTCTTGAATTTCATCTTTTTTTCCATTTACCTTAGCTACTCAATGATCAAGAGAAAGTTTCAATGTCTTTTCTAACATCCACTTTGAACTTTTCTTTCTTTACTGTCTTTTAATTATCTTCTGCATTAAAATTTTTTAAATCTTTTGCATTGTTAATGAACATTCTTGATGCCATCCTGTAGCTCATGAAGTGTTCTGTCATTAGTGTTTAATGCAGCTAAACAATTCCTGAGATGGTCTCCAAATTCTGGTGACATATACCGGAGGTAGTGTTTTGGCTCTTGTGGTCTTGTTTTCATTTCCTTCAGTCAACTTGAACTTGTAATTGATGATCTGCTCTATATTCAGCCCTGTCCTGTTTTTAATGGCTGACTTTTAGTGTCTCCAGAATTTCCACCAACATATGTGGTTAATTTGATTTCCGTGTATTCCATCTGGAGAAGCTGTGTGTATAAGTCCATGTGGAGAAGTCATTTGTATTGTTGAAAAAAGATATTTACTATGAACAAATTATTGGTCTTGCAAAATTCTATCAGGTAATTTACAGCTTCATTACTATCACTAAGTCTATATTTTCCAAGTGCTGTTCCTTCCTTTTTGTTTTTCCAACTTTTGCATTCCAATTGCCAATAATAATTCTCAATGCATGTTGATTGTATCAATTTCAGACTGAAGATGTTGGGAGAATTCTTCAATTTTTTTCATCACTTGCTTTAGCGATTCATTTCTGCCTAAATTTGAATAACAGTCATATTGATTTTATTTTCTTGAATAGGGATAGGTATAAACAATGGAGGGATTAAAAAATTTAACAACCATTTCACTGCCCTAATGACCACTTTAAATATGGGGGGGGGGGGTAAACCCTCAAAGTTAGACATTTATTTCATGCATTTAATACCTAGAGGCACACAAACTAGATGATGTTATAAGAAAGTTTTAAAAGATCAATGGGAAAATATTAAATAATACATGACCAAAATTTAAAAAAATGACACTGTTATTTAAGATATTTCCTTCTTGCTTCTTGATTGGTGTCCTCACTTACAATATTTCCTTGCTTTCACATAAGTATCATAGGATGTGTGACTTATCCTTGACTGTAAGAAAGGAACCCATTCCTTTTGAGATAGGCCAATTAAACAATACTCATTGTGTTTCTGAAAACCTATACAAATTTGAGCATTTTAACAAATTCTATATTTTAAGTAATTCAGAGGACATAATGGGGTGTGAATTGGGCTGCTAATGGAAAGGTTATCAGTCTGAACCCACAAGTTCCTTCTTGGGCAAAAATGCTGTCTTCATAAAAATTTATTTTCTTGGAAACACAAAAGGGCAGTTCTACTCTGTCTTAAAGGGTCATGATGAGTCATAATGGAGTTGATAACAGTGAGAGTTTGGCTTGAGACTTTTGCCTTGCCAAATAAATTAACTAATTAATTAATTGATAATATTAGCAACTACAACAACAAGTCAAACGCATTTGAACAGATTGCTTCCAGCTCAGCCATTCCACTTTTTAGTTTAATTTTAAAAAGATCATAATGTGTCATCTGGGTGGAGCAATGGTTACATGTTCAACGATTCAACTACTAACTGAAAGGTTGGCAGTTCTATTATACCTGAGGCAAGTCAGAGAAAAGTTCTGAAAATTTCCTTCTGAAAGCTTATGGCATGGAAATCCTTATGGAATGCAGTTCTTCTCTGAAGTCCAAAGTCAACATAAGTTGAAATCCATCCAGTGGCAACTGGTTTAGGGTTTGAGCAGGCATTGAAAATAGTGTTCCTTTGATATTACTGTAACTTGACATGGAGCCCATTGCTTTTCCAACTTTACTGTGCATAGTCCTAACCACCTAGGAACCAATAAAAATGAACATTCTGGGTCACTACATCCAAGGCAATGCCTAAGAATCTAAATTTCTAACAAGCTTCCAGGAGATAATGAGGATGCTCATCTGTGGAGCATGCTTTGTTAGCCAAGGTTTAGTTGATATGGGCTCTCGCTGACAAACTGCAATTATAGAAATCTAAACAACCTGCCTGGGGAAAGTTAAACCATTGATAAAATGAAAAACCTCAAGTTCACCGAGGAAAAAATGAAATGAAACGATAGAAATTGTCTCCAAAGATTGGATACAGAATATGTTTGAGTTGCTGGGGAAACCACAGGGAAAATGTGAGAAATTAAAACCAAGTCAAAGAGAAAATGCATGCTTAAGTTAGCACAAGTTCTAGCCAACTTTTCTTACGTGAACCCAATCTTGAAAATGATTGCAGTCCTTGGAAATGCAAGCATGCCTATTTTCATTAGTATCATTTTTAATTTATCTCTGAGGTGCTTAATGATTGCTAAAGTATATGAAAGAAACAGTGGGGTGTTAAATAGGAGTATTTGGAGCAAAACATTCTATTTTGATTTAAATGAATGATACTTAATGTTTGCAGAACATTAAGTTTCATTCTTATTCCAACTCTGCTGCACTGATTCTTGAGGAGGTCACTTAATCTCTTTGGGTGTCATTTCCTAATATGAAATATGAATTAGATATCATCTACTTTCCAACTCTAATCATCTTGATAGCGCTGATCCCAGTGTATAGTCATAAATGTCATTTCTTGAACTCTTTCTGTTTTCCTTAGCTGTGAAGACTGATGGCTATTAATATTTATGGCTCATAGTGATCCCATAGGATGGGGTAAAACTGTCCCTGTGACTTTCCAGGACTGTAACTCTTTATGGGAGTAGAAAGCCTCATCTTTCTCTGCGGGAATTGTCACTGACTCAATGGCAGCCCCTGAAAATGCTTGTACATGGCAAAATATCTCAAAAAATCCTCTTTTTCTAAAACTAGCATTCTATTGTCCAATAAAGAAGTGATTCACTATCTATATCTCTTTCATTCTGACATCACTTACCTAAGTCCCAGGTGCCTTGCTCTGACATGCTTTAATTAGCATAAATGTTATCCAAACTCCATGAGTGGATTCTGGATAGACTCATGAAACAGAGACCATTTTTGGGGGGTTTCTTAAAGTTAAATAATCAGGAGGGTGAATACGTTACTTTTGAAATAAAACCAACAAGCATAATAATAATACTATCAGACCTCTCGCAAATGACTGGATTCTGACTCATTGAATCCCCGAAGACAGTGAAACTGTAATACCTGGTTTCAACACCTTTATGGAAGCAGACTGGCAGGCCTTTTCCCCAGAGAGGCAGTGGGGTCAGACTGCCAACTAATTGATTAGCAGCCAAGCTTAAACTGTGTACCACGTGGGCTCCTCACTATAAGGATGATTTATATGTTAAAAGTAGAGAGATAATTCAAATTTTCTAAGCTGTATTAAAATCAATACATTTTAAAATCTTGTCAATCATAGTACAATTCACACACACACACATATGCATGCACAAAATGCTTTCTGGTCCACGCGAGAAAGTGATGTTTATACCAAAAGTTGCAGCAGACATCTGAGGTAAAGTAATACTGCCATCGAGTCAATTCTGACTCATAGTGACTAATAGGACAGAGCTACTGGGGGTCTCTGAGACAGCAACTTCTTACGGAAACTCTGAGACTTTGCGGAAACTCTTGCCCTCTCCCTTGAATAAACTAATGGTCAGTAGCTAATACGCCACCACTATGCCCCAAGAGCTCCAAGAGTAAAGTGATTCCTAGATGATAAAGTAATGACTGCTTTCCTGATAGTTAGAGCAGAGTAATTTAGACTCCCCGAATAACAATGTACAAACAAGAGAATGTGCTCCAGTTTGGCAGTTATAATTTAAATAAACTAGTAAGCCCAGTGCTGTTACTAAGGCTGTCACATTAACAACAGGCTCACATTGTGGGATATTCAGTCGATAGCATTTTTACTGCAATTACAATTTTGAGAAAAATTAGAATAAAATTAAAAATCAATATATTTTTATGGAACCGTGATAAACTACAGATATGTCTTAGATTATTATATAAATTCACATTTAATAACATTATTCTTTTATTTTAAACATTGGAAAAATGCATGCTTTTATTTTTTATTAGATATAGTTTTATAAAATTCACATATCATACACTTCCATTATTAAGTTGCTTTAAAAAGGAGTTATGTATACATAACCACAATTATTTCCAGTGCCCTCCCACTTCTGCATTCAGTATTTTCTCCCCCTTCCCCTCACCCTCTCCACTCCCAAACCCCAAACCCCATCCCCATATGTCCAACAAACCAAACCCCTCTATCAGTTTGGTCTCTGTACATCCACTTCTTCTGTCTCCCATAAACTAGGAAACCTAACAGAAACAATAAAAAACAAAAACTAAATGAAACGAAGAAATAATAATACAAAGATAAAGAGTAAGACAGAAAAAGCCACCAGAATATATATTTTTTAAGCCACTGTAGAAATTTCTGTTGTGGAACAAGCAAGAAATACTTAAGCCAGTAAATTCAGGATGGGTCAACTGACCAAGTAACCTATTATATCTTAGTTCAATCCACCATAATCAAATTTACAAGAATCTCTGTCGAATATCAAAGCTTTTCTCACCCCTCGCCTGTGACCAGAGGGGATCTGTCAGAGGCTTAGTCTCACTAGATGCTCTGCAGATGGATTTGGGCTATTTTTGCCCTCTGTAGCCTTCTTCAAATTGGTTGCTCACAATTTAAGCTCTGATACATTTCCCGTCATCATATTTGGAACTTGTCATTGTCACCCTCTGATCACACAGTCTAGTGAGGCCAATTCCCACACAACGGGGTAAAATCTCTCTCTAGAGGCCACGCACACAACATTGCCCTCATGATATGCACTTCGTCAGAATCACTTCCAAAGAGGACGCCTCGCATTGGCTGGGGGCACTCCTTCGGGAAGGAGAAAAAGGAGAAGACCATCCACTTGATGTCGTGCAACAGTGAGACAAGGCTGAGGCAAATCGACAGACAGGACACAAAGATGGGAGGAGAACCTGACTGGGAAATCAAGTGAAGACCAGCAGAAGGGAACATCGACATTTCAGAGGAAGCACTTACATTTTGGTGGGTGAGTATGGTGGGTATGGGCATGAGCAACCTTATAGCAGGAATGGATACTATACAATAACTTTAGGGGACCTAGGGGGAAACTAAGCCTAGAACTATGTTCCTGGGTAGAAACTTTGAATAAATTTCCACCCAACTCTGGGTGAGCCCTGCCCTGCACTAGCACCTTATATACTGGCCTTATAGGGAACACAGGGCCACACCAAAAGAAGTCAACACAGAAGCCCAACGGAACGAACTGGGCTCTACCCCAGAACTACGTGTAGCCCTTGGACACAGACCTGAAAATGCCTGATGGAAGAGGAAGGAAATGATGGGCACACCAACACTGGGGAAATGGCAGTCATTAGACCTTGGCTGGAACTCTTGTCTTAATGCGAATCCAATGATAATATTATTGATGTATGTTGAGATTTATTGCTCTGCCATGCCTGCAAGTTTTCTTACATAATTTGTTGATTTTTAAATTGGAATAAGCATTTAGGTGGTTTCAAAAAATCATGTAGTGAAATATAAACATGCTAGCTATGATTTAGAAATGAAAAGATTATGCAAAGAGGCAACAATTTCAGTCTGAGCTTCCTAGCAACTAAAGAACATATAAGATAAACTAAGTCAGACAAATAATCACTAATATGTTCATAGGGAGCATACTCAGACTTTAGGAGAAAGAACATTTAGTGACAATAAAATAGTAAAAATGTTTCATGTTCTCTGCAATAATTAACGAGAAACAGCGAATGATTCTACAGGAGCTAGAAAGTTTTGCTTTTGGCTATTTTCTATACCAAAACAAAAGAATGCACATTGTGCCACCCTTAAAATTTCAAAATCAATGATACACATAGTTGGATTTCCAAGGATGTAGTACCATGGGGTCATGAATTAATTCAGAACAAGAACAATGCTCTTATGATATCATTTGCTAACAGTATTAAGGTATGATAGTCTAATCTCTCACTTTCAACCTAAATAATACAGTAAAACCATTTAGGAGATTTAAGAGGGAAAACACAAATTTACAGCTCCCTCCCATCCACCAAAACCCTACCACCCTAGAGATTCTGACACAGTTAACCTCAAATGAAGCAAGCAGTGGCACTGGTAATTTTTTTCAAGCTTCCATGTGATTATAAGATGCAGATGGGTTTGAGAAGTACTAGGTTTCAATAATGGAAGTGTAGCATGTTTCTAATATTTTCCCTTTCAATATCGATTTGTGTCCGAGATTAATTTTTGGTGCTGCGCTTATGAGCTCAGGGAGAAAACAGCAACAACAACAAAAAAACTCAATGTGAGATTGATTTTTCTGGTGAGTATGAATGCTTCCATATCATGCCCTGTGCTAAAAATATCTGCGACACTCAGATAAGATAATGATAAGCCTTCTTAAAAGTCATGTGGGGGACTATACGAAGCAAAAACAAAAAACAAAGGCAATCTTTTTGTACAGATTATATAAAGTCTTTTTCAATGAATGAAAGAATAAAATTGTTAACTGAATGTCTTAAAATCTGAAGATAGTAATGTTAGAGTTAGTCATTTATATTTAATTCATACTTACCTGGCAGGGGAGAGACCATGATCACGAAGGTGGTTTTCCCAGAGCGAGGCTCATCCATTGCACTCTGGGTGTGCTGACCCCTGCGATTTCCCCAAATGTAGAAAACTTGACTGCGTATTTTGTGGTAGTGGGGGACTATGTTTGTGCTATCCCTTGTAAAAAACAACAACAACAAAAACAAACAAGCTCAGACCTTGAGGAAAGGAGGAAGGCTGAAAATA
The DNA here is from genome assembly GCF_050624435.1 of Tenrec ecaudatus. Classification (NCBI taxonomy): domain Eukaryota; kingdom Metazoa; phylum Chordata; class Mammalia; order Afrosoricida; family Tenrecidae; genus Tenrec; species Tenrec ecaudatus. The sequence goes on from NC_134531.1 coordinate 298,629,654, forward strand.
AAGGAGAAACCATATAGACTCTGTGTGTGTGGCTGACCTGTCTTTCCCTTGTTTCAATCCATTTCAGTTGAGGCCTATGGAAACAGGGATGTCCTGAGGAGCTCCCTAGAGAATCTCTGAATGATCTTAGCCTTGCTAAGAAGTTCCTGAGGCTCCTGAAAAAATGAAAAGGGGCAAGAAAACCTTTCAGGGCAATTTATTGAGGTGTGAAGAAGCATTGCAAATTTGTGTGCCTCTTAGAAAGTGATGTAGAAATTATCCAACTGAATCCTGATGGTGTGCAGATCGGAAAATTGATGCTTCTTCATCGGGTAATCCTCAGTGCTTTGAATTGGCCCTAAAAAGAAGGCAAAGAAAATAAGTCAGTTATAAATGAGAGTGAAATAACTAATGAATCAAAAATGTTACAAAATTTTATAAGAACATTTAGATCACATTTCCGTAGATTAAATGGAAGTTCAAAATCGACATTTAAATCCAGTATGAAAAAAATTTGTAAAATTCAAATTCTGTGCCTTCAGCTTTGTGACATATGAATTATGTGTTTACGGCAGTGTCTTACAAGTGAAATGAGAAACATTGAAGATAGCAGTTAGTTATCACGCTTGTTACTGAATTTGTCTGACATTTTTTGGCACTGTTCAAAAAAACAGAACTAATAGTAATATGCCATATCATCCGGAGATTTTCAAGCTAAAGATACATTATACAGGCCTGGTCTAATTGGAGCTGGACTTTTATATTAATGCCAAAGAGGGATAACAGCAAATCTGTTTCTATGGCCTGCTTCTTTCTATTTCCACCCCATGCAAACAGATGGACCTTTGTTTACACAGCCTTAGAGTTGGGAATGTTGAGGCAAAGGACAGGGAAGCAATTCTTTCCTCACCATATGTGTGAGAAGGTAGGTGATCCCAGACATGCTACAACTAATTGATTTATCTAGTCAAGCACTGCTTTCTCCTAGTGAAACATGGCCAAGCTACTGAATGACCTGTTAGGTTGAACCTAGATGTAAAAGAAAATAAATATTTGTTAGTAATTAGAATGTACAAAGTATGACTCTAGGAAAATTGCAAGTTGTTGAAAAATAAAATAGAAAACATGGAGATTGACTGTAGGCTGAAATCAACTAGCCTTGGCCATTTTGAATCAGATCATTCTATTATCAGACAAAGAGCAGGAAAAGAATCGCCTTTGTACTCCCATAGACTGGCAGTCTCAGACTCTACTCTATCTTATCAGGTGGCTATGTATTAAAATTACCTCAATGGAAGTGCATTTGGATTTTTGGAGGTACCCAGTACTCAGCAAGGGGAAAGAGAGGAACAATGGAAGACACTGGGAGCACATTTCCTTTATCATTTTTTCATGGATTTATATACATCTGAAGTATTTCATACATTGCCATATTATTTTTAATTAGTTTATAGGGGGGCTTTTACAACTCTTATCACAATTCAGACATACTTCAATTGTGTAAAGCACATTTGCACATCCCTTGCCCTCAAATAGCTCCCCAGTACAAAGGAAGGTGGAGGGCAGAGATGACTCATTTCCTTATCAGTAGTTTTCCAGAACAGGAGGAGGTGCACGTGACAGATAGGAGCTAGAGGGCTCTCAATCAGAGGGAGAGAAGGGCCCTGCTGGCGTTGGGCTTTTGGATATCTGGGAGGGTGGTCTCAACAGCCTAGCACACTTTAAATCTTAAGCCTGCAGACCTCGGATCCTTAGGCTGATTCTACACTCCAGATCATCAAACCAAGACTTCTTTGGCTGAACGTCACATGCGTACTTCCCTGTTCATGCCCAGGCAAGACCTAGCCGCACAGGGAGTATGATTAGGTTCATGATGGGACCTCAGAAATAGGGCTGGACCAGGGATTGCTTAGTTCATAACCTGGTGATAGAGACCAGCCAATAAATCACATCTGATAAAACCCTCTAGACAGACTTCGGACACATCAGAGCAACAAAAGGGTGTGGGTGGAAACAGGCATCATATCCTCCACCCCATACCCCACAAGGATGAAGTTTACCCCTTGTTTCAGGCCTGATGACAGAGAAACAGCATGATCTCTGGGGTGCCTGAGCTTCACCTGTACAGGGGGGGGGGGTGTATTTTATAGAAAGCCAGCTAATGACAGAAGGTCTGCTATGAGTACTATACAAATCTTAATATTCCATACAACGATAGCTAGGTGCACTTCAGCATTCAATACCGAAATCCCTATTTAATCCACTCACTCGTTCATTTCAAACCTCATTCTTTACAGGAAGCCGATCTTCTGACTCTGCTCTGAATATAGTCCTTCCCTAAAAACTTTATTATGAGTGAGTGAGTACATTAGAGCTTACATTCTGAGTACCGTTTTCAAGAGGCGATGAATGACAGTGAAAACCTAAAGTCCATTTGTAGAGTTCCCATGTAGATTGTCTTCACTGAATTCCTTCTGATCAGTAACCAAGGGTGTGAATAAACTTTCCCTGAAATAGATTGTATTAGAAAGTGAATTATCTCCATCTCTCTCGATAGCCAGAGAAAGGAAGTCTCTTAGGGGCTTGCCTGAGTGTGTCCTTGATGGACAGTACTTAGGGCGGAATTGATATGAGTCACACCTTATCAGTCTTACCTTGACTGCCTTAGTTGGAAGGTCATTGGTCAATCTTATAAGTTTTTCTAATGTAAAGTACCTGTCCCAATCATGGTCCTCTTCCCACTTCCGTAGTTCTACCTCTGCCTCTAACTGAGATATATTGATCTGCCTCCAATCATGAATTGTGACATTTTCCTTTGTTCTATGTCTGACTGTGAATCCTTTATACCATGAAGAACTTGTAGTAATGGCCTCTCTTATTTGGATGACGCATGTGTGGTCTTTATCTCTCTTCCAAAACTACCAAACTCATTTCCATTGAGTTGGTTCTGCCTCATTGTGACTCTATAGGACAGAGTTGAACTGCCACTGCTGGTTCTGAGCCTGAAATTCATTTTAGGAATAGAAAGTTTCATCTTTCTCAAACAGAACAACTGGTGGTTTCAAAGTACTGACATTTCAGTTAGCAACCCAACATGTAAGCACTATGGCACCCGCAATTGGAGTCTCTTTTGTACTCTAAAACATGGAACAGAACCTGGGGGATGGGACTTGAAGTCTTGCACACCCTCATGGTAAAAATATAGTTTACTCTGTTGAAATGGCAAATTCAAGAGGGATGGCATTATATTTGCTCTCAAAAAGAACATTTCAATATCTATACTGAAGTGTAAGGCTGTCTGATAGAATAATATCTATATACATATAAGAAAATCCAATCAATCCAACTACAAATATAGAAACCACCACAAAACATGAAAGAAAATGAAAAATCCTACCAATCAGTCTGAAAATGATCAATACAAATAAAATGCTTTGATAATTACTGGTAATTACAATAAAAAAATGGAAGCAAACAGCAAAGAGCAATGGTTGGAAAACATGGTCTTGTAGATATAGATAAAGATGGAGATCACATGAGTGAATATTTTAAAACCAAAGACTTATTCATTGTGGGTATATTTTTTTAACCACACAAATGAGGACTATATATATGGAATCGCCCAATGGAATACACAGGAATCAAATTGACTGCATGTATGGGAAGAGACTATCAAGAAGCTCAATAACTTCATTCAAAACAAGGCCTGACGCCAACTGTGGAACACATGACCAGGTGCTCATATACAAGTTTATGTTGAAGTTAAAGAAAATCAAAACGTCTAGGAGAGCTAAATTACAACCTTAGGTATACTGCACATAAATTTAGAGAGCATCTCAAAAATAAAGTTAAAACATTAAATACTAATGGCAGAAGACTTGATGAGCTGTGGGACAACATCTAGAACATCATTATAAAGCAAGTAAAGAGTTATTAAAATGACAGGAAATAAAAGATCAAAGTGAATGTCAAAAGAAAGAGCAGACCCGAAACCTTGAAAGGGCAGCCCCAGAAAATAAAGTATTATAATCAAATATGCTAAGATATGGAGTTGGAAAATATGTTCAGCGTGTATCAACCTGAAAGAATGGAAGAAAAATTCAAATCTGGAATGTGACTACTGAAGACAAAGAACTGGTCAAAACTCAACCGCTTCAAGCGGTAGCATATGATGAAGAACAATGGTAGTGAAAGAAGAAGTCAAAGAGGCATTGAATGCATGAACCCAAAACAAGGTTCTACAACTTGATGGAATACCAACTGAAACGTTTCAGCAAGTTGATGCATCACGGGAAGTACTCCATGAGGTGTTCGTGAAATCTGGAAAACAGATACTTAGCCAACTGAACAGAGAGATCCCTCTTTGTGGTCATTTCCAAGGGAATGAGGAGATTATCTCTGCATATCTTTAACATTACATGAAAGTAAAGTTTTACGGAGGATTATTCAACTCCATTCTGGATTTAGAAGAGGGACATGTATCAAGGGATATCATTGCTGATGTCAGATGGATCTTAGCTGAAAGTAGAGACTGCCAGAAATATGTTTACTTGTTTTACTTGTTATGCAAAAGGTATTGGGTGGTGTGGATCATAACAAACTGGATAGCATTGGTTAAAACAGGACTCCAGAGCACTTCTTTGTGCTCATGTTGAATTTGGACGGGAACCAAGAGATAGTGGTTCAAACAGAGCCGGGGAATTCTGAGTTGTTTAAACTCAGCGAAGGTGTGGGTCAGGGTTGTATTTTTTCCTAGACTTCTTTAATCTGTATGCTGAGCAGATGAAATGGGAAGCTAGACTAGTTGAAGAGCTAGGCATAAAGTTTGGAGAAAAGCTTATAAGCAACCTGTGATATGCAGTTGACACAAACTTGCTGACAGAAAGCAAGGAGACGTTGATCATTTACTGATGAAGATCATTGACTACAGTCTTCAGTATGATTTTAACTCAACATAAAAAAACTAAAATCCTCACAAGTATTCCAATAGATAACATCATGATAAATGGAGAGAAGATTGACATTGTCAAGGATTTCATCTTGCCTTATTCACAACCAATGCGCATGGAAGCAGCAGTCAAGAAATCAAAAGCTATATTGCTTTGGGCAAATATGTTGTACAAGGCCACTTTACAGAGTTGACGAGGAAGAATGTCGCTTTCAAGACTTAATAGTGCCTGATCCAAGTCATGGTACTTTCAGTGTCCTTATGTGCATGTGAAAATTGGACAATGAATAAAGAAAGGTGAAGAAAAATCAATGCATTTGAAAATTTAATGCCAATTAAGAATAACGTAAGTACAAATGTATCTACCTATGAAGAAGTAAAGCAAGAATGTTTCTTGAAAGAGGGGTTAGTGAGAATTCCGACCATATAGCCTGGATATGTTAAAAGGTGAGATGAATCCCAGGAGGTCATCATGGTGGAGTGGAGGGGCAGTGAAAAAGAGGAAGGTCCTCGGGGATTGATATACTTGCTGCGGCAGAGAACTCTAAACAGTTGGGTGGTTGGCACAATAAAAGGCTACTGTGTGCAGCCTGATGTTCTGTTGTGCTATCAGTTCAAACCAACTTGATGGTACTATCAAGATTGGTGATTATATAAACATTTGCTAAGAGGTCCTGTCGTCTATTCAAAGAAAGGGACCATTCATAATTAAGGTTTGGAGAAGTTTATCTTTGATCTCAGTAGGGTTATTATTAGCTGGAATTGATTCAAGGGCATTAGATTTCAATCTTTTTGATTTTATATTTGGTAATTTTCCATCGCCACCCCAGATTTCAAAGGAAATAATATTTTTATTTGGAATGGATATTAAATTTTAGGGCAAGTTATTAGTCTGTCTAAGCTGGGGAAAAATAATCAGTTGATTTTCCTGGTAGTTAGTCATCTCTAATATGCCCCCAAAATTGTTTAATATAGCTTTTAATAAAGAATACAATATATTGTTGATAATATTTTAGTCTGTACTACTTAATAATAACTATGTATATTTTAGGAACAACTCATTATTCATTATGAAAAACATAACATGAATGGCAATAAGGATTGGCCTTCTCTAATTCCTCATCGCAAAGAATTGAAATTTCTAGTCTGATAAAACAGGGGGATTTTTTATGATCATATTCTCTTCTTTGTCTGAGTGTCTCAGGTATGTCTAGCTTAAAAGTTTACTATGTATCAATTCCCACAACAATTAAGTAGAATTACAAGCCTTTCTTTACAATGGCTGAAAATCCATGTGTCAGTACAGTTGTATTTGCATCATAATCATTCCTATTGTTCTTAAATTATAGGTACTAATTTGTTAACTTTTGGAATTTTAATTTTCTATAATGTGTTCTCACAAATAAAAGATTAGTTTTATAGCTGCTGATGGTCTTATAAAGGGCAGTCTGTGTTCGTTTTGTTCCACGGTGATCCTCTAAATATATCTTACTATCTTCATTATCACACCTAGGGTCTTTCCTTTAGGTGTGTGCATTCTTGAAGACAAAGCTCAGGAATCATTCCTGAATGCTTCCATCTTCCCCATTTAATTGAGAGCTGAGTCATGTTTATTCTATTTTCTAAACAGTTTCTATACTTATCTCTTTCTATTTTTCTTTTACCCTAATTCACATTCTTTTCAAAGCTCAATTGGACTTTATGCTATCAGTTTGACTACTTCAGGGTATGATCAGAGTGAACTTGAAACTAGCAAATCTACAAGTTTTATTCCTCTGCTTTGAAAATTTGTGGGTTCCAATTGTCTCCTTATTTCTATAATCTAGGAATGGCCTGAGGGAAGTATCTGCCCACTTCTGACCACGTTAGGGGGAAGTAGAATCAAATGTATTAGCCCACACCCATTCTTATAAGGTCATCCAGGTCTCCATGTCCCAACCGTCTTTATCAATGCTGACATCAACCCATTCTTCCATGATACTTTTTGTTTCTTGGAGTATTTGCTAAGCATACAGATTGAATCAGTGTTGAAAAAGCATACATCCGTGACACACACCTTTCTTGATTTTAAATCATGCAGTAGTTCCTTGTTCTGTTTGAATCACTGCCTTCCAGTCTGTGTACGGGTTACTCGTGAGTACAATGAAGTGTTCTGGAACTCCCATTCTTTTCAATGTTATCCAATGTTTGTTACAATCCTTAGAGTCAAATGTCTTTGGATAATCAATAAAACACAAGTAAAAATGTCTGGGTATTCTCTGCTTTCAAAAACGATCCACATGAAGAGAGTTCCATCTGAAGGCATCTCTCATGCCATGTCCTCTTCTTAATCCACTTTGAACTTTTAGCAACGCCTGATCACTGTAAGATGGTTGCTGTTCTTAAATTCTCATCAGCGGAATTGTGCTGGCATTTTGTGGGAGCTACATGATTTCATGTCAACTTGAGAAATAGAGTGAAGGGGTGGAGTGTAACCTGTCAATGAGGCTAAATGATGCCTGATGATGCATCCTGCTGGGTGTGACCTTCTCATGAGGATTCTGGAAACTTCCTCGCTTTCTCCCTGGAGGAGGGCCGCACACTCTCCCTGCTTCACCTTCCTGTTGACAAGCCACATGGAGTCATGCTGATGGCAACCCGAGCCCTGGAGAGGTGTCTACCATCACTGGATTGTCAAGATTTGGCACCCACTGGCCTGTGATTTTCCTGCCTTTTGTATCATTGCATGAGCTGCATGAGTCTGAAGGGAGATGTCTGGATTGGTTTTGGATGTATGGGCTAATATCAGATCTATGGACTTGATTTGTTCTGGGCTGGGATGTTTCTTGCTATATAGTTTCTCTCTTTGTTATAGAGCTCTATTTTATACACAGTTGAGTGTTCCTAGCTTTGTTTCTGTAGTCAACCCGGCCAAATACACATGTGATATCGACAGTAGTGTTTGATGATATTTACATGTGGAGAGTATCTAATTAAGGAGAGTGGCAGATTACAATTCAGGCTTAGAAATGCTCACGTTACGGTTTATGTGGTCAAAAGGGAGCAACACTTCTCATCCGTGTCTTCAAGCATATCTCCTGTTCCTCAGCTCTCAGTCATATGAGCAGTTCACCTGTTAGTGCTTCCAAGAAGGGGATGAAGGGCAACTATTTCCACCAGAAGTCTCTACTCAAAGGTGTCTGGCTCTAGTTCCATGGGTCCCCAAATCCACTTCCCTAATTAAGTGCTCGGAGGCACCCCATACTGGAAGCCAGCCTCCTGTCCAAAAGCATTCATCTTTCTCCGTGTGGAGAACAGGAAGCCTGTCACTTTTTCTCCTGCTCTTAGAAATGCTTCCTCAGCTATGCATCACCGCCTTCTGTCTCCTAGGGCTAGCGGTTCAGCACAAGGAATCTCAGATCCAGATGAAATGCTGCATTACTGGTTCTTCTTTCTTGGTGGCAGTGAGACCCCATGTTCCTGCTTCTGAGATGGCTCAGTTAAAATCTAACAAAATGGCAAATGTGACCAATCCCTTTGATTCATATACCTTATTTGCAAGTTTTCACATAGTAATTTGGTGAGAGTTAGAATGCTTACAGCTAGGTGTACCATATCAAGTAATTCACTGATTGCATCATATTTTTGTTGTTTCTTTCCCTTTCAATTCCAAAAGTTCACTGCCACGGAGTCTATTCTGTTTAATGGTGACCCTTCAGTGAATAGTAGAACTGCTTCTTATTGTTTCTGAGGCTGTACATTATCTACAGAAACATAAAGACTCATCTGGTGAGTTTGAAGTATCATCTTGCTTAGTAGCCCAATGCATAGCTCACTACGCCAGAAAAATCCCTGTATCTTGGTTTTCTAAAACAAAACACAACCTCATAACTATCAAGTTGATTTCTACTAATTGATATTACAAGGCTAGGTAGACCTACTGCTGTGAGTTTCTAAGACTAACTCTGGTTTTGAACTGCTGACTTTGTGGCTTGCAGCCCAATTTGTAACCACTATGCCAACAGGGCTCCTTTGAGGCTCTCAATGCTCTTCAGAAACACCTTCACAGCTTTCCACAAGGTCTGTACTGCTTGAAAGTCACAATTCAGATTTATAGAACAATGGATAATTTATAGTACATTATTTAAATGTTACCTCAGCTTACCTCTTCTGAGAAGCTTTTTCCTAACACTGCCAAACAAACAACATCCTTTATCTGAGCTGTCTGTCTGTGCTATCTATATAGGTCAAAGGATCATTAGACACTATATGCTTGTTATTTTTATTTACCTCTAGCAACAACCCTCTAATTCTAGAAGAAAAATTATGATATTGTAATGCAATGTGAAAAGAAAGACATAGAGTTTGAAAACCAAAAATAGGAAGAACAGGCTCAGCATTATCTTAACCTGGAAGAATAGAAACACACTCAAGTCTTGTCTTATAATATTTAAGATTCTGTGGGGAAAATATTGGATGATGCAGGAAACATCCAAGGAAGAGAGAAAGAATGCACAGTCACTGGATGAAAAGAACGAGTTCACCTTCGAGCAGTTTAGGAGGGAACATATGGTCAAGATCCAATGGTACTAATGGAAGAAGCTCAAATTGCACTGAGAACATTAACCAAAAGCACGGTCCAAGAGTTGATGGACTATCAATTGAAATGTGTCAACAAACAGATGAAGCACTGGAAGTACTCCCTCCTCTATGGCAAGACATTCGGAAGAGAGCTACCTGGACAACTGATGGAAGAGACCCAAACTTGGACTGATCCAGAAGAAGGGAGGCTCATGCAAATGTTCAAGTGGTGGAATAATGTCAGTGACATCACATGAAAATGCAATTTGGCTGAGGATCACTCAACAATGGCTGTAAGAGTATAGTGACAGGGAGGTAGCAGAGGTTCACTCCAGATTCAGAAGAGGACTTGCAACAAGGGATCTCATTGCCGATAGCAGGTGTTTCCTGGGTGAAAAGCAGAGATGACCAGAAAGATGTTTACTTGTGCTTTAGTTATGAGTTCTGTTGGTGCATTACGTTATGCATTGTGCTGTGATTCATACGATCAGCAATTCAAACCACCAGTCCCTCCACAAGAGAAAATTTTCTACTCCCTTAAGTGGTTACAGTATGAGAAATGCACAGGGGCAGTTCTACTCTGATAGGGTCACTAAGAGTTGGCATCAACTCAATGGCAATGAGTGAATGTGTTTTATTGACTATGCCAAGGCAATCAACTGTGTGGATCATACCAAACTATGGATAGTCTTGAGATTGATAGAAATGTCAAAACACCTGACTTTCCTCATGCAGAACTTTTACCTGGATCGAGAGGCAGTGTGAACAGAACAAGGGGATCCTGCATGGTTTAAAATTAGGAAAAGGTCCGGGTTGTACACTGTATGTACTCAATCTGTATGCTGAGAAAATCACGAGAGCAGCTGGATTATATGAAGATGAGTGCAGCATCAGAATGGGACGAAGGCTTATTGACAACCTGAGATATGCAGATGACACAGTCTTACTTGGGGAAAGTGAGGACCTGACACACTTGCTGATGAAGATCAAGGATTGCAGTCTACAGTATAGATGACAACTCAATGCAATGGAGTCCTGTATCCTCATAACTTTGCTAATAAGTAACATCATGATAAATGGAGAAAAGTTTGAAGTTGTTAAGAAGTTCATCTTGATTGAATTCACAATCAGTACTCATGGAAGCAACAGTGAAGAGATCATGCCACATATGACATTGGGTAAACCTGCTGCACAAGATCTTTTTAAGTGTTGAAAGCAAGGTTGTCACTTTGAGGACTAAGGTGTACCTAACCCAAGCCAAGGTATGTTCAATTGCCTCCTATGCATAGGAAAAGTTGGGAATTCGATATGGAATACCAAACAAGAACCTGCGCCTTTGAATCGTGTTGCTGGGGAAGAATATTAGAAGTACCACGGACTGCCAAAGGAACAAACAGACCTGTCTTGGAAAAAAGCACAACCAGAAAGATGGGGAGACATCCTCTTATGTAGTCTGGACATGTTTAAGGGGAAACCAGTCACCAAAGAAGGGCATCATGCTGGATAAAGCACAGGGCAGCAAACAGAGGCAGGCCCTCAACAAGACGGATAGGAATCATGGCTGCAGCAATGGGCTCGAATTTCAGAACAGTTGCAAGGATGATGCAGAGTCAATGTGACAGAAGCTAACAACAAACAATCTTACGTGGTGTTCATTGTTATGATTATTCGATAACGACTAGTAGAGAACGTAAGTATTTGCACAAAGTCATCTTGCTTCATCGTAGTATACAAATAATTTGACCTCAGTTATTTAGACTTTAAAATTCAGGGCATTATTCAACACTAATAAATCCATACATATGAAACCCTGATTTTTAAACACTGGTATTGCAATATATCAACCCTTAGCAATAGGATAGGGCAGAGTAAAACTGCCCCTGTGCATTTCTGAGACTGTAATTGTTTATGGGGGTAAAAAGTCCTACTTTCTCCTGCACAGTGGCTGGCAGTTTCAAACTGCTGACCTTGTGGTTAGCAGCTGAATGGGTAACTATTATACCACAAGGGCTCCTTATAGGGTCACTATATTGTAGTTATGAGTCGTAATCAACTCAAAGGCAATGGATGAATGAGTAAATGCTATATATAAACCACTTGTTTGTCACTTTGCTATACTATGATGACTTGCATGTTGCTGTGATACTACAAACTATGTCACCCAGTCTTTTAAACACCAGTAAGGTACTAAAGTTGTATAGGTTTTAGCAGAGCATCCATCAAAAGAATAGACTACAAGGAAGGAATAGCTGTCCATGTAGAAGGAATTTGCCAATGGAAATCAGTGGAACACTATCAGATGTATTTTTAGACTCTAGTCCCTTGGTTGAAAGGCGCTCAAAATCTGACCGAGGAAGTGCTGCCTTCTCAAAGTAGCTTTGACCATGAAGATGCAAATTGAGTAGATATTTTGGGACCTTCATTTGCTGATGAGGCAGACTCAAAATGAGAATAAACAACTCCAAGCATACATTAATAATCAGAGTATCATAGGTACAGAGTATGAATCTAGAAAAATTGGAAGTTGTCAAAAATTAAATGAAATGCATAAAGATTGATATCCTAGATATTATTGAACTGAAATGAACTTGTATTGACAACTTTGAACCAAATAATCATATGGCTTCCTATGTTGGGAAGAAATATACCAAGAGAAATGGCATTGCATTCACAAAAGAACATTTAAATATTTGTATGAAGTTCAATGCTGTCTGTGAAAAGATAACTATGCACCTATAAGGAATCCCAGTTAGAAAGTAATTTTTTTCAATATATCAACCACTAAAGTGAATGATAAAAAAAATGGGAGAATTCTATCAAATCATTCAGTCTAAAATTGATCAAACATGCAATCTATACTCATTGTTAGTTATTGAAAATTGTAATGCAAAAGTTGGAAACAAAGGGAAAGAAACAGTAGTTAGAAAATATGACCTTGGTGATAGAAATAAAACTAAAGATCATACAATGTAATGGAAAGACCAAGGAGTCCATTTCAAATGCCTTTTTAAATATAACAAACAGTAACTCTATGCCTGGACCTTGCCAAATGAGATGGAATACCCAGGAATCAACCTGACTACATCTGTGGGAAGACACTATGGAGAAGTTCAACTGCGACAACCAAAATGAGGCCAAAGCTAATGGTGGGACGGGACATCAGTTGCTCATAGGTAAATTCAGATTGAAGTTGAATAAAAAAATCCATGCTAAATTATTACTTTGGTTATATCCCACCTAAATATAGAACCCCACCCCAATAATAGCATCGTTGAGTACTAATCACCGAAGACCTAATGAGATGTGGGATAGTGTCAGGAACATCATACCTGAAGTAAGAAAGAGGCCTTTAAGACACAGGAAAGATAGAAAAGATCCAGGCAGATGTCAGAAGAGACTCTGAAAGATGCTCTTGAACACAGAGCAGCTAAAACAAATGGAAGAAATGACGACATAAAAGAACTGAAGAGAGAATTCCACAGGGCAGTTATAGAAGACAAATACATTCTAATGAAATGTGACGAGATGGAGAGTTAGAAAAAGAAACGGAAATCCCTCTTTAGTGTAACAAACCTTACTGTACATTAGAGTTCTAAAATTGGGGGGCTTCTTGCTTCCATTTTCTCTCTGCTTATTCTCTCTTCTTCCTTGTGCTTCCTACTAGCACTTCCCTCAGACTCCTGCATCTCTCACAACCTTCCGTTTATTTAGTGACTTGCATAAAACATGGCTTGTAAACTTAAAGGCCTGGCCACTCTCAATAAGACCACAAACTGGCCCGTCTACTATTGGTAATCCGAAGGTATTTCCCGTGCATAGTAAGTTACACCTCATCTTATCTGCATGGTATATTGATACCAGGATTATACCAGTCACATGCCAGTCACACACACATCTAGACTCAGACAAAGGATGTCTTGCTATAAAAATTGGGCAAAGGTAATTTTTCAGGCCTCCGGGAGGAAATTTCTCAAAGTGGTTTTCCCCCCAAAACTACAAAGAAAAAGGTTTCAGAAGGAAATTCATTTCACCACAGCAATCTACATATGACACAACAAGACACTGCTTGGTCCTGCACAATTCTGATGTTAGAATGTTTCAGTCTATTGTTTTTGCTATTATGTCAATCCATCTTCGGGTGTTTTTCCCTCTTTTCAAATATTTTACACATAGTCAAAGAGCATGTGAATGGGGCAAGGTTGGGCCATATTTCATTCTCTTTTACATGTTTGCCATGCATCAGAACCAACTTAATGGTAACTGGTGACAAAAAATCGTTTACCAAACACGGTGCCCTCTTTCTCGAGATTAGTGTTTCCCATTTATTCTTCCAAAATTTGTTTGCTGTATTTTGTCAAACCATGCTATGTAAACATGATCTATCCATTGCGAACACCATGATTGAAATGCATTAATTTTCCTTCTGCCTTTATTTTCCAACATTTCAATGCATCTCAAATAACTGAAGAGAACATGTCTTGGACCTGGAGGTTTTCAGTTATCATGTTGGCATCTTTGCTTTTTGAGATTTAAAGAGAGTTTTCCTGCAGATTTATAGACTGGAATGAGTATACGGTTTGATTTTCATTTCAGGCTGCTACTTTCTTAGCTGTGGATTATTGATCCAAGTAGAATGAAATAATTGATCATTGTACTGTATTACCCATTATGAGAATTTTCATTTATTCATGTTTAGACATAATTGATACTGAAGATTGCATTTCTTGATCATCATTAGTGACTAGTTCTGGTAGTCTTCATTTGCATCAAGCAAGATTGTGTCCTCTACCTATGGCAAGTTGTTAATGAGTCCTCCTTCAATTTTGATACTAAATTCTCCTTCAGTTCATTTGTTTGGACTCTGTTCAGTATGCTGGTTGAATAATTAAGATGGAAGAATGCATCCTTGTCATAGAAATTTTCAACGCTAAGCCAGGGAGTGCAGCCTTGTTATCTTCTAGCCAGTATATTTTCGTTCAGGTTCAAGCTTCATATGAGCACAATTAAATGTTCTAGAAATCCCACTGTTGATAATATTTTCCATATTTTGTTATGATCAGCACAGCTGACTGTCTTCACACCGTCAATAAAACACAAGTAAACATCTGCCGGGTATTTAGTACTTTTGGCAAAGATTCATTTGAAATCAGCAAAAATAAGCCCTTATCCACATACTCTTTTAAATGCAGCTTGAACATTTCCCTAGCAATGCTTTGGCAACGGATGACTGCAGTTGGTTTTTAATCATCTTCAAGGGATTTTTTCATGCATATAGGATATTAATTATACTGTTTATTAATTTCTACATTATTATTGGATAATATGTAATGTTGAGGTAGTTAGTTTATTGTGCCAACCTGGTTGATAAACACATGTAGGGTTAATTGAAGTGCAGAGAGATAAATGGCTCCATGAGCCTCATCATTCTAGTTCTCACGTCTCTTTCTTTCTGATGGTCGGACCAGGGTGAAGCTGCCTTAGGCAGTTCCCTGCTTCAGTTGGCAAGGATCACTTCCTGAAAGACATCCCTAAGGAGAAGCCGAATGGACCTACCCTAAAGCAGCCCTGGGTGCTGGAGCAACCATATGGAGACCCCTGCCAGTGCTGAGATGCTTACACATTCACTGACTCAGCTTTCCTCCTGCAGTCGACATCATTGCGTCTGTTTTATGAGATGGAGGAGCACTTTGTGGATTGGTGTTGGACATATATGGGTTAATGGATTAATGTTGGACTTGTGGGTTTGGGCAGTACTGGGTTGGGACATTTCCTTTATGCGCACAAAACCTTTATATAAGACTCTCTCTTATAGGTGAGTTTCTGTGGATTTGTTTCTCTAAAGTACCCAGACTAACACAGATGTGGATACATGTATACTGCATATCTTTACAGTTGGGTGTCCAGATAGCTTCTTACATATTTATTGGCATAAACAAAGAAATACTTCCAGTATTTCATATTTTTGTTGAAGTATCTTAATTGGTAAACTATATTAGCACCCTGAAAATTCCTTGTTTTTCAATACTCTAAAGAAGTCTCACACAGCAGATTTATCTAACACAATGTATCTTTTGATGTCTTGACTGCTGTTTTGATTATGGCTATAACCAAGACAAATTCTTAACTTCATTTTTTCCCTCCATTTTTTTTTTGAGTTTACCTATTAGTCCAGTTGTGGGGTTTGGAGATTCTTTACATTGAGTTGTAATCCAAGTTGAAGGCTGTGATGTTTGCTCTTCATCAGTAAGTACTTCAAGTCCTTTTCAATTTCCACAAACAAGGTTTCAGCACTGGCATATCTCAGGTTGTTAATAAGCCTTCCTCCAATCCTGATGCTGCATTCTTCTTTATATTAACCAGTTCCTCTGATCATTTGTTCAGCATACAGATTGAATTAGTATGTCAGGAAGAGAGGATGGGAAAGGGGGGCGGGGGAGTTGATAGCAATGATGATGGTATAACCCCACTCAAGGGGAACAAATAACAGAGTTGTACATGGACTAATCCATTGGATGGTGCAATATATGGCAATAATAATAATATATGGTATAATAATAGGGTTCCTGGGGGTAGAGTGGGGATAAAAGGGAGCTGATATCAAAGTTCAAGAAGAAAGAAAATGTTTTGAAACAGATGATGACAGCTAATGTACAATTATGGTTGATCAAACTGAATTATGGATATTTTTATAATATCTGTAAGCACTCCAAATAAAATGATAAAAAAAGAAAGAAAATATGTGGCAAAAGATTCCTTTAAAGTCATGAAAAGCAACAATATTCAATTTGAGGAATAAGGTGTGCCTGACCCAAGCCACGGCATTTTCAATTGTTCATGTACGAATGGAATGACAATGAGTAAGGAAATTAGAATTGGTGCCTTCAAACTGTAGTTTTGGCAATGATTATTGACTACACTATAAAGTACTAGAAGAATAAACAAATCTGTCTTTAAAAAAGTACAGTCATAATGTTTCTTAGAAGTAAGGCTCAGAAGACTTTATCTTGAGTCCTTTGGGGATGTTATTAGGAAGAATGCCCTCAGGTAAGGTAACGTAGAAGGGCATTGAATAAGAGGAAGATGCTCAGTGAAGTGGGGTGACCACGTGGCTGCAACAAATATGGCCATACTTGTGAAAGTGGCACAGGACTGGCCATGGTTTCATTCTTTTGTACATAGGCTCGCTATGTGTCAAAACCTACTTGAAGACCTCAAACAACAGCACAGTGATGGAAGTATGAGATGCTCTTTCAAAATTGCATTCACTCTACAAATAGCAGAAACGTACATGAGTAACTCCCATTCTCAACTTTTCTGGTAATGTATCTCTACTTGAGAGATACAGCGAATCAAAAAGGAGACAGTTCACTGATAGTCCAAACTACTTCAAAGTTCAAATCCACTAGTCCTTTTACAGAACGATGAGACTTTCCACTCCTGCGAGGATTAGCAACTTTGAAGACCCAAAGGGGCCGTTCCTCTCTGCTCTTTGGGGTCACTATGAGACAGAATTGACTCTATGGCAATGGGTTTGGCTCGGCCCTGGGTCTTGTCACTTCACTTCATTGGCTTTTATGTATGTACTGCGATCTCACACTCCATTAAACATACAGAACTGTTGGTTAATTAATTTTGTGATGCTTTCTTGCATTTCTTGCCAAATTCAGGACTATGTATAATCTAGTAGTTTTTTGCAAGCTCAAAATTTAATACAATAATCTACATTGCCTATCTTTTAATTGATAGATTCACTTAATTTGTCCATTATATATATTTAAAGATATGAAAGTACAGAGAAAAAATCTTCTTTTTTATAGTACTCAGAGATCCAGTTATATAAAGAGGATTGTAGCACAATTTTAATTCTTCATAAATTGTATGTTAAAACAATAAACATCGTGACATGATGAAATGTTTTCCTTTTCAATATTGTTTATGAGAACACTGCTCAAAGTCAACGATAAAGACATCCTGAATAGTTTTTAATAGTTCACTTGGGAAAATGTAAACTATTTTGTATAGTCTTTTCAATATGTAAATTTAAAAAATCTAAGCATAAGTCATTGTTCTTGGGTTACTTGGAATTTAAAGCATGGTTCATTTGATTTTAGGTAATATGAAACTGAGGTTTTGTAAGAATAAGGGGAAGAAGAAGATGAGGGGAAGTAATTGTCAAAGTATCATCCCTCATAAGCTATTGAAAATTAGATGGATTTTTAAATGTTTTGATTACTCTATCCATTAAGTTGAAACATTAACCTCTTTCTGAAACATCAGTGAAGAGAGTAAACTTGGTCATATTACATAATGGGTGTGTTTATATGTGAGAGGAGCCACCGTGACCGAGGAGAATGACAGCATTTCCCGTCAAACAGATGGTCACAGTGGGCATGAAGACAGCTACTGAAAATCTAGTGTTAACAGCGTTGTGGTGGTGATAACATTACATCCAACAATTGTTTCTCAAATACATAAAAACTTATATACCATCTTACAATTCTGCTTTTCCTTTCCTCTACGATGAGATGCTCCCGTCTCCTTGTTTATGTTTGTCTCTTGTAGTCATCTTACTACATTCTGCTTAAAGAGACACCTGGAAAACATTTCTATTAATGCACTCTTCATTATAATTTACATATTGTGTCTGCTGTTTAATAAAATACAGGTTATATCATTCTGCTGCTTTCTTTTATTAACATTTTTGTAGCTAAACTATATAGTCCAAAATATTTTTAAGGACTACATTTTTATAACCATGTAATATTTTTGGTTCACTGAAAATTAGTTTATCACTTTAAACTAGTCATTCAAGTTACCCTACTGTGATGTTGACCCAAGTAATGAAACAAGTTATTTTGAAGTAACTATTTTATATTTATTAAATGTATTTAAATGTTGCCTTAGCGTAGTAGCCTTTCCTACTTCTCTTGGTTTTGTTTGTTTAAGCTAAGTTATATTACCAAAAGACTTATCCAAACAAACAGCTTATTAAAGCCACAATAAATGAAAAAAAGTAAAAAATAAAATCCCTACAAAATCCTAGAAATCTTTTTTTTTGAACAAAACCACAAAGTATCTCATGCTATGGATGGGCCTGGAAAGCATTGTACTGAGTAAAATTAGCCAGTCATGAAAGGTCTCAAATATGAGACCATTGTTAAAAGGTGGGGGAAAAAATAAGGCAAAGACGTTCATACTAAAGGGAATAGTTTGGAACTTTACAAAGTATGGTTCATAGGGGTTGACTTAAGTGGATGGTGATCCATCAGGGCTTAAGGAAATCAGGAAGCAGGGGAGAGGTAAACTGGTGGGAGGCTGAGACTGGCTAAGTCGTTTATACTGTGGATTACAAAGTTAATTATCTGTCATGTAATTCCCCACCTAAGTTACAATAATAATACAATAAAATACTATTGTTTATTGATATACTCTTCAGTTAGGTGCTGTGTTAGTCCGGGTTGACTAAGAAACAAATCCAGAGACACATGTGTGTAAGAAAGAGCTTTATAGCAAAGAGAAATGATATATTGAGAAAATATCCCAGCCCAGCCCAGATCAAGTTCATTGCTCTGATAGTCACACATATGTCTGATACTAATCCATAAATTCCTTTCAGACTCACATAGTCACTCACAATCATGCGGAATGCAGGAAGCTCAGAGGCAAGTGGCTGAAAAGTCTTTGGGATCCAGAAGCAGTGGAAGCATCTCCATGTGGCTCCTCCAGCTCCAGGGCTCTGGCTGCCATTAGGGCTCTGGCTCCATGTGGCTTGTCGAAAGGAAGGTAGATGAGAGAGAGTGTGTGGTCTGCCTCCCAAGAGAAAAAGAAGTTCCCAGAATCTTCAGGAGAGGCCACATCCACACAGAGGCACCATTGGCTATGACCTGATTGACAGGCTTGACTCCACCCCTTCACTCACAATACCATTTGCTTTGAGAGTGTGTAACCACTGGTGCATACATATTCATCCCCCCTCAATGGTTTTATGGGAATAGAAAGTCAGGTCTTTTTCCTGCAGAGTGGCTAGTGGGCTCAAACTGCTGACCTTGTGGTTTGCAGTCCAACATGTAACTACTACACCAGGATAACTCCAACAGTTTTATTTCCACATAATTCACACATCATAAATCTAATAGTTCAATCATATCAAGGGGTGTTGTAGTCACCACCACATCAATCGTAGAGCATCACCCACTGGTTAAATCATCTTTAAAATGAGTTGTTCAATCACAATCAGTTCTAGTGCTCCCTCCACCCTTCTACCTTTATTATTTACTCCGGAAGTTTCCTTTCCTGCCCTATTGCCACCCCCAACCTGCATTCCCTATAACCCCTTGTATCAGTTATTCTCACTATACATCCACAGGTACATACACTTTAATGGTGGTGTTTCCATCTCTAGAATCCTTCCTCAAGGAGTTATGCACACGTTGGTTTACATCACACCAAAACAGCAGTTTGGTGAAACTTGTGGAACTCAATATGTGTTCTTAAAATATTCTTTGAGTTTGGGGAGCAAAAAAAAAGTCTGTAGGGAAATATCAGTGCTGGAAAGTGACTATGGTAAGTTTTCCCAAGGAATTCTTATGCAACAGATCCTGCTACCCTTACAGAATGAAGAGGTGCATGATGGAGAAGGAAAGCAATTCCTTTATGTAATATTCATATCCTTTTCTCACTAGAACAGTTTTCAACTTTCTTAAAACTTTTTGTAACTAGCTCTGTGTCTTTCAAGAAAATTACCTGGAAGATCCCTTTATAATATTAAAACAACAACAGAAAAACCCAACAATCTCTGAAACCTTCTGATCTAACAATTGCTAAGTTGTCTCAGCATCTCCACTTGGCATGCATTGTTTTGATTGGACCTTTTTATTGAAGGCACTCCACCAAGACTAAGATAAGTATATTTCTGAGAGAACTTATCGTCAGCCATCAACTGCCAAGAGAGACATGTTTAAACACATTTTGTTTGGAATAACCGATACAGATCTGAACTAAAACTCCAGTAGCATAAAAAAATTGAAGGAGTAGCAATACTTTTGGACATACCATAATATAATATTCAGGACTTTTTGTGCTCTTCTAAGAATTAAATTTTTATAGAAAGTTGTCATGTGTTGAAGCGATGTGACTTGTAATATTTGTTTGTTCAAGGTCTTTGATCTACAGGCATAGGGGGCTATATGCTGAGCAGCTAACCATTTACAAACCTGTCTTAGCTTTCACTCCCAGGAGATGCAAACGGGTTGCTTCCAGACACCTAGGTGGAAGATTGGTGGTTTGACTCTATCTACCCAGTGCCATCACACAGAAGACCTAACAATGTGACTGTAAACATTACCACTAAGAAAATTGTAAGGTGCTTAGTTCTACTCCATAACATCAGACATTGCCCTGAGTTTAACTTTACCTGCCAGTACAGAGTATATTTTAATTTTTATTCATGGTACAGTTTAATCATGGCTCTTATGTAAATGAGTAAAGCAATGAGTTTCTTCAACATAACCTCACTTAAAATGTAATCTGAATTTGTTGGATTATTGTCAAAAGCTGTCAGTAAAGTTTTGAGAGAGAAAACGTAATAGGAGATACCAGTGTTATTTAGATCACTAAGCACTAAAATTTCTAACCTTCTTATTGCTTCCTGATTGCTAATGGCTACTATGAGAGAAACTCATGCCTTAATAGTTAGATGTTGCTGGAGAATGTGCTCACTCATTTATTAAAGATCTAAATCTCAAGAACAATATAATATCTAGAAAGCAGCTTTAAGTTTTAACAATTGAAATGGACCACTATATAAACATTTAGCCAATATTTAGAACATTTAATATATGCTCATGCTGGTAATGCCACACAGCTATCTAATCCTGCCAGGCATTAATCAAGTATGCTCAGCCACCCTCAAGGACCACCTGTCTTCAGCCTAGATGAGAAGTTGACCTTTTCAATAAAGACAGCATCTGTTTCAAAAGAAGAAGCTTCTCTTGAAGATTAAAGGTCTTCAGGTTTCAGGGATTCTTTGATTTCTCAGCTGGTGGGGATTAAAGCATATAGAGATTCCATACTAGAAATCTTTAGATAAGTGGCATGACTTTGTCTTTAAAATTTAATTCTTAAAGAATTATATATTCTATTGGGTTAGGAAACATATCCTTAGTTTTAGCACATTATTTCTAGTAGTCAGTACAAAATTTTAACACACTTTTTCTAGCATTTACTATAATACAGAGAGATAAATAAATGCAGGTAAGAAATATTATTTTTATAATATGATTCCTTTGTTTAATTGAATAAGTTTCCTATGACAGAAACAGTTTAATTATCCTCTTATCTAATTCAATGCTTGAAATAATTTCATAAGTTGGATAGTATTAGTCTTAGAGACAAAGAAGTATAATAGGTTTATAGGGAGTAAACAATTGCCTAAAGTCACACTGGCAGTAACTGTCAGAGAAAGGTTTTGAACCAGTTGTCCTGGAAGCCCAGACAGAAGCTATTACCACAACTTACTGTAGTGCTTCCTTCAGTGTTTGCTCAGATGCTAATCTAAGAAATTAAAATTTCTAAAAATCATGTTCTATTTGGATCAATAGTTAATGACCATGAATGTAGGTGTGACGAAATCAAGCAACACGTTACATTGGGAAAGTTTGCAGCAAAACACTTCTTTATAAATATTGAAAACAATGATGGTGACTAAGGTGCTCCTGAACTAAGCTGTGATCTTTCGAGCACCTTTTCGATCACACAAGGGGCAAAAAGAGGGCTTTCTGCTCCTATATAGTTACAGTCTCAGAAACCCACAGGAGTGGTTCTATTCTGTCTTGAAGGGTCACTCGAGTCAGAAGTGCATCATTGGTATATGTTCACAGTAGCTGAAGAAGAAGAAAAAAAATGAAGTCCAAAGACGAATGAATACATTCCAATTGTGATGTTGGTAAAGAATAGCCAATGCCCCATCACCTGTCTTGCAGAGGGTACAGCCAGAACACTTCTTAGGTGTCATGAAGGCAAGACTTTGCCCCCACGTATTTTAGACACATTTTTAAAAGGGCTGAATCATTGGGGAAAGATACTATGCTTGGTGAAGCGAGAATCTGTGATTAAAAGGGAGACCTATAATGAGATGAATTTAAGCAATGGCTACTACAGTCGAGTTTAAACATGGTGCAGATCATGAGTATGGCACAGATCATGAGTATGGCATACGGCCAGGACACAGTTCATTCTGTTCAGCACTGTGACCGTAAGTCTGATCTACATAGATGACACCAAACAGCAGGTAACTGAAAGTTTTAATGTCCAAGTCCCCTCAGCAGCATTACAGAACAAAGGTCCTGGTGGCCTGCCTTCATCAGACTTCGGTCATTGAAAACCTCATGGAAGAGAGTCCTACTCTTAAACATATGAAGTTTTAATGAGTCAGAGTCTACGGAATGGCTAAGCTTTCTTGTTGTGTTACTATAGTACTGTCTTCAGTATTTTCCCATTAATTCTAGAAGCTGTTCATATTTTCAGAATATTATGCTGAATGGGATTATTCTTTCTATTTTGCCTTTCCATTTCTCTTCCCCCTTTCCACTCATTTTATATTGATGTACATGTACAGGTTTATGTATTTTTACTGTTACATAGGATTCCAATACAGGGATTTTCTGAGCTTAGTTTCCAAGTTTCCTTTAAATGGATATTTTAACTCTTTACATTTTTTCTTGCCAATAAACATGAATGCTGCAAGGAACAATCATGCGTACATTTTCTTATGCATTATGTGAAAGCTTTATAAGAATATATGTTTACATATGAAAAGGCAGGTCGTAGTTATCTTGCCAACTAAAGGTGCGTACTAGCTAAATGTCTTATTAGTTGTGCTATTAGTCTCAATGTTGGTGGTTCAAACTCAATAAAGCCTACTTCCAAGACAAGTCAGGTGCTTTGATTTCAAAAGACCATAATCTTAAAAATTCTATGCAGCAGTTCTATTTTGCACACATGGGAAACGCCATGAGTCGACATCTTCTAGTAACTGCCAAGCACTTCATGGCATGGATTAATCTGGAAAATATTATGCTGAGTGAATTTAGTTGATCACAAAAAGGACATAGCAAGATGAAGATGTTATTACCAAAGAAAATAGACTTTGGAGGTTACCAAGGCTATAAAGGCAGAGGAGGGAAAAGAAAGCAACAGGCTAAAAGGTTGACATCGGTGAAAAGTGAAAAGGTTCTTCACTTGGGTGATGGAGAAGATTGTAATCCACCACAGGGTAGAGGATGGGAAAAAAAACCAAGACGGTGAGAGTAGATGGTAGGGTAAACTATTGGGGATTTAGTAATAAGGTTAAACTTATTATTATAAGAATACAATGTTGAAGATTTGATATGTAAAACGCCAATCTAATTCACAATTTAGAGTTGTTTTTTTAAAGATCTAGAGGATAATTAACGATAAAATGGAAGGTAAAGCATGATGATATTTAATTTTCATTAGAGTTTGCCATTGTATATTAGTAAATGGTTTTGTTATTAGCATTTTCTAATTTTTACCATTTGTTACTTTTTGCACACTGAATGATATTCTCCCTACAATTACTTCGTTGGCACATGTTGTTCAAATCAGAGTATTTACCATGTTTACAAATAGCCTTGCCCTAAGACAGAGTGCCTTGTAAAGTTGATTAATGCAGATCGGGTTAGCTTAAAATTTAGCACCCTATCATTTGTTTTTCCTTTTGATCCATCGTAATTTGTTGCAGCTTTAATTATTTTCTGCTTTATTTTGGATTTTTGTTTTTTGTTGATGGCTTTTTGTTTGTTTGTTTTGTTGAAATCAATCCATGTTTCGTGGTAACTCTAGAGAGTTAGTAACTAGATTATTAATATCTTACAGTCCAGGCAGGGGTGATTATGGTACAACTCTTCAATATATTTAAAAAATTGGATTATATGGTATGTGAATTACATGTCAATAAACTGTTAATATTTTCAAAAATGAATAAACAAATGGTTTTTTTCCAGCTTGTGTCTTGAGTTACCAGTTTTTAATGGTATCTTTTTTGATTAGTGGTTGTATGTAAATAGAGTCAAAATGTCATTTGTATTTTTTATGAACTATGTCTTTTTTATTCAATTTAAGAAATCCTATTTTAAATTTTGGACAGATATTTATAACTTTTTGAGTATAGATTTAGAAACTTTATTCCAAAGGTTTTAAAATTTATATCTCTTATATTTTTCTTTTATTCAACTGGATTTCATGTGTGTATGTTTGTGTGTGTGTGTGTGTGTGTGTGTGTGTTTGGTATGAGTTCAGAGTCTGATTTCCATTTTTAAACATAAGTTTCTTACAGAGAAACTAGATTATATGAAGAAGAATAAGGTGTCAGGATTGGAGGAAGGCTTATTAAAAACCTTGGATATGCAGGTGACACACCTTGCTTGCTGAAAGTGAGGAGGATTTGAAGCAATTGCTAATGTAGATCAAGGACTGCAGCCTTCCATATAGATTAAAATTAAATTTAAGGAAAACCAAAATCCTCACAACTGTACCTGTAGGTAGCATCCTGGTAAAGAGAGAAAAAAATATAATTGTCAAGGATTTCCTTTTAGTTGGATCCACAAGCAATGCTCCTGGAAGCAGCAGTCAAGAGAGCAATGCACTGCATTGTGTAAATCTACTGCACAAGACCTCCTTAAAGTGTTGAAATGCAACGGTGTTACTTTGAGGACTAAGGTGCACCTGATTCAAGCCATGGTGTTTTCAGGTTGCTTCATATGCACTTGAAAGTTTGGCCTTGACTAAGGAGGACTGAAGAAGAATCGATGCATTTGAATTATGGTGCTGGTAGAGAATATTGAAGGTACCATGGCCAAATGAGACAAGGCTGAGGCTACTGTGTCTCATGTACTTCAGACATATTTTTAGGAAAATCAGTCCCATTGTTCTTGGAAAAGTAGTGGGGCAGAGAAAAAGAGGAAGACCTTTAGCAAGATGGATGGCCTCAGTGGCTGCTACAAAGGACTCAAGCATACAACTATTGTGAGGACGGGGCAGGACTGGGCAGGACACGGCACTCTGTGGTACATAGGATTGTTATGAGTCGGAGCAATGACCCACACAACAAAAGCTGTCTAAACCAACTTTCCAAACTTAGAGAACACTTTGACCCTAAGATCTCCTTCGTCCCTCTCTTCTTCTTCTTCTCTTTCTCCTCCTCCTCCTCCTCCTTCCTCCTCCTCCTCCTTCTTCTTCTCTCTCTCTCTCTCTCTCTCTCTCTCTCTCTCTCTCTCTCTCTCCCCGCCCCCTCCAGAGTCACATGTGACAGGCAGATCTGCACTTCAAGGTGAGGGTTGCCGTGACTCATAAAGACATTCCTAAAATTGGCAATGTTCTTACGTTAGTCATAGATAAAGTACTGTCACCCCCGAGAAAGGTTCTCACATCCTCCGATCTGAGCTACAGCTCTGCATGGCTATTAGACAAAGTCATTTAAGCTCTCTGAGGTTTAGTTTTTTAACTCAAATATGAGACTTGAGCTAATGGGCCTTTCCTTCCTGTTTGCTCACAAAAAGTATGCTATGTTTGAGTCAGAATCAACTCAGCAATAATGATCTTGTGCTTTTGTTTGTTTGCGATTTTGTATTAGAGTCACGTATCTGGAAAGGCTAGGGCCTTGCATTACAGCATCGTCCTCTGTATTAGATGGAGACCGGTCTAGAGAGACAAATCCAGTGTCATTCATATATGAAGAAGGAAGAGTTTTATATTGGAGTGATTGGATATCAAGGCAACATTCCAGCCCAGTCTATATCAAGTCCTAAGTCCAATATTATCCCATATGTCTGATACTAGTCCATAATTCCTCTTCTGAGTCAAGTAGCACATGCAATGATGCCAAATTCAGGAAGATCACAGGCTGGTGGCTGAAAGGTCTATGGATCCTATGCCGGTGGAAGCATCTTTGCGCTGGCACAGGTCTCCCGACATGATTTGCTCGGGTTTCTGCGTAACTCCACATGGCTTCTCCACAGGATGGTGAAGCAGAGAGAGTATGGCCCACCTCCAGAGAGAACGGGAGGAAGTTCCCAGAATCCTCATGAGACGACCATGCCCACAAGGAGGCATCATCAGGCTGTGACCTGATTGACAGGCTAGACTCCACTCCTAGACTTACTTATCCAGTTGACATGAAATATAGAACCACCACATCCTCTACTGGTCACGTTCCAAAATCTCAGACAGTTGATTTCTGAAACCTGATAAAGGCAAGGCGCTGTGATGACAAAAGCCTTGCCACAAGTTACTCTTTAGTTCTTTTAGGTACTTGCTATTGGAGTAGCAATCCCTAGCCATGAACCCTGGCGGCATAGTGGGTTACAAGTTAGGCTGCACACCATAAGGTTAGCAGTTCTAAAGCACCAGTCAGTCCGTGGGGGCAGAAACAAGGTTTTCCACTCCCATAAAGATGTACAGTCTCCAAACCCACAGGGGCAGTTCTCTGTCCCATAGGGGGTGCTATGAGGAGGCGCAGGCATCCACTCAATGGCAGGGATGGTTTCTTGAAAGTCTCTGTTGTTGGGTGTCCATGGGTCAGTTCCGATTCACAGAAACCCTGTGGACACCAAGATGAAACCCTGTCTAGTCCTGTGCTATCATAGCAATTGCTCTTACGTTTGGGTCCACAGATATAACCATGGCATTAATTCATCTATTACATTTTCTTCTTTATTTCTGCCTCACCACCTTACCAAACATGATGCCCTTCTCCAGGAACTGGTATATCTTGACTATATGTCCAAAATACATCTCCAGTGCATTTATTTAAAAACTTAAAAAAAAATTTTAAATGTCATTAGTGGGATCCTATCCCACCCCAGTGAAAGTTATACAATAAGATAAGGGGCCTGTGTGTAAGAGGTGAGATTTTGCTGTTGCTGCCTTTAATTTAGGCAAACAATTCTGAAATGGAGCAAATTGAAAAGCATTGATTTACAAGGTACTGATTATTGTTATTTTTTTAATATACTCTGTGTTGGCTTTCTGCAAAATTGGAATACATAAAAATGTTGAAGCAATTTGTAACATTACTCATCACCCCACCCGCCAGAGTGATTGAATGTTTGTGAATCTTCATTTACTTACAAAATAACACCTTTTCCCACATTTTCACTAAATAGTATAAATGCTGGGTTGCTGATCTCTTCTACTGCTTCTGGCTATTCTCCTCCATGACACCTATTCTCCTCCATGACTCCAATTCTCCTCCATGACACCTATTCTCCTCCATGACACCTATTCTCCTCCATGACTCCTATTCTCCTCCATGACTCATACACACTTGCACACTTCATACACACTTGCACACTTTTCTTTTATAAAGTACTGCAGAACTCTCCTTTTCATTCTGTTACAGCATAGCAAGCCTTCTTTGTTTGTTTATGATTAGAGGCACAGTAAGAGTGCTTTAGGAGAGGTCCTGATGTCACAACCACATCCAGTGGTGCAGTAGGTCGAGCCTTGGCTGACTAACCAGTACTTTGGTGCTTTGAACCCACCGGAAAATCAGTGGAGTGCCGCTGTGGAGAATAGTAGCCATAGAGATTCTAAAGGACGGTTCTATTCAGCCATAGAGAGAGTCCTTACGGCAGCAGGATTGGGTTTGGGTTTGTGCCAAAGCTAAGCACTCAGCTGTGAAGTGATAGGGTTATGGTTCAAACCTGCACAGCAGGTAGGCAGGAGAAAGACCTGGTGATCCGTTTTGCATAGAGTACAGCCAAGAAAACACCATGGGGCATTTCAACTCTATCACAGGGAATCGCTGAGTTGCCTGGATAGCACCCAACAGCAGCAAAGGGGGCAATCCTTTCAAATTCTAATTTTGCAAGCGAATGAAATAAAAGATTAGAAAGGCCACTGTTTATGTTATTCAGTTTTATACCTTTGCCTTTGAATTATGCTTTAAGTGGTTTTCAACTCAAATGAGTCGTTCATTTTGTGGGATACTCAGACATCTAATCATCAGCATAATTATAAGATCCTGGATGTTTCTGAGCTTATAGAAGTAGCAAATATGTGCAGGACAGAGCTTAACTGCTGAGCAGAAGCCAAAAAGAAATGAGAAAACAGAAGTGAGGTAAATCTTTACTGATTGCTGGTAGAGGAATACATGCCTTATTTATTACTATTATCATTATTAAGGTTAAGAGGGTACCTCAGCATTTGTTGCTGTTACACATGACCTGCCAGACTTGCTCATCTGGCTCTTTCTGGTGAGGGTAATGAGACATGAAATGGTGTTGTGATTCCTTGTGTTTCAGCCTAATTCCTGACTCATCAAAGATTTCTCCCATTGCCATCTGCTTAAGGCTGCCCCCAAAGCAATGCATAAGGGAACGTGTGATTATAGAAAGACACACAGTGTGTAGGGTCAGATGTGTTTATAGTTTCAGATGCGGGATCTTCTTTGTAGCTTTGACTAATTCTCCTTCTTAACCACTGCTTCTTTACCAAAAACTTCGCAGGTGGCTCGGGGCTCCCCGTCTTGTGCTCTGTCTCCTATCAGGCTGCCTCTTTCAGCTCTTCCTTCTGCTCAGTCAGACATTTCAGCAGAGACAATGGCCAGACAGATGCTGATATTCAGCCTGGATCAGCCTGTGTTGATTCCATGCTTATGACTTTGAGCTAGTCACAGCCAGCGGGTTGTTGTGTGCCTTCACTGCGCAGTAGACATGCACACCACTGCAACAGCCCCTTGTAGACACAGGCAACAGAAATTCCTCCCAAACTCTACGGAGAAATTTTGGACTCCTGTGTGTGTGTGTGTGTGTGTGTGTGTGTGTGTGTGTGTGTGTGTGTGTGTGTTTTCCTGGGAGTGGCACAGCAAAGAAAAGAGAAGGGACCAGCTCAAAAGAAAGTGGATTTAAAAGAGTCCTGGTACTGGCTGTGTGGTAACTAAAATAGAATCCAAAGATGTGCTCTGCTTGCTTCTCACTCTTCCCTTAATAGCAGGAAGAGAAGGTCATGTTGAGTTTTAATGGCCCCATATGTCAGCTGTCAGTTAGGTATGGCCAATGCAATGTTCCTGGGTCACCAGGTGGGTGTCAGGCTGTCTACTGCTTCGGTGTTCACAACAGACTCCTTGATTGAGCCCAGGAGTGAAATGTTTTCAACTGGCCAGTAAGCACTAGGGGCTTGCTACGACCTGCCCCACTTCAGAGATAGGGAGCTGCCTGAATACTGTTAGCATTGTCCGGCCTAAAATGAAAAGAAGCAGGGGAATCCCTTTTAGGGTGCCAAGTTCGCTTTTATGGTGTAGTGGATGTTCTTGTCTTGATTTTTTTAAAAAAATCATTTAACTTCACTTCAAGGTTTTAAATAGTCCAGCTGGCTAGCAATACAGTATCCTCTTCTTACTGCCTGCTCTTATTCGCAGTTTTAATGACTCCCACCCACTGACTGCTTACCCATCCTTTTATCTAACACTTTATATTGAATAAACAATAGCATTTTATTAGGTAAGTGCATGCAATTTTTCTCCTCATGCTCATATTCCAAAGAAATGATATCAAAGAGGAGATTAGAGAGGCTGAACATAGGATTTGTTTATTAGGCTTGCTTTTTTATTACTATTAGATAGCCCTAAGCATATGGAGCAATATTTGCTTACTGCAATGGATTTGGGATAATGTCAATACCTTCAGTATATAAAAAGCAACAACAAAAACATTGTCACGTGGTTGATTCTGACTCATAAGGGTTCCCAATCTGTCTGCAGGGCCTCCAAAGTTGCAAATACTTAAGGAAGCGACATGTGTCTCTCCCTGTCCCACAGACCAGGGATTCGGGGCTAAAACCTTCAACTTTGCAGTTTGTAGGCAAGTGCTTTAGCCACCATGCTAACCAGAGTTCCCTCTTAGTTGTCTGGTGCTACTATAATGGAAATACCATAAGTGGATATCTTTAACAAGCAATTGTGTTTTCTCACAGTGTCGGATGCTGGAAGTTTGAAGTCAGAGTGCTGCTTCTTCAATGGGTTTCCTGCTTCCTTGGACATGTCCTTGATGTGTCTGAGCCTCTCCGTCCCAGGCTCGTCTTCTTTCACATGTTTGTTTAATCTCTTTTATATCTCAGACTACCCATTCCCAACAGAGATTATCTCCACTGTCCTAGGGGTTCATATTTACAAAACTTTTTTTCGGGGGGAGGGGTGGTATGGTGACACAATTTAATCCATAACAGATAGGTATTATTAAAGTATGATAAATATTCTTGTTTTATGCTTTAATGAATTGCTAGGAACATGTAGGTTGCTATTATTAAAGTATGAAAATAGCAAATATATATATGAGGTATAAATCAAGATTTGGCAAAAGGTCAACAGACTAGAAGGTTGGGTTCAAAGTGAGGCGTGACGTAAGAAACCTAATTCCTCACCAGAATTCAGAAAAATCACAGACTCAAATTCAATATCTGACATACATGGATTAAGAGGCATCTGTGTGAAAAGAACAAATGTAGTCGGAGTAATAGCATTTCCTGTTTTTGGTAGAAGATATGTTTATTTTCATAGCATTCTATTTCATGGAGCCAGGATATAATTTAACGTTGTACCCAATGAGATGACTAGCGGTTACAGTGAAAACACTGATTTTAGACAGATT
The DNA here is from genome assembly GCF_050624435.1 of Tenrec ecaudatus. Taxonomy (NCBI): domain Eukaryota; kingdom Metazoa; phylum Chordata; class Mammalia; order Afrosoricida; family Tenrecidae; genus Tenrec; species Tenrec ecaudatus. The sequence continues at coordinate 298,660,806 of NC_134531.1, forward strand.
TTAGACACGGATTCTGCTCCTGAAATGTCAAGCTTCTTTTCTCTTTAGTGTTCTCTTACTATCTTTCATCTATAAAAGTGATACATTGGTTAGAGATTTTAAACGTCTTTTCTTTCAGTGATATTCTATTGTTTATGGTTTTATGAGTACATAAAACATAGAAATGTTATGCTTTACATTTTAAGTAATCAATACCATTTGAATATAAATTAGACCAAATATAGGATATCTAATGAGATGTTGGTAATGCCTTATGTGGCTTTGTCACATTATTTCTCAAATTTTGTTTTAACCTTTTCATAACCAGTGGAACGGTGACTGCCCATGCACAGTTTCAGATTCTACAGCTCCTTAAGAATCTGCACTACCCCACGCTACCACATGGGAAAGAGCTCTCTGTAACTGTATGAATCCAAATGAAGGGGCCTCACCCCACCAATCGTACCACCAGCGTTCTCTTGGGACTTGTGTGCACTAACTAATTATATCAAACTAATATTGCTTAATTTTATGCCACCGGAATTCAGAATCCATTCCATGATTGAATACACATAGAGTCAACAAAAAGTTCAGAGCAGAAAATCAATTGGCCAAGAAAGGGTTAAGAGTGATGTTAGTGAATTAGAGTCACACAGATGAAGGAAGAAAGAATAGTGAGGAGTTTCAAAATTGTATGTGGAAAAAACAACTGAGTGTGTTTACACACACATGCCACACAAACTCACAATTTGGGGACAATAGGACAGTATTAAAAGTATAATTGTTCATTAAATTTAAAAGGTACTGGATTCCTTTTCTCAACTATTAAAAGAGACCTAAATTCCAGGCTAGTAGTTTCACTTGCTATATGAAATACTTTTCTGTATTAAAAATCATTCAGCAAAAGATGGGCCTATTTTGTGAGCTCACAGGCACACTATTATTAATGGAGAAAGAATTTGGGAACCTATGAGTCAGATAAAGTTCTAAGTGCTTACGGCATTTAATGCCTCATTGACCTTTTAAGGTGGGTAGGATTGTGTTCTGTTTTTAAAAATAAGGGAATTATAGCACAAATAAATTGAATACATTTTCCAATGTTCGAAAGTAGATTTAAAGTAGATTTAGTCATCTGTCCAAAGTTATTCAAAGTGAAATGAACAGAACTTGCCTGACCCTTTGGTCAGAGCCTAAGCTTTTAACCACTACTTTTAAGCTCCTGCTAAAACTGATTGCAACTTAATGCGTGCCACCCTGGAATATTGAAGAAAAAATAAGCAAATTGAAATGTATCGTGTCTAACGTTCTTTCTACTGGATGATTAGTACTAAATTGGAATTTATCATGCTTTATATTTCTGATTTTGTATAAATGCATTGATTGGAAAAATACCTACAATTATAATTTGCTTCTTATCCTGCTCCCCTGGTATTGGCATTTACTTATTTAAAATAAACATACTCTATGGGTATATTGGATGAAAATAGATTAAAATATAGCACGGGTGTGTGGACATAATAGTAAAATTACCAAATCTTCAACTTCTTAATGACTTTTGATTATTTCAATTAGGAAAATCAAGCTTATAAAAGCATTTAATATAGATTTTTTTTTACTTTATTTTTGAATTAGATAAATTGTCCTTATGTTCTTTAAAAAGTTAACAAAAGGCTCTTTGCATAAAAATGCATCTGTATTACTCAATGGCACCTATTGGTAAATATGATAAACGTTACTGAAATGCATGCTTACATGATGCTTTCTTACATGCACTATTCATAGCACCGAACAACTCGTGCTTTGAGAATGATTGGGGCAGGGAATGTGCAGATGTGCTTTATACAATTGATGTATGTATATGTATGGATTGTGATAAGAGTTGTATGAGCCCCTAATAAAATGTGAAAAAGAAGAGAGGGAAAAAAAAGAAAATGAGTAGGGCAAAGAATGTGCAGATGTGCTTTATACAATTGATGTATGTATATGTATGGATTGTGATAAGACTTGTATGAGCCCCTAATAAAATGTGAAAAAGAAGAGAGGGAAAAAAAAGAAAATGAGTAGGGCAAAGAATGTGCAGATGTGCTTTATACAATTGATGTATGTATATGTATGGATTGTGATAAGACTTGTATGAGCCCCTAATAAAATGTTTAAAATAAATTTTAAAAAACTCATGGGAAATTAAAGTACTTAAAACATCAAGAACTTCAGGGTGACAGGGAAGGGAAGGCCTAGCGAACTTGGACCTATTTTTGTTTTGTTATTTTTGTTCTTTGTTTAAAAAGCAAAGTCCATGACTCCCTCTGGATGCATAGTTCACAAGTTTCTAAGTCATAGGACAATTGCCCTGAGTGTGATTTTTGTGGAAACTACAGAAAACAAATATTTGATTTTCCTAACTAACCTAGATCTGTCAGAATTCTCTATATTTTTTCTTCCGTTAGTTTAACTTCTATGTGCAATTAAATCAAATTCAGTGATTATTAACTAAAGTCATTTTAGAGACAATAAATAATACAATAATATTCAGGAGAATGAAATTTAAAAATCTGTAATCAAATTGATTCTTGATATCAATGCTATAATTCTTTTCTCTCACCCCCTTTTGTCCCTCCCACATTATCAACAAACATGGATGACCTCTGTGGATAAAGCTGGCGTCCAGAGTGTCATTCCTCAAGTTGCTTCATCTGCTGTTACTCTCAGAGGTTACAGTCTCTGCCATCTTTCCAATAGAGGTGAAATCCATGTTCTTTGTTTCCAAATATTCATGCTGCTTTGAGGTTGTCTCTTATTTTCTGCTTGTTACCTAAGTTTCTCACTTTCCATCTTGAGATATAGTATGCTACATTAAGCATTTGTGTACACTTTAGATGTAATAAGATGTACTATGGTATATGTATTATATATGTAGATGTACTATATGGAATATATTATATGTATATAATACAGTATAAGGTGACCATTGGTAGACAAATTAATATGTATTATTTTTATTATGAACGTCTTACTATTGTTTTCTCTCCTAATAACTGGCAATAAAAGGTGAAGGATATGTGGTTTCTCATCAGGCAGGATAGCACTAAGCTTAGTTGATATATTTTAATGATCACCTTGGGCTACAAGACCGCTGACAGAAAGAAAGGAGCGGTTGAAACAATCTGCAGGAACGCTGTCCCTCATGGAAACAGCGCTATTAAGTATTTCACTTGGTGATGCGTACGTTAGGTTATTTTAAAAATAGCTCTAATGATTGCCTTTCTCTGAAAGATTTATATTTTTTCTTAACTAACCAATAATTAATATACTAAAATCGTTGATTTAAGCTTCTGAAATGGTGACTGCACGCTCTATCCGGGGCTCAGAACTGATGGAAGTCATCTGTATAGCTATCTCCGACAGACTGTGCATCGAATCAATGAGACAACACTTGTGGATTCTTCTCTGGAAAGGATCCCGTGTCTTAGATCCTTCACCCCAGGGGCTTTCCTGGTCATGATTCTCACAGTCTTGGTGGACAATCTAACCGGTCCCTTCACTTTTGGGTTCTTCTCCTGTGCACCTCTGAGCAAGTCACCACACACTTTCTCCAGGCATTTTACACCGCAGTTGATTAGAGTAATTCTAATCCGGAGATTGGCCACCTCTGGTTTCACAGGTGTCTTTCTGGTGTCCTTGAAGCCATGGCGATGGGGGAGCATCCTGACCAACTCCTTCCTTGGCAAGAGAAAGCAGCGGTGAGGCAGGAATAGAGCAGAGGAACAAAGCACCATGCAATGATGACCATGTCTTCCTCAAAACTCAAGATTCCTTCTTTATAGGAGGGAGACTCAAGACGTTTATGGAAGATTTTCATTATCTCTACATTCCATTTTTCAACAAACTTTCAGACGGCCCCATCTACATTGAAGTTAATTTCGATGGGAAAGTCTTTGGGTGCAAAGATGATCTTATTCGTATTTGATTTGTCAGTCCTGGCATAATCAACCAGTTGTGTCTGGTCAATTTGGAGTCATGATGACTCCTTGTGTGCCCAAGTGGAATTCTCTGCTCCTTAGGGTTTTTGTTCATTTTTTCTTCTTTTTAATAGATCTCCAGATGCCTCTTCTATTCATGCACTTCTCCAACCTTTACATTAGCAGCCATGTGGCTTAAATATTTATTCCACTTTATCACATGGTAAATCATGTCAACGATAAGAAAAAGGGAAGGCCTTTGTGGAAATGGATTGACATGGTAACTGTCAAAAGGGGTCCAACAGAACAATCCTGAGGATGGAACAGGATCAAGCATCATCTGTTCTGTTGTATGTGAGGTTACTATGGGTTGAATTCTAATAACAACAGCACAAAATAATGTTCATTAAATGAGTGATATGCTCGCATGAATGACTCAATGGCACATACACAAGTCCTAGACATGTTATTAGTAAGTCCAGTGGGTATGAGACAGTCTGTGAGACATAGCAGATCACTCAAGGAAAACATAATATTTTACAATTAGAATCTACTCTTCCAATGTCATAGTATATCTTTTATTAAAAAAATGTCTCTAAGGACCACGTGCTGATGTGGACAGTTGCCATAGAGTTCAGCGCAACTCACAGTGGCTGGATGCACAATAGAACAAATTGCCGCCTGCACCGGCGCCATCCTCACAACTGTGACATTTGAGCCACCGTTGCAGCCACTGTGTCAATCCATCTTATTGAGAAATGTTTTGCTTCAAGTATTCTTCCACGTTACAGAACACAATAGTTTTCCGGGGACTGGTTTCTCCTGATAACAAGTCCAAAGTAGGTAACACAAAGTCTTCCTATCCCTTGAAGCAGCCTTCTGCGTGTATTTCCTCCAAGAAATATGTGCTTGTTTTTCTGTCAGCCCAGGGCATTTTCAATATTCTTTGCCAACAATCAATTACTCTCATATTTCCTTATTTACATTATATGCATATTTCCTTATATGGCTTGGGTGACATTTATGCTAGTTAGCTCTTTAAAGAGATCACACGTAGTACATTTACCTATTTTAATAATTCATTTGATATCTTGACTGCTACCTTCATGATTATTTATGGTGTGTTCAAGAAAAATTGAATCCTTGAGATCTTCAATTTTTCTTCTTTTATGGTAAAATCTACTGGTCCAGTTGTGAGGATTTTTGTTTGTTCTACATAAAATTGCAACTCAAACCAAAGCCTGTAACCTACAGTATTCACCAGAAAATATTTTAATTCCTCGTGGCTTTTACAAACCAAGGTTGAGTCAACTGAATGTAACAAATTATTAATGAGCATCTTCCCATTCTCATATTCCATTTTTCTTCATTGATTCCATCTTCTCATATTATTTCAGGACACAGAGTGACTAAGCATGGTAACAACATATAACCCTGATGTACATATTTCCTGCTTTTAAATGTTACACTATCTACTTCTTCTGTTTCTAAGACTGCTTTCGGGTCCCACATGAATATAATTAAGCATTTCAGACTTTCACTTCTTCCTAATTTACCCCGGTGTGTTATTATCGATACTGTCAAATACTTTTGCATAGTCAATAAATCAAAAATAAACATCTGTTTGGTGTTTTCTGCTTTCAAGCTATCTCTAGTTGACATAATCAATAATATCGTTGGATCCACATCCTCTTTCTGAATGCAGTTTGAATTTCCGGTAGCTTCTTGTCAGTGTTCCATTGCAAAAGTTTCTTAATTTTCTTCAGCAAAATTTTAGTTCATAATTTGCAGATTCTGTTGGGCCATCTTTCTTTGGACGAATCTTTTCCTTTGACTTGCATAGCTATCTTTTACATTTCTTGACAGATTCGTGAGTGCTTCTTTCCTTCATTATCAGAACTCTTCAATTTGTTTTCTATCAATTCTTGAAGCCTGGCTTTTAAATAATGCATTCAGCTCAGATTAGGTTTCCTTCAATACTATACGTTGTTGATCATATCCTAATTATTGAAGTAGTTGAATGGGGAGCAATTCTTTTTGGTGAGACGACTGTGTTTCTTCATGCTTCTTGCATCATTCTATCATTCTTTGTGTTTGCCCACAGACTTCTGAATTATAACTTCAGAATAACATTTTTTTCAGTTCTTTCAGCTTCAGATATGCTTAGAGTGTTTTCTTCATTTTCTCCTAACTCCACGACATTGCATTTACATATAATTTAACATTATCGGTTCAGTTCTTTTATTTCATTATTAAATTTGCTCCAGCTGCTCTAAGGGGTACATTTCAGATTCTCTTCTGACACTCACTTTGATGGTTTCTTTCTCTTCTATCTCTTTAGTGACATATTACTTTATTGCTCCACGATTACCTTGATTCCATTTTGCAACCCATCGGGTCTTTGATGACTAGTGTTTAAGGGTCATGTCAGTCTGGGGATGGTCTTTACATTCATGAGGGACATGTTTGAAAGTAAAGGGTTGAATCAACTGGATTATGCAGTGGAGAAAATCTAACATTGTGCTTATTCCTCAGGAAAGACCCAGAGCAAGTAAATAGTCTTGTCTCAGTGAAGCTATGAATGGGGTAATGACTAGAAAAGCCAGTGGGTGGCTTGAGTTAGGGTCAAGTCAGATGGCCCTTCTGACATGGTTCCTTATATGATATATCCTGTGGCTATGCTCTGTTCTGGAGGGCATTTTCTAGTTCACTGATGAACATAGATAGAGTGTAATTGAGACCTGATCTTGCTGGTAGGTGTGAGCTGAGCCATACAATTTGTTTCCTTGAGGGCATCTTTAAGACACCAACTTAGAAGATGGTGTGAACTAAGCTATATACTTTGTTTCCTTGGGAAATTCTTTGATTTTTACTTCTGTAGAGGGTGTGATTTAAGATACTGTCCTTTGTAGGTACATATGTTGGTTCTAGCATACATCAACCAACAAATCTGTCTTGATGAAGTACGGCCAGAATGCTCTCAGAAGTAAGGATGGAGAGACTTCATGTTATGTACTTTTCACATGCTCTCAGGAGACACTAGTCCTTGGAAAAAGACTTCATGTTTGGTAAAGTAGTTGTTAGTTGACATCAAGTCCTTTGCTACCAATAGCAACCTTGTGCACAACAGAACAAAACTTTGCACTGCCCGTGCCATCCTCACAATCTTTCCTAGGCCTGTTTCCATGGTTGCAGCCCTTGTGTCAATCCATCTTGTGAAAGGCCTTCCTCTCTTTCCTGCCCCTTCACTTTACCAAGTGTGATGTCCTTCTCCAGGACCTGGTCTCTCCTGACAATACGTTCTCAGACTGTAAGACAACGCCTTGCCACCCTTCCTCTAAGGAGCACTCTGGCTGTATTCCTTACGAGACAGATGGTCTCCCTTTAGCAGTCCATGGTACTTTTAATGCTCTTCTCCAAAACCAAAATTCAAATGGATTGATCCTTCTATGATTTGTTTTATGAAATGCCCTATTTCACATGCATATGAAAACTCATAAAACCCACTACCCTCTAGTCAATTCTGACTCTCAGTGACACTGTAAGACAGGATAGAGCTACTACTGTGGGTTCTGAGGGTAACTCTTTACAGGAGTGGAAAGCCTTATATTTCTTCCACAGAACTGACTGATGGTTTTGAACTTCTAACCTGTGGTTAGCATTCAAACAAATAATCACTATGCCAACAGCACTCCACATGAAGCAATATAAAATATTATAGCTTGGGTCAGGTACACCTTAATCCCCAAAATCATCTCCTTGATTTTTAATACTCTAAAGAGGCCTGACACAGCGGTATTATCTAATGTAATGTGTCGTTTGATCTCTTCACTGCTGCTCCCATGAGCAGTGATTTTTGATCCAAGCAAGACAGAATCCTTGACAATTTCCATCTTTTCTCCATTGATCATGATGTTACCTATTGGTCCAGTTGTGAGGATTTTGGTCTTCTTAATATTGAATTTTAATCCATACTGAAGGTTGCAGTCATTGATTTTCATCAGCAATTGCTTCCAGTCCTCCTCACATTAAGCAAGCAAGGCTGCGCCGGCTGCACAGATGATTGTAATAAGCCTTGCTCCAATGCTGACTCCACCTTCTTCATACAGTCCAGAGCCTCTGATGATTTGTTCAGCATGCAAATTGAACAAGTACCGAGAGAGAGCTGAGGTGCACACCTTTCCTGATGATAAACTGTGCAGCGTTCCCTTGTGCCGTCTGTACTACTGCCTCCTGATACATGTACAGATTCCACAGGAACACAAGGTCTGGAATTCTCCTTTTTCTTTTCCGTACTCTGTTATGCTTCACACAGTCATATGTCTTTTTATACTCAATAAAATACAAGTAAACAAAAGTTCTGGTCTTCTTCGTTTTCAGCTAAGATCCATCGGCCATATGCAATGACATCTTTTGTAATAGCTTCTTCTGGATTTGACCTGAACCTTTGGCATCTCCCTTTCCATGCATTGTTAGCAACCCTTGTTAGGTGATCTTTAGCAAAATTTTACTTGTATCAGTTATCAGTGATATTGTTCTACAATTTGAGGATTCTGTAAGGTAATCTTTATTTGGAATGGGTACAAATACAGATGCCTTCCAGTCATTTGGCCCAGGAGCTGTCTTCCAAAGTTCCTGTCATACACAAGGGTGTGCTCCCAGTGCTTCATAACCTTGTGGAAATATGTCAATGCGTATTCTATCAGTTCCTGGAGCCTTGTTTTGGACTAATGCTTTCAGTACAGCTTAAACTTCTTCCTTCAGCAGGATTGGTCGTTCTATGCTACTTCCTGAAATGATAGAGTGCTAACTAGTTCTTTTCAGTACAGTAACTGTGCTTTCTGTTCATATTCTTTTTGTGTTTCCTTCATCATTCAATGCTTTCTCCATAGGATCTTTCAAGATTGCAATTTGAGATTTGAGGGTTTTTCTTGAGTTCTTTCAGTTCAAGGGATGTGTACTTCCTTTGCGGTTTTCCAACTGTAGGACTTTGCGCACATCCTTGTAATATCTTACTTCATCTTCTGAAATTACCCTTTGAAATTTTCTATTTTGCTCTTTGATTTTATCCATTCTTCTAGTTGCTTTAGCTACTCTGTGATTTAGAGCAATTTTCAGAGCCTCTTCTGACATCCACTTTGATCTTTTCTTTCTTTCCTGTCTTTTTAATGATCTTTTGTTTTCTTCATGAATAAGGTTTATATATAAGAGCACTTTATCAATATTCAAAATTGCTCTTGTATATAAGCCTCTTTCTTATGCACAGATGAGTGTCTATGAATGTGTTTCTCTAGTTTACCCAGACTAACACATTATGGTACCTTGGAGTGGGGTACCAAAGAAACAAATCATAATGATGGAGAGTAAGTGTTTGTTAAAACTCTCCCTCGTGGTAGCTTTTCTTCTTTGTCTAGCCAGAGGTCAGATAAAGCCACACTGCTTACTCGGTTGTTTTAGGAAAAGAATATGGGGAGTTAAAGTATTGATTATTTTGTTTGGTTTTAGTTTTTGGATATTACTGTTTGAATTGGTGAAAAATGAATGTGATTAATGTATATTTTTAGCTCAGGGGTAGAAATCATCACTTGAAATTCTCAGAAACCATGCTGCTTAGGGAAAATGGCTGACAGAAGGTCAAAATGGCTGACAGAATGCTTGCATTTTGTTTGATACTCTCCGAGGTCTAATCCCATATTTTTGTACCCCTATAATAGTTCAGGTAACGGTTAAGATAAGTTAAATAAGGATTGAAATAGAATGTTTTAAGAATTGAGTTTAGTATCTGATTCTATTTTGTTTATGCACATTTCTTCTGCTTATTCTTGTTGATGCAAGGATTTATAGAAATGTTTATGGGAAGCATGAAAATAGAGTCTGTAAGCCCACTTTTCTTCAGCCATTAAAATTGGACTCTTAAGTGGGTTTAGGACATGCCTGCAGGGAATGCTCTGAAAAGACATGCCCCACCCAGTGCTTTGGAGTGCTCAGAATATTTGCATTCCAGGAGACTCTTGCCTAGGGAGCTATTGACAGACTGAAGCAAAAAGGAACTATTTGGAATTTGAAGTTTGAACTAGTGGTCTTTGTCAGAAGCTTGAAAAAAATCTGGAACCATGAAGAAAACTCCTCTCTAGTACCGAACATTAAAGGGAACCTGTGGCAGGCTGAAATTCTTGCTTGGTGACTACCTGGATCCTCTTGTTGAGTGGAAGGGAGAGAAATGCAGCAATAAAGAGATGGTTGAGTCTGGCCACTGACACTCATGGACTTGGTTTACAGGAACCAGAGGAGAAGATGAGAGTGGTTGATGATCTGAAGTTCATGACCTAGCACTAGGAGGGCAGGTTTGTTGAGAATTTGTGATGGGGCCATGGTCTAAAGGCAAGATGATCATTGGACATCCTGGTGAGGCTAAGTGAGACAGCTCACACTGAGTTGACCAGAACCCGACCAAATGCAGAGAAGATTTTTGAGACTGTCAACTGGTGCATATTGCTGCAGACTTTATGGATGGCCTGGCCTGGTTTGATTTTGCTTATGGATGTGGCTTTCACAAGGTTCCAATTGGAATTAAGATTCTTCACATCAAAGAATATGATTGTCTCCTTAAAGCACTGGGTTGATGTAAATGGGCAGTGTAGACATCGGATACCCAAAATTGGGTAGAAAAGGACATGAAGTGGTTGGCTTACAAACTTTCATAAGTGCTGGAATATATTCATGGGATTATAGGGTTAAGGTGTAGGTGCTACTTAACTGCAATTATTAGGCATAGGGTATTTTTGTCTTGTTCACTTATAGAATGTTATGTTTAAATGAAGGTGGCACATATTGAATTGTATGCATTTTAGTTTTATCATGTTTGGTACAGATATGATTTTATTATTGTTTGTTTGAAAATTATATATGGCTAAAGAGTTATGTGAAAGTGTCAAACTGACAAGGGTTGGTCCGTGTTATTTACATAATCTGGTGTCAATTTGGGACTTGAATGGATTAAGAGTGAAGGGGTGGAGTCTGATATGTTAATAAGATCATAGCTAATGAGGCCTCTGTGTGGGCATGGCCTTCTGAGAATTCTGGGAACTCCTGCATTTTCCTCCATAGAGAGAGGTGACACTTTCTCTCTCTCCTCACTCCCATGGAGATGCTCTACTGACAAGGTACATTACACTATGCTGATGGAGTCCATGGCCAGGAAGCTGAAGGAAGCAAGTGGAGACACCTGCCAGCGTTGAGATGCCTCTACCACCACAGGATCCACAAGACTTTTTGCATGCATTGGCCTGTGATCTTCCTCTGCTCAGCATCATTGCATGTGTTCCATGAGACTGAAGAGGACGTTATAGATTGGTATCAGCTATATGGGCTAATATTGAACTTATGCATTTGATATGGACTAGGCTGGGATGTTTTCTCAATATTCAATTGCTCTTGTATATAAATCTCTTTCTTATACACATATGAGTGTCTGTGAATTTGTTACTCTAGTCTACCCAGACTAGATGTTAAACTTCTTCATTTTCTCTTGCAGCAATGATAGTCTCTTTGATTACTGAATACTCTACCTAGTGGAGTCTGTGTAAAGTCACTGATTATGTTTTTACAAAAGGATGTGCATCCAGAAGAAGTTATTGGCCGTTCAAAATGATTCTGTGTGCTTTCCAGCATCTTTCTATCCTCCCAGTTGTAGTTTCTAATGATTGATCTGTCTTCTTTGTTTTCAACTTTTGCATGCCAATAATCAGTAATTATCATCAATGCATCTTTTTTATGTATTTGATCAATTTCAGACTGTAGAAGCTAGTAGAGTTCTTGAATTTCTACCAGTGGATTTTCATGGTTAAACCAAAGCAAACAAACTCCTGACATTGAGTCGATTCTGACTCAGAGATTCTGTAAAATACCATAGAATTTCCCCTGTAGTTTCCAAGACTTTAACTTTCTATGTGATTAAAAAACCTTATAATTGCCCAATTTTCATGGTAGGTTGTATATTTTAGTAATAGTTTTATTCGTTGGTCTCTCATATAGGTATATTATCATATAGGTGTATTATCCTGACACATATACCATTGCACTTCAAGATAGATTTTAAAAGTTCTTGACAATGACTGAAATGTTATTCTTCTCAAATTTGTCATTCTTGGCATAGAAACCTTATGAGTGTCTGACTCAAAAACCCTGATACTAATCCATTTCATCTCAATAATGCCTAGGATTTTGATATATATGCATTGTATTTACATCTTGATGATTTCCAATATTCATAGGTTTAGACTTCTTACATTCCATTTTGTGATTATTAAGGCATGTTTGCAGCTGTTTCTTGTGAACCAAGCTCCATCAGCAAATGGAGGTCCCAAAAGCTCTACTGCATTCATGTCATTAAGGTGTACTCTACTTTAAGGAGACAGCAGTGTTCTGTATGCTTTCCAACCTCAGGGGTTCATCTTCCAAAGCATATCAGATAATGCTCTACTGATTTTCATAACATTTTCAGTGGGTAATTCCTCAATAATGGACAATCAACTACTTCTTAGTCTTTAACCTCCATTGAAACCTTTCCATCATTAGTGATGCTGCTGATACCTAAAATACCAATGGAAGAACTTTCAGGATCAATGTGGGAAGCCATCATTCCATGCAAGTCACCACAGTACCACAAACTGAGCATCGAGTTGGGTGGCACTGTTTGTTAGGTCAGTCTATTTACCTGCCAATAAAATAAAAAATCCTAACGTGTAACACTATTAGGGTGTGCAATCTGCTTTACCACTCATCATTCTTGTTTGCCAATGACCTTGACATCTTTAATTTTGATTCAATTATTAAATGTATATGATATGTTATGTGCTAGGTTTTGTTTTCCTATAGGAAAAATGAAAGCAATTATTGTTAATGATTCTGGGATCACAGTGGGGAGCAATGTTACTGATGGAAGCCTAATAAATAGTTGTTATAAATGTCAGAATCATAAAATTTCCGGTTTAGACTTTCACCAGATCTTACTGCCTAGCAAGTGCATGGCCCTTAAATGTCCAGTGAGGAAAGTGAGGTCACTAGATTCAATATAGTACTGAAAGGTCACAAAGCTTGAAAGTGATAGCAAGAGAAACAGTTTCCCAAAATGTGAATATGATTATTACTTAAGATTCATTAGTTCTTCTCACAGGAATTCCAGCATTTACTACAATTTCAATTCAAAAGACTTTTTGAGTTCTGTTTTTCTGATGACTTTGTGTTGATCCAGCATAGGCAGTAGCTTGCAGATTTGGAGACGCTTGGATTGAGTGGTAGTTGATATTGCATCAATATGGTGGTGGAGTAAACCTACTACTAGTTTTTCATGTACACAGAGCTTTCAAGTACACATTTGCCTGCCAAAATCAAGGCTGTGTGTGTGTGTGTGTGTATGTGTGTGTGTGTTTAAGGATATCTCTTATCCAGCTTTTTGTTTCAGGGTGCTCATTAATTTTGTTCTACAGATCTAGCTTTATTCATACTCAACTTTCAGCAATGATTTTGGAGATATTTAAAGAAAAACTGAACTGTGGCCCTAGATGTACTACTATTTTAACTGACCCATTGACTATTCTCTTTCACATTTTTTGTCTGAGGCCCGGCATGTGGTCTACATTCATGCTGGTGGCTTCAGAGTACCAGGAGAAAGTGAAAATGATTAATTTCTTACAAGGAAATAAGAGCCCCTGGGATCTATATGATATGTTACTAGTTTGTTTCTTTGGCATGTGAAAGAGCAAATGCTTAACTACATTAATTCTTTACTCCCCAATAGTACCTTAACTTCTCTTGGGTTGCAGTATTCAAATACAAATAATCCTCCTTCCTTTTAGAACTTTGTATATTTGTACCTTTTGTCTCTCATATATATCTTTTCCCCTGAGCAAATTTTTTGCCTAAATTTCAGATTTATCACTACTATTTTGTCTTTATTTGCTCTACTTTTAGTTACTTGATGCTATAGACTTGAAATTTCTCTCTTTTCTGTATAGATCCATCTTTCTTTTGGAATTAGCACCCAAATACAGTAACTGTCATGAGAGAAGCCATATCAAACCTCCTCCGTTTTCCCTTTCCCTATTGCCTAGTCCCTATTGTTTTCCTTACCTATTCTTTTCCTCCTTTAACGCCTTTCTAGGCTGGTTTCCATAATTCATCGCAATGACCACACAGAACTCACAAGCAATAGTCACAATAAACTCCACTGCAGTGAGTTTGAATTTTGAGTAATAAAGGAGTTAACGGGTTACCACGAGCCACGATGAGTGAACAATAAGGATACAGTCACTGTTCCACAGAAACGCTGCTCCTTCACCAGCAGTTAAATCTACGTATTTTTAGTCCTCAACCTTTCAGCCCTGGCATTCTTTAGCCTGGCTTCAGGGCCAGCAAGCCAGCCCATCACTCTGACTCCCAATCCCATCGTCTCAACCATCGCTCCTCTGTTCTGCTTCATGACCTTCTTGTCTCAGTCTCTGCTCTCATCCGGGGTCCTTGGCTCTGTTCCATGGTGGTTTTACTGTAGACTCTCTTGCCTCAGGTCTCAGCCCCATCACATCACACAGGAATCTCAAGCACAGTTCCCTTTCGGTGATCCTATAATTTCTCTCTCTGTTCCTGCTTCTGACATGGCTCTTAATATGGAGGAAGGATTTTGGAGCATGTTTTTTGTTTAAAATAGAAACGTAACCCAACTTTAGTTCCTCTCATTACCACAGCAGAGGACTCCCTACAAAAGGGGATTATTACCTCACGCATAGAGAAATACATTACATGAGGGATTATGGCAAAAAGACTTTATGGCTAGGGAGACTATATTATGTAACTCACTACTTCTCACCAACATCCCTTGGTACTATAGGTTTTCAGAACCAAGATTTAGACTTTCAAATTCATAATCTAATTTAGAATCTATTTTGAAGGGAACAGTGGAGTCACCAATTTTATTTATAGGCTAAATTAGGAAGTGCTTTCGTCTGAAAAATAGCCATGTGTTCACTTCAGGTGTCAAATGTACTTCAGGTTACATTATTGAGGTAAGTGTACAAAGGGGAAGCTAAAAAGTATCATGAGATTTATATTTGGGAGACCACATTACATCCTAGCATTTAGAAAACTGAAACAGTCCCTCACACAGCACTCAGCTCCAGGTACCTGTGAGGAAAGCACTCATAAAACATAAGACAGAGCGTGTTTTACAAAGCATTTTCTAAACTGGATAAAAATGTTGTAAGAAATTCCCCAGTACAAATTCACTGGGAAACATGTCAGTCAAGGGAAGAGAAAAAGAAGCGAAAATATATTGAAAAACAGAAGGAAGAATTCAAAGAAAACAAGAAGAAAATCTTAGAAATTGTGTTAGTCTGGGTAGACTAGAGAAACAAATTCATAAACACAAACACACACACACACACACACACACATATATATATATGAGAGGTTTATATACAAGAGTAATTGTAGATTAAGAAATCATCCCAACCCAGTCCAGTGCAAGGCCATAAATCTGATATTAGCCCATATGTCATGAAACATGGTAATGACGCCAAATGCAGGATGATCACAAGCCAGTGGGTAGAAAGTCTTTGGGTTCAGTGGCATTGTAAGCATCTCAGCACTGGCAGGTGTCTCTCTGTGGCTTCTCCAGCTTCTGAGGTCGGGTTGCATCCATGGGACTTGTCTTCTGCAGTGTCTCCCACCTCCAAGGAGAAAGTACCAGATTTCCCAGAATTTTCAGAAGGCCATGCCCATACAGAAGTCTCATTGGCTATCTCCCGACTGACAGCCTAGACTCCACCCCTACACTCTTAATCCTTAAATTGACACCAGATTAGGTGACTACCACAGAAATGTTTTCAAATTATTCATAAATAAATCCAATATAATTTTGTTTTCAAGCCAAAATTCTGAAAAATGTACGCTTTTCAAGGAGAATGTGGAGAGTGTATTTATTAATTATGTAATTACTTTAAATGTATAACACAGAGAAAAAACAACTATGAAAACAAGAAACCACATAACAGCCATGAAGGACTAATTCATAGTAAATCTGTACACGATAAAGATGACTCTTACCTTCCTTCGGATTAAAAAACTGGGAACTAAATCAGTATAATTCTTCTAGTTTGGAATTCCAGGCTTGTACGAAATCCACCAAGTTTACTAAAACATGTTTCACCAGACTATGTGCTCCAGTCAGCCCAGTGAAACAACTGCAAGGAAGTTTCTAAACCTTTATTTTTCCTTTTCACTTGGCTGCTATTTCTCCCAGGCTCTTGAAAAAACACTTTAGCTTCCACTCCTCCTTGTGAAATATTTTGTATAATTCTAGTTCGTCCTGGAACAGAGGTTTTAAGCAAACCAAAGGAAAGGTATGAGCTAGATGTCCATTTTGCCATTGTTTTATTATGAGAACCTTAATTATTTAATCTCTAATTTTCCTCCTTTTAATTAATTGAGGTACAGAAAGGCTTGACAATAAAATTTTTCAATTATATATATATGTATATATATCATGTAAGCTCACTATAAAAATGTTTGATATTTGTCTTTATTTCTCTTAAGTCTCACTACTTGTACTTGCATTCATTAAATGTTTAAATATTACTTACTCTTTCATGATCTTATCCAATTTGTAGATATACATATTATATTTAACCACTGTCTCCCTTCTCAGTTTATTATCTTATCCCGCCCCCCTTTCTTTTTGATAGATAACCTCAGTTTTTTCATGAATTTAAAAAAAACCATTCTGTAAAGTGCATTTTATTATCAGGATTAATCAAGTACTATAAAAGATGAAACCAAACTATTTGATGTCAAGTCAATTCTGATTCATAATGACCCTATAGAATAGAGTAGAATTACCCCTATGGGGACCCCAAACCTGTAATATTTATGGGAACAGGCTGCCACATATTGGTCTCATGGAGAGCTGATGGTTTGAATAACAGGCCTATTGGTTAGCAGTTGAGTGCTTAACTACTGTGTCACCAAATCTTCCTCATGTGCCATAAAAGCACAAACAAAAAATCTCACTACTATCAAGTTGAATCCCACTCATAGCAACTCTATTTAAGATTTCAGGTATTGTAAAATCTGAACAGAACCAGACACCTTCATCTTTCTTCCCTGCAGCAGCTAATGTGTTTGAACTACTAACATTCCCCCATTAGTGGCCCAGCACCGAATGCACAGCACCACCAAATCTCCTTTGTTTGCATTGAAGAAATTATTAATGGAACTGTGTCAGTCTGGGTAGACTAGAGAAACAAATCCATGGACACACATATGTGTGTAAGAAAGAGCAACTGAACATTGAGAAAGCAACCCAGCCCACTCCAGATCAAGTCCATAATTACGATATCAGCCCATTTGTCTAATACCATTCTATAAAATCCTATTCAGACTCACAAAACACATGCAATGAAGCCAAAGGTAGACGATCACAGGCCAGTGGGTAGAATGTCTGGATCCAGTGGCTTTGGAAACATCTCCACGCTGGCAGAGGTCTCTGCATGGCTTCCCAGGGTGGGTTCATGCATCTTGTCAGCTGCTACATCTCCCAGGGTGTGAGCAGGGAGTCTCAAACCTCCAATGAGAAAATGACGGAATTCCCAGAATCCTTAGGAGAGGGCTCTGCCCACACAGAAGCCTGATTGTTAATCAGGCTATGGCCTGATTGACAGGCTAGACTCCACCCCTACACACCTAATCCTTAAATGGACAATTATATAACTATCACAGGAATCTTTTGTGTGTAAGAAAATAACCTGCCTTCCTTACAATGCTGTAGAACCAGTTTTGAACAGTTCCAGAACAATCAGTCGCCTTCAAAAAAATCTCTATACAATGGTCAAAAAATTGTGTAACAATGCTGGAACCTGTTACAATTTTTGATAAACAATATTACGAATAAGAAATGGATGCAAACTGCACCAAATGCACATAATTTTAAATGCAAACTTCATATGAAAATGTATGGAGCCATCAAGGCATCAGTAATCAAACAGACCTAGGACAAGGGTATGCATTTCATTAAATAAAAATCCAGGTAGAAAATAAAGATTTGGTAAAGGTAACAATTTCCCTAATAATCAAAGGCTTACCATCAAAATATCAAGGAATGAAAAGATACCAATGAGAGCCTGTTAAATTAACAAACATAATACCCGATGCTAATGAAATTGAGATAAAAGCAGTACACGCATACATTATCTGCTAGAGTTGTAAAATGGTATGAAGCTTTGAAAAGCTGGGTCAGGTTCATTTTGAAGACCAGGAAAATCACTCCAACTGTGAGTTTCTTAAGAATACTTTGTATTCTAAATATTCTTTAATGGATATATATATATATACACACATATATATATTACTTTAACTTTTTCAGTTACTCAATATCCTGTTGTGAATCTTTAAGTTGCATTAGAATTTCTACTTTTCCTTTCCCATGTGAATAAAATTTTCACTCCATTTCCCCTTCTATAGAATTTGAAATCATTAATAAAAGCATTTACCAAAATGACAGCATAAATGAGCTCCAGATCTTACAGGAAGCACTTGTACATTTTTTTCTCCCCAATTTCCTTTATGAAAGAAGATGTTAGTTGGTGTTCTGAAATCTCTAAACTATAAATGTCCTGCATAGAATGTCAAATCTCAAATTATCAAAAAAAAATATTGTTTGAAACAAGAGTCTACCCATATGCTTATGGAAGCACATCATATCTTAGATACTTGCAATTATCACGGAATTGTTTATCAACATACCTGTGAAAAATCTGTGTGCAGGTTCATTCTTTGTCAAGATGGCTTCTGGGCATAAAACATTGTTAGTCTTCAGTTTTTATTTCGAGTTATATACTTGAAAGTGTTCTCCCTGAGAAATATATTTTCCATGATCACAAATAATAGTGATTCTAAACTATGCATCAGGTTTGAACCATTACTAAGTGAAGTGGAGGGATGTCGAGTCAGGGGAAGGCCCTTGACAAGACAGATCCACACAGTGACTGCATCAATGGGCTTCGGCATTGGAACAATTGTGAGGAAGGTGCAGGACTGTGGGGTGTTTCATTCACTTGTGCCTGGGGTTGCCATGGGTCGAAGCTGACTCAATGGCACCTGACAACAACAATATGACAATAATAAAAGTTGTCTTATTTTTAAAACCTTTCACAGTCACCAAATATAAAACTTCATTTTTTCCTTACATGCCTTTCTGTTTTCTTTCCGCACATGCTCATATGCTCACATCAGATTGTTTGCCTTCATTTATCAATTTTGTTTTAATTTAAAATCTACATGTCTTATTGAAGGATATATTATATGTATATATACACATGATAATTAATTTGTTTCCTAAGTTACCATTAAATATTATGTCTTTAAGCTTCAGGTAACAATATAATGTAAGATACTGACTGGCTATTGGAACTCAAAAGGGACACATCAACTCTGACTCAATAGCAGAGATCTGAGATCTATAAATCTATACCATGTCAAATAGCTAATAGGGAGTGGACTGTCACTGGACACAGACTTCCAGAATCTGTGTCAAGGACGTTATTTTTTAAGCATTTTTCCTAACTACCTATAGGAAAACAATTTCCATTTACCTAATTTAAAAATTAATGTACTTTTCCTTTAACCAAAATTCTTTACAAATGTCGATGTGTAGGTGCTATCTAAAATCAGCCGTCTAAATTTGTCTATGCTCATTTCCCAACTGCCTCACACTTAAATTACTGCTGCAGAATTCTCAGCACAAACACAAGTGTTACATTTAATAAAAGATGAGAGGATGACTTTCTCCCAGACGATTTCAAGATATATATATATATATATATATATATATATATATATATATATATACATATATATGCATAATTCTTTCATGGGCTTTTTTTTTCTTATACAGCTGTCCCCCTAATCCTGAAAGCCACCCTCTCGCTGTCACTGAAATTTCTGTGTTGCAAACTCCAAAGCCCACTGTCAGTTTAGATGAGCGGCTTCCCTGGGTGACCCAATCAAGCCAGTGTTTGACTAGTGACTGAAATATTGGTGGTCCAAACACATCCAGATGTGTCTGGCAACCTGTGTCCAAAGTCAGCTCTTAGAAAACTGTGGAGTGTACCTGTAAACATCGAATGAGCAAGACCAAGAGCCGGTGTCAGTCAGAGCAATAAAGATATGTTGCTGGTAAGGGTCATCGACTCCATTCAGACCCACAGCAAGCAGACCACTCCTGCACGAGAGAAGGACACGTTGCCTGGTCCTGTGTCATCCTGCCCATTGTTCTTCTCTTGAACCCCTTATTGCAGTCATGCTATCCACCCATTTTCATTAGGGTCTTCCTCTATTTGGTTGCTCCTCTATCTTACCAAATAGGATGTCCTTCTTCAGGGCCCGCTCTCTCCTGGCCACATGTCCAACATAGGTAAGACAAATCCCACCATCCTATCCACTAAGGAGTACGCTGACTGTATTTCTTCCAATATAGATTGGTTTATCCTTTTAGTAGCTCATGGTAATTTTTAAATTTGTATTTTAGAGATAGCTGCAGGAGAAAGATAGGTTTTCTACTTCCATAAAGTGTAGTTACAGTTTAGGAACCCACAGAGGCAGTTCTACCCTGTCTTATAGGGTCATTAAGAGTCATAACTGACTTGATGGTCATGTTTTTTTTGAGTTAAAAGTATAGATTTCAGAAATAAAGATATATCTAAGAAATAAATAATTTAATCTCTAAATTGTAATAAAAAGCATTAAGTGAGAAATAATACAATGATTAAAAATCCTACAATTTAATATTATATTTGAAAAAAGGAAATCATGGGGTGGCCATCTGTCAGAATCAATTCAATGGACAATGGGTTTGTGTCATTTGATCATTGTACATAGGATTTTGCTTTTCAACAATTTTTTCATGAGTTGCTTTACTCAGTTTAAACATACCAGACTGTGGATTCACAGTGTTATACATGTTTTGCTTTTTACTGTTCTTATCAAATGTTTCATTTGAGTATATATGTTATATCAGGATATTTCAACCTTGAATTGCTTTTAAATTAGTAAAATTTTATTTTTTAGTGGTGGTGGTACTATTTTTTTCTTGGCACCACAATTCTGAAAGAGAAAATGCAGACTGGCATCTACAACATTTCATTTTTTAAAGTCACTCACTCATCACTACAAAAATTATAACATTTGAAATAAGAATATTTTCTGTTTGAATCTTAACGGTACCATTTTTAATTGTATATCTCCATTACCTTTATCTCAAATTAATATACATCTCTATATAAATAGATAATCTATTCTGTTTCATAGAATTTATAAGATAAGTGAGTGAATTAATTCAAAAGAAGTTCTTAGACCTTGGCCTAGGATAGAGAAAATCACTCCAGAAGTAATATATGTGTATGTCAGTATATTTCAATCTCATTAAATTACATAATCAAGACCAGGTATTATTTTTATTGTACTTTCAGTTACATATACAACAATGTGCTACTAACATACCTTTTCTCAAAATATTGTCTGAAGAAATATTGTATATACTTCAAATTGATAGTGTTCTTATTCAATAGTTTAATTCAGAAAACCTCCACTCTGTCTCCTGTGATTCCTACATTGGGTTGCCCAGTGTCTCTTATAATTCTTATACTGTCTAAACACACTTCCCTACTATGCTCTTCCTTCTTAGGAATGGCTTTTGTTTTCACTTGGTGTTGTGATTACATGTGGGTACTATCTTCAAGGTCGACAGTTCTAAACCACCAGCAGCTCCAGAACAAAGATTGGCTTTCTACTTCTGTCAATAGTTACAATCTTACAAACCCACAGGGTGGGTCATTATGAGTCAGCATTGATTCAAAGGCAGAGAGTTTGGCTTTTTCATTTGGCTTATGAAATTAAGTTCACCTTCTCTCCTCAAATTATTTTCTACTTCAAAATGTTCTTGATCCATTTGCTTTTCTTGATCTATTGCTTTTAAAAGTTTGACTTCTTCAAGTTGAACTATTCTCAATACCAGTCCTCTTACATATTTCTTTTGGTCCTTGATATAGCTAGTATACTTGTTTGAATCTTACCATTTCTCTCATCTCCATTGGGCTCCGGCCCCTGCAGCATCTGCTTATTCACAAGGGGCCATATTTCCCTAATCTAGAAATCAGCCTTCTTGGTGTATGGTCTGTATTTTTTTGTTCTTTTAAAATAATAGAACCTGAGATTTTACAATTAAGCACTGAATTTCAAATTGCAAGGCTGACATTTGAAACCCAGCCAGCAGATCTGTGATTGACAGCCCTAGCAATCTGCCTCCATCCAGTTCACAGCTTAACATCTGCAACAGGAGTTGCTCTGTTACCTGAGTTAAAGATGGGTCGGATCAGTTGAATAGTACCTATCAACCACAATCCTTATGACTATCATTGCCTTCTCATCGCGACCCTCTGTGCCGGGGTGGAATGGTTCCTGTGGGCTTCTCATGCTACCACTTTGACAGGGGATGGTGGATTCACGCTGCTGACCTTGCATTTCCTTCTGCTCTCCTTGACCCTAATTTCTCTCCCAACAATATCTAGCTGTCATCATAATCGACAGAGCTGTGAACACCTTGGTGGCAGAGTGGTAGAAATCCCGTCTTCCATACCAAGATGGAGCCTTGGCAATGTGGCTCCTACAGAGCTACTAGGCTGTCAGCATAGGCGTGCGTATTGCTATGATGTGTTGGTGGTTCCTGATTACGTGAGATTAGAAAGAAACACCTGCTCATTGACTTACAAAAAAAATCAACACAAGCAAGCCTATGGACCAGCAGTCTGATCCCCAAACAATCATTGGAATCACAAATCGAGGCAGCATTTAATTCCATTCGGGGGCAGGGAAGGGGGTGTTCTGGGGTTGGGGGATCGTGCCAATTAACAAAGCCTCTCTGCCATGTTTCATGTTCTCAAGTTCTTAACGCGAAGCACCATTTGGAGCAGAGTACGCAGCAACAGCTTTCCCAAAGGAGTGGGCGGTGAGCGTTTATGACTCTCAGAGTCAATAGAACCAGGATAAGCACCAGAGCAAACGCCAGTGACGGTACCATTGCTTTAAGTTAGGCTCCCATTCCAGGACTTGGTAATCTTACGGCCCCACTTCAAATGGTGGAAGAAGAACCCAGACGCTACTCTCCGTCGGGGTACATAAAATAGCACACAGCAACAACCACGTGCCAACCAACACACACACACACACACACACACACACACACACAGAGTGGGGGAAGGGCTTTCACAACGAGGAAGGCCGCTTGTAGGCAAAGGACATTGCTTATCACCTGTGTTTGGAGTGGCACACTTTCTCCGTATTCGCTTTTCTAGGTTTCCTGGAATCTGGGAGCAATACCGCCTCCTTTATCCCAGGAAGAACAATTAATGTTTTGGGTCTTCTAGAGAGTGACCATCTTCCCCTCGGGCACATATTTTATCTTGTGCCAATCAGAAACTATTATGTCCATTAGTAGCTCTAGCAACAGTTGAATATCACCCAAAACTCTATCTCCAAGTTTATGTTAGCTTGATTTTGGTTTTCTACCAATATTTTTATCTTTTAAATATCTGTCATTTTATTTGTGAACAACAAACACATACCAGGCTGTATCATGAGGAAATGATAAAGATTTACAACAAATGGCTTGTGATATATTACTCAAACATTCCCTATCTAATCGATGATACATGTGTTTAATTAAAGTGTAATATAAGAGGAAAGTGATTTTTTTTGGCAATAAAATAAATACCTCTTGTCTTTAGAGTTTTGTTTTGTTCTTAGCTATGGTAGATAGTCTTTGTTTTGGCAATAGTTGTAATACTGTAAAGGCATATTTTCTTAGAACAGGTTAATCCCCTCTGCACTAGAAAAATTGGGGGGATCAATTTACTTTGATATCCTCAAAGCTACACTAATACCTAAGGATTTATTTATCTTTGCGTCTGTTAATATTTGTCGTTTTGAAAACATACACTGATATCTTAACCCAAATCAGGGGATGTTTATCAGAAAGAACCCTGACTGGAGATTAAGGATATTGAAATTCTAATCCTAGCCCTGGAGATTATTATCTTAATTTGTATAAATCTCTTAATTAATCTGAGTTTCAATGTACTTATCAAAATAAAGTGATTCAGTTCCTGAACCTTTTTTTTCTTGACTTACATTTTTATCTAAGATGATATCATACAGTCTTCTGACATTGCATGCTGTGTGTTCACATTGGCAACTTTCAAACTAGTGATTCCATCCCATATGTTTTCTTGCCTTAAAATATTGTCTTGCATATGTATCCCCGACTAATTGTCAATCTCCATTGGACATTTAATATAATTTCAAAGTTTCTGTGTCCCCAAATGACTTCCTGCAGCTCCAAAGTCTCTGAAGATGTGCACCTCTCCCCCAGATGGATTATGGATCCCTTACGATGTGACACGTCCTTCATTCCAACACTCTCTGTGGAAGCACTATTTCTTCAGTTACCCAGATCAAAAATTTAAAAGTTAACCTGATTCATGCTGGATTTAAGGGCATATTCTTTTAGTTTTTTAAAAAGCTAGTCTGGAATCTTATTACCACTTACTAAAACTTCCCCTACTAAAAGATTAAACCAAGCTATCATCTCTTACTGGAACTCCTGCAATAAAATTCTATTTCATATTTCTCTACTTCGAATTTTGGATCCTTCCCAGTCTATGTTTATACAAACAAGTATTATAATCTTTTAAAATAGAATTTGGAGCATATCATTTTTTCTGGTCAAAATCCAATTGCCCATGATAGTAAATAGTCTAAACGTTGATTATCTCTTCAAATTGCCTTCAATCAATCCTAGTCTGACTCACTTAAGTTAACGTCCTCTGTTATAAACCAGATCCACTCTGCCTCTTTGAAGCCATTTGACATTTGTTGTTCCTTTTGGCCATATAATTCACTATTTAACTCATTTTTCTTTCTAAAATTTATTTTAGGACTATCTTCAAATATCGTCTTGTTTAGAAGATTTTGCTAACATATCCTGGGACTCCATATTCTTGTCTATTTTTAATTATAAGTTCATGGTTATTACTATAGACAGACACACACATGAAGTTTTTCTCTTGCTTCTTTGTACTATTATTAACAAGAATATAAGTGGGTGCTTTAAATAATGTACATTTATTTCCCAACAATTCAGGAGCTTATTAGTCTGAATTTAGTATAATGAATGAAAATGGCAATGAAAGAAGAGTTAAAGTTTCTAGTAAATATCATCAGAGTTCTGGAGTTTGTAGATTAGTCTGCCTCTATATTATCTGATGATACTGGTCCCTGTGTTTGCTTCTCCATATCCTTCTGCTTTGATTCTACTTCTGTGTCTATGTCTAATATGCTTTTTAAAATATTATATCTAAAGAGTGGAATGTATGTCCTTGGTTTAAGGTTTAAGATGATAGCTGTATGAACGATCCCAGCTAATTGTCCTCACATGATGGTTAGGATTTCTGGGCCATTTTCTGTTCTTTATGCAGGGACTGGGATCTTGAAAGGATGCAAGAGTACACGCAAGGCACCACAATTGGCTCTGCTCTCCTAGCTCAACTGAGAAAGAAGGAATGTCGCGGGGGATGGGAGGAAGTAGATACGTGGCAACTGCCTCTGTAAAGATCTGTCTCCTTTGCCATAAGACCAGAAGAACCAGTTGGTATCCAGCTACCATTACTGACTATTTCGATCAAAATTTCTACAGAAGGGTCTTGCTCAAAAGGGAGGAATTTACTGAACAGAATGTAAAATTCATATGGAATTCAGATGTTATAACTGATGGAGGCTAGGCAAACTCCACAAACTATTGCTCTGAGATAATTTTCTAACCTTTAAAGTAAGAAAATCTCCTGACATCTTCTTAAAACCAAATGATAGATTAGTGCCGGGGGGTCCTCAAACTTTTTAAACAGGGGCCAGTTCACCGTCCCTCAGACCCATGGGAGGGCCGGACTATAGTTTAAACGAAAACCATGAACAAATTCCTATGCACACTGCACATATCTTATTTTGAAGTAAAAAAACAAATGGGGCAAAAACACCTGGAGGGTCAGAAAATGTCCTTGGGGGAGCCGCATGTGGCCCACGGGCCGTAGTTCGAGGACGCCTGATAGCCTAACTAGTAAAGACTATTTGCCTTCAGGATTGTGCTATGCTAAGATCTATCTATATGTGATCAGATCGACAACATCTTGTAAGGTTTGAGAGGAATCTTTGGGAGACAGTGAGTTTCTGGTACTGGAGGGGGAACAACGATGAAAAAGGATAAGAATGCTTACACACCTTGGAAAACGGAATCACTGTCACCCCATTGTACATGAGGAGATGGCTGTATTGGGATTTGTTTTGCTGTGTCGATGATCTAGAAAAGCAGCGACCACAAAAAAACGCGACGTGCAAAAAGTGTTTGGTTGTATAATACATCCTATTCTAATCCGGTCTCATTCACACAACAAATAGAGCCCAATGCCCCTGTGGGATTGCACCCGCGGATGCCGAGGTGAGGGTTGCACCGGGCATGAGGGGAATGGTACTCGGCGCTTATTCCTGCATCATCTCTGAGGCGGACCTGAACGTCCCGGGAGAACAACACCCACGCTTTGTTTAGTTTCTTGCAAGAGCAGCAGCAGGGTCATAGAAGAATTGAGTAAGTAGTAAGTACTTTTGCAGTGGAGCACGTATGGCAATCTGAAAATGTCCCTGATAGAAGGTGGTCTTACATACGTAGCTACAGAAACTGGGAGAGTGCGTATCAGGAGGGAGGAATAGCAAGGGCCAACGCCAAGGCTAGCTGGTGTAAAGTCTTACGTACCTAGATAGCTTCGTCTGACCATCTTAGCCCCTTCATAAGAAAGGAATGTTGGCGGCTACATCTCAGTCACTTTGTAACTATCTTGCGCATCTGCAAACTTGTGATCCCACAGTTTCCAGAGCACCAATTCATGCTTTTAATTGACTTACTATGACTTCTATGAGGTGTCTCTCCCATACTATACTAAAATTTCTGAGAAACATAGAGGGAAAATGCTATATTTTGGCACATTATCATTTGTATTGATATGCAACATATATTCCAGATAACCACCATTACATGATGTTAGTTTTCCAGATTTGCTAAATTTTACTGGTTCTCTGTAACGTCCTTGAGGAGTATGCACGGGAGTGCGTTTTGAAGAAACAGCACCCTATTGGGTCAGTAGGGAGACAGAGGCATCTGACATTCTTTCTGAAAAGCCACTGGTGCTTTAAAGGTCTGACTTTAACAGAGAGACCTGTGTAAATGTGAGCGTCACAAGTCCTGCTACAGGGAAGTTGTAAGCCAGCAGGATGCCGAGTAGAAAACTGGTGATCTGGAAAGGCCAGATGGTCACTTCAGAAAGCCAGTATGCTACAGGCTGCATTAACAGCTCACATGATTCCATATTTAATTTGGAATAAGAATAAACGATGAAGAATGGTGGCAGCAATCGCATAGACCATAAAGCATGCATTTAAACAGAATGTCCTCTTACCTCTGTGGAGGTGAAGACACAAGATAATGTCCTGAGTTAACTAAAAAGTCACATCAATTCTTTCCCTCTAAAAGATAATCAAAAACATTTTATTCCAGATAAAAATTACACTGGACTAAAATGTTCAATCATAGAAGTAAGAATCACTAGCAAATTTTTAGGATAAAATATAAGTATATGATGAGCTAGAGTCATATTTTATCATTTATATTTGTCAAATTTCCATGAACAAACCAAATTTCAAGAATAAACAGAATACATATGTGCCTTGGTTAGCCTGTTACATATTTTGATTTTCTTCTTTCAAAGAACAGGAAAGGATGCCAGATAGGTGAACATACGGGTTAAGAAAATGGCACGCATGTCATGGCCGAGCTCCTTTGGCTATACAAAGGAGAAGGACAATTCCCCTTCCCGGGACTTCAAGGCCAATAGCCACAAGGCAGAGGTCAAACACGCCTCCACCCTCCCTTCTTCTTTACCTGATTATGGCACCAACTATCCTCCCAAGTACGCTAGTTTCGTGCCGAGTTCAATATCTGTTGCAATGGCCGTGTGGAACTCAGAGACAGTACTCATGATGGTGGGGATTTAGGGAAGGTGAACACAAGCCAAGATGAGAAAACATTGAGGAGGTCGTCTTTTGTCCACAGCAGCACCTCTGCTCAGCGAGCAGTCATCTCTCTCTCTGGGACTCAACCTCTCAGCCATGTGGTCCATGGGCCTCTGCCCTGCTCTACAGGCAGGAAGCTCATCACGCTTCTCAGCAAGGCTCCTCTGCTCTCCCTCAGGGCTTAGCTGCAGTGCACTCTCTGGTACCCCTGAAGCCTCCAGCACATGTGCTGTGCTGGTGACTCTTCTCTCTTGATGATTTTGAGATTCCACTCTCTCTGCTTCTGAAGTGGTCCCCTTATACCCAAAGGAATGGCAAAACTAGCCAAACCCCTCCATTAGTGCCACACACCCTTTCTGCATGCTCCCACCGAACCGTTGGGTAGGGTTTTAAAGACGCACACCTTCCTGATATGATCACTGGAGACAACAGGTACATGAGCAAATGTGATGAAGAAACCTCATGGTGGCCAGCTATTAAAAGATATAGTGTCTGGGGTCTTAATGTCTTGAAGGTAAACACACTGTCATTTAGCTCAGAAGCAACAAAGCCCACATGGAAGAAGCACACCAGCTGGTGTGACCACTAGGTGTTGAAGGGATCACATAGAAGGCAACATCAGAACAAAAAAATCATATCATTGTGAATGAGGGGGAGTGCAGATTGGGACTCAACGCCAATCTGTAGGCAACTTGACATCCCTTTACAGAGGGGTTGTAGGGAGGAGACCAGCCAATCAGGGTACAGGGTAGCAACGATGAAACATACAACTTTCCTCTAGTTCCTAAATGCTTCCTCCCTTCCCCCCTCCCCATCACGGTCCCAATTCTACCTTACAAATCCTGCTAGACCAGAGGATGTGCACTGGTACAGATAGGAACTGGAGAGACAGGGAATCCAGGACAGATGAACCTTCAGGACCAGTGGTGAGAGTGGCAATACCAGGAGGGTGGAGGGAGGGTGGGGCGGCAGGGGGACTGAGTATATAGCCTCCTCCCCAGGGGATGGACAACAGGAAAGTGGGTGAAAGTAGACAGTGAACAGGGCAAGATATGACAAAATAATAATTTATAGATTATCAGGGGTTCATGGGAGAGGGGGGAGCAGAGAGGGAGGGGAATACGGAGCTGATATCAAGGGCTTAAGTAGAAAGCAAATGTTTTGAGAATGATGAGGGCAACAAATGTGCTTTACACAATGGATGGGTGTATGGATTGTGATAAGAGTTGTATGAGCCTCCAATAAAATGATTTAAAAAGAGAGAGACATGAATAGAAGAGCCATATCTAAGCAATTTCTCTTAACCACAAGTTGAATTTACAGTTATAAAATGAGAAGTTGAAGAATAATATGAATGGAATATTCATGTCCTCCATTAAGTGTGATATAAGGCTATTAATGTGAAGATAGGTAAGGAAATGTAGAATTAGGAGCGTTGGGAAGATGAATTAATTAGCCCGGAACGCCTGGCAAAACAAAATATGTTTATCTGTAGGTACGATAGCAGTTACGTTGAAAACTTGAAATTTCCTCAGCAACCCAGCTACTGAGGTTTGACTCAAAGGACTGCTGTAGGGCAGGCTGCCACCGCTCCCCACCCCCACCCCACCCTCTATGATGCTAAAGCTAGGTCTGACAGGTAGAAGAACTGCTGGAGAAATATGGAAAGATAAACAGGTAGATTTCAGCTCCCCTCATTGTCATTTCAGACTCATACTGACCCCCTGTGAATTACTGAGACTCTTCACAGGAGTAGAAAGCCCAGCCTTTCTCCTGCGGAGCTTCTGGTGGTTTCAAACTGTGAACCATTCAGATCTCAGTCAACACATAACCACTACACTGCCTGGGCTCCTGAGGCCCAACTTTAAGAAGACCAAAGAAGTGGCCAAAAAATAACCCGTGAGTTCAGGGAATTCAAGAGGAGAGGCTGATACCAGGGTCTGAAGCAGAGTCGGACTTCGTGGAGTGGGTTAGTTCCTTAGCCAGGTTTAAGTCTCTATCGTCCTATAGGAATGGCGTTTTAGAAAACAGAGGACATTCTTTTTTTTCACTTATACACTTGAATTTGTAAATAGACCTGCTCACGTTTCTTTCAATGGCTTAGCAGAGATGTTGGGGGAATCCCATGGGCACCTTGATTTAACACCAGGCTGATAACAGGAAGGTTAGTAGTTGGACCACATCAGCCTCTCTGTGGTGAAAGATGGGACAGCTCAACTCTCACAAGGATTTACAGCTTGAGAAGCCCTGTGGATTGGTCCTTTGTCCCAGAAATCAATTTGATGGCAGTGGGTTTGGGGAGCAGCCATAGATCGCGCTGCTATGAAAGAAGCATTACTATTCCCCACTTCCTTAGTAAGCTAGGAACAGTTTTCCTTTCGAGCCATTTGTTGTTGTTGTTGTCATAGGTGCATGGTGGTTGGCAGCATGTTGCTCAGCAAATGATTTCAGTCAGAAAGGCAAAAGAAGAAAGGATTGTCTAGCAACCCAAGCGAAAACTGATTCACAGGGATGCAATGACTCCGAAAAGGAGAGTGTGTTTTTCCGTTTATAGGATGGATACCACAGGGAAGTCTTGCGGTCTTGAGCAAACACACCCATAGAATTATGACTTCCCAAGTTTCAAAAATGAAGGCGTTATTCAGGTGAAAGTTGGCGGGGGCGTATTATCACATTAAATCATTTAAGGAATTTGTGTTGTCAGCACAACTGTATACATTTATTTTAGAATTAGTGATAATACTGAGAACTATCATTTTAATGAGAAATAATGCATTTTAACTAATCATACAACATATGTAAAAAGTGACTTGTTTTGTGCTACCTAACCTGAATTTCAGTTACCGTATATATTCAAGTATAAGCTAACCTGAATATCAGCAGGGCCACCTAATTTTACCACAAAACTGCCTAAAAATGTGCTGAAAAATTTGGCTTATACACAAGTATATCAGTATATAAGGACTATTTTTTAGAAAATCTTAGAAACCTTTTTTTTAAAGTTTTATTGGTGCATAATCCATATATCACATAATTCAATAGTTCACTCATGAGTTATTCTGAGTATTTTAGAGAAACAAAACCACAGAAACTCATATATAACAGAGAGTTTTATATAAAGAGTAAGTACACATCAAGAAAACAACCCAACCCAGTGCTGCCCAAGTTCACAAGTCCAACCTTAACCCATATGTCCGACATCAATCCACAAAGTCCTCCTCCATCTCACAAAACACACGCAATGATGCCAACGGCAGGGGGAAAGCCAAATCAGTGAATGTGGAAGCATCTCAGCGCTGGCAGGGTCTCCACACGGCTGCTCCAGCACCCAGGGCTGCATTGGGGTAGGTCCATTGGCTTCTCCTTGGGGATGTCTTGCTGGAAGTGAGCCTTGCCAGCTAAAGCAGGGAACTTGCTGAGGCAGCTGCACCCTGGTCTGACCATCACAAAGCAAGAGACCAGAGAACAAGAAAGGTGATGCTCATTGAGCCATTTATTCCTCTACCCTTTGATTAACCCCATGTGTTTATTAGCCAGGTTGGCACAATAAACTAACTAACTCAACTCATACCAAGAAGAGTTGTACAATCACTACCATCATCGATTTTACAACTTGTTCTTCTTTCTTGTTCTCATTGTTGTTAGCTTTCTATTCCTCCCACCCCCAAATCCTGGAGAGAGAAAAAAAAAACACTCAAAGAAGCATTAATCAAATTACTGTGTCTATAGATTGACCTATCCTGGATTTAATATAGAGGAGGGAAAAATAAAAACAATCTAACAAAAAAATTCTAACAACAGCAATGACAAGGTACAGCAAAGAAAAATCTCAATGGAAAAGAGGTGGAAATTAGAAACTAGTGCAAATTTAAAATGTGTCAAAGGGGAGATCAAATTTAAAGATCTTAAATTTTAAACTAACTGCATCTGCAGTCATCACTTTCAAATAAGTTCTATAGGACAGCAAGTCTATTCACATCTCTGGTCTGTGGTCCGAAGGGATTCACCAGATGCTTACTGCACATGCATTTCCCCATCACTTGTTTTTATTCAAAACTTAAACAACTTGAAAACAGGTCAAAAGGGAGATCAATTAACAAGATGTTACGTTTTAATCTAACATATTAATCTAAAATTACTTTTTAATCTGCCACAATAAACTATATAATGCTCATTTTCTGGTAACAAGTCTATTCACATCCCTCAACCCTGAAAATAGATTTTGGGTATCCATAGCCTTCTGCAAACCAGGTGTTCCCAATTTCAGATTTGGATTATATTGTTTATAACCCATGACTCACACATGGGTTGTGTGATTATTCTGTGTGATGCCTCACTTAGATGGCTGCTTGTTTGAAGAGAGGCCTTTATGGCCCCAGATGTTATTCTTTCTGATAGCTGGGCACCATTGAATTTCTTCACCACCCTTTGCTTGAGCAGCATATCTTCGGTAACCCCATCATGAGGGAAAGCATCAAGCATGGGCGAATCATAAAAAGTAATTATTCTTTGAGTGAGGCGAGAATTAAGCGTGAACCCCAAATCTCTGTATCTATAGTTTCTACATGTCTCTCATTCATGTCATTGTCATTGTCACTTTATGTTAGAGGTCATTATCAGTCATTTGCCTGGGGCATAAATTACTTCTTTAGGCTGTGTCATTAATGTGGCTAGTGGTATAGAGTTTAAAACACAGAAAGCCCCCTTTTTCCTAAAACTTTGGGAAGTCCTGCAATTTGGAGGCAATTCAAGTTTATTTATGAGGATAGAGAGGTCTGCTTAAAAGAACAGCCTTCAGAGTCAAGCTTCATTATGTTGGATAATGGATGCGCTATTTACCTAGCCACTTTGAGCTTCCCTTTTACCATCCTGAAAACAAGGCCCATGGTAACTATCATATGCTGTGATTATTAGGACTGAGTGACAGATTTGTAAAATGCCAGCAGTGGCTGTCACTTAAAAGGAACTAATTACATATTAGCTACTACTGCCTTTCTCGTGTCTATATTTCCTTCTCAATTACTTCTGCAAATAAAATTATATTGTAGTTTGGAAAAAAACACTTGCATGATCTAACATTACATAAAGGTGTGCTTCCCATATGCTATATAACTAACTTTAAACTTCAGAGAACTTAAAACTATATATTACCAGTGTGCATGTTCAGTGCCACTCTGATTTGACCAGAACATGCACACTGGTAATATATAATTAGACCAGAACATGCACATGGCTACAGATAAGAGCCTGCAACACAAGGAATCCAGGAGAGATAAACCCCTCAGGGCCGACAATAAGAGCTGAGATAGCAGGAGGATTAAGGGAGGGTGGGGGGAGAAAGGGAGGACAGATCACAAGGATCAACCTATCCCCCTCCCGGGGAATGAATAACAGAAAAGTGGGTGAAGGGTGACAGACGATGATGTAAGATATGAAAATAATAATCTACAAGTTGTTAAGGGTTTATGAGGGAGGGCGGGGGAAGAAATCGGGAGCTGATATCAGGGGCTCAAGTGGGGAGAGAATGCTTTGAAAATGATGATGGTGGCAAATGTGCACATGTGCACATATGAAAGAATGTATGGATTGTGATAAGAAATGTAAGAGCCCCAATAATAGTATGAGAAGAAAATTAAAAATAATTTATAATTTATCAAGGGGTCATGAGGTTGGGGGGAGGGAGGGAGAAAAAGAGGAGCTGATAGCAAGGGCACAAAAGAAAGCATATGTTTAGAAAATAATGATGGCAGCAGTTGTACAAATATGCTTGACACAATTGATGCGTGGTTTGATATAAGAGCTCTTTTGATGAAAAAAAGTATATATTACCAATTTAACAACCTGAAGCCATTAATTCACATTTTTAAAAATGGATGGATTAATTAAAATTCCAAAATTGTCTCTAGCAGTTTTTCTGCAGCTTTTACTTGGTGAAAACTTGTCCTAAATTGCTGTTATTAGAGAAGTTGGCTGTGTGACAGAGAGTACATGTAAAATTCAAATCTTTATTTAGAAAAATATAAAGCCAACGTCCTAGCAAATCATGCTGTAAATGCACATGCTGAGAAAAGGGGAATGTGTGAGGCTGTGTATACATTTGGCATGAAGGTCGGAAGGAGGACAACTAAGCTCTTTCTCCTTTTCCCAGACTGTCTCCTCTGTGGCCTAGGTGGAAATTAATGGATTCTTAGAGGTGAACTTAACTCCTAGGATTTAAGGGGAGGGGAAGTAAAAGAAAATCAGAGGTATTTATTAAAGGCATAACTTTAATTGGGCCAGAGAAACATTATTTGCTGTACAGGAGAACAAAGATAAAACAAAAATAAAAACAGAACAAAGATTATTTCAAGTGATCCTCGAAAGTATCCCATTCGATGTTTTAAGCATTAGGTATATGTAAAGAATCACTGAAAAATATCACAAATGAAGTCATTTTAAATATAACCGAGGAGTGCAATATGAAAAAAATCTAATGATTTTGACAAAATGTGAAATAAGAGTAAAGTTTATAGCTTTGTCCGCAGTATGTGTTTTACTCTAAATAATGTTTCCTATATAAGTGTGATCTTAAACAATCTTGATCGAAGCTTTACGTTCTATATTCTGTTGGTTGCTTTCATTGTACCATTCTCCAAACCATGTTTACTTTAAATCAGATTATTTTTCAAACTGGATAATTCCTCCTTTTCCAGTAGGATTCAGTCAACTGATACATGAGGAAATAGATATGATGATTCTCTGATTAGAGAAAGTTAAGTGCTATGCTTTATGTGCGGGACATTAGACTATGTATTCTCTTAACCAGACCACTGGTGGACTCAAGCCAGACCCTGGCTTACTCTCTCTGCAGTTCATAAATGACTAAGTATATTTTGCAACTACTTGGGATTTGTTTTGCATCTCATGCACTGAATAAGATGATTGCAGAATGTTGATCTGCCAGTGAATAATTGCTGTTAGAAAACCTTTTGAAATCTCAAAGGATCTTGAAAATGTGTCTTTAAAATTAAGCCAAATGTTTTCAGCCTTTAAAAAAAATAGAACTCAATTCTTGAATTTGAGCAACTTCAATGCTGTCTATGGAAAAGGGCAGATGTTCTGAGTTATTAAATTATAGATGCTCTCAGTTTGTGAGGGGAATCACATTCATTTAAAAGATAACCTTTTATTATATATTCCTAAAGAATCAAAAATAATTTTAAAAAAGGAAATCACTAACTGTCAGAAAAAGCTTTTTTATTACAGCACAACAAGATTATTATGTTTCCATGTTTCTCCCTGAATTACAATTAAGGCCTCGAGCTGAACACCAAAGTTATTAAGTACCTAATATTCTAAGTTCAGAGAGCTCTCAGCTTCCAGGCTCAAGTGATTCTCCATCTTCTTCTTGCTCTAAAAACATTAAAAATGCCTTACCACCCTCAGTATCACCTGCAGATCAAAATAACTCTGAACGGATACCCGGGGAGATAGGAGCCTACCAATAGTCTGTGACGTTGACACCATTTCAGATGATGGGACAAGTGAGAAGCCTTGGAGGAGCATGTGCTGTTAATGAACTGCTCCTGTGTTAGGTAAGGGGAGGCCTGCATTCCTCAGGCACATCATTTAAAAGTGCATCCCTAGGGAGTCTCCCTGAGTCAATTAAACAGGAAGGAAGGCAGCTGTGCCTTTTCTTCTCAGTTTCCCACCCACGAAGGGCAAACAGTGACTGAAGGAGCCCCAGCAACAGGATAAAGTGAAGTGGGACACAGCCATGTGGCATTTTGCCATACCAGCAAATGGTGCCCTAAAAAAGATGGTCAAGTTACTCAGCCAGTAGAGATTTACTTGTGCTTACTTAGTAATTTGTAGTCAAGAATTTCACATTTTCCACCACATCAAAAATTCCGTTTCTTAGTAAAACAGGCAGATATCTGTTTCTCCCCCAATATCATAGCACATTCCAACAAAATCAACATCTCTTGAAATTTCAATCCCTCACAGGGAGTGTGTACCCACAAAGTCAAATAAGCACAGGCTTCCTTGTGCTTAATTACTAATCCATACTGAACTATATAACACATTTTTCACATCATATGTTGAAACACATGTGAAATTGATCACTAAAGATTAGTAAATAAGCACCGATAAATTCTGCCTACTTTTCTTATTGGATAATCTGCTGGGTGGAAGTCATCCTACTGAGATAGTTCTTGAAAGAATACGTGCATACTATTGTTCTACTGGAAAGCTATGTCATGGCAGGTAGTCAAGCAGAACCCTTTATCTTTTATGCAAAAATGCTGACATGCAGTGTCACTTTCAAATTGTGACTGTAATTCTGCTGTTCACAGGACACCATGTCAGGATTAACCATAGAAACAGAAGCGTTATGAGAGACACATTTGTATTAGAAGCAACTTTCACCTTTTGGGTCTTCTTATCTTTTACGTTATAGGTAGTGTGCTATCTAGCCACAGCAATGATGTGTCCTTCATAACA
Organism: Tenrec ecaudatus; assembly: GCF_050624435.1. Lineage (NCBI taxonomy): Eukaryota > Metazoa > Chordata > Mammalia > Afrosoricida > Tenrecidae > Tenrec > Tenrec ecaudatus. The sequence goes on from NC_134531.1 coordinate 298,697,444, forward strand.
TGGTCTGTAATCATTCAGGTATGCCTAATTTTATTTCTTTTGAAAAAGAAGGTTTGTGACAAGGCCGTGTAGGAGATATTGTGATTAACAGCATTTCTTTACTATAGGAACTCTCAAAGCAATAGAATGTTAAAGGCAGTTTGAATCTTGGAAAAGTAATTCAATTTGCAATCCTGCCCAAAGATATTTGAGTGCAGAAATCATATGTTTCTATTTTCTTTTTGAGAAACACTTAATATATTTGAAAAACACAAATCTCTGTACCACACGGTCAAATATGGGGCAGGGAAAATATTTCCCAAAGCAATACCTTGTTAGTCTCAGAATGTTGTGGGAAGAGTTTAAGCATGATTCTGAGATGCTGTCGTTGGGTGCGTTCATATTTGTTCCAACTCAGAGAGACCCTGTGTAGCAGAGAAGCAAACCCTGTGTGGCCCAGAAGCAAATGCTGGCTGGCCCTGTGGCAGCCTCTGAACCCTCGCTGTTTGATCCAATGGGCAGAGTCACTAAGTTAGTCCGTATCAGTGAAGGTCTTCTGTTTATTTGATGAGTATGTTGTTCTCCGTGAATGGGTCTCTCCTGAGAACATAACAAAAGTACGCAAGGTGTAGCCTCAGTACATTAACTTCTAAATAATATTCAAGGATACTGCTTTTAAGACAAACAGGTTGGTCCATGTTTTCTGAGGGGGCTTCCATTAGTTTGAGGAAAAGTGACAAAGCCTGTACTGCAGCTTAGACTTCTTCCTTCAAGCCCATCGGTTCTATGGAGATCATATGCTTCCTCCTCAGTTGAAAGTTATTGATGCATTGATTTGGGTACAGTTACTAGTGTCTTACATCTTTTTTTTCATTCTTCCTTCACCCTTCAATATTTTCCTATGAAATTTTTCAATATTGGAAATAACTATTGAAATGTTCTTCAGTTCTTTCGACTTGAGAGAGATGTGTTTTCCTCTTAGTTCATTAACTCCAGGTCTTTTCTATTTTGTTCAAACACTATTTTTTTTTCTCAGTCACCCTTTGACATCTTCTGTTAAGCTCGTTATTTCATCAGATATTTGCTTTTGTTTTTCTCTTTTTGGGGAGCAATTATCAGAGTGTCTTCTCCTATTCGTTTTATTCTTTTCTTTCTTTCCTTCTTTAGTGACCTTTTAATCTCTTTGTGTGTGGTGTCCTTGATGTCATCCTATAACTTATGTGGTGTGTGTTCATCCATGAGGAACGAGTCCAGTCCATTGTCTTGAAGACTCTAATTTTAAGTGGGATATATACAAGGTCATATTTTGGCTATCTTGGACTTGTTTTAACTTTCCTCAATATCAACCTGAACTTACATAAGAGTAGCTGATTCTTATGGAATCTGTTGTGGGGTTGGGAAATAAATCTATCTGCCTGTCATACCTAGAAGCAGAATCTTTGATGTGGTGGGAAAGGTGAAATTGTGGACCAGTAATTGTTGCTTAGTAATTAGGCATAAGTAATTCTATGCTGACCTTGCTTGTTCGGTAATTTGACCATTAGTACAGTTTACTAGTATGACAAAATGCTACTTGACTGCATCTTATTATTGGGGTTCCTCAGTCACTGTTTGACTGAGAATACCTGACTTAGATATTTTGGACACGTTTTCATGAGAAACCAGTCCCTGGAGAAGGATATCATGCTTGATGAAGTAGAGGGGCAACGACAAACAGGAAGGCCCTTGGGGAGATAGAATTGGTTGACACAGAGGCTGCAACAATGGGCTCAAGCATAGGAACAATTGTGAGGATGGTGCAGGACCAAGTAGTTTTTCATTCTGCTGTGCATTAGGTCACTAAGGGTGAGAACTGACACAGAGGCACCTAAGAACAAGATTGCCCATCCTTCTTCCTAGCCTGACTTAATCTGAAAGTTCTACTGAAACCTACCCATTATGGGTGATGTTACTGATAGTTGAAATATTGGTGACATAGCAGCATGCAATCGACCACATTTACCCATCATCTATGACAGACAGATGACTGATTGGGTTATACGGTTATAAGTTAAAACATCTATTTTAGATGGAAGAGATGTGTCTATCTGTTTGATGATATAATTATAAGATTTAAAGATGTTAAAATATTTAATAAATTTCTGTTATGTGAGGACTATTTCTAAAAGAAGGTATGAAGGATCTGAACTGGAAATAACAAAGTGAGTATTTAATAAGATATAGATTTGTATAAAAAGAAAAATCATTGTTGCCTATGACATGAAAGGACCAAAATAATGCAAAGTGATAGTACACATTATGTTCCTCTTTATTAGTCAAGAGATGAGTTTCATTCTTAATCGAAAGAAAGAGGCTGAGAGCCCCACAATGCTATGGTTTAAACAAGTTAAAAGTTGATGTCTCTGTCATTTAAGTGTCTTGAATTCATAGCGTAGTTTGCCCCATGATATCTTTCAGGGTTCTAGTATTCTTTCATTTTTGTGTGCTTCCCATTTCAAAATGTGACCTCTGTTTTCTTTTTAAATATTATATCATGTTCACGTTTTTGTTGTTGTTGTTGTTAGGAGACAATGAATCCGCTCTCATAATGACCCTATGTGTAATAGAACAAAATCCTGAACGGTCCTGTGCCATTCTCAAAAGTGTTCCTCTGCCTGAGCCCATTGAGGCAGCCACAGGGCCTTCCTCATTTTCTCTGCCATTCTGCTTTACCAAAAGTAATGTCCTTCTCCAGGGACTGGTCTCTTCTGAGAATGTGTCCAAAGTATGTAAGATCAAGCCTTGCCATCATTGCCTCTAAGGAGTACTCTGGTCTTTCTTCTTCCAAGATTGGTTTGTTCTTTTATTTAGTCCATGATAGTTGAAATATTCTCCAGCCCCACAGTTCAAATGCATAGATTCTTCTTCAGTCTTCTTTAATTAATGTCCAACTTTCACAAGCATAGGACCCAATGGAGGATGTCATGCCTTGGGTTAGGTGCATTCTTAGTCCTCAAAGTAAAAGCTTTACCCTTCAGCATTCTAAAGCCGTCTTGTGGAGTGGATTCACCTCATACAGTACTTCATGATCTCTTGACTGCTGCTTCCATGAGCATTGCTTGTGGATCCAAGTAAGACAACATTCTCAACAACTTCTATCTTTTCTCTGTTTATCATGATGTTACCTATTGATAAAGTTGTGAGAAGTTTGGTCTTCCTGACACTGATTTGAAATCCATACTGAAGGCTAAAATCTTTGATTTTCATCAGCAAGGACGTCAATTCCTCTTCACTTTCAGCCAGCATGGTGTGTCATCTACATATCACAAGTAGAAGTCTTTCTCCAATCACAATGCCTCATTCCTGTTCCAATCATCCAACTTCTCTGATGATTTTCTCAGCATACAAATTCAACAAGTATCATGAGAGGAGACAACTCTGATGCAAACCGCTCTAGAGTTTAAACCAGGCAAGGTACCCTTGTTCTGCTCTATCTGCAAGTTCTGGACCTCCCCGTTTCCCCTCCAGGCTGTCCACAGCTTACTACAGTCAGCACGCTCAGATGTCTTTGCATAGTCAATGAAACACAGTAAACATCTTTCCCGTGCTCTCTGCTGGGAGCCAAGATTCATCTGACATCAGCAGTGCTATCCCTTGTTGCAAGCCCTCTTTGAAACCTGCCCCAACTTCTGGCAGTTCCCTGTCCGTGTACTGCAGCAAACGTTGCTGGGTGATCTTAAGCAAAAGGTTATTTGTATGTGGCATCAATGAGATCATTCAATATTTCGAGCATCCGATGTGGTCAACTTTCTTTTGAATGGGCATAAATATGGATCTCTTCCAGGTAGCTGGCCAAGTGGCTGTCTTCCAAACTTCTAACACAGATGAGGGCATGCTTTACAGCGCTTCTTTAGCTTTCTGAATCACCCGTCCCCTGAGCCATAGACTCCCTCCTGGAACGGTGGAATGTTGCGTGGCTCTTTGGGGTACAGTGACTCTGCATTCATTCCATCTCCTATTGTGCATTCATGCCATGTTCTTTTGAAGCTTCTTGCATCATTCAATATTTTACCTATAGACTCTTTCACGAATGCCACTCGCGGCTTGCAGTTTTCTTCAGTTGCTTCCGTTTTCGGTATGCTGAGCTTGTTCTTCCCTTTAAGCTTCCTAATTCTAGTCCTTGCCTATTTTGTTATAATAATTGGCTTTGTCTTCTCGTGGTTCCCTCTGAAATTTTCTATTCAGCTTCTTGACTTCATCTGTTCTTCCATTTGTTTCAGCTACTCTATGATGAAGAACAAGTTTCTGAGTCTTTTCCTGACATCCTCTTTGATCTTTTCTTTCTTCCCTCTTTTGTAAATGGCTTTTTGCTTTCTTCATGAACTATGCTCTTGATGTTCTCTCCCAGCTCATCACCACTTGTTGGTCAGTTTGTTGTACTCTGCTGGCTTGTGTGTTCCTGTGATGCTGGGAGATGAAAGCATATGAACCTGACAAGGAGGGCTTTCTTGGATCCATGATGAATTTGCAATTGCAGGACAAACTACCTCCCCCAAATCCGAAGATACAGGTCAGTGCGGGAAGTCACAACACAGACACGATTGTAGCCATAAACTGACAAATCAATATCCACAACCATACATATCTTCACTAATGATCATTGATTACATTCGAGCGTATGATAATTTCACGGGTTACAGGGAAGAACTGAAGTCCATAGGCTTTTAAAGACTGTGACCATTCGGAAGCAATTGTCTAAGCCTTTCTTTTGAGTCTTGTCTAGGTAGGTTTAAAACTTGTTAGTTTGTGCCAGCCAAAGAACCATATACACTGGTCTCTCCCTGCCATCAGGTCATAGGAACCCTGTAAGACAGAGTGGAACTGCCCCTGTGGTTTTCTAATGAGCGGAAACCATTCTTTCTCTTCTGCAGATCGGCTGGTGAGGTCAAACTGCTGACCTGGTGGCTTCCAACTCAGCTTTTGTGCATCCCAAGAGTTCCAAGCTTTGGGAGGGTTGCTCACATACAGGTTTGAGCAATTACTAGGACTGTAGGCCAGCAGGAGGATGAGAAACTCACAAAAACCCCAGTACTCTGTCCCTCACACTTCGGCTACTTTTAATTTCAGGAACCCAAATAGGTTCACACAGTGACTGAAAGATTCCCCCGTGCCTACCACTAGAGGAGAGGAAGGGTAGTCATTGTGAAGTGTATAGAATGTTCTCTACACTCTAGGTGAAAATAACCCATCAGAGCCTGAGATCAACTGGGAACGTCATTTCTCCCACTACCTATCTCAAAAGATTCTTGTGAAAGTCTTGGCCCATAAATACCGCCACCCACATGCAAAGCACTGAAGCATAATAATAATACTATAGAGTATTGTCCAGCCCCATCCCTGGTAGCCAGACTAAAACAATAATGGACACAGCTTGAACGGTTGCAAAGTGAAGCATGTCTCTGAAGAGACGTACTTAGGAAAATTCAAAGACAGCCAGAGAGGAAAAATCAATGATATTAAAATAATATGAAGATTCTGGCAGCTCTGGAAAATAAAAGCATTGAACATAGTCCATTTCAAGGCAGACGAGAAATGCTCACTTTAAAGGCTTGCTTCTCTCCGTTATTGGTAAAGGTGGGGCTGGAGGCAGGGAGATGCAGCAAATTAACCTTCAACGGAAAATTAGAAGACATTGAGGAGTTCAGCTATAGGTCAACGTCTTGTGTGATAATGCAAGAATGATCAAAGTCAATTAATTATAAGGCTTTGCTTAGTCTTATAGGAGAAACCGGCTCTCCTCCTACTTTGGTGCAATGTCAGTCCTCTCTAGAGGGAGGGGGTGAAATCACGGACTCAACCTTCATTTCCCTTTTTTGAAGCCCTTTGTTAAGGCACCCAGCTATGGAGACAGCAGTCAGTGTAAGACATGAAAAAATAATAGTAATTTGCAAATTATCTAGGGTTCATGAAGGAGAGAGGGGGCTAGAGGGAGGGGGGAATGAGGAGCTGATACCAAGGGCTCAAGTAGAAAGAAGATGCTTTGAAAATGATGATGGCAATGCATGCACAAATGTGCTGGACACAATGGATGTGTGCATGTTTTGTGTTAAGAGTTGTATGAGCCCCCAATAAAATGATTTTAATAATAAATAAATAAAGTCTCAGAAACTGAATAGAAAACAATGAGATATTTGTATTGGAGAACAATAGATGAGACACTTTTTCCCACTGTGAGTCAGTGCTTCCTACCTCTTCTTTATTTTGGACCTTGTCTCTATAAAAGGGGAGAAAGAATCTTTTGTTCAAGACTGTTCAGGAGTGAGAAAGTACCTCTGGCCTCTACTGCCTGCCATGGGGCCTTCCTCTAGCGGTATTTAATGAGAAAGAATGAATCACCGGAAAGCTGGATCTATCTTTGCTTCCTGCTTACACTAGTATAGTAAAGGGATGAAGTTTTGATTGCTGATTTCAATTTGATTCATTGTCAACTGATCACCACAACATCTGGCACCAAAAAAATAATAAATAAATAAAAAGAAAATGGAATCTGAGTAAACACAATCAGTATTGTGTCTCATACCATATTCAGACAATACACAGATTTTGCACACATCTTGCAAAGAATTAAAAATAACTATGTCAGTAATTCTAATGGACAAAGTGACAACATACAATAATATAGAAGCAATGTAAGCAGCATGAAGAAAATTCTAAGAAAGACTCTAAAGAAAACTCCTATAAATAAAAAAAGTAATAGAAATGTCATAGCAAAATAGTATTAGGTATATGCTATTAGATTATTTAATACATATCAGTGGCATGGTGCTATTTAAAGGAAAATTTTTTTAAATGAATAATAACTGATAGGCTAATAAATAAATTAGAATAATAAAAAACAAATCCTAGGAATGTAGAATAAGGAGGGGTTGGAGCTCAAAACCAAGAAATATTCAGTGAACAAAAACTAGCTCTAAACATGGTGCGTGCTAATCTTGTTGTGTTTTTGCTATGTTCTGTCAACTTGGTTACTCGTAGTGAGCCTACGCTCAACAGAAATTCACCCCCTGCTCCTGCATTAACTCCACAATCAGTGTTGTATTTGAGCCCACTGTGCAATTCATCTCATTCAGGGTCTTCCTCTTTTTCACTTAGTTTATGCTCTAATATTACATCTTTTTCTATGGACTGGTCTGTTCTGAAAACATGTCTGATGTACATGAAATGGGGTCTGGCCATCCTTGTTTCTAAGGAATTGGCTGTACTATTTGAAGACAGGTGTGTATATTCCTCTGACAGTCCGTGGTATCTTATTAAAACGCCAGTCTTAGTAAATCAACAATAACTTTGAGTGTGAAGAGTCAGAGCTTCAATCAAATGATAGACAACAACAACTACATATTGTTTAAAATAAGTCCAGGCTAAAAGTAAAAGTGTAAAGATAGATGCACCATATTAACTGCAATTGATGCTCAAACAAGTGTTATTGTATTAATTTCAGGTGATGCTAACAGGAGAATAGAAAAATTATTAATAAAAAGGGACACCACATAGTGCTACTTTGGGTCAATTCTTCAAGAGATTATAAGACTCAGAAGTGTGTATGTACTTAATAAGAAAGCATCAAAATACACAATGCAGTAATGGATAAAACTGGAAGGAGAAATTGTTAAATATATGGTTGTGGCTAGCTTGAGCAGAGAAACAGATCCAGTGACATTCAGCTAAATAAAAGAAAGAGCTTTATATCAAGAAGCAATTATGTACCAAGAAATATCCCAGTCCAATCAAACCCAAGTCCCTAGATCTGATACGAATCCATAAGTCCTTCAGACTCACCTAGCCAACATGCAATGATGCAGAATGCAGGAAATTCACACGGGATGTTGGGTACAGAGCGGTGTGGATCCGAGGTCGGTGGAAACATGACAGGGCAACAGCAGGAACTCAGGGACAGAGTTCCAGCCACCGGGAAGGTGAAGGGTGAGAGAGGGAGGGAGGGAATGTCCCAGGTCCACCTTGGTCCTAAGAAGACCACATTTCCCAGGAGGCATCACTACACTTTGACCTGATTGACAAGTTGGAGTCCATTTCTACACTTTAAAATCATCTACCACAATCCAGTCTTATAGTTGAAGAATTGGAGAATCCTCTATCAACAACTTATAAATAATGAGGCTTGAAAATTTGTAAAATATTCTTTAGTTAAATTAAATGCATTGTCAGCTAACTGAATTCAATGGCTATGTAGATAATATTCCATTCAAAAATAGAGTACATACAAGATTACTGGAAAATTTTAAATATTTGGATATCAAGTAATCTATTCCTAAATAACATACCAACCAAGTAAATGTCTCAGAAATGTAAAACATACACTGAAATACATTAAAATGAAAATTCAAATTTTCAAAATGTGTGGGATGCAGTGAACAAATGATAAGAAGAAAATTTGTATGATTACATACAATTTTAGTTTAAATGTTTCTACTCTTTTATTTTTTGCACTTGATATTTGCTTAATGTCTCCTTGCATTGTGACTTCCGAACTCCAGGTGTTTGAAAATTTCATTTTAATACATTGCTTTGTCTTCTTAAGCTGTCATTTAAACTTTCTTGTTCAGCATCATCATTTCTTTCCTTTTCTTTAATTACTCTACTCCAAGAGCAAGTTGAAGAATCTCTTCTGACATCTACTTTGATCTTTTCTTTTTTTCATGTCTTTTTAATGACCCTTTGCTTTATTAGTGTATGATATACTTGATCTCATCCCACAGCGTATCAGGTTTTTATTTGTGTTCAATGGGTGAAACTTTTCTGTGAGATATTCTCACAATTCAGAAGGAATACAATTGAGGTTGTATTTTGGCTCTCTGTGAATTGTTATAATTTTCTTCAATTTCATCTTTAATTTACATATTCAGGGGAATCTGAAGGTTTCTACTCCACAGCCTTCAGCGCCTTGTTTTGGCTGTTGATAGTGAGTTTCTCCATCTGTTCCCACATGTGTAGTCAATTTGATTCCTGTGTATTCCATTGCTAAGAATCATGGGTACAGTAGTTTTTTTGATGAAAATACTCATTGAAAATTGAGTATTTGCGATGAATGATTTTGGGGGGTTACGAACTCTGTCAGGTAATATCTAGATTTGCTTATCTTAGGAAGGCGACCTTTTTCAACTACTATTTCTTCTTCTTTGTTTCCTTCTTTTGTTTCCCAATCACCAATAATTATAAATGCATCATCATTGATCAATTTCAGATTGAAGAAGTTTAGAGAATTCTTTAATTTACTCTCTACTAGCTTTAGTGTTTCATCTGTAAGTTAGTTGTATGAATTGACTTTTCTTGTAGGTTTGTAAATATGCTCTCACAGACAGCATTGTACTTCTTTAAGGCAGAGCTTCAAATGTTCTTTTTAAAAATGAGTGCAACCTCTTACTTCTTGATTTTTAATCACATGCAGAGTAGATCATGTGACTGTCCCATTGACAATGGTCAATACCCGTCCCACTCAGCTCACTAATGCCTAGGACATCAATCTCTTTGCATTCAATTTCATTTTTGATGGTTCTCAATTTTCCTAGATGCATAGTTTATACATTCTTCCTTTTGATTCTTAATAGATGTTTGCAGCTCTTTCTCTTTCATTTCGAGGCATAACTTATGAGCAGATGAAGGTCTCAAAAGCTATACTACATGCATCACATTACAGTCAACTCTCTTTGGAAAAGACAACTCTGCCTCACTTGTACATTGATGCTCTTCAACCTGAGTGGTTACTTTTCGGGTGCTATTGGTGACAGTGTGTCACCATTATTTATAAGGTTTTCAGTGACTTACCTCTCAAAAAGGGACAGTTTATTTTCTTCTTGGTCTTTTGTTCTTATTGTGGAAGCTCTGCTGAAACCTGTTCCCTTTGGGTGACCCAGCCAGTATTTAAAATACTGATGACATAACTTCCAGAGTCAGGGCAGCTCAAAAGTCATCACAGTCAGACAAGTGGTGGGATTTTATTAGTTAAATTGTGATAAACAGATTCTAAGGTTTGCGTGAAAAGGCAAAAGTTGTGCAACATGCAGCATGTTAAATGGAACAAAGTTGGTAGAATCATAACTGATTTCAAGTGTTACTATAAGTTGCAATAATTAAGACAGTATGAGACTGTTGAAAGACAAAAAATAAGACACTTAGCATAGAGAACCCCCAAATAAAATGATACACATACTATTAATTGATATTTGATACAGATGCAAGGAAGATGTCACTGTGCTTTCAATGAATTTTGCTGGAATAATTGTATATTCATATCCAAGAAGATGAATGGAGAATATGCCACACCTTGCATGAAAGCTAACTGAAAATGTACAATGTACCTAAAATGGATAATATAACCAAATGTATAATACAAAGCTATAAAACATCTAGAAGCCAGCAGAGGAGTCAAGATATACGATGCTGTATACATTTGATTTGATGAAGATTTATTAGACAGACCACCACACACACATGCTACACACACTACACACCACACACACAGAAAGATACAGGTAATAATACATTGGACTTGATTGCATTAAAATGATTGATTTCTGGTAAAAGAAGGAAAAGTCGAAGCACAGCCTACATAGCAAGCATTTCTATACTACATTTTTCTGATGAAGGCTTGTACACCAAATATCTTTAAAATCTGAAGACTTGACAACAAGAAAATGATTATCCTAATTTTGAAATAAAGGACACAGATTCTGATATTCTACAAGCAGAGATAGGGAAATGACAAGAGCTATTCAGTAGTATTTGTCATTTGAGAATTTCAAATTAAAACAATGAGAAAACAGCACATACCTATTAGAAGGAATTTTTTTAAGTGACAATACTACTGAGTATGTGCCTCCACAGAAACTCAACTGTGTGTCAGTAAGAATGTAAAATGGTCAGCCACTTTGGAAGGCAGATTCTTACAAAGCTAAACAATGCATCATAAGATTCTGTGGATGTCCTACTATGCAACTGTGAATGTTAACTTTACCCAGGACCAAAGCAGAAATCTTCAAATGGGTTGAGCTTCAACAATTGAAACAATAAGAAATAATGTACAACATAAATAGACATTAGTTCAAAATGATAAAAACAATTGTTGAATGAACAACAAAACAAAAAAAGGTGGGGAAAGGGAAGGGGAGAAAAGTAAAATTCAGTCATTAGTGCAAACTTGTCTTCAACATTTTCTGTACATCTGACTTTAAAATTACAAAATATTTATAAGGTTTTTTTGTGTGTGTATGGGAGGACGGTGCTAATTCAATAAAAGGACTAAGTAAATTCAAGAGATATCAGCTTCCTTTAATACCCTCTTTACCCAGAAGTTGCTCATATTATTAATTCTCATGTTTTATTGTCTCAACCTCAGGCATTTGGCCTCATCTTACTAAATTTTCTGAGCCTAGTTGCAAATGGTCATTTTCCTCATAGGTGCAGTTAGATGCCCTCAAATTGGCTCCAACCCAAGTGGCTCCAACCCATATGCACAACGGGGGGAAACATTACCAGTCCTGTACCATCTTCACAAGTATTATCCCTGTGTTTAGCCCCTCATTTCTGCAGTGTGTTGGTTCATCTCCTGGGGCCTTTCCGCTTCTTGACTGTTCCTCTACTTTACCAAGCATGGTGTCCTTCTCCAGGGAGTGGTCTCTGCCGACAACACGTCCAAAGTACATCGATGAAATTTCACCATCCTTGCCTCTAAGGAGCACTCTGGCCATACTTCTTCCAAGACAGATTTCTCTCTCCTGCTAGCAGCCATATTACCTTCAATATTCGTAGCCAGCACCACAATTCAAACACATTGATTCTGCTTCATTCTTCCTTAATCAATGCCAACTTTCAGATGTATATGAGGAGACTGAACTTATCATGACTTGGGTCAGGTGCACCTTAGTCTGCTAAACAACCCCCCTTTTTCTTCAAGACTTTAAAGTGCTCTTGTACAGCAGATTTGCTTAATGCACTGTGTCATTTGATCATGTCTGCAGCTTCCATAAGCATTGATTATGGGGTCTAGCAAGATAAAAATCCCTGACAATTTCAATATTTTCTGTATTTATCATGATCTAACCTATTGGTCTAGGTAACAATAATTGGGCTGAAGATTTTAGCCTTCTTGATGCTGAGTTGTGATCCACATTGAAGGCTGCAATCCTTGATTTTCATTAGAAAGTACGTCAAGTCCTCCTCACTTTCAACAAGCAAGGTTGTGCCATATGATTGTTAGTAAGCCTTCCTCCAATCCTGATTCTTTTTGATATAGGCCAGATTCTGTGATCGCTTGCTCCGCATACAGATACAATAAGTATGATGACAAGATACAACCCTGACAAATACTTGTCTAGATATTAGACCATGCAATAGTCTCTTGGTCTGTTCACACAACCATCTCTTGACCCATGCATAGAATCGGTCCATCAGAGCACCATGGAGTGTTCTTGAATTTGCATTCTTCTCAAGGTTACCCATAGTTTGTTATGATCCCCAAAGTTGAAGGCCTTTTTGTGGTCAATAAAACCCCAATAAACATCCTCCTGTTATTCTCTGTTTCAGCCAAGATGCTTATGACACCAGTAATGATGTACCTTGTTCTAGGTCCTCTTCTGAATCTGGCCTGAATCTCTGACAGCTTCCTGTCAATGTTCTGCTGCAGCTGTTGAAGCCCCACAGTCAGACACACTGACAGACACATGGTGGGATTTCCATTTTTAAAAAGAGAACCAGGAAGAGTTCCAGGAAGCAAGGAAGTGCAGGGAAAGAAAGGGAAGGGAAGAAGGAAACACAGGAGAAAACTAAATTTTAGAGAAAGTCCAGCATTCTATTACATAATTTCACACCACATCATAATTTGATGTGGTCCTTTTGTACAGGAAGAATGCGTGGAAAATGGGACAGTGAAGAAGTCTGGCATTGTGATGGACACGGAAACTGTAAAACTCATATACAGGCCTTCATAAGGGATAACATATTTCATTTACTGTGTAAGACTATATAATCCATCTCACTTGAAAAAACACAACAAGGTGGCCAAACAGTTTAATTTTGGAGGCCAAATGAATAAATAAAACATAGATGGGCTCAGAGTAACACATTACAAACAAGTGTGTATTTTTTTTTCTTTCTAAGCCTGCAGGAGGAGAAAAAAAATCAGTAGACATAAACAAACCTCTGTGGTATGGTTTTGTAGAACACAGAAATATTAGAAATTGGTGTCCGTGAGCTTCCATTTAGTAATTCTCACTGCTTTAGACTCACCTGAAACAAACTGAATTAGATAAAAGGAATTCCATGATCCTCCTCCAATTTTAATGGCTCCCTTCTCATTCCCTCTTTCTGTCTCTCTCATACATGCATGCGCACCCCCTGCCCACTCTGAATTCAGTTAAACTGGTGGTAGAGGAAGGAATGGAAAATGAGCTCTAATTCCCAGCTGAGCTCTAAATAGTAAGGTCATTCCAGCGAAATTCACTGTCTCATTGATTTTGACTCACAGTGACCCTATAGGATAGGATTAAAATTGCCTCTCGATTTTTGGAACTTTTAAAACTTTTGGGGAGTAGAGGAGTGGCTGGTGAAATGGAACTGCAGATCTGTGGTTAGCTCTCAGTGCACAGCCCACTGCCCCAGCAGGGCTCAATGGTAGGGCTAGGTAAGTGACAGTTAATGACCATTACTTACTAGCTAGCATCGGAGTTAACCAAATATATCCCAGAGAATTGTTTGGGTGGAGACGAGTTAAGGAACTGATTGAAGTAATGAATACAAGGCAAGGCAGAAGACTGTTAATAGACACTAGTGGAGACCTAAAGGCAAAGTCACAGGGCAACCAAGTAAACCTCATTTCCTCCAGGGAAATAGTAAGTTGGGGTGTTTAAAAAGTTACAACAGAGACTAATAGAGGCTCAATGTCTCCCACTTTTAATCAACTAGATTTATCAGAGTTCTATGAAAGATTTCTCTTGAGGAAAATGGTTGTATTACCTGTTAATAAGTTAGAAAGTAATTGATGTAGAGAAAGATGCAGTCACAGAGAGCCCTGCAATTTCTGAGGAGATCTGATGCGCCAACATTATTTGAATTCAATTCAATTAAGTATTAAGTGATACTTTTTCAGAGTGTACTGGGGCTACAGAGATAATAGATGTCCTGAAGTGAGGTCTGTGGTTTTTCCTTCACCATCCTGGGCTCATTCACTGATCTCTTGTTTTTGCTCCTGCTTACTGTTTTATTTCCCACAGTTCTTATGGAGTCCAGAATTATTTCCCCGTCTTCTCCTAAGTCCAAGTCAGAAGGGTGTATCTTCTAGTCATTTGTTAGTCTGGATTTCCTGGGACACAATTGACTTTTTTTGTATTTGATTGGATGGGGAAGAGAAAATAGAACACATAATTCTACTTATTTTTCATTAAAAGATCATTTTATTGGGGGCTTTTACAACTTTTATAACAACCCATACATCAATTGTATCAAGCATATTTGTGCATATGTTGCCATCATTATTTTCTAGATATTGACTTTCTATTGAGCCCTTGGTATCACCTCCACTTTTTTCCCTACCCCCCTTGGGAACTCTTGAAAATTATAAATTATTATTATTTTCATATCTTACACCAACCACTGTCTACCTTCCCCCCACGGTTTCTGTTGTTCATCCCCCTGGAGGGGTGTGTATGTGTGTGTGGTTATGTGTCAATTAATCATTGTGATCAGTTCCCCTTTTCTCCCCTTTCTCCCCATTCCCCCCTAAACTTTTGGTATTGCTATTCCGATTCCTGTTCCTGGATTCTTTGTTTCGTGAGCTTTTTGTTTGTTTGCTTATTTGTTCTGGGTCTTCTGATGCCTGTTACCTGCTCCCAGCAACACCTCATGATTGCAAAGGCGGGTTTGCTTCTCCCACCCATGTGGGTTTGTTGCATTTCCTAGAAGGCCTCTTGTTTAACTTCAAGCCTTTAAGACTCCAGATGCTATATCTTTTGATAGCCAGACACCATCCACTTTCTTCACCACATTTCCTTATGCACCCTTTTTGTCTTAGCTATTGTGCCAGGATGGAGAGCATCACAGAATGCCAAATTGTTAGAACAAAGTGTTCTTGCATTGAGGGAGGATATGAGCAGAGTCCCAAAGCCCATCCACTACCTCAATATATTGTCTTATAAATATATGTACATAGGCCAATACCTCTATTTTTTATGAATGAATGTACTTACATATGTACACACCCATGCTTATCCCTCTATCCATAACTTTGCTTCCTAGATCTTTCCACTGTTTGCTTTTGCCTTCCTCCTGCCCCACCAACACACTCACCCTTTTTTGGCCTCTTAGCAATTCCCGTCAACTAGATTGCTGTTGCTCCAACTCCCCCAGGAGCTCTACGTCCTCCTTGCTGTTGATTTTAGTTCCTTAGAATTCTCCCAATCTATGGTGTTGTTTGTTCAGTGCACATAATTCTTTCTTATGCTCAACATAACTCTAACCTAACCCACAACCATTTGTAGTTGAATTGATTCAAATGCTTAGTTTTCTTATAAGACAGCGTAGTATTATATCCAAAGGATTTCGATGCTGTAATTTGTGTGGAAGCAGATGGTCACATTCCTCTACCATGGAGTGCCTGGTGGGTTTGACTGATTGATGACCTTTCATTGAACTTGATTGTTTCATTTAGCAGTTGATTGTTCAACTACTGCATAAACAAGACTCCTTCTGTTTTAACTTAGAGATTGTAAATTCAAAGGGTATTTTTTTAATGAATTGCCATAGAATCAGTGGCAACAATAATTCAAATTATAAATATAATTATATTAATTATAAAATATAATATATATCTGAGAAGTAAATTTGCCACTGGATCCTCATTATAGAAAATACACCCTATAGTGTAGCAGTTCTCACCCTTTGGGTTGCAACCCCTCGGGGGGTCGAATGACCCTTTCACAGGGGTCTCCCAATTCATAACATTAGCAAAATTACAGTTATGTAGAAGCAACAAAATAATTTTATGTTTGGGGAGTTACCACAACATAAGAAACTAAAGGGTCATGGCATTAGGAAGGTAGAGAACGACTGCTATCGGGAGTCTTTCTTCACTGTGCCAACAATGTGGGTTGATTTCTTGAACCACTTGAACCAATTCAGGCGACACCGTAAAAACAAACATATTTACACTGTGGCAAATATGTTATTTCAGCAGCTGGTGGTGAAAGGGAAAGAGTCAAGGAACTAACTAACTGTGCTTGATACTGTCAAAGCATCAATAGAAAATACTGCTTTTTGAAGGCTAAGTTCAGAATGGTCAGCTAGAAGGGCTAAGAATAACGGTCAGGTCTAAAACATTCTTGACTTCTTATTATCAGGTAGTGAGTGATCCAAACATAGAATCTGAGTCAGCATGTGTGAGAGCATAAACCAAATGAAGGCTTTAGACAAAATCCATGCGAACTATGAAGAGGGGGGAAATATTTGTTATTAAATCAGTACTTTATAAGAGATCATTCTGGTTAGAAATGCACTCAAAACAATGAAACTAATCTGAATTGACATATGGTATTTTAAACGTTTTCAGGATTTAATAAAAATGAAAATCAAGAGACTAATAAGGAAGACTTTCCCCCCCTTTTAAAATGTTGTTTACTTCATTAGACCTTCACATTATTGGCATAACTTAAAAGTACTATCTTATTAAAATTAATCTCTAAATAACAATAATTATAGCTACATTTGGTTTCATTTTTTACTTTTAAGTGATAATGTATTATATGATTCTTGTCATTAGCAGTCTACATCATCACAATTCAGAGAACTGAGAAAAAAATATCCTTATAGTGTTTCAATTTCTATAGAACACAATTCTGGTTTTTTAAAATAATTTTATTGGGGGCTCGTACAACTCTTATCACAATCCATACTAGAACACAATTCTTACTGGAGACCAAGTCATCAGCCAATTGGTTGAAAGGAGTGATGTGTCAGTAAAGCATCTGCAGGAATTTTCTTGGCTATTTGCATATCTCACTGTGATTGTGGACTTGCAGCTACTGATATTCTTGACAGGTCAATGAGTGGCAGGAAATCATGCAGGAAAACTTCTGGAGTCTTCAAGAAAAAGACGATGGCAAAGATGTACTTAGAGGAGAAGACAGTGGACAAGAGTTTCAGAGAAAATTGTCTCAGAGATGTCAGATTCAAATAATAGTTCGCCTTGATCGTGGGCTATGTATAAATCTTTGATCTTACAAGCATTTTCCACTCAAAGCGAGAATCTTACTTTTCCTACTTTCAGAAAAGTCTAATGGAGGCAGAATAACATCTGTAAAAGAAAACGAGACAACTTTGGGCAAATAATTACTATGCAAATACAGATTTTAATTGCTGTGCTATGGTTGCTGTTATTGAAAACTATACAGGCTTCAATGAGATTTCAAGGGCTGATTGGTTTGTTGCTATTTGTAGTTTGTAGTATTTTATATTTTTTCCAATTTCAAACAGTTAAACATTTTTAGTAGTGACGAAAGGACTTGATTCTGATTTTCTTGAGTCAAAGCATTGATAGAAATCATCAAACATTATTATAATGAGACTTTTTACACCACTTATAGTTTACTGCTATTCTCGTATACCTGATGCTATAAATCAACTCTGAGGAAGTTTTAACTCTTGATTTGAAGAATGAGCTCATAAAAAGATCTTTCTATATCTTTTCAACTCTTATCTTTATATATGCCGTTTGATGGTGATTACAAATTTCACGACTTCTTTCGGCCCCAATTTCCTAATTTGCACTCTCTGAAAGGAGAGATTGAACTGTCTGAAGTGAGCTTATTACATGGTGGTTTTCAGTGTGAGTCTAGATCCAATCATCTTGTCGGGTAGAATGTGACATTGCTGCAGGCCTCTCGGTGGGAGTGTGGCTGTTTAATTATGACCTTAGCTATATCCTCTGAATATAGTCGCCACAACTCTCTCAGTCCAGTGTCTTTCCATTTTCTTTATATACATCATGCACTTGCATATGTTTATGCATATGTTCATGTCTGCGCGTGTAGAGAGAGATCACTGAGGCTCAGTCTATGAAAGCCTATTTGGCAGTTCTACCCTCACTCCTGGGGTCTCCATGAGTCTGAACTGACTGGTCAGAACCTACCTGCTGTACAAGGGGAGCTTCCAAAAGTTTGTGAAAAATTCCTTTCTCTTTGAATTCCATTTATTCATGAACTTTTCTAAACCCCTTCATATATGTTATAGATGTATGTATGCGAATATATAACAAGGGGTTATTGAATTTATTTCTAATTAATAAAATATAATTACATTTTCTACCCTACATGAATTTTGGGAATTCAAATTTATGATGCTATTATCTTTTTAGTAAACAGCACAACAATAAAATCAGGGTTCATTGGATTCGAGAAAATGACTGCTACAGTACACACATTATATGCTCTAATATATATATATATATATATACACACACACAAATATGTTAAGGCATTAGCTGTCATCTGAATTTATGAGTTATGGTATCTTAGAAAGGTATTTCTTGCTGATATTCAGTGAACTTTTAAAATAGGCAGAATCAAAACAGTATGGGTATCTGAAGTCTGTAAAGTAAATATCCAATAAATCTTTAAAGACTCGCTCTTGAAAGCAAGCCAACAAGTGGAGATGCTTGGGCGTGATTGCTGGGTGCTGAAAGAGAGAAGACTGAGCCAGTCCCGAGGCGTCCAGTAGAGCTGCAGTGACTATGTGTGAAACCATTTGTCCACGCCGTCCCGGTCACACTCGGAGCCGATGACCACCTGATGAATGCAAAGATGGAACCCTTTTTCATAGGAAAAAAATCTAGCGAATTCAGCTACCTTACAGAACCATAAGACATGATAAGTAATAATCATTGTTTTAAGTCATTGAATTTTGAATTTTTGAGTTACATAGGAATTTGTCAATAGAGCACGGTTTCTTTAAGAATACTCATTATTTTCAAATGTAAGATTTTGGGGAGAGCCTCAGTTGGGGAGCAGTTGAGTGTAGAGACACTAACTAAAAGGTCAGCAGTTGGAATCTATTAACTGCTCTGTGGGAACAAGATGTAGCAATCTGCATCTATAAATATTTACAGGCTTGGAAACCCTATGGGACATTTCTGTTCTGTCCCATAGGTTCACTGTGAGTTGAAACTGACTTAAGTAAACAGCCTCAGTGTTTGAGTATATTGTCACACCAAAACAGCACCACCACCAACACACACACCCCCTCCACAAAGACCTGTGCTTTTGTTGTGGGCCGCATTTAAATGATGCAATGACACAGTGATTCCCATGCCCTGATATCTGTACCCTTTTGCCATCTACAACCCTTGAATGGACGATGGAGTTATGACTCACTTCTAATTAGCAGATCATGCACACAAATGGAGACATTACGACTTCAAATCAGTAGAAACACACGGTGCCTTTCATGCTGGGTCTTCTCTCTGTTCTTTCTCACATTGCTCATCCTGAGCAAACCAACTCCCATGTACTGATGTATCTGTGCGCCTGCCAAGAGTGCTCAGGAGGTCTTCGGAGGCCTACCGAGCGCTATTGGAGTGAACTTGGAAGGGGAGTTTCCCCAGTGAAGCTTTGAAGATCACTGTGGATAGGTGCTTGAGTCAGTTCCAAATCGTCCACAGTGATCCCGTACATGACAGAGCACAACACTTGGCCCAGTGCCATCCTCCTACGAGCTGTTTTATAGGAGCCCATTGCTGAAGCCACTGCGTCCGTTCATATTGCTGAATATCATTTTCTTTTTCACTGATCCTCGGTTTCATTGTGCATGAGATCTTCCTCCAAGGGCTGGTTCGTCCTGCGAACGGATTCCGACTATGGTGAAGTCTTAAGCTGTTTTGCTTCTAAGGAGCATCTGGACAGATTTGCTCATTCTTCTGGAAGTGTTGTGATATTTGATATCCTTCCAGGACACCAGAATTCAAAGGCATCAGTTCTGCGTTCTACACCTTATTCATTGTCCGCCTCTCACCTGCATATAAGTGCAAACAACTAATTTCCTTACTTAAAAATCCTTTATTTCTGGTATTCAAGGTTCTAGATATTAGGGTCTGGTATTATTAGAGCTTGATTTCCTTGCAGAACACCATTTGATACACTACTAAGAGCAATTTACTAATGGAGAAAACAAATAGATCATCTCTAATGCCAACCTATTCTTCAACAATCCTTGTGTCTCAGAAGCTCCCTCAGGCGTATCTTGTGACCTAGTCCAGCTGACTTGCTTTTCTGTGCCATGTCTTTCTTTACTTTTATCAATCTCTCTTTTTTTTCTTTTTGGAGGATAAAATGAAAAAGCAAAAGACAGTCATATTTATCTTGTGATATCTTACTAAAAATCAGAAACGGATTCTTCCCAAGCACTGTACTTAGAACATCTAGCTCAGATGGCATGTAATCTGCCTTCCAAATTATTAGAGACATATTTCTAAATATTTTGCTGTACATCTTTCCAGTTTTCAATATTAAACTCATCTTCACTCACTGTTGAAATACTAAGACAATACAATGTATTTAATTTTTCTCTAATGTGAAACACCTTTTCTGCTAAGTATTTCTGCATTAGATAAAATAACATCGTCTTTTGTAAGAGAAAAATTCTAAACTATCACTAAATTAACATATTGCAAATTTGTGTCTCTTTCACACAAAGCCTCAAGTATGTGTTCTTGATTGAGAAGATGCTCTTCTTTAAGCAGTAATTCAAAATTCCAGGCAATTTTCTAATCAAATTCTAATTAGCCTATACAGGACTGTCAATTATTGATGTTCATCAGCAGCAGGACAATGGCAACAAGCACAGAGAATGCTTTGTGAAAGGTGCTGCGATTCTTGTTTGGATGAAATATACATCACTTTGGCTTATGTCCTTGAATAAAATAGCATGTGTGGTCACTTGTGCCACGTGGACGTATTAAGTCCATAGAGGAATAGACATAATTAGTATTTGTACAATGGAATCAAGGCCACCCGATTGAAAGGAGTGATTAAATAGTTACACATAAAACACCATTTTCAGCACCATCTATCTCTAACACGGCTCTGTTTTTCCTGATATTAATATCTACTCACTGCTAGAGATGCCTCAGAAGAAAGCTCAGTGATCTACTTGTGGAATTTCATCCGCTGAACACTCTGCTGACCATAAAAATGCTAACATAACTCTTCTGTTTTAAAGGACTTGAACTTGTAGCCGAGGATTAAATTCTCCGTTGCTTTTTCTTTAATTTGATCATTGATATATCAATTGCACATGGGCTCACAAAAATATTAAGTACACAGTGGAATAGACATAATTAATATTTATACAATTATAAATGAACCGCTGTATTTTCTTGGTCTCCCTTTCTCTTTCTCTCTTCCTGCACCTCTCTTTCTCACTGGCCTCTCTTCTTTTCCTCCCTCATTCTTCCACTCGTGCTCGGTTGTCTCTCTGACTTCCCCTTCTGCCCAAGTTAACAATCACTCTAATTAATATTAGCAGGTCAGCTTCTGACAGAGCACACCCTTGAAACCCAATGGAGCAGCCTACTCTGCACACAGGGGTCCCTCATTGTGTGGAATCAGCTGGAGGATAAGCCACAACCATTGGCTTGGTGATCACTAACCAGTCTTTACAATACTATATTTGAAATTTAGTATAACTTGTTTTATAGCTCTGAATAGTGAATTTCCATGAAACTTACATCACTGACAATAATGTTTTATCTGCGATTATTTAATCATTCATTTAAATGATGTTGTTTTAAACTTCTATGTGCTTAATGAATGTATTAAATACCGTGTTGTGAGGAAAAGGGATGATGAAATCTTTCACAATTATGTATGATATATGAATCTCTCCTGATAGATTGGCTGCATGTTTTGAAACTATTTTGTTGGGTGCTTTTGATTTAACTTTTATTCCTCATATGAATTAAATATATTATCAATGTAGAAAGATTGCATTTCTAATAGAAAATTTCTTTTAAAGTTTTTCCTGATATTAATAGCCACTGACTGCCAGAAGCACCTCTGAAGAAAGGACAGTGATCTTTTTGTAAAATTTCAGCCCTTGAAAACCTTAGATATGTCTATTGTGACACAGATGGAGTCGGTAAGAGTCACTGCTTCATGTATGTTAGGTGCAACTGGCTTCATGTTTGCTGGGTGGCCGAGAGGTACAAGTCATCTGTTCTTAATTACTAATCTAAAAGTGGGTCATTGGAAACTCACCTAGCAAAGACATGAAGATATTCCCCTCAGAGAATGACCATGAAAAACCTCTGAGGTAATGGTGCCGGTGACATGGCCATGAAAACCTTCTGACGTAATTGCGTTCTGTCATACATGGGTGGCCAGAAGTCAGAATCAACCCCATGGCAACCAGGGTTGACATCCTTGCTGATGTTGTGGCTTTATTTTGTTGTGTAGATATACACATGCCCAAATGCATATTTAGAAGAAAAGAAAACCCAAGCATTTCTCTCAAGTCAATTCTGACTCACAGGGACACTGAAAGGCAGAGCAAAACTGTCCCATAAGGCTTCTGAGACTGTAAATCTTTACAAAAGCTGACTAGCAAATCTTCCTCCCAGAGAAAAGCTAGTCTGTTCACACAGCTGGTCTTTCGGTTCTCAGACAAATGCTAAAGTACTGCACCACCATAGCGCCCACAAATGCACACACATACACATATGCTTGTACATGAGGAGAGCGTCCCTAGTGGTGTAGTGGTTATGTGACGGGTTGCTAACCCGAAGGCTGTCAGTTCAAAACCAACTACCCCGATGAAGCTTTCTACTTCTATAAAGAGTTAGAATCTCAGAAACACACAAATGTGATTTTACCTTGTCCTATAGGGTCACTATGAATTAGACACTACTCAAGGACAATGAGTTTTACATATGAAAAGGCTTTAAATTCCATTGAGAAAAAAAAGATAATGGTTAACCAACTTTTTGAGGCCCTCTATTACATATAGAGCTATCATTGGGGGTATAGTTCATGTAGAATTTTTAATTTATACCTTTTTAATCATTTTTATCCATATATATACATACATTTAAACCTTTTAAAATTCAGTTTGAGACCAATCAAGAATATCAAATTTTCATTTGTTCTACATTTATTACAATCTCAAATACATTTAGATTTATTGATAGTATATAGCTTAGTTTGTTCCTTTTATTTGTCATGTATGGATCATTTTATCTCTTTTCTTGTCTTATTAAATATTTCTTGTTGTTGCCTCTGGCCCTCGACTAGTTTGGACCATCACTGGTCTGTCAGTTTGTCATAGAGTGGTGGCATGTGTGTTCTTGTGGTGCTGCAAGCTATGTCACCAGTATTCCAATACCAAATACCAACAGGGTCCCCCAACGTGAACCCGTTTCAGCAGAGCTTCCAGACTGAGAACAGATCACGAAGACGGGCTCAGCTGTTCCCATTGGAGGAATCAGTCTCTGAAAACCTGAGATACTACATTGAAACATGGTCAAATACCGAATTCCTAAGGAATAAAAACAGAACTTGATCAGCAACGGTGCCAGAAGATGAGCCCCTAAGGTCAGAAGGCACTCAAAAGATGGCCGAAGAAAGTCTTCCTTCTGAAAATGAAGTAGACCATAATGAGGTGGATGGAGTATCACTTTCTGGACCTTTATTTACTGATGGGGAATGTGGTAGTTGAATAATTTTATGTTAACTTGAAGATGCATGTAAAAGTGTGGCAGTAGTGTTCAGCCTCATGGTGGGTCCTTCTGGGCATGGTCTTCTCATAAGTAGAGCCCCATGAATCTCCCAATCTCTCTCTGCCTTGACTTTCCTGCCTCCTGGGCACTGTGAGGCATTCTAGAGCCCTGTCATGTTTCCACCAACCTCAGAACTCCATGACTTTGTATGTATCGGCTTGTGACGTTCCTACATTCTGCATCCTTTCATGTGGCTGCGTGAGTCTGAAGAGGGCCTCATGGACCACTATCAGACTTATGAGCTTGGGTTGGACAGCGCTGGAATATTTTCTTGCTATGTAATTACTTCTTAATATACAGCTCTTTGTTTCTGACACATACCTGAGTGCCACTGGATTTGCTTCTCTAGTCCACCTGGTCTAACACAGGGAACAATAGAAAATAGGAAGAAACAGCTGTAAAGAATCTACTAAATGCAGAACTTGAAATGCCAAAAGTATGAATCAAGGAAAATCATGAAAAATGAAATGGAACCATAAAGATTGATATAATAGGAGTTAGTCAGCTAAAAAATAACTGGTATTGGCCACTTTAATCATTAGAGATTGTTTTAACTATGCAAGAAATTATAAAATAGAGAGGAATCATGCCAAATTCACCATCAAAAAGGACACTTCAAGATTGATCATAGTGTACAAAGCTGTCTATGATTGATTTTCTCTATTTCCATTCAAGAAAATCCAATCAACACAATCAGCATTCAAATTTATTCACCAACCACTAAAGGTAGTAATGAAATTGAAGAATTTTACCAGTCTGAAAATGAGCAAACATGAAATCAAGATATTTATTTTATTTTTCCCTGTGTTTATTCTCCCTAGAACTTATCATAACCATTTACCTTATCAAATATTGATATCTTTCACTTTCCTTGCTACCTAAACAAACATAAAATTTTAACTGTTCTCACTGATTCCATTCCCTTTCCATTATGGTATTGTTTATCATTTCAGTGTTAACTCTTGATTCTTTCACCCAATTACTTATTCTTATTCTTACTGGATTGCATTCAAATTTTTTTCCTAATTTCTAATGATCTATATTTTGTTGTTCCCATAAGCGTGTGGGTAAGTCGCAAATGTATTGCTAAGACGGTTTCAGATTACATATGCACAGTTGTTTTTTTCCCCAAACAAAACTTATTTAAGCATGTTTATGATCAAGGAACAGCTGCAGAAAAGTTGTCTCCATAATATTTTTGTGTTAGTCTCCTTAGTATACGTTCAAGTCAGAGTGGCTTGTAGTGATTGGTTACAGATGGGGGGGGGGGAACCCCTGGATAGGATTACATAGGCCTTTTCTAACCATTGCCAAAGAGCCGTTGTATTATCCCTCTCAACAAGGCCCTTTGTTTTCCGCAATGTGCAGTTTCCTTTAGTGTTTTCAGTTCCCGGTAAAGTAAAACAAATGCTGATAGTCCAGTTGTAAAATATCAATATCAAATGAACATGCTTTATTGCCTCAGATGTAAAATAAAGGGGCACTTTATACCAGGCTAAAAAAATAAAAAGATAAAACGATGACTTCCAGGAGATTTATGGAATTCATTTAAATTCAAGGCAGAGTCATCAAGTTAGAAGATTGTGAGAACTGGTTTGTTTTTTTGGGTGGTGGTGGTGGTGGTGTAATTTCAATGGGTAAAGGAGGAGTGGCAGGAGGACCCCATCTGACCCCCTGTGGCTACGCAAAGAAGAAGGGGAATCCAACTGTACACCAGTCTATGGCTGATTACTAACATACACAGGGCCTTCCTTCTTTTACCTTATTCTGACCCCAACTATTCCACCCACAGAACTCTAGAACAGTCTACTTCTCAGCTGGGATGAAATAATCTATTACAAGGGCTACACAGAACTGACAGACTACTCATGATTGGGGGGGGTGGGGGGTGTTATTAGGGAAATTGAAAGGTAACCAGACTCTAGGATCAGAAAACAATCAGGATAGAATCTTCAGTTCACTACAACAGCTCATCTCAGCCAGACACCACACCTCTGTCTGGTCCTCAGATCCTCATTTGTGTGGTTCTTGGCCTCTGCTTTCATGGCCAGGACATCCGCCTCTCTACTGGTGCTCTGGCTTCTGGTCTCAATGCTCTATCTTCTGATGCCTCTGCACTTCCAACGCTTCCTGCAGAGATCTGCCACACTATACTGTGGTGGCTTTTCCTTTCAGTGGTCACAGGAATATGTGTGCTCCTGCTTCTGAGATAGCGCTCTTATCCTCAGAGGAATAGCAACATTGACTCCTTTCCCAGCTAGAACCTTCTGCACCTTATTTGCATGGTCTCACCCAACCATTTGGTGGGAGTAACAGAGAAATGGGTAGAGGAATCATATGTAAGCAATTTCACTTCACCCCAGTAATCTTGATAGATTTTCTCAAGGAACACAAGTCAAGTACGGGGACTTTTGAAGAATTTTTAAGATCATTGAAAACTTCACTGGTGAAAAAAGTGCTAGGAAAATTTTTCCATACTTTATTTCTTCCACCAAAATAATGCACCTGCGAATCCTTCAAGGGTAAGGAAGACTGTCCTACAATAATTTCTTTGTGAAACCATCTGCCTTTCAGAATTAGACCTCGAGAATTCTTTTTGTTCCCAAAAAACGAATCACATTTGAAGGGACAGGATTAGTCGCTAAAGGATGCCAAACTTTCCATACTTTGACACACTACAAATTAAAGAACACAGCGTTCTTAGAGAAAGGGTCACAGAAATGAAAAATTCCATAGATTATGCTAGCTGTCGACCTAGATGGAGGATATTTTGCAGAACAATAGCTTCATATCTTGATACTTAAAAATTAATATTTCTATAATATTTTAGCAGTGCATTTTTACTTACCCTGGTATTTTTGGTCAATTTCCTTTTCTTGTTTCTGTATCCCATTTACTTCTCTAACATACTGTTAAGTCTCTAAAACATACATTCTGTAGCATATAGTTCTAATTTACACCATCTTTGAGACTGTAATTCTTCAATCTGTATGTATCTTTTGCTCTCTATTTGTTTGTATGTGAAGTGAACTAACTTTGAAATCTGATTGTTGGAATTATTTGAGATTGTGATAAAAAGCTCTCTTTTGGAGAAAAGCATTGCTTGCTTCCTTGGTGGTCTGAGAATTTCACCCACTTATCATTCTTCAGACTTTGGAGGAGTTTTGCATCCACAACGGTAGTTGGAAGCCTGCCTCTGCATTCACAAAAACTCATTAGATAACAGTCTGTTCTGCTGATAATATTCTGCTTTCTGAAAATTATTTATATATTGCTTTTATTTAATAAATTCAAAATATGTCTTCATTGTAATCCAAATTTACGTGAGAGATGATTTCTCCTCTTCTATTTACTTAGATTCTATGTTATGATTCTCTTCCTCATGAAAAGAGGCCATGACAATGTTTCTGGATTTCTGGGAATAAGCAAAGTTATTAAAATGACAATGTTGTTTCCAGGCTTACTTACTATTTGAAGACTAACTTCCCAGCAGTCACTGGCAGAATTTTTTTTATTATTCTTTCCATCATGACAATCACAACTTGTTTTGTATATGAAAAAAAGAGTTTCTGCATTTTATTTGAATTTTGTACATGCTATATAGTATAAAATTATGTTTTTAATTTTTAGCTCACCATATCTGAAAAGTAATATGCCAGTGACATTTAAAATTGAATTGTAATTTCAGCATGCTAACATAATTGAGCTTTTTAAATTTTTATGAAGTTATTGCAAAATAAAACATTTAAAAAGTTTTAAATATTTCCAGTTATAATTTTTCCCAGAATTATTCAATATTGAATCATATTTTTAAAATTAAATCAAACTATTAATTTCAAAATTCAAGAATATAAGCTGTTTTTTTTATTTAATTTGTATGCAATGTAAAATGCAAAGATATTACAATAATTATGAATACTTGAGTTTTTCCATCAGACACCAGTTTTTAAACTGGACTCTATAATTCCCAAGAATTCAGAGGTTATGAAAAAAGGCCACTCGGTTAGTTGGTAGGCACACGAGGGTGAATATAAACCAATCAGTGCTGCCCCAAAGTAACTCAGGGCTTTTCTTTCTGTTTTACATACATAAAATTCCCAATAATATTTCAATGAAGAGCTTTCTCAAGTCAGGATTTGATTAAAATCCCACATGAAAATTCTCATACTTTGGCAGACACATCCATAAAGAAGAAATGTGATTATCTTAGTTGAGAATTATTTCTGTGTGATAAGATAGATTCCTATGGATAACATCTGTTCATCATCCTGGACAGCACATTACTTGGTGCTTATTCAAAGGATTGAGGGTATATTTCAATACAAGATGTCTTGAGTTTACTAGTTCTGTTCCCAAACCTGTCTTTAAGCCAAATTTGGATACCTACTGTATAATTTCAGTGAGTCAAATGTATCTCTTAATACAAAGGATTCTCTGTAAGATCCTTGGTGGAGTTATTAATTAGGTCATGGACTGCTAACTGATAGGCCAGGAGTCAAACCTACCAGCAGTATGCAGGAGAGAGGAACCTATGTTTTCCCATAGACATTCAGATAGTATCTTATGACAAACAGCAATGTACTTCAAGATAGATTTTGAAATATCCTTCTTAACAATTAACGCAACACCATTCCTCTTGGATGTCTCATTCCTAACCTAAAGCGTAGTATTTTCTGATTGAAAATACCAGGATATTTGGGCTTACTGATGCCTAGAATATCTATCTTTATGCATTTCATTTCAATTCTGACAACTTCTAGTTATCCTAGATTAATAATTTGTAATTCTGTATTCTAATTATTAATGGATAGTTGAAGTTTGTCTTCTAATTTTCAGTTGGGCTCCATCAATAAATGAAGGTTTGTCAGGTAGCAGGATAAGGGGGTTTGTTTCTCTCCATGCCTAAAGACCCCCTACAGGAGTTTGAAAACCAATGAAGGTTAAGGAGCATGAGCCAATTCAAGCTGGAGCCAGATGGGTGGTACACCTGGGTGGGCTTAAACTAGGCCAGGTGGGCTTAATTCAGCCGATGAGGTCAACCAGTATCCTCGACCATGCCTCCGAGAGGAAGACCCTAAAGGCCAGAATTTGGAGACCACAGCCCCTTTTCCCCTCTGGCTGTTTTTCAGCTTTCTGCTCAGTCATACCACCATCTCGTTCTCTGGCCTCAGGTTACCATGTGTGGGTGTGCAGTCCCATGAGATTGTCCGTGTTCCATGACTGTAAAGCCTGAAACTTCTTCTGTCCTTTAAAAACACCCACTTTGATCACAAACCAGACTTCAACATGAATTCTTTCTTGTGTGAAGCCAAGAACCAAGGTCTTTCCAACCCAAGAAACCTAATAGGTTCTGAAAGTCTTCCTATATCAGGTTCATTATAGTAGACTCCGTTTTGAGAAAAAAGCTTTTCCTCAGATATATTTTGAGTGCTTTCCAACCAGTAGGACTCATCTTCCTGCACTGAAAATGTTCTGCAACAATTAACAAGGTTTTCTGTGATTAATCTTTCTGAAGTAGATAAGCTATTTCTTCTTCATAATTGAGATTCACCAACTCCCTCAGACTGAAATTGATCAAATTTGGAATCAAGTTGCTTTGGTAATTAGTTACAATTGAAATGCAAAGGAGGGAACAGAGAAGGAATAGTAGTTGGAAAATAGGGTCTTATGATAGAAACAATGCTGGAGATCACATAATAGAATGCCTAATGATAATTATACAAATGATAATGTCATAGCAAGTACATTTTTCAACAACATAAATGGTGACCATACATATGGACCACATTAGATGGAATTCACAGGACTCAAATTAGGTGTATGTGTGGGAAGAGATGAAGAAGTTCAGCAGCCAAAATGAAGAAGACAGGCACTGATGTGTGGAATGTAGCATTGATTAATCATATGGAAGTTCAAGTTTCAGTAGAAGGAAATGAAAACAAGTTCACCGGAGCCAATACACCATCTGAAATATATCTCACCTGAATTTCAAGAACATATCAAGAAAAAAAAAGATGACTTATTAAACACTAATGACAAAAGATCTGATAAGCTGTTGGGATGATATCAATAATGTTATATATAAAGATGATATATGTATTAACTCTCCATTAAAAATAAAAAGAAGGCAATAAAGAATTTTAAAAATCACTTTATTGGGGCTCATACAACTCTTATCACACACACATCAATTGCGTAAAGCACACTTACTTATACATACGTTGCACTCATCATTCTCAAAACACTCGCTTGCCACTTGGGCTCCAGAAATCATCTCCTCATTTTCCTTTTTTTCCCCCCTCCCTCCCCATTCTCCCCTCCATCATGAACCCTTGATAATTTATAAATTATCATTATATCATATCTTACATTGCCCAACATCTCCTCTCACCCAATTTTCTGTTATCCATCCTCCAGGGAGAGGGTTATATGTAGATCCATGTAATCAGTTCCCCCTTTCTATTCCCCCTTCTCCTCCTTCCTCCCGGTATCGCCACTCTCAACACTGGTCCTGAGGGGTTCATCTGTCCTGGATTCCCTGTATTTCCGTTCCTTTCTGCACCACAGTGCATCCTCTGGTCTAACCAGGTTTATAAGGTAGAATTGGGATCATGGGCAGGGGAGGAAGCATTTACAAACTAGAGGAAAGTTGTGAGTTTCATCAATGCTGCACTGCACCCTGAGTGACTCATCTTCTCCCCACTACCCTTCAAGGGATATCCAGTTGTCTACAGATAGACATTGGGTCCCTATCGTGCACTTCCCCTCATTCACGATGATATGATTTCTTTTTTCTTTTGTGCTTGATACCTGGTCCCTTCGACCCTTCGTGATCACACATGCTGGTGCACTTCTTCCGTGTGGGCTTTGTTGCTTCTGGGCTAGATGGCCGCTTGTTTACCTTCAAGCCTTTAAGACCCCACACACTATAGCTCTAGAAGCTGGACGCCATCAGACGGCTCTTGGCTGAAAGAAGAAATATTTGAAGGGGCTGCTGTGTTTTATTGATTATGCAAAGGAACTCAACTGTGTGACTCATAACAAACAATGGATCTCATTGAGAACAGGAATTCTAGCACACTTCATTGTGCTCACGCAGATCCTGCACATCAATCAGAAGGCAATTGTTGGAACGCAACAAAGGAATAATTGCATGTATTCAAATCGAGGACACCGTACACCAGGGTAACAGCTTTTCACCACTTACACTTGATCTGCGTGCTGAGAAAATAATACGAGAAGTTGGACCAGGGGGTGAGGGGTGACACTGGGAGAGTAGAGGGTGAGTAATTTGGAAAGGGGGGACTGATTACAAGGATCTACATGTGACCTCCTCCCTGGGGGACGGACAACAGAGAAGGGAGTGAAGGGAGACGCCAGATAGGGCAAGATATGACAAAAAAACAATGTATAAATTATCAAGGGCTCATGAGGGAGGGGGAACGGGGAGGGAGGGGGGAAAAGAGGACCTGATGCAAAGGGCTTAAGTGGAGAGCAAATGCTTGGAAAATGATTAGGGCAAAGAATGTACAGATGTGCTTTATACAATTAATGTATGTATATGCATGGGTTGTGATAAGAGTTGTATGAGCCCCTAATAAAATTTTAAAAAAAGAAGTTGGACAATGTGAAGCACAGGGCATCAGAATTGATGGACAATCTAATTACTAATCTTATTAACAATTGGAGATATGCAAATGATGCAACCTCGTTTGCTGAAAGGGAGGAAGATTTATAGCACTTGCTGAGGAAGATTAAGGAAGGCAATCTTCAGTATGGTCTCAACTGAGCCAATAGACAACATCATGATAAACAGAGAAGACGGTAGCTGTCAAGAATTTCACTTTTCTTTGGATCCATAATCAGTGATGGTGGAAGCTGCAGCCAAGGAACCAGAAGATATTGCCTCGGGCCCTCTTCACAGTGAGGAAAGCAAGGACGTCAGCTTGAGGACTAAGATATGCCTGACGCAAGCATGTACTTTCAATTGCCTCATATGTATGTGAAAGTTGGACAATGAATAAGGAAGACTGAAGAAGACACGGTGCATTTCAATTATGGTATGGGCAAAGAATGTTGAAAGTACTGTGGACTTCTAGATGAACAAACAAATCTGTCTTGAAAGGACAGCCTAAATGCTCTTTAAAACAGAGGATGGCCAGACTTCTCCTCTGCTATGGACATGTGATGAGGGGGGACTTGTACTTGGACAAGGATATCATGTCCGGTAAAGTGGAGGGTCAAAAAGAAAGAGAAAGTCCCTCCAGGAGATGGACTGGCACCATGACTGCCAACACGGGCTCAGGTATGTATGACCAGATCTACGAGAATGGGGTAGGACAGGACAATGCTTGGTTCTGGTGCACATAGGGTTGTTACGAGTCATGGCAAAGTCCACGGCACCTGCCAACAGCAGCACCTTCATTATCTCACAGATGGAAAGCCTTGGAAAGCCTATATTGGGTGCAACAGTCAGAGTTCATTAGATGGTAGTGGGTTTGGAAGGTGAGGGGTATCTTTAATAATGATTATGGGGATTTTAAAAAATCATTTTATTGGGGCTCATACAACACTTGTCACATACGTACATTTATTGTCCTCATAATTCCCCAAACATTTGCTTTCTACTTGAGCCCTTTGTACTTAACTAAAACTATTGAACAACTGCTATGGATACAGCATCGACAGTGGCCTTGGGACTACCTGGTTGTATATATCTTTGGGGTATTACAAGGTGCTTTGCTAATGCATATGCATATTGTCAAATTATATGAACTTAAGCATTTCCTAAATGACACATAAAAATGTAAATAACTGGATAAATGTACCTCCTTTCTTCCAAAGTTCATGGTAATTTGCATCTTTGAGAGACTGTATATACTGTAAACATATACTGGGCTTGAGAGCTAAAGAGAAGCACACTGAAGTGGAAATTATACAACTGAAACAGGATTGAATCTTTTGTTTCTGATTACATTGGCATAAGCTAACTCACCATTTGAAATATGGTTATAGAATACAAGTTGGAATGATTTATCACTGTATTAAATGGCTAATTTCTGACACCATCCTGGACATCTCTGTGAAAGTAATCAATAAAATTCTTGGAAGAGAAATTACTTTATGACATCAGCTATGGATAAGGGGGATACTTAAAAATATATCTGAAAAAATGATGGACAACATTTTCTACAAATGTTCCTTTGGCCATTGGAATGCACCTGAATTTCACAAATTCTCCACGTTTCTTAAATGCTCCAGATGGCAATAACTGTTCGGTTGCCAAAGGAATAATCCCATGAGAAGATTGAAAAATAAATGATCTATTCTAAGATGACAGAGACATTTTTTCCCTACCAGCTGTCCAGTTTGGGTATAGAACTCTGGGAAGAACTCCCAAAGGTGATTTTTTTTATCCATTGCAAGTTTATTACAGAAGTAAGTAATATGTCTTAATGGTCACTTCCAAAGAAAGCAGTAACAATACCTAATTTTGTGATTAATTGAAAAGTAAGCTTTCAGTTCAAGAGTTTCCCAAATGGCTTCAGACTCTCACATTTGCAGTTATCAATACAAAATTCACACACATATTTAGAAATAAGGATATTCCATACATATATACATTAAAACAAGAGAACTATCCATTTTTATGTAGAGTCGAGAAATCTAATTTTTAACTGGGCTATAATTTTTATAATTAAATTAGGGGTAGGGAATGGCAATTAGGATAGAAAACTTGACACTTCTTCTTACTCTACTTGTAAAATGTGGTTTGGAAAAAAATAATTATATTTGGTCTAATGGAAAGATACATACCCTAGTAGATCGCATTTATTATTAACAAATCAAAGGACAGAATAGAGAGAGAAATACAGATTGAAGTGGGGGGTATTATATTGAGGATCTGCGGTTCAATCCCACCAGTGGATCTGTAGAACAAGCAGGACGTGAAAGAAAAGGAGGCTTAAAGATTGACAGTCTCAGAAACCCTAGGAAGCAGTTCTAGTCTACACTGTAGTGTTGCTATGAATCAGAACTGGCTCATTGGCAGTAGGTTTATTGTTTGGTTTAATAGCTTGATTCCAACTCAAGGAAATCTCACGAGAGTCAGGGAACGGTGTTCCCTTCGGGTTTTCAAAGGTTGTGATCTTTCAACATAGATGACTGTTAATTTCTTTCAAGGGCCACTTGGGTACATTTGAATCACTAATGATTCAATTACTAGCCAAGTGCTTCCCTTGTGCACCATCCATGCACCCCTGAATGTGGGTTATGTAATCGAACATATTCCTCCTCTGACGTAGGTCTGTCACTAACTATATGAGGACAAATGATTCCATTTGTAAAACTGCACATTTTGGAAGAGTTGTATAAAAACTGCAAGAGTAAAAAAGGAACTCATAAACTCTGGGGGTGGGAATGGGGAGTTGCGAATGACACATCAGACAAGTGACTAATCTCCAAAATTTATAGAAAGCTACACACCTCAACAAGAAAAGGACAAACCATTCATTTTAAAAAGGGCAAAGGGCAGGGAGAGAAAGTTCACCAGAGAAGACACACAGGCAGCCAACAAATATAAGGAGAAATATTCACAGTAACTAGCCATCAGGGAGATGCAAATCAAAATAATCAGATACGACCTCATATTGGTAATCAAAAACAAACATGCTGGCATCAGGTCAATGCTAACTCATAATGACTGCCTGTGGGTTTCCTAGACTGAAAGTCTTTAAAAAAAATTTTATTGGGGCTCATACAACTCTTATCACAATCCATCCATCCATCCATTTTATGTCAAGCAGATTTGTACATTCATTGCCTTCATCATTCTCCAAACATTCGCTTTCTACGTAAGCCCTTGGTATATGCCCCTAAGTTTTTATGGGAGTAAGAAATTCAGTCTCTCTCCAGGGGAGCTGCTGGTGGTTTGGATCACAGCCCAACCTGTAATGACTACACCATCCGGACTCCTACCTTACCTTGATAGCAAAGGTAAAAAACAAACCGAACATAACAAATGTTGTCGGGATGGTGCGGAACTCACATACACTGTTAATGGGACTGGAAAATTGGGCAAGAACTGTGGAACGCAACTTGGAAAAACATCAAACAACTGAGAAAAAAACCCAGCATGTTAGTCTGGGTGGACTGGGGAAACAAATCCAGGGACACACATATATGTATAAGGAAGAGGTTTATATACAAGAGGAATTGAACTTTGAGAAAACATCCCAATCCATTCCAGTCCAAGGCCATAAGTCTAATATTAGTCCATATATCCAATATCAATCTATAAAGTCCTCTTCAGACTCAAAAAGCACATGTAATGAAGCCAAATGCAGGGTGATCACAAGCCAGTGGGTATAACATCTTGGGTCCAGTGGCGTTGTAAGCATCTCAGTGCTGACAGGAGTCTCTCTGTGGCTTCTCCAGCTTCTTGGGTCTGGTTGCATCCATGTGGCTTGGCTTCTTCAATGTCTCCCAGGGTGAGAGAGATGTTTTCTGCCTTCAAAGAAGAAGTACGAGATTTCCCAGAATTCTCAGGTGAAAGCCATGCCCACACAGAGGTCTCATTGGCTATCTCCAGGCTGACAGCCTAGATTCCACCCCTACACTTTTAATCCTTAAATTGACACCTGATTAGGAGACTACCACACCAGCAATCTCTAAAAAAGCAAGAGCCATAATATGAGCAGACATATGTACACCATGTTCATCATAGAACTGTTTACAACAGCAAGATGATGGAAAAATGCTAAATACCCAACTGTGGAGAAATGGATAAAGAAACTGATATTTATGAAAAATAGAAGCACATCTCTGAAGAATAATGATGGAATTACAAAACACCTCATGGGATCGATGAAAGAAATTAATCAGTCATAAACAGATAAATACTGTAGAGGCCACTGTTATAAAGAAAAAAATCAACACAAAGGTTTTCAAACCCAAGGAAACTGATCCATGACTACTGTAGGGTGGGGGGCAAGGGAGAGAAGATGAAGCAATGGGTTGGAGGGTAAACATATGTTCACTTGAGTGAAGGAGAGACAGAGAAATCAGACTGGGAGCAGGGCATGCTCTGAGTGGGAAAGAAAACGTTCCCAGCCCAGCTCTGAGTAGTTCAAGTTGTTGACTACAAGTTGAAGATCAGGAATGAAAAACCCCAACTAATTCACACGCACACACACACACACACACACGCACATTCATGGTGTTTGTGCTAATGGAGCAGTAGACCATTAGAGATATCAACTGAATTCCCTCCAAGAAATTAAAGTTGGGGGTGCAGGAAGCAATAAAGGATGGCTAGAATGGGGAAGATAATTTGGAAGGGTAGTAAAGTTAACAGAACCACTTGAATTTATCAGAATAAAACACCAGATAACTCAAGCTCAATATCATCAAGTCATTCTGTGTCGTGCTGACCCAGCACAGAGTTTCTGACGTGTCAGTCTTCATGAGTCCAAGCAACGTTGTCATTCTCCACGTGTGGCGGTGGGTTTAAACAGTGGCCCTTGTACTTGAGAGTCCGATCCTCAACCCACAGTGGAAAACTCTTTATTTGGCAGTTGTTGGAAAAAGTGCTTCTTCTACCTGCTTTCCTCCATTATTCATTCTACTAAACTTGCTTATTTAAATCTCAATTCATTATAAAAATATAGTATGCGTTCATGTTGGAAGGCCACCCTATAACAGAAGATAATATGCTAATAGTCTTCATTCATAAATATAACTAGACAACTGAGAACAAATCTTTGGCATGGGAAAGAAGGCCAAGATCAGCCAAGAAATTGACTGGAGGAGGAAAAATCAAAATTAAATTATATTAAAAAATTAAATCTCACTAATATCCTTACAAACATTCGATAGGATATTTCTTCATCATGATACTCAAATAGATTCCCCATGAACGTTAGGAACAACACACATGGATGCACCTTTATATGTATCCCACCTGCCCCAGTTAAAGCTAAAAATGTTAGCAACAGTGTTGCCCCTTATCTAACTTTAGGTAGAGTGATACTTATGAAATGCGCCAGCCAAAAGGGTTCCTGTAACAGAGATGTAAAACGTTCCTTTGTTCCAAATGTTTTACCAGTGCGGACCGCAGTAATCCTCCTGATGGCAATCTCTTCTTCTCTCCTGGCTCCCATCCTTCCTTGCACCGGTCACACAGAACTCACAGATGATAGTCACAGACATGTGGTTTCTTAGAGTCCGGGATTAACATGGAAGCAACAGGAACAGAAGTAATGTCAGGAAGCATACGGACAAGGTCTAGGCTTCCCCCAACTGAAAAACACATCCTCCCCTTCCATCATGTAAGGAAATATCCACCATCTCTGTATCATCCCTAAGACAAAGGTGGGGTGAGTCTTACAAAGGTGGGGAGAGTGAGTCTTACACGGGTCTTACAAAGCCTGTGAAATCATCAGTATCAGCTACCATCACACAACTCGCCAATGAGATGCAGTTGCAGCCACCACATTAAGGATGAGTTAATTAAATGTTTGACCAAGTATAGCAGGCTGAGTTTTAAGTTGATAATTTTGTTTGGCCCTCACATGATCTTATAAATATTCAAATGACCCTGGCAGAAAAATGTTAGCACCCCAGCTCTAAGGCCTTCTCTTGGCCTTTAGCATAAGGCTCTTTTCACCCACCCCTGGGCAACCTTCTGCTTTGCTCCTGTTAAGTGTTACTGGTTTTGAACTTCAAGCTTCTTTAAAGGACGAGGATATCAGTAACAAGGGCAACTGTAACAACTTGCTAAAACCCATGGGCAAAGCAGTCTCTCAAGCTGTTTTCTTCTCTTGTATAGAACCACTAGAAGAAAGAGAAGAAGCCACATTAAAGAATGAATTTCACTAAAGCAACTTTACTTCAGACACAGATAGAAGAGTGAGTTTAGTTAAATCCAGGAGAATAACTTTTCGAGTCTTGTGATTTTTTTTCCCCCAGTGAGGAATGTTAAATATTAAATTATTTGAAGCCTGTGAATTTTTCAGAAGTTTGACAAATTACTAAAAGTGACTGATATGATTTTCCTTTGGCCAGCAACATTTACTAAAGTAATGTCATTTCACCAGCTAAATTAGGAAACATTATTTGATCAACTAAAATTATTATCCAATTATACAGCATTCAAATAATCATGTAATCTTAAGTTATTATTTAGATTATTGAAAGGTAATTTAAGATTTGTGATTGATAAAAGTCATGGTAAATTAAGTTGAATTCAAGCATTTGAGCTTTTAAAAAGAGTATTCATATCTATAAATATTTATTCCCATAAAGAGTTACAGTCTTGAAAACTCGCAGGGACAGTTCTACTCTGTCCTCCTGGTTCTCTATGAGTAAGTGTCATTGAGAAAGTGACTTGGGTTTTAATAGTTCCACAAACTTTGGATTCCATCTGTACATAAAAATTCTAGTACTATATTCAGAAAAAATATATAAGCAATTGCTTCTTAAGAAGAGGCCAGATATCACAGAGAGCAGGAAATCTATTTTACATGGTTTTATCATTTTGTTTGTTATATTTTATAGTTCTTAAGAACAAATCTCTTTTCAATTAAAATTGTATATAATAAAAGCCGTGTTCTTAGTTCACAGTTGATGGTAACTTTGTAAATACAATGTTATTATAATATTAAAAAGATCTTATATTAGTCCTAAAGTGGAAGTGGTGGAGCAGTGATTAAAGTGGTTGGTAGCTAACTGCAAGGTCAGTGCTACAAATCCACTGGCCTTTCTACAGGAAGATGCCGAAAACTCTTTGGACATAGTTCTATTCTGTCCTGAAGAGTTTCTCTGAATCATAATTGAGTCAAAAACAACAGGTTTTGATATTTGGGTTTGAATTGTTTACATGAAATAAATCAACAGAGGTGAAATTGTGTGGGTGACATGGCAGTTACATAATCTCCTGTCAACTTGAGCAAACGGGTGGACAGGCTCGAGCCAGTCAATCAGCTCATAGACAATAATGCCTCTGTGTGGGCATGGCGTTCTCCTGAGGATTCTGGGAACTCCTGTCTTCCTCCCTAAAGGTAGGGGAGGGACACACACTCTCTCTGCTTCACATTCCAGTTGACAAGCCAGATGCAGCTGTACTGATGGCAGCCAGAGCCTTGGAGCTGGAGGAGCCACGTGGAAACCCACGTCAGCACTGAAATGCTTCTACCACCACTGGATCCACAAGACTTTCTATCCACTGGTCTGTGATCTTCCTGCACTTGGCATCATTGTATGTGTTGCGTGAGTCTGAAGAGGACTTTATAGACTTATATCGGACATATGAACTATTTCAGACTTATTGACTTGATCTGGACTGGGCTGGGATGTTTTCTTGATATGCAATTACTCTTTGCATATTATAAAGAGAACTTATATAAATGTATATAACTCTTCAAAAGAGAACTTTATAAGTTCTCTTACATATATATGAGCGCCACTGGATTTGTTTCTCTAGTCAACCCAGAGAAACACAGGCTAGAAAGAAAAACAAGTGTAAGAAATTAGAGGCAGTCTCAAGGCTAAATCCTCTTATTCTAACATGGATTAGAGGATTAAATTGTGGCCTTTTTTTTCTTTAGTGCAGTGGAACACTTTTTATTAATAAAATTTTATGCAGAATTCCAAAATATAAAACATCAAAGTAGTTCAAACCCAGAGGTTATGAAATCCCACGTCGGTTCTCAAGTGATAACCTCCCACCCTAACCCCACCTCCAAGGACAGGAAAGAATGGGTGGTCTTGTGCAAAAGGGCTATTAGCTCAATGATCTTTTTCAGGCTCAAACCTCCCTTGAGTCACTGAAAAGTTTTATCCACTTATTCAGTATGCCACTTTATTTACTAATTAGCCCATTTACACCCTTAAAAATTCTGTAACTATGGACAATGAGATATAACTGTGTATAATCAATAAAGAAGAATTTTATTTGGAAAAATATGTAATGGATGGTTAATAGGCCAGCTTCATCCATAGCTATACCACAAGGTGCTATTACTCTCAGCCACAACTCTTTCCACAAGATAAAAGCTTTCATCTGAGGGAGTTAATCATCTTTTCCAAGCCCTAATTAATGCACTAGCAGGGGTGGGAAAAATAACGCCTGAAGACTTCACCAGCTCCCAGATATTTATTTAGAAATGGTTCCTTCTCCCTCAAGTAGTGTACAACTTCATTTGCAGTTTTGATTGCAATTTTGTTATTAAAACAGGTTTATATAAGTAATTAATTTCCTATAATACAATCCAAACTTCAGAGAAGTATTCAAAGAACAAATTTAAAAAATCCCAGTGTCTCATGTAGCTTTCTCAAATGAATCTACTCCCCAAATGTAGCTACTACTAATATGCCAAACATATTCCAAATCTCTCTCTCGCTCTCGCACACACACACACACACACACACACACACACACACGTTTAAGCTATGGGAATCTTAGTGTATATGTTGCACTGTTTTTCACTTATTAATATAATAGGGGAAGGCTGAATAATGAAACATACATTAAGAGGAGTAAATGACTTTTCATAAGCAACTATTTAAACAACGGTATCTCTTTGTTCCTTTATCTTCTAAATGGGAATGGTAGAATATTGATCTGTTTCTAAGATTAACACCACTTGATAATGATACATTTACCTTTTAATATATTATTTCATGCATTAGATTTATAAATAGTTTATTGAGGAGT
Source organism: Tenrec ecaudatus (assembly GCF_050624435.1). Classification (NCBI taxonomy): domain Eukaryota; kingdom Metazoa; phylum Chordata; class Mammalia; order Afrosoricida; family Tenrecidae; genus Tenrec; species Tenrec ecaudatus. Next base: position 298,737,943 of record NC_134531.1, read on the forward strand.
TTGTATAAATGTTCATTAGAGACTTTAGATTACAGTTTTATTGTACGTATTTTTATTTTTTTGCCTTGGTATGATTAAGGCCTCATTATGTCAGCTTTCTTTATAATTTTACAGAGTAGTTTATACATAAAATTGCCATTTTTTATTCTTTAGATGTTTGGTAGATTCTCTCAGAATGGGTGTAGGCTTTTAATGTTGTTGTGCTTTCACCATTATTTTATTTCTGTAATATATTTGTATAGAACAATTAAGGTTTTGTACATATACATATTTGATCACTTTATCTTTATTGCTTTCATTGGCATACCATATTTTGTACTATGTTTGTACTGAAGCTTGTAAAATTCCTTTATAAAGTCAAAAGTATTTAGGCCTGTAATAGGGGCTTTGATGGTGCAGAAGAAACTCACTGGGCTGTTAACAGGGAGGTCAGCAGTTTGAAGCCAGCAGTTCCTCTGGAGGGGAAAGATGACAGGGACAGTTCTACCTTGTCCAAGGTGTCCCATAAGGCAGAACCAACATGAGGGCAGTGGGTTTGTTCTGCAGCTTTAATGATGACCCCTTTTCGTGCCTAAAATTGGCCATTGGTTGTTTTACCCTTCCTTGCTCATCTTGGCTACAGTGTAATTTTAGTATAGTGATTTTCTTCCTTTTGTTTGATTTTTTTAATTTAATTTTTTACATTGTTTTATTAGAGACTCATACAACTCTTATCACAATCCATACATACATCAATTGTGTAAAGCACATTTGTACATTCATTGCCCTCATCATTTACAAAACATTTGCTCTCCACTGAAGCCCCTTGCATCAGGTCCGCATTTTTTCCCCTCCCTCCCCACTCTCCCTTCCTCATGAACCCTTGAAAATGTATAAATTATTATTTTATCATATCTTTCCCTGTCCCATGTCTCCCTTCACCCACTTTTCTGTTGTCTGTCACCCAGGGAGGAGGTCACATATAGATCTTTGTAATTGGTTCCCCCTTTCCAACCCACCCTCCCTCTACATTCCCAGTATCGCCACTCACACCACTGGTCCTGAAGGGATCATCCACCCTGGATTCCCTGTGTTTCCAGCTCCTAACTGTACCAGTGTGCATCCTCTGCTCTAGCCAGACTTGCAAGGGAGAATTTGGATCATAACAGTGGGCAGGGGAGGCAGTACAGCATTTAGGAACTAGAGGAAAGTTGTATTTTTCATCATTGCTACATTGCACCCTGATTGGCTCATATCCTCCCCGAGACCCCTCTGCTAGGGGATGTCCAGTGGCCTACAAATGGGCTTTGAGTCTCCACTCTGCACTCCCCACCTCATTCACTATGCTAAGATTTTTTTTGTTCTGATGATGTCTGATGTCTCATCCCTCCAACCCCTCGTGATTGCACAGGCTGGTGTGCTTCTTTCATATGGACTTTGTTGCTTCTGAGCTAGATGGCCGCTTGTTTACCTTTAAGCCTTTAAGACCCCAGACGTTATATTAAGGTGACCAGATTTTAACATTGGTAAAGTGGGATACTATTGATAAAACTTATATCCTGGCGAAATAGCCACATGGCCGCCAAAAACCGTATACCCTAGCTTGTCGTATATTCTTTCCAAAAATCGGAACTTTTTAAAAATGCCACGGGACGTGGGAAAAATTGTTAAAAATTGGGACTGTCCCACCAAAAGGGGGACATCTGGTTACCTTACGCTTTATCTTTTGATAGCAGGCCACTATCAGCTTTCTTCGCCATATTTGCTAATGCACCCATTTGTCTTCAGCAATTGTATCAGGGAGGTGAACACACATGATGTGATTTTTAGTTCTTTGATGCTTGATAACTGGTCCTTTTGGCAACTCGTGATCACGCAGTTATGCTTCTTCTATGTGGGTTTTGTTGCTTCTAAGCTAGATGGCCTCTTGTTTACTCTCAAACTTTTAAGACCTCAGACGCTATACCTTTTGATAGCCGGGCACCATCAGCTTTCTTCACCATATTTGCTTATAAACCCACTTCGTCTTCAGCAGTTGTGTCAGGAGGGTGAACATCATAGAATGCCAATTTAATAGAAGCAAGTGTTCTTGCGTTGAGGGAATACTTGAGTTGAGGCCCAATGTCCTTCTGCTACCTTAATACTAAACCTATAAATACATGCACATAGATCTATTTTCCCATTTTCACATGGTTTGATTTTCAAGTGTTTTAATAAGATGTGCTCAGGTGATTTTTCCTTCTTTTTTATAGGCCTGCTTGCTTGTTTTCTGAAAGTTTCAGCCATTAGTTTTCAAATATTTATTTTGCTCCACTTCCTCTTACTTCCATTTGGGATCCCAATTATATACATGATGTTTTCTTTGATATTGTCCTACAAGGTTTGGGGAACCTGTGCTTTTTTTTAATTGTATTTATTTTGACCTTCTTCCATTTCATTGACTTGTTGATGAGCTTATTTTAAGCTAATGTTCACCAACCTTTCTATCACTTTTGTTGTGTTTTTTCATTAATATTAGATTCTTACTTACTCTTTCCATCTTTCTGTTGCCAAACTTTATTTGTTCGTGGGTGTTCTTAACCTTTTTCAGTACAATTTTTTAGCATACCAAGCCTGGTAATAGTATAGTCCTCGAAAGGTGTTCTGGTAGCACTAGTGGGCAAACTTTGGACTCTCATCTCCAAGCTGACAGCTCAAACCCACCAGCCATTCCATGGAAAAAGACGGGATCCCTGCTTCTGCACAGATTTGCAGCCTCGGTAACCCTAAATGGGGTTGGCATGAGTGGAATGAATCCCTGTATAAAGGTGGGTTTGGTTTTCAGAATGACAATTCCAACATACAGTCATAGCTGAATAAGATTATTTTGCTTGCTTCTCTCTTTCCATAGAATGTGATTTTCTTTCTCATTTTTCATACCCTTGAATTAAATTGCCTATAATATTAGGTAGAAATAAAGGTAAATATTAATGAGTGGGAAGGAGCAGTTTATCTTTGTGTTTATTGTAAATAAATAAAGCATGTATTATTTGTCTTATTATAAGAGTTTGAATCAATTTATTCAGGAGTTAAGATAAACTTAGGTTTTTGTTGTTGTTGTTATGGCTAAAAGTGGTATACCAAGAGCCTTCAATTGTCCTATTGTTACCAGGTATTTAGCACAGGAGTTGGGCTTCTGTCAGATTTTTTTTTTTTCAGTCACAGCTTTAGGCTTTCCCTGTGAATGCGAAATGCAAATTTGATCTCTCTCCACCCACTTGACCTTCTGAATTGAGAAGGCTATTACTTTTTCTATGAGGGTTTGTGTGGATAATCTTCACAGCCCAGCTTTTTGTGTGTGATCTTGTCTCTCCTAGAGCTAAAAACAAAAACCCAAACCACTGTCTTCAAAGCCATTCCAACTCATAGCAAGCCTATTAGAGATGGTAGAAGGGATTCTTGGTATTTCAAGAACTATAGATCATAAAGGCATCCGTCTCTTCATTCACCTGTGGCGCCACTGATGGACTTGAGCCACCAAACTTGAAATCAGCAGCCTAATGCTTAACCGAGTAATACGCCAGCACTCCTTTCCCAGAACTATGAAGGAATGAACAAACTCACTGGCATAAGATATGACAAAATAATAATAATTTATAAATGATCAAGGGTTCGTGAGGGACAGGGGAGCAGGGAAGGAGGGGGGAAAACCAGGAGCTGATACCAAGGGCTCAAGTAGAAAGCAAATGTTTTGAGAATGAGGATGGCAACCCATATACAAATGTGCTTGACACAGTGGATGTAGGTATGGATTGTGATTAGAGTTGTATGAGCCCCCAGTAAAATGATTAAAATAAAAGAAGAAGAACTAGGTTCAGAATGATTCTCTAGTATTTTTTCTAATGTTTTTTGTTTCCTTATCGCTCTCTCCCTCTCCATTTCTTTCATCTCCCTCTCCTGCTTCCTGTACCTTTCCAGTCTGCAATCACAGTAGCTATCTGGGTATGGGTATGGGCTGGAGAAAACATGATTTGACATTCTGCCACCAGAAATGTAAGGTTTTTCTTTCCTGGAGGGAAATGATCTAGGCCAGGCTTCCTACCTTTCACTCAGCATGTTCCTTTGCTCCAAACTCCCACCGTGGGAAAGACCTTTTTGTGCCTCTCACACAGGTGTGAATCTCTCCCGTGAATTTTCCTGGAGAAGGCTCTTGGAGTGGATGCGTCCTCTCCCTGTATCTATAGCTTCCAGGGCCTCGACGTGAACAGGCACACAACTTTTAGAAATGTGTAAATAAATTGTGCTGAAATATTCTTACTCGAGTTTATGATGATCCTTTGTGTTCATCTCTCGCCCTGCCTCAGAGAAGCTAAAGCGCATGTCCATATCTCACCTGGGAAGTTTCTGCCTTAAACTTTAAAATTAAAAAAAAAAACTTTAAAATTTAGACGTGTTGTTGACAATATGATTGAAGAAAAACTATGTTTTATAACATGGCTCTTCATGCTAGTCAAGGTTCTCTAGAGAAACAAAATCAGTACATTTGTGTACATAGATAGATAGATAGATAGATAGATAGATAGATAGATAGACAGATAGATAGACAGATTATACAGAGCGAAGGCATATAACAGCTAATTAGTCCACACAGCAAAGCAGAGGGCTCAGTTCAACTTCCTTTCATGAAACAGTTATTACACTGAAGTTCCTTCAACTCATTCCAGCTCCAATGCACTCCAAGTCCAAAGTCAAGGACGCAGACAGAGGAATCTGCCCTCAGGCAAGACAAGCAGAGTCAGCCTGCAGGCAACCGCTGTCATTAGTGTGGGGGCGTAGCCAGCTGGCTCTGATGATGCACCTGAAGCTCTAAGGATGCGTGCCCCAGCCAGCAGTAGAGTGGTGAAGCAAGCCTCAAAGGGGCCTCAAGTTCTATCAATGCACGGCAGGGTATCATGATCCACAGGTTGGCTGGCCCACGGGGAGAATAGCACATAGTTGAGGCAAAGGATTTGCTCCAGCAGCAGCATGCTGATCTGATCACCAGAAAGAGAGGGAGGCCAGTCTCAGAAAGCATTTATCCTGGTCTCTCTCCTGTCAGCCTGTGACCTGATTAAACTCCACCCATGTGTCCCCATGGATGCCTAGTTGGCACAATAAACCTAACTATCACACTGTTTTGTTTTGTTTTGCTTTGCTTTTCGTTGGAGAGAGAGCAGCAAGCTTGCTAGATTTCTATATCCCAAAAACAAGCTGGTACTGACTTAACTGCCATTTTTAACCATCATTATTTTATAACTGCTTTCCTTGACTTCTCTAACTTTAGATAGTTGCTATAATTATGGTTAAATAAATCAATTTACATGATATTCTACCTCTCTGCTTCCTCAAACTTCAGTGAGAATAAAAGAGAGAAAAAATGCTAGAAGACAGCTAACGATTTGTGCCACTGACACTGCACCAATTAGAATAAAACCAAGTTTTCTGATTATCTTGGTTACCTTAACATAATCCCTATGCTCCTCTTTCATTGCATTCAGAATGTAAATATATGTTACCTCTTAGCATGCATGTTGAAAACTTAGAGCCTCTGACTCTTGTTAGTCCTAGAATGGATATGCTCAAAACTTAATAGTATTTTTTCTCCCCTAGTAAGTTCCTCTACGTTTATGCTAAAGGGAAAATTTCTTAAACTAGGTAATTTGTATGCACCTAAATAAGAGGTAAAAATAAAAGGTAAATTTAAGATATTTTCTATAGCTATCTTCTAAATATATAATCGAATGAGTAGATTTCCTAAAAGTAATTTATTAATATTTGCTATCAGAGAACCAAGTAGTAAGACTGTGTGCCATCTGTACACAATAGAATAGGTGCAAAATGCTAATGAAGTTCAAAGACCAACTTGTTTTTAAAGCCATGGAGTAGAAATTTCACCTGAGTGCTTATTTTCACATGTCCATGCTAACCCAACGGCAACTAAAGAAAAATGCCCATCTTTATATAAAACCCTAGCATTTTAAGAGTATGTCATAATTTGGAATATATATATATATTATTTCCTTTGTCTATATAAGTAACTGTAGCTGAAAATGGCTATAGATTGATGTTGATCAATTGCTACTATTTGGTTTTAGTTTTTGCAAACACATAAAGCAAATCATTCAAGTCAGAACTGCACTTCAGTCACATTAATTTCCTTTGTCACTATGAGCCTGACCACCTGAAGCTGGAAACATATTTTTTTTTGCTTTCATTGTGAATTATTTTAAGGTTTATATAAATCTATTATAAGTTCTGATGTGTGTCTAAAATAGCATACAGGTGGACAATTCCCCGGACACCACTTTCACACCCTGAAAATTAGGTGGTCTTGGTTAAATAGAGATTGCTATCAACTTCATAGCTAGTTAATAGATATACATTTAGGGAGAGTTAATAATTTGTCAAATTGGTTATGCAGCAAATGGGTTTATGATAAATGGCTGTTGGTGAATGGCTTTTCTGTAAATTGATCTGGGGACATTGAGATTGCCACCCCCAAATCCAGGAGGTCATACCAACCACCTTGACAAACTTTGAAGATTGTGTAGGGGATATTTGCTTTGGCTTACACTGGTCATGATGGTCTTGGTATTATCCGATCATACTCAAGGGGAGAGGTAAAATGTCCCAAAGATCTGCATTGAAGCTGTGGAGAATATTCATAGATTACTTTTCAAATAAATGAATTGGTAAGCATATATTAATGTTTTTATATTGTTTCTGATTTAAAATATTGTGCTCTGTAGGTCACTTTTATGCCTGTCACCTTATGTCTTAAATTATCATCCATTTTTACCTCTAAGTAGGTGTATACAAATTACGTAGTATAAGTTTTCCCTTTAGCATAAACTTAGAGGAACATATTTTTTTAAATCACTATATTGGGGGCTCATACAACTCTTGCCCAAATCCATACATCAATTGAATCAGGCATGTTTGTACATACGTTGCGCTCATTCTTTTCTAAATACTTTCTATGGAGTCCTTGGTGTCAGCTATTTACTCCCCGTCCACCTTCATAACCCCCTGATAGATTGTACGTTGTTATGATTTTCCTCTTTCACACCGACCGCTGTCTTCCTCCCCCCATGTTTTCTGTGGTTCTTCCCCCTATAGATGTGTCAATCATTGTGATGGGTTCCCCCTTCCTCCCTCCCCTCCCCCCTCTTCCTGCTACCTTTATGGTATCACTATCCCCACTCCTGTTCCTGGATTTTGTGTGTCGTGAGCTCCGATTCCTTTCTGTACCTGTGTACATGTTCCGGTCTAGGCTGAATTGAGAAGCCGCACTGGGGTCATGATAGTGGGGGTGAGGAAGCCTCAAGGAACTGGAGGAATATAGTGTGTTTCATTGATGCTATGTGTCACCCGACTCATCCCCTCTCTGTGGCCTGTCCGTGGAGGATTGTTCCACTGTCTACAGATGGGCTTTGGATCTGTGTTCCAACCCCCCTTTTTCTCTGCAATATGTTTTTGTTTGTTATGTGTCTGCTGATGCCTCTTACCCTAAGGTGACCAGACGTCCTGCTTTTGGTGGGACAGTCCCAATTTTTAACAATTTGTCCCACCTCCCGCGGCTTTTTATAAAAGTCCCGATTTTTGGAAAGAATGCACGACAAGCTAGGGAAAGGAGGGAGAACGGGAAGGAATATAGATAATGCATAATGCCATTCAAACAACTGCTGATTTTTTTACCTGTAGATGTGGAAAATATTGTTATTGAAATGTATTGTTATTCCTATATATACACTGTGCACGTTGAAATGCTTAAAGAATTTTGTGAAACTACAGAAGTCGAATATCAGAAAATACTTGGATACAGTAAAGCACCCTGGTTAGCTCTTTTGCCAGCTGTCAAAAGAATTTTGAAAATATATGATCCTTTGAAATCCTACTTTCTATCACAGAATGAATGCCCTAGAATTTTAGAAGAGTTTTTTTGAAAAAAGAATCTTCAAAAAATTTGGCTAGAGTTTGTACACATTCAAGCAGCTCTTTTCAAAATGCTATAAGACTTATTGTTGGTGACAAAATTTCAGTTATCGAAGTAGCAAATGAAGTTAATAATTTAAAATTTCAGTGTCAAGAGCGGTTAGAAAATAATTTTCTTCCGTTAACTATCTGTAATAGTATAAGCCAGCTAGAAGAACAAGGTGCAATAAATCGTGCAGATATCATGAATCAGGTTAAAAAGTTCTATAGTAACTGCATAGATTATTTGGAAGAGTGGATGGTACATTATAATGATATTGAACATTTTCATTGGGTTACATTAAAACAAGAACTTAATTGGAATGATGTGCAAAAATAATTCGATCATATTACTCAAAAATTCCCAGATAGTAATATTTCTGAAAATGATCTTTTTAATGAGGTATCATTATTTTAAAAAATATGTTGCTAAGGAAAAGGTTAAATCTTGGGCATCAGCAAAAATCACAATAGAGAACAAATGGTTAGAAATATTTCATCATTTTGAAACAAACCATGTTCCATACAATAATGCACTAAAAATTGTGGAATACGCGCTGTCCTTACCAGGAATTAATGCTGTGACTGAACACATTTTTCTACAGTATATAAAGTATGGACATCAGAAAAATCATAATTAAGTGTTGAGACTTTGAAAGCCATTTTATGTGTGGAATATAATTTAACAAATTCTTGTGAAAATTTTCATGACCTTTTAAACAATGACAGTAATCTACTAAAAAAAGTTCACTCAAATGAGAAATATGCCAAAGAATAAAATAATACTATCCATAAGTTTTTAATGTATTATATTTATAAATTATACTTATGTTGAAATTTTAAAAATATATTACAATACTATTTTTGCGTTCTATGAAAATTTTTGTTGCTCCATATAGACCCAATTTTTAATCAAGAACAACCCCCCTCATACTCCCCCCACCCCAGTCAATGGCGTCCCGCTTTACCAATGTTAAAATCCAGTCACCTTAGTTTAGGCCCAATTATGTGATGTTGCCAAGGTATTGGTTTTACCTGGGTCTAGGGTGGTAGGAGGGGGTGGGGTAAGGGAGGGTGTTGTTTCTGAGCATGATCAGTTCTGAATTTCCCCATAGACGTCCCATTAGTGCCTGCTTTATGCCAACTCCTCTAGGTGGGCCTTTGCAGGCACTGGCCAGACAAATCCCCGTAGTTCCTTTCCTAGCTACCTTTCAAGATTATTTAAAGACTCGATTAGATCTTCAAGTTAGTAGTGATTAAAAAAACCCTGCTATTTCATTCTCACAAAATGTTTTTAATTTAAATTTTTTAATTAAATTAATTTTTTGTTAATGCAATATACTATTAATGCCCCTCCCCTGATAGCTGTACATTCTCAAAACTATACACACATGCAAAACTGGATACATAATTTGACGTTTAGTCAGATGAACCAGTTTCAAAATGACTGAAAAATGTCCTTCCAAGATGGTCAAGGATATTATAATAAAGGGTCTTTGGTAAAACTTGAAGACATGTCCTTCAAAACCGAAGGGGAATTGTCACCTATATACCCACTGCTCACAAGTGCATGTAACATTCCAGCAACAGCAATGGTAAGTCAGTGTAATATGTTGCTGTTAGGTGTCATATGTGTATGTATACAAGGGGGTACCCCCCCCCCAAAAAAGGGATTGCCCTGGGTGGAGCAGAATGGAATCATAGAGTTGACAAGTGTGTTCAGTATGCTTGATGGAGAGTACTTTGAACGTGATAAGGTTGTTTTGTAAAACATTTAAATAGATAGCTTTGAAAAATAATACTCCAGTCTCTATCTATCTACACCCCACCATGCATGCACAAAACCCCGTGATCCCAGAGCTCCCTGAGAACCGGGAATTCCTTCTGATAAGTGCTGAAACAGAACACCTGTCTCCGATTTCCCCGAGCCACAGAAAGCCTCTGCAAATAAAACTCGAGCTCTGGAGAGAAACCTCAAGGAAGCCCATCAAAGTGTTTGCAAGCGGATAAAAGAGAACTTCCGAACAAACTGGAAAGAAGTAGTCCAAGGTCTTTGCAAACAGGACAGAGAAACAACGGAAACAATCTGAGAAACACATAGCAATCTTGATAAGACTTAATAATGTTTCTGAAAGCCCCAAACCTCGAGGTCAAGATGTCCAGTAGCAGTCACCGTAGCGGAGGGGGTATGAAACACTCCTTGTTTGGGATCAGTTCCCTTCATCCCAACCCCTGGAGATCCTGCCAGGAGAGACAGCTTTGTCATCTGGTTCCAACTCTGCCATTTGCTTGAGGGTACAAAAAGACACCCCCACACCTCAAATACAACACACGAATACATGTACGAAGTTTCAATCAGGAACAGTCAAGACTAAGGTATTATCTGGATGCAGTGGTACCATCAGTAGCAGGTCATAATGGCATCATTATTGGTTACCAAACCAAAATGATCATATGTGTGACATAATAGGTACAATGAATTAAATAGAATATAAGACGACGTACCATATATACTCGTGTATAAGCCGAGTGTTTTTGCATGTTTTTTATGCAGTTTTTGTGGTAAAACTAGGTGCCTCGACTGATGTCGGGGTCGGCTTAGACTCGAGGATATGCGGTAGCCTCTTTTCTACTGTTGACAGGAGTTGAAATGTCTGTCTGTACAGGGCGCAGGACACAAAGCCTGGGCAAAATGAGCAGGGATCGTGCGGCCAAGGCATCCTGTGACGCCTTCTTTTCCAAGGTCCACCAGAATACTGCTGCACAAATGACACTGCAAAAAGATGCAACAGAAAGGAGTTTGAAGTAAATCAGAAGAGGCATGAACACATAAAACCCCCACAAGTTGTAGTCTTCCTTCTTATTCTGGTGTCAGTTGAACTTGACTGCTAACTGAAAGCACAGCTGTTCAAACTCAAGCAGCAGTTTCCTGGGAAAAGATGCGGCAATGTGTTCATGAAAAGGTTCATTTCGAAACCCCGTGGTCCACTTTACCCTGTCCCACGGGGTCACTGTGGTGAACAAGTGCTGGTGGGAGGAGGGTGTGTCCCGAGAATGAGTACAAAGCATTGAGAGAACTTCGACTCGCCCATGAAGAAATAGCTCGGGGAATGAAATGATAGCTACTGTCCCACTACTGCTCCACATGTGTGTCCTAAGGACCCGGGTTTCAGACTTCAGCAGGGCATTGCATCGTGCACATCCACAGCCTACTGAGTAGACTTTTACTACGCCCAAAATCTCCCAGGAGTAAAACAAAGCCAAACCACTGCAGTGGACTTGAATCCCAGGACATAGGGACCCTATGGCACAGAGTAAAAGTGACCCATAGGGGGAAATATTTAAGAAAACAGACCATCTCCTCTCTCACCAGGAGAGTCATTGGAGGATTCCAAGCTCTGCTTAACCACGACACCACCAGACTCTTTTGAGAAGATAGGAATATATTCCGTCTTTCAAAGACTGGAATGTGTGAACCCCATAGGGGTCAAACTGAGGAAAAGTCAAAAAATACAGGGAAGGGGTACATGAGAAAGAACAGAGAAGCCCAGGGAGAAGGATCACACAGCTGGGACCTCTCTCTCTTATTCCAAAGAGATACTAGGGAGCCCAATGGCTTCTGCTGGCATCTTGTTTTCCTGCCGGCCCCCCCACCCTGCTGTGCTAATGAGGTGAAAAGTGACCTGGCTCCTTACTTAGGAGTGGTGTGACACTGCAAAGCTGACTGCGTGTGCTGTGTAAGAGATTAGATCATGCAATGCCTAACAGATGCTCCGGCAGTCTTTGAAATAGCAAATCTGAAGTTTCAAAACTGCGTGTGTTTTTCATCCACAATGCTGAAGGAGCATCCCTGCTCCTGTTCATTGCACACGCTCTCACGTGTGGCTCCTGCATTACAATGTGGCAGGAGCAGGTTGCCTGCAAATGACTTGGTTTGCCATTGCAATCAATAATTATGAGTTATGAAGAGCCATCAAGTGTCCAATTCCATGTGATAATATAGCTTGCACTCTGATCCTTCTAAGATAAGAAGGTGTCTTTCTTTTGATGGAACTAATGACTTTGTTTTTTTAAGGTTAGACTTGCAAACTCAGCCCTCAAGAGGCTTTTTATTTCTTTTATCACCGATGAAGGACATCTCCTTGGTTATGCCCTGGAGGTCAGTAAAGAGGGTGTGTGTGTATGTGTGTGTGTGTTTGTGTGTGTGTGTGTGTGTGTGTGTGTGTGTCTGCATGGTGGAGGGGAAGAAGGAAGAGAAGAGTTTATATGAAAGTGAGGCACCTTAAAAAGTGAATTATACATTAAAACCCCCGAACAACAATGAAGTGATAAAGGTTACCAGTGGACTGCTAACCAAGTTTTCAACCTACCAACTATTTCTGCTTCCAAAGAGATTCCAGCCTTGGGACGTTATGGACGGTTCCAGATTTCTACTGTGTCCTTTCAGGTCACTAGGAGTCGTAATAGACCCGATCGCAGGGTACAAAATGCACACACACACACACAACAGAGGTTGCCATAATTATATAGTGAGACAGAGTGAGAAAGCTAAGGTGGGAATTTGGACTCGTATGCAAGGATCGTGACAAAAATATTAAGACTGCCTTTCCCAGAATCCCTTGCTATCAAGCTGTGGGGGTGGGCAGGAAATACAGAAGCTGGTTATGCTGACGGGTACATGTTTTATCATCCTCCAAACTAAAAACCAAAGTTCCTGCTCTTGTGTCAATTCTGACTCATGGGAGCCCTAGTGGAGTAATGGGTTATTCATTGGGCTGTCAATCTCAAGGTCAGCAGTTCAAAACCACCAGCTACTCCACAGGAGAAAGATGAGGCTTTCTACTCCTGTAAAAATCGACATCCTTAAAAACCACAGAGACAGCTATCCTCTGTTGTACGAGGCTACTAGAGAGCTCCTCCTTCTAAGAATGTACAAATAAAATCCTCTTGCCATGCTCCATGTCTTCCAGAAGTAAAACTTTCTCTTGGCAAGACAAGAACCTAACTCAGGGAACAATAGTAACAGAGCAGAGTGAAAAAACAGACCCAATTTTGTCCTCTTTGTCAACAGTGAAAGGACAGGTTTCCACATCAAAAAAGCAGTGGTTTAATTAGTACTGCTAGGGAAATGTGACTTAAAGTTTGCCTCATTTACTCTTCTAAACTCCAAGAAAAAAATGATCCTTATTGTAACAGCGATAATGACAAAGGAAACACAGAACTCCATCAGGGGATGAACATTGCTGAGACTGATAAAATAACTTACAAGTTTCAATGTAGGGGATTAAGAGTTATCTGCAAGCTTTTAAAGAGAAGGCACAAGTTGAAAAGCCATCACACGTTAAGTTCAAAAATCAAGAGAACTGGTCTTTGACCTTAGAAAGATGTAACCCTTTTGATTTCTTCTTACCTTTTGTTTTTCTAAGTTTGTCATCTAGGGAATGGATGGAAATTTGTAAAGGTATCAAGTCCTATAGTTGTTTGGAACTCCGGGTCTAAGGAACTAGTAAGTGTATTGCGAAGGAAGAGAAAAGAGAAGAGCATTTTGGCAGAGGCCATAAATGTAAGGGAACACCTTGGCTTAGAAAATGTACTTGTACGCAGGTGGTTTTTCTTCCCCTAGACCAGAAAGATGGAGCAGGAGAGATGGAAGGCAAAGGGAGAAGAGGCTAAGTGAGAGTGGAGAGGAGTGAACTGGGAAGCACAGCCCACTTTTCCTTACACTCATTGAAGAATAATATACCTATTATTGATCAATTTTCAGCACAAGCTGAAGCTCTGTGCAAAATAACAATGAATTTCCTCAGGGCTGTTATTCACGTGCTCTGAAACCAGAAAGGAGCCAAATTGTCCCCTCATGCTCCCTGACTTTTGCTTGAGTGCCATCCATTGCCTGGGCAACAACATACTGTCCTTTCTTGATAAGCAAGCAGATCATTGTCTTATAGGATTATATGCCTGAGTCCTTGGCTCCTGTCTGACTTAACCTATGCTGACATTCCCATGTATAGCCACCATATGCCAAAGGAAAATTCCTGTGCCTGTAGTTTAGGATGGGAGTAAAATCGGTCTTAGTCTGGGGAGACTAGAAAAACAACTCCATAGCCACTCGTATGGGTGGAGGAAAGAGCTTTACATACAAGAGCAGTTGAATCTTGAGAAAGCATCCCAGCCCAGTCCACATCAAGTTCATAAGTCCAATATTAGCCCATATGTCTGATACCAATCTATAAAGTCCTCTTCAGATCCAAGAAACACATGCAATGATGCAGAACGCAGGAAGATCACAGGCCAGTGTGTGAGAAATCTTGTGGATCCAGTAGCGTTGTAAGCATCTCAGCGCTGGTAGAGGTCTCTACGTAGCTTCTCTGGCTCCAGAGGTCTGGCTCCATCAGCCTCTGACGATGTGTTTTCTCCACAGGGATGTCCTGCAGGGAATGAACATGTGTCCCGCCTCCAGTGAGCTATTCGTCTCCTTAGCGCTTCCAAATGAGGTCATCAAGCTACTAACTGATTGACAGACTAGACTCCACCCCTTCACTCTGAATCCTCAAATTGACACCAGATTGTGTAACCACCACAAAATCTAAACACAATTGGTAATTTGGTACATTTTCCTAAAACAAAAATGGCAGTGTATATGAAATTAATAATTCATTTTCACAAATGAACATTCAGTTCACATGAGATAAATGGAATGACAAAGGATCACTCCAAATTAACAAGAATATAAAATCTTCAAATATGGTGCTATCCTGGTAAAGGATCTGCTTGTTATAAGCATGTAAACAAGTAACATGCATGTCCAAATAAACCAGCTAAAAGCCATCAATTCTATTCTGACTCATAGTGACCCTTTAGGACAGGGTAGAACTGCCTCTGTCGGTTCCTGACAGGGTAACTATTTATGGAAATAGAAAACGTTGTCTTTCTCCCTCAAACAGACTGGTGATTTTGAACTGCTGACCTTGCTGGTAGCTGCCAAATTCATAATCATTACAGCACCAAGGAGCCCTGGTGGCATAATGGGTTATAAGTTAGGCTGCTAACCTCAAAGCCAGCAGTTTGGAGACACCAGCCCTGTCCCCATAAAGATTCACAGTATTGGAAACCCACAGGGCAGTTGTACCCTGTCTTACAGCATCACTAAGAGTTGGAATCGTGGATGAGCAAATGTGGAGATAAGTAGTTAACAATTAGGTTATTGTAATTCTAGCTAAGAACACAAGAGGAATCTGGCCAAACCAAACCAAACTAAACCCACACAATCTTTTGAACTAAAATCTGGGTGCTGTCAAACCAATATTAAGGGCATGGTTAGTAAGATAAAAATATATAGCAAGCAATATTCACAAAAAGTCATCCAATATTACTATAAGATGTTGTATGAATGCCTAAACATATCCCATCTAACCCAAAAGATTAGAATTTCTATTGAGAAGAATATTTCAGAATTATTCTGCAATGTGATACCTATATATCTTCTATAGCTATGCATCATTCTGTTACAGTAATATCATATATGCAATATATATTAATTAAAAAATATTTTCTCACCTTTAAAGAGTAAAATCTCATCTATTTCCTATCTTCATTTTTATCTACAACTTATCTAAGTCAACACTTCTACATACCATAAATCTTTTCTAAGTGAAATAAAAAGCAGGCAATATTGAAGACCACAATATTTCTATTGCAATTATTGAACTCACTTATTCAAGGTGTGGAATTAGGTCCTGACTCAGAATCTTATTTAGCCACAATTCTACTGCAAAAAGAAAGTGTGACAGAGCCCTTGTTTCTGACAAAGTCCATCTTGACCGCTAACCCTTTGTCCACTTACTCTCTCGCCAGGTGCTTTAATCCACCTATCACATGTGGTAAACTGAAAAAGAGCAGATTAAAAAAAATCTCTTTGATGCACGTATGTTCGTTCCTTGGAGAACACACAATGAAGTGGGCTGTAGGAAGGTGAAAATTCTCTGAATTGGACATCAGACAATCTATGCAAATTAAAGATTACCCAGAGACCTGAGTTGCATTACACCTCCAGTGCGCGCACGCACACACACACATGAATATAGACTGACGCTCCCAGACACTAAGTTAATTTAGAAAAAAAAAAAAAAGACCAGGTGAACTAACTATTTTCAAAAAACCTGTCAGTGAAAACCTAGCTCACAAGAGTACCGTTGTCCAGTGACCATGGGGATGGCACAGAAACAAGTCACATTGACTTTCTGTGCATACACGATGGACATGGATCAGGGACCCATGAGATGGCAGCAAACAGCATAACAACAGACGGGGTGAAGTCTGTTGATACTTATCATTTTAATATCCTGGGGTTTTTTGTTTCCTGAATTTATATGTAGTAACTTATTATGCCTTTAGCTACTGACCAAAACTTTTGAAATTAAAGTCCACCTAGAGGCACCTTGAGGGAAATTCCCGTTGATCTGCTTTGGAAAAATCGGTCAAAGGAAACCCTATGGAGTACAATTCTACTTTAACACAGCCAGGGCCACCATGAGTTACGGTGAACTTGACAGTAACTGGCTCTTGAAGTTTCATCATTTCCAAGTGCATTGCTTTGTAGATGTCACAGATCTTAGGAGAAAAGTTTCCCTACGAGAAACTGTTAGGCTTGTCTTCAAATTTCTCTTTCGATTCCTTATGTGTTTATCACCTACATGTTGCTTCGTACGAACTAGGTGCTCAGCGGATGTCTACTACATCCTAGGCAATACTGGCTCTATGAAAACGACATGAAGAAAAATCCTGAAAGTCTTGGACTTAAGCACACACACCTCAGTGGATGTCTACTACATCCTAGGCAATACTGGCTCTGTGAAAACGACATGAAGAAAAATCCTGAAAGTCTTGGACTCAAGCACACACACCTAGGTCCTCTGGTGTAGAAATTGTGTCTCATCTTCTATTTACGCCAATTTTGCTTGCACTTTATTTTACTTTAAATATAGTTAAAAGCAACATAGATGCCAAAAATTATCCTAGAATCTGATATCAAAGAAAGAGTCAATAGCAGGGGAGAGGAAGTACCAAAAGCTTATTGTGAGAAATGGGTAATGGGAAGATAGATGTGTTAGTTTGGGTTGACTAGAGAAACAAATTCATAGACACTCATGTATGTATAAGAAAGATCTTTATATAAAAGAGCAATTGTGTACTGAGAAAACATCCCAGCCGAGTCCAGATCAAGTTCATAAATCCAATGTTGGTCCATTTGTCTGATAGTAGTTTATAAATTCCTTTCTAAACTCACGCAGCCCATGCAAAGATGTCGAATGCAGGAAGACCACAGGTCGGTGGGCAGGAAGTTTTGTGGATCCAGGGGTAATGGAAGCATCTCAATGCTCCTGCAGGTCTCCACAGTTCGCCCGCAGCTCTCTGAGTGTTTCAGCAGCAGGAAAGGGAAGGCAATGTGGGTCTGCCTCCAGTGAGCTATTTATCTCTGTTGTGCCTCCCAATGAGGTCTTCAAGCTGCAACCTGATTGACAGGCTAGATTCCACCCCTTTGTGCAAATTGACAGAAGATTATGTAACTGTCACAGTAGGTGAAGTGGACTTAATGATATATTGCTAGGTATAAGGGATTTGAGGTTCTGCAATAGAATAAACAAAACATTTTATCACCAGTGTACTAAAATGCAAATGACATTTGCACTAAAAGACATTAGTTTTATGCCTCCACAATTATTTCTTGGCACACTCAGCTTGATCAGAGATTGATATTGTAGTTCTTATCCTCCATTGCTGACTCACACACACATGTGCAATCCCTCCTATACAAGGCAGTCAACTAAATGATACTGTGTTTAGAAACCCCAAATCCTCATTAAACAACAACAAAAAAGAAGAATGTTCAAATGAAAGGTTGGTTTCCTTTTATTAAAAAAAAGATTTTCTTGCGGATACTTTTATTTATGCCTTATAAAACAAACAAAGCTGCATACTATAAGCAAATTCACTCCACTTTAACAAGACGACAAAGGTGACACTCTCCTTTCTTTGTTCGACTTTGAAAGCACCTGAACTAGCTCAGCACTGAGCACAGGGGCCCTGCCAAATTCCCCTTCTGTCGTCCCACCAATACTCAAGGAAAAGTTGCTTAAAGTATTTTACACACGTAGCATGGTTAGCTCCTGCTTTTTAGATCCACTTTTAAATATTAATAGATGACAATCTTGGATAAAGTTTTGCTATAACATAGTTGAACATTTCTGCTGCATGTGAAACATGATGTAAAAGGAAGTTATGTTAATTAAAAAGAAAGTTATTATTTTATACTACAGAATTTGGTTTTATAACTACTTTAGTTTGTGGTCAAATAATATAATTCACAACATCTTCTGGCACCTACCTCTAGTGATTGAGAGTAAGAAAAAGAGGGAGTATATAAACATTTTACTCTAATTTTGTATTCACATTCGACTGATCCCAAAATGAGTATCCCATGACCCTGTTTCTCACCTTTAATATATTTCACTGAACATTAAAGTGGTGATAATATTTGGAAGACAAACACCATGTGCATCCTCAAATGTTTTATGAATACTCGATGAGTAACTTCCATTAGACTAAGCATTGTTGTAGGGGATTCTACATCATCTGAAAGCTTTATTAAATGTTTAATGCTTGCTTCTGAAAACTGCTTGCTGAAAGGAGCTGAGAATAAAATGAAAGGTTTGTGGAATTAAGTGGGAACAAGGCACCTCTGACCACCTTTGTTAACTGTAATTTATATCATTTGCCTGCTGACTCTCCTTTTTCTACTTCCTTTCCCCATGTTCTTCCTTGTCCTTTATGTTACTCCTTTGAGCCTTTTGCTCGACTCTAAGATAATGCTTAGAAATGAGAGAAAGAGAATTCGGAAAAGAATCACCTATGCCCTGAAAAATTCTGATTCAATTGATTACCTTAGCTTTAATTCAGGTACATTTTTTCTCCCATCAGTTATATTTCAAATATGAACTTAGGAACTAATATAAAAGTTTAAATTATGGATCTGAGATATCTTAAAATTCTAAATATGATTTCATGAGGTCTTGAAATTTAAGTCATCTGCTAGATTAAGAAATCATCTCTTTTATTGTAGTTACCTGTGTGCTATTTACATCATCTGTTATCAATTGGAGACTTCAGAGGGAAGGGGTGGAGTGTAACCTGTCAATCAGGTAACAGCTTGATGACTTCATTTGGAGGCACTAAGGAGATAAATAGCTCATTGGAGGTGGCACACACACTCACTTCCTATGAGGTGTGCTTGCTGACAAGACACATGGAGCTATGCCAGAGACCTGGAGCTGAAGGAGCCATGTGGAGACCCTGCCAGTTTGGAGATGCCTCTACCACCAGTGGATCCACAAGACTTTGGATCCACTGGCCTGTGATCGTCCTACATTCAGCATCACTGCATGTGTTTCTTGAGGTCTGAAGAGGAATTTAGAGATTGGTATCAGACATATGGGCTAATATCGGGCTTATGGACTTGATCTGGACTGAGCTGGGATGTTTACTCAATATTCAACTGCTCTTGTATATAAAGTTCTTTCTTATACACATATGAGTGTCTCCCTAGATTTGTTTCTCTAGTCTACCTGGACTAACACCCCTGCATTGAGCAAGCCTGCTTCTTTCAATGCAGTTATCCCACCAGATTGCTGATATGGTTTTAGTAGTGAGGGAGGTCACAAAGACTGTCAAAGATAACTCTTAAAGGTTCTTTATTCAACCGCTCCTTTCAAAGGCCATGTCAATTAAATTTAGTACTCTCTCTATTCTTATCAGCATATATTCTTTTTTATCACCATATATCACCATTTAATATATATGGATGTATGCATATGTTTTTCACCAACACCACAATTCAAAAGCATTGTGGTGCTGGAGAAGAAGAAAGTCTCATGGAGTGCTAACAGGACAAACTAATCTGTCTTGGAAGAAATATGGCCAGAATACTCCTGAGAGGCAAGGATGGCAAGACTTTTCTCTTTTATACATTGGGCATGTTGTCAGGGGAGATGGTCCCTGGAGAAGGACCTCATGTTAGGTAGGATAGAGGAGCCGTGGAGGAGGGAAAGCCCTCAAGGAAATGGATTGACAACATGGCTGCAACAGTGGGCTCAGGCATGGGAACAATTGTGAGGAAGGCACAGGACCTGGCAGTGCTTCCCTCCGTTGTGCATAAGGTGGCTCTAGGTCGGAAATGACTCGGTGGCACTTAACAACAATAACACAGCATGTATATACTGTAAAGCTGATTCAATTACTTAACACCTGTTTCTAAATTTTCTTTTTTTTATATTTCCTAATTATCAACCTCGGGAACTTCAGCAATCCTTAGTACTCAGTTTCTCACTATTCTTCTATCTAATTAATTCTAACTTTCCTCTTGTTTTGAGTCATCTACATTTCAATTATATGTACTGGTAAGATATATTCCATCTTTTATTGACTAACACCAATTCGGTATACTCAGTATATAATATACAAGGTCTTAATATTACCCATATACTCCCACTCATCCCAAATCACTTTTTTTTTTAATGATAAAGGTTGAATTTAGTTGCCTGGAGTCAACTGCAACTCATGACAATCTCATGTATCTGAATGAACCATTGCCCAGTCCCATTCCATCTCCATAGTTATTGGTACGTGTGAGATAATTATTATTGGTGGGATTTGTTTCTCTTTGGGGGTTGCCCTCATTTTCAAAGACCCTCTATTAAAACATTTTTTAAACAACAAAACATGCTGTTCTTTTCTGGTACTGTCCTTACAGGATTACATGCCCAAGGTAAGCTAGATGTAGTCTGGTTATTTTCTTCAAACATCAATGGATTCTTTTGTCAATCTATGTCCTATTTTAACTGATCTCATAGTTCAAGTGCGTCAGTTCTTCTGATTTTCATTGTCTAGTTTTTGCATGAATATAATAATGTCATCCCAAAGAAAATGACTTGGAAAAGATGCACCTTAGTCATGACAGGGACACCTTTGCCTCTACAGCTTTTACGAGGTCTTTCTGGAGGGTGTGCCTATGGAACACACAAATGGAGATTATACAACATCACAGCTGACCGCTTCTTTCCCCACCATCCTTCTCTTCCATCTTTTTTACTTTCCGCCAACCCAAGCTTCTCCACTCGTTTCTTACTCTAGTTTCCACAGATTTCTCTAAGACCTTCCCCAGTGAATTCTTTTTTTATTAATTATTGGGAGAATTGTTTTTCTCCCACATCTCAAATTCTGTCTTCTTTTCCTAGACACGGGCCTAGTTATTCTATTAAAGATCTAGGCGCACACCTAAATCAGAGTTTGGCAAACATGCTGTCTAGTGCAGGGTATGGCACGTTGATATAACGAGGTTTAGTGGGAACATAACCATTTCAGTGACTGATTTTAAGAAGTAGATGACCTTTTCCTTCTTCCTAACCTATAAAAAATCTGGAAGATCTGCTGATACATGCCCAAATGGGTGACCCCGATGGCATCTGATAAAAACAAAGCCAGTGCTGAAAGTTATCATTCACTTTTCCAGAGACATTCGGAAATCAGTCCAATTTGTGCTTGTTCCAAAGAAAGAGAACCCAGCAGATTGCATACATCACTGAACAAGGCCATGAAGATCACATAAAAGTAAACTTTTGATAGTTCAAAATGTTTTAATAATTCAAAAATGATTGCAGCAATATATTGACAGGTAGCTTCCAAAAACTGAAGCTGCATTCAGAAAAGAACATGGAAGGAAGGACAGCATTGCTAATGTCCAAGGAGTCCTGACTAAAAGCAGGGAATGCCGAAAAGATTTTTACTTGCGTTTTGTTGACTCTGCACAAGTATTTGATTATGTGAATCTTGTAAAATGCGGATAACTCTGAAGACTGGGAATTCCAGAACACTTATTTGTGCTCACGGAAAACATAGACAAGAAGGGATTTTTTAAATAGAACAAGAAACTAGTGAATGGCTTAAAATCAGAAGAGGTCCTATGTGTTTCCACCATACTGGAACAACAAGACTTTCCACCCTCTGCCCTGTGATCTCCCATTGCAGGTGCTTTGTGAGTCTGAAAGGAATTTATGGGCAGATATCATACAGATGGGCTAATATTGGACTTACAGACTTGGTCTGGACTGGGCTGGGTTGTTTTCTTACTATACAATTAATCTTTAATATGAAGCTATCTTTATACATATAGGAGTGTCTCTGGACTGGTTTTTCTAGTCTAATAGGACTAACACATAGGGTTGTTTTTAAATTGCATCCTGAGCAAATAACTTGAGCTGGACTACATAAAAACAAAACAACATGAGGCATCAATGTCGGAGAAAGGCTCATTAACAATCTACAATGTTGTCTCTCCCACAGCTCAATCTACTTTATAGCTGGGCCTGATTTTATATATAACTAATCTGGATAACTGGAGGGAATAACATATATTTAAGATAGAAAATTCCTCTATTTTTTAGTCCTTTACTTTCTTAATCGTTCGCCAAAAATTCATGACAAGTGCTCCGTGCCTCACTTCTGTCTCTCGCTGTATTTTATGAGAAGTATATGCGAACATCTACTATCCTCAAGGGACTTTGGTAAAAAAACACTTTCTTAACAGTTCCATTAAGAATAGTGTAAATATCTCTCCCTGTTTAGAAAATGTAATGTACAAAAATCACTCACCAATCCTTTAAAAATTAGTTCAGTTTATGCTTGTAGTTTATATAATGAAAACTATTTTTAAGAAGACAGAAAGTAGTGGTACCGTACTTTGGAATATTGGATAAATTAAACAAAAGATTCACATTTCAGATTTCAGGTGGGTGGTTTCACTCAAGTGGTAGGACATGTGTCATTCTTTAACGGAGCTGTTGAGACAATTACAGACACATTATATAATCAAAAGCATCTCTCTACTCCCACATCCTTTGAGTGGATTCTGACTTATTCCAACTTTATAGAAATTCATAGAACTGCACCATAGTCTTTCCAAAAATGTAAATCTTTATAGATCGCCACAGCTTCCTCCATTAATATGGTGGGTGGGCTCCACTTGCTAACCTTTTGGCTAGCTGAGCATTTTAACCACTTCCTTGCCAAGGTTCCTACCCAAAATATTATTCTCTTGCAGTGGTTGACAGTGTTTAATATAGATATATCATTAAACTTTTTCAGTACTTATATTTGAAAATTCATCTTTTGTATGCCCAAGGTCCTCCTATTAAATAGAATTGAGATATGTCTTAAGTCTCCCTTGGTGTTTTTGTTTTTATTGTTTTCAGTTCAAAACTTTGATCAATCCTTTTACATGCTGAAATGCAGTATATTACCTTACAGTCTTTGAGCAGTATAGTTGGCATTTCTGTAGCCAAAGGTTTTCATCTCTGGATTCAACAAAACATGAACAGAAAACATTTAGGTTATTTGAGGTATGGAATTATCTTCAAAAGGGCAAGTAAGTGGTCAAAGAAATCCCTCAAAGGCCAAGAAGGAGCATGAAGGCCATTTACAAAGCATTTATGTTGTATTGGTTGTAATTGATCTAGAGATGACTTAATATACAATGGGATATTCTTAGACTATATGGAAAAACTACACTCTATCTTATTAAAGGACCTGAGCATTGGGAGGCTTTGATATCCACAGGGGCACTGGGACCAGTCCCTGTGAACACTGATAACTTGTATTATCTTTTTCATCTTTGTCTCTAGTGCCTTACTCAGTATATTGAAAAATCCTCCAGATGAAATAGTGGTTTGTCACAGCAGATGTTTACCTATGTAGTTTTTGTGTAAAGCCGGTAAAGCTCCCGGGTAAATGAACAGATAATTGCATAACAGAGCTTAAAACACAGTGAGCATAAGTTTTCCTCAAAAATGTATGAATGTATAGAGGAACGGGTCCCTGAACAGCCACAGTGGCTAATGAATTTAGCCATTCTGCTGTAAATAGTTGTACGTAACAAACAAACAAATCAAATTCACTGCCTGCCAGTGGATTACAATTCATACTGACCCTAGAGGGCAACAACAGAACAACAGCTCGATAAGGTTTCTCATGCTGTAAATCTTCACAGGAACAGATGGCCTCAACTTTTTTACTGGGGAATGGTTGGGAGTTTGAACAACCAACGTTCAAGTTAGCAGTCCCACGCTTAGCTGACTCTGCCACCAGGGCTCTTTCATTGTGCCTAGAAGAATCCATTGCTGCCTCTAGTCTTCTCCTGTGACACTTCCAAGTCTACTAACAACACTGAAAGATAGAATGTCGAGTAAAATTAAAAAAATAAAAAGAATAAAATGTAATCCTGTATTTCTAAAGACTCAAAAATATTATCTTTACATGGCTAATTTCTTTTTCAATATCTCCCTCAATAGTGTTGAAAATATATTATTTTTCTAACAATTTTAACCTCACACTTGTTTTTCCTACAGCAGTCATTATTTCTATATTTATAACTCTTCATGGAGATCAGGCCACTTGCTGAAATAGAATCTTTAAAAGGAAAGTTTTGTTATTTTAAAGTGATTACTGCTGAAGTTAATTTAGCTTAAAAAAGATAAATCTGGTGACAATCTAATCTGCTCACAGCCTTTGTTCTCCTGTCATTCTCCCTGCGTGTGACCCACCCTTGATTAAAATTTAGAAGTACGTTTTATGCTGTCACCGAAGTTGAACTGGAATGACATTTCCTTCTCTCAAGAGATGCATGCCCTGGAAATGGTTTGCTAATTATTGTGTGGAAGCTGAAGCTGGGGGCAAAAATCATGTGACATATAAAAATTAAAGGCTACTTGTGGTCATTATTTTGGAAAGCTCATTTATTTTTCTGGAAAAACATGGAGGAAATTTAGGTGAGAAGGGAATATAGATATTGAACTTTTAACTCCTTAAGACTTTCCATGCTCTATGAGAAACTCTTCTTTTGAAGATGCTCAGGTCTCATAGATTCAAACTAAGATGAATTCTGAAGAGAAAGCCTATTAATTTGCCACAAAGAGGGCTCTTGAAAGTGCTAAACAAGCAAAGATTTAATATACGGTAAAGACATGACTGATTTCATCCATGTTATTTGAGTTTCCTCAATTGAATGTGAAAGATGGCCAATGGATCACATAGAAAAAAATAAGTGAGTCGCTCCAATGATGATGTTAGCTATGAATATTAAAGATACGGACAGAAGAACGAACACATCTGTCTTGGAAGACTATAACCAGAATGCCCTTTAGGAAGAGTATTGTAAAGCTTCATCTTATATACTTTGGGAAATTTATCAGGAGAGACCAGTCCCATGACTTGATACTGCAGACGGCCAGCAAACATGAGGAAGACCCTGCAGGAGACAGATTGACACAGTGGCTGCGACAATCACCTTAACCAGAGCAGAGATTGTATGGCTGGGTCGCGCCAGGCAGTGTTGCCTTCTAGACTACATAAAGTAGCAATGAGTTGGAATCAACTCTGCAACACCTAATCATAGTAATAAGAGAGAGGCAGAGAGAGAGAAAGTGGGAGGAGGGACGTGGAGAAGAGAGAAGAGAAAAGAGCAGAAGGCAGGGGATGGTGGGGGTGGGAGACATCAAAAATGGAGGAGAGAGGAGAGGAGAGGGGAGGGGAGGGGAGGGGAGGGGAGAGAAGACAGGAGGGGACTCTGACTCACAGTGACATGACAGGACAGAGTAGAAATATCCCTGTGGGTTTTTCAAGATGATACATACTCACAAGAGTATCTTTCTCCCATGGACGGGTTGTCGGTTTTGTCTGCTGACCTCAGAGTTAACATCCCAACTGTGCTAGGAGGGCTTGTCATGTATAAAGGAGACATCTTTAACAATGCCATTGACTATACTGTACAACAATTCTTTTTCTACGCTTCCCCTTATTTTATCTGCTCTTAAAAAGATAGCCATCATTCGAAAAACTAAAACTATTCAGGTAGGTAAAAAACTATTGCTAACACTTATAGGACCATCCATTAAACAAAAATTTCGAATGTGAAAATACTATTTCTCAACATATCCTCAAGGTAGGTCTATTCACTTCTGATGGCGGTGTTTCAAGCTCTCTAACCCTTCTGGGTCCCGACTCATCTGTGACTTTGTTACACCGTGGTATTCTGTGCTGTGATGCTGGAAGCTTTGTCATGGTATTGCAAATGCCAGCAGTGTTGCCCAATATGAAAAGGTTTTATCAGAGCTTGAGACTAAGAGCAGTGTATGAAAAGGAATAGGCTGTCCACTTCTGGGGCCATATAAGTAGCAGCAGAATGCTGTCTGATACAGTGAAAACCTTGTGAATAAAAGTTAAACATTGTCAAAAAATAATGCTAGATGAGACGTCCATCTGGTCAGAAGGCACTATAAATAAGACTGAGGAAGAGATATCTACCTTCTCAAAGTAGATTCAACTATAACACGGTGGATGAAGTAAGGCTTTTCATTTGCTCCTGGGCTATCTCTCAAAATGAGAGCAAAACAGCTCCAAATTTCTATTAATAATTGAAACATGGGGTATGCAAAATGTTAATTTGGGACATTTTTCAGTCATAAAAGAGCACCAATGACACATACAACTTTCCTCTATCTCAGTGGTTCTCAACCTTCCTAATACCATAACTCTTTAATACAGTTCCTCATGTGGTGGTGACCAATCCTCCCAAATCATAAAAATATTTTTGTTGCTGCTTCATAACTCTAATTTTGTTACTGTTATGAATTGGGCGACCCATGTAAAAGGGTCATTCAACCCCCAAAGGTATCATGACCCACAGGTTGAGAACTGCTGCTCTATCTAGTTCTTTAATGCTTCCCTCCCCCTCCCCGCACTATCATGAGCCCAGTTCTACCTTACAAATCCAGCTAGACCAGAGCATGTACACTGGCACAGATAAGAGCTGGAAACACAGGGAACCCAGGACAGATAAACCCCTCAAGACCAGGAGGGTAAGAGGAAGGTTGGGGGAGAAAGGGGAAACTGATTACAATGATCTACATATAACCCTTTCCCAAGGGGACAGACAACAGAAAAGCGGGTGAAGGGAGGCATCTGTCAGTGTAAGACATGAAAATATAATAATTTATAAATTATCAAGGATTCATGAGGGAGGGAGAATGGAGGAGTCGGTTGGGGGCAGGGGATGAGAAGCTGATACCAAGGACTCAAGTAGAAAGAAAATGTTTTAAAAATGATGATGGCAACATATGCACAAATGTGCTTGACATACAGATGGATGGATGGATTGTGGTAAGAGCTGTATGAGTCCCAATAAAATGATAAAATAATGAACTAGAATACATAATGATTGATATCCTAGACATTAGTGACCTGAGAGATATTGGTATTGGACACTTAATGCAGCGTCTCTATTTACTTAACATCCCTATTGAGTACGTGCGGTGAACAGATACAATGCTGACACACACCTTTCTTGATACACACTTTTATTGACACAATTTTATTGGCAGTTCCCAGACCTCCCTCTTGATACATGTACAGGTTCTGCAAGAGCACAATGAAGCGTTATGGAATTCCATTGTTCTCAAGACTGTTTTGTTTTGCTTTATGGTCACTCAAATGCCTTGGCATTGTCCATAAAACATAAGTCAACATTTTCCTGCTATTATCTGCTTCCAGCCAAGAGATCTAACTAACATCAGCAATGCTCTCCCTTGTTCCTTTTCCTCTTCTTAAGCCAGCCTGAATTTCTAGCAGTCCAGGTACTCCTGCAACCACTGCTGGATAATCTTCAGCAAAATTTTACTTGTATGTTGATGGTAATGATCATGTTCTATAATTTGAGCATTCCCTTGGGTCATCTGTCTTTGAATTGGTAGAAATATTTGGATAAGCATCATCTATCACAGACAGTATTATATGTCAAGATCTATCTTCAACTGTCTTTTTACATGACTAATGTCACACCATTCCTCTCGAATCTCTCATTCCTGGCCTAGTAAACCATATGGTTTTCTGATTCACAATGGCCAATAACAGGCTACTCAACTCACAAAGGTCTAGGACATTGATCTTTATGTGTTCTATTTTATTGTTGAGTACTTCCAGTTTTCCTTAATTCATTCTTTGTCTGCTAGGTTCCAATTATTCATACATGTTTGCAGCTGTTTCTTCCTTTGAGTTATACTCTATTAGCAAGTGAAGGATCCAAAGGCTTTCTTCCTGCAGGTTTTACTCCATCTACGTCATTGGTTGACACTGATTTGAGAATTCCGCTCTTCCTCAGTTGTACCTTGAGTGCCTACTGACTTGGGGGGCTCATCTTCCGGCACTGACCGTATTCCACTGCTACTCATGCGGTGTTCAGTATCTGAGAAGGCTTCTATGCTATCCATAAGGTTTTCAGTGACTAATTCCTCTGAAATAGACATTCTATTTCTTCTTTACAGCCCTTTCTCATTCTGCAAGCTCTGCTTAAACTTTCTCCATTTGGGTGACCGTGCTGGTATTTGAAATATCGGTGAAATCACTTCCAGCATCACAGCAGACCACAATCACCAAAGCACAACCAACTGTCAGTCAATTGGCTGTGGGTTTTCAATTTTTGAACCCTTCTGTGTTTAAGACAATCAAGTTGTCTTGATCAGGGTCGGAAAACAGGGGATGCTGAGCCATATGGGGTACGTACAATAAACTGAACATGAAAAGAGCTTCATTTTCCAAGGCGGGTAACTTCTTTTGTTTGGAAAAAATATGCTTATGCATCTCGAATAACTTTGAAATTGTTGTGAGAGACAGGATTGGCTCTTTTGTCTCAAAAGTTTTCTGATCCCTAGTATAGGGAAACAAATCTAGTGACCTTCGTGTAGCTATATTAGAGCTTTATATCAAGAAATAATTATATATCAAGAAAACTGCCCAGGGAAGTCCAACTCAAGTCCATATGTCCCTCTTCGGACTCCTCGCTGCAGACATACAGACAAGTGAAGCAGGGACAGGATGCTTTCAGATTAGTGAGTGCAGAGTTGTGTGAATCCAAGGTTGGTGGAAACACAGCAAAAGGCACCAATCAAGGTCAGGCAGCACACACACGGGGCCACACCTGGAGGCAGACAAAGAGTATCTACCCCCTCCCCCATGGTCAAATCCCAGCAATGAAGAATAAAGGCAAGTGATAGAAAGAGGTAGTTCCCACATTCGTTCACTCTCATGCAAAAGTACACCCCAGACTCCCCTCACCCCCACCCCCAGGAGATGTCATCAGCTACCACTTGATTGACAAGGTGGTTCCACCCCTCCTAAGAAGTGTCTAGTTGACATAAAATCACTCAACTTCCACACTTTCCTTGAAGAATTCCGTGCTCTTAGATTTACAGCACATCAAAACTGCAGTTTGGGCACCCTGTGAGAGTCATATCCTGTTTATTTTCAATGTTCTTTAAGTTTGGGGGGAAGAAAGAAGTCTGAAGTATAGGATTAGGGCTATAGAGTGGGTGGACAATGTTGCCCTCTGAAAATGTATCAGGACAACTTTTGCTACCTCCCCTGTAAGTATGTGCAGGTACTCTGTCATGATGGAAAGAATCCCTTGGCACAATTTCCCTAGACATTTTCTCACGTGACAGTTGCTTTTCATTTTCTTAGAACTTCCTCCTAATAAGCCCTTTTGATTGTCCTGTGCTTTTTTTGAGAAAAAAAAAAACAACCTTTCAAGGTTATTCCTTTGGAGCACAACAAAACAGTTACCTGAAGCTTGGAAGGTTACCTCTCAGTCTTGTACATAACTGGCCCAGCAGATCTTGGAAGTCACTGTCTTGATTCCATTTCTTAAAAAACACTCCAATGAGTGGCCTTGTCTGCAGTTTTCCACTGACTACAAAGACATTGTTGGGCCCGTATGAACTAGGACCCTTGTCTAGTCCTTCTATCCACCTGAAACTTTGGGATAAGTTTATAGGAAATAAGGATATTTACTGCATTGGGGATTACAATAAGCAAACAATAGAATTCACTGCCATTAAATAAATTTCTATTCATTTACTAACTCCATGCCTAACCCACTATACAAAAGAATTCCTTGGGGATTACAATAGAGATCTGCAAAAGGGAATATTAAAATGGTGAAATATATATAAATGCCTTCTATAATGGAAATTATTTCTTGCAAAAAGGTATGTTGAAGACCTAATTACCGGTACCTGAGAGTGTGGATTTGTTTAAAAATAAACTTTGTAGTACTTCTAGATATGATTTTCTTTTAAAACAAGGTGTTTTAACATGCTATTTCTTAAATTAAAATTGGATCATGCTGGAGTATGGTGGGTCTTAATATAATATGACTGATCCTTTATATAAATGAAAAATCAGAGGGAAGATGGCAATGTGAATCTGAAGGCAGTTATAAGAGTAAGATGTCTCTTAGCCAAGGAACACCAGTGGCTGTTCGGAGAACCCAGAGGCTAGGAAAAAGCAGGCTAAGGAAATCTTATGTTGGGACCTTCAGAGAAATCAGGGACTACTGACACCTTGAAATTGGAAATATATCACATCTACAACCTTAAGATAATAAATTTCTGCAGTTTTGAGCCACTTGTTTTGTGGTATTTTATAATAATGTCTATTTATTCATATAAGACAAACTACGTCAATTTGATATATTATTGCAATACAATATTATACAAAAAATTTAATAAGTGAACTAGAGTTACCCAAAACAATATGGTAAAACTTAAAAACAATATTCTCAGAGAAATATTTACTATAATATATGTAAAACTTAAAAATGCACCCAGCAATTTTATAAACATGCATATGCATGTAGTCAAAATATCAAAACATATAAAGATATGTATCCATTTCTAAAAAGTGGGAAAAGGAATTGCTGGGCAAGGAATGACGGTGAGAGTTTTCTAAGGGCATGTAAAGAAACAGCCATTCAGTCTGTACTGTCTTATTTCCTAAAACAAACAAACAAAAACCATTTGTGGGTCCTGGCTCACAGCAACCCAATGGGTCAGAGTACTACTGTTCCTATGAGTTTCTGAGACTGCGATCTTCATAGGAGTAAACCGTCTCCTAAGCCTCATCCGTCTTTCATGGCGCCAGGGCCTGGGGAATCTGAACAAGTGGTTACCAGCCTAACTCAAAGCCCACTACACCACTTAGGACTTGTGCTAACATAATTCTTGAATTATAACATCCAGCAAAATCAGTAAGATGAAAGTTACGCACATCCTGTCATAACGATTTGGAAACCCTTCTGGGGGGACTGAGCTCTACCTCAAACACAGCTGTTGTAAGTGCCAGGAGCTGAACCACCCCTTTGGACCTGGCTGGAACACTCTTCCCCAAGGTGAAGCCCAGGGCGGCTGTCCCAAGATCGTGCATTTGCAAAGCCGCAGACTTCTTCGGTTCAAATCCCTTGTTTTGGATGTTGTCGACAACTTAAAACTAACATATCTTTGCTGTTTCCATACTTTCTATGCTTTCTGTAACGTCTGAATCCTGCATACATAGGTTTTTCTAGTGTAATTGAAACTTTTTAAAGTTTCGAATACTCATGATTTTCTTAAAGAGTGTTCACTAACTGAACATTTTACCCTCTATCAGTGAGCATGCTGTGTATTTTTTTCTAAAGAAACTTTCTTATATGTGTACATTGTCCTCAAGAGTACTTTAAAATCTATACCATCGGCTAGATTAATGACACTTATTATTAGAATTGCCAAATGCCTCATGGAGGTTACGGAAATGATTTCTCCAGCTGATAACGTTGCATCTAAAATGGACCGAAAGCAAACTCACTGGCCCAGAGTCAATTCCACTCAAAGAGCCCCTACGGGACAGGACGGAAGTGCCCTCTTGCTGGTTTCCGCAGCCGTAACTCTTTCTGGGAATACAAAGCATCACATTCCTCCCCAACCATCACAGCCTCTCCCCCCTCATGGGGCCGAGTGTTTTCTGTGTTTTACTTTGTTGTCCTTGGAGTTTTGTTGTTGTTTTTACAAGATATTCTCTATATGAAATTGAAGATAAGCAAATCGATAGAGAAGCCCGGTGGTGCAGTGGTTATGCACTGGACAGCAATCTGCAAGCTCAGCGATTTGAACGCCCCCCCCCGCCCCCACCTTTCCAAAGGAGAAAAGGGGGGCTTTCTACTCCTGAAAAAGTTACAGCCTCTGAAACTCGCTGAGGCAGTTCTACCCTGTTCTCTAGGGTCGCTGTGAGTCAGCAGCTGCTCTGTAGCCATCAGTTTGGTTTGGGCCGGTAGGGCGATGAGAAGAAAAGTTTGGGGATGGCGGGGAGTTAAGAATACAGAGTATAAGGATGAAGAAAATGTTCTAAAGATTTTGGCAATTACTGCACAACTCTTTCTAATGTTTTTAAGTCACTGAATTGAATGCTATGTGAATCATATGCCAACAAGCTTAAAAGTATACAATAAATTTCTACCCCTTGGAATTTAAAAAATACCTTAACTCCAGCATCAAGAATATTGCTTAGGCAGGATGGTAACCAAATTAATATAAATTGGGTGCAATATGTAAACTAGATGAATGATCTTTACAAAATCAAGTGCATGTGCTAGTGGAAGATGATTTTGAATATAATTTCATGTGCATAGGAAAATATCCTTATTATAAATATAAATACTCGTGAATTAAGAGCGAGACTTGAAGAAGGAAAAACTCAGATTTTGACTTGGTGAGGAATACAACTGATATAACGAACATTATCATGTGTCATATACAAAAGGAAGTATCAGATACTACTTCAAACTTTAAAATTATTTTGGTGCTTTGCCATCTGGAGAAATGTTTGCAGCTTTAACGATCACAGTGTGAGATAGCAAACATTGCAATAGAAAAATCCAAGGAAAGTTTCTAAAACAATACAATGAAAGATAATGGGAAGACATCTTCTATGAGGATTCATGAAACCACAGCTGGAAGAATGATGTAACTAAGACCAAGAAAAGTGTAAATACCATGCATAACTCACATGGTTCATCTAAGCTTCGTCGAGTACAGAACTGGGCATCCCTTGATATTTCTGAAAGATCAACACTTGCCCAGAATAGAGTGACAGAGGTACAAATGTATAGAAATAGATCAGATGAAAACATTCACTAATCCATCGAAATGTGAGTGATTAGAGAAAGAGACCAGCATTTCACTCCCTCTCCTTCTTATGATGGCTGATCTTCCTCCTACCCAAGAGGAGAAACAAGACAAAACTGCAATTGAACTCACAATAGGAAATCTCATGTGCTTTGGAAAGCAATATGCCAAATTGACTTTTGTATCCTAGGTAGCTCATGAAATAAAGGTCCTGTCTGTACTAATCAATATGGAATAGTTGTGCGTATACAAATTAAAAAGCTTATAGGCATAAGAAAATTATGAACATACAAAATAATAAAACACAAAGGGGAAAACTCTACCCTGATAATATATCATGATGGATCAGAGGAAAACAGAGGATATTGATATTAGGGAGCAGTGGTTCAGCAGTAAAATCCACTGGTTCCACTTGGGAAGCCTGAGTTTGATTCCCAGTAAATACATCCATGCATATTCATCACCTCCTCTCAGAGGAGTTGTACATGTGGCTCTGATACTGAATAGATAGACAGCAAGGTTTCCAGACTAAGCGGGAGTAGGGAGAAGACTTGGCAAAAACTTTCTAAAAGCAGTCAGCAGAACCCCTATTGATCATAATAATAGGATCTACAACTGATTATGATGATCGTGGGGCTCATGGGATGGTATAGGACTGGACAGCTTTCCATTCCTTGTCTGTAGAGTGTCAAGAGTTGACATAAGGGACCAACTGTACCAAACTGCAAAGAGGAGATGGGGACTAGATTTCACAGTTATACTATCACTATGATTCAATAGTGAAAGGACTAAGCAGTCAGTTTGGCTGACGGGAGGTGGCAAGGGAACCCCGGTTGCACAACGTTTACGCACTTAGTTGGTAACTGAAAGGTCTACAGTTCAAACTCACTAGCCACTCTATGGGAAAGGCGCGGCAGCCTGCTTCTCTGAAGATCGCAGACGGGGGCGTTTCCTCTCAGTCCTCTAAGACAGCTATCAGCCCAAATCAACTGAAGAGCCACGGATTTGGTTTGCGGTTCGTGATGGTAGATAAAATAGAAAAGGCAAGATATAAGAGATGTAAGAACCCCCAATAAAAGTAAGAAGAAGAGGGGAGGGAGGGAGAGGAAAAAAGAGGACTGGATGCAAGCTTAAGTGGAGAGAAAATGCTTTGAAAATGATTAGGGCGAAGAATGTATGGATGTGCTTTATACAATTGATGTATGTATATGTATGGATTGTGATAAGAGTTGTATGAGTCCCTAATAAAATGTTTTAAAAAAATGGGAAAAAAAGTAAGAAGAAGAAAGAGCTAAAGTTTGTTAATAAAACCCCTATTGTGAACAGAAAAAAAAGAAAGAAAAGGTAAGATAGGATTGCTCAATTGAAGACAATAAATGATAAAAGGAGGAAAGTAGAAGTGATGTGATGTAAATCTCCGTCACTAATTTACCAAATTTCTTAACCAAAATTCTCACTCTATGTACCCAAGTGTCTGTGTTTCTAACAAAGAATGAAATATTTCACAAGACTATAGCTCTGACAAAGAATATACGTGATCATGGATGTGATGTGCTTTGTAAATCATAAAATGTTATGAAAATGTTAAGCATCATTATTAATTTTGGTACAATAGTGTGCTTTTGAAGAATTTTGAGTTGATGAAAAGTGTGATCATAACCCTATTTTAGGAAGATTTATTGGGCATGTTAGAGAGAGATGTGAGAACCAGGAGGTTGACTAGAAGACTTCAAGGGAGAGATAAAGAGAAGTAAACAGCTAGAGTCAGAAGATAGATTATATCGCACGTTAGCTGCTGATTAAAATGAGCAGTGAAATTATAAAACAAAAAGAAGACAAAGATGACTACCGAGTTCCAAAAGCACAGAATGGTGTCTTTAGTAGAAAGGGAGGTTTTAGAGGAAAAATCATGAACTTGTTTTTGAATATATAGATTTAAGAATGTTGGGATGTAGTGAACTGAAACTGCTTGTGTGACTCATTCATAATCTTTGTAACATCCATCCAGTAACTAGGTAGAGCATGCAAATGAGGAGTACAGGATTATAAGCCGGGGACTGATCACTTTTCTCAATTCTCTGAGTGTAGAAGGGACATCTCAGAAACAGGAAGAAGGATTCCACAACCATCAAGAAAGCAAAGCCACCCGTTTAGCATGTGTGAGATTTTTATCTGAAGCAGAGGAGGCAGCAGAAGCACTAGAAGCTGTCCTATGGTGAGACCATGTGACAGGGATTTACACTGAGTTCATAAGACAGAGCAGAGGAATAGTGCAGGGATCAGAAAGCAGAGCAAGAGGCTTTTTGCCACACCGAACAAGGCCAAGGGACCACATAACTGAGAGTGTGAAGACCACAGAGAGAGAGGCATGGAATCTGCATGAGAACAGGGGTGGCTGTGGACTTGTTCCTTAAAGTTTCTGATCCTGACTGGTGGTAACCTGTTAATTTCCCTAAGAAACTCCCAGAACCAGGAGTATTCTCCATGAGTTCTGTGTAGTTACTGCAATGGATCATCAAATCCAGAGGAGAAGTAGAGTGCTATGGGAAGAACAGTCGCTATCAGATAGGCCATAGGAAGGATGGGCAGTGGAGACAGGTTTGGCCTCTGCGTTGTGGCAATTGGCCTTGACCTGGAATGGAGTTGGAGTCTCCTCACTACGACAAACTGGAGGAGGTCCTAGGTGGGCCCAGATCATTTCCTCAAACGGAGGCCACCAGGTAAAAACATCCAGCCAACTTTTGAAATTAAGGCATGGGAGAGAGATTTATATAAGAGAGAAAGGCTTGGAATTCATTGATTAGCATTCGCTGTTTCCACAGAAATTGATACAGACACTAACAAGAGGAACTTTGGAAATAACTGTATTTAGGAAGTTATCTGAACAAAAGAAATTGGGGAAGGAGAAGGGAGCTGGCGTCTGAGTAAGAAGATATGTATCAAAACGCCGATCGAAGACAGATGTGAAAATGGTGAGATCAACTGCTGCTCACGTAAGTATCATGTAGAAGACGTACCATGCCTTTGGATATATCAAAGTAAGAATATTTGGTGAAATTTGAAAGACTGATTTTATTTGAATCCTAGGCCTATTGAATATTGAGAGATAATTTGAGAATGTGAAATAGAAAAAATATATATATTGTTTAGGATATTTATTGCTAAAAAGATTAAAATAACGCAATAGTCTGTAGGATAACGTGATTCTACTTATAATTCTTTTAGGGATAAATATGTTTCTGTTCCGTTTTTAATTAAGAGTGACAAGATGCCACAGATCAACTTTCCTAAGATAATTTGGCCATAGTCACCATTAATAGCTCTCTGGGGTCTTCTGCCAAACCAAAAAAAAAAAAGCTGTAGATAATAGTCAGTCCTACCTTCCTAGGAGAGCATTTGAATCTTAAGCTTTGTGAAAAATATTCTTCTGATGAACTATGCAGAATTACATTAAAACAACAAAGATGCCTTCTGGCTTCGTGGTCTATGTTTGGATTCGAGGTTGGCTAAATTGTTGATATAACCCTTTTCTTCTGGTAGAGGGTTTGAAAGTAAGGGAGGGCTAACAAATGTGTTCTGAAAAAAAGTCAAATAGTGAACAGTTTAAGTTTTGCTAGGTGTAAATTTGCTAGTTGCAACAATGAAAATCTGACACTGTAGTGTCAAAGCATCTTATCTTAGGTCCCCTATAGTTTTAACTCACAACAACTCTAAGGATAGCAGAGCAAAAAGGTGCCCAGTCATGAGTCCTTATCACAAGCTTTTCTACACTTCATCCCCACGGAGAATACTCCTCTGTTTTCACTGACACCCACATTATCAAGCAAAATGTACTTTTACAGGGATCCCTCCACCCCCATCACATGTCCAAAGTAACTAAGACGCAGTTTCACCAACCTCATTTCTAAACAGCCATCCACTTATACTTTGAGCATATTTTTATTCTTGTCATAGATTTCAGTGTATTTAATATTCTTTTCCTTCACCATGATTCAAGGGTGTCAATCCTTTTCTGATTATCCTTATTCTTTGTCCCGCTTTGAGAGGCTCACGAGACAAAGGGATAGTACCCTGGTTTGGGTTGGACACAGCTTACTTTGCCTTTAAAGTGACATCTTTGCTTTTTGGTATGTAAAGAGATCTTTTGTAGGAAATTTGCCACAATGTAACATGCCATTTAATTTCTGGACTGCTGTTTCCATGGACATTGATTTTTGGATCCAGGCAAAGAGAAATCCTTGAAACTTTACTATTTTCTCCACCTAGCATAGTGGGGCCTATCGGTCCAGCTCTGAGGATGTGGGATTCCTTTATGATGAGGTGCAATCCATATTAGAGGTTGCAATTTTTCATCATCTCCAGTATTTCAAATCCCAATCTTTCTCCCATAGAGAGGCTTGGAGGGTTGAAAAGCACATAAGATTTTATCCTCTGACAAGAGAACGACAAGTGATCCAAATCGGTGGTGAGGAGGGTGTAGGAGACCTGGTAGGGCATGATCAAGGATAATGTAACCAAGAGGAATTACTGAAACCCAAATGAAGGCTGAGTAAAAGGAAATAGAGGAAAGAGCAAGGAGACAGAGGGCATTTATATAGGTCTAAATACAAGCATGTACATATGTAAATATATTTATATATGAGGATGGGGAAATAGATTTATGTGCATAGCATATACTTATAGGTGAAGTATTAAGGTAGCAGATGGACATTGGGCCTCCACTCAAGTACTCCCTCAATGCAAAAATACTTTGTTCGATTAAACTGGCATTCCATGATGCTCACCTTCCTGACACAATCACTGAAGACAAAGCGGGTGCATAAGCAAATGTGGTGAATAAAGCTGATGGAGCACAGCTATCAAAAGATATAGCATCTGTGGTCTTAAAGAATTGAAGGTAAACAAGCGACCATCTAGCTCCGAAGCAACAAAGGCTACATGGATGAAGCACACCAGCCTCTGTGATCATGAGATGTTGAAGGGATCAGGTATTAGGCATCAAAGCACAAAACAAATCATATCATTGTGAATGAGAGGGAGTGCAGAGTGAGGACCCAAAGCCCATCTGTAGGCAACTGGACATCCCCTTACAGAAGGGCCACAGGAAGGAGATGAGTCAGTCAGGGTACAGTGTAGCAATGATAAAACGTACAACTTTCCTCTAGTTCCTAAATGCTTCTGCCTGGTGCCCCCCGCTCCAACTATGGGATCCCAATTCTACTTTAAAAATCTAGATAGACCAGAGGATGTAACCTGATACAGATAGGAACTGGAAACACAGGGAATCCAGGACAGATGATCCCTTCAGGACCAGTGGTGAGAGTGGCGATACCTTGAGGGTGGAGGGAGTGTGGGGCAGAAAGTGGGGGACCAATTACTAGGATCTACCTATAACCTCCTCCCTGGGGGATGGGCAACAAAAGTGGGTGAAGGGACAGTGTAAGATATGACAAAATAATAATTTATAAATTATCAAGAGTTCAGGAGGGAGGGGGAGTGGGGAGGGAGGGAGAAAAATGAGGAGTTGATGTCAGGGGCTTATGTGGGGAGCAAGTATTTTGAGAATGATGAGGGTAACAAATGTACAAATGTGCTTTATGCAATTGATGTATTCATGGATTGTGGTAAGAGTTGTGTGCGCCTCCAATAAAATGATTTTTTTTAAAAAAGAATGTGCCCTTTGCTCATTTCAGGTGGCTAATGAGTCTTCCTCAAATCCTAATAGTACCTTTTTCTTCATGTAATCTAGCCTCTCAGATTATTTTCTCAGCAGAAAGGTTGATTAAATATGGTGAATGGATACATCCCAAACACGTACTTTCCATGCTTTAAAAAAATTGTTTTATTGGGGGCTCATACAACTCTTATCACAAAGTATACATACAATTGTGAAAAACACGTTTGTGCATTTGTGACCCTCATCATTCTCACTTTCCATGCTTTTAAGCCACACAATAGCCCCTTGTTTCTATAACTGTTTCTTGATCCCACACGTACGTAATTGAATGTAGAATGTCAATTTTCAGAATGTTATCATATTTTCTTATGTGCTATGTAGTTGAAGATCTTTGCATAGTCAATGGAACACAAGTAAACATCAATCCTGTATTTGGCTTTTGGCCAAGGTTCATCCGATACCAAGAATGATATTCTTTGTTCCACTGCTAACCAGAAGTCAGTGCACTGGGGTTTTGTGTTTGTTTGCGTTGGTATCATTTTAATGCCAACCCAAAGTCAAATGAAGATCATATTTATAAAAATATATAAATACAAGAAAATAATAATGAAAAGATAGTATATTATTTAATTCAGAACTTACAATCTCAAGAAACAACTACATGGAATGCCCTCCAGAGTTAGAGAATTCTTGTATCCAAGTTTTAAGACTTGCCTCAGATCATGAAATCTTCATTATAGTACAATGAACTACCTGGTTGGAGTTACTGAATGTCCATCTGGAAATGTGTCAGTGGAGTTCACCAACATTTTCAAAGGAAAGATCAAATTGCTTTGTATTTCACTCTCTTTTTTCTAGTTGAAATCTTTTACAATGTAAGACATTTATGCCAGTGGTTCTTACCTATAATCGATGTCTATTTAGAGTCAAGTTTAATATCTTTTTTAAAAGAAGGAAGATAGGAAGTAAAACCTAGCCATTCTATCAAGTGAATTTTTCCAATTTTATGTTTTGTGGGAAAAAGGAAAGCAACACATTTTTTTTCCTGAATCTAGAATGTTTTCATCTGGAAAACACAAAATCATTTATAATCAGCATATAAAATATGGTTATCTTATGAAGAAACTAAGAAAAACCCACAGTAAGAAAACACCTTAAGTAGGGGAAAAGTCACTGGGTGGGTCAAAAGATTTGTTACATCACTCATTGAAAGGCTGGTGAATCACATCTACCTAAGAGTCCTGGAAGAACACCAGTCTACAAGTAGCCCCTTATTTATAATGTTTCATTCCAATAACTTGTTTCAATTTATTAAATGAAATAGCTATTTTTGCCATTATTATTGCCTTTTATTTGTCAGTATCTTTATATATTCCATCTTTATTTATCTTTAGAAGATGCAAACATTAGGTATAAACTTATAGTTACATGTGTCAATGTTGCATGTAATAATACATCACTAAAATAATATATAAAAAGAAAAAAAGTGACAATTGCATGATTCATCATAACTTGAATATGTTATAAGTATTGGGTTATGTTTTGTGCCACCTCTCAAATCCTAATTAATATAACTCTGTGGACAATAAAATAAAACACAGCCACTCCTACATGAGCCTCACAGTTTTGTTATAATCGAGCCCATTGTTGACGGTACTGTTCCATCTTCTCACGGGTCTTTTTGGCTCTCTAGCAACACGACGTCCTTTTCCAGGGACTAGTCTCTCTGGATACTGTGTCCAGTGTAGGTGAGATGAAGTCTAAGGAGAATTATGGTTGTGCTTTTTCCAAGATAGATTTGATTGTTCTTCTGCCAGTCCATGGTACTTTCAATATTCTTCACCAATGCCATCTTCCAGATGCATTAATCATTCTGCAGTGCTCTGTATTCATGGTCCAACTTTCACATCCTATGAGGCAATTAAAAACATCACAATTTGGGTAAGGCTCCCCTTAGCCATCAAAGTGATAGCTTTGTTCTTTAACACTTTAAAGGACTCTTTGAACCAGATTTGCATAATCTAATTCATCTTTTGTTTTTACTGCTGTTTCTATGAGCATTGATTTTAAATCACAGCAAGAAGAAGTCCCTGAAAACTTTATTTTTTTCTCCATTTATTATGATATTGTCTATTACCATAGTTCAGTCATGAGTATTTGGACTTTCTGTACACTGAGCTGCAATCTCTATTGAGGCCTGCAACCTTTGATTTTCATTAGTATATGCTAAAAGTCTACCTTGCTTTCAGCAATAAAGGTATACCACCTGTTTGTTAATAAGCTTCCCTCCAAACTTGATGTGTTCTACTTTATATGGTAGTTTCTCAGTGGCTCGGCATATAGATTAAATATGGTGAAAGAAAACAATCCTGATGAACA
Source organism: Tenrec ecaudatus (assembly GCF_050624435.1). Taxonomy (NCBI): domain Eukaryota; kingdom Metazoa; phylum Chordata; class Mammalia; order Afrosoricida; family Tenrecidae; genus Tenrec; species Tenrec ecaudatus. The sequence continues at coordinate 298,779,064 of NC_134531.1, forward strand.
CCTTTCCTGATTTTAAACCGTGCAGTATTTCCTTGTTCTACTTGAATGATTGTCTCTTGTTGCATGCACAGGTTCCTTGTGAACACAGTTAGATATTCTGGAATTCCCATTCTTCTAAATCTGATCCATAATTTCTTACAATCCATGCATTTAATTGGCTTTGCATAGTCAATAAAACACAAGCAACCATCTTTCTGGTATTCTCTGCTTTCAGCAACACTCCATATGATGTCAACAACATTATTGTTAATGCCTGGCCCTCCTGTGACTCTAGCTTTAACTTTTGGCAGCTCTGTTTATGTACTGTTCCATCTGGTTTTGAATTATCTTCCATGGAATTTTTACTTGTGTGGTCTACTCAACCCTAAGGGGAAGAGAGGAGACTACACAAAGATGCAGTGACCGTATACCTGAACTGGAGCCAATCTGAGAGACATATTTGAAGCTTCTTCCAATACGCCGTGAGTTGGATAGGGAAGTTTCTGCTGATGAGGCTTGCTCTTGGGCTCCCTGTTTTGCTGGCTGAGCTGGGCCGAGACTGGAGGATATGCTATCCCATGAAGCAGCCCGCATAATGATGTTAACACACTGGAAACCCCAAAAACTCAGATAAGGGGTAGAGAGCAGGAAGCATTCAAAATCCTTGGCCTGTGCTGGGACCCCATGGCTGTATGGGGGGAAGGCAATCTTCCAGGTAGGCAAGAGGACATCTGAATTAGGTATTTTTGGAGTATTATCTCATGATCCTACATACTTGCATGTGATATTAAGGAAATCATTTAATAGTTTCCACGTTTTGTACTTTCCTAATGTGGTTCTTATTTTTAGGTCCCGTCAAGTTGGTCCTAACACACAGTAACACTATATTAAATAGAACAAAATGTTGCATGGTCCTGCACAGTTGTTATTTTGAGTCTCTTGTAGAAGCCACTGTGTCGATCCATGTCCCTAAAGGTCTTCCCCTTTTGCCAAGTATGATGTCCTTTTCTCAGGGACTGGCCTGCAGTGAAGTGAAATTTCTAATATGACTCTTCTACCTCAGTCTCTATACTTCCTACAAAATGATTGGGAGGGACGATGCAAAGAGAGTGTGTGTGTATAACGCGAATAGAGAGGACTGGTCAGTTTTTGTCAGAACCCACCTGCCTCTAAGGATGACTCATCTTGGCAGCACGCGGAGGAGGGCATATTCCAGATCTTCATTTGAAGTGGCACAAGACACTGTGGCACAGGAGACCATGGAAGCAGAAGCCAAGAGCAAAGAGGCTGATAGGGTGAGAACTGGAGGGAGACTTGACTACTGCCTGGAAGAGGCATCGCTGTATCCTGTTTATTGTTCCTAATTTTCAGTTAGCTATTCGTCCCAATAACGGTGAGCATTGTCTGTGAGTTCTGTGTGGCCATTACAGTGAATTATCCAAACCAGCATAGACGGGGTGTTATTGTCAGAAGAGGTAAAGAAGGATGGAGCATGGAGGCATGACTGACCCCTGCCTCTTGGCAATGAAGAAGTCAAGGAGGTCAGATCTGGTCTTACACACCGTTCCTTTCCCGTCTCTTCCTAATGAGAAGTACAAGACCCATGAGATGAACTCCTGCCAACCTCTGGACTTCAAGACGGATTTGTTGTTCTTCTGCCAGTCGACAGTACTTTCAATATTGTTTAAAAATGCCATAAGTAAAATGCTTCTGCTGTTCTGCGGTCTGCCTTGTTCATTGTCCAGTTTTTGCATACTCAAGAAGGGATTGAAAGCACCATTAGCCTTCAGCCATTGAAACACTTAGGAAGGGCAATTCCACTATGATACACATGGGGTTACCCAGAGTAGAAATTGACTGGGCAGCAATGGGTCTGGTTTTTTGGAAGATGAGCATCATGCTGATCACAATCATAATGGTGAAAATAATAATAGTAACCAAATCAACAGCATTGAGTCAGTTTCTACTCAGTGATCCGCCATAGGGTTTCTGAGGCTGTAAATCTTAGAAGAGCAATTAGCGTTATCTTTCTCCTGCTGATCCTGTGGTGGATTTGAATTGCCAACCTTCCGGTTAGCTGCCCAACGTCTCCCATCCAGGGCCACCAGTCTCTTTGTACACTATATGTATAATAATATTGCAAAACAATATGTGTAACAGTAGTAACAGCTCACATTTATTGACACAGCTATTCTGGGCACTGTGTTTCATGAACACATATATTTTTCATTTTTTTGTTCTTAGGAAGCATTAAGGCAGTTCTAACCTATAGCAACCCCATGCACAACAGAGCCATATACTGCCAGGTCCTGCACCAGGCTCATAATTATTCTTATGTGCAAGCCCATAGGTGCAGCAAGTGTCAATCCATCCTTTTGGGGGCCTTCCTCTTTTTGCTTCCCCTGTACTTTACCAAGCATGATGTCCTACTGTAGTCACTAGTTCTACTAGTCACTTCTGATAACATGCCCAAAGTACACGAGACGACGTCTCGCCATTCTTGCCTCTAAGGAGCAGTCTGGCTGTGCTTCTTCCCAGACAGGTTTGTTTATTCCTTTGGCAGCCCGGGGTACTTGCAATGTTCTTCACCAACATCATAATTCAAACACATTGATTTTGTCTTTGGTTTTTCTTATTCAATAGCTAACTTTCACCCCTGGGACATTAATTTTTGAGCTAGAATTGAGTAAAACTGTTAAGGTAGAGAACTAGCACAAATCTATAATAATACATGAAAACAAGGAATGCCATAGAGATTTAAGAATTTGACTAAGGTTAAACCACAAGTAAGTTCCAAAGGTGACATTATTTTTTTTTGCTTTATGAATCTCTCTCTTGTGCTACTCTTACTTCCCATTTATATTCAATACATAAATTCCAGTGTTTTTTAGTGATGCAGATTAAATTCTTAGTAAAGAATCCAAGTAATTTATTATATTTTTATGTCAATGGCTATGATAGTAGCCTAAATTAAGGCACTGTTGCTCTGTTTTCCTCTGTCTAGTTTTCGTGCATGTTAGTGTCTCCACAGGTCTGTCTGAATAGGACAGGCGGGATGAACTATCTGGAGGAAAAACAACGGGACCGACAGTTCAGGGGGACTTGGGGTGGGGGGGTAAGGGGGTAAGGAAGGGGTGTTAACAAACCCAGGGACAAGGGAACAACATGGGACCCAAAATGGTAGAGAGGGGGGAGTGGCAGGCCTGATGGGGAATGATCAAGGGTAAGGTTGTGTAGAGAAGAGGTATACTCTAGCCCAGGTGGCGACGAAGCATGGTAGTAGGGCAGGAGGAAAGTCAAGGGAGATGGAGGAAAGAGCTAGGAGTCAAAGGGCATTCATGGAGGTCTAGACAAAGACATGTACATGCAAATATATATAGGAGGATGGGGAAATAGATCGATGTGTCTATATTTATAGGTTAAGTATTAAGGTGGCGGAAGGACCTTGGGCCTCTACTCAAACACTCCCTCAATGCATGGATACTTTCTTTTATTAAATTGGAACTCTATGATGCTCACTCTCCCGACACAACGGCTGGAGCCAAAGTGGGTGAACAAGTAAATGTGGTGAAGAAAGCTGATGGTGCCCGGCTATCAAAAGAGATAGTGACTGGGGTCTTAAGGGCTTGAAGATAAACAAGCGGCCATCTAGCTCAGAAGCAACAAAGTCCACATGGAAGAACACACCAGCCTGTGTGATTGAGTGGTCCCGAAGGGATCAGTTATCAGGCATCAAAGAACAAAGAATCATATCATTGACTGCACACCTCCATGATAGGATCGCTGAAGACAAATGGGTGCATAAGCAAATGTGGTGAAGAAAGCTGATGGTGCCCAGCTATCAAAAGAGATAGTGTCTGGGGTCTTAAAGGCTTGAAGGTGAACAAGCGGCCATCTAGCTCTGAAGCAAAAATGCCCACATGGAAGAAGCACACCGGCCAGTGCAATCATGAGGTGCCAAAGGGACCAGGTATAAAGGCATCATGCAAAAAGAAAAAAGGTATATGTGTGTATATGTATATATATGTGTGTGTATGTATGTATATATATACCATATAGAATGAAGGGGGAAGTGCAGAGTGGAGACCCAGGGCCCAAGTGTCGGCCAATGGAGATCCCCTCACAGAGGGTTTCAGGAGAGCAGATGGGTCAATGAGGGTGCGAGGTAGTACCGATGAAGAGCACAGCTTTCCCCCAGATCCTGGATGCTTCCTCCCCCCAACTACCATGTACCACTGGTACATATGAGGGCTGGAGGCACAGGGAATCCAGGGTGGATGATACCTTCAGGACCAAGGGTGTGAGGGGCGATGCTGGGAGAGTGGAGGGCGAGTGGGTTGGAAAGGGGGAACTGATTACACGGATCCACATGTGACCTCCTCCCTGGGAGAGGGACGGCAGAGAAGGGGGGGAAGGGAGACTCCGGATAGGGCAAGATATGACAAAATAACAATCTATAAATTACCAAGGACACATGAGGGAGGAGGGAGTGGGGAGGGCGGGGGAAAAAAAGGACTTGATGCAAAGGGCTTAAGTGGAGAGCAAATGCTTTGAGAATGATTGGGGCAGGGAATGTATGGACGTTCTTTATACAATTGATGTATGTATATGTATGGATTTTGATAAGAGTTGTATGAGTCCCTAATAAAATGTAAAAGAAGAAAAGAGGAGGAAAAAAAAGAAAATGTTTAGGGCAAAGAATGTACAGATATGCTTTATACAATTGATGTATGTATATGTATGGACTGTGATAAGAGCTGTATGAGCCCTTAATAAAATGTTAAAAAAAAACAAACAAAAATTCAGCAGATCTTTCTAGTGCCTTCATTCCATTTGGAAATCATACCCACAGCTACCTTGATCCTTTCAAAAATTGAAACTCGTATTCAAAATTCATGGATAATTAAATCTATGCATTTTTATACAGGAATCATCTCCTTCCCCCACTTGTTTGAAACAAAGGTTTCAAACAATTTATTTAAACGATGTCACCTCATCTGAAAAAACATCAAGAAAAGAGGTGATGTGAATTCAGGAAGTTGTGTTGCTAGTGAAAATCCAGTTCATAAAAGGCTATGGAGGTCAATATTAGAAGTTGACTCAGTCATGCTCAGAGTCGATTTATATTCCTTTTCACATTCCCAGGGACCATACCATGTACTTACACTGTTCCACAGGGACCCAATGTCCTGACACCACCATCTATTTTGAGCCATTTTGTTTAATTGAAAAGACCATGTTTAACTTTGTAGTACAAAACACAGTTGAATCATTGACACTTTAATCAGACTTTATTACACTGAAGTCACAGTAGGATATCCCTTTTACAGAGAATGTACTGACAATAAAATAGAATTGATTTCAGTCTAAAAATGAAAGGCAAAGCACATCAATATGCGTGTGCATCTGCATAAAGATCTGTGTAATAATTTGTAACTGTATGCACCCTGTAGCAGAACTCAACATGAGATAAGATTATATCTGACTGTACCTATGACTCTTTACCTCAAGAAATTAGAAAAGAAATATGTTGGGACAGTATTATTTATAAAGACATTTTCTAATTCAAATATTAGAAATGGATGCCATGAAGACACAGATGCCTTAAATTTGAAAAGCATTTTATTCTCCTTTCCTTGCGTGATTATATATTATTTTAAAATTTCAAGTGATTGTTGTGTTAGTCTGGGTACTTTAGAGAAACAAATCCACAGAAACTCATATGTATGAGAGAGTTTTATATAAAGGGTAAGTGCGCATCAAGAAAACATCCCAACCCAGTGCTGCCCAAACCCACAATTGCAATATTAGCCCATATGTCCAACACCAATCCACAAAGTCCTCCTCCATCTCACAAAACACACAAAATGATGCTGACTACAGGAGGAGAGCTGAGTCAGTGAATGTGTAAGCATCTCAGCACTGGCAGGGATCTCCACACAGTTGCTCCAGCAACCAGGGCTGCATCAGAATAGGTCCACATGGCTTCTACTCAGGGATGTCTTGCAGGAAGGGAGCCTTGCCAGGTAAAGCAGGGAACAGGCTAAGGCAGCTGCACCCTGGTCCCACCATCAGGAAGCAAGAGACCCCAGAACAAGAAAGGTGAGGCTCACCGAGCCATCTATCCCTTCAATTAACCCCACATGTGTTTTATCAATCAGGTTGGCACAATAAACTAACCACCTCAATTATTAAAATAAATGTGCCCCCAATCCTCACCCCCACTCCAAATTAAAAATTAAAAATGTATCTTTTATAAAAACTAAGAACTCAAAAAATAAAGACTGTTCTGGGAAAAGTTAAAATAATTAGATAAGCCATAACTAGTACATAGCCTGCAACATACAAACTAATAAGCCAATCCAAGTAGCCTCATGCTGATTCATTTACTGACAACCAGTCATTTTATATTTCCCCTTTGAGAAACTCCTTGCAATTTTGTTTATTTATACCCATATCAAATTTGATATATGTATATATCAAAATGGAGGTATATAAATATTCAATTCTGATTAAAATTTAGAGTTGACAAGCTCACCCCTTTATTTTTTTAAATTCTCATTGACTTATTGATCAGACTCTTTTTTCAATTTATTTAGGATAATTGGCACATCTCAATACGTACAGACCATTCTACAGATGGCCCAGTTTGAACAGTTAAATTTCCTGAGTTAAGCTAGGAGTTAAAATGAGATTCCAAAGTGAGAGCACGTTTTAGTTTATAGAATTGACAGAGGGATGGATTAGTAAATGGAATATGAATTTTATATATGTCACAGACCATGACAGCAGGATCAGATTTAGATTATTTTTAGCATAGTTAAGCATCGAAAAAATGACATTAAGTGATCACTTAATGAACATTCTGCTTTTGTGAGGCTGAGTAAGAGGAGTGCAGCTTCCCAGAAAGTAAGCCCACATACGGCCCCTAACAAAACCAGCTACATCTGATGTTTTTCAAGGATCCCCAGAATTCTGTTTGCTTAAACCAAATGCTGTCTTAAAATGTCGCACAATCTGAGTTTGCAAAAAAAGTATTGGCTTTGTTCACTAATAAGCTCAAATTCCAACAAATCATGTTTGCTTAAAACGTTTCCTGGCTCAGATTAAAACAGGGACTCCTACATAATGCATATGTTCTATTAATTGCTGGAAAAAGAAAAAAAAACTTCACTTTTTTAGACTAAACCTAGTACTTAGAGAATGACAATGACAGCATGGGCAAGAAAAACAAAAGGCAACTGACAAATGAGAACATTTGCATGTGAAAAAAGAAAAAAAATTTAAATAACTGAAACAGGTGAAGCTGTTTTAAGAAAGAGATCAGTATGTTATTTAACAAAAGGCTTTGCTTTCCAGTTACTCCTCAGTTAACTCCATCATGCAGGGTGAACTGAAATCAAAGCAGGGATCTGAAATTACTGATAATGGAAAGTATTCCCTGTCTCTAGACCTCACATGTTTAGAACTGAATCTGTAATCCAGCTAAATAATATAATATATATATTTTACCATTTAAATAAAATAAATTATATTTTAAAGGCTTGGATTATGAAAATTCAATAAATAATGAAAGAACTCATACAGAGCTGAAGAAATCAGTTTAGATTTGTTACCTGCATACAGAGATGAGAAAGCAATAGGATTGGGTTGATGTTTGATTCTTGCAAAGCTTCATTTTGCTCAATAAAGTAGCAGAGGGTGAATCAGTCACATGTATGCATTTAACATAACTCCATTTGTGCACAGTTTTAGCACTGGCAATAACTGCTCACAAAATTATATGTTTAGTTATTGAGCAGGATAGAGTCTTACTAATGAAGATATGTAGCAAAGATATGGTTTCATCAATAAAATAAATATATTACTCAGAAACTGTAGGCTTCCGTATGCTAATTGAAGACATTGGCTCCACAGCTGTTTCCATAGCTTTCAGCTCTCCAAGGCCAATGACCTAATCACATTAATGTTGCCAGTGTTATCCCCTGAATTGGGTCCCTTCACATAATATGTGTTGTAAATCCTAACCCCTATGCTTGTGGTTAGGGGCAGCCTTTGTTATGTTAATGCTATCAAATTAGCATGGGTGTGTCTGAAATAAATCTCTTTTGAGATATCAAAGGGATTAGACAAACAAGCACAAGAATCATGGAGTAAGGAAAAGAGATGCCAAGCCTCATAAAGAGTAGCCAAAAGCAAGCTTAGAAGGGAGAAAAGACTTTCTTCTTGAGCTAACAAAGAGCCTTTCCCTGGATCTGCCCCCCTGAATAGATGTCTAGACTCAGAACTGTGAGAAAAGAAACATTTTTTAAAAATTAATTCCACTGATTTGCAGTATTCCTCTTATAGCAGCACTGGATAACTAAGTCAGGCACCAATTGATAAGTCTGTATAAATACATAATTCACACACTGCATGCTAGTATCTTCACAAAGAGCTTAGTATCTTCAGTGTAGAGTTCTGTTAGACCTGGGATAAACTTTGAAGTAGATAAACTTGAGGTGACAAACAAATATATTTTAGACCACCTACCGTCTTAGATAGTCGTTTAGTTTTAGGCTGTTAACTGCACGATGGGCGATTGGAAACTACCAGCCACTCCATGAGAGTAATACTGGGCTGTCCACTACCAGGAGGAGTTTCAGTCTCTGAAACCCACATGGAGCAGTTCCATTAGGAGTCAGAATGGTAGTACGCCTAGTATGTGCTGTTTATCACAATGACTAACACAATATTATAAAATCAAAATATAGTCTCATAGATGCTAACATAATTTTTAGGGAAATGTATTTATAGTTGATCAAAATTAGCAATAGCTAATAACCCTTTGTGTCCCTACCAAAATTTTAGCTTTTCAGATTTCTTGGCAAGTTGTTATTTCAGATGCAGCATTCCTACTGAATGATGACCTAACTGTGATAAATTCGAAGAAAATGTTCCACATTATGTGAAACAATTTTCACAAGATAAAATATGTTTATTCTTATAGACTTTTAAAAGATAAGCTGAAGTTACATATCAATGAGTTATAAAAGAACATCATTTAAACATTTCCACTGATTTTTATTAGCAACAAATCACAGGTGATAGATACATAATCTTACCAAATTTATCTCAAGAAGCAACAAAGCCCACATGGAAGAAGCACACTGGCCTGTGTGACTACCAGGTGTAGAAGGGATCAGGGATCAGGCATCAAAGAACAACAACAACAACAACAAAATCATATCATTGTAGATGAAGGGGAGTGCAGAGCGGAGACCCAAAGCCCATCTGTAGGCAACTGGACATCCCCTTATAAAAGATTCATGGGGAAGAGATGAGCCCAGTCAGGGTGCAGGGTAGCAACAATGAAACGTAAAACTCTGCTCTGGTTTTTAAATACTCGCCTCCCCTCATGGGAAACAGAAGGGTTTCTCCCAAGTTGTCTCCCCCAAATATATGCTAAACTTAGCTGCTTATGAATGACTATGCACTTGGAGGTCATCAGAAGTAGATAAGGGTTATTCTCCCTAAGGGTTATCAGCCATCTAGACCAAGCAGACACCACTGTTTCTCCCACAACAAGTAGGGCCCACTCCCTTCTGCTAAGGATAGTAGTTGTCTATTTCCTTGTAGGAGACCCCAGAGAGGTCAAACCCACCCAAGGATGACCAAGGTTAGGCTGCCATCATGAATCTAGGGCCTGTCCTTCTTGTCACATGTATACTTCCTGATCTTCCCATTCCTATGGGCACACCCCTAGCCCATCCCCTTCCTGTCATGCTTGTGCCTATCATACATCCCCTTCCTACAATGTGTACGCCTATTGTACTGCCCCTTCCTGTGATGGGTAATAACCTGCAATCATGTCCCCCTAAAGAGATATAATGCTTGCCTAGCAATAAGCAGGGTACTCCATCCCTCATGCAAGGGGCTCCAGCCTCCGCCTGGGTTCTCCTCACGAGAACCACCAATTGGGGCTGAGGTGAGCATGCTACCATGAATTGTGTCTGACTCCATTATTCCAATCTCTCCTCTATCTCTCATGCTCTCGATGACTTTAATATAATATATATGCATACATCTCTCAACCATACAATTGTGCTTACTGAACCTGTAATTAGTGGTGGGGGGCTGGCACCCCAATTCATACCACACACCCCCTATCGTGATCCCCATTCTACCTTACAAATCTGGCTAGACCAGAGGATATACACTGTACCATAAGATGTACGTGCAGATAGGAACTGGAAACACAGGGAATCCAGAACAGATGAATCGCTCAGGACCAGTGGTGAGAGTATCAATATCAGAAGGGTGGAGGGAGAGTGCAGTAAAAAGTGGGGAGAGACTACAAGGATCTACATGTGACCTCCTCCCTGGGGGATGGACAACAGAAAAGTGGGTGAAGGGAGACCTCAGACAGTGTAAGATATGACAAAATAATAATTTATAAATTTTTAAGGGTTCATGAGAGAGGGGGGAGCTGGGAGGGAGGGGGAAAATGAGGAGCTGATATCAAGGCCTCAAATACAAAGCAAATGTTTTGAGAATGATGATGGCAACAAATGTACAAATGTGCTTGACACAAGGATGTATGTATGGATTGTGATAAGAGTTGTAGGAGCCCCCAATAAAATGATTTTTTTAAAGTTACAAATATAAATGAAAATTTACACTCCAAATATTCTCGAGGGAAAAATATGATATGTGCTTTCTTAAAAGCTTATTATTATTTTGTCAGCTATTGCTGTAACCTTTCCATAACTTCTAAGTGTTATTTAAAATATAAATACTTATGTAAATTAGAAATGAGTCCATGGTGCTATAGTTATAACATTTTCACCTTCTGTCCTGGAGACTCAGCTTCAGTTCTTAACCTTAGGTAGCCCTAACTGTCTGTGGAGACTTGCATTGCATGGTGCTATGATGGCGAACACATTTCAGTGGGATTTGCAAACTAAGATGGACTAGTGTCCTAGGCTGGATTGTCTAGAGAGAAAAAGCAATGTGTTTATATGTGCACCTATAGGAAAAGCTTGGTCTCACTGAAATTGCTCACATGGTTGGAGAGGCTGGCAAGTTCCAAGGCCATGAATCATTTGTAAGCTGAAGACTTCTCCTGACTCACATAACTGTGGGGACTGACAAACACCAGACTGGCAGCTCAGAAAGCAGGCCTCTAGTGTGAAGTGAATGTATGCAAAGTCGGCAGGGAGCCTGGCAGACTGACTTACTGGTTTCAGAGGTGAATGAAGCCAAGTATTCCCGGAGCAGCTGAACTTGAGGTAGTTTCTATTTGTTCAAGTCCAAAAACTAAGAGGTCAGAGGATGATGATGGCCTAAATACAAGATCCAGATTCGACAAAGAGCAGGACAGTTTATGTAGATGGGAAGCAGGACACACTTCTGAAGCAACTATATTTCAATTGACTGGCTGATCATAGCAGGTTTCACCACGAAGATGATGACTTTACATCACGTCTCATAATGGTGATGACTACATTAACATTGCCACGGCCTACCCATTGTGACACACTGTGAATCATGCCCCAGTCAACTTGACACAAAATTTCATCTTTAATAACTAGGGGTGAAAAGGCCAGGAGATCTACTTTTGCAAACATACTAAAGAAATTCCCTCTGAATTCATAGGTCAGAACTGTAACTAATCATGACAACTGTACAGGCTTTGGCAGCATTTAATTTTTCCCCACATATGGAGAGTAGGGTTGAAAGTCTCCTCACAATTAGCTAACAGCAAGAACAGCCAGTTACTTTCTATCACTCTTGAAGCAAAACAAAAATCCAAAACTACTCATGGCCATGAAGTCAATACTAACTCATAGAAACCACCTCCGAGTTTCCAAGACTGATTGTTTAAAGGAGTAGAAATCCAAGTCTTTCTTTCAAGGAACTGCTGGTGATTTTCAACTACTGATGATGAGGGTCACAGCCAAATGCTTAACCACTACACCACCAGGGCTACACTTCTTAATTGGTTGACAATTTGTAATTCTGACTGTGGGTCACAAGAGAATCTAGTAATATATACCATGTCTCTTTGACTATTTTATTTAGACCCTTGGGTGGTATTTAAAATTAGTCGCTGCTAGGGAATTTTATTATTCAATAATTGTGACCTTCTTTCTGAGTCATATGATTAAGTTCAAAGAATAGTAGATAGGTTTATTGAAAAACTGTATGCCTCACAGTATGATATACGGTTTTGAAGGAAAGAAAATTAAAAGTGAAACACAATCTTTTCCTTCAAATATTTGGAGGGAAAAGAATGAGCAAGTCAGCATAATATTTATTCAAGAAGTATATAGTCTTTTAAAAAACAAGAAGTAAACAAGAAGTAACCACCAGAAGTTGTATACAGAAATAAAACATTTTAACCAGTGACTAAGTTGGTGTGTGTGTGTGTGTGTGTATGTGTGTGTGTATGTGTGTATGTGTGTGTATGTGTGTGTGTATGTGTGTGTGTGTATGTGTGCGTGTATGTGTGTGTATGTGTGTGTATGTGTGTGTGTATGTGTGTATGTGTGTGTATGTGTGTGTGTATGTGTGTGTGTGTGTGTGTGTGTGTTCTCCTTTTGTCACCTTTCATTCTGTTCCCTTCAGCCTTTAGCCGTTGTTGCGTCAGAAAAGTATTCCTGTCTAAATCAATAATAAATAGATGAGAGTTTGTCAGAAACACAAAAGAAAAGTCTAAATATTTCATCTGTAAAGAGTAAGAGGTGTGGATTAGTGCTTAAACAATAGAGAGTAGGTCTGTTTGGCCGAAGATATTGGTGCAGAATATTATAAAGGTAATTTGGATGTTTTGTAGAAGTATACACAAATTTGTGATTTGTTAATGCTTCTCTCTAAATTAGTTGCAATATGCAGTATTTCTAACTATCCTTAAGTAAAGCCTTCCTAAATCATTCTAAAACAACATTGACATTAAAAAAAGTAACTACTATTATTTTATATGGGAAAAAATTTGAGTGGTCCTAAACCCAAAAGATATCCTAACAACCACATCAAATAACCTAGAAAACGGACAGGAGGCTTCTGTGCTGACATGCGGCTGACATTCCCAAGAAAAGGACATGGCAATGCCATTCTTGCTGCTCGGGTGCCCACTTTTCCTTTCACATTGGCTGAAAAGTAAGTGCTAACCCCTAAGTTTGTTTTTGTCTTTTTGTTTTTTTTTTTCAGTAAGGGGAAATCCTCTTCTCATTACATTCAGTTAGTGAAAACAGGTACTGCTATATGTCTTTCGTAATAGTGAAGTGGTGTAAGCAAGCTTCCAAAAGGTGAGGGATACTTGTACGGGATCATCATAAAACTTCAATATATTAAGAATATAGGATGGATAGGGAAAACAATAGTAAAAATGAGACGGGTTATTTGAATGTGTCGTATATACCTGAACACTTCTGGTGCTTTATATGTTAATGTTCTCCATGATGCAATGGTTGAATCCCATCTTTTATGCAGCGTTCAATTCCCAGACCATGCACCTCCTGCATAGCTATCACCTGCCTGTCAGTGGAGGCCGGGGCATTACTAGGAGACTGAGCAGGCTTCGGTGAATCTTTCAGATCAAGATGGTCTAGGAAGAAAGACAGAGCTCCTACTTCCTTAAATCAGCCAGTGAAAATTGTACAGATTAGCTCTGGTACAGCACCGGGGAGCATTCACACCATTCATGAAAGGAGAAGGAAGTAAGATGTTCCATTCAATGTAAAGATAAGTTCTGGGAACCATATATATAGAAAGAAATAAAACATTCCAAAATGCATTTATAAATCGATTGCAAAACGACCTAATCCGCAGGTTAATTTTTCACTGTACACACAGATGTGCATTTCTGTAAGCAAGAACAATTTGCATTATGAGCTTTTTATAATATTTAGAATTTGTTAAATAGCTTAAAATTGATGATAGGTAGAGACGCACATACAGGTGAAACAAAGGCCACATTCTAAAATTTTCATTTTCCCATTTAAAAATTTTTTCATGGACAAAGAAAACTTGTCACATTTTTTCCTGGACAAAGTAGAAAATGAGAATTAATGGTGTTTTTTTCCCCCTTCTGAGTGTGATTCCCCTAAATATACAATTTGACATTACAAGGACACGGGATGGATATTCTTTCATTTCAGACTTTAAAAAACCTCAAATATGTTGCCATTGAGTCAATTCCAACTCAGAGCCACCCTATAAGATGAGGCAGGACTGCTCCTGTGTGTTTGTGAGACTGAAATTCTTCACAGGTGTAGAAAGCTGGATCTACCCCACGCTCACTCCCAAGCCCACCCCAAGAAGCAGCTGGTGGTTTCTAACTGCTGACCTTGAAATTAGTGGCCTAGTTTCATGATGCTCACCTTCCCAACACGATCACTTAAGACAACTGGATGCATAAACAAATGTGGTAAAGCAAGCTAATGGTGCCTGGCTATCAAAAGTTATAGCATCTGAGGTCTTACAGGCTTGAAGGTAAACAAGCAGTCATCTAGCTGAGAAGCAACAAAACCCACATGGAAGAAGCCCACCAGTCTGTGTGACCACGAGTTGTTGAAGGAATCAGGTATCAGTCATCAAAGAACAAAAAATCATATTATTGTGAATGAGGGTAAGTGCACATTGAGGACCCAAAGACCACATGTGGGCAACTGGACATCCCTTTGCAGAAGGGTCGTGGGGAAGAGATGAGCCTGTCAGGGTGCAATATAGCAATGATGAAACATGCAACTTTCCTCTGATTCTTAAACGCCTCCTCCTCTTCCCTCCCCTCCCCACCCCCATCATGATCCCAATTCTACCTTGCAAGTCTGGCTAGACCAGAGGATGTACACTGGTACATATAGGAATTGGAAACACAGGGAATCCAGGGCGGATGATCCCTTCAGGACCAGTGGTGTAAGTGGCAATACTGGGAGGGTGCAGGGAGGGTGGGGTGAAAAGGGGGAAGAAATTACAAGGATCTACATATAACCTCCTCCCTGGGGGAGGGACAGAAAAGTAGGTGAAGGGAGATGTCAGGCAGTTTAAGATATGACAAAATTATAATAATTTATAAATTATCAAGGGTTCAGGAGGGAGAGGGGTGGTGGGGAGGAGGGGAAAGATGAGGTGCTGATAGCAAGGTTTGAAATAGAAAGCAAATTTTTTGAGAATGATGAGGGCAAAAAATATAAAAATATGCTTGACACCATGGATGGATGTATGGATTGTGATAAGAGTTGTATGAGCCCCCAATAAAATGGTTTAAAAAAGAAAGAAATTAGTGGCCTAATGCAAAACTCAATCTGCCACGTACACTCCTTCAATCTAGATTTGTTACTCCTGTAACCTAGATTTAAGAGTTTTGTGAAGTAGAACAGAAAATGAAGAAAATCACATCCCTACTATTTTGTTTGTTCTTATCTAGAGCACTTACTTCTCCTGAACCCCTGCTCTGATAGGCAAATTGGCCTCTGCAAAATGCCTACCCCGAATCCCTGAAACCTCTGAAGAATGTATTATCTCTTGTATTCCCAGTGGTGGTGAGGTTAAGGAGGCTTACAGATGTGATACTTGCTACAGGCCTTAAAATTGGGGAAGTATGTAGGCTTATTTTGATGAGCCAAATATAATTATATGGATCAATTTTTAAAGTATGCTGAAAGAAGTAAGTTAGTCACAAAAGGAGAAATATTTTATGGTTGCAGTGATATGAAATGTCTATAGCAGGAAAATGTACAGACACCTAATTAATGGTTATCAGAGATAAAAAGGAGAACAAAGGAAAGAAAGACTCATTGCTTAGCGGACAATACATTTCTGTCAAAGGTGATGAAAATTTTGAAAACATAATAGCTATATGTATTTAACATGATAAGCCCAGTTAATAAACTGAACTGTACATGTGCTGAAATGTCAAGTGTTTTGTTACATAAAATTGAACACAATAATAATAATTTAGAAAAAACATAAAACAACAACAAAAATATACAGAATTTTTCTAGCTGAAGAAGGAACTGATGTATCAAAATAAGTCAGAAGTACTCCTGCTGGCTTTGAGGAAGAAAAGTAGCATCTAGCTTGTGAATTGCTGAAGGAGAGTGACCCTTAGGAGCTGGGAGTCAATCAACAGCAAAACAAAAGCAAAAACAAAAAAACACCACAATCCCAAAACTAAATACAACTACAAGAAACACTGGTACCTCATTGGCAGAAACACAAAGAAATGGGTTTGGCTCACAATCAGTGGCCTTAAGAGAGATCTCTAGTCCCAGGTAAAAATCATAGCCCTAGACTGCATCTTAATTTGGATTTTGAGACCTAAGCGTAGAATCCAACTAATCAGTACCTAGATTTCCGATTAATGGAAACTGTGAGATAACATATTTGTGTTAGTTTTAAGTCACGGAGTTTGCCATAAATTGGTAGTAGCAGCAACAGAAAACGAATATACTCACTTTCATGCGAGATGTCTTTGTGTTTTTGTGGCTATTGTTATTGCTGCCAGTTTCTTCACTTCAAACAATTTTATATATATATATGGGTATTATGCCACCTAGGTATCATGCACACTAAGCAAAATCATGTCTGGCTTACTAATGTAAGCACCTGAATTTGCTCAAAGTGCCCCAAAGGACAGCAATAACCACGGCAGCTCCTTGGAATTTGCTGTTAGCTTAGCTCAATGCAGACATCCCCAGTGGGCAGGGCACTGCTGTTCATTTTGAAAGAGGAAACCAGAAAAGAAGTCTGCAGGTAAGAGTGCCAGGGCTGCTACAGGAAGCAGCAGCAGCACTTAGTGTGCACAAACACTAGTGTCTTGATATCTGATAATAACTTTCTACCAGTTCTGTAATACTATGAACATTTGCGGCACTAAAGTTTCATGCCAGCAAATAGGAGGAAAATCAGAAACTAGGAAATGATTAAGGATATGGATTTATGAGGCAACATTACAAGTACTGCATAGAAACAGATCAGTTACCTATAAAAGGCACTAGGTCCAAGAGCTGGCCGCTGACACAGTGAGCTATGTGTTTGAAACCACCTGCCACTCCATGCGACAAAGGTGAAGCTGTCTTCTCCCTGGAGGAGATGCAATCTCAGAAGCCCACTAGGTAGTTTGCCTCTGTCCTGCAGGACTGCTATGAGTAAGAATCAACCCAATCACCGCACGTGTATACACTGTTCAGGAACATTGAACAGCAAATGTAAAGTGTAATTGGAAGGAATATGTCAACACCGTGTCAGGTATGATGATCCTGGGATTACATAATGAGATGTTGTCCCTCACTCCTTGGAGACTTCAAGGACAATCTCTGCATTTGACTGGAAGATACAGGCAAAGAGCAAACATGGGGAGCTGAAGAAGAGGTCTTGAGTCCAGCCTGGAGAGGACCAATATCGCATCCACTTGCATTCTGATGGCCACAATACATGCTATGTAGTTACACAGAGAACAGTTAGGAATAAAGTCTAGCTCCACAAGACACTGGAAAAGGAAAGGAGCTTAAAGAATTAAATATCTATGCAATTATATACATATGTGTATATATATGCACCTCAATTTGTAAATGAATGTATACGTATATGGATTTTTGACGCAGATAGTTCTTTCAACTAAAAAAAAAATAGGCAAAAATCGGAATCACCATTTAACCAAACCTGAAATGGAAACAATAGAAAAAAACTAGTTGAACATTGATTTATAGAGAAAATAGCAGAGATGTTGAAGGTGACTTAGGCGAAGTTGCCAGGCCTTCTGAAGGCGAGACGGTGAACTAAGTAGCTACCCAGAATCTCTACAATGATGATACAAAAAATCAAAGCAAACTGATACAAACTATGATTCCTGAATGGTGACTTCAAGGGGTACAAATGCTGAGTAGAAAAAGAAGCTGAACCAACACAGCAATTAAGGAAGAACAAAACAAAAAAGTCCCAACTGGCCTGACATTTTCAGATAAAAATGAAAACAATTTGTGAAAAACACAACAATCTTAGAAAAAATTATGTAAAAGAGTTCCTAAAACCAAGAGCCCACAGCAGCTGACAAGAACCTGAGATAACGTACGTGCATCTCTCAGAAACCAGTACCGATAGAGGAGGATGCAAAGTAAGATAGACCTACAATATTCAAAATAAGGAACCAGGATGAATGCAAATTAAAACAGGAATAAGTCGTGTAAGTACAGATGCTCCAAATCTTACCAGAATTTAAAACAGAAAAAGGCTATACCACATTAATAATAATAATACACCACTGTAATAATCCACTTTTGAGTAAGGACAACACAACTAGAAAGAAACTCAACAGACACAGAAACAGTAACAACACAATCAACTGACTTGACCACACGGATCGATACAATACCAGCACCTTAACAACTCATATTATTTTCCAGAGCACATAGATCATTCATTAGGACACAAAGCCAGGATCAATACATTTTAAAGCAATGCAATATTGCCAAGCACCTTCTCAAACCACGATGCTGTAAAATTAGAAATCCACAATAAGAAGATCGAGGAACAACAACAAAATCAAATAAACGGAAACAATGGAATCCTCCTTAAAAACTACATAGACTCCAAGAATTGCCAAAACATGGATTGAAATGTTTCAATAGGGAGATGCGGCACTGGAAGCACTTGGCAAAGTCAAGAAATCGGGAATACATCCTTATCTGTGGTGATTTCAAAGAAAGGTGACCGAACAGAATATGGAATTTTTCTAGAAATATCATTATGACCACACACAAGGGGAGTTTGCTAAAGATAAGTTAACAAATTGCAGCAGCGCATGGACAGGGAGCCGCCAGAAACGGTAACTGGATTCAGAAGAGGACATAAAAGCAGTATCACGGATGACTTCGACTGCACCTTAACTAAAAGGGGAGATTACCGGAAAGAGATGTACTTGTGTTTTATAGTTAATACAAAAGCATTAGACTGTATCGATCATACAAACTGCAGACGGGAATCCCAGAACACTGAGTTGTGCTCATGAAGATCCCATATATGGACCAAGACTCAATTTAGAACAGAATAGGGTTCTATTCAGTGGTTGAACGTCAGGAATGGTATGCATCAGAGTTGTATCTTTCACCACACAGCATAAGAATTAGGAGAAGACTATTAATGACCTGCTTGCTTGATGAAGACTGACATTGCCTTGAATGTTGAAAGGGAGGAGAACTTCATGCATCTGTGTATGAAAATAAAAAATTGCAGCCTTCATTTTGAATTGTAACTCAAAGTCAATAAATCAACAACATTAGGATAGACAGAGAAAAATTTGGAGTTGAAAGGCTTTCATTTTACTTGTATCCACAATCACAGATCATGGAGGCAGTAGTCAAGGGGTCTAAGGCCATATTACACTGGCAATCCGCTGCACAAGATCTCTTTTTTTTTTAAAACATTTTATTAGGGGCTCATACAACTCTTATCACAATCCATACATATACATACATCAATTGTATAAAGCAAATCATTCTTTGCCCTCATCATTTTCAAAAAGACCTCTTTAAAGTGTTAAATACATAGCGAAAATGTTATTTTGTGGACGAAGGTGTGACTAACCTAAGTCCTGGTTATTTTCAACCACTTCATACTTAAATGAAAAGTGGACAATGCATGTGGAAGAATGCAGAGCAATGGATACATTTAAATTATTATGTCGTCAAAGAAGTGCAAGGGTCAGCTGAAGGTAAAACACATGTTTCCTAAAAAGAAATATGGTCAGAATGCACCTGATAATCAGAGATGGCGAGAGGTTAACTCACATACTTTGGACAAGTTATCAGAAGACACCAACCCTTGGAAAAAGACATTGTACTTGAGCAAACAGGCCGAGGAAACAGAGGAACACCTTTGGAGAGGGACCGACAATGACTGCAACAAGGAGGTTAAATTGAATTGTGAGCATGAAGAAGGACCAGACTACTCCCTTTCTTTTGTCTGATACTCTATGTTAACCAAAGGAAATGGGGCTTCCTTCTGACACTTTGTTCTTAAGCTGACAACACACACTGCACCTGTCATTCCTGTTCTTAAAGATCTATCCAACCACCATTTGAGCTTCTTACTACTGTGGAATGGCAAAGAAACGGGAGGGAAAGACCATCTGCTGCTGTCTTTTCAGCAATCCCTTTCAGTGGGATCCCGCCCGCAAAGCCCTCTCTGTGGATTGTCTGTTTCTGTGGATTGTCTGTTTCTGTGGATTGTCTGTTTCTGTGGATTGTCTGTTTCTGTGGATTGTCTGTCTCTGTGGATTGTCTGTCTCTGTGGATTGTCTGTCTCTGTGGATTGTCTGTCTCTGTGGATTGTCTGTCTCTGTGGATTGTCTGTCTCTGTGGATTGTCTGTCTCTGTGGATTGTCTGTCTCTGTGGATTGTCTGTCTCTGTGGATTGTCTGTCTCTGTGGATTGTCTGTCTCTGTGGATTGTCTGTCTCTGTGGATTGTCTGTCTCTGTGGATTGTCTGTCTCTGTGGATTGTCTGTCTCTGTGGATTGTCTGTCTCTGTGGATTGTCTGTCTCTGTGGATTGTCTGTCTCTGTGGATTGTCTGTCTCTGTGGATTGTCTGTCTCTGTGGATTGTCTGTCTCTGTGGATTGTCTGTCTCTGTGGATTGTCTGTCTCTGTGGATTGTCTGTCTCTGTGGATTGTCTGTCTCTGTGGATTGTCTGTCTCTGTGGATTGTCTGTCTCTGTGGATTGTCTGTCTCTGTGGATTGTCTGTCTCTGTGGATTGTCTGTCTCTGTGGATTGTCTGTCTCTGTGGATTGTCTGTCTCTGTGGATTGTCTGTCTCTGTGGATTGTCTGTCTCTGTGGATTGTCTGTCTCTGTGGATTGTCTGTCTCTGTGGATTGTCTGTCTCTGTGGATTGTCTGTCTCTGTGGATTGTCTGTCTCTGTGGATTGTCTGTCTCTGTGGATTGTCTGTTTCTGTGGATTGTCTGTCTCTGTGGATTGTCTGTCTCTGTGGATTGTCTGTCTCTGTGGATTGTCTGTTTCTGTGGATTGTCTGTCTCTGTGGATTGTCTGTCTCTGTGGATTGTCTGTTTCAGCCGCAGTGGAGCACTTTTATCCAGCTCCTTTATTCCTGGCAGAAAAACAACATCTTACATATCTAGTATTACTTGCAATATGGTCGATATTTCTCAACATTCCTTCCCTTTATCGTGTTTTCCTTCTTTAATTATCATGAAACTCTATCTTTGTTTCATCCAACTGGTTCCTGAGATCTAACCATACTCACTTGCTCTTTTTCCATGTGCGAATTATATAACTGCTTAACGCACATTTGCATGTGGTTTATAACATTTTCCCCTCAACTACACATGGTATAACACCTGGCTATTAACATATAACCTTCACAAATTGCGTCTAGTGAGATAATATTTTTAACCGGTTCTAGTAGAAAGTAAAGCACCTTTTAAAACCTGTCAATCTTGTTCTTTCTAAACATGTTGGCAATGGTTGTTGAAACATTCATTAAGGGCTCTTAAATATTGGGCTGCTAGCTGGAAGTTTGGCAGTTCAAACTACCAGCTGCTCCATGGGAAAATGACAGAGCTACCTGCTCCCATAAAGATCTGAAGGCTTGTTATGAGTTGAAATTGATGTCACCTGGTGGGTCACTGTGCTATATCACATATTCACACACACATTATATTAACCTATCACACACTCAAAGTCCTTGCCTTTCCCTCTGAAATCTCACAAAGAAGAGATTCTCCATTGCCATTCTCTCCTGTGGATTGTAATTTACCACATTGCAAAAGTACCTTGGGACTCCAAGAAAGTCTTTGTTCCATCACGCTGTTCTGTGAATGGGTTCTCACTATCAACGTGGATGTCTGGTGCTATCACACCATGCGCTCTTCAATAATTTATTCTAGGTCACATCCTTGAGGATCTTGTGAAATATTTTTAGAGAAAAACTTAGGGAGAATATGATCGCCTTTATTTTGAAGCACAGAAAATATATTTTCTTTGTCACAGTGCTAACTCCATGAAACTAACAGCCACGTGTATTCTATGAAACTTGAGTTGAAAAATGTTGATAGTGTCTTTGGAACCTATCATCCTTCCGATGGATTTTTAATAAGGCAATCAAGTCATGACAATTTAGCTTTGTCCTTTGTGATGGTTTTATTCAGGCCACATTATACTACTCCTTTTTAAAAAATCATTCTATTGGGGGCTCGTACAATTATCATAATCCATGCATCCATCCATTGTGTCAAGCACATTTGTACATTTGTTACCATCATCATTCTCAAAACATTTGCTTTCTCCTTTAGCCATTGGTATCAGCTCCTGTTTCTTTTCATAACGCATCAAAACACAGTGACTTCCAAGGTATCTTCTGGGTGAGTTAAATGCAAGATGAAGAGGTCATCTAAGAAGTTGATAGCAACTTTTTTGGTGTGTGATTCTATGCATCTTATCTTTATATGTATAATTATTGCTACCAAATCGCATAATTTTATTAAATAAAATTATCAAAATGTGAACCTATTGTTCCTTGAAATAACCAGTATCTAGAATTATATAATTCTGAAGCCACTTTTTGAATCAAACTTCTTTTTTAGGATACCCTAGCAAGATTAGGACACTCCCATTACTGAAAGAACTTGTGTACCTGGAGCTACGTATTGCATAGACATGCTTAAACACTGTTTGAAATAAACCTGTGCATGTATGAATCCAAAATCGTGTAGCAATAATTTCTACGTATTCTTATTTTGTGTGTGTATACAATAGTAACGAAAAAAGCCTTGGGGTTCATTATAGAAAACCTTTATTAAATGCAAATATGATGTAATAGCTATTGTTTCTGGACATAGCCTCCATCAAACACACCTTTGGAGGTGTGATTTCCTCCATGCCTTCCCTGAAAAATCAGGCACCGGGACTTGCATTGACAACACATGAGACCATAGTGACTTCCATGGGACCTGCGGGACTCGTCAAACCCAAGGCAATTAGGTCCAAGCAGTTTATAGCAACTTTGTGTTTACTAATTTCGACACAATGTTTGACGGAAAGGGGGTGAAAGTGGGTATTTAATGGCTATCGGTGTTAAGAAAATAGAAAACGGCATGCATGAGAAAAAGACCAAGAAAGTTGCGCTGAGGAGTGGTTTCCCTTCACGACAATGTATCTGCTTATTTTCAGAGAAGCTCCGGCTAACCAGCGAGAATTTTGGAGAGAACCCAACCCCATCAACCCATTAAACCTGACTTTGCCATTTCAGGCTTCTTTTGCTCTCCAAACTCTAAGAACATTGAAGCAATGGGATTTGCATCATTTAAGGAAGACAAAACTATCATTTTGACATAGTGTCAATAGAAGAGCACAAAATTCTTCCAAAAAAAATGTGAGACTTAGAAATGATACCTTGAGAAGTGTATAGACATAGATGGCTGCTATGTTGAGAACTAATAGTCTCAAATTCGAATAATTCTATTTACTATATTTTCCTAGTATTTTCTCGTAATACTTTTTTGGCTTATTCTCATGTGTGAGAAATTTGTCTCCCTCCCTCCCTCCTTCTTTCTCTTCCTTCCCCACTTTTCTCTCTTTATCTCTCTCTCTCTATATATATATATATATGTATATCTATAGATATACTCTATATACATCATGCACACATATACATATTATATATCTGTACACACATATGAATGTGTTGTGATATGTGTGCATTGATAAATGTTCCTCTCTTATATCAAACATACTATGGATATTAATTAACTATGAAAGTATATCAATGCTGTCCTTAAATAATAAGTTGACTTAAGTTCAGAGTGATACTATGCACAACCGAAGGGAACATTGCTATTCCAGACCTGTGCCATCCTCACAATTGTTCTATTTGAGCCCATTGTTGCCGCAACTGTGTCAACCCATCTCCTTGATGGTGTCCCCTTTTTTTGCTGACATTCTATTTTACCAGCATGATGGCCCTTTCCAGGGACTAGTTTCTCCTGATAATATGTCTAAAGTACACAAGACAGTTCTTGCCTCTGCAACTGCTCATTTGGCCATAGCTGGTTTATAGAACTATAAACGTCTACCACCCATTCTATATTCTCTCTGCCCTTAGCAAACACGCCAGCTGATTGCAGTTCTTTGCATGATGGGGTGACTCCGTTCTTCATTCCTAAAGATTCTGGGTCATCCGTAGTCATGTCAGCATGGAGCTATTATGGGTTACCATTCACTTCAATCATAAGACCTTGTAGGACTAAGAAATGACAAGGAATCTCCTCGTCTCAGATACATTCTGCTTTATCTCTCCTATGTAATAACAATCCAATTTCCTTTGGAACCTAGAACTCCAGGTCTAAAGAGCATCTTGTCGCAGTGACAGGAAGCAAAAGTATTATGAGTGGGTCTCTAGGAGCAGTACTATGTGGGACCACTCCCATTCCTTACCCCCTTGCTTGCTGCTAACCTGAATACTGGCTATCAGAATATGACTACATCTTGACTGCTGGTTTAGAACATACGCCAACCCCTGGAAGATACTGTCCCAACCCTTCAATGTACTGGCACTTACTGGCACTATACATGGGTCTTCAGAGGCCATTCTGTCATTCTAGGAAGGCAGGAAGGCACTTGATTTCAGATGACAGGGACTATGATACAATCAGTGGATTCCATGAGCATGGGCCCATTGCCATACTTCATTTACTATGAAGCGAGCCCATTGATCAGAGACAAGTTGTTCAGGATAGCATGCCAGATGATAAGATGCTGTGTAAGTCCATGAATGGCACTTTTGGCGGAAACACTGCGTTCAGGGAAGTCAAATCTATATCCAGAATAGCTGTCTATTCAATTAAGAACAAAATGCGGGCCTTTCCATGGTGGAAGTGGTCCTATATTCAACTTGCCTTTGCTGATGGATCTTCCTGAGAACTGGCCCCATATCTTGGGTTCTTTGTTGGTCTTGGTTGCTGGTGATTCGGCACTGAGCAGTACCAGTTGCTAGGTCAGCTTTGGTGAGAGGAAATTCATTTTTCCGAGCTAATTTAAAACCTCCGTGCCTGCCACCATGGCCATTTTATTCATAGCAGGAGTACAGCAGCCCAGGAGTGGCTGGGGAAGGAAGATGACTGGGTACAACAGAACATGTCCTCTATCCACTCGATTGTTGAATCTTTCTTAAAGAGCTAACCTTTTGGTTCAGCATTCAAATGAAATACAATTATCTTCCCTTTTTTGGGCCCATGCAGATGGGCCTATCCACATACCGATTTCACACACCACCTTGTCACCAATTGTCCAGTCATACTACTTCCTAGTCCCTCACCGCCCAGAAACCACAGTGCTCGGTTCAGTATATATTCATCCGGCTGGCCATTGCTCCTCCTAGGCAGAATCAACAACCAAGTCTGCCACTGAAAGCACTTCCCTTTGGGATAAATGCCTCTCACAACGTCCTCAGGGAGGACCCAGAAAGGGACGTCAGTGCTGCTGCTGCCAACTTTTGAGTGATACCCTGCCCGTCCTGTGGAGGAACCATCTGTAAACCAAACCGTAGGCTTGTTTTCCTGTCAACTGGTCGTAGATAATGTCCCGGGAGGCCATGGGGCAGCATAGGAGAAGAATGGTACTGTGATAGGAGTGGAGATCATAGACATTTGGGCTCCTATTTCAGGCAAGTTAATGGCCGTGAATGTTAGATTTGATGTAAATGTGGGTAAGCCAGGGTTCTGTTATGATGTGATCTAACATAATGCAGTCAACCACGTGGTAGGATGGTCTCTGAATTAGCCAAGCAGTTGGAAGATTAGCTTTGCTATAATTGAGGGTAGGTTTCATTCAATCTATAATCTTAGTATAGGTCGACAATAGGAAAGCTAGCTCACTTCTGCTGTTGGATCTGGATTCTGCATCTTGTTCATTAAGTGTCATGTCATTTGTTTATCTAAAGTCCTCAGTGGGTGGCTTATTATCTTGGATTTACTTGGCTGAACTTGGATTCATTCATCTCTGCATCCGCCAGCCTATGGTCTTCCTCCTTCATCTTTCTGCTTCCTGGTTCATCAGGGCCTGCATTTACATGGGTCAGGAGAGGTCTCCAGACAGCCTGAAGACCCACCAGGGTAAACTAGAGTGGTCTTATCTGCTTCCACAACTGAGTGAGCCATTTCTTGATATAAATCTTTCTATATACATACATCTATGAGCATCACTGGTTTTGTTTCTCCTTCTCTAGAAAATACATCCTAATATACTTTCAACTTCATGACCTGCTCAGCCTAATCTCATACATAGCACCTTCCATTTAATAATGGAGTGCTTCTGTACACACCCAACTTTATGACTCTGTGGGTCAGTCATCTCTCAGGTCAAAAGAGGCAGCTCAGTTGCCATGGTGACTTGGTGGCCCACAGTGAGGAGGTCAGTCTCTACTAAGGCTAAAATCTGTTTCCAGAGAGGAGAAGAGTTATATGAAGAGGATGATAGGGTCTGGGACGTGATTCATCAATAACATACAAACAAAAAGCAACAACTCAATTCACTGCCATCAAGTCTGACTCAGCAATTCTATAGGAGAGTGTAGGGTAATCCTCTAAGTTTACAAGACAGTAATTCTTTCTGGGAGCAGAAAGCCTTTCCTTTTGCCTATGGAGTGGCTCATGGTTTAGAATTGCTGACTTTGCAGGGAGTAATCGAACTAGAAACAACTATGCCTCCTGCCAAAGGCCCTAAACTGCCTCTCTATCTGCCACTGACTTTTCAAGCACACTTCAATCAGCTCGATTATGTGGTCCACGTAACAGAGTAGCTTTTACAGGAGCCTAAAGCTGTCATGGAGTCGTCTCCTGTTCTAGGTGCCACTCAAAGCTAGCTACCAGCTTTTTGAATCACTTGAAAAATAGGCCAGAATAGCTCTGTACAAATCAGACGATGCTGATTATTACTTTGACTCTGATGTCAATTATGATCACCAAGCATACATTGTCTCTGCTGATTAAATGCTGCCGCTTGGCCCAACACCTACAGGGCCCAACCAGTCCCATTCTAATTGTTATCTTAATTCAATAGAGCAGTGCCCACTGTAGAACCCAGCTTACACAACATAGCAATCACAGAAGTCTTAAGTGATGCTGGGCCTCCTTGACAAGTGTGTTTCTCACTTTTGATAAAAAAAAGTGTATCCTGGGACATTCTACATGTAATGAGTCTATTCTGATAAATTCACTCTTACCTACCAATTTCCAAGAGCTTTTGGATATCACCGTCGGTGGCATAGTGGACTGCTATCTGCTAGGTCAATAGTTCAAAAACACCATCAGGTTGGCAGGAGAAAGGCAGGGTTTTCTAGTTTACAAGGCTTTTATATGTTCTTTTGCGTTTCAGCATTAGAAACACCTAGGGGCAGTTATACCTTGTCCTTTGGGGTTGGTATGAATCATGATAGATTCCACAGCAGTGAGCTTGCTCTGTAGTTTGGGTTTGGATACTGTGTTAGGTCAGCTTGACTAGAGAAACAAATCCAGTGACAGGTATGTGTAAGAGAGAGCTTTCGATCAAGACGTAATTATATATCACACAAACTTCCCCACCGAGTCCAGATCAAGTCCATAAGTCTGATACTAATCCATAAATCCCGTTTCAGAGTCACACAGCCACGTGCAATGATACGGAATGTGGGAAGGTCACAGGCCATTGGATGCAAAGTTGCATGTGTCCAATAGCATCACAGGGCCTGGTCGGGTCTCAGCGTGGCTTACTGGCAGGAAGGTGAAGGCAGAGAGCGAGAGGTGAAGGTTCCCAGGACCCTTCTTATGAGAAGGTCATGCCCACAAGGAGACACCATCCGGCTGAGGCCTGATTGACAGGCTAGACTCCACCTCTGCTCTTATATATCTCCAAGTTGACATGAAAATATGTAACTACCACAGATACCCCTTTCTACACTATACCAAGGTAGGAGTTGTTCTTGCATTTGACTTATTGTAAGTCTTTTCTGCAGACAATCCGTGCTTCTGAGAATCAACCGGATGAACTTTCAGATCTTCCTTTAAGCTCTTAAGAAGAAATATCGAATGAAGAATGGAATGGAATCTTTGGACTCAATGTTCCCATCCTCCAGAATACTAGTCCACAGAATCCCATTCCAAGTTTCAGGGTATCTTTTCTTTGCAATCAGTGCTTTCACTGTAACAGCATACCTTTCTCTAGATTGAGAATTGAGCTGGCATAATTCAGCTCCTCATTTGAGAAGACTCTGTTTGGTTTTCAGTCAAATCCTTTCTATTATTGGAAGAGCTAAGGCTTACTTGCATGGCACAAGTGGGATCTTTGAATGCTTTTATGTGAATGGGAGCAGGGATTCTGAAGCTCTGTACTTATCTCTTTGATCTAGGAGCATGTCTTATTTTAAAATTGCAGAAAAATACTAAACGCATGGATTATTCAGAGCCTCGCTTCTCACCAACACTTCATCCATTGGTAGCAATATTGTTAAGGTTGTCACCTTATACCCTGGATTAACAACACTCTCTACTGAGAGCCGCTGACTTATCCATACTAGAAGATAGGCAGTCTGAGTTCTCAGTGCCTTTAGGCCTAATCAGCCTTGAGAAATAATTTAAAGAATTCATCTTTACAATTTTGTTTCGCTAGATCCATTCTTGGAACCTGTGTTAGACTGGGTCTTTAAAGAAACAAATCCACAGAAACTCATGTATAAGAGAGTTTTATAGAAAGGTTAAGTGCACATCAAGAAAACATCCCTACCCAATAATGCCCAATCCACAAGTCCAACATTAGCCCATGTGTCTGACATCAATACACAAAATCCTCCTCCATCTCACAAAACAGACACAATGATGCTGACTGCAGGATGAAAGTGGAGTCAGTGAATGTGTAAGCATCTCAGCACTGGCAGGGGTCTCCACACGGCTGCTCCAGCACCCAGGGCTGCATCAGAGTAGGTCCATGCATCTTCTCCTCAGGGATGTCTTGCAGGAAAAGATCCTTGCCAGCTGAAGCAGGAAACTTGCTAAGGCAGCTTCACCCTGGTCTGACCATCAGAAAGCAAGAGACCGGCAAATTCGAAAGGCAAGGCTCACCGAGCCATTTATCCCTCCTCCCTTCAGTTGACCCCACATGTGTTTATCGGCTAGATTGGCACAATAAACAAACTACCTCAGTACCAAATGTGTTAGGTTGAGTTTTATAGAGAAGAAAAACCAGTAATGCTAATATGTGTACATATATACAGATATATATATGGGAAAATGACTCAAACAGTTGTAGAAGTGGTTCAGTTCAGTTTGGTTCAAGTCTATAGATCCAATGTAAGCTGAAGGCTTTTCCTGAACCCTGTAACTGAAGGGGCTCTTGTAACTAAAAGGATGCAGGAAGATGAAGCAGGGAGACCGCAGGAGAGCCAATACTGAACTGAATAAATTCAAGACAGTCCGGGTGAAGCCAAGGTCAGCAATCCACTGATGGCCCCTGAGATCATCTGACAATATAATAGGAAGTTGATGATCCAGATGCAGAATCCCAATCCAGCAGGAGAATTGACTTAGCTTTCACACACCATCAGTTTCTACCAAGTAGGCCACAACTTCAATGAAACCTCTGTCAATCATATCAAGGCTGTGGCCAGATTAAGGCAATCTATTTTCCCACAGCTGCGTGGCTGCTTCACAAAGATCCCGTCACAGAGTTGACACACTATGTTGGATTGTATCATGGGGGAATCTAGCCCACCCAAATTAACATAAAATCCAACTATCCCATGATTATAAAACAAAGCTATAGAAGAGAAAGATAGGTATTCTATGTGCTTTTTTCATTGAGTGATTCAGTAGTATAGTAACTGTCAATTTGTATCTGAAAAAGCAATCAGTATGAGGCCTCGAAATCATTTTAAAGTTGTGTGTAATAAGAAAGAGTGTGTGGTACAAAGGACAATGGTACATAAATAATCAGAGTTACTGAAGCAAGTTTATTTATTCAATGTTAATAATGTCTCAGGTATTCAGTAAATAGTTTTATAAAGAATATTTATTGCAAAAACAAACACCAAAAGTTTTTATATATACTCGTGTTACCAGAGTCTAGGCTCTTACCTTTCCAAAATAAAGATTTACTTTGAGAGGCACAGGATACTGCAAAGAGCATTTTAATAGGAGACCCCTAATAGGAAGAAAAGTTTTCCCAGAAGCCATGGCTGGTCATGGTATTTTCTTACTTCCCACTGTAAACACAGACCCTTAAGCATTCCCATGTAGAACATCCCTCCAGTTGGGGATAGCTAGGTGCTCTGGAAAATGTAGTCTCAATATATTGTACAGAATGCGCGATTGCTCTATGCTAATGTCCACTTTTGCTCCCATAGCATTTCTCACTAATATTATTACAAGGAGCCTAAAGGATATATGGTTGAGTACTCCGCTGTAACCTGAAAGGCTATGGTTTAAACACTCTCAGTGACTCTGAGACCTGATGATCTGCTCCTATTAAAACATAATAAAAGTTGAAAGTTTAACCAAATGTGTTGTTAATTCAAATCATGATTAGCCTAGAGGACAGACTGTAAGTTCCCCATAGCATTTCTAAGACTCTAATCTTGACAGGAGTAAATGGCTGCATCTTCCACAGAGAGGCTGGTGGATTAGATGCACTAACTTTTTGTTTAACCTGGGAACTCTTAACTATTGCACCACGAGGGTTCCTTCGGGCCTTCCATAGCTCTTTGTTATTTACACAGCTCTTTGTGCATATCTTACATAATGCTATGCTTTCATGCTATCTTTGTTGTTCATCTTTCTTAGATATTTATAAGTTGTTCAGTGGGAGAAAAGACTGCCAATCTAGTCTGGTAAGAGTATAGCCTATGGAACACCATAGGACAGTTCTCCTTTACCGTATTGGGCTTTGAAGAGTCAAAATTGACTCACTGGCACCACGCATCAGCCATCATATTATTGTTCCAAATGAAAACCAAACCAAACAAAAACACCAAGTGAGAATGGATAAGTAAAATTCCTCACAATAGTTAAAGACATGTAAGTTGTTAAGTTTGGCATCAAAACAAACAAACAAACAAACAAACAACTTTACATCATAACCAAATGCACTTGATGTTTATTTAAATGAACTTTAATTCTTTCTTCCAAAATAAAAAGTGGGTGTAAACTTTCTGATTAAAACTTTCCCAAATCTCTCTTAAAGCTAAGAAAGCAAAATGTGATCGGTTTCACAGGTTCAAGAAAGAAAGGTAAAATAAATTTCTCAGTTCATCTCATGTGCAGGCAAGTCTGTTGGGGGGCTCTGAATGACAGAGACAGTAAGAGGGTTTTAAGAATAGAGGTGGAACATGAGGAAGATGGATTTCATGTTGTGATCAGAAAAGATGAGAGGCACAATGTCAAGTACTTGATGATAAACAAGAGGTAAGGCCAAAATAACATCGGGAGAAAGACAGCTCCAGCCAAGTAAGTGAGATAGATCATGTCTATTTTTGAGCACACAACTTTGTGTGAAATCTAAATATGAGAAAATCAAAGGATAAGAAAATTTTCGGTGCAACAAAAGGAAATGAAAAAGAAAATGAGATAGAATCCAACTGCAGATGGAAGTGAAGTTCCTAATAAGGCATGACACAAGATCAGAAATGCAATATAGAAATCAGGTCACAGACAATAGTCACATTTGGGGAGCAAGAAGTAAAAGAAAAGTCTGAACAAATTACATAAAGTCATCAGTATGGGTTGGACAGCTCTTGAAATAATATCATGTAACAGACAGTATAACTATAACGAAAGCACAAAAATGTAACATAGGAATCTCTGAGAAAATAGAAAAGAAAAAGAAAATTAAACACAAAGTCTCGGTGGGAAAAAAATTCGTATGGAGAAAATACAAATCAATTCACTAGCTTCTGAGCTCTTCACAATAATTAAGAATGAATAAAACAAGCATAAAAAAATTAAATTGGTCACACATGGGATTGTATTAGGAGTATGCTCAAAACTTATATTATTGGTATTTTTTCCTCACCTAATATGGTCCTCTAAGGTTGGACCAAACCCAAGGAGGTACATTTTGGTCCAACATAAAATGGGAAAAGGAGGGAAGAGGGAGGGAGAAAAGGTGGGGGAGGGAATTGAAAGTGAAATGACTATGGAAGGAGCAGGGCACTAATCCACCCAGGGGAGAGTACTGGTCTTGTCTCCACAGAATCAGGAATGGACATGCAGGCCCTCCCATGATGCACCAAACCATGAGGACAGCGTAGCCACAAGGAAGAATACATGAAAAGAGAGAGCTACAGGACTGGCCACACCCAGAGCCAAACTGACCTCCTCCCTGGAAGTGGGTGTGGCTGAGAGCTGCACTGAACCTACAGGTTGGGGAGAGGAGCAAGCATGCCACACCCATGGAGGCAGGCAAAGAGGGAAGAAGAGAGAGAGCCAGACTGGAACCCACGTGAGCACACCAGTCTCACAGGATGACGTCCCTGTGGGCAGGTAATGGGACACAGAGGAGAGCACGTGTCATTCTGTCCCCTTACTGGAGCAGACTGGAGCAGAGGACATTTCTGGGGTCACATGGTGGGGAGGTAGTGTGATCTGAACCCCCAAAGTGGAACAAACCAAGAAGGGAGCATACCAGACCAGCAGCTGGAGCAAGGCAGAGTGAGAAAGCCCCTGAGGAGGCCCCAAGGGGACACTCTAGGCCTGGAGGGGTGACTCCTGGACAGGCTTGAAGGCCAGCGAACAGACTCAGAATTTTGTATATTTCTGCTCTCTCTCTCTCTCTCTCTTTTAATTTTTATTTTTTCTTATTTATTCATTTTAAAAAATCAGTTTGGGCTATGTCACATTTGGTGTATCTACCTATACAGGATAGGCACAGGAGGCATGCTCAAGGAGAGAGCAGTGGGACCAATGGTACCAGGGAGACCTGGGAGGTGAGAGTGGTGGGGGAAAGGGGCGGTGAGCAGGCTGCACCATGGACAGGGGAACAACTGGGGTGTTGGAGTCAATGACAAGGAGGAGATAGGGGTCCAAGGTGGGGTAGGGGGAGGCGGGAGGTAGGTAGGTGTTGGAGCAACAGCAAGCTAGCTAAGAGGAGGTACCAAGAGGCAGAAATAAGGGGAAAGTGACAGTGGGGCAGGAGGAAGGTAAAAGGAAGCAGAGGAGGAACCAAGGAAGCAAAGCAATGGATAGAGGCATAAACTTAGTGATGTACATATGTAAATATATTAATTCACAAAAATAGAGGTATTGGCCCATGCACATATATTTATAGGGCAATACACTGAGGTAGAGAAAGGACTTTGGCCCTCTGCTCATACCCTCCCTCAATACAAGAACACTGTTCTAACCAATCGGCAGCCTGAGATGTTCACCCTCCTGACACAATCACTGAAGACAAAACGGATGCATAAGCAAATGTGGTGAAGAAGGCGGATGGTGCCTGGCTATTAAAAGATATAGCATCTGCAGTCTTAAAGACTTGAAGTTACACAACCCGCCATTCAGCAGTGAAGCAACAGTCCACATGAAAGAAGCAAACCGCCAGTGCGATCATGAGGAGTCATAGGGACCAGGCACAACCAGTAAGCTCAGCCAATAAAAACTTTCAACCTTAAGGTGTTAAATACCCCTCTGGCTGCAGGTAGACCACAGCTCTCTTGAACTCTGCTCCTGTTCAGAAAGTGGCCTTCTCCCACTTTCAGGCACACATCAGCCTGCGTGTGTGCCGCTCTGGGCCACCTCAGGGCCGGTCTCGACCTCTGGGGATTCCACACTTCCTCATGTGTGGGTTTCCCATGTTCTTTCCATGTGGTTTATCGGGCCTACTGGTGAACCCCAGACCGTAAAACCTGAACCTTCCCTTTCCTTCTTAAAAACATCCTTGGATTTCAAAACGTACTTCTGCTGTATGAATTTTTTCGGTATGGCGGAGCAAGAAACAAGGCATATCTCACTTCAGAAACCTAGCAATATCTGGCTTTCAGAATATGGATGATTAACTTTCATCACACCACATGGTTTTCAAAAAGGATAAAGCTCAGGTGTCATAACCCAGTATAACATAAGTTCTTGACCAATGAAAATTTCATGGAAAGCTGTGTAACCTAGACTTACTTCCTAGTTTCCTAGTTCCTCACCCCAATTTCAGGAGAATTTTGTATGACTTTCTGTATTGTTCTAGGACAGGCATGATGTCTGGATATGTGGCATACACAGCCATCTGAAACTACTCTGCTCATATAGGGTTGTTAAAATTTACAGGAAAATCACATAGGCATTATAAGTGTTACTCCTATTATTTTATTTGATTGTTATAGCAGGCACTGACATCTTACTATTATTGTTTTTATTTTTAATTATCATTTTAGTGGCTAACTTGTTTCTTTTCAATACATTCAATTATCTACAGACTTAATGAAGATTTAATTTTGAGACCTTTGATGTCATTGAAAATTAGCACATCTTTGATAGTCTTCCTAATTCAAAAATATATGTGTATCTTATTCAATTACTAAACGGTAGCACTTATGAACTGCTGAACCTGCATGAAATGATTTACTATAATCTAGACTATTGGACCAATACCAGCTTAAGAACTAAGTTAAAGTTTTTAACATGGACTGAAAAGCTAAAATGAAGACAAAGTGACTCACAGTAAGTAAGTTGTGTTTGATTCCCCTGCCCCCCAAAACAATATGTCTGGTTGTTCTAGAATAGGAAACATAGAAAATCGTAACTAGAGGGTGGCTGGTAAGTTATAGAAGGTTAGTGAATTTTACTTGCTTTGTATTCGAACCTAAGAAACAATGAAATGTTTACAATATTAGATCGGTACTGGTAGAACATTCATACAATGGAATAAAGATTGCTGCCTCTTCACCGCAAAATGCCACACAAGTGGTATTAAAATAGAAGCGAGGTAATGGTCATTAAAGTAAGTAAGATAGAACAAAAACTTTATGTCGTGGTCAGTTTTTAGTGATAATCTGTTCAAGTAATTGTTGATTATCATATCAAATACATATGGCCAGTGGAAGGGAAGTTTATAAAAGATTACAAGTATAGCAAATCTTCAACTATACAAATTTTCAACTGTAAAACTGAGAAACTTGTAGCGAGGTTTATATATGAAAATTTCAGAATTAAATTAATTGCTATATTTTAGAAATTTATTTTTTTTGTCGATCACTCTTTATCAACTTAACTTTTTTTGGCTTTGCACTGCTTTCAAAATTTCCAAATCACGATTTTCATGAAACATCTATGTATTATAAGTTCATTATAGCCATCTCAAGTTTTGTCACCTACAGATAAATTTTAGCTTTGCTGACCTGCTAAGACATTTTGCTAAGAATTTGTAGCAAAAATTACTATATTGAACATTAAAATAATGACTGATATCTTGAATTTCAAATCAAACTGATTAAATAATGGTTTCTGAAGTTCTCCTGACTGATGATATTTTTAAGATGACGAGTTCGCAAATTACAATTAACCCGACACCACCAAGAACGGCAATTAGCCACCAAATCAGTTTTTTTTCCCTAAGAGTTACTTTTGTAGGAAAATTGTGGTTTTTAAACTTTCCATTCATGTATGGAGTCATGGTCTAGGAAAGCCAGAGAACCAGTCCTACCCTTATTCGATAGGGTCACTACTTGATGGCAGTAAGTTTGGACTGGGGTGTACAGAAGTTTCTGTAGGTCATGAGAAAGAGACTTAAGCTGGAAGAGCTACTAAAAGGAAACCTACCTTTTCAAATTCAAGGAACTAAAATGCCCCAGGATGAGCAGAAGCAGAGGATAACTGATGCCAACATTGGGGACTTTGAAATCATTGAACCTGGTTCCAATTTCTTCCCCATAATGTTGCCTAATAAGGGATAACTTAAGACCGCGGTATGTTTATTATATATTTTATTCTTCTTTTCCTTTTGTTACATGTATTTAATTCTGCAGATGAGTAGTCTTGATTTAGTGAATGCATGTCCCTAAAAGGGTAGCCTTGTGCCTAACCCTCCCTCTTTGCTGCAGTATTTTATCTTTTAAGCTAGGTTAATTCATATAAGTGAAACTTTTTATGTATCTTAAGCAAAAATGTTTTACATTTATAGTCTTTCTTCTAAGACTGGTATTTTTATCTATACTGTTGACTAGACTAATAATGCTATGATTATTAGAATTCTCGAATGTCACAGGGAGGTTACATATTGTCTTTTTTCTCAGGAAATTACCGCCTCTGCTGTGGAATATATAAATGAATTTTAAGCTAGCACTTATTTGTAAACCCTAATCTTACAACAAACAGTTCTTATATTTTGACCCTGTTTTATATTAACACTCATGAAATGATTCTCTGAAGATATGCGTACCATTAACAATAGAGTAGTAAAGAGATGTGATGGTCACTGGATTCAGAAAGAATAGAGTGTGAGGTCTTAAAGGTTTGTATTAAAAATAAGTGACCATCCAAGCAATGTACCAGCAAGCTCATGCAGAAGAAGCATCCCAGCAAATGTGAGTGATCAAAGGATTTTTCACAAAATTCTCAGAAGAAAGGATTGTTTTAAAGTCTTCGCTTCCGGAGCATTGGCTGCTATAGTTTACGGTGGAAGCTCAAAATCTCCACATAAAACCAACTTCTATTGAATTCTTTCCAATCATTAACAGGCAACTGACAAGCTTTGCCCTCAGACAGCATGCGCTTCCCTAGCTGGTGAATCTGCATAGCCTTGGGGAGTTCCTGAGTGTTCAGGTAATGGAAATTGGAGTAATGCATTCTCATGGTCATGAATCACATCTTGACTCCTTTGCTTGAAAGACTAAGTCAACCTGATAAACTCTTTTGTCCAACACAATACACGTGTCCCAATCAAAGTCATGCTCCTGCTTCTGAAGCCCCACCTGTCCAGTGATGTGTTGCTCTACAAGCAATCATTCTTTTATGACAGTCACTTTTTCCCTCTGATGTCTTTTTATGTCTTCAAATCTAAGTAGACTCATCAACACCATTGCAACCTCATGCTACTGGTCTTCCTTATCTAGATGGCGTGTCATTATGTTTGTTTTGCCTTTTTCTATTTATGGCTTGGTAAATGTTCTCCTTGCATTGTATTTGAGAAATGGAGTCTCTTTTGCTACCTGAAAAAGTACTTTGCACTTATTGAATATCTCCTTCACAATAGCATTAGTTCCCGTGTACCCAGTACTCACACGTAGCAAGCAGGGACCACACTGAAAAGCTCAACCAGCAGCATTGCTCACTATTTTCTCCTTGTACCTTAACTTTTCACAAACTCATGACTTACTTCATGTATCATATAGGATTTTCTCTCTTTATCTTTTTCTGCTTTTTGAATATGCTTACGTATTTAAAGAAACATTCCTTCAGCTTATTTATTGATTTGGTTATGCAAGCCTCCCTTAAAAAACAAACCTATACTTTGTTTCTTGTCCATTATACTTACTATCTGACCATGGTAAAATTTCAAAATGAAGGCACAAGATGTGCATCCATGGTTTGATTTGAAATGCATTCTATAAACATACTTTATTATAAGATGTTCTCTTCACTTTCCTTAACAGTAATGAGGTTGTTAGGCAGTTAGGCGCCTCAAATCATTTCTAACTCATGGCAGCCCTATGGACACAGACAGCACAATGATAGAGCACCCACCTCTGTGCCATCCTCTCAGCTCACTGCTGCAGCCACCGTGGACTGAGTGTCTTACAATCTGAGGGGTTCTTCTTCTGCCGCTGTATCACACAATGTTCCATTGGTTCTCATAAGATTTTCTCTGGTCAATTTTCAAGAAGTGGAGCTTCAGGTTCATTTTCCCAGCCTGTATTAGCCTAGAATTCCATGTAACCTGTCCAGCATTGGGGACACTGCTGGCCTTTGAAAGAGCAATGGTACAGTATCCAGTGTAACAGACTCATGAAACATACCTCACTATGAGAAACCGCCAGATGAGAGGGGGCGCAGTAGTGATTCAGCCTCTAAAATGCTTCTTTCTACATTGTAAGGAGCTCAATTTGAGGACATGGTTTCCAATTTGGTTATTCATTTGCTTTTTAAGTATTTCTAAAATCACACCTTACTTTAAAATAGGAATTGTACTAGTATCAACCACAGAGAGAGGGACATTGTGAAAATTATCTAAAACTTCTATGACTGGAATTTAAATAATTCTTCAATAAATAGTAGCTACAACTAATATTACATTTATTATTTTATCAGTTTACTGGAATGAAAATAGCCATGCAAGCACCTATTTTGAGTGCTAACAGTGTAATTTTTTTAATGTGCACATTTAAAAGCTTCTGTATAAAATCATTGTGTAAACCTTATTTCTCCACTGGGAAAATTCAAGTAGAAATTAAACAATAACAAGAAGTCATTAATAAATGTTTCTCTATTTTCCCATATTTATCAGCAATATATGTATTTTCAATGTTCTTTTGCAGTAAAACATTTAATTAACTGTCACTTTCATGCCATATCCAATTATATTTGGTATATCAACTACTTACCAACTCTTTCAGTCTTGCCCATGAATAGATGTGTTTTGGAAAATTTTCAGAAAGCGACACATGGCTGAAAATTGAGTTGATGTCAAGATGGAATCCATCTGCTTAGATAAATTGATCATGTGCAGTTTTATGTGTTCATAAATATCATTGTGCCTCTTAAGGTGGCAATGGAAGGAGGACAGCGATCGTGGTGAAACTGTCATCCGTATGAACTATAAATTATCTGCACTCACAAGAAAAGTCATAACTTTAAAAAAAAGTCAGTTAAGACCCAGACTTTGAAATATTGTTTGATAGAATAGCTCAGCCTTTTCTCAACCCTGCCTTTTTTGTGTGTGTGCTCTCTGATTGCATAGTTGGTTGGTAGAGTAAAAGTTAGCAAGCTGGGAAAATGGAGCTTTTACAGTTTGTAGGAGAGAGGATTTAGTGGTACCACAAGTAAATGGATAGTGACTATATGGAGCTTAGTTACTGGCAAAGAAAGCAATCGTGCTGACATGATTGGAAGGTAGCTTAAACTGGAAGTTATTCATAGCACCCGGCAGTCAATATTTTGTGGTGCATTATTTTGTCCAAACTGGTCATTTTTCTTGTAATTATTTCCAGATACTGTGTGGACACCTCTTTTAAGAATCACGCTACTTTTGAAACATTACAATTAATCCGTGAAAACCGTCACTTCCCTGGGCTTTGGCAAATTCTCCAATAACTGACTATTCAGAGCTTCAGGATAAAAATATTTGAAGTAGGATATTTTTACCTGCTAGGATTTCACTTGGATTATAAGTTTAAAGACTTCTCCCACTTACCTCCATAGGAAATGATGCGGAAGTGCCCTCTGACTTCTTGGCTATGCCAAGGAGTAAGAAAATACAACTTCATATCGCCCAAGGACAATTCCTTTGAGGCAGAGGTCAGGCGTACCTCCACCCTCCAACACCTTTACCTTTTATGAAATACCAGTGGTGGTAGTTGTATAATCATTTGTTAATTTTAGAGGATTAAGAGATAAGGGATGGGGTCTAGCCTGTCAATCAGGTCATAGCCAATTAGGCCTCTTGTGTGGGCATAGCCTTCTCCTGAGGATACTGGGAATTCCTGTATTCCTCTCTCTCTCTCTCTCTCTCTCTCTCTCTCTCTCTCTCTCTCTCTCTCTCTCTCTCTCTCTCTCTCTCTCCTCACTCTCTAGGAAACATTGCAGCTGACAAGACACAAGGGGGCAGTTACAAAGACTATGGATAGAAGAGCCATACCACGTAACATGATTCTACCACCCTAATACAGGTATCAGAAGAATATTCCCTTTTATTCAGCTTTAAATGGACAAATGTACGAATCTTGACCTAAAATGGTAAGTAGAATCTAGCACTTAAAAAAAAGACCTAATCAAGAGACTTATTTCCTTTAAGTCAGCTGTCAAGAATGAAATCGCCATTTGTGAATACAAGCAGTGTAGGATATGTTCAAATATGTTTACTTTCTAATGTTCACAAACATATGGCATTGTTAATATTTGGGCTACATTTATGCTAGTAAAACACACACCACAGTGCTATTGAAACTACCATTTTAGTTGTTTGCCTATCCACTCTAGAATTAAGCGTAATGGTGCATTGAAATTTTTATTTGAAAAAAGATCTAATTATTGCTATTGACTAGAAATCTCCTGATGGACTGTCTTTGGAGAATATCTTCAACAGTTAAAGACTACTCCTGTAGCCTCATGCCAGCATGTTTATAATCGATTTGATGTCTGCTGCAGTGCCAGACAATGGTGCAAGGTGTTTTTCTGCAGAGACTCAGCTGCACGTGGGTACCTGGACATGCATTGGCAGGTCTAACCAGATATGCTAAGGTCAGTCATGGGCAGAGCTAGCAATCGGCCGATCCCCAGGGGCTTGACTCCAACTCACTTTCCTCACTGGGCATCTTCCCTTGCAAGGTTCCAATGTGTTTATCTCACAAAGTCATCCCCCATTTCTCTCTTTGGGCTGAACGAAATAAATGGAGCATCAAATTATGTTACACACTGGAGTATAAGGGAACAGAGGGAAAAAAAACAAAGAGAAAAAGATAAACATTTGAACAAAGAGAAATAAACCATTATCAAACTTCCTGGACAAGTGAAACTACCTTACGCCATGCACCAAAAACCATCATCCTTGTATTGTAGCACATGTAACTGATAAAAGAGTATGGATCTTTAATAGTCTAATAAGAGATGCAGATATCTCACCCATGAAATTATCTGAAGGAAGGAGAGAAACAGAAGAGATCATTTATAAAATTGTCTCTACCATAATGTCATGTAATACAGACTATGGGTTTGACTTCCTTTTAGCTATGTTTATTATTTGTTTGGTTTGGTTTTAGAATAATGTTTAATTTTAAGTTATTGTTTGTTTGGATGAAGATCTTGGAATGTCTAGGAGTATTTAATTTGTGTCTCCGAGGGAGCTCTGGGAAGATTTCTGATACCTGGGACTAATCAAGGCCCGTTAGAAGAGACATCTTATGACTCTTAATATGGAAATTGAGTTCCAGATTTATATGAATCTAAATAGATCAATTCAGGTTATTATATCTCTTAACAAATCTGAGTGATATGAGTAGGTTTGAGCTTCAACTTGGAAAACAATAGTGTATTGCTCTTTTCTAGAACCAGCATTTGAAATTCTTCCTAGATATGTGTAAACTTGAGTATGAGTCCATTATTAATATATGGAAATCCATATGTTACAAAGTACTGTTATTTTCTCTTTGCACAAAGAACTGTTTCTATTTTCCCTTTTCATTAAAAAAGTTTATTTTTCAAAAAAAATAACCAATTAATCTGTAATACGTTTGATGAAGCTCATCTTTCTTTGTTTTTTTGAGGGTCTCTTTGGGTAAATATTTGTGCTGAGTAAATCCTAATACAAAAGTTGTTCATTTAGAAATCTAATGAATCATATGCTATAATCACAAAAAGTGAAAAGTTCTATATTGGAGAAGATGAGACCTACATATTTATAATTCTTAAACTGGCCAGGAAAATTACTATAGATTA
Organism: Tenrec ecaudatus; assembly: GCF_050624435.1. Taxonomy (NCBI): domain Eukaryota; kingdom Metazoa; phylum Chordata; class Mammalia; order Afrosoricida; family Tenrecidae; genus Tenrec; species Tenrec ecaudatus. The sequence goes on from NC_134531.1 coordinate 298,820,637, forward strand.
GAAATCCATAAGTTGTTAATAACATAATTTTTGCATCTCCCTCACACACTATCACAGTGTCTAGCTTGTAATTGAGAATCTACACGTGCTTATAATAAAAAGCCCAACTATGCAATGTTCTTTTTGTTTCAGGGATGCTAAGTCACGAAGCAAAAAGCAGTTGTAAGTGATCTGGTGTCAATGATAGTAAAAAAAAAATCAATGAAAATGAGAATCTTTATGTGGGGAGGCTTTAGGTTGCTACTGAATTATCCCCTCTATGTTTAAATTCAGGAGCTAGAATAAAGCTCAGAGACAGCTGAAGATAAAACAAGAGAGAAACAATCCAAGTTTTTAAAAGCACTAAACTAGTTTACAAAATGGAGATATGAGATAGAAGCATAGTTGTTGGCATCCAAGAATAATGTGCAATTCAAACTCCTGGCAAGAATTTCCTGTGAGATTCCTTTAATATTTTCTGCCATGGTTTAACCCTTTCATGGTCAAATCAAAAATTTTTAAAGGTGTAGAAGGGATCAGGTATAAGGCATCATCAGAACAAAAAAACCTCACCATAGTGAATGAAGGGGGAAGTGCAGAGTGCAGACCCAAAGCCCATTTGTCAGCCACTGGAGATACCCTCCCAGAGGGGTTTAGGGGAGGAGATGAGTCAGTCAGGGTGCAATGTAGCACCGATGAAGAATACAGCTTTCCCCCAGATCCTGGATTCTTCCTCTACCCCCCCAACTACCATGATCCAAATTCTACCTTGTAAGTGGAGAGAGCAGAGGTAGTTGTACACTGGTGCATATAGGAACTGGAGGCACAGGGAATCCAGAGTGGATGATACCTTCAGGACCAGGGGGTGAGGGGCGATACTGGGAGAGTAGAGAGTGAGTGGGTTGGAAAGAGGGAACTGATTACAAGGATCTGCATGTGACCTCCTCCCTGGGGGACACACAACAGAAAAGGGGGTGAAGGGAGACGTCGGACAGGGCAAGATATGACAAAATAACAATTTATAAATTATCAAGGGCTCATGAGGGAGGGGGGAGTGGGGAGAGAGGGGGGAAAGAGGACTTGATGCAAAGGGATTAAGTGGAGAATGAATGCTTTGAAAATGATGAGGGCAAAGAATGTACAGATGTGCTTTATATAATTGATGTACGTATATGTACGGATTGTGATATGAGTTGTATGAGCCCCTAATAAAATGTTTTTTTTAAAAAGAATTTAACTTAAAAAATAAAAACATTAAAAAAATAAAAATGGACTTCAATGCGAAAATAAAAACATGTTAATGGGTTACATGCTTTATTGTTGAGTGTGTCTAGAACAAATCTAGCATGTGTTCCTTTAGACCCCAGAGGTAGGGTTAGTGGGATTCTGGGGACATGGGCAGCGGGATGCATATGTGTCTCTGGTGGTATACGTATTTCCTTCTGGTCACTGGAATGTAAATGCTCTATGTAAAGGTTATTGGGCCATATATGACACCATCGGGCGCACCAAGATTCACCACCTTGGACAGTTCCTAGTTCGGAGCACAAGTCCATTTCTCTTCCTTCAAACAGTTATATAGGTTCCCTCCTAGCAGCTGTGTTCATCACTGTTGGGAAAGTATCTTTCCAATAAACTCGAGAGGCTCATAAAGTAAGTGGGGCTTATATGCTCCCCTACTCATGAAAGGGGTAAGATTCTTGGCTCGTATGCATTATTTGTGCTGAACTGGTAATGAAAAATTGGCAATTCAAACTCAGTGAGAACTCTGTAAAAGAAAGGTGTAGTGATGTGAGTTGTGGTTGCTGCTAGGTGTCATCAACTTTGTTCTGAGTCATAGCAAATTTACATACAACAGAACTGATCACTGCTCGTCACAGTACCATCCCCACCATTGTTACATTTGCATACATTGTTGCAGTCACTGCGTCAATCCACCTGCTGAAGGATCTTCTATTTCAATACCTCTTTACGAAGCATGATGCCCTATCCAGGGGCTGTACTCCTCTTATCACATGTCTGAAGTGCATTAAATCATGTTCTGCTATCCACTACCAAGAGAGACCTCCTTCCTCTTCTGGTAATCTATGGGACATTCAATATTTATTCTTCGCAAACACCATTTTTTAAATGCACTGATTCTACAGTAATATTTCTTCTTCAATTCCAGCTTTCACCTACATATGAGGAGATTACCACACTCATGGCTTGGGAAAAGCACACAGCCCTCAAAGGGCCATGCTTGCTCTGAAGCTCTTAAAGGATATCTTGGGCAGCAGATTTACCCCACGCAAAGCATTATTTGGGTTCTTGACTGCTGCTTCCAAGCACACTGATGATAGATCCAAGGAAAATGAAGTCGTTGATAATGTAACTCTTTCCACAGTTTATCATGATATTCTTTATAGTGGTCCAATTCTGAGGACTTTCATTTCTTTTACATTGAGTTGCAATCATATCGAAGGCTGTCATCTTTGATGGTTAATAGCCGGGGCTTCGAGTATCCCTGCTTCAACAAGCACAGTTGTGTCCTTTGCTTGCTGTTATAAGCCTTCTTCTAATCTTTATGTTGTGTTCTTCACTCTATAGTCCAATATCTTAGATACTTGCACAGCATACAGATTATATAACCGAGCCACCACAAACTCATTACCGTTGAGTCAATTCGGACTCATAGTAATCATATAGGACAGGGTAGAGCTGCCCTCTGTGAGTTTCTGAGTTGGGAGCTTCCACAACTCTGTGTGGGAGTAGAAAGCTTTGTCTTCCGCAGAGCTGGCTGATGGATTTGAACTACTGAACTAGCACCCCAGCACACAGCCACTTCTCCACCAGGGCTCCTCCAGGCTAAGTAATAGTACAATATTTAGCCCTCATTCAGATCTTTCCCCATCCAAAACCATGCAGTATCCTCTTGTCCTGGACCACTATCCCATTCTGCGTAAGCACAGTGAAGTGTTCTGGAATTTCCATTTTTGCAATGTGGTCCAAATTTTTTCTCATCCACATAGTTTAATGCTTTTGCCTAATCAATGAAACACAAATGAAGACTTTCTGGTACTCTTTTTGCTTTCAGCCAAGATCCATTTGACATCAACAATTCAACAATGATACAGCAGTTTCCATGGTCTCTTGTGCATCTGGCTTGAATATAAGGCACATCTCTGTGAAGGTATTTCTGAAACTGATTTGGAATGATCTTGAACATTTTACTTGCATGTGATACCAATGATACTGCTTGATAACTTTCACATTTTACAGGGTCACCTTTCTTTGTAATGGACGCAAATATGGATCCTTTTTTGTCAGTCTTTGAGACACTTGTCTTTCAAATTTCTTGGCACAAAACAGTAAATGCTTCAGGGCTCCATCAGTTTGCTGAAAGATTTCAATTGGTAGGCTGTCAATTCCTAGAGCCTTGTGTTTGGCTAATTCCTTGGATTTCCTTTGGTTCTTGATTCTGTACTACTGTTGTACAAGACGGGTGTGGACAAAAAGATTTCGAAAGTCACCGTTGGGTTAAGGCATTTACTTATGAAAGAGCAGAGATGTAGAAGAGGTTTACAGGGCAGATGCCATTGGCAGCAGGGTTTCCTCCAGGTCACAAATAAAACAGTGATGAGAGGCTGTCATCTTAATCAAGACTCAGTCTATGCTTCTTGGGGCAGTGTTTTATTTGGGCAGTTTGGGTATTCATGGCTTTTATCAGCTTTCACCTGAGACCCGGAGCCTGGTGGTTGCTGAATGTCATGCCAGCAGCTTGAGGCCACCAGCTGCTTCGTGGGGAAATTATACCCAGTCTGATAGGCTCCATGTGTGTCGGGATTGAATTGATGACAGTGAGTGTGGTTTGGGGTCTCCTGGACTGTGATCCGCCTTTCAGGGGTCCGTGCACAGATTTAGGTCAAGCTGGAGTCCAAAAATTTATGTGGTGTCCTTACCAAAGGCATCTGGGATACTTAGCATTGCCAGTTGAGCATATACCAACCAACCAACCAACCAACCAACCAACCAACCAACCAACCAACCAACCAACCAACCAACATAAACACAATCACTGCTATGGAACGAATGTGGATTCTTAGTGACCCTACAGGATGGAGTAGGCTAATTCCTTACAGGAAAAAGATTTCAAACTGCTGACCTTTATGAGCCTTTATTCATCATTCAAATCTCCGGTTAGTGCTGGAGCTGTCATTCTGTTAATTAGGGTCATAAGCATCCTGTGGTGCGTGTTTCTTAAACTAGTGGAATCGCAACTAAGGCATGCACTTTATAGGACTCATGAGCTACTTTACCAGGCCACCTTGCTGTATGCTCTTGTGAGGGGATGTTGGGTTCCATTCATGGCATTGCTTCTGCAACCTGTTGTTTCCTCAATGCCTGTTTCCTTGTTTAATTTCAGTTTTACAGTCACCGTTTCTTCTGGATACTGTATACTCTTTTTCCTCCCGTGGAGTGTCTGGTGGTTTTGAGCTAGAATTGATTCAATGACAGTGCTTTTGTTTCTCCCCGCCACCCACCGCGTTTCTGTGTGTGTGTGTGTGTGTGTGTGTGTGTGTGTGTGTACTCTGGGCTATCTCTAACACAACTTCTTCTTTCTAAAATCATTTTACTGGGACTCATGCAGCTCTTATCACAATCCATACATGCATCATTGTGCCAAGCACCTTTGTACATTTTTGCCATCATCACTGAGATCGTTTATTGGGCCAGCCTGGCCAATAAACACATGTGGGATTAATTGAAGGGTGGAGAGAGAAATGGCTCAGTGAGTCTTGCCTTTCTTGTCTCTCGCTCTTTGCTCATCAGACCAGTGTGTGGCTGCCTATCTTGTTCTGTGCCTCAATTGGCAAACTACACTCCCTGTGGGACACCTAACCTGTGGACTGTGTCGCTGTAACTTGAGGTTCCTTCAAGACCTGCTTCGCCACACTACTGGGATGTGCATCTCTCGAGCGGGGACTGACTGTTGGTGACCAGGGTGACAGTTGGTGACCTGCCTTGCTGTTTGCTGCCTGTGCCAGGATAGCCTGAATCTCTCTATAGAGGACTATCTGGTGGCCCTCAAGACTTGAAGGACTGGAAATGTCTCACAGCTGTCTCATGGTGTGAGTTGCACTGAGCCATTTGTACTGCTTTATAATTTAACTGTTCATTTCCTGTGTTATCTATCTAGCTGTATAAATAAATAAATAGATAGATAGATAAATAGATAAATATAAATGTAATTAATAGCAGTCTGGTTTTGTGTCTCTAGAGAACCCTAACACAATCACTCTCAAAACATTTGCTTTCTACTTGGGCCCTTGATATCAGCTCCTCATTTTCTCCTCCTTTCCCCACCCTCCCTCATGAACCCTTGATAATTTATAAATTATTATTATTCTTTCAGGTCTTACCCTGTGAGATGTCTCTCTTCACCCACTTTTCTGTTGTCCATCCCCCAGCGAGGGGGTTATATATAGATCCTTGTGATCATTTCTCCCTTCTACCCCATCTTCCCCTTCCCCTCCTGGTACCGCTACTCTCATCATTGGTCCTAAAGGGGTTATCTGTTCTGGATTCCCTGTGTTGTGAGCTCTTATCTGTACCAGTGTACAAGCTCTGGTCTAGCTGGATTTGTATGATAGAATTGGGATCATGATAGTGGGGTGGGGGGAGGAAGTATTAAGGACATAGAGGAAAGTTGTACGTTTCATTGGTGCTATACTGCACCTTGACTGGGCCATCTCCTCCCTGAGACCTTCTGTAAGGGGATAATGTCCACTTGCCTGCAGATGGGCTTTGTGTCTCCACTCCATACTTCCCCTAATTCACAATGATATGATATTTTGTTCTTTGATGCCTGGTCCTATCAGCACCTCTTGACCACACAGGCTGCTGTACTTCTTCCATGTGGGCTTTGTTGCTTCTTAGCTAGATGGCTGCTTGTTTACCATCAAGCCTTTAAGACCCCAGACACTATATCTTTCGATAATCCAGCACCATCAGCTTTCTTCACCACATTAGCTTACGGAAAGGTCTAGCACAACTTCTTGAAATAGGTTTATACTGACCAATTCTTGTATCGATTCTCTTGGACAAGGAGGATTCTACGTATTCCTTTAATTTTCTTTTTATGTTTCCTGCATCATTCAATATTTTGCACATAGACTCTTTTAACATTGCAACCCAAGGCTTGATTATTTTTTCCCACTTCTTTCAGCTTAAGATATATATCATGAGTGTACATTTACCCTTTTGATTTGCTGAAATCTTCCATAAAGATTCCCACCAAGGAAATTCTATGGTGCTTGTTTCTACCATACAACACATGGGATGTTAATGTATATGATTCTACTGAACAGCAGTGAATTTTGATTGGTTCTTGGCCATGCTTTACATGGTGTACAGGTGTAGGGAAGTAATGCAAACCATGGAACATTAACCTAAACCCGGTCCCATCAAATTTATTCTGACAATTTTTCTGTGGTCTTTAATGGGGTGAGATGCCCTTCTGCACTTTAAATAATGCTGTAAAACATAGGAACAATGCTATGTATATTTTAGACATTATAATGTCCTAAACATTTCAGAACTCTGATAAATGTAATTTATCTTAATACTTTCCCAATATCTCAAAATGTGAAAAATCAGCATTATAAAATGTTATAGAAATTAGGCATTCAAAACTACTTGATTGTATGCCTTTCCTGGGCTCACTAGATTAAGATGAGGTCTTCTCATCTGAACAATAGAGAAATTAACAGCACTTATATAGTAGAATTCACATGAGCATGCCATGTTATGATGTATCTGAAAGTACATCTCAGGTGTGTTTGTCATAAACACTCTGTATATTGTCACCATGAAAATTCATAGGGAATTATGTAGTACTTCTTTTATTACATGTGGTCATTCATAAATCAGTGTTGAGAGAACAATTAACTTGGAAAAAAACACTTATTTTAATAAATGATCCAGTGATAACTTAAAAAGAAATTTGGTCAAATCACAAAAAATACGGCAACCAAAAACATATCAACTCCCAGAAAGAGTAGGTTGCTGAATCCTCGAGGATTGAGGTGAAGCTTGAATCGGGCTGTGGTTGCCCTGCAGCTGTTTTCCCACAGCTCTTTTATGACAGTTCCTTTGTAAAGCAGCTGGATATACTGTCAGTTTTCAAGAGTCCTGTGCTTCTAGAAGTCTCATTTATTCTCCAGCGGTGGGCTGACTGCACAATACATGGCCTGCCTTCTTTACTTTTATTAAACTATGCTCTGCATGCCCCAGTTTTACTGCCTTTTCCCGAACAAGCACCAATTCTTTATTGTTATTCTGTCTCTGTCCGTAGCTACTGTCATGAATTTTTTAGCGTTTGGACCTCTCCACACAACAGCTTCTGTCTAACATTTTCTGTCCCCTATCCCGTTCCATCTCTGCCTTTAGTCTGGTGGATAATTGACTTCAGAGACCTGTCCTACATACTGCCAACATCAGCTGTTGAACAGGATTGTTCAAATTCACTCTTTTGCACATTATGCTTTTGATGAATTGTCTTTCATGAATTGATATGTGTGGGAGACTTCTTGAGTTTTTATATTCCAAATAACCTTTTTTTCTTCCTTTACTGGCTACTTTAGTGAGCTGCAATGACTGGTTTGAATTGTACAATCATGGTTGGAAAAGGTGGCCTTGTGAAGCAACATTAGAGACCATATGATAAAAGGCTAAAAACCAAACAACTTACTCACCAGAGTACCTTTTTCCAATAATACAAATGGCAAGTATATATGTGAACCTCATCAGAGAGTGTAGAGCCATGAATTAATGTCCGCCAAGTGGACATTTCAGCTAAGCCCCTGAATGGTACTCTTCCCTCACAGATAGCCAGGGGAGAACTCAGCACAGCCAGAGGAATTGTGAATGCTTACTGCTGTCTCCCCTTATTTGAATGCCAGATACGTTAGCATCTTGGTGCTCAGGTCTCCATGGTCCACCTCACAATCAGTATAAAAGACAGTCCCAAAGCAACACTCACTGGAGGAAACCTTCTCAGTGAAAACTTTCCTGTGCGGCCCACATCTCACTGGAAGGAGCAGTACTATTCATCCTGGTACCCTTGTCTGTAATAAAGCAATGTATCTCAGATTGGCTTCAGGTCAGTGCTTTGATCTTTTGGGGCCTTGGTACAGAGAGTCGCTCCTCTGCTCCTAAGAGTAGATCACCTAGATGCCATAACCCCTTCCCCCCCAAATCAAATCAACTCCATCTGTGGAAAGAGAAACTGGGGGATTTTGATGTCATCAGAACAAGGCCGACTGTGGAAAAGTCCTTAAATTGCTTCCATCCACATTTGGGTGGGAGCTGAAGAAAAGGAACCCAGGTCCACATGGTCCAGAGTTGTGACATGACAACAAAGACATGATCCATAAAGAAAGAGAGTATCAAAATGGGGGTCACAAGAGAATATCTAAAGGGTGACCCTGGAAAACAAATGAAAGTATGAAGAAAATGTGCAAAGACCGGAACTCAGAAAATCAAAAGGGACGGACATAATAGATATTCCTTAAGCTGAAAGAATTGAGGGGAGAAATCAAACTTGAGTTGTAATCTTGAAGTATTATATGGTAAAAACACGAACGACACAGGGAGTGTCCAGATAAGAGGTAACAGACTCGCAGAATCACCATACCAACAGAAATTGGCCAATGTTAAACCATTTTAGGTGGTAGCAAATGATCAAAAACTGATGCTACTAAAGGAAGAATTCCAAATTGCATGGAGACATTGGGGAAAAGCAGGCTTCAAAAACTGATGGGGTACCAATTGAGATGCTTGGACAATTGCAAGCCAAGCTGGAAGTGACCCCTGTACTGTGCCACAAATTTAGATTACATCTATGTGGCCAATTGAGGGGAAAAGAACCATATTTGTGTTCATTTCAAAGAAAAGCGATCTAAATTTATGTGGAAATTATTGAATATCATAATTATCACTTGAAAGCAAAATTGTGCTAAAGATAATTTTAAAAATTTATCAAAACTACCAGAAATTCAGAGAGGATATAGAATGAGAGATATTATTGGTAAAATGAGATGGGTCTTGACAGAAAGCACAAAATACCAGGAAGCTGTCTTCTTGAGTTTTATTGACTGTGTGTAAACACCTTTAGTTGTATGGATCATAACTAATTATGGATAAAATTGCAAAGAATGGGAATTCTGTAACACTTAATTGTGCTCAACTGGAACCTGTAGTTATATTTGTATGCAGTCTTCTAACCAGCACTCAGGAGTAGCATGTGGTTTAAAACAGAAAAACAATATGTTTATTAGTTTAGTACTATTTTACCATACTTATTCAACCTGCATGCTGAGCAAAGCATCCAAGAAGGTGGACTGAATAAGGATGGGAAGATTAGTCATTAGCAAACTGAGGCTTGGAGATGACCCAACCTTGTTTCCCGACAGGGCAGACAACGTTAAGCACTTCATGTTGAAGACCAAATACTACCCTGACGTCAGTAGGCCTCAGTGAAGAACCAGAAATCTGTACAGGTGGACCAATAACAGCATCATGATAAGAGGAGAAGAGGTTGAAGTTATTAGGGATTTCACTGCGTGTAATTGCATCAGCATCAACGCCCATGGAAGCACTAGTGAGGCAAGGAGAGGTGTTAGACTGGGCAAGTCTGCTGCCACAGACCTGAGCATTCAAGAGCAAAGATGATATTTGAGGACTAAGGTGCACCTGACACAAACCATGATATTTCCCAGTGCTCCATAGGCAGGCAAACGCTAGACCATCAAAAGGGAAGACAAAAGAAGAATGGTTACGTTTATTTTGTGATGTTCGCAACATCCCACTTCCTTTCTCATTTCATATTTGCATGTAGCTTTTCCAGTCATGACAAGCCTAATTATTGTTGATCTTGATTATATCATAGACTATCAGAAGAGTGAGCAAATCTACCTCGGAGCAAGTACACCCAGGATGCTTCTTAGAAATGAAGATGATGTGATTTGGGTTCCCAAAGTTTGGACTTCTAGTGACTTGTCTCTAGAAAAGCCCATCATGATTAATAGAGGGTCAGTGGACAAGAGGGGGACCCTCTGTCTGATGGATCGCCACATTGGCTGGGTTGCAACAAGGAGCTCAAATAATGGTGAGGTTGGCACAGAGCCGGACATTGTTTAAGGCTATTGTGCTCAAGGCTGCTGTGTATCCAATGTGACTGGATGGCCCCTGGAAACAAGAATATTATTATCAAAGGAGCCTGTAGTGTAGTGGGTTAAGCATTGGTCTGCTAACCAGAAGGTACACTGTTCAAACTCACCAGCGACGCTTCTAGAGCAAGATGAGCTTGTCTGATGGCACAAAGATGTACGGTCTCGGAAGCCTAAAGGAGCAATTCTACTCTTTCCTCCTGAATCACTGTAAGCACAAGTAAACTTGACAGTGGTGGGTTTGGTTTGTTGTTTGATTTAAAGATGGGCCTCAGTGGGTTTTTTTTTTGTTTTTTTTACTTATGCTTTAAGGAATATCTGAGGACAACAGCATTGGGGAGGGGCGGTTCATTCAGCTTCAATGACTCCAGAAATTGTAGATTCCAACAGAACTTGAAACTCTGTCCCGGTTTCCTCTCTTTTAATCAGGATTCTTCTATAGACTCTTTGATTTAGTAGCGATAATTGGAAACTCTCAAGCTCTTCTGGATTAATGGAAAAAAGGTAATTGTTTCTGGAATTTAATAGCCACACATTCTATTTCTTCTTCCTTCACTGACATTAGAATTGTCAGATGAATAGATATCAATTCTAGTAGCTTGGATGATCACTTATAAATAAGTCATCTATCGAATGAAGATTTTAGACATAGAACAAATTAATAGTGTTAAGAGGCATTGATGAGGCTTGCGTAAGTCAATCATTATGTTGCCAACTTTAAGTTAGGGATGTAAAATTTTCATATTGTCCCTTAATGTTTCTAAAAGATTTTTAAAGGAAGAATGTTTTCGTTTTGTCTCTCCTCCTTATTTTGAGTAGCACAGAGGATTAGTGGACTTAAAAATTAAATATATTCAAATCTATCTTTGCTGTTAGCCTTTGTGTGCTCAAATCATTTCAAATCTGATCACTGGGGATGCCTTCAAGAAGGATGAAGGTGCTTCCACTATTTTTGAAATGCTCCTGGCTTTTTCACAAATAAATAAATAAAAGTAAATATATCTAAGCACAATATAAGTCCAACTCAAATCTAATATGGCAAGATTTTCCTCTTCCTTTCTCATTTCCTACTTGCATGTACTGTTTACTGTAGTGACTAGTCTAGTTAGTAAAATGCTGTTGTTGCTATTTTTACTGCATCCCATAAAACTAAACCAAGATGATGGTCAAGATAAACACACTAACTACAGCTATGATATAGACTGCAAATATCTTGGCTTCTTTGGTCGTTGTCCTTTGATGACAGCCTTCTAGACGTGCAGTTAGTGTTCTGTGCTCATCGGGTCTTATTTACTTTTAAGTTTAGTGTTTGTTCTTTTCTTTGTATATTAAATTTTATTTTTTTAAATAAGTTTTTGGGTTCTCATACAACTCTTTTTTTTTCTTTTTTTCCTTTTTTTTAAAAATTATTTTTTATTTTTTAACAAATTATTGGGGCTGATACAATTCTTTTCACAGTTCATACATATACATACATCAATTGTATAAAGCACATCTGTACAGTCTTTGCCCTAATCATTTTTTTCTCCTCTTTTCTTCATTTACATTTTATTAGGGACTCCAACAACTCTTACCACAATCCATACATATACATACATCAATTGTATAAAGCACACCCATACATTCCCTGTCCCAATCATTCTCAAGGCATTTACTCTTCACTTAAGCCCCTTGCATCAGGTCCTCTTTTTTTTCCCCCCCCTCCCTCCCTTTTCCCCCCTCCCTCATATGCCCTTGGTAATTTATACCTCGTTATTTTGTCATATCTTGCCCTATTCGGGGTCTCCCTTCCCCCCTTCTCTGCTGTCCCTCTCCCAGGGAAGAGGTCACATGTGGCTCCTTGTAATCAGTTCCCCCTTTCCAACCCACTCACCCTCCACTCTCCCAGCATCGTCCCTCACGCCCTTGGCCCTGGAGGTATCATCCACCCTGGATTCCCTGTATCTCCAACCCTCATACAACTCTTATCACAATCCATACATACATCTATTATGTCAAGCACATTTTTACACTTGTTGCCATCATCATTCTGAAAACATTTGCTTTCTACTTGAGCCCTTGGTATGAGCTCCTCATTTCCCCCCTCTCTCCCCATTCCCTCTTCTTGATAATTTATACATTATTATCATTGTGTCATATCTTACATTGTCCGACGTCTCCCTTCACCCACTTTTCTGTTGTTCATCCCCTAGGGAGAAGGTTATATGTAGATCCTTGTAATCGGTTTCCCCTTTCTACCCCACCTTCCCTCAACTATCCAGGTATATTAAATTTTATTTTTAAGACCCATAAAACATTTATGTTTATAAAGTCACAATTCTAAACATATTTTCATAATGCCATCTTGCTCCCAGCCTTTTTATTTTTTCCTTTTTCCCCACTCTCCATCTTTATAGTCCTCTTTCACAAAGGATGGGTTTATTCTTACTAAATTTCTTTTTAAAAATCTAAATGTGTGCACAAATAACTGCCTGGAACTCACCATGAGCCCCAAGTCTCAAAAACAAAACAAACTGGTTGCCACTGAGTACATTTCAATTCATGGCAACACCATTTTTCCCAGAGTAGAACTGCACCATTGGGTTTTCTGAAATGTAATCTTATAAGAACACAGAGAGTACAGTGCAATGGCTAAGCATTTGACTGCTAACTGGAAGGCTGCCAGTGCAACTCATGGGTTCAAGTTCAAGTGCAACAGTTAAGCATTTGACTGCTAACTGGAAGGCTGCTAGTTCAACTACATGGGGAAATGACATGGTGCATGCTCCTGTAAGGATTACAGCCTAGAATATTCTATGAAGCAGCTTTAGTCTGACCAAAGGGTTTGCTGTGAGTTGGATTAGAATTTATAGCACTGACCCCTTTACAGGAGCAGACCACCAGCCCTTTCTTCTGGATGGGCTTGTATTGCACAACTGGCTCTCACGGTAGACTAATTAAATCAGCACTTCTGGAGTTGACTTTCAGATATCTTGTTTGTTTTTAAATTTCTTATATTTCTTTAAAATGCAACAAGGCTCAGGAAAATATTTCTTAAACAGCTATCTATAAAGTCTGATACCCTATGTTCATCTTCTTTATAAGATTCTCACTATTTCCATTTCTGCAAATATTCTTCTTCTTTGGCAGAATTCTATTCAGGGTAGCCATCTTCTCAACAAATCGTAGCTTCACAAAGATGAAATTGCCAACAAGGAGAGTCAAGAATGTGTTCACGGCACTCCTTTTCCTTGCAGAAGCCCACATCTGAATTTGCTGGGATGTTCATCAGCATGCATTTGTTAAAGGGAAGAACGTTTGAATAAATGTATGAATGGATGCAAGCATGAATTAATCAGTGAACGCACTGGTGACCCTTCTGTCTTATGTTTCATAAGCCAATCATTTATTCTCTTCATCCCTCCAAGTAACTTATTGCAAGCCACGGCAATGATGTCACTTCTGCTCTTTTATTCTAATGCTCTGTCCCACAGATTCTTCAAGGGCATTTTGCTATTAGCTGTATGATGTTGGAGATGTCACTTAACTTCTATGACCTTCATCTTTGATAAAGTGGAGCTTATTAATGACAACCTTAGATGTTGCTTCTGAAAATGCACATGGAGATGCTTATAACATTCATTACAAATTTAGATGATATGATGCAGTACATATAATGTCTTACATATGATGCCTATTTTGAAACATAGAACTCTTATTCTTAAAAGTTTACATGTATATCTTTGTATTAAATCGTGACTACTCAAGGTGTCCTCATTGCTGCCTTCTTTTTGTTACTAATGCTCTGTGACTTGCTAAGTATTGATATATGATCATCAATATTATTTCCGGGTTATCATTAGAATTTTCTCTAGCTTTGTTACTTCGTATCATAATGTTCTGCTTTTCAGTGTTTCAAATTATTTCTTTGAAAATGATTATAATGTTGGAAGCTGAGCATTATAAGATGAAATGATTAACAGCTAATGATGCTCTTTTAAAATTCAATTTTTGTGCAAAGAACCCTTATAAAAACAAGGGAGAATACAGATATTTAAGAAAATATCACATGCTAATTATTTTTTTTTTGCTTTTAGTCATCAGAGACAGAAGGATTTAGATATTACATTAATCAATAGGATGATATAATAAAAATTCCATTAATCAAAAAAGAACACTGGATAAATAAGATAATAATCTATAAGTTCATCTACATCACTTTTGTTTTCAAAATCTGCTGCCAAGCTTTCTTTCTCCTATCCATTAAGTCTATTTAAAAGCTGATGTCAAAGTCTTATATTTAGATAAGAAATCCATGTCATCTTTCTAAATTATTTAGGGAAATTTCTGGAAATTCAAGAAAATTTGGCAGTATGTACTTATCAAGAATGTGTACTTTGCATCTTCAAGCTTCTAAAAGTAGCTATAAAAAAAAACCCAAGTCCACACTCTAGTTACAATAACTTTATTGATAACACCCTAACTGAAGTATAATGTAGTTAATTGCTGCAGTTTACTGTAATTATTTTACATCCTGAAAATGTTGGCTTAAAGCCCAAAATCAAAATTGGCTTTATGGTTGTGGTAGTTATGTAATCACTTGTTAATCTGAGAGGATTAATAGTGAGGGGTGGAGTCTAGCTTGTCAATCAGGTCATAGCCAATGATACATCTCTGTGGGCATAACCTTCTCATGAGGATTCTGGAAACTCCTGTACTCCTCTTTGTAGGTGGGAGACACTCTCGCTCACTCTGCTCAGTCCCTGCAAGACATTCTTGTTGACAAGCCACATGGAGACAAATGATGGCAGCCAGAGCTTCAGAACTGGAGAAGCCACATGGAGACCCCTGCCAGTGCTGAGAAGCTTACACTGCCACTGGATCCATAAGACTTTCTACCCACTGGCCTGTGGTTGTTCTGCATTCTGCACCAGCACATGTGTTTCATGAGTATGAAGAGGAATTTATAGCTTGGTATCAGGCACACAGGCTAATACCGGATGTATGGACTTGATCCAGACTAGACTGGGCTCTTTTCCCAATATCCAACTGCTCTTGTATATAAAGCTCTTTCTTATACACATATGGATGTCTTTGGATTTACTTCTCTACTCTAACCAGACTCGCACAATGGTCCCATGACTAAGCATTCATACAAAATACTCAAACTCAGAAGACTCTGCTTTCAGCATAGTGAAAATCTTGATAGATTTTGAACAAAAGATCCATATTTCCATTTTTCACGAAGTCCCACAAATTATGTAAATGATCGCTTCCAAACCCAGGTTTTAAAGGTACTCTGCACTGAGGAGAACCCAGGGTAAAGAACCAGGTGCTGACATAATCAACAGCAAATGGTAATAAAAACAAAAACAGCTGTCTCAGTGGAGAGAGGGCTCATTTCATAGGCAGCGGGATGGCGACCACCGGGAGCCCTGGAAGAAGCACTTGCAACTGACTTCTCTTGGGATCCTCCTTCACTTCCCCTCCCCAAGCTCATCCGGAAAAAAAGTTGTTTGGTGGGAGTTACAGAGATCTTGGCTGGAACAGCTACATTAAATAATCCACTGACTCTACATTAACAAATGTGCTTTCCTTTTTTACTTGGCTTTCTGCTTCCCGATGTATCATTGCATTCTTTCCTGGTTCTTCATTCTCTTTGGACCCCATGGTATAGTCTGGAAAACTACCCCAAATTCTGTCATATTTTGTTTCTTTTTTCTAATCAAATATGCGTTCATTATTGCTTTAAAAGAAGCAAAGCAAAAGTCATAACTAACTATCTGAGGCCATTTGGGGTCGCATATATTATTCCATAAACTCACCAAGTGGTGGATAGAGCATCAATGGTTTATTGTTTTTAGTAGGGAGGACTTTGGTGGTACTGTGAATAAATGCTTGAATCCTAATCAACAAAGCCTTTCAAAAAGTTTGAAGCCACCAGCCAATCCACGAGAGAGAAAGAGAGAGATGTGGTAGTGGGCTTCCTTAAAGTTGGAAGCCTTGGAAACTTTATGGGGTGCTTCTACATTGTTTATTACAGTACAGTTTCTCTGAGTCAGAATCAAATTAACAGCAATGGGTTTATTGTGTGTTTTGGTTTATAACCAGAAAGAAAAAGTTAGTTAGCCAAATGGGAGAAAATATTAGCACCTCCTACTAATTATCATATGTATAATCTACTTGGGTGCACTGTGGGATGCATGTTCACTGCTAACTACAAGTTCAGCCTATAAGGGGAGGCTATGTGTTGAGATAGACTTGATGGCACGGGTATTGCTTTGGTGGATTCACTCCTGTAGTGTTTAAGTCTCGAAGCTCCCAGAGGGAGTTAGTTCTGTCTGTTGTACAGGGTGACGATGTGTCGGCATAGACTCAAAGGCAGTGAGGTTTTGTTTTCCTTTTCCTATCATCTATCTATCTATCTATCTATCTATCTATCTATCTATCTATCTATCTATCTATCTATCTGTCTGTCTGTCTGTCTGTCTGTCTGTCTGTCTGTCTGTCTATCTATCTGTCTATCCTGTGAATTAACTCACTTTTAGGTATTTAGTAATGAATATTTTATGTCACAAAAGTTACTTATGGTAAAGTAAATGTTAAGGTAACTATTGATTTTGTTGCATCAACATAGCCATAACACTGAATATGGACATTTAAAAATTATTGCCTATGCATTAACACATTTATTCCTAAAAGATATTAGGATGTAGGTACTAAGTTTCATTCTCTTGTTAAAATGTGCTTGACACAATTGATGTATGTATGGATTGTGATAAGAGTGGCATGAGCTCCTAATAAAATGGTTTTTTAAAAAAAGAATTTAAGCAAACTAATTCTTAATTCAAAAACTTAAAAAAAGGAAATAGGCACTTACAAATGATATACCTTAGAAGAAATTGTGATCAACTTTGAACACAGGTTCTCATCCCAATAATGTAAGACAGGGCCTGGACATTCCATCACATTTCTACAGGCATGTTTGAAATGCCTTTCTGGCCTAGTAGTGTAATTTTTTTTAAATTCCAATAATAAATCACTAACTTTTAAATTTTGGCTTCTGTGTACTTAAAAAGACCTTTCTGGGAAAAAATATCTTGTTTTGGAATAAAAACACATTTTGATTTATTTTATTATGCTCAGGTCAGAAAGCATACTTCAATAGCATGGGATTAGTTATTGTTGAATGCTTCTCCTGAACCTTTTCGCCCCCAGGTGTCTCTGCTCCAGGTTGAAGAAAAGCATGCATGGCCAAGGTGACAATATTAGCCCAGATTCTGCAACTGCCCTTGCCTTCCACTCTGCAGATCAGCAGACTTTTGTCTCTGGGGCTGTCAGATGAGCAGCTTCACAGATGCTAAACCTCTTACAAATGAAGCATACATAGGACTTTTTTTTTTTTTTTTTTACAATTCCAGAAAATGCTACTCTGCTAATGGTTTCAGTAGGGACATTGGTAGACAACATGAGTTTGGGAAAGTAACTCTTTTAATTTGTTTCCATCACTGTGGTATATTATCCGTGTTTTTTAATTTATATATTCTTATCTGTGTGCATTGCAGTAAACTTTCCTTTCACTTAGCTGGCAATAAAATACTTGCTTCTTGAACAGATAAACAGCTTAATGGGATGTCTGGTTGACCACTTGGAGCTGACCTGTGCTCCAGCCAACTGCTGCCAGAAGCTGGTGGATAAATTAGCATATTTTTATACCTGTCAAACCAGCTTTATACCAACATCTGCCTTGACAATTTAGAGAGTGGGAAGGAGGGAGGGAGAGAGATCAGTTCATGTTTACTTGGGTTCACGTGAAAAATGGACAATTTAAGCAGGTTAATTGCTCAACTTAAGGCCGCGTGTATTGGGGCAGCCGTTTAGCCATCAGGTGCCAGTTTCTCCAGTCAGTGGGTTTGTTTTCACCCCTTCATTGTTCCGTTGGCAGTTGAAGTACAGCACCTTCACTAATTGCAAAAATCGATTAATATGTAGCTGGTGAAAGTGAATACAAAATGTAACATAGGCAAAATAATTTAAATTAGAGGTTAAAACATGCTCTTCTGTCAGTGTGCTTGATAAAGAGTCTAATCAACATTTTTGGTTGTTTCTTTGAAGCTTTCTACTTCCCCAAATGCATTTATCTTATGTGTTTCTAATATTTGAAATAATCTGAAAACTCCCTCGCAAGCAATGCACAGTGATATTGGAAATCAATACAGTTCTCTGTTTCCAAAGTTCTTGTACAGCAACTACCAGAAAGCTGCTTGAAAATAATAGGTTCTCCAGAGATAGATTCTAACATTGCATTTTTGTATGTGTGCTATTTTAGCATTTAAAGGAGTTATAACGAGATATGACATGGCATGATTCTTAGTATCCAGAAGTGCCAAATGATAAGTTTAGTTCTCTTGTACCTCATTAATACAATGTTCAGGCATTCACTATTTATATCATCCCTTTTCTGAGACAACCACTTAGGCCCACTGTGTTAGGCATGGTTCTCTAGAGAAACAAAACCAGAAGACTTATGAATAGATGTATATAGAGTTAGGTTTATATAGTGAAAAAGAATGCAGCAACAAATTATTCCACACAGCAGTACAGAGAGCTCAGTCTTGGGAGAGGTTATTTACTGAAGGTCCTTCCAGCTCATTCCAGTCGCCGGCCCAAGCCCAAGGCAGCAGATGGTAGAAGATAAGATGTTGGGGCAGAGCAGAGGCCAGGAGGGCAGTGGAGCAAAGCAGCTCGTAGTAGAGGCACATGGTGGCGGTGTAGCACGTGAAGTGGATGGCAGGCTGTGGGGCATCTGGAGTGGTGGCAAGAGGAGCAGAGTCGGCCGCAGGCAGCAGACATGACAAGGTGGGGCAACATAGTGTGGAACAGCATGGCACAGTGCCACAGTGCACCAGAGTGCACAGGAAGCTGAGCAAATGGTGGAGGCAGTGCAGCTACCTCGGACAGCTTGCTGGTCTGAGCACCAGAGAGAGAGGAAGATGCCAACTTCTGAGAGCCATTTATATTGATCATGTCTCCAAATGAGGTCATCAGGCTGTGACCTGATTGACAGGCTAGACTCTATCCACATCTTCTTATGGGTGCCATGTTGGCACAAAAACACCTAGCCACTTTGTGGTCTTTTCAAGCACAGGATTCTATTTCTAACTGGTCTTCTCATTAAGTACCTAGAAGTATTTGTTCAAAATTTGTTCAAGCTACATCCCTAGATACCAGACCATACAGAATCCTTCGTAATGTTTACTGTCCATTTTAATCATAGAATAATACATAAAAGTTTAGTTTTAAATAGTTTTAATAGTTTAAATGTAGTATTTCCTAGATGACATGAGTACTAGCCACCGAATTGTTTTGTAATAACGTTCTACATTGCATGACATTATTAGTTACATTAAAAGCAACTGAGCAGAAACCTGTTTTGATTTTTCTTTCTTTTTCTATAATGACTAAGTCCTTTTATAAAATATTGTTGACATAAGCTCACACATACTACTTACTACAATAATAAAGCAGAAAACTTGACAAAATCAATATCAATAAAAACACCAAAAGAACAAAAACAATAGCGTGTGCTTGTAGTGTAAGGATATGAAACCATAGGATTCAATATATCATTGCAATTGGGTAATCGTGACAGTCCCCACTGAATTGAATGAGAAGTTTCAAACAATAGCATAGAGTTCTAGCCTAGTAAGCATATTGATGCATGCAAGCAGATTATATGGAAGTTGTTTGTATGTTATGGCTAACAGAATGTTTTCACTAAAAATAATAATGAATTTCTGCTGAGACACTGCGTGTCAATTGGAGGGACTGTCTCACTGGTGCCACACGCCTTAAACAGCGTCCCTCCATGTAGTCTACACCATTTACATGACTCCTAGTGATGCCAGGTGGCTTTCTCATTATTGAAAACTAGATTGGGTTTATGTCTTCCAATATAGCAATGCAGATTTATCCATGTAGCAATGACTGGCCTTCTGAGAAACCTATATGAGAGACTTCTTGATACAGATGTTCCACAGGTAATTCTACAACTGCAATAGTGTGTGAGGGTCTCAGAAGCTTAAAAGCTAATGCAGAATAGGACTGTTTCATAGCAAAGGCTGTGGGCAAGAAAAGTACCCTGGGGTGTGTAATCGGAAAAAAAGGAGCAAGCTTTAATAAGGAAAAATTATAAATTACATAAATTTTTAATTAACAAGCATTTTTTAATGCACATGACTCAAAAACACCAACGCAATCATTTTGAACCCTCTCACTGGTTTCATATTGTCTTAAACTAACTTGAGATTTAAATGAACTTCTCTTTCACTGGCAAATGAGAGGAAGACAACATTTCTTTTTTTTTAATCGTTTTATTAGGAGCTCATACAACTCTATCACAAGGCATACATACATCAATCGTGTAAAGCACTTTTGTACATTCATTGCCCTCATCATTTGCAAAACATTTGCTTTCCACCAAAGCCCCTGGCATCAGATCCTCATGTTCCCCTCCTTCCCTACGCCCCTCCCTCATGAACCCTTGATAATTTATAAATTATTATTTTGTCATATCTTGTGAATAAGAAAGTATGGTGAAGAAAGCTGATGGTGCCCGGCTATCAAAAGCATCTGGAATCTTAAAGGCTTGAAGGTAAACAAGCGGCCATCTAGCTCAGAAGCAACAAAGCCCACATGGAAGAAGCACACCAAGTGGTGTGCTCACGAGGTGATGAAGTGATCAGTTATCAGGCATCAAAAAACAAAAAAAATCATATCATTGTGCTTGAAGGGGAGTGCGGAGCAGAGACCTAAAGCCCATTTGTAGGCCACTGGAGATCCCCTGGCAGAGGGGTCTCAGGGAGGAGACAAGCCAGTCAGGGTGCAATGAAGTAATGATGAAAAATACAACTTTCCTCTAGTTCCTAAATGTCCGCCCACACCCCCACCCCTGTCCCCTGCGCCCACTATCATGATCCGAATTATCTCTGGCAAGTATGGCTAGACCAGAGGATGTACGCTGGTACAGCTAGGAACCAGAAACACAGGTAATCTAGGGTGGATGATCCCTTCAGGACCAGTGGTGTGAGTGGCGATACTGGGAGGGTAGAAGGAAGGGGGATTGGAAAGGGGGAAGCAATTACAAGGATCTACATGTGACCTCCACCCTGGGAAGACAACATTTCAATAGGGAAAGACTTTAGGTCTAGAGATGTTTTGTTTATCTGAACAGCCGACATAATAAAAATAATCTAGTTTGAAACAGTCTATTGGGTATTTTCCATTATTTCTGGGTTTCCAATAGGAAGCTCAGTCATTGTATGGACGATGATGTATTTGTCTACTATAAAGTCTAGATCATGTTTTATATTAAATTTTGTGTTAAGCAAAGCCAAAGAGTTGCTCAGGTTTACTCTGCAACCCTTTCGTGCATCTTCACAGTGCTCATTTTCAGCGTCATCACAGGAAGGAAGGACATACAGAACCCGAACTCATTGGTACAGCCAATGTGTCAATCCATCTCCTTGAAGGATTCCATTTGTACCCTACCTCTCCACATTATCAAAGATGATGTCCTCTAGGGACTGGTCTCTCCTGACAGCCTGTCCAAAGTATGTGAGACAAAGTCACACCATCCTTGCCTGTAAGGAACACTCTGGTTGTACTTCTTCCAAGACAGATTTGTTCATCATTTTAGCACTCCTTTCAATATACTTCTCCAGCATCACAGTTCCAAGCACTGATTTTTCTTAAGTCATCGTTATTTAATGTCCAAGTTTAACATGTACATGAGGCAATAGAAAATACCATAACTTTGGCCAAGAACACTTCAGACCTCAAAGTAACAACCTTGCTTTTCAATACCTTAAAGAGGTCTGTGATTTACCGAATGCAACTCATCTGAGGTTGATCTCTTGATCGCTGCTTCCAGGGGTATTGATTGTAGATCCAAGCATGATGACATCCTTGACAATGTCAATATTGTCTCCATTTATCCTGAGTTTACTAATGGTCTAGTTGTGAGGATTTTGGTCTTCTTTACACAGTTGTAATCCATGCTGAAGGTTGCAATCCTTGATCTTCATTAGCAATACTTCAAGTTCTCTTTCCTTTCAGCAAGCAATGTAGTGTCATCTGCATACGTCAGGTTGTTAATAAGCCTTCCTCCAATCCTATTGCCACTTTCTTCTTCATCATATAAGCCAACTTGCTCAGCATACAGAGCGAATAAGTATGGTGAGAGAATACAGTCCTTACACACACCTTTCTTGAATTCGACTACGCAGTATTCTCTTCTGTTAGCACAGTTACCCCTTTGATCTATGTATAGCTTCCACATGAGCACATGATGTGTTCTGGAATTCACACTCTTCTTAGGTTTATCCATAGTATTTTATTATCCACACAGGCTAATGCCTTGGCATAGTCAATAAAGCACAAGCGAACACCTTCCTAGAAATCTGTGTTCAGCCAAGACCCATTTGATATCAGCAATGATGTCCTTTGTTCCATGTCCTCTTCTGAATTTGGCCTGAAACTCTGGCAGCTAGCTGTCAATGGATTGCAGCAATCTTTTTTGGATCATCTTCAGCAAGTGTGTACTTGCATGTGCTTTTAATGATATTGTTCTATAATTTGAGCATTCTGTTGGATTTTCTTTCTTTGTAATGGGCACAATTATAGATCTATTCTACTCAGTTGGCCAAGGAGCTGTCTTCCAAATTTCCTGGCAGAGACCAGTAAGTGCTTACAATGCTCAATCAACTTGTCAAAGTGTTTCAAGTGGCATTCCATCAATTGCTGCAGCTTTGTTTCTGGCTACTGCTTGCAGGGCAACTTGAACTTCCATTGGTACCATTACTTCTTGCTTGTGTGCTACCTCCTGAAATGGGAGCATATCGCCTAGTTCTTTTTGGGACATGACTCTGTTTTCTTTTCATCTTCTTCTATGCTTCCTGCATCAATCAATATTTTGTCTACAGAATCTTTCAAGTTACAACCCAAGACTTGAATGTTTTTCTTGAGTTCTTTCAGTTTAAGATATGCTGAGCATGTTCTTCCTTTTTGGTTCCCTAACCCTAGGTGTTCTTACATTTCATTATAACATTCTACTTTATTCTTGAGCTGGCCTTAAAATTTTCTATTCATCTCGTTCACTTCATTCTTTCTTTAATTTGCTTTAGTGACTCTATGATTAAGAGCAAGTTTAAGAGTCTCTTCTGATATCCACTCTGATCTTTACTTTCTCTCCTGCTTTTTAAATGACTTTTTGCTTTCTTCATGAATGATGTTCTTAATGTCCTCCCATAGTTAATAAGGTATTCTCTCATAACTGTTTAGTGTGTCAAGTCTGTTTCTGAGATGTTCTCGAGAGTAATATGTGATAAACTCAGGGTCTTATTTTGGCCTTCATGGATTTTAAATTGTTTTCTTCATCTTTAATTTGAATTTACATATGAGCAATTGATGGTGTTTTCCACAGACAACCTGGGCCTGATTTTAGCTGCTGATATTCCCACAGGTGTAGTTAATTTGATTTCTTTGTATTCCATGTGTAGAAGTCCACCCGTTGTTGAAAAAAAGATATGTGCTATGAAAAGGTTATTCATCTTGCAAAATTCTGTCATGAAATCTCCAGTTTAGTTTCTATCAAGAAGACTATAATTCCTACTACTGTTCCTTTCTCTTTGTTTCCAACTTTTACATTCAATTTGCCAATAATTATTCATGCATTTTTATTGCATGTTTGATCAATTTCATACTGAAGACATTGGTAGGATTTTTAAATTCCTTAATTGCTAACTGTGCTAGACAGGGTTTTCTAGACACATAATTATATATATGAAATATAACAGCTAATCAGTCCACACTGCTGTACAGAGAACTCAGTTTAACTCACTTCCATGCAACAGTTAATATAGTGGAAGTCCTTCAAATCAAGAAGGCTACTGGGTCCAAGGTCAATGAAGTAGACAGCTGAGTCTTCCTTCAGGCAATTCAGGCAGTCAGGGCCACAGGCAGCCAACAGTAGGGCAAGTCATGAACAGTCAGTAACTCAGGAGCTTAGCAAAGCAGACCTGGATGGGATATCAAACTCAAGCAGTGCAAGAAGACAGGATCTGAAGAACTTCAAGCTCTAGTGACATGATCCACAGGTTGGTTGTCCTACGGGTAGTGCAGCTCACAAGTCGAGGCAAAGAACTAGCTAAAACAGCTACTAGCTAGTCCTGGTCTGATTACCATAGAGCAAGAGAGAGAGGAGCAGGCTTTGCTGAGCCATTTATCTCCTTGTTCTCCAATTAAACTGCGACCTTATTAATCCCACATGTTCCCATTGGCCAGGTTGGCACAATAAATCTACCTATCACACTAACCTTGTTTGGTGTATCAAATTGAATAATAGTTTTATTGATTGGATTTTTTGAAGGCAGATAGATTTGATTCTAACACAGACAGTATTGTGCTTCAAGATTAACTTTTTAATGTCTGTCTTGACTTTGAGTGCAATGCTGTTCCTCTCAAATTATATCATTCCAGGCATAGTAAAGCATCTGCTTTTCTGATTCAAAATAGACTGTCCAATACCAGTCTATTTCTGCTCACTTATGTCTATGATATCAATCTTACGCATTTACATTTAATTGTTGTGAACCTCTGGAATGATTTTATTTGTCATTTAATACAGAGCATTTTCATCACTCTTTCAATTATCAACTTTTCAGTTACAGTTCTTTTAAGGAATAAATTTTGAGGAGGTGTAGGGGATGGATTGCTTAATGGAATGCAACAATGTATCTCAAGACTAATCTTTGATTTAGTGAGAGTTAACTTTAAAATCTGTAATGGACAATTGAAGGAATTACCAGAGTGAGACAAATTGAGGTCACCACATGTGGATTTCAATGTTGATTTTTCATTATCAAAGGAACCTAAAGAAATAAGTTACAGTTAAAATTCAAATAGAAGAACTTTACTTTGGTGTTCTGCCTCTGGTTACTGTTGTTTACATCTCTTTGTTGTGTCTATACTTTCATAATTTTTCTGGCAACTCTCTACTGAGTATTTCTGCTTTGTAGTAAAGACAGAATCAGAGACCAGGTACACTAACACCTGATAAACCTGTTTTATTCTGTTATTTTTCCCATGACTATATCTACTGCTTCACTGTGATTTATAAGCAAAGCCTGAGGAAACCAACAACATTTTAGTGGTTTGTGGTTTATCTAGGAATGATACAGGAAATATTACTGGTATTTTGTGAATATAATCATTTTTGTAATTTATTTATAACTAAATAAAATGTATCTATTTATTGTTTACTAAATATTTTGTTCATGATATTAAAATAGTTTATCTAGCAGGAAACTGAATGTTTTGAACTCAGAAAATCAGGGAAAAATCTGTCTGAATAGTATTTTTGAGAAAGTTATTGATTTTTTTCTTGGGAGATATTTAGTATTTAAAAAACTAACTACCAGTGTTAGCCATAAATATTATTCCAAAAAAGATCCAAATTTGACCATATATTTCTGTATTCCTTTGAATTCTAACCACCATAAAGGATATCACTGTTGATATCAAATGGATGTTGTGTTATATAAAATAACATCAAGAAGATGTGTCCTTGTGTTTCATGACTAGGCAAAAGCATTTGACTGTGTGAGTCATAAGAAATTGGATAATGTTGAAAATAATGCTAATTACTGAAAATTTCATTATGCTCATGAGGAACCTGTAGATATAACAAAAGAGAGTTTTCAAGCACAACAAGGGAATACAAAGTTGTTTAAAATCAGAAAAATGTGTGTTAGGGTTGTGTCCTTTCTTCATACTTATTCAACCTGACTCAAGCCACTATATTTTCACGATTTTGCCCCAGTATTTTGAACATGTTGTCAGGAGATCCCAATTCCTACAAAAGGACCTCATGTCTGGAGAAGTGATTTTACAGTGAAAAGGAGGAAGACACTTGATGACGATGCTGAGGATGACACAAGAGCAGAGTTTCATTCTGTGTGCCTCAGGTCATTATGGGTTGGAAACAATCTGGAGGCACCTAACAAAATGTGAATTCTAGATATCTAAAATACAGTTATCTATGAGTGTTCACAAAATAGTAGAACAATTGTTGTCAAATGGAGCCAGACTCGTGGTGACTCTCTGTGTGTCAGAGTAGGACTGTACTCCAGAGGATTCCTTGTCACTGATTTTGTGGATGGAACCCCTTAGGGCTTTCTTCCCAGGCACTTCTGGGTGAGCTATAACCTCGACACTCCCTATTGATCACCTTTTGAATTGCCCTGGGATTCCCTAGTATCCATGTAATCTTCCAACAAAGTTTCAAATCTTCTAAAAAGAAGAACGTATATACATATATTTTCCATCAAAGAGCCAGTAAGGTAGATGACAATCGAAAGGCAAGTGCTTGGCTGGTATTCTATAGAAACAGGAGAGATGCTAAATTATTTTGATAAAAGCTTGATTAAACGGTCTTAAACAGGTGAATTTATTGTGCGATGCCAAGTTGTTTATGGACATTTTGAATCTGTCAGAAGAGAACGAGGGAGCAAAATATATCAGAGATATAAAATAGAACCCCATACTCAGAAAATGAGTATTCCTTATAGACAGTGCTCATATGATAAAGAATAGTAATTAAATGTTGCCTTGGTACACATGTCTGGCTGCTGTAAGTTTCCACGGAGTTGAGTCTGACTCATATGACCTTATATATGACGAAGAGTGTAATGCTTTCTTGTCTTTATCCATCCTTATGGTTGCTGATATGAACATTAAATTGAGAAGACTTCCTCCATTGTAGAATTGTAAGTGAATTCATTTATCAATGCTTGGACTAAAGAGAAACCTATGCTGAGAGACCTCTGACACAATTTGCTGCTGACGAGTCCACTGCTGGAGCAGTTGTGGGAGGGTAGTTGTAATCAGTGTGTCAATTAAAGTCACCTAGCATTTCCATCATTTACACCGACCCACAGATACTTTTATGATATGCTATTCTTCACTTATTGACATGATTAGGTTTCAAAGACCAGACCATTATACAAAAATAGGCAATACATTCAAATGAAGAATGACCGCATCACCTTGCAAAATGGAGGGTGACTATAATATAATATAAATTTCAGCTTATACCATCACACTAATGCTTCATTTTATCACCACATAATTGCCAAATCACTCCATTACTTAAACCTCAAACCACTGAGAATCATAACCCAGCCACGTTGACCCAACACCTTAATGATGTCGGACAGTGTTTTTCTCACCTTACATTCTGGTGCTTGTTAGGGCTAGATTTACAACATTAACAGCACAAAAAAAAGATGGAAGCATTTTTACCATCGTCAAACATGTAAAAATCCCGATAGTCGAATAGTTGATATGTGAGGAGAAAGTGTATATGACTACAGGTAAGATAAAAATAATTTCCATATTTTTCAGCCATTTAGATCTCTTCTTAGAAGAATTTCTTCCCGACATCCCTACTCCATTTTTATATTAGCAAAGCCACTATTTCTTAATGATTTCTAAAAAATCTTTGTAAATCTAAGATTGTAGTATTGATATAGCAATCACTTGTTCCATGTATTTTCAGAGATTATTACTTTATTTCACAAGCCCATAAATATCATGTGGCAAGTCAGTCCTAGACTTGGCCTGTGTAATGTATCAACTAATGTTTTAATGGCAAAAAGCCTAATTCTTCAATGTGATTGTGGAACTTGTCTTTGAATCTATGATAGATTGATATCATAGTGAATGGAACTCAGGTTACAATCCCACAGGTTACTCAATTTCAAATTAATTTCTATGTTTCTCTAGTGTAATAGCATTAATTTTACTGGAGTGCAGTTGAATTTCTTGGATGAACATTGTAAGAATACCAAACTTTTATGGAAAACTGTGTTTACCAAATATTTAAACGTTGTCTCTGGTACTGTAGTAATGATGCATAAGAAATAAATGGTCATTTTTCATCTGGATCTCATTTACCTTTTCTGCATCTCTTCACAGAATACACATTTTGCCTCAATTTTAAATGAATATGCTACCCACTATAAAATATTTAACATAAAGATCTAGGATTTGTTTCACTTCAAGCCAGGCAAACTAAGTTAAATCATGGTGTTCTCTCATTTTTCACCACAGTTCTCCAATGCCCTGGTTGCCCTAAGTAAATACCTCTACTATATGTCTTATAGAAAAAAATACCGGTTATTTATATTGTATATCACAATGTAATCTGAAACTACTATTATGAAAACCATTAACAATGGTTTTCTTCATTAATGTATGGGAAATTTGAGGGCTAATAAATAGGTTGTGTAGGGTCACCATTGTGTTTCAGGGGCCAAGCACGGAGTCTTCCAGACAGTAAACATTCACAAATATTTATGGTAAATTAATTATTTGATCTCATTATTATACCAAATATATTGATAAACATTTGGTACTCAAAAGAGCAAACTATCTTATATAATCTCTCACTAAGACAAGTAATACATTTGTGTTGTAAATTCTATGTGTTTTCTTTGCCGTTGTTTCTTATTTAGATACTTTCTTCGACCTCCTGTGCACTTCTGTGAGGTTTTCCCCTTTGAATACTTTCTCTTTCTCAAATTTAAATATGGTCAGTTGTCCATTTGAGTAAAGTTGACATGAATGAGAATGGTAAGGCAAGCATGAGTGGAAAAAGCATGAACCTACTTTTTCAAATAGCTTCTAGCAAATATCTTAGTATTAATATTTGTTTTCTGTTTTACTTTTTTTGCTTGCTTGCTTGTTTTGTTTAGGCTTAAAACCAAAGTAAAATAATTTCAGTTGAGCCAATTACACCCTAAAGTAACATAGTGGAAAAAGCATAATTTCCGATAGTATTTCTAAGGCTTGTATGATCTTTACAGAATCAACTGCCACATTTTCTTCCATGCAAGGTGGTGGGTTAAAAACCACTAACAGTTTAGTTAAGAGTCTACCACATGACCAACTATGTCACCATGCCTTCTACACATCAAATTTGTGAAGTCTGAATTAACCTTATTGAAAGTATAGTTTCAGTGTTGCAATTAAGTTGCCCAGGAATATCAACTGTCCTTGGAATTATTTCACATTATTTTTATTTATCTGTCTATTTTCTTTCCCTGACTCTCTCCATTACGTCATTTCTCTAAATCTCTGTCCTTCTAGTTGTCCCTCTTTTTTTCTCCTACAAAATAATTGTGCCATGTATCACTGAAAAATTCATTCTGCGTCTCTATTTTTTTCATTTGTCTCTTACAGCTTTTCCTATCTTATGAGTATTTTCTACCTTAGGAATGCTAGGGATATCATGAATGAACTTGACTCATCTCACGGTAAGATATTGAATCTGTGATGAACAGTTTCGGGGCTATAGAGATTAGAAAAAATAGGTTAACAAAAATAGAAAAGGATTGTTGTAAACTAATTCAGGTATAGAGTTTGACCCCAGTATAGGACATTTATTTTTCTAAGTGTAGAACTGAAGATGAAAGTAGTCTTTGACCTAAGATGCATAATTAGTAGGAACATCATTTTGGATAGCTCATAAAAAACATACCCATGCGGGAGTTATTTTTCAGCAATGTCATTGGGAAAATATTGAAGCAATTCAGGAATATAGATAATAAGAAATGGAATGGGTTCCATATGCAAAAAATATAATTCCGGACAATACACTTGCCTTACTGGAAAGTCAAGACTCCAATTTGGGAAAAATTATTAGTAATAAGGTGGAAAGGACTTTACCTATAACAAAGAAGTCATTATATAGTTTTTGACTACATGAGAAAATAGGACTAACTTTCCTCCAGGAAATTATTTATTGTTATCAGATAATTGATTATGAGATTTAGGTGAGCTGTGTGTTCATCTGTGTACTTTAGAGAAACAAATCCACAGAAACTCATGTATAAGAGAGACTTTTTATATAAAGGTTAAGTGTACATTAAGAAAATATCCAAGCCCAGTGCTGCCCAAGCCCACAAGTCCAACATTGACCCATATGTCCAACACCAATCCACAAAGTTTTCCTCCATCTCACAGAACACACGTAGTGATGCCGACTGCAGGAGGAAAGCCAAGTCAATGAGTCTGTAAACATCTCAGTGCTGGCAGGGGTCTACACACCGCTGCTCCAGCACCCAGGGCTGCCTCAGGTCCATGTGGCTTCTCCTCAGGGATGTCTTTCAGGATGTGAGCCTTGCCAGCTGAAGCAGGGAATTGGCTAAAGTAGCTGTACCCTGGTGCGACCATCACAAAGCAAGAGACCTGAGAACTAGAAAGGCGAGGCTCACTGAGCCATTTATCCCTCTGCTCTTCAATTAACTCCACATGTGTTTATCACCCAGATTGGCACGATAAACTAAGTACCTCAAGCCATAATAGCTTACTCAAATCACAAGTAAAGAAAATTTCCCTAACATGTAGCTTGCATCACCTTTTAATTTATAATAAGTAAAAGGAGAGAAAGAAAGCAGAGAGGGGATTTCAACATTGCCAAGAAAGAAGAGTCAGTATCATAGTGTTCCCCTCATAGTTGGAGTACCCATTTGGAAAGACCATAGTGACATTATGGACATCAAATGCTATTCTGGTGAGAGCTCCAGAAGAAGTGAGGAGCTTGGTGATACTAGAGATGGTACAATGAGAATATTTAGAAGAAAAATAGCAGCAGCAAAACCAGGAAACTAATGGGAGACGGTTCATGAGCCAACCATTGGAGCAAGAGAGCAGAGACCCTTCAAGGAAGTGGGTTCTTGGCATAGTAGGTCTTCAGGCATTTGTCAATGGAGTTAGGCTTGCCAATTCACAGAATGAGAGTTCTCAGTGATTTCTAGTTGACGGTTTTTAGAAGGAAGGTAATTTCTGCCCACTTATCAGCAGAGAAAAAGGGTTTTGTCACAGTTACTTGAGCAAAGCAGAGGTTGGGTTGGCCCAGCAAGCCTGAAAGACCATGAGGCCAAGGAATTATTAAGTAGAAGCAGAACAGCTTAAGAACACAGGACACAGAACCTCTTCTGTCTCAGAATGACCACTGGAATCTTACTGGTCAGGACTATGACCTCTGGGGTTTTGATGGGTGGCCCATATCTCCTGGTGTTATACAGACAAATCATCACTCACTCAGTTCTGGAGTGTGACACCAAGGTTCACAAGTGCCAAGGGAACAGAGTTGTAGCCAAGCACAAACCTGAGGGACAGGGCTCCCATGCCCAAGAGTGGAAGAATAGGGCTGGCAGGGTTAAGCGATGACCTCACCACTCAAACTAGGAGAAGGGGCCTCCCAAAGCTCAGGGCTGTGGAGCCCGCACTAGGAATTCAGAGAGCATAGTTAAAGCCGACACCCAGGATGTGGAGGGCACTTAGATTATTTAGATGGCTCACAGAACTGCAGATTGTGGTCAAGGCTTATGAGTTAATATGAATTATTCTGTTTGTTTTTTGTTTTACTTGTTTGGTACTAGTTATCATCCCTTCTACACCTCCATCTTCTCCCATTTATACTAGCAAATGTCTACTTTGTGTCTGGTCCATCATTGTACTTTGGAAGCAGATAACTTGTACTTCAGATTTACAGATGAAAAGGAATTTTGCCCCTGAATGAAATTTGAACTTGGAAGTGATTTAAGATGCTTGAGATGATATAAGGTGAAAGTGCTATGTATATAGCAAGGGCATAAATTTGGGAGGTCAAGATTGAATCTAATGAATTGGATTAGATCCCTTAAATGTATATCAATTTTACTGTGCCATGAGTTTCACCAATTTGGCATTTCTAGATTGAAGCAATCATCTTTCATGTGGTGTGGTCTGACAATCAGAATAAAGGAATTTGGGTGGTCTGTTAGCCTGGGTTGACTAGAGAAACAAATCCATAGACACTCACATGTGTATAAAAATAGCTTTATATACAAGAGCAATTGAATATTGAGAAAACATCTCAGCCTAGTCCACATCAATTCTATAAGTCTGATATTAGCCCATATGGCCAATACCAGTCTATAAATTCCTCTTCAGACTCATGCAACACATGCAATGACACTGAATACAGGAAGATTACAGGCCAGTGGGTGGAAATTCTTGTGGCTCCAATGGTGATAGAAGCATCTCAGCACTGGCATGGGTCTCCACATGGGCCTTCAGCTCCAGGGTTCTGACATAGCTCCATGTGTCTTGTCCTCAGGAATGTCTCACAGAGAGTGAGAGTGTGTCCTACCTCCAGTGAGCTATTTATCTCCTTAGTGCTGGCAAATGAGGTCATCAAGTTGCAACTTGATTGACAGGCTAACCTCCACCCCTTCACTCTTGAGTCTCAAATTGACAGCAGATGATGTGACTACCACAGGTGGAATATAATATATTTTTTCAGGTCACAAAATTGGTCACAACATTCAAAAGGGAGCTTCCCTGCATGGGGGTTATATCAACTTTTATCCTACATGAGGGAAAAGACTGAGAAGCAAATATGGAAAGACTGGCATCAGTACGTCAAGAAAGAAGAGCCAGGAGTGAAGCACAAGTCCAGATGTTGCTTCACTAAGAAACTCCTAGATCCAGGAAAGGATTGCTGCCATAACAATGGAGTTGTTGCACATGGATGAGGGACTTGCCCCATAGCAAAGAAAAGAAGAAAAAAAAAATCAACAAACGTCCCCTAAAGCTAGTTCCCCAAATTCAGACTTCCAGTCTCCTGAACAGTGGAGTCCTGTGGGCATGCTGATTGCATGCAGGGCTGCTAACTGCAAGGCCAGCAATTAAAACCACCTGTTATCAGAAACTCACCTTTTCACCGTGAGAGGATAAATGTTCTTTATCAAAGTCATGCACTTGCAGTAATTTTACAGAACCAGATAACTAAAACAATAAATTTAATAAGCAGGAGCAAAATTTGACTTTCTTAAAATGTATTTACCTTATTTTATTTATTCATTGTTTTATTGAGTTTCTAAACTGGAAACTGGTAGTCAGTAAAGGCTGGTGCATTATAAGTGTTAATAACTTAAGCATCACACATCAAAAATATGTGCTAGATGGATTAAAAGTACATTCTTTTAAGTAAATGTACACACAATTTTAGAAATCCACGAGTAAGCTACATTGCCAAGAATCTAACTATACAACAGTTAAGGAATTTTACTGTATGGATCATAAAAATATGAATTAAAATAAGAATGGGAATTCTAGGACACTTCATTGTGCACATAAGGAAACTGAACATGAACCAAAGGACAAATTTTTGAATAGAAGTTTTCAGAATGTTAATATTAATTGTTTTAAAATCATGATGCACAGAGAGAACCGTAGAGCTGGCCCAACCAAGAGAGATAACATTCCTTCTCTGACCCTTAGTGCTATGGGAACAGCACGGCAGACACTGTACAGAAAGGGTGCCAGTTCGGTCCCACAGACAGTGGGGTGAAATGCGAAGGGAGTGAAATAGGGAAGCAAGAGGAGCAAAGCGACCAAGTTCCCAAGGAAACCTGAAAATAGACTTCTGACTCTGGCGATAGTGTTGGGCACCTCATCAGACTGGATCAGAAAACATACACAGGGTCAACAGACAGATCTAGAAGTATCTATTGTTTTTTATGGGTGTGTGTGTGTGTGTGTTTTGTTTTTCTTGTTCTTTCACCATATGTCTATCTATATAAGGTAGACAGGATGAACAATCATGAGGAGAAAGCAATAGGACTGGAGATCCGGGTGAGGGGCTGGTAAGGATATTGGAGAGGAGGGGTTGTGGAGGGGAGTGGGGAGCCAACAAACTCAGGGATAAGGAAACAATAATAGATCTAAAATTGATGGTGAGGGGGGCATATAATGCTGATGGGGTTTTATCAAATGCAATGTAGGCGAGGGGAATTACTGAGTGCCAAATGGAAAGTAAGCATGACAGTGGGTAGGAGGAAGGTAAAAGGAAATAGTGGAAAGAAGTATGAGGCAAAGTCAATTTGTAGAGTCATAATCATAGGCATATATATGTAAATATATTAATTTATAATGAGAGGGATAGAGACCTATATATATTTATATATAGTTATAGTTATGTTAAGTATTAGGATAGCCAACAGACTTTGGGCCTCTATTCAATGCTTCCCTTAACAAAAGAACACTTTGTCCTAATAACCTGGCATTCTTGATAATCACCTTCCCAACAGTTTTGCTGAAGACACAATAGATGCAAAGGTAAATGTGGCGAAGAAAGCAGATGGTGCCCAGCTATAAAAAGATATAACGTCTGGGATCTTAAAAGCTTGAAGTTAAATAAGCAGCCATCTAGCATGGAAACAAATAATCTACCTCGCAGAAGCACATCAGCCAGTATGACCATGAGGTGTTGATGGGATCAAGTGTCAGGTATCAAAATATCCCAAACAAACAATTATATTGATGCAAATGAGGGTGTTGGAGTATAGACCCAAAACCCATCTGTAGGCAATTACATCCCCACCACATCCCCGACACACACAGAAGATGTTATAAGTAAAGAACAATTCAACCAAGGTGCAGTATAGCACTTGTGAAACACACATCATTCCTCTAGTTCCTGAATGCTGTCCCCTACTCCTCATCCCCTGGCCAACTACTATGACTGAGTTCTACCTTACAAATCTGGCTAGACTGGAAAACACACATTGGTACAAATAAGAGTTCCTGACACATGGAATTCAGGGCAGATGATGCCCTCAGGAACAGTAGAGGGAATAGCGTTATCAGTGGTAGGGGGATGTTTGGGGAAGGGGAAGAAAGAGGGAACCCATCACAAGGTTGGATATACAGCTGGTCCCCAATGGGATGAATAACAGAAATGTGCATGAAGGGAGACAATAGAGAGTGTAGATAGAAAATAATAATAACAATGTATAATTGATCAAGATTTCACGAGGATGGAAGTGTTGGGGAGAGAGCTTACACCAAGGGCGCAAATAGAAAGAACATGTTTTGGAAATGATGATGGAAACATAAGTATAACTATGCTTGATGCAATTGATGTATGGAATGTTATAAAAGCTGTGAGAACCCCCCAATATAATTTTTTTAATCACGAAAGATGTGTGTCAGGGTTATATTCTTTTACCATATTTTACCATGTTTTTTCAATCTGTATACTGAGAAAAAACATCCACGAACCTGGGCTATATGGAAAAGAATGTGGCATCGAAATCAGAGGATCTGTGATATTCAGATGACACAATCTTGATTGCTGAAAGTGAAGAGGACCTGCAACAATTGATCATGAAAATCAAGGATATCAGCCATCAATATGAATTGCAACATAATGTAAAGAAAACCAAACTCACCATAATTGAAAGAATAGGTGGGATCATAATAAGGGAGAAAAGGTTGAAATTGTCACATGTTTCACTTTACTTGGATCCAACCTATATGCTCCTGGAAGTAGCAATCCAGATATAAAATAAAGCATTGCACTGAGCAAATCTGCTGCACTAGACCTCTTGAAAGTATTGAAGATCAAGGACGTCACTTCGAGGACAACCTCATATCGTCAGTTGCCACATTTGCATGTGCAAATTGGATAAGGAAATAGGAAGACTAAATAATAGGTGCATTTGACTTATGATGCTCTCAAAGAATATTGAAAATTCCCTGGGCTTCTAGAAGATCAAACAAATCTAAATCAACAGAAGTAAGCCAGAATGCTCCTTACCAGCATGGATGGCAAGACTTGCTCCTTGTATTTTGTACATGGTATAAGGGAAGCTCGGCCTTAGAAGAAGATGTTGTGCTTGGTAAAGAAGAAGGTAGTCATGTTTGGTAAAGTAGAAAGTAGTCATGCTTGGTAAAGTGAAAGGTAAAGTGGAAAAGGAGGAAGACCATCTACAAGAGGATCGACACAGTCTGTGGGTGCAACACTGGACTTAAACATAGCAATAGTGGTGAGGATGGCTTGGAACTGGGCATAGTGAGTTCTGCTGTACCGAGTCACTATGAATTGGAACCAGCTGAGTGATTCCAAGTACAGCAACAGTAGGAAATGTATAAAGGGTTCCTGAATATTTTCGTGTCCTTTAATTGTGTCTGTCTGGTATAATATTTTCTCTCTGCTCTAATTATATTCATGCTACTCTAATTATATTTATGAGTTTTGCATCTGTAACTATCTTTAATTACACATTTTAACTTGGTTACAGGAACAGCTTAGATATGGTGAACGCAACTGAGGTTTTCTTTGAACTCATGCACTGAAGACACAGATGACTTAGCAAAATAATATCATTCAAATTTTTTCTGCTTATTTACTATTGTGTTGATTGTAGGCATATAAAAGAAGAAGGATAATATGTTCTATATCTAAAATTGAGAAATAAGAAGTAGATCTTCAAGGTGACTAACAAAATGCTCTATTTGGGGCTCAAGGGGACCATGTTAACTTCTATTTAATTTCTTCACTAAAATGAGAGCTTTTGGTAAAATATTTGTAAAATTTAACAACCATATATCAATGAGGATATGAAAAAATTTGAAAGGGGTTGTGAGCTAATAATCTTGGGCAAGATTGATGAAGAGAAAGGAGTGGCATTACTACAGATGAAGAATCTATATTTAAACACATTAGCACAACTAATAAATGTCTTTACAATTCACTGACCTTGATTTAAGGTCTCTTATCTGTCATTATTTTTGTATTTTCCATTATTTCACATCCAGGCCCAAGATTTTCCCACTGATGGGCCTGCCTCTTAACAACATGAGAAGAAGAAAATTAACACTAAAATGTCAATATTTAAATTACTTGTCTTTGAGGGATATTTTCATTCAAAGGAGAGAACTAGAATAAACAATGCTCTCCAGAACAAAATTAGTCTTGAGTGGTAGAATCCTAGTCACTTTGGCAACAGGTAGAAAAGGTTCTTTTAAGCAGTGAGAACTCACTACTCTCCTCAACTTATATTATGCACTATTGATTACTGTGCCTGACAGCAAGGCAGATACTGATACAAAGCCAGCTACTATGCGAAGAATAAGTGAATTTCTCTTTCCAAAATTGATTTGCCATATTGTAGATAGCAAACAAACTGATGCAACACACACAGACACACACAAAAAGGTAAACCACTGCAAACACAACCTGATGAATACTTTTAAAATGTTTTTTCTTTGGATTTTTTTTTTTTGCTTTTGACTCAGGAGTTATGTAAACCACTACACTTTGATATCAGAAGTCAAGCTATAACTTTTAGAGGTCCCTTAGGCTAACACAGTAGTAAGCAATTTTATTTTTTGCATTGCTGCAATCTGTCAAATCAATAACTCGTCGCGTAGGAAGTGAAGTTTACCCCTGAGTAATTAACCCCCATGGCTGTCAGGCTTTATTCTTGGCCCAAAGAAGAGCATAGCAGAATGAGTTATGTTGCTGCTGTTGTGGTGTTCACCACTGGGCGTGCAAATCTTCTCAGTATCCCAACATGCCCCTCCCGACTTCCCATTTATAGTCCTGGAGATGCTGTAGTAGGATGTGCTCTGCACAAATTGGAACATTTATTAGTCTACCCACCAGACATCGAGGATAGAAATGTTTTGAATAAAATATTGCATAAAAAATCTAGGAAGCTGATATTGTGTATATTGAGTATTCTGACTGCTGAAAAACAGCAGGTTCAGGAACCAATTTGTGGCATTCGTGGAGGAAATGAACTTGGCTTATCAAACCTTCTTCCTTACCAATATGGTTATATTTGAGTCATGTCTTGATCCTGACTATGTATCAATACGTAGAACTGAGCACTACCCAGAGGCAGTAGTACATGAGTGTGCCATATCTTCTTGCTGCCTATTCCTAGATGAACCTTACAGAGAACACACACACACACACACACACACACACACACACACACACCATTTAGCATGAGAGTGTATGTAATGTTGCAGGGCAAGCAATTTTGCATGGATATCTGCCTTAAACAGAACTGTTGACACTGTTTGAGACCTACTTAATTAACTCAGTGACAGAATAAAATTAATTTTTGTCCTGCATCCACATTCATCCTAGTCCTCACTGATCAGGGAGAATATAATTTTTGAATAATTATTAGGATTAGTAAAAAATATTGCTACAATATCATAGCTCCCATAATGAATAAAAATGATAAAAGTGTGGATCTTCCTTCTAAATCTATATAGTTATGAAGACAGTGTTTACATCACTGTAATCCTTCCATCTGTGCTCTTTCGCATCTGCAATGTAAAAAATGGCAGTTTTGACATGCTTCGGGGACTCAGGTCATGTTCCTTTGAAATAGTATTTAAATTTGGGAAACAAAAAAGAAGTTTAAAGGGATGAGATCAAGGTTATATAGTGGATGGGGCACAGTGTGCCAGTGAAATTTTCATAGGACAGCCTTGTCCACCCTCAATGCATGAGCAGGTGCGTTTTCAAAATAGAAAAAAAAAATCTTTGGCATCAGTTTCTTTTTTTTCCTTCACTAATGTTGCTTTTCATTTTATTAAAACTTCTCCATAATTCTCCTTCATGATCATCTTGCATCCAATGAGAAATTGTATAAAGAATACCTTTTTGGAATTCAAAGCTACTGTTGTTAAAACCTGAGCTGACCTTTCTGCCTTAAATTTAATTGGCTCTGCAGAGAATTTAGGGAACCAATGTTTTTATTAGACTTTTTTTGTTTACCCTAACAAGAATAAAGAAAGTTTATAACTGATTGGACTTGTTTGCAGTCATATAGTAATTAAAGAGATAACTTTAAATGTATTTGTTTTTGTTTTGTTCTCTAATGAATCTGTGCATATGCAATTTGGTACTCCATTATTATGTTGATTTATCCTCCTATATTTTTTAGAAAACTTGAGTGGTCAGACAACATATAGAATTTGGAAGATATTGATCAAATGAATACATACTAGTCATGCTTTGTAAAGTAGCAGTTTGGAGTCTATGACCAATCTGTGCACGGGTCCCTTGAATAGCTCCCTCCCCTACTATGGACAATCAGTGCTGGCCCAGACTGTGTTTGATCGGCCTGCCCACACCACCCTTGCTGCCTGTTATTATTATTCCACTCACCCTGTCAGAAACAGCCACCTATGGTAGACTATAAATAGATTGCTCCAGCTGTCTAGTGAGAGTCAACACGAGTGAGATAGAGAAGTAGCTCAAACACTCAGTACAGCTGGTAGTCCTTAGAATCATTCCTACAAACCTCTGAAAATGGCTCCAAGCTCACCAAAATGCCACAGAGAGAGTGATGTACTTGTTCAGCCACTACAAAGAAGTAAGAGAAACAACATCCCATGTCTGAGGAGGACCTGAATCTCTCATAGAAAAAGCAGACATTGAACCACCACAGAAAGAAATCTTCAGTATGCTGCTGAGAGTCATACAGGATATGAGGGAATCAATACAGAATAAGGATTAAGAATAGAAGATAGAGTTCATTAACCAGAGGGAAATACAAGAGTTAAGGGAAAATACAACAGACTCAACACAAACAGTATAAGATAGCAACAGGCTGGATGAGGGGGAGAATTATATCTGTGACCGTGAAGATAGCCAAGCAGAATTCAACAAACATGAAAGACAAACAAGATAGTTAAAGAAGCTGAAGCAAACCTGAGAACAATGAGTAATGCTATGGAGAGAAGCAATAATCAAATAATTGGGATACCAGAGCAAGACTTAATGAATAAATCAATAGCCAAGATAGTGAGGGACTTCCTGGAACACAACTCCTCTAATTTAATCCAGGAAGCAGAGGACACCAATTAGACTCAACTCCCAGAAAAACAAAGCAAGGCATACAATAATTCAAATTATCCAACTTTGAGGAAAAAGGAGTAAATCATAAAAGCATCTAGAGAAAAAAATGCAGTCACCTATAGGGTAATCAGATAAGGATATGTACAGACATATCATAAGAAACTATGAAGAGGAGAGAATGGAGTAACATCTTCTAAAAGTTAAAGGAGAATAACAACTCCCTCAAATTCCTATATCTTACCAAATTCTCCATCAAAATAGATGAAGAGGTAAAGGCTTTCCCAGATTAGGAAAAAATTAGAGAATACATCAAAAACAAAACAACAAAACCACAGTACAAAAATTATTTTCCACCTTACTTTGATCAGAAGACCAACATCCACAGAGCACAAACATGAGACCACCACTATCCAGAAGTGTAACACTATCCAGAAGTCAGAGCATTGAAAACAGTACTCAAGAATCACTCACCCAACGCTGATAAGAAGGTAAGAATGAATCCCTACACATACATAACACAATGCTAATTTGGAATGGAAGAAAATGTCTATCACAGAAAGTACAAAATGACAAGTTATTCACAGATGGATGTAATAAGCTCAATTGTCTGAATTCCCTCATTGAAAGAAAAAGGATAGCAGTTTGGAATAGAAAACAAAGCCCACCAATCGGCTGTCTGCAAGAAACACATCTCAAGCTCA
Organism: Tenrec ecaudatus; assembly: GCF_050624435.1. Taxonomy (NCBI): domain Eukaryota; kingdom Metazoa; phylum Chordata; class Mammalia; order Afrosoricida; family Tenrecidae; genus Tenrec; species Tenrec ecaudatus. Next base: position 298,861,286 of record NC_134531.1, read on the forward strand.
CAAACACAGGTTGAAGATCAGAGCTTATTGGAAGGTATAGCAAGATATTGTCCATCTAAAAAAGGCAGGAGTTGAAATTATAATCTCTGACAAAATCACTTTTAAGGAGGTGGACATAACAAGACATAAGTATGGGCTCTATATAATGCTTAAGGGATCTGTAGACCAAGAGCCAGTGAACATAATAAACATATACATGCCCAATAAGAGACCAGGAAATATGTCAATCAAGTCCTTCAAAAATGAAAAAAGAAATCACGAGATCAAAAATCATATTCATCACTCTCTGAGAAAGATAGATCATTGGGAAAGAAGCTCGACAACGAGGATATAGTACTAAACTCTACAATGTGACAACTGACCTGATAGAAATATTCAGAACTTCCCACCCAACTGCAAAAGAAATTCACATTCTTTTCAAGTTCACATGGCACATATTTGAAAATAGACCACACACTGAGACACAAGTCACGTGTGAGCAAATCCAAACATGTAGAGATTTCTTCTCTTACCACCATGCAAGAAAGTTGGAAATCAACCAAAGAATAGATGAGGACAAATACTTGGAGGATAAATAATTTACCTCTTCAAAAGGAGTGGGTATGGGCCCAAATTAGAGAAGAAATTAGGAAGAGTCTAGAAACCAATGAGAATAAGAATATAACATAACAAAATCCATGGGATACAGCAAATACAGTTTTCATAGGAGGCTTGATAGTTATAAATATGCACATGAGAAAGAAAAAGAGACTTATGGGGGATACCCTATCATAAAACCTTCAGCAGTTGTAACAGAGCCAACAAAATTATCCTTCAAATAGCAAAAGAAAATGTAAAATCAGGGCAGAGATCAATGAGTGGGAAAACAAAAAATCAAAGGAGAAAATCAACTCAATAAAAAGCTGGTTCTTGGAAAGGATTAGCAGAACCAACAGCCCGTTGGTAAACCTAACAAAAGAGAGGAAGGAGCAGGTGTCAACATCCAAGTTGAGGGATGAATCAGAAGAAATTTCAACAGAACCTAATTAAAATTTTAAAACTAATTGCACAATAATATGAAGTACAATAATCCAAGTAATATAACAACTTGGAAGACATGCACATACCTGGGAATATGAACCTTCCCTATATAGACATCAAGAACCTGACCAGTCCCATAGTAAAAGAAGAACCAGATAAGGTTATCAAGGAAACCTTCAGTAAATAGAGCCCTGAACTATAAGATTTCTTCGGAGAATTCTATCAAATATTCAGAGAAGAGACAACACCAATTCAACCCAAGCTATTTTAGAACATAAAAAAGGACAGTAAAATCCCAAACACATTCTATGAAGGTAGTATAACACTGCTACCCAAACCAGGCAAGGCTCTGACAAGAACAGAGAACTACAGGCCAATATCTCTAGTGAACATAGATGCTAACATTCTTACAAAATATTTTCCAATAGAATACAAGAGTATATAGAAAGAATAATTCATCATGACCAAGTGGAAATCATAACAGATACAGGGGGGAGTTTAGCATCTGAAAATTCATCAACATTATCCACCATATTGAGAAGATAAAGGACAAGAACAGCATGATAATATCAATAGATGCCAAAAAAAGCATTTGATAACATTCAACACCCATTCCTAATTAAGACACTCAAGAAGTTAGGATTGGAAGGAAATTATTCCAATATAATGGAAGTTATATGAAGATCCAAAACAGACAATCATATTGATGTGAATAAGGTGGGTCAGAGTAGTTATCCAAATCCCATCTGTAGACAATTGGGCAGAGGGGTCAGCCAGGGTACAGTATAGCACCAACAAAATGTGCAACATTCCTCTAGTTCTTTAATGCTGCCCCCTTCCCTACTATCATGACCCCAGTTGTACCTTACACATCTAGCTAGAGAAAGGTACATAAATTGCTACAGATAAGAGCATTTGATACTCAAAATCCAGGCCAGGTAAACCTCTTAGTAGCAGTAATGGGAGTACCAGGAGGTTAGGGAGAAGGTGCGGGGAGAAAGGGAAGGAAGAGGGAAACTATCACCGTGATGGACGCATAGTACAGACACACACACACACACACACACACACGGATGAGCAACAGAAACATGGGTGAGGGGAGACAGTGGATGGTTAAAAATATGAAAATCATCATAATAATTTATCAATGGTTCATGTGGGTGGGAGTGGGGCGGGGAGGGGAAAAGAAGAAGCTGAAACCAAGGGCTCAACTCGAAATAAAATGTTTTGAAAATGATAAAGGTAACATATGCACAAATGTGACGGATACAATTGATGTATGGATTGTTATAAGAGATGGAAGCTCCCCCAATAAAATGATTAAAAAAGAAGAAAGAAAATCCATCAGTCAGCATTACAACCAATGGAGAAAAGATGAAAACATTCCCACTGAAAAAAGGGAACCAGACAAGGATGTCCTTGTCCCCACTTTTAGTCAACATCATCCCACATGTCCTAGATAATAATATGAGACAATGGAAGGATATTGAGGGTATATGTCAGAAGAAAGAAGAAGTGAAATTTTTGCTATTTGTAGATATGATTTGATATATTGAGACTCGCCCACAAAGACTCCACAATAGGTGTGTAGGACGCAAAGGGGGACTATGGTAGAGTGGCAGAATGCAAGATTAACAAGCAGAAGTAATTGGATTGCTATATGCAACTGATGGGATTACAGAAAAAGAGATCATGAAGGAAGGTAGTACCCTTCACAATAGCCAAGCACAAATTGAAAGATCTAGGGAAATGCCCAACAAAAACCCAAAAGATTTGTACAAGGAAAACTACAGCACATTATTACAAGAAACCAAAAGGGATCTTCACATATGTAAAATAGCCCATGCTCGTGAATAGGTGGACTCAATATTGTAAAGATGTCAATCCTACTTAAGGCACTATATTGGTTCAGTGCCATCCTGATACAAATACCAGTATCATTTTTCAAAGAAGTGGAAAAACTGACTACCCATTTTATATGGAAAGGGAAGAAATCCATGAATGGCTAAGAGTTCTTCAAGAAGAAAAATAAGGTGGGCAGGCTTGCATATTTAGAAATAACAAATCAAACATCTTATTTATAAAATCTAAAGCACCCTGCAATCTTACAAAAGGAAAAAAAATGACTAGCCCACTTAGAGGTGAGGAAAATATTTGAACAGGAGATTCACAAAGGAGGAAACCCAAATGGCCCATAAACATATGAGAAAATATTTCTGATCATTAACCATCTGGGAAATGCAAAATCAAAATAACCATTACATACCACCTAACACCCACAAGGATAGCCCAATTCAAAAGGTAAGAAAGCAACAAACGTTGGAGGCATGTGGTGACATATGAACTCTAATTCACTGCTGGTGATCACAGTGGCATACAGTCACTATGAAGAGTGATTTGGCAATATGTAAAACAGACAGAAATAAGAGTTACCTTATGATCCAGCAATTCCACTACTGGGCATGTATTGGAAGAAATAAGAGACAGGTCATGGCCAGACATCTGTGCTCCAATTTTCATTGCCACACAGTTCACAGTGCAAAGAATGGGAAACAGGCTAAATCTCCATCAAGAGATAAATGGATTAAAAACCTCTGATACATACACATAATGGAGTACTGTGCATCCTTAAAAAATAGTGATGAAAAGATGAAGCACCTTATCTCATGGAAAGTGTTGAAGGATATTATGCTAGTGAAGTTAGACAAGCACAAACAGACATGGGCAACATAAGTCCACTGAGGTAAGTTCAAACAGCAGAATGGGCCTAGGGGAAAAATGCATATCACACAGTTCCCAGAATGAGGACCAGATAATTTGGCAAGAGCCAGATCAAACCCAATGATCATCATAAAAAAAAAAAAAGAGAGAGAGTATAAAAGTAAAAGATAGCATCTGTACCAAATACCCCACCCCGAGCCCTGCTCCCATATGCCTTTAAGGCCTACAGAGGGGTGGGGGAAGAAAAAAGATGACAATGGAGGGCACTAATCCACCAAAGGGGAGGGTATTGTTTGTGTCTTCACAGGAAAGGGAGAGGGTAGACCTCATTCCATTGCACCAAGCCTTGAGGGCAATGTTCCTGCTCAGAGCAGCTCATTCTCAGAGAGGTCTGCAGGCCGGGCCTCAGCTCCAGACATAACATCCCCTCCCTATATGACAGCACCACAGAGGACAGAACTGAAGATACAGTTCAGGCAGTGTGGTCCTTCTGATCCATCGACAAGGGAGCAAACTGAGAGCAGAGTCAACAGACCAGTCATGGGAACAAAGCCACGAAGTCCCTGAGGAATCCTGATTGTAGATTTCTGACCCTGGGAAGCACGTGGCACTTCATCTGAACTGTTTGGGAGATATTCACAAGGGGATCACATTGAAATTCTAAAGGTATAATGGCGTGGGGGGGTAGGATACTAGACCAATCCATCCTTGACTGAAGGAAAAGCAATGGGGTCTTGTAGAAGACACTAACCTAGGTCATGAATGCTGAAGACTGAAAGGGTATAAGTGCTGTTGAGTAAGCGGGTCCTGGAGTATGGATCCCAGAAAGAAAATGGAATTGGACTGATGAATGATAGCAAGGCCTGCTCACTATTTAACAGAGCATGACTCATCTACTCTGGGTCAGGAATACAGTGAGACTTGGAACTACATATGGTCTCTCTTTTTTTTCTTTTCTTTTACTTTGGGTGTCTACCTGTGTAAGATAGGCAGGATACGCAATCCAAAGTAGACAGCAACAGGGATGAGTGGGCTCCGAGTGTCCTGTGAAAGGAGGAGGCAAGATTAGGAGAGCAGGAGCCACTCACGACAGGGACAGGGTGTAGCAATCAAATTGACATGAAAGAGCATAGACAAAGAGGAGACCCAAAACTCACCTGTATGATAATTGTACAGTCCCTCACAGAAGGCCATAAGGAAAAAATTGATATATTCAGGGTGCAGTGTATCACTTGTGAAACACATAACTATCCTCTAGTTCTTTAATATTTTCTTCCCCTTACTAATTTTGTCTTTGTTTTACCTCATTAATATTGCTAGACCTGCATATGTTCGTCTGTATAATTAAGATTGTTCAATGCACGAAATCCAAGATAGATAAACCATTACTATTCAGAAATAGTAACTGGAGTAATGATTCCCAGAAGGTACAGAAAGAAAGGATGGGGAATGGGGGGAAGGGGGAACTGATAGTAATAATGGCCCCACTCAAGGGGAATGGTAGGTTAATGGATACATTGGATGGTGTAAGCTACAGCAATAATAATAATAATTATTATAATTATAATAATGATTTCAGTGGGGTTGGTGGGGGAGGTGAAGGATTAAGATGAGCTCAAGAAGAAAGAAAATAATTGAATTATGGATTGATATAATATCTGTAAGAACTCCTAATAAAATGATTAAAAAATAGCGGGAGAACAAAAAGAAGGAAGACCATTGACAAGACAGATTGACATATTGATCACAGCGATGGGCCCAAGCATAAGAACAATTGTGAGAATGGCACAGGACTGAACAGAGTTTTATTCTGTTGTACATAGGTGACTATGAGTCAGACGGTTCTGACTTATACATAATAATGGCACCAACAATCTTAAATCAACCCTACGAAGTAGTAATTTTTCATCTTTTTTATGCATAAAGTAATATCATCTCAGGAAGTGAATGTCACATACTAGTCATCAGAGATGATATGATGCCAATCTACATCTGTCTGACTTAAATGTCCTTACAGCTACTTTAATCTTTGTAAGACTGAAAACCATAGAAAAACCAACCCCATAGGGTTTCCAAGGCTATAATCTTATGGAAAGTAGATTGCCACCTGGTTTCCCACTGTCCTGAATTGCCTACTTTGTTGTTAGTAGCCAGCACTTAACCATTGCACGACCAGGGCACCTTCCTTGTGATCGAGGAAGTCAAAATAAGAAGCCTAGTGATAATGTATTCAACTAACTACATATGGTTATATCCATCTAATCATGTTCTGTGGAAACATAATTCAATTATGAAGAGAAATAAAAGGAAATTAATAACATATTCATGCATTTCCATAAGTATTGCTTTGAAAGGAAAATGCTGATTTGTAATGCAATATTTTATTTATGCAATTCTAATGTATACTAGAATCTTTTTATTGACCTTACAATCCTTTCCTGTTATATACTTTTCATTCTTCTTATAGTAATAAAACAAAGTTATTGCACTTTTACTATATATTTACTTCTAATTCTTGCGTTGATCTTCTTCCTTCCTGAAACAATTTGCTATGGAAAACATGTGTAAATTTTGCTATTATAAGAAATATACTTCCTACAAATATCTTGCACGTTTTATTAAGGTATCAACTATAGTAAAAATAATTTCTTTGTTGTAAATGCATAACCACTTGTGTGTTATTTTTTGACATAAATAATTTAACTGTTAAAGTTTGCTCATATAATTATTGTAATTTTAAGTAATGTCATCAAAGTCACAAGATGCACATTTTAGAACATATTTCTCTAATTTTCTGTATTTCAACAAAATTAATAACTTTCACCAGAATCACCTTCTTTTTTTTGAGGGATGGTATTAACTATTAATATAGTAAAAATTATATTTTATTCTTATGATTTACACATATGTGAAATGAAAATCAATGAAAAATCAATGGAATAAATATTTTTACTTAATGACTGCAATGACAAAAGTAGTAAAAGTTAAGTGTTATTTACCATTCTTTAAATTTTAAAATTCAGTTTATTTTCAGAGTGAAGTGAAGTAAATAAACAAATTTTTAATAATGAAAATTCACGATACTTCAGAGAAATATTACTTGAGTAGAGATTATATTTATATTTAATGTTACTCATACCATATGTCAACAGTTTCTCTTGGGGTGTAGTGTGGCTAAGGATTAAAATCATTAACAAGAATCTTGCTGCAAAAATTAAATTCCGGCTAAGTTACTTATTAGTTCGGAGTCCTGGGGTGAAACCGTTAGCCTCTTTATGGCTCACTGCCACTCACTCTATGGAGCCTTGGTGATGCAGTGGATGAGGTGTTCACAGCTTTAACCAAGAGGTCTGTAGTTTAAACATACCAAATGCAGCTCACGAGAAAGCTGAGGCAGTTTGTTTCCTGAAAAATGTATGGTTCTATGCAGCAGAATCCTATAGGGCTGCCCCAAGGTGGAACGGACTCAGTTGTTGGTACCAACAACTGTAAAATGGTGGTGACGACTTTAAAAGCATCATAATAGGTTGATTTGAATCTGAAGAGTAAAAAATTGGAGATGTGATTAGATGAGTTAGTTATAAAACATAAATATTTTTGGCTATTTTTTTAATTGCTACATTTGTCATTGTGAAAAGATTAAGATGTAACATAGAATTCTTGACTGAGGTTCTGGAAAGTTCATGAAGTCACTCTTTAAACTTTAGTACTCTTACTTATGACCTGTGCCAAAGGGGTCTGAAGAGGGATGGCTGTTCTTAAGACAAATTATGCACATTAAAATTCACCTGACCCAAACAAGGGTATTTTTAATAATCTCATATGCATGTGAAAGTTGGACCCTGAATAAGGAAGGCAGTAGGAGAATTGGTGCATTTGAACTCTGATGCTGGCAAAAAAATATTAAAACTATCATGGACTGCCTAAAGAACAAACAGATATCTTGGAATAAGTACTGGCAGAATGCCCCATAGAGGGAAGGGTAGCCGGACTTCTTTCTAATACGTTGGACATGGCATGAGGAGAGACCAGTCTGTGGAGAAAGTTAACATGCTTGGTACCGCAGAGGAGGAGCAAACATGAAAAAGGTCCTCGATGAGATGGATCGAAGCAGTGTCTGCAACAATGGACTCAAACATGGGAACTTTGTGAAGATGGCGTGGCTCCTTTGGATATTGCATTCTGTGGTACATGGAGTTGCTAGGAGTTGGAATTGACTCAACGGCACTCACAACCAACACAACATGTAGATAGTTCTGCTTCTGCGTTTTTGAGATAAAAGCTGCATAGTAAATGCTGATGTAAAGGCTGCCTCATTTAATAATTTTGAAACCAAGTGAATCTCTAATGCTATTCCATATTCAGCTACAACATGTTGAAACATTAAGAAAAGTCCCTATGAGAGTTAGTTTTTCACTTAAACACAAAGAAAACTAGTAAGCAAAATTTATAGCATTAAAATAAAATTATAGACTGTGACTACTAGAATGCTTTAATAAACAACCACCCTAGATGTAGCTGAAAAGCCTATAAAGATCAGTTTCGATCCTCTACTTGCAAGTGAAGAATAGTTAGTGTTGTTAAGTGCTTCCAGACTAGTTCCAGCTCATAATGACCCTGTGCACAGCAGAGGGAAGCACTTTCCAGAGCCTGCGTCTTCTAAGTAACAGCAACTCAAAGTAAACAGCAATACACAATCATTCCTAATTAGCTATCTCTGAATTCTAAAAAATTAGAGCATTAAATAGAAGAAGTAAAATGGACAAAACAAAAATTTCTTCACCACATACAAAGTGAGGATCTTTGGAAAACTTTTAAAATTATTACTTTAGGAAGTCAGTCTGTATTCCTCACTATAGAATCCGTGATTAAATGCATACGACTTGGGGATAGGTTTATTTTTCTTTCCTTTTTCAGTAAACACCTTAGTCCTCAGAATACTTACGTATCTTCTGTGTTCTCAAAAGTAAGAACACTTTGCTAAAATTAATTGGGTTAGGGAGTACACAGAAACAAGTTGAAGAATTTACCAGATAAAACAGATAAATATGAAACATTAAAAGCAAGCTAACCAATTAAAATGAGAAACTGCTCATTAGCTGTGGTTTGATTGTTGCAATGAACTAGAATAATATGCCTATTGTTTTTTTTAAAAATAGTATGTTGAAATTAGAAAAATAGTACATGCCTACATAAAAAGTCAAGGTGTAGTGAACTTAACAAAAACAACAGTGATCTTGCCTTTGGAAATGATGGGGAAAAAACATGCTCAAATCATTTAATGTTATTTGAATAATTCTTTTATATTTAGGTTTATGGATATTTGCTTGAGGTTAAAGCAATAAGTGTAGAATGTATTGTTTAAGTGATGTTTTTTTATTTTAAAACTTATTTAATGTTATTTCATTATAACTATATAACTTTTATAATATATAGCAATATATAATTCTGTCTTTATAATTTTATTACTTCATGATATGGTGCCATTTAAGATTATTTTAATAATATTCCATTTATAGTTTAATCTGTTTGAAAAGGTCAAATGTCATTTACAACCATGTGTTTATAAGCATACTGGATTTTAAAATTACATTGAGACAATCTGAAAAACTGAAATATTTTGGAAAATATAATTGGTGGTCTAAATATATATTTCTTAGTGAATGCATCATAGATAATTATGCAATGTTTAAGTACATATTAGAGAATGCGGTGTTTGTTAAAAAGCATTTGTATTTAATTGATTTAATTGGCACTTTCATTTCTCTGTGTGCTGTATGATGAGCATCCTGTTTTTCTATTATAATATCTGAAATTTCAAATTTCAGCTTTGTTGTATGATTTTGATTTATATTAACAACATGTAAAGTAGCAGGGAAAGAATCATCTGTCTTATGATTCTGAAATCTCTGAAGCCAAGATGGTAGATAAAAACCTTTGAAGAATGTATGGAAATCATGCATTTAAAGATTCCATCATCAAAATTTATTGTTTTGAAAACATGAGTTCACAGAGTCATATATCTGCTTTCAAAGTTGTTTTTATTTCCTTCAGGAATATGAAAGCCATTTCTGAAATGTATGGGCATAAGAATTAGATTGAACTCTGCTGAATTCCATTTTGAGCTACTTTTAGAAGCCCACTTCTAGTTTCATTGTAGAGCTGTAGCTATTGGTTAAGCAGTCTTTCATGACCACAGTATGTCCATCTTTTCTGTCAGATGGTGCCTTGTACTGTGCTGGTTGCATGTTGCTGTGATGTTGGAAGCTGTATCACTTGTGTTCCAAATGCCAGTAGGGTCACCCCTTGTGAACAGGTGTCAGCAGAGCTGAAAGACTAAGAACAAACTAATAAGAAGGAATGGGCTGTCCACTTATGAGGCATTAGCTACTAAAAACATTGGGACCAGCATTGAAACATTTTCAGATACTGAAACAGTCATGAAAAGAAGCAGAGCGTTGTTAGAGACAGTGCCAGAAATGAGACCATCGTGACAGAGGCCGAATGCCTTCTCAGAGCAGAATCTACTATAGTGATGTGGATGGAGTAAAATCTGAGTGAGGAAAGCTTTGGGGATCTTCATTGGTTGATGGGGCACAACTGAAATGAGAAGAAACAGCTGAAAATAGCAATTAATAATTAGAATTTCGGATGTATGGAGTACAAAGGATGAATTCGATCATCACAAATTACAGTTAGCGTTGAGAAGAATGGGAATATGAGAACACTGCATTGCGCTCCCTGGGACAGGATCTTCACATGAATCAAGCTTAAAGCAGTGGTGGGACTAGAAGAGGGGCCGACTGCATGGGTAACATTGGGAAAGGCTTGTGTAACGTTTGTGTCCGCTCAGTGGTAGAATGCTGAATAAGGACTGTAGGAAGGCTCATAAACAACCTGCAACTAGCAGGTGACACAACTTTGCTTGATAAAAATGATGAAGATTTGAAGCCTTTGCTGCAGAAGATCAAGAACTGTAGCCTTCAGCACACATTATCACTCAATGTAAAGATAAACAATGCAACTGAATTAGGAGATGACATCCTAGTAAATACAGTGCAGACCGATGGCAAGGATTTTGTCATGCTTGGCTCCACAATCAGTGCTCATGGAAGAAGCAGTCAAGAGATCAAAAGGCACAAAGCCTGTGGAACATCTGCTGCACAAGATCTCTTTAAAGCATTTAAAAGCAAGTTTGGTATTTTGAGGTTTGGCGCCCAGTCCAAGCCACGGTAATATCAATTACCTCACATGCTGTGAAAGTTGGACATGGAATAGCGAAGGTAGAAGAACTGATGCATTTAACTTAGGATGTTGGCGAAGCATGGATTGTCAAAAGGATTGTCATGGATTGTCAAAAGAACCACCAAATCTACCTTGTAAGAAGAAAAGTTAGAATGGTTCTTAGAGGTAAGGACAGTGAGACGTAGTCTCACGTACTTTGGACAGAGACCAGTCCCTGTGAAGGACAGCGTGCTTGGTAAAGCAGAGGGACAACGACACTGAGGAATACCTTCAACAAAATGGATCGACACAGCAGCTGCAGCAGCTGCGCAGATATGATGCGAAACCAGAGGACAACTGGGAGGATGACACAGGACCAGGCAGTGCTTTCTTCGGTGGACATACGGTCAGTTTGCTTTGGAACTGACTCAGTGGCATCTAACAATCACAAGAACAAAGCAATTGTTACGTTGTCTGGCACTGTTGACCTCAGAGCAGTCAGATTGTTCACAACCCATGGAGATGGGCTATGCAAAATAAGATTTCAAAGCAGAAGGGGATCATTCGGCTCATGGCATTAGAGAAAATAAATCAAAGATCTGATGTGAGAAATACTCAGTAAACCCTTGGAAGTTATGAGATGAGGATGAGCAGAGGAACAGAAGAAACGTAATAGCTTTAAGGAGTACTGAGGGGCCCTGCACAAAGACTTTGGTACAACAAAGACAACAAAATTCACGTTGTTAACAACGTAAGTGAATTTGGAAAGAAATTCTTTCCAGAGACTTTAGATACATGTCTGGTAGACATTTTATTTCCACCATGAACACAGAACTTAGTTGAATATATTTCAAATTGTCTACAGAACTGTGAATAGGTATTTTGAGCAGCTACATGTGAAGAATTTGATGAATTTAATAGGAAATTAAAACATAGTGTCTGTAACATATTATAATTATGATGAACTTTAAATCCTATATATTTGTGCATATGGATAATATATCCATACACATATACACATTAATAATGATAAAATGATCAGAAACATTTACTAAAACATTTATCAAAATAGGAAACTAGCATTCTCCACACACACTCCATCTAACTTGGGCCACTTCTGAAGGCTGTGTTTCCATCCCCTAACCTCTCCCCAAAGAATTCTGTCTCTCGATTTACGTCACGTCAAACCAACACTTTCAGCATTCTTCAAGGACTCAAACTATGGTGTATTGGTGTATTTATTTTAAATGATCTTTGAGTTTGGGAAACAAAAAGCAGTGCAGAAGGGCAAGATTAGGACTAGAGGACAGATGGGTAATGTTTCTTTAAGAAATCTTCACAAGACAGCCCTTGTTAATCTAAACGAATGGGCAGGTATATTGAGGTCATGGAAACAAGCACACAAGAAACAATTGCCCAGGCTCAACTTCCCGAGTGTTTCCTCACCTATGCAGTTTCGTGCAATGCTTTAAATCTTGAGCAACACTAGGAAACTCACCCAAAGTACCACTAATAACGTTGAAAGTACTTCCACGAAGAAGAGAAAAGTCATGAGGGAAAACAGCTGGACTGTTTCATAGGTATGATAGCTTTAGCTATGGAGTTATGACTTCCCATCATTTCAAGATCCATGAATCCAATGTAAAGACCAAAAAAAGGAAAAGAGAAATTTGTGAAGCTGTCACACAGATACACCGTAGGTGTGAAAGACTTATGCTTTTCTTTCTAAAACCCTTTTTATCTTGCATTGAAATTACCACTTCTATGAAGGTGCAGTTTATATAGTAAATAAACAAAATGCGTTAATAGACTTTCTTGGTAAGCCTTCAGGAAACAGTAGGCTATTAGAAACTGTTTCTGTGGAGTCAAACATTGCACATAGATTTTATTCACTCACTGTTCTGGATGTCAAAAGTCCAACAGCAAGGTGTGAACAGGGTTGTGTTTATGCTAGAGGTCTTCAGGGAGATTAGATGACTTTCTCCCATCACTGGGAACTGTCTACCCCATTACTCCAATCTCTGCTTTAGGAAAATTACCACTTTTTCTGTTTGTAAAATATCCCCTGCTCTGTCTCTTCTACAGGTATGTGTCATTGCTTTAAGGTCCATGATAATCTCATCTCAAAATTCTTAAATACAACTACAAAAGCCATTTTCCCACATAAATTAACTATCATGAGTCTCAGCAATGTATTATGGATACGTTTTCAGGGATATTTATTTGTTTCCCTACCACATCAACATAGTTATTCTTTAGGATTTCTGAGCACATATCTATATGTGTATATGTTTACCTCTATTCCCACTCATACTTCTATCTCCCTGCCCCCCAATGCTAATTGGAAACTGCCTTTGCCTTATAATGGAACACAATGAACATGCAGCATTCTTACAGGGAGAGAGCTCTCCTAGTGAGTGAAATTAGAAAGGATTGCCTTTAAGCTTTAGAAGCTGAAAGTAAAAGTCTAGGTCAGAATTCCAGAGAATTCATTATCAAAAATAAGTGTCCAAATATATGGATATAAGTTGCTTCAGATATCAGGAATCATAAAACAAAGATCAACGTTGGCTCTCAAATTACAAGTTACCAGGTTAAGAAGGGACGGAATTAAATTCAAAAATTAAATCGGGGGTATTTTCGATAAGCAGGCACTGTGTGTGAGATCTCCAATCTGTTCCCAAATGAAAATGTGGACAGGTACTCTGTGGATTTTCTAAATTCATATGTTACTGACTTAAGAATTTCTTTGTGTTTCCACACAATAGGTGTTGAATGTCTGCCCCTTTTATCTATAGTTGTGGTCTTTGGAAATAAGATTTTGTTGTTGTTATGTTATTAATGAGGTCAATCAGGTGAGTTTTAAAGGTACGCACTTCTGAGAAAAAAGTTCTTGGGAAAAAAAGAAATGTTAGCTTTCTTGGGTGACAAATACCTCGGTCCTTGGCTTTGCATGAGAAAGAATTCACGCTGAAGCCTGGTTTGTGATTGAAGTGGGTTTTTATAAAGAATAGAAGAAATTTCAGGTTTGACAGTTAACTGAACATGGGATTGCACCCCAACACATGTGGGGATCTGAGGGGGTCGGGGAGAGAGAGAGAGAGAGAGAGAGAGAGAGAGAGAGAGAGAGAGAGAGAGAGAGAGAGAGAGAGGCTGAAGAATGGCCAAGGGGAAGGAGGAGCAATGGGAAAGAGGGGATGTGGTCTCCAGATTCCAGCCTTTTGGGGTCTGTGACTGGTAGCCATGGTTGACAAAACTGGTTGACCCATTGGCTGAATAAAGCCCAAGTGGCCTAGATTGTGTCCACCCAGAGGCAACTGGCTGAGGGCTCTGAATTGGTACATGCTTTGGCTTCCAACCTCCTGAGGGGCCCCTAGGCATGGAGAGGAACACCCCTTATCCAGCTACCTAATGGAAACACACAAGTACACTCACACATAGAGGCTAAGACAACTAACACGAGAAGACCCATCTAAAAACAAAACAAAAAAAGAGAGAGAAAGAAAACCAGAATCACCAAGAACAATAACACAAAGCAAAACCCCCAAAAAGAACTATTTCCTTTAAGTTTATAGTGACTCATCTAGACAGTAACTGTTATATAGAAGAACTGCTATTTAGCATTTTCTGAGATACAATCAGACTTCATATCATTGAGTATAATTATTGACAACACTCAACTATTGGAAAGCATAATGGAAAACAAACACTTTATATCTTTTATTTTAGGGTAACACATTCCTTTTATTTATTCCCATATGCAAGCATTGGTAATGATGACTGGTAGATTAAAATCCTATAGTTCTCAAATTGTGCAAAGGTATAATTTACCAGAAAATATGTCAATGAGAGGACAGGCAGTCTAAGAGCAATCTGAATTAAATTATTAATATTGTTAATATTAATAATATTAAATATGAGGGGCTTAAGTAACTGACTTTTTCCTTTGTGAAATATTCTTATATATTTCAGAAACAAAAAGAGATGCTGTGATAGCTTGTCATTTTCCATGTTATGTATTTACACAAAATTTCTGAGAAAATGGAGAGTACACAGGAGCTCCCCAGTGTTACCTGTGGTTTTTACTCCATATTTTCAATTAAATAATGGATGATGTTTGAGTGCCAGTCAATACACCCTTCTAGTCATAATTCTGTCTGTAATGTATTATAATTCTGGATCCTATCCTTGTGGCTATAATTCCATTTTGGACGGTATTCTCAACTATACTAATGCATAAGATTAGGGGTCACCAAATGGCAGAATTGACACAATGAAAATGAGTTTTTGCTTGTTTATTTGTTTTGTGGTTAGTAAATAGTGTGAACAAGTCACACTCTTCTCCTTGTGGGCGTCTTTTAACTCTACCCTAGAAGATGTCAAGCAAATCACACCTTTTGTTTCTGTGGGGAATTTTTAAGACTCCTTCAAAAGAGGATGTCACTTAAGGCACTATTTTGTTTCTTTTGATTTGGTGTAAATGCTGAGACTACTGCTCAGTTCTTCCACACATCCCCGGGAAACCCTTACTTCTATGTGCTGACTAAGCTTTACTAGAAGCAAGATGACCTGCTGCAACCTTTGGACATTTTCGGCTCCTGACTCTGAATCTTATGTTTGGCTCAACTATGTCTGACCTTCTGATTCAGGACTGAATAGCATCTCCTCAAAGTTTCAGGAGTTTTGTGTGTGTTGTAATGAATCACATATCAAGGCAAGTGAGGCATATTCTCGAGGGAGGAGAGGGGGAAATGGAGCGGAATAGTATTTTGGAAGTGTTGGATATTTGGGACATAATTAATCTCCAACTTCATGGGACAAGTCCAGTATTAATTGTTCAAAAGAATTATTATCAAAACAGTGAAAACAGAACTCCAGTACTCAAACCTTCATCAAATCACTTTATTAACATCAAACATTTTTTGCTGCAAACAATTGTCTTATTTCTTTGTAGTGAGGAGTATGTTATTATTAATGAAGGATTAAGAAAACAATCTTCTTGAAGGTGGTGGAATATTATATCAACAAGTATCATATTTACTCTTATTTGATAAATGTTACTCTTATCCTGGAAAAAATCAATTAACTTAATAAAATGGTGTCTACTTAAATATGTATTTTGAGAAATAGCAATGAGAAGCTCTTGAGCACTTAGTCAAAATTTTGACTAATTATTATTTAATTCCATTTGATCTGTGTAGTCCATGTTGAGAAGTCTACATATAGTTGCCTTTGTGTTGCTGAAAAATGGGTATTCCAAGAAATCATTGGTCTTGCAAAATTCTATTATGCAATCTCTAGCTTAATTTCTATCACCAAGATCATATTTCCAATACTGTCCCTTCCTCTTTGTTCTTAACTATTGCATTCCAATCCTCCATAATTATCAGTGCATCTTGACTGAAAGTTTGATCAATTTTGACCAGAAACATTGGTAGAACCCTTCAGTTTCTTTATCATTAGCTTTAGTGGTTGGCGCATAAATTTGAAGAATAGTTGTATTGACAAGATTCTCTTGTATATATATAGATATTATCTCATCACAGACAGCATTGTACTTCAAGATAGATCTGAAATGTCCTTGATGCTGGCTGTGATGCAGCTCCTCTGGAATCTGTCATTCCTAGCATAATCCATCATAGGTTCATGGTTCATACATTCCAAGGTCTATTACTAATTGACTACATCTGTGATAAGAGACAATAGATAAGTGTACCTCTGTGGCTAAAACCAGACCAATATCTGATAATGGCACAGATAATTAATGACATATATCAGATTGATGCTTAGGAAAACTAAAAAGTTCACTAGCACAAAACTATGGTCTTAGTATATCCCCACTGAATTTGGAAAGCAGAGTTTATGCACTGGACACAAAAACAGAAGATCTGATGAACTGTTTATAGAATGATTTCAAGAATACTGTTTACAAAAAAGGAAAAAGTCATTAAAGACAGGGAATAAAAGATTAAGTGGATGTAAGAAGCGATTCTAAAAATAGTTCTCAATTGTAGAGGGGTTAAGGCAAATGTAAAAAATGATGAAGTACAACAGCTGAACAAAATATTTCCAAGGTCAGCTCAAGAAGATAAAGTAAAATATTATAATGAAATCTGTAAAGACCTAAAATTAGAAAACCAAAAAGGAAGATCAAACTCAGCATATCTGAAACTGAAAGATCTAAAGAAATAAATGCAATATTTATTTTCAATATTGGAAGATTGTACTGGCACAATGTTGAGTGATGAATGGTGCAGGAAGCATCAAAAGAGGCTGGAAAAAATACACAGAATATCTTACGAAAAAGAAGTAGTCAACATTGCAATCATTTCAAAAGTTAATACATCAGCAAGAACCAATGGTATGAAGACAGGTGCTCAGGCCGCACTGAAAACAAAGCTCCAGGAATTGATGGAACACCAGTAGAAATGTTTCAACAAACTGATCGAGCACGTCAAGCACTTCCGCCTCTATGCCAGGAAATTTGGAAGACAGCTACTTGATCAACTGACTGGGAGAGATCTATATTTGTATCCATTTCAAAGAAAGGTGGCCCAATAGAATGCTCAAGTAATAGAACAATATCATTGGTATCACATGCAAGTAACATTGTGCTGAAGATCATCCAACAACAGTTGAAGCAATGTATTGACTGGGAGCTTCCAGAGGTTTAGGCTGGATTCAGAAGAGGCCTTGGAACAAGGGATATCATTGCTGATGTTAAATAGCTATTGGCTTAAAGCGGAGAATATCAGAAAGTTGTTTTCTTGTGCTTTATTGACTATGTATTCCATCTAACGAAGGCCTTTTGTGTTGTTGAAAAAAGGTATTTGCGATAGAGAAGTTGTTGCCCTTGCACGATTCTATTATGCAATCTCTAGCTTGTTTCTATCACCAAGACATATTTCCAGCTACTATTCCTTCATCGTTTCCACCCATCTTTTGTATTCAAATTGCCAATAATTATCAATGCATGTTTGATTAATGTCAGACTGAATATATTGGTGGAGGTTTTCGATTTCTGCATTACTAGCCTTAGAGGTTAGTGCATCAACTTGTATCCAGGTAGATATTACCCTATCTCAGATAGCATTGTGCTTTAAGATAAAGCTTAAACTATCCTTTTTGATAATGAATGCCACTCCATTCCCCTTAATTATGTCATTCCCAGTATAGAAAACCATGTGATTTTTAAAATCCAAAATGGCTCATACCAGTCCAATTTCAGCCCATAACCCCTAGAATCCACCACTTATCTGAACAAGAATATTTGTCCTGGAAGAAGTACAGCTGGAATACCCCTTAGCGGTAAGGATGGGGAGACGTCCTCTCAAGTGCTTTAGACATGTTTTTAGGAGAGACTAGTCCCTGGAGAAGGACATCATGTTTGGTAAAGAAGCAGCAGAAAAGAGGAAGGTCTTCCTTCAACAAGATGGATCGATGCATTGACGGTGACAATGGGCCGCAATATAAGAAAGACTGTGGGGATGATGCAGGACCAGGTAGTGTTTCGATATTCTTGTGTAGAGGATTGCGATGAGTGGGAATTGGCTCCATGATGCCCACTAACAACCACAATGCCTAGAATATTGATCTTATGCATTCCTCTTCATTTTTAAGGACTTCCAATTTTCCTAGATTCATACGTTGTAAATTTCAAATTCCAATTATTAATTGATGTTTGCAGCTGTTTCATCTCATTTTGAGCTGTGCCCTCAACAACAAATAAAGATTGCTCAAGGCTGGGCTCCTGCAGGCTTTGCTCCAAACACGTCATAATGGCAGGGTCTCTTTTGAAGAGGCAGCTCTTCCTCGGTCATGTTTTCACCCAAGAGATTTCTTCAGGCATAATCTCCTACAATGTTCTGCTTCTTTCCATGAGATTCTAAGTCCCTGGCCATGTTTATTTTATCCATAAGCTTTACAGTGACTAATTCCTCTGAAGTACATTGCCTGTTCCTATCAGGCAGAAGTGGGAGTGAGCAGGGCAGATGGGCTAGGAGATAGAGCTGGTGAAAAACCTCCAAGGATACTATGAGAGGCCAGACCCCCTCTTCCCCTTCCTCCTCCCCATTGGTGGCCTGCAGGCCCAGGAGCAGAAGACTAACTGTTACAGATAACTTTGAACTCTGTTGCTTAGTTCTGCTCCTGCAGACATCAAAGTTGCTGTGGAAGATCCCCCAGCTACTCCCACCTACCAGAACCTGGCTAAAAAACTCTCCATCTCTCACTAGGACAGTGTGACTTCTTATGCTGTCTGACGTCTCCCTTCCCCCACTTTTCTGTTGTCCACCCCCCAGGGAGGAGATTATATGTAGATCCTTGCAATTGGTTTCCTCTTTCTACCACACCCCCCCTCCACCCTCCAGGTATCACCACTCTCACCACTTGTCCTGAAAGGGTCATCTGTCCTGGACTCCCCTTGTTTCAAGTTTCTATCTGTATCAATGTACATCCTCTGGTCTAGCTAGATTTGTAAGGTAGAATTGGGATCATGATAGTGGGGGGAGGAAGCATTTAAGAACTAGAGAAAAGTTGTACGTTTCATTGTTGCTACTCTGCACCCTGACTGGCTCATCTACTCCCCGCAATTCTTCTGTAAGGGTATATCCAGTTGCCACAATGAGCTTTGGGTCTCCACTCTGCACTCATCCTCATTTACAATGATATACTATTATGTTCTTAGATGACTGATACCTGATGCCTTCGACAGCTCATGGTCACACAGGCTGGTGTACTTCTTCCATGTGGGCTCTGCTGCTTCTGAGCTAGATGGCCGCTTGTTAATCTTCAAGCCTTTAAGATCCCAGACACTATATCTTTTAATAGTCTGGCACCATCAGCTTTATTTCCCACCTTTGCTTATGCACCCATTTGTCTTCAGTGATCTTATTGGAAAGTGTACATCCACTGATATAATTCTTTGTTCTTTGATGCCTGATACCTGGTCCCTTCTACACCTCGTGGTCACACAGGCTGGTGTGCTTCTTCCATGTGAGCTTTGTTGCTTCTGATCTAGATGGCTGCTTGTTTACCTGCAAGCCTTTAAGACCCCAGATGTTATATCTTTTGATAGCTGGGCATCATCAGCGTTCTCTACCACATTTTCTCATGCACACATTTGTCTTCAGCAATCGTGTTGGAAAGAGGACTTTTATTTTATTTTATTAAACTCTCACATTTTATTTTGAGAACAAGAGTGATAAATTTGATTAGGGGAAAATTAGGTTTAGAACAGAGGTGCTCAATAAGTCGATTGTAATATACCAGTTGATTGCAAATCTAGTTTGGGTAGATTGTATGGCATTGAACAAATAGACATAAGCCTATCATCAAACCCATCACTTAACTGATATACAGCGCAGCCAAACAGATGCAATCTTAGGTGTCAAACGCATGCCCAAACAACTGCACCAAGTCCAGCAAAACTGACAAGCTAAGTTATTGCAAGTTTTCAGACCTTGGTTTTTATCTCTTAAGCAAAGAAAGGGTCTTAAAATGAGTAAGAAGACCAAAACATATCACTTTTTTTTACGGAATGGGAGACATTGACACTACAAGCAGACATTCAGCTGAAGTCCTGAGCTCATGAACAGTTCTGGAACTTACTCGCAGAGGGGAAGTACCCAAACATGAGAAAATGTGCTACCTCCTTGACTGCATTATCCGGCTCTACTTACGTATGTGAGTCAGCCTTTTCCCACGTGACGATCATTAAGTCCAAGTACCGTTCCATCATGATGGATGATCATTTGGAAGTGTGCTTGAGGCTGGCTGTCAGCAACTACTGTCTGGTCTATACACCCCGGGTTCATTCCTTTCAGTGTAAGTCATGAGTGTAACCTCAGGTATTGACAAAAAAAAGTACACAGTTAATTGTGTTGTGCTGAACGGATTCATGCAGTTATGCAAGGTACATAAACATACATTGTACATATAAAGAATTCTCAATTTTTATATTTTTTGCATTTATGGATAAATGTAATAATAAATAGATGTTTTGCATTTGGGTAGTTGCTAGATCATTTTGACTAGATCATTTTATAAGTAGCTCGCATGTTGAAAAAGTGTTAAAACCCCTGGTTTAGAACATGCGTTAGACATAGTTGAAGAAGAGTAGAGAGTGGGGAAATAAGGGCTGTCTTTGTTTTTTAAATACAACTGAGAGGATCAGAAAAATCAAAGGAAGGGACTCTGGCAGGCTCAGAACTGATTTTATTTACCAAAACAAGCTTTTGGGATTTTGTTCAAGAGGAAGATTGCTGTAAGACAATTATTTGAGAAGGAAACCTTTCACACTTTCCTCATATTTGAAACTCCCATTTCTATTCCCTCTGGCCAAGGCCCATAGATACTTCATTGAATTTTCAGATAATTTCACTATCTGGCCATGATGTTTAATTTAACAACAGAAGCGATAGGCATGTTTGCACTAAGAATGTTTCTGTGTCTGTCTAGGTAAAACATTCTCTTTTAGATGTCAATGAGGGTACCTGCTCTTGGTGATTAATGAGTTGACTCATGGTGACCATAGGAACAATAGTAGGGTAGTAATAGGTGAAGTGTCTTGCATTGTACTTGGTAAAAAACAAAACAAAACTGAAACAAACACATCTGAAACCCCTCACATGGGATTGAAGTTACAGTGATACTTCAATGATAACAAAATGATCAGTGTTTCTTTATTTCTCTAATGATCAGTCTTCTCAGTTGATTGACACTGATTCCGTGGCCTTGCTAGAATTTTTATTATTTTGGTTTCTCCCTTTCAGTTACAAGCAAAGGATTGCTAGCCTCCTTGTTTCAACATTGTTGGCTTTGTTGATATTTGAAATGTGTTAGAAGTTAGTCAAAAGTTAAGTATAACTTTTGTAGAGCTTAGCAGAGTTCAGGACAAATAATAGGTAATCAATAATAATGTGACCAGGTCTGATTCCATCTTGACTTTTATTGTTTTGGGTTCTGTTATGTCAATGTGTGTAGGTCGTGATTCTCAATATTTTGCAGTTGTCTTCCATATAGACATCTACTTTAATTATGAACTCTTGTGGTGGGCACTATAAATCCTATGTTCAGTATGTTAATTAGGCAGGACCAAGGCATGGTGTGTCTTGAGTGCTAGTTTCAGCGAAGGGCAAGACTATGGCCCCTGCATGAAGTCCCATGCTTAATGAAGTCCTACCCTTACTCACGGTATAGGCTTGCTTCTATCACACATTTTGTCGTCTAGAAGAGAGAAAAAGAGAGAGGCAAGCAGAGAAGGATGATTACCCACAAAGAAGCCACAAGAAGAGTATAAACATTGGACTTGGGGTCTCTGCTTTGAGAACTTCTTAAACCCAGACACACTCCTCCCACCATTACTAGAAGGAGGCAACGACCTTTCCCTAGAGATGGCACCCTGAATTTGGAGCTAATGCCTCTTAAACTGTAAGAAAAGAAATAAATTTACCTTTATTAAGTCTATCTACATGCTGAAGTTCTGTTACGGTAGCACTAGATAACTAAGACATATTATTAATAATGAATCATTTCCAATTAGGACACTGGTCTGAATTCAAACAGGGTAAGAATATAAAACTCATGCTTTTATTTGTGTATGTGTGTGTGTTAGCCTGTGTGTGTGCTTGCACCCATTAAATCCAAACATTTGTGTTAGTTACTTAATTTGGTGTCAATTTAGGACTTGAAAGGATTAAGAGTGAAGGGGTGGAGTCCAGTGTGTCAATTGAATCATAGCTAATAAGGCCACTATGTGGGCATGGCCTACTCCTGAGAATTCTGGGAACTTCTGTATTTCCTCCCTGGAGGTGGGAGACTCTCTCTCCTCAAGCACTGAGAGACGCTCTACTGACAAGACTCATGGTGCTGCACTGATACAGCCCATTACCTGGGAGTTGAATGAGCCATGTGGAGACCCCTGCCAATGCTGAGATGCTTACAATGCCACAGGATCCAGAAGATTTCCTATCCCCTGGCCTGTGATCTTCCTGCATTCGATGTCATTGATGTGTTTCACGAGTCTGAAGAGGATTTTATACTTTGGTATCAGACATATAAGTTAATATCTGACACAGATTTGGTCTTGAGTGGCTGGATGTTTTCTCAATATTAAATTGCTCTTGTATATAAATCTCTTTCTCATACATATATGAGTGTCCTGGATTTGTTTTTCTAGTCAACCCACATTAACATAACATTTTAAATTTACATATTTGCTCATGCCATATGAGTGACTGGATATCATTAAAAGACTTCCCAAGCTCTGTGTCATAGCAAACACATGGTACTTTGGTCTTTCTCCAGTGGGTTTTAAGAAAGAGTACCTCGCCTTACATACTCATGCTGATGGTATCAATGATGGAACTTAAAAGAGCCTGTGAAGTGCTTTTATTTTTTAGTTAGGATGTGCAGCATGTGTTTAAATTTTTAATTGTTTCCTTTGTATTGTACTCATATTGTTATGTGTTTCTGCATTCAGATTTTTCATCTATTTTCTTATATACAAGCTGATAGCACATGTCCTTCAGTAGAAAAATAATGTAGGCCTTTTGTGTTGAATTCCTTGTGGCATAGTTGAATGACTTAGCATGGGTCTATTCTCCATAGTTTTGTCATCCCACCAAATGACTGGGTGGGTGGAAGCACTTAAATAAGGTGTGTGGAACTGTAAGGTGAGACTTGGGCAGCTTTGTCATGAATGTTTGGTGTAAAGTGAGTAATCTCAGAAGCAAGACGGAAGAATTCCATGATGACTAAGAAAGAACATGTAGGAGCGGGGCACACTTAAGATTCGTGCAGCCGCGGCTGCACAGAAACTGCTGCAGAGCACCTGCCTTACTACCTACCTGAATGAGTAAAGTCGAGGGCCCGTAGCCAGGAAGCAAGCTTGCAGAATGGGGAGCCCTTTGAGCACCAATCAGCACTAGAGGAGATTGTTAACGCTTGACCAAGTGGGGCAGAAGCCACAGGGTCCTGTGGCTGTGAGTACAAGGATCTGACAGAGATGTGCCAGCTGGCCTGGCTGAGAGAAAGTTCTGTGCACAAAATAACTGCATCCTTAATGTTTTTTATTATGACTTGTAACCTGTTCATTTCTTTCCCAAACTCCATAACTGTGAATATTAGCGGCGAGTCTTTTGTGACCAGCGCCAACAGATTTCCAGACCCAACAGATGTGTCGAGTGCCATGGGAGTGATCGTCGATGTCTCAGCTGCAGAATGCAGGCACGTGTGACCTTTGCCTGAGAGCAATCATCTTGGGCAGAAGGAGAGTTGGATTCTCCTTCCTTTTTGTGAAGCCATAGGGGGTGAGGTGTAAGCTCGAGTTAATTTTCTCATTCTCCTATATTCAGCGACACACCCAAATCCCCATACCCAACTGGGATTCATGTGTCCTCCCAACTTTTCCACTTAACCCTCTACCACTACTATTCCGTAAGTAAAGTTTCCTATTTGGGGCACAAAAACCGAAAAGCCAAACTCGCTACATGAAGTGAATTCCAATTCACAGTGACCTTGAAGGCAGAGTCAGTAGGACAACTCATGTGAGCTTCCAAGACGGTAACTCTTTCTATGATTCGAAAGCTTCATCTTTCTCCTGTAGATACTGGTTGTTTCCAACTGCTAACTTGTGGTTAGCAGCCCACTAAGCAACCTGCGCTCTTAGCTTTGTTTGAAATAAGTCCAGCCAGACCATGAACTTCAATGAGAGAAAACATAACATTTGGTCCTCACTAGATGGATATAGTTTTCACTTGTGATAGGGCTCCCAGTTTAGAGTGCTTCTCGGATATTTGACACATTATAAAACAAAATGCCAAACTTTAAGTAAAAGTCGTTGATAAATATGATAATATTGTTTTTATTGGAGAATTTTACCAAATACAAAAATATTCTTTTCTTGAAATGCTAGTTTATTTTATTCAATCCACAGTTTTACAATTTACTTAAACTTTTAGGTTTTTTTTAATAATCGAGTGTGTTAGTTATAGAATCTGGTATCAATTTGGTACTTGAGAGGATTAAGAGTGAAGGGGTGGAATCTAGTCTGTCAATTGGGTTATAGGTAATGAGGCCTTTGTGTGGGCATGACCTTCTCCTGGGGATTCTGGGAACTCCTGAATTTCCTCCATAGAAGTAGGAGACACTCTCTCTGCTCACTCCTGGTAAGACGCTAAGCTGATAAGACACATGGAACTATGCTAGACCTCTGGAGCCAGAGAAGTCACATCGAGACCTGTGCCAGTGCTGAGATGCTTATTGCTGCCACTGGATCCACAAGGCTTCCCACTCACTGGCCCATGATCTTCCTACGTTTGGCATCTGTGCATGTGTTTGGTGAGTCAGAGAGGATTATTTTGATTGGTATCAGACATATGGGCTATTATTGGATGTATGGACTTGATCTGGACTGGGTTGGATGTTTTCTTAATATTCAATTGCTCTTTTTGATGATCCTCTTTCTTATACACAAATGAGTCTCCCTGGATTTGTTTCTGTAGTCTACCCAGACTAACACATAGAGGTAAATAGGAGAAAGATCACAATTTTAATGGGAAATAATTGTGAAATAAAAGAATATGCAATCACACTAAACTTATTGGACTTGAAGTAGGTGAATATTTTGGTATGACTAAAGAATGTAACTATATTTTCAAAGGAAATACGCTTTGTTGTTGCTGTTAGGAGCTGTCCAGTTGATGCCGACCGATAGGGATCTTATACCCAACAAAGTGAAACGTTTCCTGGTTATGTGGTCCCTTTTCCTGCTTCTGAGCTGGCTCGTTTACACGCAGTGAAATGATCAAATTAGACAGTTCCTCTTTAGAGTCCAATTCTCCCTCTGTGCATCCTCACAAAGGGTCATTTGGTGGGAGCCACAAGAGTTATGAATAGAAGAGCCACACCAAGTAATTTTGCTTTACCACATGAACTGTCTACCATTAAATTAGCAACCACACTTGTAAGTCAACAGCTCCAACCTACCGAGAAATACAGGTGTATATGGATCATCATATTTTGATCCTGCTCTCTGTTCCTGCAGAGATTTACAGTCTTGGAAACCCACAGTGCCAGCTCTACTCTGTCCTATCGGATCTCTATGAGTTGAAGGTGAAATGAGGGTCAGTGAGTTTGATTTGTTTTTAGGACATTATCAACAGTTCCTATTGTGTGAAAAATGCTGTTGATTCTTATCTTTGGCTATTTCAAAATTACAGGTTAGTAGTTTCTTTAAGTTAGTTAAAATTCAATTATTAATCAATACTCGGTTTTAAAATTATAATTTAGATTTTTCATTTTATTTATATAAAAATTTACATAGTTTCAAATTCAAATTGAAAACATAAAGTGTATTTAAAGAATTTAACTTTTTTGTACATTCAGCTTATTTCACTATCTTTGCTAACCAGGTTTTTGCTAGTTTTGTTATTGTCCTATCTTGTAGAATACAATAGATAAGTGTGTACTTTTATTTTCCCTTATCTTGGAAAATTTGTCATATTATATATAATTATTTCTCCTATTTTTAACTTTATATATTCCAGATATATCTCCACAATAATATATAAAATTAGCTTTCTTCTTTTTGATAGCTGTTTAGCACTCCCTGGTTTTACCAAATATTTTTCAAAAGGATTGGAAGAAAGTTAAAATGAAATTATATGCTCAATCTACCACCTGCATATCTGTGTCATATTATCCCGAGGTTGCAATTTTTACTTTATGAGCTCCCAAGCTATATTGAAGATCTATAATATTTAAAATATTTATTTCCTAAAAGAGGAATAAAATAAAAAGGATAATAAAATAAAAATGATAATTAAAAAATCAAATTTGGAATTACAAAAAGAATATTCTCATTAAGAGATTGTTTTGACATAGAAGGGGATGAGTAGAAACAATTTCATCAATATGGAATGTCAATATGGAATGGAAGGCTGACTCTGCCTGAGCTAATATGTGAAAAAGAGCAGGGGCTCTCCTCGGGTGGTAAGAAGAATGATATATGTTTAGTGAAATGTTTGCAATATGTAAAGAATAGCTGCAATATGCAAAATGTGTAATATGTAAAAAAAGACTATAATAGGCAAAATAGGTAATATGTAAAAAAATAGTTCAGTGAATTACTTTCTTACTAAAATTAACTATATGAGCCAAACTGGTACCTAAGAACAGCAATCTTAAGAATAAGTAGCATCTCTGCATATTATATAACTTTTGTAATATTTATAATAAATATGTCCATGTTTATAATAAATATGAAAAACTTTACATTTCAAATTAAAATTTTCCTTTAAAATAAAAAATGTTTTGCCCTATCCGGAGTCTCCCTTGCCCCCCTTCTCTGCCGTCCATCTCCCAGGGAGGAGGTCACATGTGGATCCTTGTAATCAGTCCCCCCTTTCCAACACATTCACCCTCCACTCTCCCAGCATCGCCCCTCACATCCCTGGTCCTGAAGGTATCATCCACCCTGCTGTGGATTATCAAGGGCTCATGAGGGAGGGGGGAGCAGGGAGGGAGGGGAAAAAAAAGGAGGACCTGATGCAAAGGGCTTAAGTGGAGAGCAAATGCTTTGAGAGTGATTAGGGCAAAGAATGTACAGATGTGCTTTATACAATTGATGTATGTATATGTGTGGATTGTGATAAGAGTTGTATGAGCCCCTAATAAAATGTTTAAAATTTTAAAAAATGTATGGATATTTCTAATTCAGGGTTACATCCCAAAGCATAAAAGATCTCATTCTAAAATCTCTGATAAGCAGCAGAGGTTGTAAGTTTTATTTGTGGTGAAAAAAATGATAGTACGCTTTGATTTGTTCTTCTGTCTTGGCAAAATTTAAATATCCCGTGAAAGCTGCACAAGTCACTCCTCTCATTGGCCACGATTTGGTCTGCTTCTGGGTGCATGTTTCTCCCTGTGTCACTTTTATAAAAACATCAGCTCCAAAGTGTCCATTGTTTATATCAGTCCATTGGATAGTACCGATATATTTCCTTCTGGTTTTAAATGAATATTTTTCTTTGTTTGCTTATTGCTCTGATCTAAACAGAATCAGAATCATTCCAGAGCCTTAGCATTCAACGGTGAATGTACATATAACCTTAGTTTCTTGTGTTATTATTATTGTAGAAATACCACCAGTTGCAACTCGAAGCTAGATTTTTTTTTTTAAATTTCAGATCTTCTGAGCATATTCTTCCTTGCTGGTTTTCTAACTCTAGGTATTTTCACATTTTGTAATAATACTTTTCTTTGTCTTCCTGAGCTTTCTTTTGAATTCTTTTGTTTAGCTCTTTGACATTGTCATTCCTTCCAGTTGCCTTAGCTGCTCTGTGATTACAAACGAGTTTTAGAGTCTCTTTGGGCATCCACTTCAATCTTTCTTTCTTTCTTATCTTTTTAATGATCTTTCTTCATGAATGATGTTCTGGATATCCTCCCACAGCTCATCATACTGTTTGTCATTAGTGTTCAAGGCAGCAAATCTGTTCTTGAGATGTTCTCAAAATTCAGATGCTGATAGGGAACAATTCAAGGTCCTAATTCAGGGCACAAGCTGCAGGGAAATGTGTCTTCTTTACTCTATGAAAAGATTCTCATCCCTTTTTCAGACTCTGTCCTTAGGTTCCTCGACAGGCGTCATGAGTCTCAGACACTGCCAGTCAATGAATTTCATCTCATACACACCCTATGGGACAGGGTAGAACTGCCCCGGTGAGTTTTTGAGACTGTAACTCTTTACTGGAGTAGAAAGCCTCATGATTTTCTGAAGAAGTCCTTGTGGTTTTGAACTGCTGCCTCTTTGGTTAGCACCCCAACACTTAAACTACTATGCCACTTGTCTGAAATTATGAACATAGAGGATAAAAAACATAATGTTTAGTCCTGATCAGGTGGACATAGTTTTCAATTGAGAGAGGGCCCCCCAATCTAGGGTGTGTCTGTGATATTGGGCACGTTATTAAAATATCCAAATTAACAAAAAGTAGTCAATAGATATTGTGATTTTAATGACTTTCATTGGAGAATTAAAAAATACAAACCAGTATATCATTTCCCCACCAGCGCTTGTCTCTGTGCCTCGTTTGTGCCATCTTCACACTCACACTTATGTCGGAGCCATTGTTGAGCTGCTGTGTCGGTCCATTTTGCAGAGGCGCTTCCTTTCCATGCTGCCTTTTCCCTCTACCAAACACGACGTCCTTCTCCTGGAACAGCATGTCCAACCTACTGCAGATGATGTCCTTCCATCCTGCTTCTAAGGAGCATTCTGGCAGTCCTTTTTCCAAGACCAATTTATTTGTTCTTTTAGCAATCTATGACTCTTTCTTTTTCTTTTCTTTTTTTTACAATTTATTTACTTACTTATTAAACAGGTGCATAATGCCAATCAGAAGTCCAATCATATCATAGTTGTACAACAATCACCACAATCAACTTTAGAACATTTTCTTCTTTCTTGACATCCCTTATTGTTAGCTGCCTCTTGTCCTCAAACCTCTCCTGCCATGTCCCAAAGAAGCCAATACCCTAGCTACTACCTCTGTAGATTTACTGATCCTGAATTTCATATACGAACAAATACCAAAAATGCAAAAGTCAACAGCAATAATAAAATAAAACAGAGAAAACCTTCAATAGAAAAAGAAGCAGAGCATGTTAAAAGCTAGAGCAACTTTAAAATGGGTGAAAAGGGAGCTCAAACGAGAGGGTATGGAATTTTCACCTAGCTACATCGACCATACTCTACTTTCCGATGCCCCCTGCACGCCAGCCGCGCTATTTTCATCCATGGTCTAAAATTAGAAGACATTCGCTGAAGGCTTAGTCTCCCAGTATTTCCACTCCAAGTTTTAGTGACTCATACATTTAAATTGGTCAAAAGTGTTCTTAAGATGTTGCATAAGATGTACTATAGGATGTACAAATAAGACTGTACATTAGATGTTATCTAATATCTCCTTTCAGTATTCTTTGCCAGCACCACAATTCAACCAATCAGTTCTTCTGTGGCCTACCTTATTCAAAGTCCAACTTTCACATGAATGTGAATGAGGACATTGAAAATACCACAGCTTGTGTTAAGTGCACCATGGTCCTCAGAGCAACACCATTGTTTTTCAATACTTTAAGCAGGTCTTTTGTAGCAAATTTGACTAATGATCTCTTGACTTCTGCTTCCATAAGTTCTGACTATGGATTCAAATAAGATGGCATCGTTAACAACTTCAATACCCGCCCCCCCCAACCCGTTTACCATGATGCTATCCAACGGTCCCATTTTAAGGATTTTAGTTTTCTCTGAATTGAATTGTGATCCTTACTGAAGGAAGCCTAAAATTCTTGATCTTAATCATGCAGCGCGAAGACAAGCAAGTGTGTGTTATTTACATATTGCATATCTTCATTATCAAGTGCTTTCAGCAAGCAAGGTTGTATAATCTGCATATTGCAAGGTGCTAACAAGCCCTCCTACAATACTGATACCCCTGTACATCTTACTAGTCTAGTTTCTTTGATGATTTGATCGCCATACAGATTGAATAAGTATGATGAAATCCTGGCGCATGTATTTCCCAATTCTCCCATGCAGTATGCCCTTGTTCTGTTCTCAAGACCAGCTACCTCCTGATTCCGGGACAGGTTTCACATGAACACAACTAAGTGTTCTGAAACTATGTTCAACTTTTACATTCAAATCAACCATAATTGTGAATTCATCTTGATTTCACAATTTTAAAATGAGAAAAAAAACTTTGGTGGCACTCTTCCATATCTGCTCTAAGGGTCGCTACGCCGTTTTAAATAATAGTTGCATTGATTCAATTTCCTTGTTTGCAGATAGATCTTATCCTTGGCCAGGCAGTGTTTTAAATGTCCAATTTTGACAAAAAATGTAATGCAATTCCTCTTCAAACTTTCATTCTCAACACAATAAACCATATGATTTTCTGATTCAAAATGGTCAATATCAGCCCAATTTCAGCTCACTGCTGCAGAAAATGTTAATCTTATATTTCACTTCATTTTGACAACCCCAATTTTCCTCGATTAATACTTCATATATTCCACGTTCAGATTGGTAATTGATGCTTGCAACTGTTTCTTCTCATTTCATGTTTTCACTTCAGCAAATGAGAGTACCCATAGCTTTTCATCTACATGCTTTACCCTATGCATATCATTATAGTCAATTGCACTTTGAGAAGGTAGGCCTTCATTACTCTTATTTAGCGCCTTCCCAAGTGGAGGGGCTCATCTTCTGACACCATTTTTGTCAATGGTCCGCTTCTATCCGTGAGGTTCCAGTATCTGACAGTAGTCTGAGACTATCCAGAAGCATCCCAGAGGCTAATTCCTTTGAAGCGGATAGCCGCTTCCTTCTTCATAGTTTACGCTTGGTCTGAAAGTGCAACTGAGCCTGTTCCCTTTGGGTTACTCTACTGGTGCTTGAAATCACTGTGATGTAAGTCTCAGAACTGCAACAGTACAAAAGCCACTGCAGTATGACAAGCTAAAAGACAGTGGTGGTCCTCAAGTCTCCGAGCCCACGTTTATATCACTTATTTCAGGGGGAAACAAGTCAATCCATAACAGTATTGGAAAACATGTATGCATTTAAGGGACAATAAGAATGTTGGAGTCAGTAAATTCTAAATAAAATACACAGCTATATATCATACTATTCTTAATGCATAGATAACACAAAGTACCAAGGGAAAAATTCAGTAGAGAAATAGAAATGGGATAGTAGCAATTCATAGTGGCACAAACTAAAATGACTCATAAGTATATGAAAGAGCATTCACCTTCATAAGAGATTAAATGAAAACACGAGGCTCGGGTTTTCACTATTGGATTAAAGTATCCTAATACCCAAGTGAGGACACAAGGAAATTAGATTTTCTCTCCTAAATTGATATTAAGATTGTACACACTATTAGCAAAATTATTTTAAGGGGAAGTTTTGAAAAGTTTGAAATTTGTTCTCTTTAGAAAGTAATCCTCCTTATCAAAAATGATAATGATGTTTAAAAGCATATGTGTAAAATGATTTATTTTATTAGGCTTAACAGCTACCATGGCTCCTCTCAGTGGTTTCAGTCTCCTGGGCTCCATCCCTTGTATAACCATTCTTCAGGAATATGGGTTGTATGTCACTTGAAAAATTAGATTTTGGAATACGGTGCTGTCTACATCCCTCCCACTCTTTATTTGTCTCATCTCAGTATTTTGCTCTGAAGAAGCATGTGGTTGTGTTGTAAGTTTTCCTATGAGGAGGAACCGAAGATGACTTCTAGCCAACAGCTAGAGAGAAGGGAAGCTCTGGGTCCAACAACCCTGGTGCACTAAACCTGCCGACGATCATGGAGAGAACTTGAAATTGAACACTTCCTCCATTAAAACTCGAGGTAACTGTTGCCCTGACCAAAATGTCTGGCAGTCCCTGCAGGCCAATTATGTGGAGCACACAGCCATACCTGGGGTCTTTATCACCAGAAACTGTGAGATAGTAAGTGTGTGGTTTCCAAAGCTGCTAAGTTGGGAAATTAAGTTTGCATGCAGGATTAAATGGTCTCAATGTATAGATGGGCAAGGAAAATGTTTTCTATGAAGAAACAAGTCTCACTCCAGTTTATGCATCAAGGAATCGCGTGCACTTGGATGCACACATTCACAGCTCTAAATGTCCTGATATCCAGGGATAAAATGATAACTATTACAATTCTAAAAATATTCATGATGTAATATCCACTGCAATGGAATTTATTGTGGTTTCGAATGACCATAGGGTTTCATGCTCTACAGGACCACATAGCCTCTTCTTTCCCAAGAGGAGCAACTGGTGGATTTGAACTATAAACCTCGTGATTAGAGGACTGAAGCTTAAGCAACACCATCATATATAATCATATTCAAAGAGATTTCTATAGTTCTAAAATATATTAATAATGAACTTATTTAAAAACAAACAGCACCCTCCTAGATTCTATGTCAGTGCATTCATGCAGCTGGAAAGCACATCACATGCACTTGGACGGATAAAGTATTTTTCGTGGATAAATTTAACATATATTCCAGAAGATTCCTAAGATTCAAGAATCTTTAGATATTTTCTTATAATCTGATATTTTTGTCTGGATGAGAAAACTGTTTTTTGTTACATCTTTCCACTTTAAAGTTCGTCAAGTTGGAAGAATTGCCAAAGGCCCGTTTCTGTCTAAATCTGAACAATAACAGAACCAGTAGACAACCCAGAGACTATCTCACTCTGATTTACAAAATTGTAGAATGCATTATCAGAAGGGTGCAATGGCCCCTTCGATAACCAACGACAAAATGATGTGGTGTGGTGGAAGTCCATCCGAGTGATGACAGTGCAGTGGTACATGCAGGAGAGCAGTATCTCCTTACAGCAAGGACATTGACCAAAGCGGATCCGTGAACGCTGCCCTGTCTCTTTTGTGCTTGAGTTACATTCAGGTTATCTAATGGTCTATAACATGATGAAGAATTTGGTGCACTGTAGAGATGCTAGCTTGAAACTGAAGAAGAGAAAATATACCCCGGAGCTGACACTTAACTTGGACTATCCATCCTTTTAATATATCGAATAATGGGATAGTCAAAAATAATGAATTTCACCATTTTATAGATTCATAAGTCTATACACTGGTTAAACTTTATCTCCCTTAATTTTTAATTTTTCCAGTCCTTATTACTAGTGATTTTGAATGTGGTATGCCCAGAAGATACACTTTAAAAGCAAAAGAAAAGTACTTGCATAAACTATTGAAAGAGAAATAGCAAGTGTTTTTCCTTTTAATAATCCTAGGATGTGTTGATTAAAACTTGTTTATGGATGTGTTGAAATTAAAGGAAGTCAGTCTATCCCAGTGGTTTTGAACTTGATCGGGATTTGCTTGTCAGTTTCAGCACTACTTGAATAAACCCTTTCCAGAACCTTGACCTCTTAAGTAGCTCAAGTGGCCTTGTCCACGGGAGATAGATGAGGCTTTCTACTCCCATAAAGAAGTACTTTCTCAGAACCCAACAGGGGCAGTGAAGCCCTATCCTGTAGGGGCGCTGTGAGTCGAAGTTGACTCAATGGCAGTGAGTGAGGAGCGAGTGAGTGCGTGAATGACTCTGACATTGACAATGGACTGCTCGCAGAAAATATGGTGGTTCAAACTAGGCAGCCATTCCATGGTACAAAGAATCACAGCATTGGGAATTCTAAGTAGTGTCCTTATGAGTCAGAATCAACTTGATGGCTGTGAATTTTTGTGTTTCGTTTTCCTTCAGCTGTCAGATTCATATTGTGCATTCCTTTCTAATGGAGCTACAGTGGAATAGCCCGCTAAAATATTTAATACGATAATTATAACAACATATATGTTAAATTTGTTTACATCTGGATAGTGCAATCAGTTCAGTACGTCTATTAAAAAAACGTTGGTGCTTCAAATGCACCCAGTGTCATTTCAGAAGGAAAATCTGATTTGTTTAGAAAATCATAGCCTTGGAAATTCTACACACACAAGATATCCAAGAATCTGAGTCAACACCAATGAACAGTGGTATTTCTTAGTCTCTCTATATATCTACATTAGCACAGAAACAGATTCACTTCCCTAGCCCACAATATTTTGAGCACCTACCAAGTGGTTAAAACTATGTCACAAGTTAAAAATATCCTATTACTTATAATTACACCTCCTTTCTAATTATAGAATGAGGATTTTCTCTATAGATTACTACTTTTAGCTCTGATTTCAAAGATTCCTTTCATGAAACGCATGTCTGATTTGTTTTGTTAGTGGGGGGTCCTTGACTTTCATTTTCCCTTCCAGCTGTGTTCTCAGGGCATCAATTAAGTTAATTTGCCAAAGTCTCTCAGGAAGAACACATACTATTTAAGATGTAGATTTTTCTATAATGTTACACATGTCTGTGTTACCAAAGCACAGTTATTTAAATGATTGATTGCCAACAGCAATTTCTAAGGCGTCTTCGTTGTTGTTTCATCTTCTCATGAAAAGTACTGTATATTAGAGGGGGAAATCTCAAAAGTACCCTCCATTCTCTGTTTTCTTTCAGGAAAACCATGATTAATTTTGGTCCTGGGAACCCCCCTGAAATTCCAGAGGGCTGGCAATTCCACTGTCTTTGTGTCAGGATCTAATGAAAACACCCTTCTCCTTGAAGCTCATACTCAAAGGCGTTCTATCCTATCAGTCAGTGAGCACAACAGAGAGTTTTTTTGAACAAGTACTACTTCCTGTGAAAAACCTTTATAAGTACTTTATTCTTTTGATTTAAGTTATAAATAAAACAGGGAAATGGATTTGATATCTTCTCAAATACATGAGACCACGGCTATTTTGCACATCGATGTAAGTTTTTCCGCCTTTTCAATAACATCTCCATCCAAAGCTCAGCTAACTTGAGAGAGAAAGACTGAATGGAATGACTGTCCTCGAGTAAAGATGAGACTATGAGTAAAAAACCAACAAAATACTATAAGTATGTTACCTCCCTACTTGTAAGTGATCATAAAGCAGGATCAGAAAAATTGCCTTCCACTCTGAGTTCTCCCATGAATTTGTTAAATCACTCCCGTCTACTTGGACTTCCATTACTTATTGTCATCGTTTATAAAATAGAGTGAAATAATGAAACAAGAAGGTTTAGGGAAGTTTCCTCCAATCCTGCACTCTGATTTCTCCCTTGATTCTAATCACAATTTGATCCTGTCTACAAAAGTCAAGCGAGTTTCTCTGCACGGAGTTTCTCCACAATTTCACTCTGGTTTTTCAAGGCATTCTTTCTGGAATCCTCACAGGGTTAGGTCCCCTCCTTGTCCTGGTTCCTCCATTCCATTACGAAGACACTATTAGGATGCCTTCCTGTCCTCTAGGTTGCCTCGACACATTTTTAAATGCTTACTGAAAGCCAACTTCTCAGGCTCATTTGTCAAACATACCATCATCCATCAACAAGCCTAGGTTCTAGGCCAAGCTGTGGATGCATATCACACTGACTAGAGGCAAATAATCTCATTGAATCAGCTACTGCCATTTTAGAAAGGGGTATGAATGATCCCCCATTCGTCCTTATAGAATTGTGTGAGCTCCGGATTCGACAGTCAATGGAATTTTCAAATAATAACATTTTTGTCCTCCAAAATCCTGTGGAGGGTGGGGGGAGATAATGCTAATCAACTACCAGAGATGTCTAATAGCAATCATGGATATTTCTTTTGAAAATGATCCTGAGAATATTCTTGTAAGTAACTTTGAATCCTGTTTTTGAGTGAATGCTATTGTCAGCACCTGTTAAGTGCATTCTTTCATTTAGATACATGGGCATCGTGAGTGTGATATGTGTGGGGATTGTAAATCTCTTACAAGAAAATGGGGGACACGTCCCTACCCCCAGGCAGTCCTGGGGATTTGGAGCTTGGCTCAAGGGGAGTCCCTCTGGGACATGGGGTTACAATGAATGGTATGACATTTGCTGGGCATGCCTACACAGTAGGGTATGCTACCCCGCCCCGCCCCCCTAGGGTTTCCCGTATGAGCTCCAATAAATTTCTTCCCTTTTGCTTAAAAAAAGGAAAGAAATGGGAGTCTTTGGTATTCAGGCTTTGAAATAGATAACCTGCTGATTTAAAAAAGCAAAAACAAAACACAAAACAAAACAAAACACTAAAATTAGCTAGTACTCATTTCCAGGGCCACAGAAATATTTGATATGTGTTATTATTATTATTTATGGAAGCATGAAGAATTTCTGGCTCTGCCAGTGACTTAAAAACACACCAAAGTTATATTCATTTCATGAATAAAATAGTTCATCTCCAGGTGCTTTCAGCTCAAGAGGATTTTTATAGACTCTAAGTAACATGCATGTTAGTTTCACAGGATTTTAAAGTAACACAGTTGAGGGATATTGTATTCTATTAGAGACAATTGGAAGACAAGGTAGAGGGCACCATTGTATTTCACGAGGAGCCGGTGGCTCAGTGGTTATATGCTAGGCTGCTAATCAAAAGGTCAGCAGGTTGAAACCACCAGAGGATGTTTGGGATAAAGGCAAGACATTACACTCCCGTAAAGATTTACAGTCCCAGAAAACCCACAGGAGCCGTTCTAGCATGTTCTACAGGGTCACTGTGAGCCAGAATTTTCTAGATAGTAGTGAGTTTTATTTTTATTTTAATAGTTCTTACATCTCTTCCCATTTAAATAAAGTATATAACTTGTTTTGTTAAAGCCACCTCAAATTAAAAATTAAGACCAGACTTAAGAATTTTTAGAAAAAGTAATTATGTGGTAGAAATGTCCCTAGAGGACATGCGTTAACAAGGTTTTTATTTTGATTTGCTTTGTTTTGCTTTGCTTTGTCTAGTCAAGCCTTGTCTGAGCTGTAAGGGCTTCAAATTTGCTTTCTTTTCTAACTTGCACAATGAAATGCTCATAATTCTGACAATGCTCATCACTCAAATAAATGCTATTGAATATTAATCTTTCATTGCCTATATGTGGAGCCATATACAAAAGAGTTATTACTTTCTTTTTAGAAACACACAGTTCAAGGGTTTTATTTATTTTATTTTATTTTTTCTCCATTTTGTTTTTATATGCAGATGTTTATTTTATTTTTTCATAGCATCTTCTGCACACTCTCCAGAATATAGCAGGAACTCAATGAGCCTATGTCAAGTGAATGTATAAATGAATGAGTGAATATTTGAATCAACATAAATAAATCAATGATTAACAAAACAAGCTTTATCCTTTATACAGTAAATTCTAAAATATAATAATTCCCTTTTTTGAGCTGATCCTTTTTTGAAGTTTCAAAACTGCATGTTTTGACTAAATAAGTTAATGTAGTGACTGCAATAATGGGCTGAAACACAGCAAATTTCATGAGAGTGGTACAGAACTGAGAAGTGTTTTGGTCTGTTGGACAGAGGATTACTATCCATTTTAAAAGATTTGATGATATCTAACAACTGTATGATTCAACACCCTCTTCACCATTGATTTTATATCACTTGTTGTTCCCTTATCCCTGGTTTGTTGACACCCCTCTTCCTTTCCCTCGCCGCTCCATCTCCTTTGTTCCCCCCGGAACTGTCGGTCCCGTTATTTTCTCCTCTGGTTTGTTTATCCCACCTACCTTATCTAGATAGAAATGCATAGACAATAATAAGCACAAAATCAAGACAAAGTAAAAAACAAAAAAAATCCACAAAGGAAACAAAACAAAATGACAAAAAAAAAGACAGAAAAGAAATGCCTATAAATATTTCCAGGTCTATTTGTTGACTGTTTGGAGTGTTTTCTGGTTGAGTCTGATGGGCTTCCATGCATTGGCCTCAAAGTCTATTTTTGGTAGTCCCCAGGTACTTCATTGCTTCACACCCCTTGCTGCTCTTTTGATGTCAAGGAGGGCTTAGGAAGCTTGGTGGGGCTTGATCAAGGGAAATGTAGCCCAGAGGAATTTCTGGATCCCGAATGGTGGCCTAACATGATAGTGGGACAAAAGGAAAGTAAAAGGAAATAGAGGAAAGAACTAGGAAGCAAAGGGCATTTATAGAGGTCTAAATACAGGAATGCACATATGTAAATATATTTATATATAACAGTAGGGAAATAGATCTATGTGCATGCAGTTGTATGTTAACTATTAAGGTAGCAGATGGACATTGGGCCTCCACTCAAGTCCTCCCTCAATGCAAAAGCACTTTGTTCTAATAATCTGATATTCTGTGCTGCTCACCTTCCTTGACACGATGGCTGAAGACAAAGTGGGTGCATAAGTAAATGTGGTGAACAAAGCTGATGGTTACCGTCTATCAAAAGATATAGTGTCTGGGGTCTTAGCGGCTTGAAGATAAAAAAGGGGCCATCTAGCTCAGAAGCAACAAAGCCCACGTGGAAGAAGCACACCAGCCTGTGTGCTCATGAGGTGTCGATGAGATCAGGTTTCAGGCATCACAGACCCAGAAGAGAAAACTATATCAATGTGAATGAGGGGGATGGTGGAGTGGAACCCGAAAACCCATCTGTAGACAGTTGGGCATCCCCTTTCAGAAGGGTCACAAGGAGGAGATGAGCTAGTCAAAGTACAGTAGAGCACTAAAGAAGCTAAGAACTTACTCTAGCTCTTTAATACTTCCCCCTATCCACTATCAGGACTCCAATTCTACCTTACAAATCTGGTTAAACCAGAGGTTGTACACTGGCATAGATCAGAGCTCGCAACACAGGGAATCCAGAACAGATAAACCCCTCAGGACCAATATTGAGAGTAGCCATACTAGGAGGGTAGGAGGAAGGTGGGGGGCAGAAAAGGGGAACCAAACACAGTGATCAACATATTAGCCCCCGTCCCAGGGGAATGAACAACAGAAGACAGCGACAATGTAAGATATGAAAATAATAATAATTTGTCATTTATCAAGGGTTCATGAGAGAGACAATGTGAAGCTGATACCAAGGGCTCCAGTAGAAATAAATTACTTTGAAAATGACATGGGAATGTATGTACAAATGTGCTTGACACAATGTATGGAATGTGATAAGAGCTGTAAGAGCCCCCAATAAAATTATTTTCAAAAATAAAGAAATGCAACACACAAAAACAAACAACAACAACAAACTGCATGGTTATGTAGGGCCACTGTTAATCCGATGGTAGAGTTCTCACATTCTGTGAGGGGAAACCCAAATGTGATTCCTAGTCAATTCACGTCATTGCCAATCATCACCTAGTCATCAGTGTAGGTTTATGTCTTGCTAAAATGCTGAACATGCTTGGGCAGGTTTTTCCAGATAATCAGAGACTCAGAAGACAATCTTGGCGCTCTAATTCCAAGAAGCTGTCGATGCTACAATTCACAAATGATTAATGAGCTATCGAGGAACTGAAGCGTTCCCTTCTTTCTGCATAGGGTCACCATAAGCTCAGTACAAACTTGCTGCCAGTTAACAGCAGACATTAGCAGGGTTTGGAATGAGCACCCCCAAATTGAATGTAAGCTCCAACTCCCATTTGTCTGTATGTCCATGTGTAAAATCACAATAATCCCAACGTTTCCATATTTCTTTGAGTATATCTCTATATGTTATCTACACTGACAATCTCTCCCATATCTGTCTTTCTGC
The DNA here is from genome assembly GCF_050624435.1 of Tenrec ecaudatus. Taxonomy (NCBI): domain Eukaryota; kingdom Metazoa; phylum Chordata; class Mammalia; order Afrosoricida; family Tenrecidae; genus Tenrec; species Tenrec ecaudatus. Next base: position 298,901,443 of record NC_134531.1, read on the forward strand.
ATGTGGGCACACACAGATATGGGGAGGGGGGTTTGAAAAGTTTGTTGAGTTAAAAGATAATGAAAGAGTTTCTATAAACTTTCTGAAGTGCCCTTGTAAATGTCTATGTGTCTGTGTATCCTCTTTCTAGTGTCAGTCTATACGCAACAAGATACACACAGATAACGTCCTTCCTTTACCCACCAAACACAGTGGTCTTGGAAAATTAGTCACTGTGTCTTGTTCCTTTAAAAGGAGACACGGCATTCTTTAGATTGAGACTGAATGCTAGTCTCTACAGAAGAAAAATGTATGTGGTTAATAATTAAAGAAGCATTAGAACACTTTGAAATTGTAAGTTTATTAGACGGAAAACTCTTTGTGTCTCCTTTCATGCTAGTAAGCTTTTTTGGATGTAGACGGAGGTTCTCTTTAGTTCTCTTTAAAATAAAACTTACCAATTTTTACCACTGTCCACATATGCTTTCTAACTCTCCTGTGGCTAGATCATTTTGCTATTTTTTTCTTTTAAGATTGGATCTTTTATCCCCTGGCTGTGGGCAAAGAGACACATGATTGGTGGTGGTGCTCTTATATCAGTCAGGGGCAGAGCAGACTGGCAGCCCTTTGTTCATCCTAGCTTGATGCCTAGTTTTTGGCCTGAGCTGTTTCATGCCTAGGACACATAAAAAAAAATTGGATCTTTTTTCCAGTCTAAAGAGTACAGCAATACAAAAAAACAAAACAGTAACTTCCAGGAAATGAGTGGGTCATTCCTGAGGCTGACCAGAATGGACAACATCCTTTTTGCTAAGCATAACCATTTCAGATGTGGAGTTTCTGTACATTTCCTCATGAATACTATACTTTTCTTTGCAGATAATTAGGATTAACATCATTCATAGCCACAGGGCACATTATTATACATAAAGGAAGGATTAAAGTCACACAAACAAAATATTATAAAAGTGAAATAACAAAAACATTGGTAACTAATAACATTCAAAACTTGCCAAATTATTTAATACAAAACACATAGATTAATTGATTTACAGTTTGATATGAACAAAGAAGAAACTGACCATTATGAAATAAAGAAAACTTTCTTCTGATACTAAAATCCTTATTGCCACATTTAATTAGAAATATATTTTTAAAGACTTACATATTTGTGTTGGTTCATCAAACAGCTCATTGTACAATAATTTTGTAGTACTTAAGGTATATTAACATTTTCTATCATTACTAATGCTATATGTGCTGATTTATATCATTCAAGCCACGAGAAGACAGTGTGTCTGCAAATCAGGTCTTTCATCACATATGCGGTCCCTTTGCAAGCAATTTGCAGCTCAGATCTTCTTCTACTAAGAAATTTTGGATCCAGAATGACTTTCCTAGTGGTTATTCATCAAGGTTGAAATATAACTTATGGTGATATGTGAACAATAATCACGGGTTTAGGGAGTTTTGTGGATTCCAGAGCACTTTCTGTGGGCATTTTGATTTTTACTATGATTCTATAAAACAATATTTCTTCCCTACTAAGGTCTTCCTGTTATGCGTTAGTTGTGCATAATTTTAACAATATTTGATTCTCAAAAACAAAATTCCAGAAGCAAAGCTGTTCAGTAATTAATAGAACAGTACACGAGTACTGCATATTCTGGTAAATTTATGTTCATGTGAGCCTCCGCTTTCCTTTTCTAGTTTTTTCCTTCCCCCAAATGTCATTATTTTGTTGCTAATTATAAATGTTATACTCTTACCACACTAAAGTATTGTTATATTTGTACCATGTCTTGAAATTGCTATAATTCCCGGGTGGAATGGGTAAAAAATAATCTTATTCGAGTTGAAGTCATTGGAGCACAAAGCTGAAATAATATTGCATAAGGTAATTGAAAATAAATAAGATAATGTCTTCTTATGTCGCAGCAGAACTTTGCACACTATCATAAGCATTTCTGAACACAGTCACTGGGTATAATAATAAAGAGCAGACTTTGAATATGAGCAATGGCCGGGTGCCTAACATGTCCTGAATCATATACTGCATCTGCCATCAATTTGTCATTAATTGAGCTTACCATTTATGCATTTTATGTTCTGTTTAACTAGGTGCAGGAGCCACAGTGTTACTAAAGGCAGGAAAATGATTTTATTTCTGAGAAAAGAATTAAGCAGCAAGTTGCAACCTCGGAGTTTTGCCACCATTGTGCACTGTGTTCTCCTGTACCTTATGTGGTAAATACCTGGGTAAACGATCTTTCCCTTACAAAATGATCTCTTATTTGCCTCAGAGACATCAAGTGTGGTTAGATAAAAGGGATAAAGTAATTCTTTAAAAATCACAGGATGCAGCTAGTATCAGACTCGAGAGACTTCAAATGCAATATCTGCTTTCCATTATCTTTTAAGTGAAAGACCAGACAGATTTTCTTGATGTTATAACTCCCCATTAGCAATCAGGCTCTCACTACAACTTCATCTCTCTTAGGTGTCTGCTTCTTTCTGTTGTTGAGTTACTTTGCAATAGGGTTATAATAGCTAAAATCAAGTTGTGTACCTCACAGATTAAAAAAAAAAGATGATTCATCATTTTATCTTTCCAAAAGAAACAGAGCATCAGATTATTTTCTAAAGAACTTTCTCCAATAAGGTTTCTATTTCTAAATCTAAGGATTCCATGCTAACTTACCATACCATACCATACCATACCATACCATACCATACCATACCATACCATACCATACCATACCATACGGACCATACCAGACCAATTCCATTGACTCAAATTCCACTCATGGATTGTTTAACAGACACCTCCTTTTCCCCTGATAAGGCTAGGGTTTGTGTGTGTGTGTGTGTGTGTGTGTGTGTGTAAGGGTGGAAAGGGGTGACGAACAGCGATGTCACCGAATACCTAATTCATTTAATTATCAGTCAAATAATCTCTTTCCAGATTCTGCCAGAAAGTTTGAATCAATCCACAAAAAGGAAGACATCTGCAATAAACAATGCATCAAAGTAAAGATACTAATTGTTTAAATATTAGTGGCTCTAAATGAAATATAAATTGAAAAAAAGAACACCTTGGAATTGTGCTGGGTGGAGCAGAGTTTTCAGAGTACATATTTTTCCTGCTAGGCGAGCATTGAGAAACACTGAATAAGTGCTCCCAGTGGTGTCTCCCAGGAAGGTTCTCACTGGTCACAGTGAGTTTTTCATAAAAGCAATTTTGCTAGAACCTCCTTTTTGTGATAGGTGATTTGAGAGAATTCTGTGCAGCTGTGAAATTTTGTTTCCTGCTCGGGAAAAACGCTGCAGAAACTATAGTGATGTTGGACACAGCTGACAAGGCCAGTTCTAAGGATAAACACTCAAGTGTGTAAGTGGTTTTCTAATTTCAAAAAAGGGGAAATGTCACTTGATAACAAACCTCTTTCCAGATGTCCATCAACTTCCAGGGTGAAAATGTCGACTCTTAGTGCATTTGGAGTTTTTTCCACGAGGTCAAATTGTTAATCAAGCTTTTTATTTGGAGGTTCTGAAAAGATTACGTAACCGTGTGCAACAAAAAGTCTGATTTGTGGCAGACGGGGCACTGGTTTTGCCATCACGACAATGCACCTGCTCAAAAAACCATCTCAATATGCCAGCTTTGGGCAAAAGCAGCCTGCCTCTCTTGTCCCAGGCACCTCACTAACCTGACTTTGTCCCATGCAATTTTTTTGTTTCCACAAATGAATGCAGAGGGACCTGAAAGGACAGCGATTTGATGATGCAGAAGAGTTGCTGCCAGCCATCCAAACAGATGAGTTTGAAAAATGTTTCCAAGAATTGGATCACAGATTTGACTAATGTATTAATGGAGGGTACTTTGTAGGTGATCAAGGCAGTTTTGTAAAAACTTAAAATACATAGCTTTGAAAAAAATTCTTTTTTTGGAGGGGTGTATCCCATCATAAGAAAGAAAGAAAATATACAAATTGAATCACAATATTCTTATTGCTCAAGCAGTTCCTTGCAGGGAACCATACTATTAGTCATTGGCAAAAACTTTGGCTGAATAGAGTTTGTCTGTTGCCTGACTCATTATTCTTTCACCACCCCACAACTCTCCCCCCCACCCCCACCCCCCTTTTTTGGTCACATTCCCAGGAACTCTTCCTTTCAATTTTTTCACGCCTACATATTTGAATGAAACAATAGTTTCAGTTGAATCTTAAGCAGGGGTTTCTAGCTCTATAGTTCTGGCATTTAACCCAGAAGCATATTTCCCTGAGGGCTTGCACTTTCGCTGAGAGGGGGGAGGATGAGTTTCTTCCATATGCCAACTTTTCTCTGGGTAGTTCTAGTAGGGCACTTTGCCCACTCCTGTAGTCTGCAGAGCAGTGAGCTTGGGTGGCTGCCACTTAGGTTTTCTCCCAAAGAGTCATTTTCCCAGAGGGAGCTAAGCCTGGGAAAGAAACAAGGGCAGGATTCCCTTTAGTTCTTACGTTGGGAGTTTTATTCTTCTTTTTAGTTGAAAAAGAAACATTGCCAACCTGTCACCTCGTTCCTTCCTTCCATTCCCATCCTTAACTACTGCTCATTATAGTAAACGATTCCATTCTTTGGCAAAGAAAATAAGCGAAAAATTCCAATCACCTTAGGAACAGTGTAGTATTGATGTGATGATTTCTACTTTTACTATGAGAACTTGCTTACTTTTCTAATAACTCTTTTCAAATTATGACTTCGTATAGGTTTATAACTAGTAAGTTATCAGGAAAGTCAGTCACGCAGCATCAAAGTTTGGCAAGCTAATTAATTAATTTGGCCCAGGGTCTCATTTTGTGTAATACTAACCCGTTTATGAATTCATATAATATTACATATATCATTAAATAAGTAATAGTTAAATATTTGAAATATTTTCTTCTGGAGTACACACATATATGTGATTTCCAGCTCTGTGAATGTACTCACATAGAATCTAAGGGATTTTTATTTTTAAACTCAAAGTTAATGATTTAGAATCAACTCGATGTCAGTGTGTATGCATACTATATTAATTACAGCTTAAGCAAGATAAACATCCATATATTCCTTATTCATTTTATTCCATTTGAATTAGATATATAGTGAAATCTCTCATTCTCCTGTCTTTATTTGAATAACACTGTTCTCCTCTTCACCACTAATAAAATTATGCAAATTTTAATAGTTTGTGTGCATTTCCTAAAAATTCTTGTTAAATTATATTAGTTATTGTTAAACTATCCCTTCAGACAGAGAGGTTTTTACACAGATTTCATTTTATTTAAAAGCTAACTAATTCATTTTGCTGGAAAAAAAGAGAGAGAAGAAAAGCATAACTTTACTGCACAATGTCTTTTTCAATGAATTATTATTCTATGGTACATTAATCCTATGATAAATCTCTAGTGAGGGTTATGGAATGGAGAAGTTGTAGTTGAAATGATGCAGATCCTTTATAAGAAAATGCTTTCATTTAAAATTTCAGTTATCTATCAGTGACTTATAAAATTTTTTTCCATAATTTTCACTTTCAAATATTTAGAAACATTCTTTGCATACATGAATCCTAGATTATGCAAAAATTCAATATTTATTTAGTTATTTGTTTATAAAACAAGTGCAGACATAGTGTTTGGTATAGGTCATAAAAAATGAAGCAGTTCCACTCCTAAATTTACAGTCTAACGGGAGACACATACATAACCATTTTAAATAGCCATAAATATGACACGATGATACTCTATGAAATGCTGGTGGAGAGAAACCTGGACCCTGAACCTGAAGCTATTTGGATTTCATGGAGAGGTGCGCTGTGGAATTTACACAAAGAGATTGATGAGTCTGAGAGATATGTTCAACAGCTAACACAAAATGTGTGAGAAAACTGTGAGAATCACAAAGTGGCAAGACTTGTCATTACGGAAAACTCCAAAATTTGGAGGAATATGCCTGGAGTCTCAGAGTACAAGATATACAAGACTCAACATAGGTATTGACAAAGAGAAAAAATTTCTTAATCAAATATTATTTTCTCTCACACGAATCTTGAAAATACCATTCTTCGGGTGGCAGGAGGAGTGGAGCGGAATCAATCTAAGGTGACTTCAAGGCAGAATCGCAACTGGAATACACTCTGCGTGTAGAGCTCCCTACCAACAACGACCGCAATTTCAATGACTTCTTGATTCCTGAGCCAGCGTCACTCCACTCCCTGGTGAAACAGGACACAGGGTGTTTCTTTCCCTTAAAACCAGTGTTTTAAGAGCGGGAACAGGAGCAACTGGAAATGGACTGTAGGAGACAAAGACAATTAAGCTATTGGTATTAACCCTTCACATCCAAAGAAGGAAGAGATTTATAACTAGGCTTTATCTGTCTCCCTTCTCTCAGGCATCAGTAGAAAAGTAGCCTGAATGCATAAATGAAATACACAGCGAGATCACTAGGAGGCTGCTATTTATCTTGGAATAATATATGCAAAGGAAGAAAACAGGAAGACAAAAGCTCAAGAGAAAGAAGGACAGGACAGGAGAGAGAAAATACAGAGAAAGACAAACTCTATGCATGATGGGAAAAAAAAGAGCAAGTTTATTACTTACAAACATTATTTTATTAAATATTTTTGAAAGGTAACAACATTGCAAACATGAACCAGGAACAGGAAGTCAGGAAGGGGAATCAAATACAATAATTTCTAAAAAATATGTTTATTGGAATAAGAACTCATTGAATGAATAGAATAGGAATGATGGCACAAAAGGGTGAACTAAAAATTGAGTTAGGAATATTAGAGATCATAAGACAGACTACAGCAATGGTTAGGCATACAGGAAATAAATGATGAAGTGTGAACATTGACAAGAATTTAGAAGCAAAGAAAATATTAATCTGAAGATAGGATTCATTTCAAGATTCTTGCCTATAGAAATAACAATTGGAGACTCAATTTAAGTAGTATTTAGAAAACTCTGCAGAATCTATAATAAAACAATCCATATCTAAAACCAATTTATTAAAAAGTTGATGAATGTTGAAACAAAAGAAATCACACAAAATGTCTCATAACCAGGATAAAAACCAACCATCCAACCAACCAAAGATAAACAAAAACGTATTTGCTACTAAAGAAGTAAACAGATGTCATTAATGCGATGACTAAATATTGCTGAAAGATGGAGAGATAATGGTATAATTTCTTTAGCATTTAGTTAAGAAAATAGTTTTTAATTCAAATTAATATATGTGAATAAGGTATCACTAAAATTCAATATTGAAATAAAATATATTCAAGAATATTATTTTGAAATCCATTTCCTTATACCCCATAATTCTGGTTTGGCAACTAACCCCCCCCCCTGCCAATATATTAAAACAGTATTTCACTGTTTTCAAAAACTGGTTTTGCTTTGTAAACATTCACCTAATTCACAATAAAATGTTTTAAAATGTATTTGGAGATTCACTCTCATTGTCATCTATAGCTGCAGTTTGTTCATCTTCATTCATTTCTTCTTCTTCTTTTTAAAATCATTTTATTGGGGGCTCATACAACTCACCACAATCCATACATACATCAGTTGTGTACAGCACATTTGTACATACACTGCCCTCATCATTTTCAAAACATTTGCTCTCCACTTAAGTCCCTGGTTCCTGGTTTTTCCCTCTCCCTCCCCGCGCCCCCCTCCCCCATGAACCCTTGATCATTTATAAATTATTATTATTTTGTCACATCTTACACTGTCCGACATCTCCCTTCACCCACTTTTCTGTTGTCCTTCCCCATGGAGGAGGTTATATGTAAATCCTTGTAATCGGTTCCCCCTTCCTACCTCACCTTCCCTCTACTCTCCTGGTATCGCCACTCACACCACTGGTCCTGAAAGGATCAACTGTCCTGGATTCCCTGTGTTTCCAGTTCCTATCTGTACCAATGCACATCCTCTGCTCTAGCCAGATTTGTAAGGTAGAATTGGAATCATGATAGTGGGGAGGGGGGAGGGGGAAGCATTTAGGAACTAGGGGAAAGTTGTATGTTTCATCGTTGCTACAGTGCACCCTGACTGGCTCATCATATAGGAATAAATGACAAAGTGATTGGGCTACTATACGTCAGAACCAACTTTATGACAGTGGTTTTTACTATTGACAGGCATTTAAAGCTGATTTTTCCCCCAAAAGCAATCTGCTATCCTTCTTGTTTTTTTCTCTCTATATATTTTTCTTTTTTGGGGGGGAGGTGGGGTGAGTGATGTACTGCTTTCTAAATTTTTATTATTTTATTGGTTTTAAGCTAGCCAATTAAAATATTTTGGTATAATTTTCTTCATGTTTCAGTGATGTGATATGCTGAACATTTTCCAAGTCCCTGAGTGAGAAAGGGCAAGGGAGCAAAGACAGAGCCTGGGTACAGTCCATGGCATCATTTTAGGACATTTCCCAGAACCCCTTGCTATCCCCATGAAAGTTCCTGAGAATCTTGTGTGTGCAGAAACCTCTAAAATTGATTGGTATGCACATGGGGGAGGGAAGTAAGAAATACTGAGGCCAACCATGCCCCTAGTAAACTTTTCTTCTTCCTAGGAGTCTCGAAATAAAATTCTCTTGCAATACCCTATGTCTTGCATAATTAAATCTTTCTCCTGCTAAGCTAAGAAGTTGAATTCCATTAACAATGACCTTATATTAAATTCATGTGTGTATGTATGTACCACTTCCTTGAAAGCTCTAATTTTGTGAGTAAAATATCTACTTTTCCTCAGAGTTCATCGATACATTGCTTTCTCTTCATTCATCTTTCTTTTTTTCAAAATTACTGTTTCTCATATTGTATTTGAACGTCACTAACATTTTTCTGTATGGTGGAATCTGCTTTTAATAATTGTCACTATATATTTCATCTTATATATTTAAATTTTCATCTCTAAGAATTTGTTATGGATGTTGTCTGAGTTATCTAGGGCTGCTGTAACATAAATAATTATCTTATGTGTATGGCTTTAAAAAACATACATGTATTCTTTCACAGTTTAGAATGTTACACGTCTGAATTCAGTGCATCAGCTCTAGAAAAAAGCATTCCTCCTCTGCCTTCTTGGACTGGCAAAATGTCCTGATCGCCCTGCAACATCTGTGGGCCTGGGTTTCCTTGGAGAGTTCCACGCGCCTTGGCATACTTCCTCTCCTGAGTCTAGCAGGTTTTCAGTGCAGGCATCCTGGGTCCAAAGGCTGTCTTCGGCAACTGTACTTTCTTTCTTGTATATAGTAGATAATTCCTTCTCTGTTATATGGTTTAACTCTTGTAAGATAAAACGTGCTGAAAATCATATACTAGGAGAACTCCACTTAAGATCATGATTGTGACATGGATAATTCTTATATTACACAATAGATCTGTTATAACTGATAGACTGATCATGTCAAAGGGAACCGTTATATCGTTACATTAAGTGTTAAATTGCAATATAACATAACTGTAAAATACTGAGAATTATGGTCTAGCCACGTTCATATATTTTGAGGATACACAAAGCCATGGCATCTTTTTTTTAAAGCTTGTTCTTGGTCTATATTCAGGTTCTGTAAGGGGATAACTAAGTATGCTTGAATTCCGTTTCTTCACCGAATGATCTATAGTTTATTATTATCTATACAGTTGAAATGTATGAAAAATGTTCTATTTTCCTAGTCTCTTGGTCAGATTTCTTGACACAGGGTGAAGAGTTCTTCCAGCACAGCATCCGTTTAATCAAACATTCCAATTGTCATTCCATCAACATCAGGAGCCTTGTTGATGGCTAATGCCTTCAGTGGAACTTGGATTGCATCCTTTAATATTATCAGTTCTTGATCATTTACCAATTTTTCAAATGAATGGATATCACAACCCAATTCTTTTTGGTACAGTGACACTGCATTCCTTCCATCTTCTTTTGGCTCTCCTGGAATCATTCAACATTTCTCCCATGTTGTTGTTGTTGTTGTTTACGATGCCATAGAGTTTGTTCCAACTCATAGCACCCCTATGTACGACAGAATGAAACAGTGCCTGTTTCATTCAACATCCTCACAATTGTTCTTAGGGATGTAAGTTCCTTTTTCCAGCCAGGGTGTCATTCCATCACATTGAGATTTTTCCTTTTGGGGGGCAACATTTCTACTCTACTAAATATGATGTCTTCAACAGGGACTAACCTCTTCTGATAACATATCCAAAGGGCATGACACAATCTTGTTAATAAGCCTTCCTCCAATCCTGATGCCACATTTTTGTTCATATAGTTCAGCTTCACTGAATATTTGCTCAGCATGCAAATTGAGTAAATACAGTGAAAGGAAATGACTAACACACACCTATCCTTATTTTAAACTATGCCATATGTCCTTCTATTCCCTCATTTGTCTCTTGATCCATGTTCAAGTTCCACAAAAGCAGAATGAAGTGTCCTGGAATTCCCATTCTTCTTAAGATTAGCCATAGTGTGTTATGATCCACACAGTCAACTGCTTTGGCATAGTCAATAAAGAACAAGCAACCATCTTTCCCGTATTCTATGCTCTGAACCAAGATCTGTCTGACATTGACATCCCTTTCTACATGCCTTCTTCTTCATCTGGTTTGAATCTCTGGCAGTTCACTGTCAAGGTACTGCTGCAACACTTGTTGGATGATCTTCAGCAAACTTTTACTTGCATGTAATATCAGTGATATTGTTCTATCATTTGAGCTCTCTCAGGTCATTTTCCTCTGGAATGGGTTCAAATACAGATCTCTTCCAGTCTGTTGACCAACTGGTTGTCTTCAACATTTCCTGACATAGATGAATGAATACACCCGTGCTTCATCAGCTTGTTGAGTCCATCCGGTAGGTATTCCACCAAGTCCCAGAGCCTTATTTTTGACTAATTCTGTCAGGGCAACTTTTTCTTCTTCTTTCGGCACCACTGGTCCTTGCACATATGCTTCCTCCTGCATGGCTAGAATGCTCTAGTTCTTTTTGGTCCAGTGATTCTCTATATTCTTTCCATCTTCTTTTGAAGCTTCCTGCACAACATTCAATGTTTTGCCTATAGAATCTTTCAAGATTGCAACTGAAGGTTTGAATTATTTCTTGAGTTCATTCAATTTAAGATATGCTTGGCATGTCTATTTTGGTTTCTGAATTCTAGATATTTTCACAGTTCATTATACTAGCTTATATCTTATCTTCATATATTCTGCATCTTTGAACATCATGCCTATAGAATCTTTCAGTATTACAATTCGAGGCTTGAGTTTTTTCTTGAGTTCTTCCTCTCTAAGATACGCTGAGGACATTCTTCCTTTTGGGTTTTCTCATCTATGTCTTTGCATATTTCATTGTAATGTTTGACGTTATCTTCTTGAATCGCCTTTTCTCTTGAGCTCTTTGATGTCATCATTTCTTACATTGACTTCAGCTACTTCAAGTTTAAGAGAAAGTTTCAGAGTGTCTTCTCATCAGGAACGCTATTCTTGATGTCCTCCCACAGCTCATCAGGGCTCCTGTCTTTCGTGTTCAATGTGTCAAAACTGTTCTTGCAATGTTTTCAAAATTCAGATGGTATAGACTCAAGGTTATAGTTTGACTCTAGTGGACTTGTTTAATTTTCATCAGCTGTAACCTAAACTTACATATGAGCAATTGCCGGTCTGTTCCACTATCAAAACACGTTCTATATTGAGCTGCTGATATTGAGCTTCTCCATCTTCTCTTGCCAATTCGACTCCTGTGTAATCCATCTTGAGAAGACCACCTGCATGTATGTATTTGCCTGTTGTGTTGTTAAAAATGTTTTTTTAACAGTTTTTTTTGCTTTTATTTTATTTTCATTTTATTACGGGCTCATACAACTCCTATCACAATCCATACATACATCAATTGTGTAAAGCGCATTTGTACATTCATTGCCCTCATCATTCTCAAAACATTTGCTCTCCACCCAAGCCCCTGGCATCCGGTCCTGATTTTTCCCCTCCCTCCCCACTCCCCCCCTACCTTATGAACTCTTGATGATTTATAAATTATTATTTTGTCATATCTTGCTCTGTCCCATGTCTCCCTTCACCCACTTTTCTGTTGTCTGTCACCCAGGGAGGAGGTCACATGTAGATCCTTGAAATCGGTTCCCCATTCCAACCCAACGTCCGTTTGTCCTCCCAGTATTGCCACTCACACCACTGGTCCTGAGGGGATCATCCGCCCTGGATTCCCTGTATTTCCAGTTCCCATCTGTACCAGTGTACATCCTCTGGTCTAGTCAGACTTGCAAGGTAGGATTTAGATGATGACAGTGGGGGTGGGGGCAAGGAAGCATTTAGGAACTAGAGGAAAGTTGTATTTTTCATCATTGCTACATCGCACCCTGACTGGCTCTTCTACTCCCCAAGACCCTTCTGTAAGGGGATGTCCAGTGACCTACAGATAGGCTTTGGGTCTCCACTCCACACTCCCTTGCTCATTTACTATGGTAAGGCTTTTTGTTCTGATGATGCCTGATCCCTGATCCCATTGACACCTTAGATCACACAGACTAGTGTGCTTCTTCCATGTGGGCTTTATTTCTTCTGAGCTAGATGGCCACTTGTTTACCTTCAAGCCTTTAAGACCCAAGACACTATCTCTGTTGATAACCAGGCACAATCAGCTTTCTTCACCGCATTTGGTTGTCCACCCTCTTTGTCTTCAGCGGCTGTGTCGGGAAGGTGAGCATCATAGAATGCCAATTTAATAGAAGAAAGTGTTCTTGCATTGAGGGAGTACTTGAATGGAGACCCAATGTCCTTCTGCTACCTTAATACTAAACCTATAAATATATGCACATACATCTATTTCCCCATCTTCATGTATAAATATATTTGCATATGTACATGTCTTTACCTAGTTTCTATAAATATCCTTTGCCTCCCAGCTCTTTCCTCTATTTCGTTTGACTTTCCTCCTGTCCCACTATCATGCTCAGTCCCCACCTGGGTTTTAGCAATTCCTCTCGGTTACATTACCCTTCATCATGCCCAACTAGGCCTCCCACACCCTCCTCACCACCAATCTGGATCTCTTATTGTTCCCTTGTCCCTCCCTGGGTTTATTAACACCACTACCTTTCCCCCCACTCCCACCCCCATCTCCAATGTCCCCGCAGAACTATCAGTCCTGTCATTTTCTCCTCCAATTGTTCATCCAGTCTATCTTATTTAGACAGACCTGGGGAGATAATAACATGCACAAAAACAAGACAGAGCACAACCAAGGAACAATATACAACCAAACAACAACAACAAACCAATGACAGAAAAAAACACAAGAAAGAAAAGCTTGTAGTTAGCTCAAGGATTGTTTGTTGGCCTTTACGAGTGTTTTCCAGTACGGTCTTTTGGGGCACCACGCCCTGACCCCAAAGTCTACCTTCATCATTAAGGGGGTGCAACAGAACAGCAAGGGAATGGAGCATTGAGGTTCCCCAGAGATTGCTGAAATGGTATTTGTGATGAAGAAGTCATTGGTCTTGCAAGGCTATCAGGTGATCTCCAGGTTATTTTCCATCATCAAGAACATATTTTTTCATCTATTGTTCCTTACCCTTTATTTCCAACTTTTACATTCCTCATAATTATCCATGCATTTTGATTTCATGTTTAATCAATTTCACACCAAAGTCATTGGTAGGATCCTTCAATTTCCCCACTTCTGGCGTTTGTGGTTGGTTCATAATTTGAATGATGCTTTTATTGACTGGATGTCCCTGAAGGTGGATAGAAATAAAACCATCACAAACAGCATTGCACTTCAAGACTGATCTTGAAATGTCCTTTTGGACAATGAATGCCATGCCATGCCTCAAGATTGTGTCATTGATTGTGGCGTAGTGAACCATATGTTTTTCTGATGTAAAATGGCAAATGCCAGTTCACTTCAGTTCATGATAGCTGAAGATAACCATCTAAATGTGTTCCGCTCAAATTTAATAAGTTTGCACATTCCAAGTTCCAATATCCAGTCAATTTTTGCAGTTGTTTCTTCTAACTTTGCATTGTGCCACCTGGGAAAATCAAGATCCCAAGGGCTCTGTTAACACAGACCTTAATCCGTTCATGTCACTGCGGCAAGTAATATTTGAGAAAGCAGCTCCTCCCCAGACACATTCTGAGTGCTTTGGGATCCAAGGAGCCCATCCTCTGGCACTGTCTCTAGCAATGTTCTGCTTGCCTGCACTAGGCCTACCATATCTGACGATGTGTCAAAGCTAGCCATAACGTTTTCATAGCCTTTTGCCTCAGAAGAGGGCAGCCGGTGACGTTTAAGTAATTTGTTCTTAGTCTGGAAACTCCACTGCAATCTGTTCCCTTTGTGTGACCTTGCTGGCATTTAAAATGCCAGTGACATCGTTTCCAGCATCATTGCAACTCACATGCCACCCCAGGATGACAAATGACAGACACATGGTGACAGCTATTCAGAGAACCCTCCAATAGTTCAAGTTGAGATTTGAAGTTCTTGTTCATTTCTTTCAGCTTGAAATACAATATTGTGTCCTCTCACTATGGCTAAGTAACTCAATATATTTTCACATTATTTCATTGTAACGTTTCACTTTTTTTCTTGAGCTGGCCTTTGAGGGTTTTCTGTTCAAATCATGTACTCCATCACTTATTCTGTTTTTTTCCTTCACCATCTACATTCATGAACGTTTCAGGATCTCTGCAGGCATTCACTTTTTTCCCCTCTCCTTTTATTTTTACTGCTTTTTGCTTTCTTCATGTATTATGTTCTGAATGTCACTCCACAAACTTACATAGTTTTTGTTTCTTAATGTTCAAAGCATCAAATCTGTTCTTGAGATGATCTATAAATTGAGGTGGTAAATACTCAAAGTAGTAAATTGACCGTATTTTAGTTTTCTTCAGCTTCAACCTGAAATTGCATCTGAGCAATTGATGGCATGTTGCTCCTGGCCCTTTTTTTGGTTGATAATACACTCAATTGGACTCTTTTGAATTCCATCTGGCTACTCACAGTTTATATTGTTGAACAGTTTATTTCCAGTGAAGAGTCATTGATTTTGCAAAATACTATCATGAGATCTCCATCTCAGTTTTTCTCACCAAGAACATATTTCCAACTACAGTACATTCCTTTAAGTTATCACCTTTCCAATTCAAATCACCAATGATTGTCTATGCATCTTTTTCTAACAGTTTTTATTGGTACATAATTTACATATCACACAATTCAAAAGTTCAATCACATCACGAAAAGTTCATAGTCATCAAAAGTCTATGCATCTTGTTTACGCGCTTCTGATCAATTTCTGATCGAACAAGTTTACAAAATCTGAAATTTCTTCATCATCTTTATTGATTGGTGTGTAAATTTTAATAATAATTGTATTAATTAGTCTTCCTTGTTGGCCGATAGATATTATCCTATTACAGATAACAGTACTCCAAGAAAAATCTTGAAATATTCTTTTGACAATGAATGAGCTGTAATCACTCTTAAATTTGTGATTCATAGAATACCATATGATTTTTATTCACAGAAAACCTATGACTGTCCTATTCAAATGGGCTTATACCAGTCTATTTCAGTTCAGTAATGCCTTGGCTATGAGCAGTTATGCTTCATTTTCTGACAACTCTTTCTAGATTCATA
This sequence comes from Tenrec ecaudatus, assembly GCF_050624435.1. Lineage (NCBI taxonomy): Eukaryota > Metazoa > Chordata > Mammalia > Afrosoricida > Tenrecidae > Tenrec > Tenrec ecaudatus. Next base: position 298,917,120 of record NC_134531.1, read on the forward strand.
CTCTGTACTTTGCATACTCTGAGTATCCATGGATGTTTGTAGCTACTTGATGTCTTTTTGGGTATTTTTATATTGAAGAAGATCCAATGAAGATCTGGAAATCTGCTCCATTTGTATCATTTCAGCATCATTTGGTTCGTTATACACTCTACATTGAGAAAGCATCTTTTCCCCAGGAGCATTTCGAGTACTTCCTATCCAGACTGGTTTGCCTTCTGGCACCCGATTCAGCAAAGCTGTGCTACTCAGGCATAAGGTTTCCAATGGTCACTCCTTCAGAAGAAGTCCAACATTCCCCCTCCCCCAGCCCCACAATCTGCTCTTACTTTGGAATCTTCACTGAAACCCAATCACCAGGGATGACTGTGGTGGTATTTGTGCAAGTATTCTTATGCAAGTACTCCTGTATAATTTCCAGCATTACAGTAACATGCAAGCCTTCATGGTATTACACATAAACAGACAAGTGGGGAAACATATGGGATACAGTTAACAAATTTAAACAATTTTATTGTTTTTTAAATTTTACCATATGTGAAAAATCTGAGTTGTTAATATTTACCATATTGTTTTTTCCTTTTCAGGTGTTTTTTCTTATCTCTTGTAATTTTTGAGTACATGTCAGATAATGTGTTTTGCCGTCTTGACTATTGAATATATTTATAGTTCAAATATATTATTGCTGTAATTTTTGAAGTGTTATTATCGTAACTGGAGATTCTATGATTCTTATAAATCTTGTTTTTCTTTGATCAGGCACGTTTGATGTAGTATTTAGATTTTGGTGTTTATTTACCATTAAAAGCAAAACCATTTTGAATACATGACCTCATATTTTCTGAATAATCTTAGTTGTCATTTTGGCTGGTGGGAAATTTTCCTAGTGCTCTGTGAGATTTAAGGATTTATTGCCCTCAAATTTGTTTAAGTGGTGCTTTTACCAGTCTGGAGAAGTTTTTCCATATGATTGTTATTAAGGTGAAGACTCACAAAAAGGTCCAGTGTAGATCTCTGGAGAATTTTCTATGTATAGTTATTTTCCTCTTGCATTTGCTATCTCACTTCTGTCTCCGTAAGTCTAATTTTTCTGCCTTTTCCCTCTTCCTGCTCCTGACATAAAGATCTTGCTCTACATCTCATCATTTCGTTCTCATCCATTAGAGATGATTGTCTTTCAGTGCTTGCTAGTCACGTAAATACTCTTTTACTGTTTTAATTTCTTTTCATGTAGAAAGATAACAGCAGTTTCTGAATATTCCACGATAGATGTATGTAGGATGTTTACTTGCTTTTTACAATATACTCCAATGTTATTCTGCATTGTATTACTAATAATGCTTTTTTATATATATACAATGATGGGGGGTTATTAGCGACAGTAACAGGTTACTGCAAGTCAGCACCAGGAAACAGGATACAGGAAATAGCCCACAGTGGCTCCTTTCCTTACTCGCCAGGCAAGTCTCTTGCTGTTCCTCAGCCTCTCAGACACATGGTTCCTTAGGTTCTGCCTCTGTGGGCAGGAAGCCCACTTTTCACTGGGTCTCAGAGCCCCATCATCTCAGCGCTGCTCTGCTGTTACCTTAGAGGTCACCTTACAGTGGTGGATGGTCTGGGTCTGACTGCTCTGCTCTCTCCCAGGGTCTCTGTGCTGGAACCTCTGGTGCCTCTGGTCTACCCTCTGCCGCTTCAGCCAGTGATCTTGAATGTGGTTTACTGGTGATTCGTCTCCTGATGGTCCTGGAATGGCTCACTGTGTTCCTGCTTCTGAGGTAATTCTTTTTTTAATCATTTTATTGAGGGCTCATACAACTCATCAAAATCTATACATCCATCCATTGTGTCAAGCACATTTGTACATTTGTTTCCCTCATCATTCTCAAAACATTTGCTTTCTACCTGAGCCCTTGGTATCAGCTCTTCATTTTCTCTCTCTCTCTCTCTCTCTCTCTCTCTCTCTCTCTCTCTCTCTCTCTCTCTCTCATGAATCCATGATAGTTTATAAATTGTTTTTAATGTCTTACACTTTCTGATGTCTCCCTTCACCCACTTTTCTATTGTCCATCCCCCAGGGAGGGTGTTATATGTAGATCATTATGATCGGTTCCCCCTTTTTCTCCCTTACCTTCCCCCTACCCTCCTGGCATGCTACTTTCATTATTGGTCCTGAGGGGGTTATTTGTCCTGGATTCCCTGTCTTTCCAGTTCCCATCTCTACCAGTGTACGTCCTCCGGTAGAATTGGGATCATGATAGTGCGGACAGGAAGGACTTAAGAACTAGAGGAAAGTCGTATGTTTAATCAGCGCTACCCTGTACCCTGACTGGCTCGTCTCCTCCCCCATGTCCCTTCTGTAAGGGGATGCCATTAATAATACTCAAAGTAATTATTTTATAAATTCAGAGAACTATTCTGAAACTTAAACCATCTTTATGAGTTAAGAATACCACATAGCTAGAACTCCAATGAAAATTAAAGCCAAGTAGGTCACAGTCCATACATGTGAGAACAAAACAGCTGAAAAATATGTGCTGAAGATTTGAATATTTACCATGGATAAAGAAAAAAACCAAAATCTCAAATCAGAGTTTCTTTGATATTTATAATTAATACTACATTTCAAATTCCATATAAATGTACTCTTATATATGAGGTGGTACCCCCCCAAAAGTGAACATTTTTTCTAAGCTATGTATTTAAATTTTTTTTGAAACAACTTATCACCTTCACAGAACGCTCAATAGTCTTAATGTATTTGTCAACACTGTAATTCCTTCTTGGGAACATTTTTCAAACTCATCTCTCTGGAGGGAGGGCTCTTTTTTATATTCTCTGCCTCTTCTACATCATCAAATCATCACATTGCTGTCCTTTCATGTCCTTCTTTATTCATAAAATCAAATATAAGTCACACAGAGCGAGGTCAGGTGACTCAGGTGCATGGGGCAAGAAAGGCATGCTGGGTTTTGCCAAAAACTGGTGCACTGAGATGCCTGCTTGAGCAGGTACGTTGTCATGGTGGCAAAACCAGTCTCGCATCTGCCACAAATCAGGCTCTTTTTTGGGCACATACTTTAATGTAATTTGTTCAGAACCTCTAAGTAGGAAACTTGATGAACAGTCTTACTTGGCGGAATGAACTCCAAATGCACTACAAGTCGACATTTCATCAGTTTGGGAAGTTGAAGGAAATTCAGAAGGAGGTTTGTCATCAATCATCATTGCACCTTTTTTGGAATGAAAAATACAGTGTACACTTGAGTTTTGGTTTTTTTTCTTCTTCCACATAGAACTGTCCTTGTAAGCTGTGGTCTACATCACAACAGTTTCTGGAGAATTTTCCCATGCAGGAAACAACATTCCATAGCCACTTGCAGTTTTCTTAAATCAGCTATCACAAAAAATGAGGTTTGAGCAAAACTGCTTTTACAAAAATATCATTGTGACCAGAGAGGACCTTCCAAGACAATGTGACTGGGTGCACTAATTCAGAGCGAGTTGCTGGATGCTCACCTAGCGGGAAAAATGTATGCTCCACCCAATGCAATTTCATTTTAGGGGGGTTACCCCCTCATATGTACCTACACAAACATACCCCCAAACAGTAACACGAAACAAAACAAAACATCACTGCCACCAACTCGATTACAACTGTTATAAACTTTATAGGACAGTGTAGAACTGCCCCCTGTGGATTTCCTAGACTGTAACTCTCAGAAACTGACAGGGGCAATTCTGCTCTGTCCTATAAGGTGTCACTGAGTCAGAATTGACTGGATGGCAAAGAGGTGGAAACATAATATGAAGTAAAGCATGCTTTACATAAAGCACATTAGCTAAAACACGTAATAAACAGAACAGTTGACTAGTTTAACCATTGACAACTAAGGACTACCAAACCACCATATATGAGATATATTTGAGAAATAGAAACCTATCTTGCCTTGGCTAAAATAGATATTTGGATTTGGGGTTAGTGAGTGCAGAGTAGGGCTGGTAACCTCAGGTCCATCAGTTCTAAAGTTCCAGCCGCTCAGCAGGAGAACAATAAGATTGTCTGCTCACTGAAAGATTTTGAAAGTCTTGGAAACATCAGGGCAGATCTCCCCAACCAAATGGGTCAATATGACTGAGAATCCACTCGTGACAATGAGTGAGTTTAAATTTCAGCATTCATTAAGAATGTTCCTCCATCCACATTCAAGCCTAATGATATTTTTACTCCATCCAAATTATGAATTGTCCTAAGAGCACAGTAGAATACTTTGGACTAGCATATTGCTGTGGAATATGTGTGTGTAAGTGTGTTCGTCTGGGTACTTTAGAGAAACAAATCCACAGAAACGCATGTGTAAGAGAGAGTTTTATATAAAGGTTTAGTGCACATCAAGAAAACATCCCAACCCAGTACTGTCCAAGCCCACAAGACCAACATTAACTCATATGTCTGACACCAATCCACAGAGTCCTCCTCCATCTCACAAAACACACGCAATTACACCGACTGCAGGAGGAAAGCCCAGCCAGTGAATGTGTAAGCATTTCAGCACTGGCACAGGGATCTCCAGGTGGCTTCCCCAGTACCCAGGGCTGCATCGGTGTCAGTCCCTGAGGCTATTCCTTGGGAATGTATTGTAGGGAATGAGCCTTGCCGTTGAAGCAGGGAACTGGCTAAGGCAGCTGCACCCTGGTCTAACCATCAGAAAGCAAGGGACTAGAAAGGCAAGTCTCACTGAGCCATTTCTCTCTCTGCCCTTCAATTAATCCCACATGTGCTTATCGGCCAGGTTGACACAATAAACTTTAACTGTCTCAGTAAGACAATTAGATATTTTTAGAATGCCTAATTTGTGATTTTCAAGCAATGAGTATTGCACTTTTATCACAAATGGATATTTTCAAACTTGAAATTTATTTTTACAGCAACAATATCAACAAGCATTTTAAAGTATGTATTTTAAGTATTATTTATCATTATTTGGTTCTAATTGTGTCTGATTCAATTCTTTTTATGAGTGAAATTCTCTATCAAAATAACCTTTTATATTAAAATATTTTAAAGTCAGAAGATTCCTGTCATTAACTGGATGAAAGCTCAATTATTATCCAAGTGAGCACAACAAGGAGAGAGCATTATCTGAATCTAGAAGTCTCTTATGATCCAACTCAATCCATATCCATATGTTCTTGGAAAATGTATTTTGGCATATTTTTTTATCTTTCCATTTTCATAAATGTGCCCAAATAGGATCAGATAATTCATTTTTTTGTATCTGGCTTTCTTGTACAAATTTTTGGTTTATGATTCACCTATATTGAGTATTAAAGTTGCACATTGTATGTTTCCATTCCTGCATACTATTTTTGACATGCATGTACCATACTTTGTCCATGATGCTGTTGGTGTCTAGTTCTTGTTAGATTTGGGCTATTATGTACAGTGCTGCTAAAATCATTCCAGTCATAGCATGTACAGTGTGCAGCCGCATCTCATTAGTTCCTTTTCATTTCTATGATGCCTAAGGAAGTTTGGCACATTAAAAAATATACGTTGGCTATTTGCAAATTCTATTATTTGAAGTAGATATTCAAATCTTTTTATCATGTTTTCCATATTGTGCTTCTTATGTGTTTCCAGTTGGTTGTTTGACCATCTTTACACTTTTTAATTGAATATATATACAAATGCATCCCAAAATTCTGCTCTTTTAGTGTAGCTTGATATTTCACCATTAGCAGTGATTGAAAATTCTTAACATTGATGCACATGTAGTTTCAGTAGCCAGTCTTTTCTTTGTGGTTAGTGATACATGTGCCTTGTTTAAGAACTATTACACCCAAACGGAGGTTATTACGAAGCTCTATGTTCCCTCCTAGAAATGTTATTATCATGCTACCTTGTATATTTACATCTAAAGTCTATCTACAACTAGGTTTTGAAAATAGTGCAAGTTATTATTTTCCCCCAGTCAGTAAGGCAGTAAATAAGCACCTTTAAAATGTGTTTAAATTTTTATTAGTGAATTAGGTAACAATTTTCAGAGTCGAGCATCAATTTTACATACAGCAATTCACATACATTTTGTTTCGTCTCATTCTTTGCAACCCCACCCCACCTCCCCCCATTTTTGAGACTTTTCCTTTCCATATATTTGCTCTGCACTGCTGTGAAACAAATCAATAGTTCATCTATCCATGAGTTTAATTTTGAAGACTGTTTTTGCACTGGTCCATTAAAACAAATCAACGTGCCTACAGTGATCTGTTTAAATACTATCCGCCTAAGCTTTTTCCAGTTGTCTAAATTCTCCCATTTTGCATGTGTCCAACAATTTCTTTGTCCCTTGATGTTTGTGTGAAAAAGCGTGAGTGTCTGTGTGCATGCCACATTTAGCTTATCAATTTCCAGCAATAGCAGTATGTTTTTGTTTGTCATCAAATTGAATACATGTACCAATATTTTGTTTATCTGACAGATATTGCCTCATCCAATCATCTGTTGCCATGTTAGATTGCTCTTTTGTCTACCTTAAGTTCTCTGAAAAAATATCTATTATATTTCTTCCCAATTTTTTCTTAGTTTTATGTCAAACTTTACTTTCTAATTTGTTACTTTCATATGAGATAGCATGTATCCTGCTGCTGTTGAAATTCACACTATACTGTACATGCAAATGTAACCCGCAAAAATAAGCTTTGGGTCCACATCTGACCTCTTCTGTCCACGCAAAAAGCAGGAAAATCCAACTATTCACCGACTAATGATGATGGTCAAAAGGCAGGTGCCAGCCAAGGCTATCCTCCATCCTTCCAGTTAGGGACGTTAACAGGTTTCCACAAAATCGAATCTGTAAACATAAAGGATGCAGGTTTTGGTCCACAGCAGTGCTTCTTCTCAGCCAGCTGTTAAGTCTCTCTTTGGTCTTCAGACCCTCAGTCATATGATCTCTTGGCTTCTGCCTTCATGGGCCAGGAAGCCTGGTGGCCACTAGGCCTCACTACACTATGGTCTCAATGGTGTGGTCCCTTCTGCTGAGTGCAGGTCCTCTGTTGCTGCTACTCTCTCTGCTACTTCAGGCAGAGTGCTCTCAGGCCCTCCAAGATGGCTGTTCTTTCCTGATGGTCCTGGGGATCCCTCTTCTTGGTTCTTTGACTGTCCTCTTATTTACAGCGGAAGGCAAAAATGACCAATCCCATGCTAGAGTCCTCTGCACCTTATTTGCATGGTCCCACACAATAATTTAAGAGGGATTATAGAGAAATAGTTGAGCCCATCAATTCTACTATCGTCATCTTCGCAATACCAGGGAACAAAGATTCAACTAATTATCACCAATGGTGTTTGCCATGGTCTTGGTTCATACCCTTCCCAATTTCTAGATACTTGCATGAGTGTCCCATTGCTGCATAGCAAATAAGTACAAACCTGTCACCTTAAACAGAGTAATTAGCTTACAATTCTATAGATAAATAGTGACTAACTTTTCTTTTCATGGACTGAAATAAGACTGAAGCTTCTGTAAGCTCTGGGGAAATATCTTCTCATATGTTTACACTTGCAAAAATTTATTTTTTTCCTCATAGTCAAGCAGAGGAAATTCTCAGCTCCAAGAGGAAACCTGAAATTTTTGTCGCATTAAAACCTGCAACCTCAAGCAGCCTGCTAGCTCATGTTGAATTATTGCTCTACCTTTCACACCTCCACATTCTCTATCTATATAAGGTAATCTCATTAATTTCTGTTTTCTATTAAAACTCAGAGATTCCTCTTCCAGGTCGAAAGTCAACCACTCTGGGAAAAATTTATTCAGTGTTTCTAACCCATATTTATTAATAATCAATTGCCTTTCCATACCTTGCAGATAGATGACAAGTAGGTAGGTATATGATAGATAGATTAAAAAACAGACAGACATGGCAATGCTAGGTGCTTTTGAGACCGTTCCAATTTATAGAAACCTGAGCGACAACAGAATGGACCATTCTACAGTCCAGCACCACCATCTAATGACATCTCCTGAGGATGTGCCTAATTTATAAAACTTTCTCTCTCTCTCCACCCCATCCCCCACCCCTGGCCCCTTTCTCCTTCCTGTTTGCTCAGATCCTGCACCTGGCTTTCCGGGTAAGTTGCTCATGTGCTCTGCTGATCCTGGGAGCTGTTGGCACCCTCCATGTTCTTGCCAACCTTGGATCCATGCAACCTTGCTCCCATTGTCTTGTGATCTCTCATCTTCCCACTTCCCCTTCCCGCTACATCAACTGCAGCTTTGTGAGTCTGGAGGGATAGCCAATAAGCATCTGATTACTTGATTTGAGACGAACTGGGCAGGGCCATGTTCTTAATATACATTTATTTAAGGATATAAAGTTCTTTCTTATTCATATATGAGAGCCACTGGTTTAACTTTTCTAGATAAATCCCGACAAACACACAATGAGTCTTCAGTTTGAGCCCCTTGTTGCAACCACTGCATCAATCTATCTCTTTGAGGCTCTGCCTCTATTTTGATGATCCTACCAAGCAAGAAGTCTGCCTTCAGAGTCCTGTCCCTACTGATGATGTGTGCAAAGTATGTGAAACAGAGTTTATCATCTTTGCTTCTAAGTAACATTCTTGCAATAATTCTTGAAAAACATGCATTTTCCTTCTTGCAGACCATGTTAAACTTACAATCAGTGGACAATGCCACAACTCAAAGGTATCGATTATTTTTCTGTCTTTCTTACATGTTGTACAACTTTCCCAGACTAAGGGCCCATTGAAAACACCATAGCTTGGGTCAGGTACACCAGTTCCTCAAAATAATATATTTCTCCTTAGCCCTTTAAAAATCCATTTTGCTGCACACTTGCCCATTGAATTTTAAAAAATTTCTTCATTGCTATTGTCGCAGATGTTAAATTACTGTATATTCTTTGTTAACTTCACCCTTTTTGAATTTACCATTATAGTGCTTATTGGTCCATTGTGAGAAGTTTTTTTCTGTCAAGATTTAATCCACATTGAAAGCAGTTATTGTTCAAAATAATTGTGCAACCTGGCCGATAAACACATGTGGAATTGATTGAAGTGAGGAGGGATAAATGGCCCGGGGAGACTCTCCTTTTGAGTTCTCAGGTGTCTTCCTTTCTGATGGTCAGACCAGGGTGCATCAGCCTTAGCCAGTTCCTTGCTTCAGCTGCTCAGGCTTACTTCCTGCAAGACATTCCCAAGGAAAAGCTTCAGGGACCGAACCCGATGCAGCCCTGGGTGCTGGGGAAGCCACGTGGAGACCCCTGTGCCAGCGCTGCAATGCTTACACATTCACTGGCTGGGCTTTCCTCTTGCAGTGGGCGTCATTGCGTGTGCTTTGTGAGATAGAGGAGGACTCTGGATTGGTGTCAGACATGTGTGTTAATGTTGGACTTGTGGGTTTGGGCAGCACTGGGTTGGAATGTGTTCTTGATGTGCGCTTACCCTTTATATAAAACTCTCTCTTATACATATGAGTTGCTGTGCATTTGTTTCTCTGAAGTACCCAGACTCACACAAAGGTTGTAGTCTTTACTCTTCGTCATATGTGCTTCAATCTTCCTTGTTTCAGCACGCAGGGCTATGGTCTTCACATCATAGGTTGTTACTGAGACTTCCTCCAATCCTGAGACCAAGTTCCACATCATGTAGCCAGGCTTCTAGATGATTGCCAAACACTCAGACTTTATGATTATAGTGAAAGGGATGCACCCTGGCATACACTTTCCCTGCTTAATCAGCACAATATTCCCCTGTGCCATTTGAAAGACAGTCCCTTGGTCTATTTAACACTTCTTTTTTCAATCCTTTTATTGGGGGCTCGTACAACTCTTATCACAGTCCATACCCACATCCATTGTGTCAAGCACATTTGTACATTTGTTGCCATCATCATTCTCCAAACATTTGCTTTCTACTTGAGCCCTTGATATCAGCTCCTCATTTTCCCCTCCCTCCCCACTCTTCCCTCCCTCATGGACCTTTGATAATTTATAAATTATTATGATTGTGTCATGTCTTACACTGTTTGACATCTCCCTTCATCCCCTTTTCTATTTACTGCTTCTGAGAGAGTACAGTGAGTGTTCTGGAATTCTCGTTCTTCACAATGTTATCCACAATTTTCTAAGATCCACACAATCAAATACCTTTGCACAGTTAATAAAACACAGATAAACACTTGTCTGGATCCTCTGCTTTTATCCATGCTCCATCTCATATCAAAAAAGATATCATCCAATGTTCTCTTCTCCATCAGTCAGATTTCTGGCAATTTACCATTGAAGACGTGCTGCAGCTGTGTTTCAAGTGCCTTCGGCAAACATTTTCCTTTGTGTTGTAGCATTGGTGCGATTCAATCATGTCTGCATTCTGTTGGTGGACTTTCCTTAAAATGAACACTGATATGGACCTACTCTAGGTGACTGGCCTTCCAAATTTCTTTTTACTCATACAAATGAATCACTCCAGGGCTATCTTGGTTTATTGAAATATCTCAGTTGATTTTCTATCAATTCCTATAGGTTTTTTTTTTCCACCAGGGTCTTCAGTGTAGCTTTGAATTTTTCCTTAAATGCTGTAGGTGCTTGATCACATGCTGCTTCTTAAAATGATAGAATTTTGAGTACTGTTTGGTATTCATCCAGGAATTATCTATATTCAATCTATTTTCTTTTGATTTTCCCTGCATCCTGCAATAGTTTACCAATAGAATCCTCCAACAGTGCTACTTTAAGCTTGGCTTTCTTTCCATCAGCTCTCTCAGCTGAGTATATTATTCTTTGATTTTCTAACTCCAGGATTTTGCATACTTCCTTATAATACTTTACTTTGTCTCCTTGGGCTGCTATTTGTTTTTCAGTTATTAGTGTTCAATATATCAAATATATCTTGATTTCATCAGCCCCTGGAGCTATGTAAGCCAGGAGAAGCCTTCAGGCTGTCCTCTAACCAACAGACTTAGAACTTCCCATTCTTACAGCCCTGGGAGTCATTTCCTTGACATAAACCTCTCTTTATATACCTAAGTATGTTTTACTTAACTTGGGAAGCTAGTCTAAGACAATTTGTAACAAAAATTGGTTGGTTTTAGATAAACAAAATTGGAAGGATGAGTTTCTAAATTGGTCTCCAAGTCTAAATCCTTTCGTACTGATGAGTCTGCATCCATTAACAAACAGGATAATGTTAAACCCTGGCTTAAATTTTCAGTAATAATTAGAAAAATATCACACACAATAAATCAAATATTGGTGAGAAGGTACACCCTGAGTGATCATTTCTTTGATAATTTTCTTTAATTTGCACTGATAAGCAGTATAAGGAAGCTGATTGATAGTTTCTACTTAGAGTTGAGCTCCAGCATCTTATCAAAGGTCTCAAAAGTTCCTTGTGCGCCCTGTAGTCAAACCTTATATCTTTTAGTTTGGGAGTTTATATTTCCAAAATCAAATCCAGAGTCTTATTGCAAGAGTGATTCAATTACAATGCCAGTTGAATTCCCAGCCTCGAATCCTATATGATGTGAAAGTGAGGATATTGATTAGGAAGAAATAGATTCCTGAAATCTAAGAAGGGAACATATGGGCAGATAATCAGCAAATTGTGGACATTGAGCTCTAAAATTAAATTGAACCACTTTTGTAAACAGAAACAGCCCTCCTCTTACATTCATGTGATAGGATTCGCCCAGCTGTGCCTCATGAGTCATTGTCTGGGCCATTTCCAGAGTCAGATCCCTTACAAATCATTGGTGACTGTCCCCAGAAAATACCCCCACCCCCATCCCCGTTAATTCTAGAAATGAAAGTAAAGTCTCAATGAGATGGCAAAAGTGAATTATAAATTATAAATTGTGACCTGGAAAAACAAGCTGCACTCCCCAAAATACTGTATAAACATATTTGAAGACTACGAGAGGGAATGGCTATTAAAAGTGTGATGCAATGCTGCCAGGAACAAAAAGTTGGTTCAGTCTGATTTGATTGATATGGGTACTCAGTGCACAGCTTCTTCATGCAGGTCCGTCTCCAGACACTAGAAAGGAATCTGAAAGTTTATGTGGTTTGATCACTGAAGCATGGATTGCACAGTGGCCTATAAAAAAACAACTTTAACTTCCAGACTCACATCATGATACTGAAGAAGGTCTCAAAAGGTTTAGGGTATAGAGTTATCAGTATAGACCCATAGACCCACTCCTGACGTTCTAAGAGGACACAACTTATACCATGACCTTTAGGTACACATTAGTGATGATAACTCTTGCCTCCTTGAAGACTGCTGTGCTTCCTACTTTCTGTAAATCTGATTTGACAGAGGGATGTGTCCTAATTACAGTCAGACACTGAATTACAATAGGGCTTCTTGGAACCTCTGGTGGTGCAGGCCATGCGTCACCACACAATCAACCAAAATAAGGTAGATTAGGTTACCTGAATAGACAGCAGGGTCAAAGTATTCATCTCTGAGTCATATGGACTTATGGAACTGGCTGTTTAGTAGATAGAAATCTATTTGTCTGAATAAATAAGGTAATTATTCTAAGTCAAGAGAATGGCATAGAACTTGAATTCCCAGGCTTGAGTTAACTTATAGACCCCAAACCCTCAAATCAAGAGGAGACCCAGTCCCCTTGAGGAAGGACCTTGCTACATTGCCAGAAATGTGTCTAGGAATATTTCTTTCAGCCTTACCCAAGATTATTTGCGGCCTTTTCCATGAGTAACTCTTCATTGGGTTAAAGGAAGCAATCAGATTTTTTGAGTATTACTGAACATTGGCCTGGAAACAACGTTAACTCCAGAAAACCAAAGACATCAGTACAGCCCACCATTCACAGTGAGATTGTGTGGAAGTGAGATTATGAATAGGATCTTAACCAATTCAACTCACAATGTATCCAACAGGTCTTCAACCAAACCTGGAGTGGTTTCCTCAGTTCCAGATGGGAGTAACCCTACACAACCGCTGGGAACCATCACATTAGCTCCTCTGCATGTGGTTTCTATGGCTGACAAAGCCAACTGGAAGCCATTAGAATTGCTCCCACCTCTGAAAGCAATAAGCCCAAAATGATGATATACAGGCACCCTGGAAGTTTGTGTTTTTTATAAATTAGGTAATTAGTTTTACTCATTAATCTTATGAATCAGGATAATATCAATTCTAATTTGAAAGTCAGAAATGGTAGCTGAAGTTTGCCTTCACTTGAAAACTTGAGAGAAGTGATAGAGTATTTAAGAGTCCTGCAAGTTCTGGATTAAATTAGCTCATTTTAACCAAATCTCATTTGGCTCGGATTCATCATGTGGTAGTGGAGCGGGCTACCGCGTAAAGAGGGCTGGCTTTCATCCCTTTGCCACTTCACCTCCTTCCTGAGTTTAAAGCGCTAAGGAGTATGCTAATTAGTCGTTGAAAAAGTCAAATGATTATCAAGTACTCTGTTCCCAAACAAGATTGAAGGGAATGTAGCAAACCTCATCCTTCAATTTCTGATAAAAAATAATAAGGTCACTCTGGTTCCCATTCAGTGATCATCCCACTTTCAGGAAGACAGCATGAATGTCCTGAGCTCTCAGCCTTTCTTTCCTTTTGAGGCCAAAGGCTCATGTCTTCCTCTTTGGACATAAGGCACTTTTCAATGATTTAAGTATTACTGTATTTTGTTATCTCTGTTATACTTAATTTACTGCTAACTGAATTAATAGAATGTAAATAACATTGATTAAAAAAAAGTCCTAAAACGATGAGTGAGATCATGTTTAAGCTGGCCAGTAAACTTAATTTAAAAACATGAAAAAAAATGATGTCTGTAGGTGGGAGACTCTTTCCAACACTAGCAAATATTCACATATTTTATAGACAGATAGTTGGATGTGTTCCCACTTTGGGTGCAATTTCAGTATGCATAATGAATGTGTTGTACATAAGATAGATTTAGAAGTCAAGTATGAGGAATGAATGATTATTAAATGCCCAAGGGTGAGAATGCAGTGGAAAGAAGATTTCTAAACAATGGAGAGGGATTGCATATGTAATGGACACAGCCCTGGTCTGTGAGTTGGGATATCTGGACTCAAAAGACACTGTAACATTATATCACACACATCGACTTTGAAGCCACATCCACCTGACATCAAAAGCTCTACACTACATACCAGCTAGATAAGCTTAGGATTCTGTTCAAGACAGGGTTTCTGTTTATTTATCTGGAAACTGGTTATTATCTGACACTGACATAGGTGTCACTTTAAAAACAGGTTGTCTATTGCCGTTAACTGCTCTCTTTTCTCCGTTGCAGAACTTCCTGGGTGGATGATGACGACGGTTTTAATGTGTAGAAATACTGAGTAGACATATAGAAAAGAGAGCAAATTCTTTCTTCAGCCTGGAAGTGAACAGAAACTAGCAAAAAATTAGGAATGTAATATCAGCAAAGACTGAAGCAGCTGGATCAAAGCAAGATTATCAGGGACTAAATTTAGGTTAAACCTGTGTGGTTAAGAAAATGAATGAATCCATGAATGTGTAAATGAAAGAAATAATATTACATTCAGAGAAAAGATACTTGTTAACAAAGTTCAAGTCAACTGATCCACTACTAGTTGAATTTAGTGAGGCAAAGTGGGATTTTCAATACAGTTATAGCTATATATTTGACTTGTATTGAAAAGTTATCTTATCTTTGGAAATGAATAAAGCAAGTTTCTATCCAAGGAATTAAAGCCTTAAATTACTAGACAAGTTTGTTCTCACTGAGAAAGTAATCAAAATTATAAAACATCAAAGAGTCACGCAAATATATTAAAAAGGTTTACTGGAAGAGAGATCAAGAAAATGAGCAGAATAAGACAAGGTCAGAAAAAAATTAGGGGACTAAGTTCCCTGGATGATTGAGGTTAAGTATTTGATGACTTACCATAATGCTTGGCTTTTCTGACTCACAGTGTGGTGTTACGGAAGTAAGATCTGCGAAACACCTTTTGTAAATGTCACAGACAAGCAAACCGAAGGGAACAGTTATGCCCTGTAGTAGATGAGGGGTCCCTCGATTAGAATCTACTTCATTGCCATGGGCCTGCTTTTTTCTTTGGTATGGTTAATAGTATGGTAAATATAGGTACCATACTATTTTGATATGATAACTAGAAATTGCCTTTTAGACAACTAATCTTCATTTATTTTGAGAGCGATAAGATAACCTTAGAAGTTCAGAAGGTGAAACTTCTCACATACTTTGACGCACATTCACTTCTTCACACATTACCAGGGGAGACCAGTCTCAGAAGAAGAACACCATACCAGGTGAAGAAGAGGATCAGTCAAAAAGAGGGAAAACCTCAGTGAAACGGAAGGCACCGTGGCTATAACAATGGCCCCGCACACAGTAACCATTGTGAGGATGCTGCAGGAGTAGGCCATGTTTTGCTATGTTGTACATAGGGTTTGCATGAGTTGTGGCAAGTTTGTTGGAACTTCACAACAACAACAGAACATTTAGGTATTTTAGGCTAAACATAATATGATATGAATATGTTTTTTAATGACTTTTTAGCTTCTATGCTGATACTAGACACCAGGAGGATAACGTATAGAAACCGAAGGTCTATAATTCAGGGGGAAAGGATAAGGTAGTCCAGAGAGAGCTATCTGTCTACAACTAAAAACTAATTAGAAGTTGATTTTATTCTGAAGGTAAAATCCATAGGAATTCTTGATTGTTTGGATATGGTGCATGGAAAATATGATGAATTGTGATGACTCTGGTTTTGACCCAAGCAGCTGGAAGGATGAAATTGGTCTTAACTGAGATGAGATTGGCCACTGAGAAAACATCATAGGAACTCAAGACCAACATTGGCAACATAAGACAAAGAGTTTTGTTTTAAAATACTAAGTTTGAGATAGCGATTAAGCAGTCAATGGAGATGATTTGGCAATTTATTATGTATCTCTGGGATTCAGAGTAATTGTGAGGGTATAAATATAGATATTCTTATCTTATTAATGATGTTTTTAATGTAAAAATTTGATGAGATACCTAAAAGGGTGTAAGTAGAGAGGAAATATTAGGCTAACTCATGGCACTTCAGTGTTAAGGGGTCGGGTAGAAGAATGCCAACAATTATGAATATTTTGTTAATATGAAATCAAAGAGATTTATTGAAGATTCGAACTTCTTATAATGAGGGACCATCTGATTCCACAAACTTAATGAATGCTCCAAATAATGCTCCAAATTGAGGGAGTATCAAAAGTGTGTGTGTGTGTGTGTATATATGCATTTTTCATTTTATTGGGAGCTCATACAACTCTTATCACAATCCATACATTGTGCCAAGCACATTTGTATATTTGTTGCCATCATCATTCTCAAAGCATTTGCTTTCTGCTCTATGAAGTCAATCAAGGCCTAATGGCACCAGAGTCTAATGACCAGTTTCATGTTCTGAGAAACTGGCAAAAGAGACAAAGCTGAGACATTACAGTGATTGGTTGGAAAGTTGGCTGCAAACTACTTGAATTGGTTCGTTTAAATATGTGACCTAGGGAGTGTTAGACAGGGTGCTCATAACTATTTTAAAATATTTTCTGAGGACTGATAAGGGAATTTCTGATAAGAGCCTCCTGTCAAGGCCTTCTCTTAGGAATTTCTCTGATTCAACAAAGACAAAAATGTTTATTTTGGTAAATACTTAAGTATAAGTCAGTGAGAGTTGGAGGGGAAATCTTTTATATTCTTGTCTTGCTAAGGGTTTGCCAGTGGCAAGGGAAATAAGCAAAATAAAAAGAGGTGGAGTAGGAGTTCAGGTGTGTGGCTGTCATCCTGACACAAGTCGATTTTGGGATGCTTATACAGCCAGATCCAGCAAATAAAAGACGGAATGAGGAGAGCAAGCTTAGAAGGAAAACCCATCAAGTCCATGTGAAAAAATAAGATTCAATGACTTGTAAGTGATCAAGTTTATGAAATATTATTAATGGGATATGAAAGATGGAGTTTTAAATGTGGTTCAGAAGAGAAGAACTGGAGGCAGAGAGAATAGATTTTCTAAAAATTATTTTGTTGGGGACTCGTACAACTCCTATCACAATTTATACATACATCAAGAAATTTTTAAAAAAATTAGATCTATCTCTTTTTTTCTTTTAGGGGGTAATTTATTTTGATATTTTCTTTCTTTTTTAATTGTTTTAATAAATCATTTTATTGTGGGTTCTTATAGCTCTTATAATAATTCATACATTGATTGTATCAAGCACATTTGTACCTATGTTGCCATCATCATTTTCAAAACATTTTCTTTCTACTTGAGCCCATGGTATCAGCTCCTCTTTTTTTACCTCCCTCCCCCAACCTCCTACCCTGGTGAACTTTTGATAAATTAAAATTATTATTATTTTCCCATCTTACACCATCCACTCTCTCCCTTCATCCACTTTTCTGTTGTTTGCCCCCTGTAGTAGTTGTTTGCTACTTTCATTACTGTTCCTTAGGGGTTTATTTGCCCTGGATTCCATGTGTTGAGATCTCTGATCTGTACCAGTGTACACTCTCTGGTCTAGCTGGATTTGTAAGGTAGAACTGGTGGGGTGGAGGAAGCATTAAAGAACCAGAGGACCATTGTGTGTTTTGTCGGTGCTACAATGTGCCCAAAGCCCAATTGTAGACAATTGGACATCCCCTCACAGAAGAGTCAGAATGGAGGGAAGAGGCAACCCAGGTAGATCTATCTTCTTATCTAGAGTTCTGATGGTATAATAGTCAAACTCTTTCCTGTTATTCAAAAGTTCAATGGTTGGAATCCGCCAGAGGCTCTGTGGGAGAAGAGACAGCAACTCTTGAACTCAGTCTACTCTGTCCTATAGGGCCAGTGTTAGTTGGAATTAACTAGACAGGATATAACAACTGCCTTATCTTTAGGGAGCTGACTAAACGCTAAATAAAGGAATAGAGACAGTGAGAGATAAATACTTATTTCCTTTGAAAATTGTGACTTACAACAGGATGATATTTGGTCTTAATTTAGGCTTCCTGAATATGGTTTTCAGACAGCTATCAAAACACCAGATTCTTGAAGTGTCACATACAAGTGTGATACTTTAAGAAAAAAATAAGTCTTTCATTCTGATGAAAATAGTTTTGTCTTGTTTTGGGTTAATCTTTGATTCTCACCTCCATAGCTAATGGAGTCTTTCTGGCAAATCTGCGTAGGATCCTTGAAAGTATATGTCAGATACCAGCTTGTGTTCAACACATTCTCAATCAAGTATGCAGTGATAGTCGGTGTGGTATTTGGATGATTTCATATCAACTTGCATTTATGGAAGGATAGATTCCAAGCAGTCAATCAGGTCACAGCCTGCTGCTGCTACTGCCCCCTGGCAGGTGCCACTTTCTTACAAGGGAGAAACTGAGAACATTTCCTGTCCACTTTGCCACTTTGCTTCTTGATTGCTGGGACTCTGCTTGCCGGTAGGACTGGCCATGTGGCTGCTCAACTCTTGTTGGGCTCTTTCTTGTTTCCACCAGCCTTGCATCCTCGTGACTGCGTACCACCTGCCTGTGATCTTCTTGTATCCTGATTCGTTATTCTCGGTCACCGACTGCAGTTATATGCATCTGAAAATGGCCCCAGCTTGCATTAGACTTATGGACTTGAGTTGGACTGGGCTAGGATGCCTTCTTCATGTAAAATTACCTCTTGATAAAAACAAACAAACAAAAACCCTTTCTTATACATAGATGAGTGTCTATAAATTTGTTTCTCTAGATAGTCCAGTCTTAGATAATACGGAATATGAAATAAAGCACAAATAGAAAAATTGGTGTTGAAAGTGTTTCTGACTTACAGAATTTCATGTAAGTTTCATTATGCCGGTTCCCATTCTGATTCCTATTAGGTTTTATTAGTTTATTTTATGGTAAGTGGGATACAGAAGGCTGTGTTCCTTACAGGGAAAGAGACCTAAGACAAGGACTAGAACTTCTAGAATACTAACCCAAAAGTTCAAAGGTCCAAAGAAATTAAATCCCAAGAAAAATGTAAAAGAACACACCTCTTTGGCCTGGAGGTTTTAACCAGGTCTCAATGAATCTTTAAATTATACTTAACTTAGTAGATGTTCATGCCTGTGACCATTAGTGGTGAAGCGATATTTCTTAATTTGGCTCTTCTATCTATGTCTTTGTAACAGGCAGCAAATGACTGGGTGGCACCATGCAAACAGAGTTTGTGAAACTAATTTAACTTGTTACAATTTTAACTTCTAAAAATGATTTACACTTTTTACTGTGAGTTTGGTGAAGGTGTAGAACTTCCCATTCAACAATTTGCACACATGCCGTCATTGGTCGCAATCACCGCGGATTTACGCGGCTCATCCGCCTTCTACTGTTCAACGTTTCCATTCCTCTTTAGACCCCTAACCCATCCTGCTTTCTGAATTTTGCCCTCTGGCAAAGGCTGTCTTTTTGATCTCAAATAGTTTCTGGTTCTAAATGGTGCATTATGGTTGTTATTAGCTATCAATTTGACTCCGGCCGATCGTAACCCCATACAGAGCAGAAAGAAACACTATGGTCCCACACCATCTTCACAATTGTTCCTGTGCCTGAGGCCGTTGATGAAGCCACCGTGTCAAATCATCCTATCAAGGGACTTCCTCATTTTGATGCACCGCCCCCCTCCCGCCCGAACTTTACAAAATATGATGTCCTTACCAGGTTTGGTCTTTCCTGACAATTTGTCCACAATTTGTAAATCATGCCATCCTTGCCTCTGAGAATCACTCTGGCCTTACTTCTTTCAATAGAGATTGGTTTGTCCCTTTAGCGGTTCATGGTATTTTCAATATTCTTCTCCAGCACCACAATTAAAGTGCATCTTCATATATGGTCTTTCTTAATCAGTGTCCAACTTTCACATGCAATGGAGACTACCCTGGCTTGGGTCAGGCACACCATGATCCTCAAAGAAACATGTTATTAACATATATTGGCAAGCTTCGGAATCATCAGCATGACTGTTACCGTTTTTTTTTCAGTGTGTTGCTAATAATATCATCAAAAAGGGTATGCAATTCATTTTATTATAGACTCTTGGTGTTGGAAAATACTCTAGATGTCTTTTACTTCAATGTCTTTCATGTCACTGCTGAGAAAAAATAAGTGGCACAAGTAAATGACTCATCAATACTCCTATCTAGCATCCATGCTTCTCAATAGTGGGTTCACTATTCATGTCAGTGGCCTGGAAATACATTGGGGGGATACTTAGCACTGCATTCATTTTGTTATATTAATTTTCATAATTTTTTTCTGACATAATTTCTTAGAGGTATAGTTTTCATGGGTTTCTTTTTTTATGTATTGCTAACGTAAGTGATTTTCTTATATTAGAAATGGGGCTCTGACTCGCTAACAGCAAAAAGGACTGTTTCTTTCCAAAGTAAGATGGAAATTAAGGAGACCTAGCAGAACCTTCTTCAGTTTTAGAAAATATGGGGTTTCTCTTTCTCCTATCTGCCTCCCTGAACTACAAACGACGCCTTGAAGCATCTGTTTTCACTAAAGTTGACAGCCCGGGAGGAAGGTTCACAATTTTAGCACCTGTTATTTGTTTTTTTCCTTGACTGAGACAAGCGGCAAGACCACAGTGTCTAGAGATTTGTTTGATTACTCAGCAGGACAGTAGAAGCTAAAGCAGGAATATGATGGAAAACACGAGAAGAGAGAGACAGACATGGCACAAGCCAACATCAAAACGTGTGGTTTGAGAAGCCATACTCCAAAATAAAGGTTACTCTGACAGCATAGTGGCCAGAGAGAATACGATAGATGCCAAATAAGTAAAGTCAATGCCTGACTCGAGGACATTTTTCATGTATATAGTTCTGGTAAACAGCAATGGGGGGGCCTATTTGACCTCATCTGAGTTCCCGATGGACACGAGGCAGGAGTTGGACGAACCAACATATTTCCTTTATTACCTTTTCTGGCATCAACCATGCTTCCCGTCACACTCCACATCCACGCTGGATTCATTGACTTGTTCCTATGGCCACACAGAGCCTACAGGCAGTAATCACTATGGCGGGAATATATTTGGAAGTTAATAGCTTAGCACAGGTCAAGGTAAGCAAACAGTAAGGCTACAGATATTGGGCTGCTTAGCCAGAAGTCCAGTCTCTCTCTAGTTCTCAGGCTATCAGCTACAAGGAAGCCACTTCTCTCTCCAGTTCTTAGCTTCTCAGCCATTTAGTCCCTTCAAGTTGGCCTCCGTGGGCCAGGAAAGCAGCCCACTTATCACACTTCCATAGTCCAGATAAAGAAAAGGAACTCTATAGTCTGATTGCTGTTTCTTGGAGGTGCTGTGCCCTTCTGGTCTCAGGGACCTATGCCACTTCAGACAGTTCTTGAACATGCTCTTTGGGGTCGTCTGGATTCATCCTTTCTGTCCCAATATGGCTCACCCTTCTAGCTAGTGTGTAGTAAAGAAAACTGACCAATCACCTCGATTAGAGTCACACATGGCCTGCTTTCCACAGTCTCATGCAGTCATTTGGTGAGAGTTGCAGAGATATAATATGAGTGAAATGTTGCAATATTTCACTCCACTAGAGTAGTTATACGCTGAGTCACAGACACCCCGATTGAAAGGGCAGACTGCAGGCTTGAATATTAATTAAGCCGACAAACATTCTTCTGTAACTCACGAGGCCTCCCTTTTGAGGATAAAATATAATCCTTTAAAAATTGTGAGACAAAATTTGTTTGCTTTCAAATCCTTTCCTAACAGACTATTGGGCACCTTGTTCAAAAAGGGTTTGAGGAAAGTGCTTTGGTCACCAGGCTGTGAAGAAACATGGTAGGACCACAGAATGAACCCACAGGGTTAAGCTGAGTAGACAACTCAGAAAAAGTGCAGAGAAAGAAGATGTGAAAACCAGGATTAGGACACTGAAAACAAATGCATCCATGTGATACATTTATCTCTTTTTCTCTTTCACTGTATGTGCTTCCTTTATTGTATTTGGTAGTCTATATAAGCCCTTAAATAGGTCCCATGTAGATCTCAGAGAAGGTAATCACACTTCTGTTGGCAGATAAGCTGGGTGGGGCCACCTCCTATTGGGGGGGGGAATCAAAACAAAGCAAAAACTCTTAATAATACTTATATAAAACCCAAGGGGAGATTATGCCGGGGAGTAAGTTCCTAACTGAGCATGTTTTTATCTAGTTTTTATGCCGTTCTTGGTGTTAGTGTGTATTCTAGAAACTACAGGACATTTGTCTTTCTCTCTGTGAGGCACACAACCTCCTTCATGGGCCACGCCAGAGGATGTGATGCAGAATTCCCTCTCAGCAAACTGGGCTTTAATTCAAACCCCTTTGGCGCAGGTTTATAGGGCCAACATACTTCCTTAGACCTATGGCTGAAAGTGATGCAATTGGTGGTCATGGGAGTTTGGCTCAGCAATCTTACTTTGATGGTGCTAAATTAATGGTGTTCAGGGACTACAATATAGCTAACATTTTAATACCCTCCTTGCTTTCATATGATTTGGTAAGCCTGATTCTGCCTTTGTGAATCAGCATTGTTGAAAGCTTTGCCCTATTACCAAGCCACCCCTCCCCCATTTTTTCTTGTGTCATATCCAGGCACTGAGGGGTTTCATCTGTCCCAATCAATGATTCATGTATTGTGGCTTCCACGTGGCTTTTACTTATATATTTTTCAATTATCAACATTACTTTACATTCTATACCATTGACTAAATTAATGACATTACCAATCGAGTCCCCTTATGCCTCAAGGGAATGATTGATAATGTTGTATAACATAAAATGATAACGATGTCTCTAAAGTGAACCACGTATATATTAACTATAGATACATGATTGGATTTTGGCTTTGCACTTAATTATGACCGCAATCTAAGAACAATTAATTCTTAAGGCATGACTCTACTCCATACTTGCCTCATGAAGGGATCACTGAAGATATGGAATTTTATAGCCAAGCGTTGAAGAAAACATAAAGAATAGAAGTTAGGGTCTTAAAAAGCTGTCTAAAAACAAGCAGCCTTTTAAATGAGGCAGCAACTATGTCCACATAGAAGAAGCACACCAGCCTGTGTGATCCAAGAATTTTGAATAATAAAACCCAAATCCCAAGAAGGGAATATCAGAGCTTAAAATGCAACCACTCCATATGCAGAAGGCTATGGATGATAGGGCAAACCTGAAATCCATGTGCAGGCCCACTCATGGATCGATCACTGGTGAGTTGCAGGCCCACTCATGGATCGATCACTGGTGAGTTGCAGGCCCACTCATGGATCGATCTGCCGGTGAACACCCTCTGACGACAGTCCAGGGGAGTAAATAACCTTGTTATCAGACAGAAAGTGTTATAAAGTCAATTGTGGAAGATGTATTAGGAATAACAGAAATTATATCATTAGGGGATTAGGGGATTACAATTAGGGGATAATATAACACCTATCATTGCTCCCTTTGACCCGTTTGAAAGTTGTTAATTTTTTAATATGTTCTGCTTTTTTATCTAATAAGGTTTTTTTTTTCTGTTTTGTCAAGTTATTGTTGTTAATTTTCTCTCTCCACTTCTCTCTTTCTTTTCTTTCTTCCTGCTTGTGTTTTGTATGATTTTCTGTAGATGGATTCCAAGAAAGGTAAATCTATAGAGAGAGTATAGTAAGTGGATTCATAATGTCCTAGGGTATTGCAGGGGAAGTTGGGGAAATGCGGCACTAATATTAATGAGTCTGTAAAGGAAATGTTCTGAAAGTGATTACACACCTCTTCTTAATATGATTGAATGATTAAATTGTATGATGTGTGAAGCATATGGCAATAAAACTGAAAAACTTAATTAAATAAACCATAGCAATTCTAGTAGTATAGTTTTATTCTCACACACATAAGAAATACATGAGTTGGAATTGACTGGTATTAAAGTGTTAGAAACATAATTAATTATCAGGAGTCCAGAATCCAGACTGTACTGAGGACTGAAACTTGTTTTTGTTCAGCAAATCAATGGAGACGATGTAAGCTGAAGAGAGAACTTTGTAAAGCACAAGGCGTAGAGGGAAACCAAGTCAAGTAAGGAAAATGGAAAAGTATTGGGGTGGGGCTGGAAGCCTGTCAAAAAGCTCTAACAGGAAAAGGATAAATATTTTTTAGTATTTGATATAAATAAAAATATAGTTAGTACAATAAGCTGAAAACAAAATGCCAATTGCTTGCTGATTACAGAACAGGAGATGCTAAGCATAAGCATTAAGTGAATGAAAATATGCCTCTTCCAAGTTAACAAACACTGTACCTAAGCTAGAGAACTTTCTGTGTGGTTTTTCTAAGCGGAATTTAATTTTGGCTAATTGGATTTTTCTCAAACATTGTTCTCTGCAACCTTTGAATTGAAGTATTTTCTTTTACAAAGAGAAATGTTAATTTTATCTTTAATGTGGGTCACAATGACCTTAAATTATTTATTCTTTGGAGAACAAAGGAGATCTAAATTCCATATATGGAAACTTTTAGAAGTTTCTGCTTGTTTTACAGTTAGGCAACCTTGATAATGGAATTCCTAAGACAAAGTTTACTTCTAAAACTGAGGTTTTGCTAACAAGAAGAGTGCAGTGCAGATTTCAAAGGAGAAGGAAACATGACTCATGCCGTAACTATCTTTTAGTATTGTTTGACATAGTTTAAATTATTGGTACATTAGATGGATAAATAAAGAAAAATGCTCTTCTTTTCCCCCTCAAATTTTGTTAATTTTATTAAATAAAAATTAATACCTATTAGGCATCATGATTTCATAGAAATGTAAATATAATTAACATAAATATTAATAATGATAAATTTTAATTAGTGTAAAGGTGATCATAATGAGATATTGAAAAGAATTATTAAGTACATAAAGAAGTCTAATAGGGTTTATTTGAGAGAAAGGTATTTAATATACTAGAAAATGCACTGCCCTCAGGTTGATGCTGACTCATAGTGACCATCCTGTGGGTATTTGAGGAATGTGCTGAGAGAGTTAATTTCCACACTGTTGCAGAATTTGTTGTAAGAGATTGCTCAAGAAGTTGAACTGAAAAATCAACGTGAGAGAAACGCAGTGAGTTTATAATAATTTCACAATGACTCACATGAAGTTTTAGCAGCCTCCTGTGCATTTTGCTTTTAAAACAGCTAATGAGGCCACATCGCCATTAATTTTGTTCTATCGAATTGCATTTTAAATTTATAAACATGAATTTTTATTATTTGAGCGAAAGTACTGAGGTAAGAATAGAGTATAAATAAAAGTGTCATTTTGTCAATTCTGGCTCAGAATGACCCTGTAAGTCAGAATGAAACTTCTCCAAAGTGTTTCCAAGGCTGTAGCTTTTTCCCGAAGCAGACGTTAAAGCTTGCTCTTGTGCACCAACGGCCGAGTTCCAAGTCTCAACTTTTCAGTTAGCTGCTTGCTGACCACTTAACCACTGCTTTGTTTTGTTTTAAAAACACCAATGTTTTGTATTCTTTTTTAAAATTTTTTAAATAATTAAATTGGGAGCTCTTACAGATATCATAACATTCCATGGTTCAGTCACATCAAGCAGTGTTGTACAATTGCCACCACAGACCATTTGAATACATCTTCTTTCTTTTGAATTCCTTCATATTAGCTCCCCTTAACGCCCTCCCCACCCCCAGAACCCCTATGTTAAATTTATTTGTTTGTTTGTTCACTTTTGACACCATCTAATATATCCATTTCTGTACAATGCTGTCGTTCACGGCTCTTGAGTGGGGTTATGCAGTCATCAGTGCTGTCTGCTGTTTCCCTCCCCGCCCCCCACCCCGCTTCTCCCCGCCCCTCCCGTCCCCCCTCCCCGCGCCCCCACCTCCTTTCCAGTTCCCTTCAGAGACCCATTATGCCTGTTACTGTTTCTGAACTATTATCTACCTTGGCTTTTGTGTATTGAAGGATCTTAATGATAAAAATGAATATGCGCAAGTCTAGCATGATGAATGAGGTAAAACATATCAAAACCATCATAATACGGGAGGAAACACTAAAGAACTAGAGGATAGCTATGTGCTTCATCCGCGGTTACAGCGCCCTGGATTTATCATCCCTTTTGTGCCACTCTTCTGGGAGGGACAGAGAAGAGATCATAAAGCCACGGAGGACACAGGTTTCTCAACCGTTTGTTTAGCATTTTCTGGATAATAATAATTATAAAGGATAATGTGACTAGACTATAGATATTAATTGAGTTATCTCTTTTCTTTTAGTATATTCTTTATCCTTGAAGGCACGATACTTCTACTAGTCATTTAATATAAAATAGTTAAGAACCCTCCTCGATAATGTCACCCTGACAACATCTGCTCAATCTGACTTTGCTACTCAAATGCTTTTTATCTGTGTATTCAATACTCTAAAACGTTTCTGGGTTTTTTTCCCACTCTGTCTATACAATAACTTTTCAATTTATCTTTCTTCTTCAAATTCTACTACCTCAGCATCATTTTTAGTTGAATTGTAAACAAAAATATTAGAAAAATATAAAAGAAATACTTGAATAATTATTTCTGATGGTGAATTTTCATGTAATATTCCTTCTTTACATTACTTTGGATTTAAAACTTTTCTACGCTGAACTTGCAGTACAAAGTGCTGTCTACTAGAATTTATTTATTTAGTTTTCTAAAAATATATTAATAAAATAAAGGGAATTTTTCCATGAACATTCTGGAGCTCCTTCTTGTAGTGTTCACAATACACAAGTCACTGGAAATCTTGGGTCAATATTAACTATATTAATTCAAAATTCTTTGTATGCCCTTTCCTTCCTTGAGAACTATTAGGATTACATTATTCAGACTTATTAGTTTATGATACACATTTAAAATATCATAAATGAAGGTGGCTTACAAAAATACTCTTATTGATACAAAGTCTCATATAGCCTTGTATTCAGAATTTTAGAACACATGGAGTCTCAGTAAGTATTTGGTGAATGAATAGAGAATATACATGAAACACAATAAATTCTTCAATTTCAGTGGACCCTTATTTATTAGCTCAGCATTTTCAGTACATTTTCACCTTGTCCCCATATAAGCATACTGTTCTATCTACTGCCTGAAAAATAGTAGAATCATGAAAATTGAGCAATGCCTGTGTCTTTAGCTAGTCCTGTTCCTCTGTGCTGCAGTTTAGAATCACTCTCAGTTCTTATGATCTGCCCTTATTCGTATATAAAAATACTTTGTAATAAAGGTAGGAAGAGTTGAATAAAAACTCTCTTTGTAGATATATTTCTTTGGGATTTAGAAACATAATATTTGGCCTTAAAATCTAGTTCCTTCTTACTCTCATCTGTGTTGTCATTTTCTACCATCAACTCTTCTACTAAGATTGAATGTGACAGTCTGTGTCTGCTTTCCCATAGTGTAACTTTCAAGGTTTATTCATTCACGTTTGCTTTGTCTTCAGTTCCCTATGGGTTTTAGTAAAACTATAAAAGCCTTGTAATCTGACTTATTTCCATTGCTAGGTAAGGAGCCAAAAATTTTTTAGCCACTTTCTATATCCTAACTCAAGTTGAAGTGAAATATGCTCCTTCAAGTAGTTTTCTGCCCTTGCCTTCAGTTTCCCTTATTATTATATTAATTTATTCATTTGTGATGTTACTCTTACCAAGAGGTAACTGCTTGTTTGTCTTGTTCTGGATATTTTGTTTTTAGGTTTAAACATATATAGAAAAATGCTTACATGATATAAGCCTAGAAATTGGTACTAAACTTTGTTCGTAACAAATGGGATTTGTAAACCTAAGTTAAAAAAGGGAATAAATGAAACAATTTAGAAATATATTTAAATCTTCTCTTGTATTCCATTTCGATCTGTATTTCCTCTATATTGGTAGAATTTTTAGCAATACTTAATACACTCAATTATCAATTTGTAATATATTTTTCCACAATTTCTTCTCTAATATTATTATGTAGTTTTTAATTAAAGAAACCCTAATTGTGTAAGGGCTTACCCACTGAGATGCCAACCAAAACTCAGTGGTTTGAACCCATCTCCATTGTGTGGGAGGAAGATGAGGCTTTTAAGAAAAGATGCAAAAGCCTCAGAAATCAAAAGGGACAGTTACACTCTGTCCTATAGGGTCTCATGCATCACAAGTCATTCAATGGCAGAGGGTTTGTGGTTTATTATTAATTAATGACATATTTTCCCCTGAGCATCTCTCCTATCCGAGTCAAAATTACTACTTCATTTGACATAGATAAATTCTTATATTTGGCATCTTTCGCCCAGTGTTTACCAATGTGAAAGCCTGATGCTTCTACACCTCAGTAGATTTTTCTATTTCCTTTGCTTTCTTGTATGAGACTCAAACAATAATTTCTGATTTGACCACATTTTTTTAACTTATTTGAGATCATCTATTTTCCTTCTGACATCCCCTATTTTCTGTCACCTCATAGCTAACAATCTGTCAGGAACCCTGATTTTCCAGTTGATGTAACCACTACTTTGTGAGAGAAACTCTGAAGTACAACTCCCTTTATTTCATGTTAGTACCAGAGGGAAGAAGGATGTTGCTAGATTATATTGGTGACTTAAAAGTAACAACTCTTTGAAATACCTTTATTTATTTATAACTGACAGCTTTGCACTAGGAACCAGGACAACTTATAATTCATATTTCAAAACTGAGTTTCGCTTTTATTTCAGCCCTATGACTTCCTGAATGAAGAGAAGAGCTGAGTCTAATCTCAGCTCCATGTCTGCTTTCTGAATCCCATGGCACCGTAAAAGAAAATGTGCACATAGGAGCTCTCATTTCAGTTCTTCTTTTGTCTCTCACTCTTAATTAGAAACAGTTCACTCTAACCTACTTCAGGAAACTAACTAGAATTCTCATTTTTTTACATCGCAAATGTCAAATTTCTATTTAAATCCCAAACTAGATATTTTGTAGAAGTGATCAAAGTATACTCAACTTTTGATCCAGAGTCTTAGGAGTTGTTGTTACTTATTTATTCAAAGGTGATGTGTGTAAATGTAACCATTAAACTTAAAAATGTGTTAACTCTTGACCCAAAGTAATAGATGATTATAGGGATGGAAATGGTCTATTTTATGTGAACAAAATAGTCTTCAGATGTTCACAACCCCCGATATTGATACCTGGACTCTTAACATTCTATACTGAATACTTTAAGGCTCCAGGCTTGTAAATTTTGAGATTTTTGTCACCAAGAGCCACAGCCGTGTGCAGCCTAGAGGAAGAAACACTGGTGATTTGAGCAGAAGGATGGTGATTCCAGTCTTATTGCATGAGTTTTGCATGAAAGAAGAGGGCAGATGGCATGCAATGATTTAAACAAAGGGAGAGACAAAGGGAAAAGAAAAATCAATACCTGGAAAACCTCTTCGTAGCTCATAGGAGCAGAACATTAAGATGTCTACACTGACTTCATCAGATTCCAGAGAAAAGAGGGATGTTTAATATCACTGTTTGAATTTCCTGAAGCCTCTGAATACACAGTTTGGTATCCCAACAGAGAGAAGCTCAGAAATGGTATATTTGGTTAACCCTTAGCATACTGCTGCCGACTTGCCTTTTCTGTATGCACAGCTTATTTTTTTACTGTTTTTCAAATAAAGATCTTGCATTTGATGGTAGCTTGCAAGTGATTGACCATTCTCAAAGTATTGGATATTTCATAGTTTGCTGGGTATTATTTTGAAATATGATTTTGCCTGCTTGTATTTTTTTCAAGTTTTGACATATTTCTATCTGAGAAAAGATATGAAGCAAGATATGAAGGCAATTACCAAAATATTGAAAATTTGGCTACCTCATCCACTTGTACCCACCACACATCCCATTCATTAGACCTAAGAACACAGAATTTTGATATTTTTATATATAAAATAGAAGTGAGATGGGGCACACAAAAAATTGAGCTTTGAGAAAATAAAGTATCTTCTATGAGGTCAAAAGTAGGAACCCTAGTTACAGAGCCTAAATATTTGCCATGAACCAAAGAAACACCTTAATAAAGACTGAGTGTTATGGATTTAGTGGTTTCAAATCTTAACTGGATTACCAAAAGGAAATAAATATTTCAAATATACCTGAATTTGGACAATGAAATTAGTAAATGCGATATATTCTTTGGCATACAGTATGTTAACGCTCAGAGAGAAGAACTGATTTCCAATCTTAAATGCTTGCATCATTTGAATGAAATCCTCATTCAGTTCCTTAAGCCACTAATATCCCTTGCTTTCACAAGCTAGTAGGCCTCACTACTGTGCCATTTTTTCTTTATTTTAACATCATTTTATTGGGGGCTATTGAAGCTCTTACAACTTTCTTTACATCAATTGTATCAAGCATATTTGTACATATATTGGCATCATCATTTTCTAAACATTTACTTTCTATTTGAACCCTTGGCATTGGCTTCTCTTTTGCCCCTCCTTCTCCCCTCCCCACCTCCTGACCCCTTGATGAATTATCAATCATTATTGTTTTCATATCTTATACCAACCACTGTTGCCCCTCACCCACGTTTCTGTTGTTCACTTTCTGGGGGCTGGATGGGGATTATGTGTTGATCATTGCAACTGGTTCCCCCTTCCTCCCCTCCTCCTCACACATTCCATTTCCGTTTTTGAGAGGTTTATGTGATGTGAATTCCATGTGTCATGAGCTCTTATCTGTATCAGTGTACATGCTCCTGTCTAGCCAGAAAGAAAAGTAGGACTGGGATCATGATAGTTGGAAGGGGTGGGGGGGATATTGTGTGTTTCATCGGTGATATACTGCACCCTGGTTACCTCGTCCCTTCATTGAGACCCTCTGTGCTGGGATGGCCTATCATCCACAATGGGTTTTGCATCTCTGCTCCAACTGCTTGTTCTCAACAATATGTTTTTGTTTTGTTTTGGGTCTTCTGGTGCTCGTTACCTGAAACCATCTACACCTATGATCACACAGGCCGGTGTGCTTCCTCCATGTGGGCTTATTGCTTCTCTGCTAGATGGCCACTTGTTTAACTTCAAGGCTTTTAGACCCCAGATGCTATATCTTTTGATAGCCGGGCACCATCAGCTTTCTTCACCACATTTGCTTATGCACCCATTTGGTCTTCAGAGATCTTGTGGGGAGGGTGAGCATCAGAGAGTAGCAGATTTTTAGAACAAAGTGTTCTTGCATTGAGGGAAGGGTTGAGCAAAGTCCCACAGTCTGTCCACTTCCTCAATGTATTGCCATATAAACATAGGTACATAGGTCACTACCTCTATATTTATGAATCCATATATTTATATAAGTGCACACCTGTTTATTCCTCTTTCCAAAGCTTTGCTTCCTAGATCTTTCCTCTGTTTTCATTTATCTTCCTCCTGCCCCACCATCACCCTTCTGTCTCTTAGTAATTCCTCTCAGCCAGAGTGCTGTTGCTCCAACACCCCCGGAATCTCTATCTCCACCTAGTTGTTCCCCTGTCTATATATGCCAATTTTCCTTCAAAAATCGAATCTCCTCAAAATTTGGCTTTTTCACTGACCTCATTTGCTTAAAACAATACTCATTTTGTTCTGCTCTGACATTGTTTGTGTCTCATACTCTGCAATGCATCCACTGCCACTCAGTTGATTCTGCCTAATAGCAGTCTTATGCAGATAGAGTTTCAAAGGCTATGACCCCTTATAGGGGCAGCCAGTCCCTACTGCTCCTGTGCAGCAGATTTTGAGTTTGAACTTCTGATCTTGAGGTTAGTTGTCGGATGCTTTCCAGAGCATTCCACCACAGCTCTTTATTCTGAAAGGCCCTGCTAATCCTAGTCCGTTAGGAACATTGCATTCTACCATCCATATGTCACTTATGATAGAATATATTGGTTTTAAAATTTTTCCCACTTCTACCTAAACTTACATATTAGTAATAATGATGAGCTTATATATGGTATACTAATACTTAGCTCATCATCTCTTCCCACAGATGTGGTCAGTTTGATTCCTATGTATTCCATCAGTGAAATGCGCATGCATAGGTGGGATGTCTGTTGTGAAATGATATATACAATGAAGAAATCATTGCTTTTCAAAATGATATCATGTAGCCTCCAGCATTGTTTCTATCTCCGAATCAATACTTTCCAATTACAGCTAAAAATCTTAAGCGAACCTGGTAGCAGGGTTGGCTATGGATTACCTTGCTGAGTACAATGACTTCCACCATTGATGGAAAAAGATGAGACTGTCTGCTATCATAAATATTTAAATTCTTCAGAATCAAAAGACACAGTTCTCTTCTGTTGTGCAATGATACTATGAGTAAAAATTGACTCAGTGGCAATGAGTTCTGTTGAGTTTGAAACTTCCTCTTTGTTTTCAAATTTTTCATTCCAGTTGCCAATAATTATGAATACATCTGATTCTGTGTTTGACCAATTTCAGTCTGAAGAAGTACCAGAGAGAAACTTGGCAAGCATTCAAACACTTCCAGATAACATATAACCAAGGATCGATCAATGGTACTATAGGAAGAAGTCTTAGGTGTATTGAAGGCATTACGAAAAAACTAGGCTTCAAGAATTAACAGCGTAGCTATTGAAGTGTTTGAACCAGCTGATGAAACACTGGAAGTACTCATTAGACTATATCAATAACTTGGAAGAGATCCATGTTTGCATTCATTCCAAGAAAGACAGCCCAATAGAGTGCAGGAATTATTGAACAATATTATTACTATCACATGCAAGTATTATTTTGCTGAATGAAATTCAACAATATTTCCCATAATTTACGGATAGCTAAACTACCCAAAGTCCAAGCTGGTTTCAAAAGAGGATTTGGCCTTTGGAATATTATTGTTGACATTAAATGGATCTTGAATGAGACCAAATAAAGATGTTAAGGTAGATTTAATTGACTGTGAAAAGGTATTTGACTGAGTGGATCAATAGAAACTACGGATAACATTGAGAAAAATGGAAATTATAGGACAATTCATGTGTTCATGCAGAACCTGTACATGAACAAGAGGTAATTTGAATGGAACAAAGGAATAGCATGTGGTCTAAAACCAGAAAGCTGTTCATGAGTGTTGTATCTTTTCACCATATTTATTCAATTGTAGGCTGTCAGAGTAAGCAAATTATTTTATTATAAGGTATATTTTATTAATACTTTTTCCAATGGATATATCGAGAATTAATTAAATGGAATACTTTCACTTACTGTTAAGTAAATATTTTCCAAAATGGATAATTTTATTTTTAAGTGCATTCTTTCGATTAGTTGTGTGAAAAAGATGGAATATGAGCCTTAAGAAACAGACCCTTTCACACTGATTCATGCTATAAGAACCCTGAAATATATATAATGTATAACTGCTTGAGCTTTTCATTAATGACTCAATTTCCATCATTAATAGTTTGCTTAGTTTTCAAAACTAGCCCTATTAATTTTGAATATTAACGTTTGATTACAGATTTCAAATTTACTTATGCAATGAGTCTGATGAATTTAAAAGATTGTGGGTTGAGAAAATTTCAAATTCAAGGATTCTATGGATAAGAAAAATCATGTTCAAAAGGTTAAATATATCTCAAATTTAATATTGTATTCTCCCCCTGAGAGTTTCCTGAGATAGTTTTGTATAGTAAGAGTATAAAAATTGGATTTTACTGTCATGAATAATCTAAGCATTTTAATCTTCATTAACTTAAATATATGTATGCAAGTATTTATTTTAACCTGTGGGAAACTAGCCTGTGTGCTACAAAAACACTGAAACCTGTTTCTATGTTACTTTTTCTCTGTTTGTAACTTCTAAGACAAATGTCTAGCCCAAAACAAGGCTGCAGGAATAAATGAAATACCAATTTTAATGTTTCCACAAGCAGATGAAGCACTGGCATGACATACTCATTTATGTCAGGAAATATGGAAAACAATGACTTGGCTAACTGACTGGAAGAGATCGATATTTGTCCCTGTTATAGAGCAATAGCATTGATATCACATGCAGGGCAAAAGTCGCTGACGATCATCCAACAGCTGTGGCAACAATACATTGACAGAGAGCTGCCAGAGGTTCATAAGAGGTTCACAAACATGGAGCAGGAAATAACACTGCTAATGTGAGGTGAATCTTAAATGAAAGCAGAGAATACCAGAAAGATGTTTACTTGTGCTTTTTTGACTATGCCAAGGTATTTGATTACGTGGATGGAAACAATTGATTGATAGCCTTGAGAAGAATGGGAATTCTGGAACATTTCACTGAGCTCATCAGGAAGACTGATTGATCAAGGGCTTGTTTTTAAATCAGGAATGGTTACTGTCAGGGTTTTAGTCTCCACCATCTTATTCAAACGGCATTTTAACCAAATAATCAGAGAAGCTGGGTCATATAAAAGAGAATGTGGCATCAGGATCAGATGAAGGTTCAGAGCAACATTCCAATGCAGATGACAGACCTTGCTTGCCAAAAGTGAGGAAAAGATGAAGCACTTGCTGGTGAAGATCAAGGAGTGCCAGCTTGCAATATGGTTTACAACTCAATGTAAGGAAGAACAAAGTCACCACCAGACCAATAGGTAACAAGATAAATGGGGAATTTGTGGAAGTTATCAAGGATTTTATCTCATTTGAATCCACAATCTAAGCTCATGGAAGCAGCAGTCAAGAGATCAAAGCATGCATAACATTAGGTTAAGTCTTTAACACTTTTTAAAGTGTTGATAAGCAAGGAGGTTACTTAGAGTTCTAAGGTGTGAATGGAATGACCCAAACCATGAACTTCTTAACTGCCTCACATGCATGTGAAAGTGGGACATTGAATAAGAAGCCTAAAACAAAACGGATGAATTTGAATTAAGGTTCCAGTGAAGAATATTGAAAGTCCAGTCCACTTCCAAAAAAAAAAAAAAACCGAAACAAATCTGTCTTTGAAGAAGTATATCCAGAAAACTCCTTAGATGTCAAGCTGGTGATAATTAATCTCATGTTTTGGACCTGTTGACAGGAGAGAGCAGTCTCTGGAGAAGGATATCCTGCTTGCTAAAGTAGAAGGGCAATGAAATATAGAAAGACCCCCAAGGAGATGGTTGTAGCAAAGGACTTAAACATCAGAGCAATTTTGAGGATGGAGGAGTACGGGTAGTGTTTCTTTCTGTTGTACACAGGGCTGCTTGAGTCCAAATTGACTCGATGGCACACAACAACAACAACAGCCTAGTGGATTGCTGAATGCATGTGTGCATTGACACGTGAGTCTGTAAATAGAGATGGCAGAGAAGGAAGTACAACCATTAGCATTCCACAAAGGCCGAAATGGTCTGGAAAAGATTAAAAATGCCTCCCTTCTTCACATATCGGATGGGGAGTCTGGTGTCTTTAATAAACATCTCCACTCAAAATTTGTTAACTTACTTTGAGCAGTTGTTTTACATAAATGTTATAGAATTGGGGATCCATTTTACTTCTGCAGTCTTGTAAGGAAGATTCTTTTAGGCTTGATATGTTGCTGTTATATGCCATCGAATGGGTTCCGTCGAACACAACAGAACACAACACGGCGAGGTCCTGCTCCATCCTCACAATTGTTCCTCTGCCTGAGTCCAGTGGGGCAGTCACTATGCCAAGTCATCTGGTGGGGAATTGTCCTCTTTTTGTTGTCCCTCTACTTTAGCAAGCATAATGGCCTTCTCCAGGGACATGTCTCTTCTGACAACATGTCCACATTATGCAAGATGAAATCTTGCCATCCTTGCCTCTAAGGAGCATTCGCCGTCCTTTTCTGAGACATATCAGTTTATGCTTTCAGCAGTCTGTGTACTTTCGATATTCTCCAGCACCGCAATAAAAATGCATCAATTCTTCTTCTGTCTTCCTTAATCAATGTGCAACTTTCCCATGTGTATGAGCCAATGGAACTAAGGTGCACGGTGGTTCTCAAAGTAACATCATTGCTTACAAATAATCTAACGACATCTTTTGCAGCAGATTTATCTAATGCAATGCATCCTTTTATCTTTGGACTACTGATTTCATGAGTACTGATTGTGGATCCAAGCATGACAAGATCCTTGGTCACTTCAATCTTTTCTCCACTTATCTTGATGTTACCTATGGGTCCACTTGCGGGGATTTAAGTCTCCTTCACATTGCGCTTTGATCCATACTGAAGGCTCAGATCCTTGACCTTCTTCAGCACGGGCTTCAGGTTCTCCTTGCATTCGGCAAGCAAAGTTGTGTCATCTGCACGTCTCAGGTTCTAAATAAGCCTTCCTGAAAACTCGATGCAGCATTTTCACCATATAATTCAGCTTCTCTGATAATTTGCTCAGCCTCCAGATTGAATAAGAATGGTGAGAGGATACAACCTCAACACACACCTTTCCCGATTTTAAACCATACAGTACTCCCTTCAGTATTTCACAATGTTTTGAAGCTATGCATACTATTTTCAGTGGCTAATTCCTCCAGAGAATAGCTGATTCCCTCTTCATTATTTCTTCTTCATCTGGAAGCACTGCAGAAACGTGTTCACGTTGCGTGACCCTGCTGGCATTTGAAATTCAGGCAACACCGTTTCCAGCATCACAGGAATGCACAGCCACTACAGGATGAGAAACTGACAGAGAAGTGGTGTATTCACTGTGGACTAACCTAATAAATCAGGATTGCAATTGAAAAGCATGCTCTGATTTATTAAACCAGTGTTGCATTCAGGATTGTAGAGCATTTTCCACTAAAAATAAATAGCAAGGGCTTTGTGAAAAATGGGGGTGATGAACCAGAATGAGAGTACAATTTGACTATGCCAAGTTTTTATTCAGACTGGAGAGCATTGTAAGTTACATTTTCAGCCTACCTACATAGTCTTCGAAATAGGAAGCATTTGTTGCTTACTGGTTACATGTTGAGCTGCTAAGTGCTAGGTCAGAAGTCTGAAACCACCAGCCATCTTTAGGGTACAGATGAGGCTTTCTACTCTAGGAAATTATGAAAGTATAGGAACTCTCTCCTATCTATATGTTTTAATTGATTGATGGCAGTGAGTTTTTTTGAACTGACCCATTAATCTACTTATCATCTTGTTGTAATTCATGCCAATATACAGCAAACTAAGAGAAAATTACATGTATTTTTTCTTTATCGACCCACCCCGTCTTTTTAAAAAATAATTCAGTTAAGGGTAATTCTTTTCCACCTTGGTTAGAAAGCAAATTGCAAAAATATGTGACCACAAAACTTTGACCTGAAATCTGGGTAAAGATAATTTGCAACTACCATGATCCGAATTCTACCTTGCAGGACTGGATAGGGCAGAGATTGTACACTGGTGCATATGGGAGCTGGAGGCACAGGGAATCCAGGGTGGACGATACCTTCAGGACCAGGGGTGTGAGGGGCGAGGCTGGGAGAGTGGAGGGTGAGTGGGTTGGAAATGGGGAACTGATTAAAAGGATCCACATGTGACCTCCTCCCTGGGAGATGGACGGCAGAGAAGTGGGGGAAGGGAGACTCCGGATAGGGCAAGATATGACAAAATAACAATGTGTGGATTATCAAGGGCTCATGAGGGAGGTGGGAGTGAGGAGGGAGGGCGGTGGGAAAGAGGACCTGATGCAGAGGGCTTAAGTGGAGAGCAAATGCTTTGAGAGTGAATAGGGCAAAGAATGTACGGATGTGCTTTATACAATTGATGTATAAATATGCATGGATTGTGATAAGAGTTGTATGAGCCCCTAATAAAATGTTTTAAAAAAAAGAAATGAGAGGAATTTTTTTTATTAAGGCATGCTATGATATTCAGGAGTATTTGTTAGAAAGAATCTATGCTACTTTAAGCCATGGCATTTTCAATCACTTCATATGTATGTGAAAGTTGGACATTGAACACGAAAGTTCAAAGAAGAAATGATGCATATGAATGCATTATGGTGCTTTTGAAGAATATTGGAAGCACTACTAAAAAAACAAACAAAATCTGACCCAGAAGATATGTCATCAGAATGCTCCTTAGAAGTAAGGATGATGAGACTTCCCTTCATGTACTTTGGGTTTGTCAGGAGTGACCAGTCCCTGGAGAAAGATATGATTGGCAAAGAAGAGAGGCAGTGGTGAAGAAGAAGAAGAAGAAGAAGAAGAAGAAGAAGAAGAAGAAGAAGAAGAAGAAGAAGAAGAAGGAGTTTTGACTGACGATTATTTGTTAGTCTGTTTTGAATAGAGAAGTAAATTCATAGACGCTCTTATGTTTAGGAAGTAGCTTTATATCAAAGAGCAATTGTATATTAAGAAAACACCCCAGTCCACATAAAGTCCATAAGTCTGATAGTAGCCCAGAGTCCACTACCAGTCTATCAATTCCTCTTCAGACTCATGCAACACATGCAATGATGCTGAATGCAGGAAGATCAAAGGCCAGTGGGTATAAATAACATCTTGTGGATCCAGCAATGGTGGAAGCATCTCAGCACTGGCATGCGTCTCCACACCTACAGAGATCAGGTTCCATCATTGTGGCTCCATATGGTTTGTCAACAGCAATGTCTCACAGGAAGAGAGTGTGTGTTAGTCTGGGTAGACTAGAGAAACACATTTATAGACACTCATATGTGTATAAGAAAGTGCTTTATATAAAAAGAGCAATTCCATATTGAGAAAGCATCCCAGCCCAGTCTAGCTCAAGTCCATAAGTCTGATATTAGCCTGTATGTCCAGTACCAGTCTATAAATTCCCCTTCAGATGCATGCAACACATGCAATGATGCTGAATGCAGGAAGATCACATTCCAGTGGGTGTAACGTGTTGTGAACCAGCAGGGGAAGAAGCATCTCAGCGCTGGCATAGGTCTCCATGTGTCTCCTCCACCTATAGGACCCTGGCTCCATCATTGTAGCTCCATGTGGCCCATCAACAGGAATATCTCACAGGGAGAGAGTACATCTGGTCTCCAGTGAGCTATTTATCTCCACTGCAGCCCCAAATGAGGTCATCAAGCTGCTACCTGGTAGACAGCCTAGACTCCATCCCTTTGCAAGTTGGTTATGTAACCGACACAGATTGATGCTCTGACTTCATCAATGAGCTCAAACATAAGAACAGTTGTGAAGATGGCACAGGACCAGGCAATATTTCACTCTGTGTACACGAGACCACAGGAGCTGGGACTGGCTCAACAGCAGTGAAGAATAACAACATTTTAGAAAAGAAAGGTTTACTTCTATAAAATATTAGAGCACTATTTCCAGCTCCATTTGCTTTAATGATATTTAATGGTAATATTCTACATATTTCCTATATCTATGAAGTAATCAATTTTACAATCTAAGAGTGATGAGTGTTCTTTGGTTGACTGTCCAAAGCAAAGACAATTCTGTTTAGTCAATTCCAACACAAAGGAACACTACAGACAGAATAGGACAGGTCCCTTGGGTTCTGAAACTGTTCATCTTTCTGGAAGCTGTAAGTCAAGTAATACCTTTGTAATATGTTTTCCTTTCTAGCTTAATTTTCTTTCTTACTAAATTTATAACTGTATTATATGATTTTGATTTTCTAT
This sequence comes from Tenrec ecaudatus, assembly GCF_050624435.1. Taxonomy (NCBI): domain Eukaryota; kingdom Metazoa; phylum Chordata; class Mammalia; order Afrosoricida; family Tenrecidae; genus Tenrec; species Tenrec ecaudatus. The sequence goes on from NC_134531.1 coordinate 298,956,785, forward strand.
TTTAGCTTTACTTTTTAATGTGCTAATATATTTTCATACATGCAAAAAATAAATGTTACAATTATTCTTGTTATTATGGTTGCCCTATGACAATTGTAGAATTGGATATTAACTCACGGCCTTCCTTCAATTTCTGCCTAGAATAAAATAGATTTTGTTTAAAAAATACATTAGAGCACGACAACAGCAGGAAGACTTAGCACATGATTGAAGAAAGGCTTTGCCTGTGAGTGAAATCAATAGGTGATACTATAAGTCAGAATAAATATCTTAAGAAAGGCAGGGCAGAGGGAGTGTAATTTTGTGATGTAACTAATGCCACAAGAAAGGGAAATGAGATCAATATAAGATTATTAGCTACTTGGAACTTCAAAAGCCCGAGTTCTATTATCATACATCAAATATTGATCATCTTCTTTTGTTATAAAATAAAATCAAACCTAATGGAGCACAGGTAGGAATAGAGCTCTTCTAACTAAATTAATACCTTGCAATCACACAAACAAAAGCAGCGAGTCACACACACATGAGCTTGATAACAGTCACACAGTTTTATAGACATTCTTAATTAGTGAAAATCACTTAGCTATTTTTTTAAGTGTTTAAATAATTTTTGACCTCATCTCCCACTTCTGGAGGGTTGGAAAAATCAGTTTAAATACAAAATCAGCAGCTGCCAAATTGAATAAAATGACATACACTCAGCTGAAAGAGACTTCTCTATTTGCTGCAAGTAATCATGGAAACTTTGTTGTAAAAAAAAAACCCCCGCTGAAAAGCAAGCATTACAGAATACTTATTTTGAGGGCTGAATTTCTCATCTCAATTAATTATCTAGAAGCACGGTCAACTTAGCAGGCTTCCTTTCTTCATGGCACTACAACACAAAGCAGACAGTTTAACTAGATGATTTTATTAGGTTGCAATTAACACTTGGAGCCCAAAAAAGCAACCGATCCATCGTTTTATTTAGCCAATGTGAGCAAGCACCACATAGACTGGCTTCCACAGTTAGATTCTGATCATCAGAGGAGTGTTGACAGGCAATGTCCTTTGGTGACAAGGTAGTTCAATATAAAGCATCCTAATGCAAACCTCTTAGCATGAATGAATGGAAATGACTTTGTTAATACAAAATTCCCAAACCCATTATTTTTAAAAAAACTAAGAAAAATTTGTTTTTTTACCTAAGTTTCAGACGTGACTATAAATGTAAAAGACTTCTTTTGTTACTTTCCGCAAGAGTACTTCTTCCATTGGATTTGTGATACCAATAATAAAAAATAATAATAATTTCAGACACAAATGACAATGTTTCTGGGATGGAGACCCTAATCTGAGTACATTTTTATTTTGAATTTGCACTTTTGAGAATGTACAAAATAGAAATAAAGATTGAAAATTAAGTCATTTCAATAAAAACTACATAGTTAGGATTTTTTGTTATCTATAGAAAATAGTACATTTCATTGCTTTAAAATTTTTCTTTGGAAAAAATGTCTCTGTATATTGAAGGCATAAGAGTCTAGCTATTTTTGATAGTGTGCTATGTAGTAGCAACAGGGACGGAGAATTAATTTATTCACCACCATTCACAAATGTGGGTGTAGACCACTTAGGAGATCTCCAATGTTCACTATCCACAGATTTATGTGGAAAATTTGGAAAATTTTAAGTCTTCCAGTCACATTAGCCATTGGATGTACTATATAAAGAGCCATCAAGGCGTTTTCCAAAATGCTTTTATTGCATTAAATTATTAGAACTCCACTTTTAAAAATTAAAATGCAGCTAATATTAACAGTTACTATAAAATTGTTATGCATTAAATACATTTCCATATTTCATGCTACACATTTGCTTAATATTTCTAACAAACCTATATTAGATAATGTTAGTTCCCATTTTATTAAGGAACAAGGTTAGAAAGACTAATTAAATCATGGTAAATCAGCTAGTAATTTATGCAGTCATATTTTATGTCAGATTCCGGACTTCATACTTTCAAAGATATGCATACAGGTTGTACACAAAAGAATCTGGAATATAAGAGTCCAAAGATAATCATGTAGAAGTGTGTGTAGAATCCTCTCTAATTTCTCTCCTTTAATCACTTCTCAGCTCTTTCTCTATATTTTTCAAATTAATACTTAATCTTGCAGTGTGTTAACTGTCAAGGTGACAGGGCTAGCTAAACAAGATCAATATGATCTGACATGTATGTGTTTATAGAATAGATGTTACTTTGTTTTTGTTCAAGAATAGTAGACCTAATGAAGTTCTATGATCTCCACAAGACATGCTTGAGACTGTATGCATGAAAACACAAGTTATTCGTGCATCTGTAATACACCCATATATACATACGGGCTACCCACCCCCGAAAATGGGAAAAAGGTTCACTGGGTAGAGCTTTCATAGTATGCATTTTTCCTTCTAGGTGAGCATCCAACAACTCGCTCTGAGTTAGTGCACCCCGTGACGTTGCCTGGGAAGGTTCTCTCTGGTCGCGGTGAATTTTTATGTAAGAGCAGTTTTGCTAGAGACTCATGTTTTGTGAAGGCCAATTTAAAAGAACAGTATGTGGCTGTGAAATTTTGTTTCCTGCTTGGGAAAAATGCTGCAGAAACTGTTGTGAGTTGAATACAACTTACAAGGACAGCGCTGTGGGGAAAAGAAAACAACTCAAGTGTATGTTGGTTTTCCTGTTTCAAAAAGGTGAAATATTGATTGATGACAAACCTAATTCTGGATGTTCATCAACTTCCTGAACAGATAAAGGGTAGAAAAATTTTGTGCCTCTGTGCTTTAAGATCGATGAAGGATCATGGAAGAGATGGGGAAGTTATCTGAACTGTCTTGGAGCTTGCTTGGTTCAGCAGATGTTAGCAGAATATTTGGGAATGTGAGGGTCACTGTGAAATGTGTTCAATAGGTCCTGACTGACCAGGAAAAAGAGCTTCCAGTGGAAATGCACCAGGCCCTGAAAGAAAAGCACCACAGCAAACAGACTTTTCCCTCAAGGACATAATTGGTGATGAAACATGGTGCTGTTTTTAGGACTCTGAGAGCAAATGCCAATCAAGCTAGTGGAAGACGCCACTGTGAACAAATCATTAAACAAAAAAAAAGCTCATCAAGTGAAATAAAAAATCAACATGATGCTCACTTTTTAAAATAGGCAGATGGTGTATTTTGAGTTTGATTCACCAGGTCAGACTGTTAATCAAGCTTTTTATTTAGAGGTTCTAAAAAGATTGTGTAACAGGGTGAGACAAAAAGGCCTATTTTGTGGCAGACGGAGTCATGGTTTTGCCACCTGGACCATGACCCTGCTCCTGCTGCCTTCTCAGTGCACCAGAAAACAGCATGGGAAAAACAGCATGACTCTCTTGCCTCACATAACTTACTCACCTGACCTCTCTCTGTGCGACATCTTTTTGTTTCCTTGAAGGAAGAGAGAGCAATTTAGCAACTTGATGATTTGACAATATAGAAGTGATGAAGAAAAAATTGAGGAGGCGCGGTCAGGCCATTCAAACATATGAGTTTGAAAAATGTTTCCAAGAATGGAATAGCAGATCTCACAAATGTATTAAGTGTAATGGAGGTTACTTTGAAGATGATAAGGCTGTTTTTTAAAAATAAAAAAATTAAATGCATGGCTTTGGAACAAAAATCATTTGGGGGGGGTGGGGATACTTGCTTGTACACACAATTACAAAAACAGAATTAAAAATCCTATTACCTTAGAATTAGTTGTTTTTCTGTGCGTGTGTGTGTGTGTGTGATGGTATAGTGGGTGTGCATTGAACTGTTAACCACAAGGTCAAAAATTTGAACCTACTAACATTCTTTGATATAAAAACAGGGCTGTCCACTTCTGCAAATTTTAAAGTCTTAGAAACCCAGAGGGGCATTGGACTACGTCCTATAGGATCACCATGATTGGGGATCAATTCGATGCCAATATGTATAGGTACAATATAATTTCATATTCATTTGGTCTAAAAACAGCTCATGGACTTACAGAAAATCGGGGAACAAGACAATTTATATGCTCATGGAATCCACTATACATAGAAAATTGAATATAAAAATATATATCTCCTAAACTCATTGCCATTAAGTCACTGCCTACTCATAATGCCTTCTAGGATGCGTCCAACTTCCCCTATGCATTTCAGAAAAAACTCCCTGTTTATGGAAGTAGAACATATTATTTTCCCTTGGATGGCCTGGTAGTTTTGAAATGTGGACCTTGCAAGTTACCATCCAGCATACAACCACTACACCACTAAGGCTGCATGTACACTTACAGGTACATGTTTTATTATACAAAAAGGAAGCTAATGGGAGAAAAAAAATTCTGTGGGAGAAAAAAAAAACCCTGTACTGTAACGATAAGAACTTCTTCCTTTAAAAAAAAAATCATTTCATTGGAGGTCTTACAATTCTTATAACAGAACTCTTCCTTTTAAGGAAGTGGGATTGATTTGTTTTCCTTCTCAAAATCATAACATTTGAGTAAATACAGATATATCATTCCATAGTTCAATAACATCACGCAGTATTTTATAGTTGCTACCACAGTCAGTTCTAAAACACTATTTTCCATCTTGTACTACTTGATATCTACTCCCGCCTATGCCCATACCCCTCACTGTATTCCTCAACCCCCAGAAAACCTTATTCTATTAGCTGTACCTATAGGTTCATCAATCCCGGGTTTTATACTGAAAAACAGAAAAATATAAAACAAATAATCAAGTGACCACCAATGACATAACAAATGTGAAAATCCCATTATGAGTAAACAAATCCCCCAAATACAGAAAATGCTGACCACCAGATCAGCTCTAACAAGAGTCAGAGGGAGGATCAACTCACCAGGTTGCAACCCTTCAAGTTAGCTTGATCATTTTGGTATTCCATAGTTAGCTCTACAATGCACTCTGTTTAGTAGCCACTTTCCTCCCATCCCTCTAGTATGGATAGTAGGAAATCACCTTACGGAGATCCACAAATGAATCACGGGCTCCCTCTGTCATCCATTGCCTTCTGAAAAATGGATTCTCACAATTTAGGCTTTGACACGATTATGTTCTTTGGTTTCAGTTGATGTGATTTACAGTCTTTAGTGACTGGCGTTGGTGTGCCTCTTCAATGTAAACTTAGTCGACATCTCACTTAGTTGGCTGCTTGTTTGAAGACACCCCTATAAGACCCTAGGCGTGTTTTTATCGGCTACTGGCCACCATACAATTTCTTCACCACACTTTGCTATGGCACCCATATTGTCTGTGGTCCCTTCCAGCATCTCAATGATACAGCCTCTGGAGCATGTCATGTGCCTTGAAGATCCAGGATTCACTACCCCAGTGGTCCACCATGCCTGGCCTGGTTCCCCAGGATGCACCCAGATGCCCGGGACAATATTGCCAATTCGGTGCATAACATGAGGGACATTCCTCCCTCTAGGGTCCCCCAAGGTTTTTTTTAAAAACATATTCTTTCCCCCTACCTGGAGGATAGCCCTGACACTTTTCCTACCAATAGTCATGCATTTCTGTGTCCACAGACGTGTTTGCTCCCTTTCCCCTCTCTCAACTTGACTTTTCCACAGTATCCCATCTGTCTACCTGTCGGGGGACTTAATCATAGCTTTGCAAGATGACTTCCCCTCCTTTAATTATTTGATAACAGCATGTTTGAAGCACCCTCTGACAAAGTGGCTTTCAGATACACACCTAGAGCATGATGTCATGATGTGTGGCTCATAAGCACCAGTCTGGCTGCTCCCTGGCCAGCAGACAGAATGCTCTACAAGCCTGAGCTTGTGCTGGTTCTGCTGTTTGATCCTATAGCAGTGACCTCAGACAGTATTTGCCCTTTGTTGATACACTAATTTCACTCAGCATAATGTTTTCCGGATCCCTCCAAAGTGGAGAGCAAATGTTTTGAGAATGATGAGGGCAATCAATGTACAGATGTGCTTTACATAATGGATGTATGTATGGATTGTGAGAAGAGTTGTATGAGCCCCTAATAAAATGATTTTTTTTAAAAGAACGTGAACAGACACAGAGCAAAAGAAGAAATCAACAAAGTCACCAAAAAAGTCCAACTAAAAAAAAAAATCCCAGGTCCAGAAGGTTTCCAAGGAGAATTCTACGAAGTATTCAGGGAAGAGTTGACACCAACCCTACACAAACTCCTCCAGAATATAGAAAGGAACATGAAACTTCCAAACGCCTTCTATGAAGTTAAAACTTTAAAGGTAAGAAAGAATTTAGCAAAAGAAGCCAGGACGGGGGACTGGCTCAGACGACAAAAACAGCTTGTATGCAGGCACAGAGTCAATCAATACAGAGTGAATTGAAGGAATACTTTGTAGGTCCAATCTAGGCAACTGAAAACAGTGGAAATCCATAGGCTACAAGCAAAGGCGGGGCTGATCAATGATGTTCCTTTCAAAGAATGATAATGTTTTGAGATAAAGAAGTCTAGTGAATGCTGGACTGTTGCTACCTGAAAGATTGGAAGCCTCACCCTGTGGCTCCATGGTACAAAGAACTGGCTCTCTGTACCCATAAGTATTACAGCCAAGAAACGCCTCTGAGGTACTTCCAATCTGTTGCGTGTGTTTTTGAGTCTAAATCTACTCAATAACGATAGTACTGACATTGGGATTCAATCGCTAGGTTGTCAGTGGTGACTAGGTGGCACCCCAATTGCTGAATAAGACTTAGAGGATGTAAAAAGGAAACAGGGAAAGCAATTAAAATTATTTCAAAGTCCATGGTAGGAAAGATGATCATTGAAAATATGGTGGCAGTATGTTGAAGGGGGCAGTGGAAGATGGAAAAGACATAAATCGATGATTAATAAAAAGAAAGGAGAGCAGCAGAAGAGTATTCCCAGTATTCTGGAAGGATAAGGAATGGTATCCCATATGACGAGCGGGAATTTTCTTTCTTTACAGATATATAAAAATATACATATATTTATATATGATGAGAGGGGAATAGATCTATGTACATATATTTATAGGATTAGTATTAAGGAGACAGATGGACAGTGGGCCTCTGCTCAATACTCCCTCAACACAAGAACACTTTGTTCTAACAATTCGGCAGTCTGAGAAACTCACCTTCCTGGCATGGTTGCTGATGACAATGGGTTCACAGGCAAATGTGGTGAAGAAAGCTGATAGTGCCAAGCTCCCAAAACATATAGCACCTGAAGTCTTAAACACCTGAAGATAAGCAAGAAACCATCTAGCTGAGAGACAACAAAGTCCCACATGGAAGAAGCACACTGGCCTGCCCTGATGATAACTGAGGACAAAGTGGGTGTATAAGCAAAAGTGGTGAAGAAAGCTCATGGTGCCAGCTATCAAATGACATAGCATCAGGGGCCTTAAAGGCTTAAGACAATCGGGCAGCCATCTAGCTAAGAAACAACAAAGCCCACAAGGAAGAAGCCCACTAGCCTACCCCGATGCGAATGCTGAAGACAAAGCAGATGCAAGGGCAAGTGCGGCAAAGAAAGCTGGTGGTGCCCAATTGTCAAAATATATAGAATCTGGGGACCCATAGGCTGGTAGATAAACAAGGAGCCATCTAACTGAAAAATAACAAAACCCACATGGAAAACGCACACCAACCTGTGAGATGACAAGGCATCAAAGGGATCAGGTGTTAGGCATCAAAGACACACACACACACACACACAATCATAGCATTGTGAATGAGAGGGAGTGAAGAGTGGGGACCCACAGCCTATCTGGGGGAAATTGGACATCCCCTTGCAGAAGGGTTGTGGGAAGGTGACGAACCAGTCAGAGTACAGTGTAGCAACAATGAAACATACAATATTCCTCTAGTTCTTGAATGCTTCCTCCTCCCACTATCATGATCTCAATTCTACCTTACATAACTGGCTGGACTGAAAGATGTATACTGGCATGGATAGGAACTGGAAATACGGGGAATCCAGGACAGATGAGCCCCTCAGGAACAGTGGTGAGAGTGGCGCTATCAGGAAGGTGGAGGGAGGGTGATGGAGAAAGGGGAAACAGATGACAAGGTCTACATGTAACCTCCTGCCTGGAGGATGGACAGCAGAGAACTGGGTGAGGGAGACGTCAGATGGCATTAGATATGATAAAATAATAATTATTTATAAATTATCAAGGTTCAGGGGGAAGGGAAGAGGGAAGGGAGGGGAAAATGAGGAGCTGATACCAAGGGCTCAAGTAGAAAGCAGGTGTTTAGGGAATGATGATGGCAACATATGTATGAATGTGCTGGACAAAAAAGATGTATGTACTGATTATAAAAAGAGTTGCATGAGCACCTAATAAAATGATTTTAGAAAGAAAATATGGTGGCAGTACATTGAAGAAGGCAGTAGAAAATGGAAAAGACATAAATCAATGATTGATACAAGAAAGGAGAGCAGTAGAAGAGCATTCCCAGTATTCTGGAAGGATCAGGCATGGTTTCCCTTAGGGTGAGAGGGATTTTTCTTTCTCTTTCTTTTGAGAAAAGGTGACAAGTTCAATTAATGATATGACACAAGTAGGATGTTCACTATTATAGTCTGGAATTCAGGATTTATGTAATCTTACATGGATTTGATGGAAGATTGTTGATGGGAAACTGAACAATGCACAATGATGGAGTTCTCTGGGTAGCAAGTGTAGACCGAGAAGAGAAGAATACGTTCCTTAGAGCATTGCTATTAGGTTCCATTGTGTGGAGACATCTCAATATTTAATTGTTGCTTGAAGGAGGATTTGTCTTAAAGGAGATTAAGAATAAATAGATACCATGAAAATCAAGTCTATGTTGCGTCATAAAAATCATAGGCAAAGAGTGCTTAAAGGAAGCTGAAATCAGTCTGAGGTCTATTTATACACAAAAGAGGAGCCCTGAATTGTTGATGGAGTTAGAATGGAGGTCATTTCTTCTGATGATAATCTCATCATTTCTTAAATCTGTAGCATAGTTTTATTGGGATGGGTGTGATTGACTTTTCATTTCATTTTCAGTGAATAGCATCCAATTTTGTGTTTGTTTTAGGATTACATCCCACAGTTGTCAGTCATGAAGCATAACAACGGGCACCAGGTTAAGCACTTGGAATATGCCACTGTATGTTTTACCTACCTTTACAGGTTTTATGAATTAAATGAGATGATAAATCTACACATTACCTACTTGTATTTATCTGTGTGTGCCTGGTAAATCCATTAGGCACCATTCGCTAAGCTTTTTCGGGGAACTGCTTAATGTTCAGGTGCTCTCTATTTTAGATCTTTTTTCTTAAAAAGAAAAAAGAGAGGGAATTCTGTTTTGGATAACACTTGTCTTCTAAAGTGGGAATCCCTGCCAAATCACTTCCAACATTCAATAGCAATGAAACAAATTTTTAAATGAAGCTATAGGTACAACGATAGGCAGTTGGCAAGACAGGATGTTCACTTTTGACTAGTGTGTGTCTGGAGAGAGAGGGCGCTTTCTGGAATGCGCTGCTTTCCCCTTCTAAAGAGCAGCTCTCACTGACCCAGAGAAGGAAACAGACCATTCTGACACCGGTCTTCCCAGAACAAGTTGAAATCAGTACTGAGTCAGATAAAGCCTGAGAGAATGATCCAAGGACAGGTCTTTTGGGGGGTCTGGCAGGAGCAATGTTATCAGCTTCAGATGCTGCCATTGACAGTTTGATAAATGTTTTGAGATGTGTGCTTTTGCATATTTTTTAGACACAGGGCATTAGTTATAAACTGGTGAATAACCCTTGTTTAGACATTGGGTTTTTTAAATTAACATATTATGAAGAAGATTGCTGCCTTCTGTTTAGCTATATTTATCAAACCCAGCTATTTGTGAGAATTACCACTTAAAATACATAGCTATCCAGAAGTCATTTTTTGGAAAATCCAGGTCAGTATATAAAGGTGAGGTTAAGGCCTAGGATGCTGTATTTTTGAATGTTTCACAAATAAGTTAATTGCGTTATTCTGTTTGAGAATCACCAAAAGCCTATCAAAGCTTTTGGCTGGTATCACTGATGACTTTGGGTGATGATCCCCACAACAGCAGTGTTCAGCAGAATGGCTTCCTTCGCAATGGAAGGCCCAATTCTGAAAACAAAAGGATATTTTATCTATAAAAGTGGTTCAATATCATCCTTTTCAGGGAGAATAATATAAATCTCTGTAAATTGATCCTTAAGGAAAATTTCATTATCAGAACAGTTTGCCATTTTTATAATGGTGAAAGAACACTGAAAAGTTGATGGCAAAACAGCAATGAATAGCACCATTTACTGACTTCTTCTGAGTCAAAGTAATGGTGCCAGTGAAAGTGTCCCTTCCCTTCAGTAATGAAAAAGCACTATGTTTTCACACATGTTTGGTAAAGTACAGCGAAGGTGTTTTCATCGTCTTCAGCGATGGGAGACATGGGAGACTTGGTGTAGCTACGTGAATGGCTATCATTTTAAGGAGGATGGTGACAAATGTTTCTACACTTAGTGTAAAGCTCGTGTGTTTTGGATCTTCCTTAAGAGACTAGGTATGAAGTCTTTACCACGTGGAAGCCTAGTTAACTTTCATTGGTTTCAGTTTAAATGATGATTTCTGTATTATTCTTACATAACTGTAACTGCGAATGGATTAGATGAAATCCAAGTCTATGAAACTCAGTTTTCATTATGTAGTATTTACACATTGCAAGTCTATGAAACTCAGTTTTCATTATGTAGCATTACCACATTGTAGTGGTCATTTAGCATGTTTTTGTCTAATCCATACCACAGGCCAAATCCAGTGACCACTTATTTATTTTATTTTTGTGTAAATATGTTTTATCTAGTGTTTTACAAAAAGTTTGCTGATAACCGTTTTAGATTCTTAATGGACGCAGATTGGAAGTTGCATGAACTATAGTGGATGAGATAGTTGACATATCAAGAAATTAAGTAGTTGGTTCAATGATTACAATGTTTAGTGTGATATTATCCATGACTCAGCTGATTTGTAATATCTCTGCACATGAGTGTAAGATGCTTTAATTATACAAAACAACTTATACAAAATTTATGACATGGAGTTAAAAATGAAAGTGATTCATTTTTAAGATTTGTGTGTGTGTTTTATAAGAAAGAAACAAAGTTTCTTGGAAACATCTAGAAGATTTTTGAGTTTCAAGTTTCCCTGTTCACTCAGGTGTCAAGTGTCCCTATTCAGTCACATTATCGTGTCTACATAAAACATAAGCTAAGAAAATTGAATTACCACCACTGGTTTAGGTTAGTCAAAGAGAGAGAATCACCTGTACACGATCAGGGATCTTTCAGCAAGGAAAACATGGAAGCAGGATTGACAACCAACTCTATCTGCTTATAGAATGTCAGGTAGACCTGTGTCTCCAGCATTACTCTTCTTGCATGATTATCCCTGGTGACTTTGTTTTTCTGTGCTTTACAAACAGCAAAATGCAGTAGAACAATAAGAAACAAAACAAAATAATAATATAAAGATAAACATAATACAGACAAATGAACCTTAATAAAGAAAGTTTCAATATTTAAAATGCAGAGAAGAAATTACTTTCCTGGAACAGGCAAGAAATACTTCAGCCTAGAGAAAATTCAGATTGGGTCAAGAGGGAGGTCAACTGACCAAGTATATTATACCATGGTTTGATCCCTCATAATCGAGTTGGTAATAATCTCTCTCTGATAGTAAAGCTGTTTAGGTCTCTTGCCTGTGGCTAGAGGGGATCCACCCGAGGCTTAATCTGACTTGAGTCTGGAATTGGGAGTCCCACTATGCTTCATAGCCTGCTACAAATTAGATGTTCACCATTTAAGCTCTGATTCTTTTCATCATATTTGGATTTTGCTATTGTCATCTTTAAGTTACACAAGCTCTTGAACTTCTTCTGCCCAGACTTAGTTGATTCCTCCCTTAGAAGGCTGCATGTTTGAACACAAGCCTTTAAGACCCCAGACATTATTCCAGTTAATAACCAGGCACCATATGCTTTCATCACCACACTTTGCTGTGTAGCACCGTTATCTTAAATGATCATTTCATGAAGGTTGGTGTTGTTACCAGAGCTAACTGTTGGATTGGAGCTGGAGTTAGGTGGGAGCCCAGATTCCATCTGTTGGACCATGGAATATGAGTGACTCTGGTGAACTTTGGTAGTGGTATTATGGCAAAAATAAAAATTCAAAAGAACAACAATATTAATCTCAAAAACAAACAAATGTCATAAAAACAAAACAAATTAAAAAAACAAAAAGACAGAAGGAAAATTCATTGTCAATCATCCCCTAGGTTATAAAGCAATTGCATTGGTAACATCATTAAGTTTTCCAATGTTGTGCAACTTAAGTTACTGATGATATGAAGAGTTTATGTGCATATAATCCAACCATAAGTTATTGCTTTATACAACTGGATTTCTTTATTGATTGAGATCTATTTACTCTGAACCTGGGGATTGGCACTAAGGGAAATTTTCCTGGAGCAATTCTCACTGGTGCAGATCCTTGCCTGACAGACGAAAACCTGTCATTTCAATACAAGGGTGCATTGAGGTATTAAATAGATGATAGTTCTGGGTCCCCATTCATTGGCTACACACTAAGGTCCAATGACTGAGTATTTCAGTCCTAAATCTAAGGGAGCAAGTAGTTTTGATACAGGGCTCATTTTGGTCAGTCAAGCATCTAAGTTGCACCTTCAGTCCTTGGGGAATGCTCTATTGCCTGAAAGGCTAGCCTCTATATCATCATGGGGCTTAGGCCATGTCGTGGTACACCAAGAGTTGGGTACAAACACATTTGTAGATTTTACCCAAATATAATTATAGTTTCTACTCAAGTGCAAAATTGGGTTTATTGTCCCCTTAGTTTCCCTACAATTACTGTTTAGAATCCCTTCCCTATATGAGTTTGCTCCTCCCCATTGACCCACCATACTCATGAATAGAAATATCGGTGCCTTCTCTCAAATGTAGATGATTCCCCCTGGTCTTACCTAGATTTTCCTGTAAGGTTCTCCTCTCATTTCTCTGGAGGGTTTGTTTATTACTCACAGCCTTGTGACCCCAGCCAATGTGAGGTCCCCTCTTTCTAGGTAATTCCTACAAAGTGTACCTTAGGAGGTTGATATATGGTTAATGGTCTCAAGGCCAGTAGGTAACTGTGTACCTTTTTTTTTTTTTTTTTGGAAATTGGTTTCTAATATTTGTTTAATTGATGATTCTCCTTATAACAGTATACTCATACAATATTTGACCCAGTGATTGACTCACTTCACTCAACATAATAGTGTCCGTGTCCTATCATGTAATGCGGTGTTTCCTGCCTCCATCGCTTTTCCCTAGGTGTAAGACAATGTGAAAATGGGCTCTTACCTTACAAATGGAACGGGTTCGAGAGGGTGTGATCTGCAATGGGAAAATTGATAGGCAAAAGGATAACCAAATTTCTGGCACAGGAGTCCCTGCAGCGTAGACACTCAAGGGCCCCAGGCTTTATTTAGGACAGGCTTAAATACTCTTTCAGTCCTTTAGCCTGCATCACATGCCAGGATTACACAAAAGGACAATTCACAAGAGAAAAGGTTCGCAAAGAAGCATGAACACATCTGCTGAGCTTTTCACCAATGGGAGGGATGAAGCTGGGGATATGAAGTAACTGATAAGTTTGGGGACATGAAGAAACTGATAAGTGTGCAGACTGCTGCCTTCTGCAGCCTTAGTCAGGAACAGAGGGCAAATGTCCATTCATCTCAGGCAGGCAGAGAGGCCAGCCATTCCTTCATCAGCTCCCATGGCTTAAGCCACGAACTTTGGAAGGTGTTATTCCTGTCCTGTTTGCCTAAGTAGTAAACAGCTTCCCCTCCCTTTTAGTGTTCCACTGTGTGTTTGCACCAGAATTTCTTTATCCATTCTTCCACTGTTGGGCATTTGGGCTACTTCCAGTTTCTTGCTATTGTGAATTGTGCTGCAATGAATATGGAAAAGCATATATTCACTTGTGTTATGTATCTTGTTTGCGGGGTGGGGAGGGTTGTGTAAATGCCTAATAGTGGTATTGCTGGATCATATGGGATTTCAATTCACAGTTGCTTAAAGTATCATGATATCATTTTCCACTGTGGCTGTTTGTACTCACCAGTCCAGCAGCAGTGTCGATGAGTTCCAATCTCCCAACATTTATCGAGCATTTTTTATTTTGTATTTTTTGATCTGGGCTAGCATTGTGAGTATAAAGTGTTTTCTCCTTGTGGTTTTAATTTGCATCTCTCTGATGGCTAGTGATCATGAACATTGTTTCATGTGTTTGATAGCCATTTGTACATCATTTTTGAGGGAAGTGTTAGTTCATGTCTTTTCTCATTTCTTAATTGGGTCATTTGTTGCTTTCTTATTGATCTGTTGTAGAGTTCTGTATATTTTGGTAATTAGACCCTTGTTTCATGTGTTATTGGTAAATTTTTCCCCTAACCTGAGGCTCTCATTTTACTCCCTGATGAATTCTTTTCATGTGCATAAGTGATGTGATTTCAACATGTCCTAGTCATCTATGTTGTTTTCAGCTGTGTGTGCCTCCTTAATTACCCTTGGTAGTCTATTGATGCCCTCTGATAGGGCCCTTACGTTGGTTCCAGCTTTCTCATTGATGATCCTGACAGCTTTGGGGTTTGCATTTAGGTCTTCCATCTATGTTGAGTTAGTTGCTGTGCGTAGGGAGGATTGTGGGTTTTGTTTCATTCCGTTTGTCCGATATCATTGGTTGACAAGACTGTCTTTGTCCCATTGGATATTCCTAGGTCCTTTGCCTAAGATTCAATTCCTGTAGGCCGATGCATTTATGGGCAGGTTTTCTGTTCTGATCCATTGGTCTATATCTCTCATTGTATCAGTATTATGCTGTTTTGACAACCGTGGTTATGTACTAGGTTTTTAGGTTAGGTAATGCTAGTCCTCCTACCTGATTCTTAGTTTTACATTTTTTGCTTGTCTTGAGTCTTTTGCCTGCCCATTTGAAATGGGTAATTCATTTTTCCATTTCTATAAAGAATGCATTTGGTACTTGGATTGGGATTGCATTGTAGCTGTAGATTGTTTTAAAGAATAGTGGCACTTACACAATATTAAGTTGGCCGATCCATTAGCACAGGATAGTCTTCCATCAGTGTTGGTCTTTTATGGTTTCTTGTAGCAATGTTCTGTAGTTTCTCTATATAGGTCTTTTGTTTCTTTAATTATCTTTATTCCTAAGTATTTCATCTTTTATGTGGTTATTGTAAATAATATTGTTTTTAATATCTTTTTCATAACTCTCTTTGTTGGCATACAGGAATCTGATTGATTTCTGTTTATTGATTTTGTACCCTGCGACCTTGCTCACTCCCTCAATTGTTTGCAGTAAGCTTTTTGGTGGAGACTTTGAGTTTGCTATATGTAGAATCATATTATCTGCACATATTAGAGTTTCATTTGTTCTTTAACTGTTTGTATTCCCTTGATTTCTTTTTGTGTTTTGATGTCTCTAGCTACAATTTCCAGCATGAAGTTGATTAAGAGAGGTGATAGGGGATATCCTTGTCTGGTTCTTGTTTTCAGTAGAAATATTTCTAGCTTTTCTCCGTTAAGCATGATGCTGGCTGTTGGTTTTTCCATATATGGTTTTTTATTATGTTGAAGAATTTCCATTCTATTCCTACCTTTTTGAGTGTTTTTATTGAAATAGGTGTTGAATATTGCCAAATGTCTTTTCTGTATCTAATTCAGTTTTTATTCTGTATTATGGTCTTTTTATCTTCAGTTCCTTTGTCCATAAAGTTAAATAAGAGAACCTACTTTGTAAAGGAAACTTTCTGGCACTCATTGTTAGGCATCAGACTGGTGAGCACAAGGTCAGTGGCTTAAACCCACCAGCTCCTCTTTGGAAGAAAGATGAGACATTGGCTTCAGTAATGAGTGATAGTCTTAGAAAGGTTGTATACGATTATGAAGAGTTGCTACCAGTTCAATGGCAGTGAGTTTAGTTTTTCTACTTCCCTGTGTTATGGTAAAGATTGGAATAGTTAATGTACATCAAGCACCTCATATAATGCTTCACAAGCCTCTACTGGCATAGTGAGTTACTCTTAGGTTGCTCATCACAAGGTCAGCAGTGCAAACCCACCAGTCATGCAAAGAAAGAAAATAAAGCTTCCTTCTTTCATAAAGAGTCACAGCCTTCTTGGTCCTATAAGTCCACTACAAGGAGGATTTGATTTTTGGTAGTGAATTCAATCTTGTTGGTTTATAATTCTCAGTATAGAGTAGATAGATGTTCAAGGGATGCTGATATTTCCTTTACTAATATTATTGTTATTGTAAATCTATCTTTCAGAAACAAAAAAACGCATTCAGCATGTTTCAAGCAACTAGATATTATATTTTTGTAAAATTCTTAAAAGGATATAATAAAAACAAAACCATAAAATGAACAATTTATGAAAACTGGAAAATTCTAAGAAAAGTAACATAGAGGAAAAAAACTATCAGTCAATGGGATTTACCATGGATAAACTGCAGAAGCAATTTAAAAAAGAATTGATGTATGTACGGATTGTGATAACAGTTGTATGAGCCCCAATAAAAAGATTTATTAATTTAAAAAAAGAGGACCTGATGCAAAGGGCTTAAGTGGAGAGCAAATGCTTTGAAAATGATGAGGGCAAAGAATGTACAGATGTGCTTTACACAAGTGATGTATGTATGGATTTTGATAAGAGTTGTGAGTCCCTAATAAATTTTTTTAAATGGGGGGGGGAAAAAAGAATGGAAAACAAGTGTTTAAAGGTTCTTTCCAGTGTAGACTTCTTTCATGTAAAGTTAAAACACATAAAATACTTATTTCTGAATATAAAGAGGAAGCATATGAACAAACACTTTTATGCATATAGTTTAGAGAAATAAATGTGAAGTTAATCATCAAACTGTTATTGAAAATGATAATTTATGAGGTGAAAGGCATATGAAATGAGTTGAAAATAAGAAAAAGAAACATCAGCAGAGCTGCAGCCAATATAACAAATAGTTAATATCTGTGGATACTGGCTGCTGAAAAGAATGTGCTGTGTTTTTTCTTTGAATTTAAAACATTTCACATTCAGAAATGATTGGTGAACTTTAACAATTTTTATAGACAATAGAGAGGTTTTTTACGGATACCTTTTCATTAAATATGTGATAAATATAGCTCTTGAGGGATAGGAAGCCTTTTTTCATATGACAAAAGCATGAACTACAAATAATGAAGCTAATCCCTGAGAAAACTAAGGAGCTGCATCAATCTTGCCAGTAACTTTCTGAAACTGTGGTTGCAGAAAGTTTAAGAATTTCTTTGCCGACACATATTCCATAAAGCATCATTTCAAGAGACGTTTACAAACCAGATGCTCCAAAATTCAACCATTGCCAGGACAATGTAAATTGATTTTAAATAGAGTACCTATAAATGTTTTCTAATTGGAACAATTTTTTAACGACGAATGTAAAAATTTCATTTTAAACAATAGGAACAAACTCATGCAAACTAAATAGAGAGAAATCCCACAAATGCAATTTATATTTTAAGGTAAGCATTTGCTTCCATAAGAAAAGGACAAGAAAGTGTGAACTGATTTAAATATGGAATGATTTTACTCTATTTTCTTCTTGCAATGCGTTCGGTCTCAATGACACAATCAATTTCCTGTTAGGGTACACAGACCATGAGCTCAGTTCAGCAAATCAGGTCCCTTTGCTTTTGTTCCTCTTTGCCACTGCTGTGCGGAGAGACAGAGACATTCTAGAAACGGGGGTGATCACTGTCCTCCTGGTGCTGTCCCTTTTCAATTATGGTCTTAAGCTGAAATCGCTGCTGCTTGGTAGTGGTGACTAATGGAAGGAAGTGATTGACCTTGAACAACATCTTTCTGTATTACACCAGACACAGCCTCAGTTTTCATAGAACTCTGAGGGGTGTGGGGTGGGGGAGATATGGAATAGCCTCTATCTTTACAGAATTCTTATTTTTCTGTTTATTTTTAATATCACAACCACTGCAGTGAATGGCAAATAGGATAGTTATCTGACCTCCTCTGTACTTCCTATGGCTAGGATGCAGGAGCTAGACAAGCCTCCATGATTTAACTTCCTTTACCTATTATGTCACCAACCCTTCCTCCCGCACGTATGCCGGGTTTGATAATGTGTTGCAATGGTTACATAACTCGCATAAAGGACTCCCAGTCAAAGGGCTTTATTAAGGAAGTGAATAGGTTCCACGGGTCAGGGTCAGCAAACAGTAAGTATTCAGTCACTGACCTTCTCAGCCAGAGAACAGGTCTTTCTGGTTCTTAGCTTCTCAGGCCCTTGGTAGCCAAGTCGCTTTCCATTTCTTCATCTCTCAACGACGTGGTTCATTTGTCTGCCTCTATGGGGTAGGAAGCCAGTCCACCTGCCACTCTGTGCCACAGTTCCTTAACCTCAGGCCAGAGGAAGACTAGGTACCCCATAATCTGGGCATTCCTCTTCGGACTCTCTGTGCCACAGACTGCGATGTCTCCAATCTCAGCAGCCTCGACCACTTCAGAGATCAGGAATGTGTTCTTTTGAATTCCTCTTAGTTTCTCTGTCCTCTGTTACCTCAAGATGGTTTAGTCTGAGAGCCAGGGGGCTGGTCATCCTCTCTATTAATGTTACACAAGGCCTGTCTGAAAAATACCACCCAATCATATATGGGAGTTATGGAGACTTGGATAGAAGAGCCATATTAACAAATTTCACTCCACCACACACATAAACATATTTATTGTAAAAATGGGATTACATTTATGAATATTTAGATCTATAATTATACCTATTACTAAAAACTATAATTCTACCACTTAAAATAACCAGTTAATATTTTTATATCCAGATATATATCATCTACCACTCATCTGTCAGGTTGTCATACTCTGGAGGTTTATATGTTTTAATGTTAGGATTGATGCCACAGGTGTTTGAAACTACAAAGAATGTTCAATTCAGAGACATTAGCCACTGAGACCCGGATGGATATCAGGGAAGCATTGTCAGATACTGGAAATCTCTTGCCAAACAGCAAAATATTGCCAAAGAAAGTACCAGAAGATGAGAATCAAAGGCATTCAAAATATGACTGAGGAAGAATGGGCTTCTCAAAGCAGAGCTGACCATAACGTCATCATGGAGGCATCTGTGGAATGTTCATTTCCAGGTGGAGATTTAATCAAAATGGCGATAAACAGCTACAAATATCCATGAGTAATTGGAAGTTGGAATGCACAAAATATGAATCTAGGAAAATTAGAAGTTATTAAAAATGAATTGGAACACATAAAGATTGAAGTCCTAGCAATTACTTAGCTGAAATGGACTAATATTGGTTATTTAGAATCAAGCAGCCATATGTCAAGAATGACAGATTCAAGAGGAATTATGTTGATCTATCTTGAAATACAATGTTGTCTGTGATAGGATAATACCTATCCGCCTATAAACAAATCAAGTCAATACATCTATTATTGAAATCCATGCAGCAACTGCTATAGCCAATAATGCAGAAATTGATGAGGTTTACCAACATCTTCATTTCAAAACTGATTAATCAAGATGTATTGATAATTACTGGTAATTGCAAAGTAAAAGTTGGAAACAATGAGGAAAGAAAAGTAGTTCAAATATGGTCTTGTCGATAGAAATGAAAATGAAGGTCACATGATAGTATTTTGAAAGACCAACAACTTTTTCCTTGAAAATACCATTTTTTTCAATAGCACAAAAGGGAATTATACTGGTGGACTTCTTCCGATAGAAAATACAGAAATCAAATTGCCCAGCTGAAATGCGGCCAGAGTCTGACTGTGAAATGAACCACCAAATACTCATGTTCAAGTTCAGGTTGAATCTTAAAAAAAAAAAAGAAATCAGAGTCTTGTAAAGACAATTATAGTAATAAATCTGACTTGAATAATTATAAACTTGTCATTTGATCTCCCCTTTGATACACTTTGAGCTTGATCTGGTATTTAGTATTTTCTGTTTAAATTGAGGTTTATCTCTGTTGTATTTTGTTATTGATAATAGCCTTCTCAAGTCTTTGTTTTGCGTTTTTCTTTTTGCATATTAAAACCAGGATGGGTGAATCTATCGCAACAATATCTAGAAAAGTGCTTCTGGGGTCAGATAGCAGCAGAGGTGTTGGGGGATAATGAGTAATTTTATCAAGAAGTACAGGAAGGAAGAAAATGTTTTCAAATTGATTGTGGTAGAGGTTGTACAACAGTGCTTGATGTAACTGAACCATTAAAGGCTGTGCTGTCTGGGTGCTGCCCTAATAGAATGATTTGGGAACAAAAATAAAATTATAGCATGGCGACGAGATCCAAAATACATACTTGAGCATATCCCATCTGAGTTTTGAGAACATATTAAAAATGATTAGATGCATTGAATACTATGATACAAGGCCTGATGGACTGTGGAAGGACATCAAGACACTTATGAAGATAGCAAGGGGTAAGCAAAAAGACAGGAAAGAAGGAAAGTTCAAAGTCAATGTCACAAGGAAATCGGAACAGGAGCTAAGGCAAATGGAAGAAATGATGAAGCAAAAGAGCTTAGCAGAAAACTTAAAGGGCAGTCTAAGAAGATAAATAATATCATAAGGAAATGTGCAAAGCCAGAGTTTGAAAACTAACAAGGAAGAATGCATTCTGTATATCTTAGGCTGAAAGAATAAAAGGACAAATTGAAGCTTCACGTTGCAATATTGAATGTTGTGAGAAAAATATTGAATGATGTAGGAAATGTCCAAAGGAGATGGAAAAAAATACACAGTCACTGTACCAAAAATAACTAGTTGGCATCCCATTATCTGGGAAGTAGCATATGAACAAGAACCAATGGTGCTTAAGGAAGAAATTCAAGCTTCACTGAAGCCATTAAACAAAAACAAGTCTCCACGAATTGATGGAATACCAATCGAAATGTTTCCACAAGGTGATGAAACACTGGAAGAAGTCAGAGTCTATGCAAAGGAATTTGAAAGACAGCTACTTGGCCACCCATTCCAAAGAATGGTGACCCATGAGAATGGTCAAGTTAAGAGTAATAATATCAATATTACATGGAATAATATTTGCTGAATAATATCAATATTACATGCAATAATATTTGCTGAAGATCATGCAACAATGGTTGTAGTGACACACTGATCTGGAGATGCCAGAAATTCAGGCCAGATTCAGAAGAGGACTTGGAACAAAGGTTGACATGGTTGATGTCAGATGTCTCTTGGCTGAAAGCAGAGAATACCAGAAAGATGTTTACTTGTGTTTTATTAAGTATGTAAAGGTATTTGACTTTGTGGACCATAAAAAGGTTATGATTAGCCTTGGGAAGAATTCCCAACATTTTATTAAGTTCACATGGAACCTCTAAACAGATCAAAAGGCAGGTGTGGAAACAGAGCAGGGATGCTGCATGGCTTAAAATCAACAAGTATGTGATCCGGAGTTATAATTTTAATCAGATTTGTGCAATCTGTATGCTGAACAAATAACCAAAGAAGCCAGATTATATGAAGAAGAAAGCAGTATGAGGTTTGAATCAAGGCTTATCAGCAAGCTATGATATTCAGGTGATACAATTGTGCTTGTTCAAAGTGAGGAGGACTTAGAACACTTCTTGATGGAGATAAAGGACTGCAGTTTCCACTCTGGTTCATAACTTAAAATAAAGAAAACAGAAATCTTTCCAACTCTACCCACAGGCAACATTGGAATAAATGGAGAAAAGACCGAAAGTGTCAAGGCCTTGGTTCACTATCTTCGTGGAAGCAGAAGTCAAGTGGTAAGATGATGTCTTGCAATGGGTAAATCTGTAATGTGTTGAAAACCAAAAAGGTTACTATGTAGACTCGCATTTGCCTGACCCAAGTCATGCTGTGTTTCGTTGCCTCATGTATGTGAAAGTTGAACATTGAATAAGGAAGACCAAAGGAGAATTTGCGTGTTTCAATTATGTACAAGTGAAGAATATTTAAAGATTCATTGGCTGCCAAAATAGCAAGAAAATCTGTGTTGGAAGAAGTATAACCAGAATGCTGTTTATAAACCGGATATTGAGATGTCCTGTCATATTCCTTTGACAAGTTATCAGGAAAGACCATTTATTGGAAAATAATAGCATACTTGGTAGAGGGGCAGAGAAAGAGAGGAACACCTTTGACAAGATAGATTGACACATTGGTTGCAACAATAGGCTCAAACTAGTGGTGGGATTCAGCGGTTCTACAGAATTGATACCTACATTGTGGTGAGTTTGGTAATGAGAATTCTCTCTAAGAATTGGGAGATCACAAATTTTCATTCCTTGGTCTTTTTGAATGTTCATCTGTACAACAGTGTTTTCTAAGCACTCATAGTAAAGTTCATTCTGCCCAAAGGTATAAAAAATTAGAACTATGCTTGTAATACTATTTATTCTTTTCATAAAACTCTTTATACTTTGGATTAAATACTATGTTTTTTATTATCTTGCAGTTGTTACAGTAAGCAAACATATAACAGAGAGAAAAAATGTTAAGCAATCATGGGGTGAGACGCTATCATTCATTTCAGCTCTGTGCTATGTCCCCAATTCCCATGAGATATTACTAATGGGTTATGCAATTCCTGAAAGTGTTCAAAGAGTTAAAAATATTGGCAGTACAATTTCTGTAAGTTCAACAGAAGCCAATAGGGGGGTTTTCAAAGATGAAAATATTATATTCAGAGAAGAAAAGTTGCCTGTTTTGAATATATCAACACAATGACTCATCTCATTGGCCTCTCTCTAAAGGGGTGGACCCCTGCTCTTACAGTGAAAAGATGTCCAAGCATGAATCCCAGAGCCAATAGTATTCGGGTGTAAGCAAAGCATATTGCAAGTGAGGATGCCAATCAAGAACAATATGGAAATATCTTAGATAATAGGTTTATTGTTTGTGTCATATATTAGCTCATATTTTTAAATCCTTTCTCATAGCATAAGCTAGTTTTGTTTGGGTCTTTTATGGTTCTTATTTAAGCATTAACTGTATGGAAAAGTAAACTCCCTTTAGGTATATATCTTTTTTCTTTTTTTTTTTAATTTTAACAATTTATTAGGGGCTCATACAATTCTTATCACAGTTCATACATATACATACATCAATTGTATAAAGCACATCTGAACAGTCCCTGCCCTAATCATTTTTTTCTCCTCTTTTCTTTTTTTACATTTTATTAGGGACCCATACAACTCTTATCACCATCCATACATATACATACATCAATTGTATAAAGCACATCCATACATTCCCTGCCCCAATCATTCTCAAAGCATTTGCTCTCCACTTAAGCCCCTTGCATCAGGTCCTCTTTTTTTTTTCCCCTCCCTCCCCTTTCCCCCCTCCCTCATGTGCCCTTGGTAATTTATACCTCGTTATTTTGTCATATCTTGCTCTATCCGGAGTCTCCCTTCCCCCCTTCTCTGCTGTCCCTCTCCCAGGGAAGAGGTCACATGTGGATCCATGTAATCAGTTCCCCCTTTCCAACCCACTCACCCTCCACTCTCCCAGCATCGCCCCTCACACACTTGGTCCTGAAGGTATCATCCACCCTGGATTCCCTGTACCTCCAGCCCTCATATGTACCAGTGTACAGCCTCTGCCCTATCCAGTCCTGCAAGGTAGAATTCGGATCATGGTAGTTGGGGGGAGGAAGCATCCAGGATCTGGGGGAAAGCTGTGTTCTTCATCGGTACTACCTCGCACCCTAATTAACCCATCTCCTCTCCTAAACTCCTCTATGAGGGGATCTCCATTGGCTGACACTTGGGCCTTGGGTCTCCACTCTGCACTTCCCCCTTCATTTTATATGGTATATATATACATATACATATACACAGGTATATATCTTTTTTCAAACGTAAAACAGCCATTAGGGCAACAAACCAGTTGTCAAATTATTTGAATTCCACCCTTGGCTCAGCCATAAAAACAATTATGAGGATGCTGCAAGACCAGATGGTATTTTGTTATGTTATGCATGGGATCATTATGACTGGGAACCAGTTTGATGGCACCTAACAACAATGCTATGGATTATATTTAAGCACTTCCAATCATCTTATATTGCACCAACAATTTTGCAACTTGCTTTTATTCTTGTCCCTAGCAATAGGTAGTGTCTTTCATTGCAATATATATTCATTGATCTCTAGATATTTAATATATCTTCTTTTAGCTCATTATTTTCTATATTCTATACTAAATTTTGCATTTAGGAGCTATGAGGTTTCTTACACACATTTATTTTCAGGTGATTCCTTTTCCCTTTGATGAATACCTAGAGGTGGAAAGCTAGGTTCCAAGTAGAGGCACTGGTTATGCTGTGCATTAAGCATTGAGCTGCTAATGCCAAAGTCATTATTTCAAATCCAAGAGCTGCTCTACGGGATAAAAATGAGAATATCTACTCCCATTAATAATCTCAAAAACCTGAGGGGCACTTCTGCTCTGTCCTATAGAGTTGCTATGAGTCTACCCCATGGAGGTGGACTTTGCTTTTGCTTTATTTGTAGGGTCCCTGTGAGAAGTCTAGCTGTCCTAGGGGTTAAATGATCCATCGTTAACTGACAAACATGTACCAGTACACTCTCTGTCATTTTCAAATATATGTCCGTTGAAACATTAAACACTGGTGTTTAATTAAAATGAGGACAATGATAGAGATCATCAGCAGTACATATACTATTGATACTATTATCTAAACAACTGAGTCTGAGGTAATGGGCTGATTCGGTCTACTATATAAATTTTATAAAGAATCCTCTTTAAGATTATTAATAAATCATAAAACAAAAGAATATCCTCTACTGTGGCTAGCTCTTTATTAATTGTAGGGTATTATCTCTTACAGTCAGCTATTTATTTAGTGGACATTGTGAGACCAAAATCAAAACAAAACAAAAGCTTTCAAAGTTCTCTTTCAAAGCAACCTCTCCAGTATTTCAGTATTCCTAGTAAAAAAGGTTATATGATTACTTGCTGAAGGTAGGATTTAGAAAATGGATAGATATATCACAAGAATAGCTATCAGTGCTAAGGGAATTTTTCCTACCTCTTAAAGAATTGATAAATGTATAGTATTTAACTCACTGTGAGTTTCTTCTTATATGCAAAATAATAGTCTTATGAACTTATCTGAGTGCTATGGAAATTATCATTTGGCAATTGTCTTAAGATCCCCTAAGGCAATCCATGGGAATATGTTAAAGATATATGTCGTCAACAATTAATTCTGTTCACAGTAATAGGTCAGTTGGAGCCGTTCATCTTACAAGGGTTTTGCTGTTGTTTCTATTATTGAAGTCATGGAGGAATGGAAGAGAGAACAAGGGCTGTGCACGCAAGCTGGCTTGACTGTTTTCTTTACCCATGTGGGAACCAATGCTCAGGCAAACACAGTGTTCTGCACAGCATCATACTTTTATGTGCTGTAATATTTATTATGACAGATGGTATAATTGGAAGGACAAAATATTCATTAATTACCAAGCACTTTTCCCGGGCTTTCCAAAATATAACATCATGCACTGTGGGAAGCATACTTATGGAGTCTCATTGGTATTCATGAAGGTCAAAAACCACAAATTTCAAATTAATGACAAAAATGGGATATTCTTTTCTGAAATTTTAAATCACCCCTACCCATATTACTATCCCCCTAGAAGACTGGACCATTTCTTACAGAAGTTGCTGTTAAGACAATGAACTTGCAATTGGTTGTTGTTTTCATGCCTCCATTGTGCCACAATTAACTAAAAAATTAATTTTTAGCATTATTTTGATGTGTATAACAACAATGTTTATGGATCACCTGAAATATGCTAATCACTGATTTAATTATTGGACACTCAATAATTATTAAGTGACTGAGAAAATCTCAGGCCCTTCTCTTGGAGCTGACATGTTAGGAAGGAGGAAATCCCCAAGAGGTTTGTGGGAACCGCCTAGGAAAGAAGTCTCTGGTGATCGTCCTCGATCCATTCTTGAGGAGTGGGAGAAAAGCGCTTATGAAACACTGTACTGGAGAGATGTGCATAGATGGTCACAGCGATAAAGCTCTGTCATTTTATCCCCTCTCTGATGTATGCTGGACTTGATCTGATTGTCAACATGTTCTGCATGTTTGCTTGTTCACATTAAGGTTTATCTCAGAGGTGTTATGCCATTGGGGGTCACCCACTTGCAGTTGGATTCTATGTTTCTCAGTATAGGAAACCCAGGCAAGTTGAACTTAGAGGGTAAAGGTTTGAGGGCAAGTGGAGGCGAGGGTTGGGGCAGGAACCACAGTGCTAGGGAGGGAGGATAAATGGGAGGAGATCTCAAGGAACCCAGGAAGAAAACGAGTGTTTTGAAGCTGATTTTGTTAGCAACTGTGCAATGCTGCTTGATGTAATTGAACTGTGGAATGATCTGATCTATGTATTCACTTTCAATTAATAATTTAAAAAGAATAAAGAAAAATATAAAAGAAAGTTTTAGACAATGTAAGTCTGAAAAAGGAAGAGTGGTGTAAGATAAAATGAAGGAAGGAAAGCTACATGATACACGCTAACAAATCCTTTGGTTACATGGTAAGAATTTTTTAGATACAAATGGTGTAAAACAAGGCATATGGTAATCTGAGGGAAGCGTATTTCATATGAATGAAATGTTCTAGTTGGTCAGCTATGATCCTAGAGCCATACTGGTCTGTCATGATTGGTATTCATAAGGTTTTTAGCTCCTAATTCTGGGGAAGTGCACCGCATCTTCCTTCTTCCCAGTCTGCCATAGACTGGAAATGCCACTGAAGGAAGTGGCCCTGGTGAATTTTGAAAAACCAGAAACATCAATTTTAGCAATACGGCAACCTGAAAGCTCCCACACAATGATAAACTTGCAGACTAAGCAAGGTGATCCTGGCGAAAACAGTAGGTTTACTAATTCACTCCCTTAATGTAGACTATATTTCCCTCCACCCTCTGGTATCTCCACTATCACCACTGGTCCTGAAGGGATCATCTGTCCTGGATTCCCAGTGGTTCCAGTTCCTATCTGTACCAGTTTACATCCTCTGGTCTACCCAGATTAAGAAGTGAGGACATCTCTTCCATGTAGTTGAAGTTAAAGAGGCTACATAAAGTCATTGGATTCTTCTGGATATAATTATTTATGTCTTATTTATTCTACTATTTTTGTCAATATGGGCACATGTATATACATTTTATACTTTGAATCATAATCCAGTAGTACTTTACTTACTGTTTGGCTTAAAAAATCAGTTTTGTTTTTACCTTTGGACATTAAAGGTACTATGTCGATTGTAGGTATAAAAAAAAAATTTAGTTGTCGGAATACTCATTTTGCTTAAGTTGGGACTTTAGAGATATGGTTTTCCTGGAGTTTAGTGATTTTCTTTTGTGAATTTTAAGTCACAGCCTACAAAATAAAATGTATGTCTAACTCCATTATGTCTGTGGTAGCTATAGTAAAATTAGCCACTTATTTATGGTTAATAAATGCACCAAATCATTTTACAATGTTATTTATGATGCTTGTTAGTTTACCTTAATTTCTAATGGATTTCATCCCATATCCTTGCAATGACCTTTCATTTCACATGTTACCATATATTCAAACTACATTGATAGTGTGAATGCAGATTATGTTTTGCATTAGGAATGATTTTACAATATTAATAAGTGTTACCAAAGAGTGACATTAAAATCACTACATTGATTTGTCTCAGAGACTCGGGTTGAATTTCAACTATTATTCTTGAAATTAAATAAGCATAATTTTTCATTAGGGTGACATAGACTCCTATCACTATTCTCTCCCAACCCCATTTCTTTATATAATAATTCGATAGAAGCCTAATGATTATTAAATGATATCACGTTGCCTTCCTGTTTCAGCAGACGAGAGATGATTCAATTGTAGCACATTAGCTTACAACAAAGCAGCCATATGCTGCACATTCTACCTTTAGGTAAATAAAATGGTCCAACTTCTTAAGTGATAGTTGTTCCAATATATTTTGTGCTTAAAGGTTGTCTAATATATAAACATATTTCAAGTAGATTATAGCAATCTCCAGACTGGGTTAAACTCAGTTCAGCCAAGCAAAAATGTTTGATAACTTAGCCAAAACTTATCTACAACAAAGCTGTCAAGTGAGAAAACTTAGCTCAAAGCCTCACAAAACAGATATTCTGGTGAGATTCCCAGTTATTTTTTTTTATGACTTTTAGATATTTTAAAAAAATATTCTGTGTTGTTTCTGCAAAGAACTGTGCAGATTGACATGGCAAAAAAGAAAAAAGAATGAATGATAATTACTATTTATGAACCACAAAGATTTTTATTCAGCATTTCACCACTGTTGGTTTGTGCAGCTTTGGAATGGAAAAATTTTAGTGGTGATAGACTTTAAGTTTTTATTTACGTTATCCATATTCTTTTTGAGAATGTAGGCATTAAATGTAATGACATCATTAAGAACATGAATGTTTTCATGACTTACATTACATTTGAGTGAGACAAGGAAAGTAAAATTGGCCTCACAAAGCACAAAGCCTTAAATCCCATGTTTTTCCTATTTAGCTCTACACATCCTACTCATGGGTAAGGGGGTCATGTCTTAGATATATGCCAAAACATCAAAACCAAATAAAACCCACTGCTTTCAAGTTGATTCTTAGTTATAGTGAGTTGCACATAGGGTGTCCTGTGTGGAGTTTCCCAGAAACCATTACAGGGACAGACAGCTTCATCTTTCCTCTTTGGGGTGGCTGGTGGTTTTGAACTGCTAACTTTGTGATCAGTAACATATGGTGACCCCCAAGGCTTCTACTGCCAAAATAATTTGCATCACCATACATGTGTATTAACTAACTTGGCAATGACAGGTCCTTCATCTAAAGTCCAAAAGAAAATAAAAACAACAAAAATCATTTCTATCAAGCCGATTCTGACTCTTAACAACAGTACAAGTGGGTAGCCAGGCACGCTGGGGTTTCCCAAAGCACACCGCCACATTGTCTCAGCATTGGATGCTTGTGACCCGTCAACTTTTGTTAGGAGCCAAACACTCTGGCTATTTTTCCACTGAAGCTATCTTCCCAGGGCAACAGTAAGACAGAAGGTTTGATATTAACGTGAAAATTCTAGTAAAATAATGAGTTCTGTTACTGAACTAGAGGTAATGCTTACTTTAATGCTTTAAAATTTATACTTATTTTTAAACATTTTTAGGTCTTTTAATGAAAATAGCGGTGTGATTTTATCCCTCATATTATTGATTTTATTTATTGAAAAATTTAAAAGGTAAATCCAAAGAAGATATTTCAATTATGTATGTATATTTCCTCTTTGGATAAAGCTCTTCTGTACTATTTCCTGATTGTCTTTCTTGGCATTTCTGATGGCTATATATATTTTTTAATTATTTTATTAGGGGCTCATACAACTCTTATCACAATCCATACATACATCAATTGTGTAAAGCACATTTGTACATTCATTGCCCTCATCATTCTCAAAACATGGCTATAATTAAGGAAAATCTAGACTACTTGCAGAAAGCTATTTAACAGTTTTTCTCTTAACCAGGTCAGAAATCATGGCCTGATAATATATAAAATAATTTATCATTCTTATGTTACAGTATCTCAGCATCAACTTCCAGTTTTGAAGTCAGTGAGAAAGACACGGAGAATATTACAATCGCCAAGAATAGGATTTTAATTTATTTAAAAATATCATACTGTACTAAGCCTTCGTGTATATTATATATTTTGATTTATGAAAATTCATATGCTGATTATCTCTTTTAATATATTTTAATATCTTAACAATTCAGCATGAACATATTTTACCAATTTTTAAAATGACTACATTAATAAAAATAATAATTTAATGGGACAACATTCTTGTATGTCATAATTCATTTTTGTGCATCCATCCTGTTTCATTTATATAGTTCAAGGCTACATAAAGCTTTTTTTGTAATCATTTTATTGGGGACTCACACAATTCTTATCACAATCCATACCTACATCTATTATGTCAAGCACCTTTATACATTTGTTAACATCATCATTCTGAAAACATTTACTTTGACTTGAGCCCTTGATATCAGTTCATTTCCCTCTCCCTTCCCGCTCTCCCCTCCCTCATGAACCCTTGATAATTTATAAATTATTATTATTTTATCACATCTTACACTGCCTGACGTCTCCCTTCACCCACTTTTCTGTTGTCTGTCCCCCAGGGAGGAGGTTATATGTAGATCCTTTCTACCCCACCCTCCTTTAACCTTCCAGGTATCGCCACTCTTACCACTGGCCCTGAAGGGATCATCTGTCCTGGATTCCCAGTGTTTCTACTTGCTATCTGTACCAGTGTACATCCTCTGGTCTAACTATATTTGTAAGGTAGAATTGGGATCATGATAGTGGGGGGAGGAAGCATTTAAGAACTAGAGGAAAGTTGTATGTTTCATCGTTGCTACCCTGCACCCTGCATGCCTCATCTCCTCCCCGCAACCCTTCTGTAAGGAGATGTCCAGTTGCCTACAGAAGCTTTTAACCCCTTTGATAGCTTTTGTCTATATAAGCTGTTTAAAAATAACAATACAAATGTACTTACTTTAATAACTATTCTATGTGACTCTTACAGGGAAAGCCGTATGCTAAAGAAAAACAAAAACTCTTAAAACATGTTGAGATCATGTATGTTTGTATTGAAACCTAATAATTTAACTGCATTACATTGTTTTAAAGGCGGAATAATGATTTGTTTGAAGATCCATAGTTCCTGTTCATTAGACAGTTCAAAATATTATATGTTCCTTTTAATAGATAGAACTTTAAATTTTCTATGTGCTGGATTTTTCATCATGCTTATACTATGATGGTCTATCAATGTAATTAACATAGAAATGCTTTCAGACTTTCAAACATAATGAAACTTTATATTGAGGTGCAGCGCTCTCTGTATATAACAGGGTAGTCAGTCTTTTTCTATTTTATATGTAAAATATTTGTGAAATGTAATTTTTATAAATTAATCTGAGCATATGCATTTTAATGAGTCTATTTGAGCTGCATCTAAGTACTCCTTTTGATTTTACCCACTTCATATATTTATGACTTTTGAAAGATGATCTGTTCTTCAGACCTGTCAATGAAAAATATTAATAGTGTTCCTTCACTCCATTAAAAGTCTATCTTAATTTTTCAAAAGAGCAAAAGTGAGTCGTCTTCATTTGTTTCTGAACTATGCAAAGCCCTAGTCACTCTGAGCGACGTCAATTAGAGCGCACCTCAAAATAGCAACGGTGAGATTTCAAAGTCAGAACCTATCCATACCTGGGCACGAGTTGTTTTACTCTGTTTGGTAAACATATTTTCAAATGGTCTCATTTACTGAAAACAAAACATTTCCCTAGGAGTTCAGCTCTGACGTGTCAAGACAGGTACAATGGCCACGGGAGCTTTCTTATTGAGAAGTAACTCTACTGCGCCTTCTTCATAGGCCGCAGCTGTAGTTACCTTGGAGACAGCAAGCCTAATATAAATGAATAATCCATTTCAGCGATCTTTGATTTCTGACCATATGCTCAATCTTAAATGAATTGATTTATTTCTATTTAAGGGGAACCATCCTTATGTACACCACCAAGTGTTTTGAAATATATGAATGAAAGAAAAACAATACGTGAAGTAACTGTAGTTAAGGGCCATTGAGCTGCTTCGAACCCATAGTGACCCTATTTTTGCACAAGAGAATGAAACTCTCCCCAGTCTTGCTCTAGGTCCCTGAGGGTTCCTCTGCTTGAGCACATCGTTAGAGACACTGTGTCAATCTATCCCACTGAGAACTTTCCTCATGTTTTCTGACCCTCTGCCTTATCAAAAATGATGTCTTTCCCCAGCGACAGGTCTCTCCTGACAACATGTCCAAACTTCACATGCACATGAGACAACTGAAAATGCCATGGCTGTGTCCGGTGCACCTTACTCCTCGAAGTTATCTCCCTGCTCCACAGTTCTTTACCTATCTACCCAGTGAGCAGCTTCATCTTCCTCTTGCCTGCTGCATCCATGAGCACTGCTTGTGGATCCAGGCAAAACGAAACGCTTGACTACTTCAATTTTTGCTCCATTTCTCACGATGCTACCTATTGGTCCGGTTGTGAGAATTTTAGTTCTATTTACATTACATTGTCCTCCATACCATGGCACACTCTGTGCCTTTCAAGTTCCAATTATTAGTAGATGTTTACAGGTGTTTCTTCTCATTTTTTGAGTCATGCCTCAACAGCAAATGAAAGTCATGAAGGGTTAATTCCCACAGACTTTCCACCATGCATGCCATTATGGTCAGTTGTACTTTGAGAAGACAGATGTTATTCAGCCATATTTTGCGGGCTTCCTGACATGACTTGCTCATTTCAGACAAGGTTCTGCTTCTCGTCATGAGACGTTCAGTGACTGCTAGTGTTTTATTGTGATTCACAGGATTGTCAGTGGCCAATTCCTCAGAAGTTGACAGGATATTCCTTCTTTGTGGTCTTTTCTTAGTCTGGAAGCTTTTCTGAAATCTGTTCACTTTAAGTAATCCTGCTGACATTTGAAATACCGGTGACATCATTCCCAGAATTACAGCAACACATCAGCCGCCTCTGCATGACAAACTGACACACCAGTGGCGGTAAATAGCAATCCCCAGACTGCTCCAACAGTACAGCTAGATTCCTCATATAAGCCGAGCAATTGTGTGTAACTCTTCCTAGTATGCAAACACTCTATCAACACCTCTTCCCTTTAATATTTTCTAATACGAATTTTCATCAGTATGCATATTTCTTTTGATATCCAATGCTTTTTTTAAAATAAATCTTGGATTTTTCTGTAAGAAATGCTGTGTGAGAAGGAAAGTTGTCTTTGTGCCATGAAGTTGGTCTGAAGTACAATTTCAATGACCGTGGAATTATTCTACTTCAGTTTTACAGTTCAGAGCTCTGTTATGCTT
Organism: Tenrec ecaudatus; assembly: GCF_050624435.1. NCBI lineage: Eukaryota > Metazoa > Chordata > Mammalia > Afrosoricida > Tenrecidae > Tenrec > Tenrec ecaudatus. The sequence continues at coordinate 298,989,992 of NC_134531.1, forward strand.
GCAGAGATCAGAGGTGAACAGTCATTCAAGGCAGACGTTCTCACTGTGGAAAGAGGCACTACGTACACTCACCATGCTCCCGCTGGAATAGCTTTTGGAAATGAAATTTTAAATGAAGTAAAATTTGCAATAAGTCAGTAAATACTGGAATGGATCAAATAAATAGTTTGGAAGTTTGTGTTTTTAAGTTAAAGAAAAATGTAACTTCCAAGTAAAAAGAAAATGAATGAATTTTTTTCTGGTTTATTTTTTGAGTTTTTGGGGACTCATATTCTATAGCTGATTTATATATTAAAGAGAAAAATAATTAGTGCTATGATATATGACGTTTCTTGCTGTGTATATGTGTGATTTCTAATTTATTTCATAATGCTTTTAGATTTCTTGGATTTTCTTTGAACCTAGAATTATTCAGAAGGGTATCATTTAATTTATTTCAAAAACATTCAGAGGGTTTCAAGGTTATCAGTCTCTTCTTGATTTCTTTCTGTGGTAGTTACATAATCTGGTGTCAATTTGAGGATTAAGAGTGTAGGGGTGGAGTCTAGCCTATCAATCAGGATATAGCCAATGAGGTCTCTGTGTGGGCACGGCCTTCTCCTGAGGATTCTGGGAACTCCTGCATTTCCTCCTTGGAAGCATGAGAGGCTCTCTCTCTGCTCACTCCCTGTGAGACATTCCTGTGGCAAAGACATGTAGAGAGAGGCTGATGGAGCCTGACCTGTGGAGCCAGGGAAGCCACGGGGCAACCCTTGCCACCACTGAGATGCTTATGCCGCCACTGGATCCACAGACTTCCCAACCACAGGCCTGTGATGTTCTTGCTTTAGGCTTCATTGCCTGTGCTTCGTGAGTCAGAAGTGGACTTGAGAGATGGTTATCAGATATATGGGCTAATATTGGACTTATGGACTTGATCTGGACTGGGGTGTTTTCTCAATCTTCAATTGCTATTGTCTATAAAAACTCTTTCTTATACACGAGTGTCTATGAATTTGTTTCTCTAGGCTACCCAGACTAACAACTTGCTTAAGTTTTATTTCTGAAAAGACATTTTGTATGATTTCTTTACTATTTTACTTCTCTAAGATTTATCATCTCACCGCATTCATTCAATCTGTATGCTGAGCAAATAATCATATATACTGGAATTATATGAAGAAGACTGTGGTACCAGGATTCGAGGAAGGTTTATTAACAACCTGAGATAGCAGAAGACTTAACCTTACTTGCTGAAAGTGAGAAGGAATTGAAACACCTGATGATGATGGCCGAGGTGTGAAGCCTTCTGTATGGATCACAAGTCAATTTAATGAAGACAGCATTTGATGATGTGACCACCAGCTGTTGGCAGGAGAAAGACATGGCTTTCTCCTCCCGTAAATAGCTACTCTCAGAAACTCTCAGGGAAAGCCGTATTCTGTCCCTACAGCGTTCGTATGAGTTGCCAACTACCCGAAGGTAGTGAGTTCAGCTCTTTGCTAACTTTCATTCCTATAAAATCCATTATTTTGCACCACTGACACAAGATGAAAGAATTGTGAGCGGAAACAATGAGAGATATGATTGACCTTCAGTCTTCATTATTACTTGTGACTTTAGATTCTGGTCCATAGAAGGTCCAACTCTTTGCTTACCCGCATGTTCATTTGGGTTCCTCCTCGTTTGGGTGGCGCCACCAGTTCAACTTCATTTAGGATCACGCCCTGATCACTGCCAGTGCATCTTGTCAGAGATTTGGGCAATAGTTTTCCTTTCCCTGCAACTTTCTTCTAGCGACTGTAGAAATAACGAGCATGTTCCAAGTTCAATTTGCATAGATTCGGTGATCCTGGTTGTAGATGTACCAAGATGCTCCTGAACTTCTTGGAAGAAACTAAAGTGAAGAAAATGGTTTTCCTGGAATAGCCCAGATGATATTACATAAATCCTGGGGGAAAGAAGAAAATCAGAGAGAATCATTGTAGAGAGGAAATACTGTTAGATTAAGAATGTTTAGTTTGCTTTATTTTACTTACCCTGTCATCCTCCCTTATTTTAAAGAATGACACTCATTTCCTTGAAGCCTACATCCTAACACAAAAACCTGCTCATCTATCGCCTTTGAGACTTTATTTAGAAACACAAAATTTTTAGCTAAGATTAAATTAATAAAAATATCCTGCTCATATGACCCTGAATCATTTTCTGTATACTATCTTAGTATACATTTTTATGGAAAACAGAGTTCTCCACTTACTGCCTCTTAAATTTTGAATTTGTCTTTTTTTAATTGATCTTTTTATGTCTACGTTTATGTTCTTATCATGGATTCCCTCCTCTTTTCCTTTTCTAAACTAAGCTACTAATGGCTTATCCAAATTTATACATTTTCTTGGTTAAAATAATATAATTGCTTAAGTCATTTACAGGAGGAAGTATAGTTAAATAAGTACGTCAAAGAATGAGGTCAGATTAAGCTAATATTATTGATTATTTTGTAGAGAGAGCCGTCAATTTACTTGCCTCTCTGTGTTTGTTTAATTTAAATAGAAATAGAAATCAGTACATTAATTTGCATATATTACCTCTGGATGTGTGAGTAAATCAGAGTGTGTGGATGTGTGACAGGAGTTGCTGGTTATTGCATGGGAAGACATTTGTACGCTGATTACTGCTGACTCAATAACAAGACACACTTTTTAAATAACTTTACTTTTTCTTCAGGGTTTGTTAAATCTATATAATGCTCTGCTTGACATATTTTATTATGAAGAATAGCATACAAATAATTTAATTGAACTAAAGTTTTAACACAAAATTCAACATTAAATTGAGTCTCATAGTGATTCCTCTGTTAGATTTAGTGACTTCAACTTGGTTTCCTGATTGATACTAAGAATTTCTTTGGCTCTGCTCTAGAAATATAACTTTTCCCCTGAGAGGATCATTCCCGATGTCCCCCCACTTCCCAACCCTACTCACCATAAACAAGTATTTGATATTATAGTTCCTGAAGAGACTTACAGGCTTCTGCATATTCTCAGTTTTCTCTAGTCTGAAGAACTAAGTTTTACTTTTCATTGCTATTACATTGGAGCTTTTGATCATGCCATGTGATCTGGAAGAGCTGTTAATTACTGCCTTAAATCTCCTTCTTTGGAAGAAAGCATGGGCAGCATTTAGTACTTAGCTGAAAAGAAGAAACATATCTTGGGAACAACTTTCTTCTAGAGTCAAGGCACGTGTGTTCTGTTTGGCAATCTTTATATACTTTTCCCAAACAGATCACTATTTATCCTTTAAAGCTTCTTAGAATAACATATGGATAAGTGATCTAATCATGTAAAGTCTTGCAGACTTCTACATTATGTACTTAAAAGAAACCTAAGTCTTAAACAAATGAATACTTATTACTGCAGATCATTTTACCATCTCATTAGAAATGGTCAAAAGTGGCAGATGCATAGCACCATTAAAAAGGCTTAATACAAAGCTAAATGGTGTGAATTCTGGTTATTATGTCCTTCCTTATTGATTTGTTCTTAAGTATGAAGACAATACACTTCTAGCTAACTAATTGCAGAATTTTTCTCTCCAGAAGTTATGATCCAGTCATTTGCATAATTTTATAGGATACTTGTTAAGAGGAACATCTTGAACATGAGTCAGTTTAGAGAGCAAGATTATGTCATACCATTTTCTAAATGTGCGACTTATTTTCCTTATACCTCAATTGCTTTAGATTTAAATTTTAGAAAGAAATACTGAACTAATAATAATGTAGCATAGCACATTACAATCATTTAGGATATACTGGCAAATAAAACTACACAAAACACTACTATTTTGGAGTAATGATGATGATGATGAAAACCTGCTCAAGAACAGAAGCAAAGGATAATAGTTTTCAGAAATCATACACTCGAAAAGTCCCTGATAAAAGATTTAAATGATGAGAAGCGCACTGTCATTATATATACAAGAGGGAAAATAATTTAACTGTTTGATTTTTCTCTTCCTACAGGGTTACAAAATGAGGAACTCAGAGTTTAATATTTCCCAGCTCAGAACAAAATGAGATTTAAAAGGAGACTTCTCCTCAACATCTGCAAGCCCTCCTCTGTTGGAACACTTGACACCTCAGCAGTGAACAGAATAAAACATATTAGATTTTTATGCTTATGTGGATGGGGGTATAACAGTGCAGTAATGAGCATTAAGTGCAGGTATTTCTGGAGATATTAACTGATCTTTCCATTAGGTCAATGATGTTGACAATTTAATCATGAAGCATTACTGTTGTTAAAAAAAAAAGGTGAGTCAATGTGTAGAAACAGTTTTCTTGTTGATCACTCAAAACAATATAATTAGCTGATCATCAGCTCTTGAAAGCCAGACAGATAATGGGATTAGAGGTAGAATAAACTGACTTCCTTGATAAATGTGATTATTTAGAAAATTACTTTAATTCCATTGTTCATTAGAGAGGATCTGTGAAACCAGGGAACCTGGGCTGGGAAGAATTTCTTTGACTTATTTTTAGGTATCTGCCTCCGATTCCACATTTAATTTTTAGACATTTGGTGCTAAATTATAGGACAATTTCATTTTCAAACCAAAACTCCACACTCACTGCCCTTGAGTTAGTGCTGACTCATAAGATCTGACAGGACAAGGCTGGCCTGCACCTGTGAGGGTCTGATGATTATTTTTGCAGATTTTGCAGAAAGTAATTCCAGTGTCCAAACCAAGATCACATGAAAAAGTCTTTGTTCTATTTTCAATTTCTTCTACCCAAAAGAGTAAAATAAAAATATAGTTTCCTTCCCACATACTCATTGGTTAGGGATATATCCCTATTTAATGATATCTGTGATATATTTGTATCCATGTTACTATATCTTTCTGGATATATAAAATAAGCTGAAAAGTAATTAGATCCTTGAATGTAATGGAGTAGTCAGGGGGGAAATTATGAAAACGTCTTAGTATAACCAAACTCCTTGAAGGAATGAATCCTTGGGAGTAGATTCTCAGGATTACAGTTTCAGGTGATGTGTGATCCATCTTGTATGATATAATCCACAAAGAAAAAGTTCAACATACTAATGAGTAGTGACTGGTTCTTAAAATCTAATAAATGGACAGTAAATGTTCAAATATTATCATCGTATACATTGAAGAAAAGGCTCATAGAAACAATTAGTCCAGACCTCCTGGCAAGAGGGCCACATCAAGATGGGCCATCCAAGATGAGACCGTCAAAGGCCGACAAGACCAACAATCTAGGCTCCCTAGGGACTGGGAGGGCAACTTAAAACCAAACGGACCAATGTCTTCGCACCCCGGAAACTGGTCGTCAGCAGAGCAAGGGAAGGAAGAAGCAGAGAGGTGCTCAGTACACTCCTCCATCTGCACATCCCCAACTGCTCAACACAGCCATTGCAAAGCATCCTACTGCAAGCTGCCTGATGGCCAGAGCTGCCACTGTGTCGTCAAGACGAATCAAAGAACTAAATGTAAATCCCAGAGCTATAAGATCATCAGTGGAAAAACAGGGAAATATTTAAGGGTCCTATTAAGGAATGTAGACAGAGTAGGAAGTATAAAAAAGCAAGCACACAGAGAAAACAATTATAATTGGGACATCCTAAAAATAAAATAATTAGGTTCATCAAATATTTCATTAAAAGGGTCAAAATAGAACCACGGAAAAGGGAATTTTTTTTGGCAATGGCGCAATGGACAAATCTACAGAAACCTGGAATACTTCAATAAGAAAAAGATGTATAAATTGAAGTGAGCAAAGGAAATGACTAGACAGTTGGCCAAGTATGACATGCAAATAGCTAGTGAACATATGAAAAATGCTCATGATCATTACCCACCTAAGAGATTCAAATCAAAGTAGTGATGAGATCCCACCTTACACTGACCATTGAAGTCAAATATAAAGACAACAAACAAGAAAAAAGGTAAAGAAAAAACACTGGAGAGGGAATGCAGAGATTGGAAACTTCAGTGAGACTATAAATATGTACAACCAAGTAATATGACATTACCTAAAAGACCTGAAGAATAAATATTCCATATGATCCAGGGATATGCCTACTAGGTAGACAAGTAAGAGCACAGTAGACACAGATATATATACAAGGAGGTTGTTCACAATGACAAGAATATGTAAATAACTCAAATACCCAAGTAGAAAAAAATGAATTAAAATCTTTGGTGCATACAAACAATGGAATATTATGCATCACTAAACACAGAGTGATGAAACCAGGAAGCAACTACTGGCATGAATGGACCTTCAAATTATGATGTTGAGTGATGTTATTTAGTAAATCACAAAAGGACAAATATGATATAGCAATGCTGTTCAAAAAAAAAAAAAGACAAAGAGAGCTGACCTGAAGGTTATCAGGCAGGGCGGATGTGGGGGGAATGGAATGAAGACAAAGCAAAAGACTACAGGGTTGGCAGGTCACGACATGGAAAAAGGACTCCTGTACAACGCAAAACCAAACTCACAGTCCTCAAGTCAATTGGGACTCATGGTGAACCTTGCAGAAATGCCCTTGTATGTTTCTGAGCCTGTAACTAATTACAGGAGTGGAAATACTCATCTTTCTCCGACTGAGTGGCTGGTGGTTTTGAACTGCTGACCTCATGGTTAGCAGCCCAATAGGTAACCACTAGATAACCAGGGCTCCAATCTATAAGAAAAAGAAATCAAAGGAAGGGTAGGGTGAATTTCTGGGGGTAGGGTCAGGGCAGGTAACAAATAATGTAAAATATTGAATAAAAATAAGAAGATCTGAAGTGTAATTCCCCCACCTAATTAACAATAAATAACTATTTGTTTTAAAAAGGAAACAATTAATCCAATGGACAGAGGATCACAGGTATGTCAGTCTCCAGAATTAGGTGGTGCCCACATATCAATATCAAATTTCTGAATAAGATTACGTTAAGCAATCCTGGATGTGTGGGGGAATACTGTGAAATAAAACACAAAATCATAAAGAAACCGGGGTTTTGGTTTAGATAGACATGGGGGAACCTCTGACAGTGGCCAATAGTCACCCTTGAGGTCTGGGGATGAACTCATTCCAATGGTTCAATTCATAGTTTAATCGTAACAATAACGCATTCAAGGTATACACACCTCAAAATAATCAACCATTTGAGATTGAGAGCAATATTCACTAAGGACAAAGTTCATAAAGGATTGTAAAGGAAGAACAGTTAAAACAGAACACACATAGAAGAAATGAGATAAATGATGCTTCATTGTGGGACTTGCAATCAATGAGATGAAACACAGTGTGCATGAATTGTTATAAGAAAACTAGTCTTCTATGCAAACCTTCAACCAATTCCCAAAGAACAGTTTTTAAAAATAACAACAGAAAGCAAAAATATAACAATAAAAGTTTTATAACAAACCAACAAGATAAAACATGACAACAGTGAAAGATTAGCATTCAGATTAATTATCAATTAATTGGTAATATTCTGGAAGCAATAATAAATTTTTTCAAAAACTGATACAACAATTAGACATGTTCTTATGGAGAAAAACTCCATTATGCTGAGCAACAACTGAAAATAATGATCAGTCACTATTATTCCACATTAGCGAAACTGAAACCTCAACTATAAAAGTATCTTTTGTAGTTAAGCATGTTGTATAAGCTATATGCATAGTGTCTTATATTATATATTAATGTATTTGTCTTTGTATATTTTATGTTCTGGTTATTAATTAATACTTTGTATCTGTTACTTTACATATTGGATTATAAAATATAAGCAAATGACTTTATTCCAAATGTGTCTGTGGTAGTTTCATAATCTTGTGTCAATTTGAAGGTTAAGAGTGTAGGGGTGGTGTCTAGGCTGTCAATCAGGATATAGCCAATGAGGCCTCTATGTGAACATGGCCTTTCCCTAAGGATTCTGGGAATTCCTGTATTTTCTTCCTTGGAGATGGGAGACATTTTCTCTCTCTCTCTGCTCACTCCTTGAGAGACACTCTATTGACAAGACACATGGCACTGCACTGAGAGACCCCTTGCCCGGTGAACTGGAGAAGCCACAAGGAGACCCCTGCCAGTGCTGAGATGCTTACAACACCACTGGATCCAAAGACTTTCTACCCTGCATCCTGCATTCAGTGTTATTGCATGTGTTCGTGAGTCTGAAGAGGACTTTGTAAATTAATATTGGACATACGGTCTAATATAGGACTTGTGGACTTGGACTGAACTGGGTTTGGATGCCTTCATAATGTACAATTAACCTTGATATAAAAACTTCCTCTTATACACATATGAGTGTGTCTATGAATTTGTTTCTCTACTCCACCCAGACTAACACAGTGTCCTTAAGGTAGATTCAGTTTTACAAAGGAAATATTTCCCAGTTATATTTTGAGTGCCTCCAGTGTGAGGACTTATCTTTTAACACTGTTTATGACAAAGTTCTCCTGTTTTCCTCATGTCTTTTATTCAGAAGGTTTGTATTAGCTAACTTTTGGGAGCACACCACCAGGGTTTTTTTTGTTTGGTTTTTTTGGGAAAAGACTCTTTACAATCTTGAAAAGCAAAACTCTAACTTTGATAACTAAGAGACACTTGACCAGCACCAGGTTCTTTTCAATCTTGTCGTTTTCATGGGAAATACAGACCATGAAAAAGGAAGGCAGAAGAGTTGTTGCACTCATGTTGGTACTAATATTGCCTCTACCATGAACTCCAAGAACAACAACAGCTCTGTAGAAGTCAACCAGAAGCCTCGTGTGAGATGATTGGAAATTCAACTTGCTTACTTTGGGTACGTCATCAGGAAAGACCAATCACTAAAAAAGGTCATCGTGTTTGGTTAAAGAGACAGCAAAAGCAAAGAACTCTTCATGAGATGACTTAACACAGTAACTCAAACAATGGACTCAATTATACCAACAATCACGACTGGTGCAAGACTGGACATCATTCTATTCTGTTTTGCATAAAATTCCCACAACTCAAAAATGAGTTGATACCACCTAGCAAAAACTACAGAAATATGTCCTCGATTAGGATGACATTTATAGGAATCGTCACATTTATTTTATTTCTAGAAAACCTAAGAATGTACAGGAACAGTAATTAATGAGGGAACTATAAAGAAAACGGCCAGCCATGAGCATATGCTCTCCTGTGAAGAAATGAAATCATATAAATTTAGAAAAGCATGGAGACGGAGTTGATCCCAAACCATAGTGACTCAATTTAGGATTGCAAACCTTTATTGGAGCAGATAAATTTATCTTTCTCCCTCAGAGTGGCTGGCGGATTTGAACTACAGGCATTCCGATTCGCAGTCCAATGCTTATCCTATAGAATCACCAGGGCTCCTTCTTACTAGCACGCATGCAAATCAATGTGCTATGGAGCATAAGGGGGAAGCAACTTTTTATACTTTTGTGTGGTGTTTGTTATCATTTGTAATCTGGTGTAAAGTTTACCAAGGTCTGAAACTCTAACACAATCATCTTAATCAGTTTACTTAAGCAACTCACAGCTAAGCTGGTACTAATTGTTCTGCAAGAGATCAGATATTTGTATAAATAAAGACTCTACATGATTGTATCTAATACTTGCTAGTTCATTGCATTGGCACTGCAGTTAATTAGGTAGAAATTTGAGAGAAATACTTTTCAAAGGTCTATAAGTTTTGAAAAGTAGTAGACTCTGAATTTTAGGAAATCAAACTCATTCAAAAATAAGCTGTGTCTATGAATGAGTTATGCTGTGCGGGGACCCCGTATTTTATATAGATGTATTTATCAATATCTCCTCATGGACTTGGTTGGTAGAGTGGGTTGGAGTGCTGTACTAATAAGATCAAAGTCATGGACATGACCTCCTTTTGCTTTGTTCCATGACTACAAACAGCTTTTTCATCTCAGCTGGGTATTTTGCAAATACCTAAATCTGATCACAAGGAAAGATATGTTAATGAATCAATGCAAATACATCAGCAGGACTTGCACCTGGCATTGGAACATCATCCACATACACTTATTTGCAACCAAAGAGAAATTCAAAAAACTGTCCTTATAAGGTCGATTCTGGCTCTGGCCCACATACAATGGTTTTGCATGCTATTTGAGAAGGAGTGTCACATTATAATCTTTGTATCTTCTATAGCTAACACATTATTATACACATATGCTTTTGGTGTTGAATGGATGACTATTATACAACATACCTCTCCTTCAAATATTCTAAAAGTGCAGCGATCAATTTAAAACTTGCAAACTTACTTTAAAATATTTAAATATCAAAGTAGGTAATTTGAAGGACTGCGTAGTTCACTGAATACATGAAACCCATAGATCAAAAATCCATAAAAACGACAACTGGTTTCTTTTAAAGTATGACTACAACATATGTCTGGCCTGAATCCTATTAAAGTTCTCACCTCTACTGAACTTTATAATGTCAGTGTAAAGTATTTGTGTGTGAAGGTGGCAAAGTATTTTAAGCCACAAAATTTTGTCGTTTTTATTAAAGTCACATTGTACATTGGAAAAGCAAATCTTGATTTTATTTATTATTTTCTTATCTTTCTCTCTTTTAGGTAGGTTTTCTTTTCTTCAGATCTCAACTTTTCTACCTGTAAACTGTGTAGCATATTATGCAAACATTTGAGCAACTAAAAAACAGCAATGCTCTAATCCCATATGTTCCAAATTTGGTTTCATGCATCATCCTGTGTCCTACTTAAAACGGCTACAGGTATTTTATCTGTAAAACTGAAAGGAACATCCTGCTTGCCTCCTGCCCCTCTTCCATTCTCTCTAGCGCCTCTTTAGCACTCTTTCCTCTTTATGCTTTGCTCTAGGATAAATAATTTTAATTTACTACTTTCGGACTTCCCACTTCCACAAATTAAATGTGTCTCTGACACTTCCGTTAAATGGCTCTTGAAAAGGTCATCAATATAATTTTATCTTTTACATAACTGTAGAAGATGATTAAGAGAGTCATGTTCTTGAAGACATCCTGCTTTTTGAAGCTCTCTTGGTTTCAATGACAATTTCCTTAATTTTCTGCATATCTAAGTGCTCTTTCTCCATCTTCCTTTGACCCTCTGAGCATTTCTCACAGCCCTTTACAACTGCTTTGTTTCACACTACCCCTTTTACTATATAATGTTTTTTTCTTTTTGAGTCTAACATTCAGCATACTCTTCCATCTACACACTCCAGATGTATGCTAGAGTTGACCTTTGAACCCCAGATATGTTTGACAAAAGCTTGCTACCTCAAACTCTCACAGCAACAAAAATCTATTCCATAGGAATCCTTCTCCCTAACGACCTTTCTCTATTTTAAACACAGTTATCTAAATTGAAAAAGTCTTCATTAATCATAGAATCAACTTATTCTATTTATGAGTTGATAATTAATTAATCACTAAGACTTTGGCTTTTACCTCCCAAATTCCAGTTGCATTTTGTTGCTCTCAATTTTTATTACAAATTAATTAAGTATATAGTAATTTTTGTTCTGTCAAAACTAACCAATATCCTTGTGGATCAGATCATTGTAGCTATCCGATGGATCTTGGCTGAAAGCATAGCATACTAGGAAGATGGATCATTGTAGCTATCCGATGGATCTTGGCTGAAAGCATAGCATACTAGGAAGATGTTTGCTTGTGTTTTATTGACTATGCAAAAGTGTTCAATTGTGTAGGTCAGGACAAAATATAATTACAAAGAAAATAATGAGAATTTCAAAACACATAATTGTGCTCATGTGCAAACTGCACACAGTCTTCAAACAGAAAAGAGGGATACACCCTGACTTAAATTCAATAAAGATGTGTCTGAGGGTTAGGCAGGACTTTGTAGAGACACAAAACCAGGACACTTATGAATATAGATAGATGATAGATAGATAGATAGATAGATAGATAGATAGATAGATAGATAGATGGATGCAGCATGAAGGAATATAACAGCTAATTAGTCCACACAGCAGTACAGAGGGCTCAGGTCAACTCCCTTCCATGTAAAAGTTAATATACTGGATGTCCTTCAACTCACGAGGGCGGCTGGGTCCAAGGTCAAGGATGCAGATAGCTGAGTCTTCCCTCAGGCAATGCAGGCAGTCTGCCCATATGTAGCACAGCAGGATGGATCACCAACAGTCAGCAGTTCAAGAGCTCAGCAAAGCAGACCCAGGTGGGTACTCAAGCAATGCATGCCACAGGATCCACCAGCTTCAAGTTCAAGCAATCTACACAGCAGTAGTATGGCAAAGCATATCTTAAAGAAAGCTCAAGCTCTAGTGACACGATCTACCTGTTGGCTGTCCCACAGGTAGTGTAGCTCACAAGTTGAGGCAGAGAACTAGCTAAAGCAGCCACACACTGGTCTGATCACCAAAGAGCAAGAGAGAAAGGGGAGGGCCTTTCCAAGTCATTTATCTCTTTGCCCCCCAATCAAACTGTGATCTTATTAATACCACATGTTACTATTGGTAGTATGGCACAATAAACCTATCTATCTCACATCCGTTCACCAAACTCAGTCAATCTATATGCTGAGCAAATAATCTGCAAAGGTGGATTATGTGAAGAACATATCATCCAAATTGGAGACAGGCATATTAAACTCTAGTACACAGATAACCCAATTTTGTTTGCTGAACGTGAAGAGGACTTGAAATATTTGCTGAAGGAAATCAAAGACTACAGTTTTAGTCAATTGAAACCTAATGCAAAGAAAACCCAGACCCTCATAACCAATAGAAAACAGCATGATACATGAAGAGGAGAATGCAGTGGTGAAAAATTTCATTTTATTGGACCCTCAATCCATGCCCATGAAAGCAGCAACTAAGAAATCAAGCAAAATATTGCACTTGGGGAAATATGCTACACACGACATCTCTAAACTCTTAAAAAGCAAAGATGTCACTTGAGGATGAAGGAGTACCTAACTCACACAGGATGTTTTCAATTACTGACTATGCAGGTGAGAGCTGAATGATAGGTAAGGAAGAGCACCGAGATCTTGTGCATTTGAGTTATGGTATTGATGAAAGAAGAACAAACAAATTCCCCTTGGAAGAAGTACAGCTGGAATAGTCCTTGGGAGAGATAAGTGCATGATTTTGTCTCCCATACCTAGGACATTTATCGCGAGTAATATCATACTGGGTAAAATAGAGGGAGAGTATACAACAAAAAAAGGACCTCAACAAGATGGATTGATACAGGGGCTCTCACAACAAGCTTGAAGATAACAATTTTGAAGATGGACAGGAATGGGCACTGTTTATTCTGTTGTACAAAGGCCACTATGAGTCAGAACTCACAGTGGATGGATCAGTACCGAACAACCAACAAATATTGCCATCCTCACCAAACCTTATTGCACAGAACAGATCTGCATTTTTCTTCAAACCCAAAAGGTTACTATGTCCCTATTAGCCTGGTCACGTTGTGTGTGTTTATTGATGCTTACTCTCTACCATAAACAAATTAAAGGCAGCAGCCCATAAAAATAATGTGGCTAATCTTATAGTTGTTGAGATAGCAAATCTATGTTGAAAATCTCAGTGATCATTTTTTCAATGTAATTGCTATTAAGAGTATGCCTTGTACATGCAGATTGGCTTGCTGTACATGTTGAGGTTGTCCCTATGCAACCTTGCAGATATTACCTAACATCTGTTCCTCTATGTTTTCATCTGCATAACGTGGAGTTAAAATCACATCTATCTCATTAGACCACTTTGAGAATCAAATTTAACTATGTTATTCTAATTATCTGGTATATTGTATATGCTAAAATACAAGGTTGTGTTTGAAAGGATCGATGAGTTGTTTTTGCTTAGAGGTAGCTCAGTCCTTATTGAACTCGGGAGAATGAACCCATAGACATCTAGTTGATCGTGATGCTATAAAGTTGTTCTGGCTTACCTCGCAAGGCATTGCTCTAGCGGAATCAGGCATACTGTGCCCTGTTCCAGAAGCCCTGTCCTTGTTCCAGTGGTTAATTAAAATGCTCAGCAGCTGACTGAAATGTCACATTTCTCTGCTTTCTTTTTGATTGAAATTTTTCTCTGTTTCATTTTAGTATTGTGGTTTGTTTCTTTTCCCCTTGTCTTTATTTTTTGTATATTAAAACCAGGATAGCTAAAGCGATTGAGTTACTGCATTGATGGGTTTTTGGAGGGTGTGTCAGGGGAGGTTGGGGGAATGGGAGATCTGATAACAATGAGTACAAGAAAGAAGAAAATGTTATAAAATTGATTGTGGAGATTATTATACAATTGAGCTATTTATTTCTACAATATGCAAATGTTATGCCAAATGCGACTGTTTTAAAAAGTTGGATTTTTTTAGTCTACCCAGAGCCTCAGCAGAAAGAAGACCAGAAAATAACTAAAGAAAGAAAGAAAGAAAGAGAGAAAGAAAGAGAAAAAGAAGGAAAAGAGACCATGCAATCTTCTCTTAAAAATACCAGATCCTGAAAACTCCAAGGAAAACAGTCCTGCTCTGATAGTGATGGAAGTAGTATGAGGAAGAATGGACTCCGTGATCTTTGAAGTCCTCTGCCCAAAGCAGCCTCGCTGCTGACTGTCTAGGAGATTGTAAGACAGCAGGGTTCTGCTTCTCAGCTTCTTATTTCTAGGCCCAGCCCAAGTCCGTGCTACTGCTGCTGCAGTGCCAGGAATCTGTGGAACAAAGCAATGTACTTTTCTTATATTTGTATGAACCAATTTTATGAGGAGTTGGTAGAAAGTAATATTTAAACCACCTTTGTTGCTGACAGAATTCACTGCAATTTGTCAAGATACAAATTTCCTAGAATAAGAAAAAAAATACTGTTTTTAGTTTTTAGTAAAATCCATTTTTCCAGATAAAAGATCCATTCATCTTGAAATTAAAGTATCAGAATTGCTCTCCTTAGAGTTGGAAAATATTAATATGATAAATGAATATACTTACTTTCTTAACATTTCAATTGGTTCCTGTCATAATCTGGGCTGTTTAGAGAAATAAAATCAGTGAAATGTTTATACCAGGGGACTTCAAAAGTTTCATGGAAAAAATGCATTATTTTTCAATTCCATTTTTCTAAAAGGTCAGCAGTTCAAACCTTCTGGTTGTTCTGTAGAAGATCTGATGATTTGCTCTTGTGAAGACTACAACTTAAAACCCCTCTTCTAAGTTCTTGGCTTGCAGAAGGCTCTGAGTGCCAGTAGAAACCCAAAATCCATGTGAACAGACCACATGGTGAATAAGCCTGAATTGAAGACATTTAAACCCTTGACCAGAGTTTTGAAAAGCGAGGCCCACAGACAGAGTATATCAGCAAATAAAGTAAAGCAAACATAGATTAATATTTAACACCTTGTCATTGGGTTACTCTTTTAACTCATCCTTAATTATTCTGTTTCCAAAACTATTTACTGTTTGCTATTAAATTGGGGAAAAAAGTAAACTTAATCAATGTAATTGAACAAGTTTATAGAAATTATTTAATGAAAAGCTAAATTGCTATGTAAACTTTCAAGAAAAACAAAACATTTAAAAACAAACATAAAAGAACTCTTTTATAGTCAGGTCTAGTCTACTTTATATGGACATTATCAGTTGTAATTGCCAGCACACACACACAAAATATTTTCATCTTTGACTGTGTCTCTGTTTCTTTTAGGTATTTGCCTACAGTGTGATGCAGACCGTGGAATATCTATTCACAAAATTGTTAAACTGGCAGAGTCAAAATCTCTTGTTTGGGAGGCAGGGCAGAGACTTTTACTTGCTCATATCACAAGGTCTGTAATGGTTGAAAGACGGAAAGTATCACAAAGAGAGTAAGAGCAGCCAGAATATCCATTGATACTCTTCCTGGAGGTAGACTTGTCACTCTTGGGGGTGGGGGGAGGCACCATTCTCAACAGATTTGTTGATCACATCAGCTTATATCATACACATGATTATATCACATTTAATCATATAACAATACATTATATTACATGATATGTGGGACTACAGCCAATCTAACATCTTGCCAGATTACTGAAAATCATAGTCTAGCAAGTTGGGACATAAAATAAACCATCAAACCTGTTATCTTGAGGCAACTGGAGAAAAAAAAACCTGGTGATCAATTCCCCCCAAATCAGCCATTGAAAATCCTAGAGACTTTAGTTCTACTTCCACACGTAAAGAATTGTCATGAGATTAATGTACTTGATGACAATCAGTATCTTAGGCAATAGCCTAAAAATGATGCAAAGAGAATTGTCGTTTCTGACGTATACCCTTATGCTTCAAATAGAATTACTCATCTCTTCACCCGTACTCTGTATTGTGTTGCTGGTCCATGTCACCAAGTTAAATTGAACTCATAAATGAGAGACTGTGTGCAGGAGGGCAAGACATTGTCCAGGCTTGCACCACACCCTCAGTTGTTATTGTTTCAGCCTGTTGTTGCAATCACTGTATCAATTCATTTTGTCTGGTCCTTCCTCCTTTTCAATTGCCCTTTACTTTTCCAAGAATGATGTCCTTATCCATAGACTGGTCTCCTGAGCACACGTTTAAAGTATCTAGTATGGAATCTTACCATCCCTGGCTCCCAGGAAAGACTCTGGCAATATTTCTTCTAAGACACATGTCTTTGTGCTTTTGGTGATCTTGAAACACCTTAGTCTTCAAAGGAACATCCTTGCGTTTCAACACTGTGCAGGCCTGTGCAGTGGATTTACACAATGTAATGCATGGTTTGATATCTTGTCTGCCGCTTTCAGGATCATTGATGGTGGCTGCAGGCAAGATGAACTATTTGACAACTTTAATCTTTTATCCATTTATCATGATATCACCTACTGCTCTGGTTGTGTGGATTTTTGTTTTCTTTATATTGAATTGTAATCCAAACCGAAGGGTTCAATCCTTAATCATCATCGGAAAGTGTTTCAGGTCCACCTTAGTTTCTGTTACCTGCATATGTTACCTGCATATCACAGGTTATTAGTGAACCTACTGCCAAGCATGGTACAGCATTCTTTTTCATTAACGAGTTTCTCTAAGTAATTATTCAGCATACAGACTGAATAAGTATGGTGAGATGATATAACACTGACACATCCCTTTCCTGATTTTAAACCATGCTCTGTTCCCTTGTTCTGTTCACACAATTCCTTGTTGATCCACGTGTAAGTTCCACATGAGCACAATGAAGTGTTTTGGAATCTCCATTCTTCTCAAGACTATCCATAGTTTTCCTGAACCTCACAGCTGAATGCCTTAGAAAAATCAACGAAACACAAGTAAGTCTCTTTCTAGTTTTCACCATCTGACATGAACAATGACATGCCTTTCCCCCATTCTTTTCTGAATTTCACTAGGAACAATGGCATCTCCCTATAAATGTACTGATTGTTGCAATTACTGCTGGGTGATCTTCAGCAAAATTTATTTGCATACGATATTGTTCTCTACTTTGAGCATACAGTTGGCCATTTTTCTTTGGATGCATATTTGTATTTCTTGATTACCAATATTAATGGTCCGTGCAATAATTTGGATAATAGTTGTTTGAACTGAATTTTCTTGAATGTGGATAGTTATAATTCTATCACAGACTGAATTGTACTTCAAGATACATCTTCAAATGTTCTTTTGAGGAGGAATGCAATCCTATTGCTCTGGATTCTGTGTGCCTGATTCAAAATAGCCCAAAACAGTCAATTTCAGCTCACTAATGCTGTGATAGGTAGACTTATTGTGCCAACCTGGCCAATGAACGCATGTGGGATTAATTAAAGGCAGAGATAAATGGCTCAGCGACTCTCACCTTTCTGGTCTCTTGCTCTTTGATGATCAGACCAGTGATGTCTGCCGCAATTTACATGCTACACTACCTGTGGGACACCTAACCCATGGACTGTGTCGCTGTAAATTGAGGTTCTTCCTTTAAGACCTGCTTCATCACATCCTTGGAATTTACATCGCTTGAGCTGGGGACTGTCAGACCCTGTCATCTGGTCGACTGTTAGTGACCTGCCTTGCTGTTTGCTGCCTGTGCCCGGATTGCCTGAATTGCAGTACTGAGGACTCAGCTAACAACTTCCCGTTTTTCTAGAGAACCCTGCTAACATAAGCGCTTAAACAATTGGTCTTGATATGTTCCATTTCATTGTTGACGACTTCCAATTTCCTTATTCTTGTACCTCATACATTCCAAGTTCCAATGTTTAACCAGTATCTGCAGCTGATTCTTCTCCTTTTGAGCCGTGCCCATGATGGACTGAAAGGCTTCCCTCCATCTTTGCCATTACAGTGGACTCTGCTTCGGGAGTGACACTCTTCCTCAGTCCTATCTGAGGGCTTCCTGACTGGACATGCTCATTTGGGGGCACACTCTCAGACAATTATCTGCCTCTATTCATGCGGCTGTCACTATCTGACAATGGTTCACTGCTATCTACAAGGTTTTCAGGAACTAATGACTCTGAAGGGGACAGCCTAGTCTTTCTTTGTCATCTGTTCTTAGTCTGGAAGCTCTGCTGAGACCTGTTTGGCTGAGCCTGCTGGCATTTGAAAATTTTATGACATGCCTTCTAGCATCAGAGAAACACACAGGCCACCACAGTCAGACACCCGACAGACAGGAGATGGACTGTGTACTCTGGATACTCCAGATGTCTTCAAATCCCTTGGGATGCCACAGCTGTTACACTCATAAGTACCTCACTGAAGCATGTATGCAGGTCTATAAAAAATCTAGGCCAAAACTTTCTCGTAGTTCATTGATTAACCTTCACTGATATGCATGAGGTGTACAAATCAGGCACTAAAATGTTAATATATTTATATCATTTTGTATAATAGAAAAAATATTATGGAGACATTCATACATCTCCAAATATTGAAAAGTGTATAGTGCAATCTTGGATGATAAAGTTATTTATTATAGTATTGAAGATGAATATGGTGGGAGTTAGAGACACTGACTGCCTTTAAAAAAGAAAAGATTAAAACACATCTGTACAGCCAAAAGCCTTAAAGGGAAGGGATTGCATCATTACCAGATTAAATGGGATTTGTTTACCGTTCAATACAATCCTATTATGGCTCCTGGTGTCACCCTGCAGTAGGCATTGGGCTGCTAACCACAAGGTCAGGGATTCAGCTCCATAGGCCGCCCTGCAGAAGAAAGGTGAGGCCATCTGTGTTGGTAAACTGTGCAGTCTCAGGTTCTCTTTCAGGGTCACCATGAATTAGAACGAGTTGGGATGTACTGGAAAGCTATGAACTTGGGTTGGTTCTGGGGTCAAGGGGTAATGGCCAAGTAGTTTTTTGGAGGGTGCATTCAAAGAGATACAGGTGTTGGAATTCATGCTTCCAATCCAATGGATTATATCTTCAAGTGTCACTTAGCACATTTATCCCCTAATATTAGGCTCTAGGAAAAAAAACCCCACTAACTTCAAAATAATCCCTTAAACCCATTTAAAATTTTTAAACAAGCAAAATCCACATTCTATTTTTCCTGTATCCTGTCCACATTGTCAATGTTCAGATAACCAAAATACCAAACCCATTGTCATCTAGTAGATTCCAACTAATTCTGAGTTGATACAACTTGTTAAGTCTGAAAATTGTTATGGAAATAGACAGTCTCCAGCAAGTAGCAGGTGGGTTTCAATTTGCAAGCGTGTCTTTTTCAGTCTAATACTTAGCTGACAGTACAACCAGGTAGCAAACATCCCTGGCCACATTAATTAGTTTTACAAAAACACTGCCATTGAGTTTATTTTGACTCATAAGTGACCCTGAAGGACATAGTCAAACTGCCCCTGTGGGCTTGTGAGACTGACACTTTTTATAGGTGTAGAGAGTTTACTTTTCTCCCTCACTGAAACTGGGCATTTCAAACAGCTTACCTTGGAATTAGTAGTCCACTACGCCACCAAGTCTCCTATTATTTGTACAAGGGGACTTAAATAATTCAGAAAATGTATTATCTTTTCACTGAAATTTTAATTAACTGTTTGAAGCCCCATATTATACATTTCTTTCTTTCTTTAGTGACTGTTTGTAAGCAAACAAAAATTATATGACTAATATAGTATTTTACTGTCTTAATTAAAATCATTAATTTATAGCACAGTGTAAGTTTTTGACTGGTAGCTCCATTTATAAACCACTTTCCATATCCCATATTTTGTTTTAAATAAGAAAATGAAAAGACAAGCATGTCGGGTAATTCTCTGTCATAAACACATTTTTCTTATGGATATTAATAATATTTCCTTCTCACAAAGCTCTGTGGAATTGTAATAATTGTTCCTTTTTGCAAAAATTGTGAAACTGTGACCCAGGCAACATAACTATTATATTCGAGAGAGAAAACACCAAGTATATTCAGTAAATGGCAGAAAGCAGAATTATTCCAATTGAAATCCACTAAGATATAATTTCAAGGATCTAACTATTGCTTGCCACTCTAGCTATTTTTACCAAATATTCTACCTGTTTTCCCTTAGCAGTTTCGCCCTCGGTCATAGATTTAATCACTAAACAACAATGTCCTCTAGCAAAGAGGATCTTTTTCACTTCTCTCCTTTCATTCTCCTTTCCTTCACTCCCATAATCTCTTGCAAAGAATTTTAATAAATATATCCCATATCCACTGGCGTCTTCAGCACTAAGTAACCCATGGGCAGGCTACATTTGGTTCATCGAATATTTCAGCATTGGATGTGCTATAAAATTTCAAATTGGGGACTTATCTTAAACTTTGACCATGTCTGACAACCCTGGACCCACAGTCAGATTGTGCTGAAGTGTGACTGACCTTTTGAAATGGGGCACTCTGAAGTTTGCCATAGGTTTAATTATCTTTTTGTCGCACACCTGGCTGCCTCCTCATAGATGTTCAATGCCAGGAATTGTATTTATTTGAGTTATTGAAGCCTGATTTATATAACATTGGTGTGCTTTACAGATGGTTGGGAACTAATGCCCTTATGCCAAGGAATTATTAAGGCACATAGAGTAATTCCATTTCAGAGCTTTCTGGTGTCAGTGGAAAAATCCTCTTTTATAGCGTAGTAAGTCATGGGAAGAGAGTTTACTTGGCTGTGGAAGTTCCTATTGCTCAGCATTCTGATTTAAGTGAATTTGTGGGACATTTCTGTGGGATTTTTTTATTACCCTTCAAACATGCTTACTTCAGTAAAGGCAATTCTATCATCTGGTCTGTTTCTAATAAGATATTTGGTTAGCTATTTATCCTTTAAGTAATTTTTAGTGTCTGACCATAGACTATAACAGAGAAAGTATTATAGATGGGAAATCAAATTAACTGAAAACACATCCTTACTGAAGTTTATGACAATATCATTGATTTGTCTCTGTGGTACTCCCTGGATCATTTTAAAACATTGAGAGTGACTTTCTTGGATTGCTACTAAATAAAAATAAATAATTTTAAGTACATCTAAAAAATCAATGAAATTAAAATAAATATGATGGAGAAAATGTGTTGGAATTTTCTCATATATAATTGATTGAAAATTATTGCTTTCTCTATTTAAATTATCATTATGTTGAAAAAGAACATTAACATTTTTATAATTAAGTATTTAACTTCTAAAACCTTAATTCTAATTTTGAGTAACACATTTCTGTTTATACATATCTTTCATTACATGTCTCACCATGGAAATCCATAAAATATTCTCTGTATTGCATTATTTTATTTCTTTAAATCAGAAATAACATATTGTCATAATGTAAGAATTGCTTACCTAAAAAAGATGAATCAGTAATAATGCTGTATTTTTTAATTAAAAAAATTCTATAATCATTTTGAACATTATAATTTCCACAGTGGAGAATATTTGTCTGATCTTGTAGTATGATTTAATGTGGTATAAATGTATACCCAGGCTGGCTATAGCATATGGCAAGGGAAACTATTTTAAAATTAAACAGACTTGTATTTAGTATTCTGATCAGGTCACCTACTATGGATTTGCTTCTAAACTAGTTATATAAACTATCATGGCTCTCACTATATTTAAAAAGGAAATAATTATGTTTATTTTGGAGACTCTCAGACAACATGACTAACATATATCTAAAACAGTCAATCAATTAATTGAATTAAAAAATTCACAAACAATATAATTAATATCACACAGTTCCAAATTTTTAAAGATAATTTAAAAGTGATTGTAGTCATATATCCAAAGCAAGTGGCTAGAAGTTCAAGCTGGATTCAGTAAAAAGTTATACAATAAGGTATATAATTCTTGATGCCACATGGATCTCGATTGAAAGCAGAGAATACCAGTAATGCACTATATTGTGTTCGTTTGTCTATCATAATTCGCTCTAGATAAGACTATTACAGACTGGGGTTTTAGAATACTTAATTGTGCTTATGTGCAATCTGTACACAGAGCAAGAATCTGCCATTTGAAGAAAATATGTATAGTGGTTGGTCTGAAATTGGAAAGGTTGTGGCAGGTTGTAAATTTTCACAAAATCCATTCAATCTATTTGATGACCCAGTATTCTGAAAATATGGACTACACGATTGGAGGAAGACCCCCTCGCCACAACCGATGTGCAGAAGATACAGCCTTGTTTAAGACTATTAGAACACGTATGAAGATAAAAGATTATATGTAAAATGCATGTTGGGTTACACATCAACATCAAAAAGTCCTCACTGAGAGACCAATGAACATCTTGATAAATGAAAGGAATTAGAGTTTTCAAGGATTCAGTTTTCCTTGACTCCATAATTAAAGTCTATAGAAGCAACATTTAAGTAATCAAAATATGCATTGCATCAGGCAAATGTGATGCAAAAAAAAAACTTTAAAAAGTTCTAAAAAGTGAAGATTTCATGTTATTAAATAAGGTGCACCCAACTCATGCCAGGGTATTTTCAATTACTCTACATACCCCCCAAAATACAATAAATAGGAATACTAGAGAATTTATATATTTCAACTAGGATGTTGACAAGGATGATGACTATGCCCTGATTTGATTGGAAAATGAACAATTCTGTTTTGGGTAAAGTGCAGACAGAAATGCTTCCAGGAAGAGTTTGTGGAGAGGCTTTGTCTCCCTTGTTTTGGACATCTTGTCGGGAAGACCTAATTCATGATGAATGACAACATGCTTGATACATGGGAGTGAGATGCAAAAAAAAAAAAAGGTACTGTTGCTCTGTATTCTCTCCATTTTCTTTGGAAGCTTCGTACATGGACTTTTAAAAGATTTATAACTCTGGGTTTTGTACATCTTATTATATTTAGTTTGTCTATTCAAGGTACCCTTTTGAAATTTTCTGTTAAGATGATTTATTTAATCATTTCTTGCATTTGCCTTCGCTCCTTGGTGATTAATAGGAAGTTTCGGTCTTTTCTGACATGCATGCTGATCTTTGACCTACAAGCGGTAGCTTATTATGATAGATGTTTGAGAAAGTTAGCCTAACTTTGCAGAAAGATCCTTTGCTGAGAAAGCTTTCATCTAAGAAAGCTTGACTAGAAACGTCTATTTTATTGTAATAGTCCTCCTGCTTATTCTTCTCATCAAATAATTGTATGAGTTTCCCCATGGAAATCATTATATGTCTACCCTGCAGTCCTAATCTAGCTCCTTCTGGCATTTTTTCTGCTGTTCTTGTGTTTTCCTTAATTAAAGAATATTAAAAGGTATGAAAGTTCTTTCTATTCATAGTGTGAGAAAGAATGCCTATGTTAACCAGTTACATCTCCAGAATCCTTAGTTCCTTAGGGGTGGACTAAATGGTAGTATCACATTTGAAATTGTCTTGACCTTGATGGAGCTCATGTTGAGAAAAAGGTTTATTGATATTTTTAATTCCATACTTAATAAACTTTTAGACATCACCTAGTAGCTGCATATGCCACATTTTATTTTCACCAGCAGCGGGCACATTCACACGAAACAGTGTTTTTTATGTGTTTGTTTTTCTTAAGCCTAGTCCTTCAGCGAGCACAGAAGTTAAAAGGAAGGAGACGGACTGAAAAGCGAAGACTATGAAAGCTCAGAGAAGAGGGCAGTAGAATGCTCAGAGGAGGCAAACTGCAGAGACAAATGCAAAATAGGTTTGGGAGCATCCTCTTACCCTAGAAATATCAGTGCCTGCCTCTTCAGCACCCCGAACATTGTTTTGATAAATTGGGGACTCTGTAAGGGTGCCTGTGCCATAACAAGGGTGCTCAGCTTGACTTACTAGACTCTCAGCATTCAAGTCCCAGACTTATGCATTTGGATCAGTAAACTCCCAGATTGGAAGAAAATAGGGGGCTCAAATTCAGAAAGGAACTAAATCGTAGGGTAAAAGAACTGCTATTGGAGCAGAAAATATCAGACAAGGTTCCAGGTCTGCGAACACTACTTTGGAAGAACATCTCACATCTCCTGAAGACAGTAGAAGAATGTGTATGGGTAAAAATAGCCATAAATCTGAGGAATATAAAGCAATAAAATAAATAAAACATAAATAATTAGAGAAAAGAGATGAACAATTGAGAAATAGAATAATAGTTATCTTCTCTTATCTGAAACATGAGAGAAGGTATCATGAAAAGTAACTTGGCTGTAAAACAATTGGAAAAGCTGAATAATTCAGTGTGTTTTATTCTCTCAAATTATACATATAATTTATTTCATATAATATATAATTTTGTACAATATACGACATATCATTTATAGAATATATGATATAGAATTTATATACTATATTATATATAACTTATGTAATATGTGATATATACAACATATAATTCAATACATCAAGTGATATATATATATATATATGAAAGTAAGAAAACTCCTCAGAGGCTAAAATAAAATGTGCAGAGAAAAGTAGACATAAACTCTGAAGCAGCCATCTTTCTGGAAGGCACACCTTCTTCTTTCTAACCTATTAGCCCTTCAGCTATATGCTGTTAAAACCAGGAGACAGAGCCTTGGTCCCAGGCAGGTGGGGCGTGAGTATGGTACCCCATGAACAGTGAGGATCTCTCATGACTGCATTTAAGATTTTATGCCTTTCAAGAGAAGGCAGCGTGGACACTTGTGCCTTATCTTGACTCTAAGCAGAACAAGAAAAACGTCTCTCTTGTGGAATCAAGAAGGCAGTGTCAACACTTATAAGCCACAGCAGCAGCAGCAACACACACATTAAAATGATATTATACCTTATTACTTCCTAACATATAGCAAATATGAATACACACCAATTAAGTTGAACAAGAAGCACATGTAGGGTTCAATAAGAAAATAATTTTACTTATGTACAGCTCCATCCTATTTGAACTTTTAAAAAATGTGGCTAATACTTCTCTGGTAATGAATACAGAATGTCTGCAGGATTGTTACCACTAATGTGAGTTCATGGCCTAGAGCAGCAGAACCCTCTCATTAACGCCAAGTTAGAGGGAGAAAGGGAAGTCTATTAGAAGTTCACTGGTGAATAGTAAAATAGGCTGCCTTGATGGTGTCTTGTTTGAAATCAGAATACAAGAAAACATATACCTATTATTTCAAAAAAGGGAGTCAAATTCAGATGTTTTACATTAGCTCAGGTTTCAGAGTAAATATAGGAAACAACTTATGTTCATCAGCAAGGAAGCAGAACAAGAAGTTTGCTTAAGTCTTAGGTGAGTTTCAAGATGTCTCTAGTAACTAACTAGATAAACAGCTAGCTTTTTTTTAAAACTCATCACAATCCATCCATCCATCCATCCATCCATCCATCCATCCATCCATCCATTCATCCATCATGTCAAGCACATTTGTACATTTATTGCCACCATCATTTTCAAAGCATTTTCTTTCTACTTGAGCCCTTGGTATCAGCTCCTCATTTTCCCCTTCCTTCCCCTCTCTCCCTCATGAACCCTTGAAAACTTATAAATTATTATTTTTTCATGTCTTGCACTGTCCGATGCCTCCCTTTACCCCCTTGTCTGTTGTCCATCCCTCTGGGAGGGTGTAGGTCATTGTGATCAGTTCCACCTTTCTCCCCCCACCTTCCCCTTATCCTCCTAGTATGGCTACTCTCAATAGTGGTCCCGAGGAGTTTATCTGTCCTGTATTCCCTGTGTTTCCAGCTCTGATCTGTACCCATGTACATGCTCTGGTCTAGACAGATTTGTAAGGTAGAATTAGGGTCATGATAGTGGGGGAGGGGGGAAGTGTAATTGAACCAGAGGAAAGCTGTATGTTTCTTCGGTGCTATACTGTCCCCTGACTGGCCCGTCTTCTCTCCATGACCCTTCTTTAAGGGGATGTCCAATGCTCAGAGATTGGCTTTGGGCCTCCATTCTACACTCTCCCTGATATTCACATTATTATTTGATCTGGGTTTTTGATGCCTGATACCTGATCCCACTGAAACCTCATGATCACGTAGGCTGGTGTGCTTCTACCATGTGGGCTTTGTTGTTTCGTAGCTAGATGGCTGCTTGTTTATCTTCAAGCCTTTAAGACCTCAGAAACTATAACTTTTGATAGCCCAGCACCACCAGCCTTCTTCACCACACTTGCTTATGCACCCACTTTGTCTTCAGTGATTGTGTTGGGAAGGTGAGCATCTCAGAGTGCCAATGATTAACAGATTAATAGGCAAATAAGAGAAGACTCATAGAGTTCTCTGGCTCTTCCATGTGATAGCTACATCCAATCTGTTTGCCTCTGAGCAATGTAGCAAGTTATAAAAATTCCCTTGAGATTGCACTAAGTAGCACAAGTTAAATAACACAAGGACTTAACTTGGACTACTAGACTCAAAAATAATTTTCTTTTCTGATAATACTCACTTAAACTACTCTGTACTTTTTAGGTATCGATGAAATATTTTGACCAATTTAAAGTATAAAAAAGTAAAAAGTAAACCTTAATCAATCAAATACAAATCATAGAACTTTATAAAATTTGATATTAAATGATTTTTCCCTGGGGGTGTGGCTTACTTCCTATAAAAATGGGCACTTTGAACAAGCTTGCTTGTTTTCTGTTGGCACTGGACCCTGCATGTGGCTCATAGATCTCTGGTCCTTTGACTTGAGCCTGTTGGCTACCCTATTCTTGGCAAACCTGCAAGCTATCAGCTGCTTTTCATTTCACTTGCCTTCTCACTTGCTGAACTTGGATCCATCTATCTTGCAACCTGGTATCATGAGCCTGTGATCATCGGCTTGTCCTGGTTCATCAGCTTCATAAGTTATACATGGCATGAGTTACTTCCAGTTTAACAGCAGACCCATGCACTTAAACTTAGAGCCTATCTGTCGTAGGCCTGAACATGTACCTGATTCTACAACTGTGACCTATTTTCTTGATATTGCTGTCTCTCTGCCTCTGTCTGTCTGTCTGTCTCTCTCTATAGAAAGAGATATGTATATATTGGTGATTCATTCTTGAGTCACTAGATCTCTCTCTCTCTCTCTCTCTCTCTCTTTCTCTCTTATATCATCAATCACTGGTTTTGCTACTCTACACACCCCAATATAACACACAGAAAGAAGATAATAGGTCTATGACATTATTTATTTAATAATGGTAGAAGCTAGAAAAGAGTGACAGACAATGATATTGTCAAATTGTTGAACAAAAACACATATATCTACAAATATAATTTATTTTGAATACACACTGAAGTTATCATTTGAGAACAATGGTAAAATTAAGAGCTTTTTTCTGGCAAAATGATGTGTTTGTTTTTAATGATTTTATAAGTTAATTAGTTCCAGTAATTAATATCATGATCATAGGAAAGCACAAAAATAAATCTCAAATTTATTTCATTCATAAAATTGGTTTTTTAAAATTTAAGGCAAAAATAGCATATATGCATTTTCATTTATGTATATTTTGGTGAATAATTTATTTAAAGAGAAAAGGAGTGGGTGATTTATTCTTCAGGCACCATATATGACAATGTCCCAGGGAAATTCATGAGGTTTTCAATGGTGAGTCACTCAGAAGAAGGCTGTCTATTCCTTCCTCGTCTGTTCTTAGTCTGGAAGCACCACTGTAATCTGGCCACCATGGTTGACCCAGTCACTACTTTAACTACCAGTGGTGTAGCTTCTAGCACCAAAGCAATGCACATCATTTAAATATGAGAAATTGAGAGAAAATTATGCAAGAGACTTCTATTGTGTTGTGCTTTATTAGACCTCCTTAATAATTGGCTCACTTAGCTGAAACAACATTT
Organism: Tenrec ecaudatus; assembly: GCF_050624435.1. Lineage (NCBI taxonomy): Eukaryota > Metazoa > Chordata > Mammalia > Afrosoricida > Tenrecidae > Tenrec > Tenrec ecaudatus. Next base: position 299,018,282 of record NC_134531.1, read on the forward strand.
ATGGCATGCATTACATTAAGAATCATGCCCCACTAGGAGGGCTACATTAGATCTGGTTTAATAAAGCTTATACAAGAACAAGAGCAATCACTGATAAATTAACGGTGAGCCAGTAAAAAATTATTATCTTTGAAGCAAGACAATATAATCAATCCATATAATTTACATAATAACCGATGGTGTCTCATATACTATATCTTGACAAAATCACTGCAAAAGTCAGGCAAGAAAATTAAAAAACATAATTGCCAGATCAAAGATTTAAAAGTTACTATTATATATACATTTTTAACATTTATTTTTAAAAATTGCATTTATTGGGAGTTATAGGTATGCAGCTGTCATATCATTTCATAATGCAGTCACATCAAGCAGTATTGTGAATTCACTAGCACAGTTTCAGAACACTCTTTTTCTTCCTGACATCAGCTCCCTTCAGCACCCCCCCCCCATCACCACTGTACCCAATTCATCCCTATTCCCCTTGGTGCCCCTATAGGTTCATCAATCCTGGATTACATATACTGAGAAACAGAAAAAAACACATAACTAAAATTCAAGACAATGGCACAACACATTTGAGGAAAGTCCAAATATGAAAAACAAAACATCACCCCAAAACAGAAAATATTGAAAAGCAGATCAGGCCTAATGGGCATCAGAGAATGGATCAATGGAAAAGGTTTTAACTGTTCAAGTCCGGTTTATCCTTTGATCTTCTGTAGTCATCTCTCTGAGGCACTCAGTTTGGTGAACACTTTTCTCCCTTTCCTCTGTTTTGGATGGAAGGAAGTCACCAGAGGCTTCTTTCCTATGTAGATCCACAAATGTGTCTTGGGTGCCCACTGTCATCAATAACTTTCTGCCAACCAGATCGTGACAATTTAGGCTCTGATATTATTCCCTCCTTCAGTTTTGGATGACAGGATTTACAATCTTTGGTAAGCGACATTGGTGTGCTTCTTCAATGAGGACTTAGCTGACATGGTACTCAGATGGATGCTGTTTGGAAGCAAGTCTTTAAGACCCCAGAAGCAGGGCACCATCTAATTTCCTTACCACACTTTGCTATAGCACCCATCACTTCTGTGTTTCCTATCTGATGGGATCAAGCAGGGCCATGACGTGAGAAATGATTGTTCTTAAATTAGAGCTAGACTTTAGTGCAAACCCCAAACCCATTCCTGGATCTTTGTTTATTTGTCTGTTTGTTTTTTATCTGTATTTGGCTCCTTTTCAATACCTCCTTGTTATATAATCTTACCGATCATCCCCCTTGAGGCATAGTTATCAGCCGTTAACATTGTATTTATTGAATATAGAATTTTAAAAATTTACCATCTTTTAACAATGTAATTTTATTACATTAAAATTTTTTCTTCCTCTAAATTTGAATTATTTTGTTGCTGGGAATATAAAAAACTAATATATATACATATATTCTAATAGTTTCTACATATACAATTGATTGACATTGATTACATTCTTTCAGGTGATCAATCATTCTCACCCTTTGTTGTTGTTGTTCCCTTCTCATTAACATAAATGTACTCCTGCTTAGGGTTCCTAGCCAAACTTTTGAGTTGCTGTTGTGAATATGATAACACATAGTGAGCTCCAAAAAGAGGACAGTGTCCAAGGTAGATTTATTTTACAAGTTAAGCTAAATATTGTTTTGTTTTAGAAAAATGTCAGAAGATACATTTTGTTTAACATTTAAAGATAAATGCAGGAAAGGTGTGTCTGAAGTTCATCTACCCTGTGTGGCTCCTAAAAGTCTAGAGTTCACGAAGAGTTGAGAATCTGCTCTTTATTATCCCTGTTTTATCAGAATTCTGATCTATGTTTTCTTAATATTAAATTTATTTTATAATACAAAAACCGAGAACAGCCAAAATGAAGTATACCTATATGTATTACATAAACGTTCATGTTTTAATATTTACTATAAAGTCACACAAATCAAGGCTGTGTGATAGTGAGTGTGGTAGTGGTAAAAATAAATAAATTTTAGACTCACAAAAAAGGAAAAACTATGAGGCAAAGGACATCTACAGAGGTCTAAATACAGGCATATACATATGTAAATTTATTTTTATTTAACAATAGGGAAATAGATCTATAAACATGTATATATGTATATATATATACAGTACTAAGGTAGCAGATGGACATTGTGCCTTTACGCAAGTCCTCCCTCAACGCAAGAACATTTTGTTCTAATAACCCGGCATCCTGTGATGCTCCCCTTCCAGATACAATAGCTGAAAACAAAATGGGTGCATAAGTAAATGAGGTGAAGAAATTTGATTGTGCCCGGCTATCAAAAGACACAGAATCTGCGGTTTTAAAGGATTGAAGATAAACAAGCACTCATCTAGATAAGAAGCAACGGAGCCCACATAGTAGAAATACACCAGGTTGTGTGGATCATGAGGTGTCGATGGGATCAGGTATCAGGTATCAAAGACGCAGAACAAAAAAATCATATCAATGTCAATGATGGGGAGTGTGGGGTGGAGACTCTAAGCCCATCGGTAGACAATTGAACATCCCCTTATGAAAGGGTCACAATGAAGAGATGAGCCAGTCAGGGTGTAGTACAGCACTGATGAAACATACAACTTTCCTCTAGTTCTTGAATGCTTTCTCCCTCCCCCCCACCATTTTCATGACCTCAGTTCTACCTTAAAAATATGGCCAGACCAAAACATGTATGCTGGTCCAGTTAAGAGATGGAAACACAGGGAATCCAGGACAGATAAACCCCTCAGGACCAATAATGAGACTAGCAATACTAGAAGGGTTAGGTGGAGGTGGAGGGAGAAAGGGGTAACCAATCTCAATGATCTATATACAACTTCATCCAAGGGGGACATACAACAGAAAAATGGGTGAAGGGAAACAGCAGTCAGTATAAGCCATGAAAAAAATTATAAATTATCAAGGGTTCATGGGAGAGGAAAAGTAAGGGAATGGGTGAAATGACCTGATACCAAGGGCTCAAGTATAAAGAAAATGTTTTGAAAATGATGATGGCAACATATGTACATATGTGTGCTTGACACATAGATATATGTATGGATTGTGATTAGAGTTGTAGAGCCCCCAATAAAATGATTTTTAAAAGCAAAATAATGATTTCATATATTTTCAGTGGTACTTACAAAATATCCAATGCATTTAATATTAAGGCAATATTTTTGTTTCCTTTCACAGTAAATTGTCCTGGATAAATGATTATTTAAGGGAATAAAAGACAATTTTTAAACATTTTCTTGACATAAGTTAAAAATTACACATAAATGACACACAAGCATAAATGACACGAGAAAATTAAGACACATTTTACTTTAATTATTGAAAAATAAATCAGAAAATAAAAAGGAAAGTGACAGGATATTTGCAATGCTTTTATCAGGGAAAAGATTTCGATCCATAGTACATAAAGTGCTCAGATAACTTTATAATAAAAAGAAAAATAGACATTAATCAAATCCTTACAGAGTGGAGGAAAGAGACATCTGTGTATCCTGTAAGCCTCTCACTAGGTGCCTATATATTTACTGTGGTCCCTTTATGGTGCTGTTGCCCCTTTAGTCATTTTGTTATGCACTCCGTTGTCTCCCATTACGGATTTTGCCTTAAATTCTCTTATCAAAAGAAAAAGAATAAACAACTCAAAAGATACTTTACAAACAAATAAAATTATACCATAAGCTGAATATGACTAGTCATCTCAGATATGCAAACTAAAACCACTATTAGTGCTTCACAATAAAAGGCTAATGAGAGTACTTATAATATAATGAGGGGTGTGTCAGGAGTACATCCATTCATCATTCTTTATCTGTGGCCTGAACAAATCATCCAAGAAGCTGGAATTTATGATGAAGAATTTGGCATCAGAATTGGGGAAAGACTTATTAACAACTGCAATATGCAGAAGACACAACTTTCTTGCTGAAAGTGAGGAGGACTTGAAGCACTTGCTGATGAAGATCAAGGCGTGCAGTCTTCAGTGTGGACTACAACTGAATGTAAATAAAACGAGATCTTCATAACTGGCCAATAGATAACCTCATAAAGACAGGTTTATCTTCAGTGCTATACTGAACCCTGGGATTTATGATACCTTCGGTATGGTCCTTTGGAGTGGGATGGTCCAATTATCTTACAGGTGGGTTTTAGGTCTCCCCTACATCCACACCCCTATACAGCGATGTGGTGGCTCGTGTTGAACTTCTGATACCTCTTCCATTCAACACCTCATGATCACCCAGGCTGCTGTGCTTCTTCAATATAGTTCTTTAATATTTCCTCCCCTTATTATTATGGGTTTTTACCTCATTAATTATGTTAGATTTGCATAAGTTCCTTTGTATGTTTAAGACTTAGTACATGAAAGTCAAGATAGAGAACCCTTCAGAAACATTAATAGCAGTAATGGTTCCCTGAGGGGGTAGAAAGAGAGTTGGGGAAGGGAGGTATAGGAAGCTGATCACATTGATGACTGTATAACTATATAACTCCATCTGATGGGACTGAACAATGGAACTGTATGGGAATGGATATATTGGACTGTGTAAGATGTGGCAAAAAAAAAAACACCATGAGAGATAATAGAAACAAGTTCATTACTAAGAAAAAAAAATGAAAAAGAAAACCAGGTGGAGATTTTAAGGATTTTATCTTGCTAGGATACACAGTAATAAATGTTCATTGACGCAGAAGTCAAGGGCTCAAATGACAGGTCATATTGGATAAATCTGCTCTACAAGATTTCTTTTAAGTGTTGAAAAGCAAAGGATGTTACTCTGAGGACTCAGGGGCACCTGCCCCAAGCCATAATCTTTTCAATTGCCTCACATGCATGTGCAAGTTGGATAGAGAACAAAGATAAAAGAAGAATCGATGCATTTGAATTTTGGTGCTGGTGAAGAATAACAAAAGCACCATGGACTTCCAAAAGAAAAAAAACCACATATCTGTTGTGGTTGAAGTAGAGCCAGGAGCAGAGATGGGCAGATTTGAGGTAATTTGGATGTGTTCTCAGGAGACATCAGCAGAGGGACAGAGGAAGGGCGGAAGGCCCTCGTGAGCTGGATTGACACAGAGGACACAATAGTGGGCTCAAGCACAACAACCGTTGTCAGGATGGCACAGGGCTTGGTAGTGATTCATTCTTCATTCACAGCATCACTGTGAGTTGGAGTCAACTCAATATTCCCTAACCACAATAACAATGAACATACTCTATTTTCTAATACCAAAAAAATATCATAGCATTCTGGCATATATTAAAAGGCATCAATTCACAATCTTAAATGCCTTTAAAAATGTATGCATGTCTGAGGTCTTAAAGGCTTGAAGGTAAACAAGTGGCCATCTATCTCAAAAGCAATAAAGTCCACATGGAACAAGCACACCAGCCTGTGTGTTCATGAGGTGCCGAAGGGATCAGATATTAGGCATCAAAGAACAAAAAAAATCATATCATTGTGTACACACCTCCATGATACGATCACTGAAGACAAATGGGTGCATAAGCAGATGTGGTGAAGACAGCTGATGGTACCCGGCTATCAAAAGATATAGTGTCTGGGGTCTTAAAGGCTTGAAGGTAAACAAACGGCCATATAGCTCAGTAGCAACAAAGCCCACATGGAAGAACCACACTAGCCTAAGTGATCACGAGGTGTCGAAGTGATCAGGTGTTATCAGAACAAACAATCTTACCATAGTGAATGGGGGGAGGTAGTGTGGAGTGGAGACACAAAGCCCATTTATAGCTCACTGGAGTCCCCTTGCAGGAGGCTTTAAGGGAGGAGAGGAACCAGTCAGTGTATGACGTAGCAACGATGAAAAATACAACTTTCCTCTAGTCCTAAATGCTTCCTTCTCCTCCCACTATCATGATCTGAATTCTACCTTGCAAGGCTGGCTAGACCAGAGGTTGTACACTGATAAAGATAGGAATAGGAGGCACAGAGATTCCAGGGTGCATGATACCCTCAGGAGCAGCGGTGTGAGTGGCGATACTGCGAGGGTAGAGGGAGAGTGGTTTGGAAAGAGGGAACCGATTACAAGGATCTACATGTGACCTCCTCCCTGGGGGATGGACAACAGAAAAGTGGGTGAAGGTAGATGTCGTACAGGGCAATATATGACAAAATAATAATTTATAAATTGTCTAGGGTTCATGGGGGAGGGGGAGCAGGGAGGTGGGGGGAATGAGGACCTGATACCAGGGGCTTAAGTGGAGAGCAAATGTTTTGAGTATTATGAGGGCAACGAATGTACAAATATGCTTTACACAATTGATGTATGTATGGATTGTGATGAGAGTTGCATGAACCCTTAATAAAAATGTTTTTTAAAAATGTATGTATATGAGGTGTGGTGCTTAGGCACTGGGCTGCTACCTTCAAAGTGAGCAGTTTGAAGCCACCAGCAGTTGCTTCCCTAGAGGAAGAAGAGGCTTTGCCCTCCTGTAAAGAGTTATACTCTCAGAAGTCCAAGTGTTAGGTCTACCCCATGATCCAGAAATCAACTCCATGGCAGTGGGTTTTGTGTTTGTTTGTTTCAGGGACAATGCATAATCTAATGTGGCTCTTTGACTTAAAGTCTCTAACTCCTATCCCAGCAAAGGATCTTTCCCTGCATGGGTATGGTAAGAAGGTGGGGGAAGATTCTGATAGAATTTTCCTGTGAATGATTAAGGACACGATTTCCTGGAGTGCCTTCCTGCTGGGTATAAAACGAGCCTTCTAGAGTGTGTCCTTTCGGACCTGGGATCCCTGTACCGTGAACCTCCTGGATCCAGAGGACCATTACATCATCCGACGAGTAGCAGCAGAAGCAGGAGTCAGAGAATGGGACAGAGGGATAGACTTCCCCAGGCCACGGAACAAGTAAAGGTGAGTGCGTTCGCACTTGTGGCTGGCTTATGGAGTAGTGTGTATCTGGGCACTGAATACAGGGAGCTGGATATTTTGACCCATGGAGCTTAAGCTGAATTCCTTTACGTTGAGGCTTATAGCAGAGTTGCATGTGCTCTCTGATTATTAATAAGCATGTTTGACAGAACCTTTTAACATTTTCTGATAAACAACTGAACACTGAGCGTTTATTACTAGCATTAAAACTTGTTGACTTCCTTTTTTATTTTAATAAGTCATTTTATCGGGGGCCCATACAACTCTTCACACAATCCATTCATCCATCCCTCATATCAAGCACATTTGTACATTTGTTGGCATTATCAATTTCAAAACACTTTTTCTACTTGAGCCCTTGGTATCAGTTCTTCATTGTTCCCCTCTCTCATGAACCTTTGATAATTTACAGATTATTATCCCTAGAAAGGAGTGATGAATGTATAAAGCACATCACTGCAAGGAAGCGCTAGAGGAAACTATTTTAAGTGAAGTAAGCCAAGTACAACATGAATCTGATGAGGTAAACTTAAAAATGCAAAAGGGACGTAGGGAAAGCTACTGTATAAACACATTCCTGGGGTGAGGTCCAGGTAGTATGGCAGAGGCCAGACTAAATCAGGGATACATGTGGTAGCCAACTAAAAAGGAGGGTGGGGGAAGACATGGGTAACCAGGGAAACAGGACACTAACCTAGCCAAGATGATGATGTTGTTGATAACTCCTTAAGTAACCATTTATTCATGTGTTTTGTCTATGAATCCTGGGTAGGCATTGCAATAGGCAATAGACTTAGAGATCAAGTAGAGAGTTAACGAGAATATTAATTAAGACATTGTATTGATATTATACAAAATAAATTACATTTGACATTGAATATGCATATGAATTCTCCTGACCCTCCTCTGTGCAGAATTAAAAAAATTCCATGGACCACTAATCACCTCTGTGTCAGTAGTCAATGTTTCTAATACAGTGTATATCACAGTAAAAGTAATCTCCCATGATCCTAATACAGATTTTGTGTTTAGTACAGCATCATATATGTTCAATAAGAAACCCATATAAAGTGTCACTAGTGATATTTAAAGTGCTCTCTTGAGGCAAAGAAAATGTGGGTTATTACAAGGGAAAGATGCATTGTTTTAAATGCATCATAGATTGTGGTTGACTGCATTCCAAGATACACGACTCCAACCCAAGGCCCACTCTAAAGGAAGGAAAGGAAACCTCCGCATCCACCCCTGGAGCGATGCCACACAGGCATGAGGACCTGGCATTTTCTCTGAAATGCCTTTTCACCTTCCAGTCAAGATGCAGGCCTTGTGTACATGCTGTGTGTCATACATTTGACATACAGAATGTGTGTTCATTCATAAAGGCTTACTTCAGTCAATAGTAGGTTCCAAAATCACTGCCAGCAAGTTGATTCCAACTCATAGTGCCTCTACAGGGCAGAGTAGAGCTGCTCCTGTGGGCGTTTGAGGCTGTAACTCTTTAGTAGCCCACGGCGGAGCTAGTGGCTTCAACTGCTGACTAGCAGCACAAGATGTAATCCACTACGCTGCCAGGGCTTGTCCCAGTAGACTATTAGCAGTTACGTTCTCAGAGTGGGTTTTCGAATACAAAGGGTATCTGTGGTCCTAACCCTGACATTGTTCAAGTATCAAATATAATATGTGTTTATTTGCATATATTAATATAAGTATGTATAATTCAATAAGCAGGAGAATGGAGGTCAGACAAAGTAAATTATTAAAAAGAAATAATACTGTTTTACTAGGGTTAAGTGAAACACTCATTATAAAAATCAAAACAGTCCCTTAAATTATGACAAGTACTATCTAATAGAATATTATTTTAAAGTCTCCCAATTTGTAATGTACAAACACACAGTAAATTAATGGAAGAAATGAAACATTGAAAATTATATGCATATGTATATACCTGCATAAGTTATATATGTATATGAAGAATAATAACCAAAGACTTTAAGGCAAAAAAGCAATTCTGAGGATTAAATGTGTCATTTTATAAAGATAATAGTCTGATCCATCAAATATATACAGAATAAACCGAGATCTTTAAAAACAGTTGGAAAGAAACATTTGAGACTTCACTGTGAGGGGTAGCAGAAAAAAAATTAACTTTTTATAGTTGGCTTTATTTTTACAATGAAATTTTATTTTTATAACAAAAAAATTTTAAATGCATCTAAGGAACAAAGAAATGAATTCACACATTCATATACATAATGATTTCTGAGAACATTTAAAAATAAAATTCAAATTTGAAATAAATATGTAGCATGTAGACTATGGAAAATAAAAATTGAAAAGTTAAAATCATATTATTTCAAATATTTTTAATGACTTGATATAAGTTTAGACCCCCCTGTTCAGCAGTAATAATATAACAAGCAGTCTATAGTGGATAGAGACAGTGATTTGGGGAAAATGGAAGATAGAATAATATGTGGTTCTTGGGTTGGCCTCCGGGAATAGATCAATACAAAGAGAGAGGCTGGGAGCACATGTTAAGAGGTTTTTTTTGATAGAAATTGTACAGGACACAGGCATCTCTGTAGGAACTTAGTCCCATACAATTCCTATCATTCTTTCAAAATGGTACCAAGGATAGAATCATTGTCTCTGTAATGTTAAGAGGCAGTGTTAGCAATGTAAGTTACCAGGATAGCCATAAGCAGAAGATTTCTTTGCCTGGTTGACAGCTGGAGAAGCTATCAATTATACTGCTAAATAAGCTGCTAAATTAAACTGCTAAATATATCCTGTAGATACACTCACCAAAGGGGCACGTCAACTTCAAGTAGCCTATTGAGAAAAACAAGACATCTAAAACTAACACTGTCCTTGTGGAAGAGCATGACAAAGGCTTCTTGGTGGTTTCTGCCACATGAAAAGTAAAAAAAAGCAAAAAAAAAAAGTTTAAAGGAAAGATTACAAGCAACTAAAGCTAGTGTAAAGAAATATTAGCAAGAGTCAAAAAATCTACCTATACGCATTAAAATAGAATGTAGGAAGATGAGTTCAGGGTATTTGGAATGCATATAAAATAATACTTTTCTCCAAAAGAACTTTTCCTGAAGACATACTATAATTTTCAAGAGGTTCTCCAAATTTGACATTTCTGCCTTAAGAAAATCTAAATCTGAAATTGCTGATAAGTCCTATCCTATTTTATTGCATTTTTAGGCCTTAATGAAATTGAAACGTGAATACTCTGGCAGATGTAGACTCAGCTGTTTTAAAGTTCCAGAAACAAGGAAAGTAACCTGAGCAGTGTTGCTGTTTTCAAATCCCCTTTTCCTAAAGAATGCAACGTTAATAAACATGAAGCTTCCTTAATGGCTGAGCATCAAAGCAATTGCTGATTGAAGGAATGTGAATCAATAGTTTTAAACAAGGAGAGCTAATGTGATGAATTGCCACATGACCCACTCCTACATTACATATTTGTTTACGAACACCTCTCGTTGTCATAATATTATATTTCTAGGCCTTGACTTGAACACCGACTTTTTCCTATGCATAATAACAAGTCATAAAATAGATTTAGACTCATCATCTTACATATCTTGGACATATTATCAGGAGGGATTGGTCCTTAAAAAAGGAAACATGTTTTGTAAAGTAGGGGTCCAATATCCACTAGTCACATGGCACTTATCTTTCAGTTGCCATATTGCAGTGGCTGCTTCTTGCCATGGTGATGGAAGCTCTGCCAATTGCATTTTCAGAACCATCAAGTTCAACCACATTGGGCAGGTTTCAGCAGAGCTTACAGGTTAAGGCAGACTAGGAAGAAGGATGTGGAAATCCAATTCTCGGAAGGCCATTGAGAACCATATAGGCAGGAGCAGAATATTGTTTGATCTGGTACTAAAAGATGAAACCCTTGGATTGAAACACACCCTCAAGATGACTGAGGAAGAGCTGTATCTTCAAAATAGTTGTTGTTGGCATTGTTATGTGCCAGGAAGTCAGTTTACATGCATAATGACCCTATACAAAACAGAAAGAAACATGCCCTGACCCTGTGTCCACCTTATCATTGTTATGTTTGAGCCCGTGATTGTAGTCATCATGTCAATCAAGCTCGTGAAAAGATCTCCCAAACCCTAGTTTACTGAACACATTGCTCTTTTGCAGCAACCAGTCCCTTGGTTAATATATGCAAAATATATAAGATCAAGTCTTACCATCATCACTTTTAAGGAACACTCTGGTTGTATGTACTTATTCCAGATTTTTCTGGTGTTCTTTGTGCAGTCCATGGTACTTTCAGTATCTTTGCCAACACCATAATTGAAATGGATCAAATCCTTAGCCTTCCTTGCTCATTCTCCCCGCCTGCTATCTGTCCATTTTTCTGACTGTGTGGCTTGTGTGTTGCTGTGATGCTGAAGGCTAAGTCACTGCTATTTCAAAAGCCAGTAGGGCCACTGTTAGGGTTCTCTAGAGAAATATATAGATGATATAGATATAGATATAGATATAGATATAGATATAGATATAGATATAGACATAGACATAGCATAGATATAGATATAGATATAGATATAGATATAGATATAGATATAGATATAGATATAGACATAGACATAGACATAGACATAGACATAGACATAGACATAGATATAGATATATATACACAAGATGAAGAAATAACTAGCTAAGTAGTCCACAGAACTGTACAGAGGACTCAATACAATTCACTTGTATGAGAAAGTTAATTCAACTCATGAGGACTTGGATAGAAGTCAAGGAAGCAGACAGCTGAGTCTTTTATAGAGCAGTCCAGGCAGTCCAGGCTCAGGCAGCAAACAGCAGGATGGATCACCAACAGTCAGTCAGATAACAGGGTCTGACAGTCCCCAGTTAAAGTGATGTATACACCAGCAGATCTTGAAAAAAACCTCAAATATAGCAACACTCTATGGATTGGGTGTCCCACAGGTAGTGCAGCTCACAAGTTGAGGCAGAGAACTAGCTAAGGCAGCTGCACCCTGGTCTGATCTCCAGAAAGCAAGAGACAGAACGGTGAGGCTCACAGAGCCATTTATCTCTTTGCCCTTCAATCAAATGTGACCTTATCAATCTCACATGTGTTTATTGGTCAGGTTGGCACAATAAGCCTACCTGTAACCATCGCCAAAGTGAAGGTTTCAGGAGTGCTTTCATACAAGAATAGTCTACAAAGAAGGACTCAGCGGCCTACTTCAGGAAATAGTCTCTTAAAATCCCATGCATAGGTTATAAACATTATCAGGAAAATGGAGGCAAAATATTGACTGAGATAGTGCCAGAGGATGAGGCTCTTGGATAGGAAGGCATTCAAAATATGAGTGAGGAGGAGGCACTTTCTCTTAGTGGAGTCAACTAAGTTTGTGGGAAAGAAGCCTTCAGGATCTTCATTTGCTGATTGGCAAGATTCAAAGTCAAAGAAATAGCTGCAAATATCTAAAAATTGGAATTTGGAACGTATGAATCTGACAAAATTGGAAGCTGTCAAAGATAAACTGGAATGTAAAATATTAATATGTTAGGCATTGATGAACCAAAATGGACAAGTTTATTTATTTTGATTCAGAAAATCTTATGGTTTACTTTGCTGGGAATGACATAGTGCAGAGAGCTAATATTACTGTCAAAGTCAAACTGGACAATTCAAAATCTCTTTGAAGTACAATGCAGTCTGTTATGGATTATATATATCCAGTTTCAAGAAATCCAATCAATACAAGTACTATTCAAATTTATGCACCAACCACTATAGCTAGTGATGCAGAAATTGAAGTATTCTGAAATTGATCAAATGTGCAATCAAGGTATGGTATAATTATTGGAAATTGGGATGCAGAGTTGGAAACAAAGAGGAAGGAATCATAGTTGGAAATATGATCTTGGTGATGAAAATTGCTTGATAGAATTTTTCAAGATCAATAACTTCTTCATATCCAATGCTTATTCCAACAATGCAAATGGTGGCTATAAAAATGTATTTTACCAGATGGCATGTGAAGAATTCAAAATGAATACATCTGTAAGAAGAGATGATAGAAAGGCTCACTATTAACAGCTAAAATCAATCCATGTGCTGACTTTGGAAATGACCATCAATTAGTCATATGTAAGTTCAAGAAAAAACTGAAACAAGCTCACAAGAGCCAAAATATAATCAAAGAGACAAATACAATATAAAGCTCACAAGAGTCAAAATACAATATTGAGTGTACCCCACCTTGTGAGCTGTGAACATCACTCATGAAAAAAAAAAACTAAAATGTCATTAAAAAGAGAAAAAAAATAAATATAAAAGTGGATATAAGAAGCACCCTGAAACCTGCTCTTAACTATAAAGCATTTGAGACATAGGGAGGAAATGATGAAGTCAAAGAACCGCACAGAAAACCTCAAAGGGCAGCTCAAGAAGACAAAGGTAAACTATTTAATGAAATGTGCACAGCCCTAGAGTTAGAGAGCTAAAATCAAATTACATATTAAACGTATCCTTTTTTCAATCTTTTGGTTTTCTTTTTGTTTGGTATCTTTTATTGTTGATTTGCCTACTTATATAAGATAGGCATGAAAAGCAAGGTTAGGAGGAAGCAACGGGACCAATGGCCCTGGAGGGATTTGGGGGAGAAGGAGTCAAGGAAAGGAGTGGTGAGTAAACAACGCCATACACAGGGGAACAACCAGGGAATTAAAATCAATAAAAAGGAGGACGTAGAGATGCTGGGGGTGTTTGAACAACAGTAACCTAGCTGAGAGGAATTAGTAAAAGGCTGAGGAAGCGTGAGCATGTTGGTGGGGCAGGAGGAAGGTAAAAGGAAACAGGAATCGATTAGGAAGCAAAGCTGTGGATAAAGATATAAGCATAGTTGTGTACATATGTAAATGGATTAATTTATAAATATAGAGGTATTGGCCTAGATACATATATTTATATGGCAATACACTGATGCAGTAGATGGACTCCAGATCTCTGCTCATGCCTTCCCTCAATGCAAGAACCCTTTGTTCTAACAAACTAGCATTCTGTGATGCTCATCCTCCAGGTTCGATCATTGAAGACAATATGGGTGCATTAGCGAACGTGGTGCAGAAATTAGATGGTGGCCAGCTATCCAAAGATATAGCATCTGGGGCTTTATAGACTTGAACTTAAACAAGTGGCCATTTAGCAGAGAAGCAACAAGCCCACATAGAAGAAGCAAACCAGCCTATGAGGTCATAAGGTGTCATCAGGACCAGGTAACAGGAATCAGAAGACCAAAAACAAACAAACAAAAAAAACCAGATTGTTGAGAATGAGGGGGGTCAGAGCAGAAACCCAAAACCCATCTGTAGACAATGGGACATCCCCTCACAAAGGAAGAAGACACAGTAAAGCTCTGGTAAAACACAATATTTCTCTGGCTCCTTGAGGCTTCTTCATGCCCCCCTATCATGATCCCAGTCCTGCCTTTCACTGCAGGCTACACCAGAGCATGGGCACAGGTACAGATTAGAGACAAGAGCTCATGACACATGGAATCCAGGAACAGGGATGGGAATATCCATACCAGAAGGACAGGAGGAAGGTGTTGTCAGTAGGGGAGGAAGGGGGATCTGATTGTAATGATTGGCACATAACCACACACACTTCTCCAGGGGGACAAACAACAGAAACCATGGGGGAAGGAAGACAGCAGTTGGTGTCAGATATGAAAATAATAGTAATTTACAATTTATCAAGGGGTCCTGAGGGTGAAGGAGGAGCTGATACCAAGGGCTCGAAAGAGAGTAAATATCTACAAAATAATGATGGTAACATATGTACAAATACATTTGATACAATTGATGTATGGATTGTTATAGGACCTATAAGAGCCCCCAATAAAATAAATCTTTTAATAAACATTTTAAAAATCATAGACTTAAAATAATGACTAGTCTCTGAGTTACAGAGCATGTAAAATACAGCCCATCTGTACCCAAATGCAAAGTAAGGATATTCTTTAAATAAATTAATGCAAAAAAGTTGGACATTTAATAAGAAAGACCAAAGATGAATCGATGCATTTTTACTGTGATGCTGATGAAGAATGTTGAATGTACCATCGACTGCTAGACAGACAAACTGATTCTGTCGTATGAGAAGTATGGCCAGAATGATACTTAGAGACAAGAATGGCAAGACTTTGTCTTTCACACTTTAGACTTGTGATCAAAAGAGATCAGTCCCTGGAGAAGGACATCATGCTTGGTAAAATGGAAGGGCAGCAGAAGAGAGGATGGCCCTTCTTGAGATGGATTGACACACTGTCTGCAACAACGGGCTCAAGGATGGGAGCAAGATTGAAGGTGATGTCATCTTTCATTCTGCTGTGCATGAGGTTGTTCTGGTTTGGAACTGACTCAACGACACCGAACAATAATGACAACAATTCATTCCCAGCTCTTAAATGCATGGAAGGGGTTTGAAATCCTATGACTTGCATAAGGTAGTCCTTAGTCCATGCAATCTTTGTTGTTTAATGCTTTAACGAGTTCTTTCGAAGTAAATTTTCCCAGTGCAATATTTTTATTTCCTGAGTACTACTTTCAAGAGTATTTATTGTGGATTCATGTAAAATGAAATTTCTAACATCAATCTTTCTCTGTTTATCATGATGTTGTGCAATGGTCCATCCCATTGCAAAGATTGTTGCTTTCACATTGAACTGTAATATGTACTATAAACTCTACACCTTGATTTTCACCAGGAAGTGCTTCACATCATTTTTGCTTTCAGCAAGCAAATTTTTGTCAGCATACCAAGAATTTAATAAGCCTTCCTGCAGTCCTGATACTGTGCTCTTCTTTGTGTAGTCAAGTTTCTTATATAATTTGTTCGGTATAAAAATTCAAATAAGTATAGTGAAATGATAGAACTCTGACACATGTCTTTGCTAATTTCAAATAATTTATCATTGCTTAATCTGATCTAAAGACTGCCACTTAATCTATGTACATGTTCTATATGATTATAATCCAGAATTCTAGAGTTCCTATTCTTTGAAAATTTATCTATAATTGGTTTTAATCCACACGGTTGCAAACAAAAATGTTCCTATTTCTAACGTTCTCTGTTTTTCATTGGGACCCATATGATGTAGGCAATGATATCACTTTTTCCACACCTTCTCCTAAATCTAGCATACATATCTAGCAGCCTTGTGTTGGTTTACTGCTGCAGCTGTTTTTGAATTTTCAGCAAAATTGTACTTGTATGTGATATTAATTATTTATTTTAATAATCTCTGTCTTCTGATGAATAAAGAAGACTGAAGAGGAAGCAAGGAGGTTACTTAGAGGAGTACATTTGCCTGACCTAAGCCATGGTATTTTCAGTACTCTCATATGCATGTGGAATACAGATATGTAATAAGAAAGACGGAATCAGAATCGTTGTGTTCGAGGTGTGTTGCTGACAAAGAATATTGAAAGTACCAACGACTGCCAAAAAACAAACAAATCTGTCTTGAAAGAAAAATGGCCAGAGTACTCCTTAGAGCCGAGGATGCTGAGATGTCATCTTCCATGCATTGGCCATATTATTATGAGACCAGTCCCTGGAGAAGGGCATCATACTTGGTAAAGTACAGAGCAACAAAAAAGAGGACGTTTCCAATGGAAATGGATTGACACAGTGGCTGCAAGAGTTGGCTGAAGCGTAAGAACAATTATGATGATGGTGTGGGACCAGCCATGGCTTCATGTGGTGCATTGAGTTGTTATCAGTCAGAACTGACTAGGTAGCACCTAACAATAAAAAAAACTTTCTGCTGGATCACCCTTCTTTGGGATGATCCCAAATATCATATTCCGGCTACTATGGGAGACTTGAGTTTTTTCTAAGAGTGTCCATGCAGCTTGGATTTTTTCAATACCATGAGTTCTTGATCTCCTGCTACCCCTTGCAATGGTTGAACCTGCAACAATTGGTTGTTGTTTTAATTCACTCTAGCTCCTCTATATTCAATAGCATGCCTCAGAGCCTCTTCTGCACCTACTTTGGTCTTTTAGTTTTCCTCCACAACAGAGAGATAGCACTCCGCATCCCACAACTCACGTGGTCACTAGTGTTTAATGGCTCATATTTGTTCTTCAGGTGATCTCTCAATTTTGGTGACATATATTCAAGATCATATTTTGACTCTGATGGATTTATTTTAATTTTCCAACTTCAGTCTCTTTATTGTATATGAATAATTCATTATCTGCTCCACAGTTAGCCTCTGGCATTGCTTTGACAGATAATCCTGAGCACCTCCATAATTTTTTTCAAGTTGATATAATCAACTTGATCCCCGTGTATTCCATCTAAAAGCTGCACTTGAATAGGCATAATATACATTGCCATTGGATTGGCAATCTTTAGCTTCATTTATTTTAACGAGGCCATATTTCTCAATTATTAATCCCGATTATTTGTTTCCAACTTTTCCATTTCAATCACCATTGATATAAATATATCTTGATTACATACTTGATTAATTTCAGATTAACTGCTCTCTTTATAGTCCTTTGAGTATTATCCTATGACTTACTATACTGTACTTCAGGGTACTTCTCAAAATAGTCTTTATATGATTAACAGGCTAGGCTTCCTCTTCAATTCTTCATTGCCAACACAATAGGACATACGATTGTCTGATTCAAAATGGCCAATACATTCTAATTCAGTTCATTAATGCCTATGTTATTAATCTCTATGTGTTCCATTCCACTTTTGTTAACATCACATTTTTTTTGATTTATTTTTTGTGAATTCCACATTTCAAATATGATGGGTAGTGGGGAGGACGGGGCACTAAACCACCCAGGAAAGGGCATTGTTTATATCTCCACAGTTCTGGGGGCGGCAAGGGAGAGGGGGAGATGGGGAGAAAGGAAGTGGTGTTAACAAACTCAGGGACAAGGGAACAACAATTGATCCAAATTGGTGGTGAGGTTGGTTTGGGAGGCCTGGTAGGGCATGATCAAAGGTACTGTAATCAAAGAGGAATTGCTGAAATCCTTGTGGGGACAGAACATGATAGTGGGATGGGAGGAAAGTCAAGGGAAATAGAGGAAAGAGCTGGGAGGCAAAGGGCATTTATAGAGGTCTAGATAAATACATGTACATATGCATATATATATATATATATATATATATATATATATATATATATATATATATATATATGAGGTTGGGGAAATAGATCTATGTGAATATATTTATAGATTTAGTATTAAGGTAGCAGAAGGATGTTGCGTCTCCACTCAAGTACTCCCAAAATGCAAGAATACTTTCTTCTATTAAATGTTTCTCACCTTCCCGACACAACCGCTGAAGACAAAGTGGGCGAATAAGCAAATGTGATGAAGAATGCTGATGGAGCCCGGCTATCAAAATATATACCATCTGGGGTCTTAAAGGCTTGAAGGTAAACAAGTGGCCATCTAGCTCAGAAGCAACAAAGTTCATATGGAAAAGTACACCAGCCTGTGTGATCATGAGGTGTCCAAAGGATCAGGGTTAAGGCATCATCAGAAGAAAAAAATCTTACCATAGTGAATGAGAGGAGGAGCCAAAATCAATTTGTAGGCCACTGGTGATTCCCTTGCAGAGGGGTCTCAAGTAGGAGAAGAGGCAGTCAGAGTGTGATGTAGCAACAATAAAAAATACAACTTTCCTCTTCTTCCAAAATGCTTCCACCCCTCACCCCCACCCTTACTATCATGATCCAAATTCTACCTTGCAAGTCCAGCTACACCAGAGGATGTACACTGGTACAGATGGGAACTGGAAACACAGGGAATCCAGGGCAGATAATCCCTTCAGGACCAGAGGTGAGAGTGGTGATACTGGGAGGGTAGAAGAAGGGTCGGTTAGAAAGGAGGAACAGATTACAAGGATCCACATGTGACCTCCTCTCTGGGGGACAGACAACAGAAAAGTAGGTGAAGGGAGATGTCGGACAGGGAAAGATATGACAAAATAATAATTTATGAGTTATCAAGGATTCATGAGGGAGGAGGGAGCAGGTAGGGAGGGGAAAAATGAGGAACTGGTGTCAGGGACTTAAGTGGAGAGCAAATGCTTTGAGAATGATGAGGGCAATGAATGTATAAATGTGCTTTACACAATTGATGTATGTATGGATTGTGATAAGAGTTGTATTAGACCCTAATACAATGATTAAAAGGACAAATATTAATGATGGTTACAGCTGTGTTTTTAAAAAATTTGTTTGTTTTTATTATCTGTGTCATGACAGCTCATCAAATGAAGGTCCTGAAAGCTTTACTCCATCCATATTATTACGTTTGCCTGTAATTAGATGACTCAAATTATGAATAACTTTGTAGGCGGCAGTCTCAAGCTGAAGTTGAAATCTTGTAGAAAGTGCCTAACAGATCAAGTCATATGTCTCTAGTGAACACTCAAAATATAGATAATTTAAGTTGAAATGTGAGATTAGTTTAAAATGCACACCAGAATTTAAAGAGGAAATTGTTAAAAGTATATAAAATATTTTATTAAAATTTTTCTACATTTAACCTTTGTTAAAGTAATATTTTCCTAAATTGAGTTAAATATATTAATCCTACATTTTTCTGTTTTTCTTTTTTAATTCAATGTATTAATTGTTTTATATTTTTATTGAACAATGTTACTATAAATCTACACATCTAATGTAAGTGAGGAAAATTTGTGGGAAAATCAAAATAAGTATAAGTCTAGTTTTAATAATGTTTCCAAAGTTGCTAATCGGCAATTTTATTAGTTGCAAAAGGCTTAATCACAAGTAAATTTACAATATAGTATACAGGTCTTTGACATTTTGCCATCAGTTTTTGTTCTCTATATCTTACATAAATTCATCTCTCAATGCACTCAATAATCAAATAAGTTAACAGGGAATTCATTGAAAAATAAACCTCTTCACCTTGCTATTGCATATAAAGAATCAGATCCAGAGACAGTTTTACTAGAATGGTTGCTTAAAAAGTGGCATTTATGTTCATAAATAGATATATCTTATTATTTATATTAGTATTTATGTTTATAGTTATATGTTTTAGATATATGCAGAAACAAAAATATATATAAGGACAAAGCAAACATATATAGGATCAAAACAAAACTAACAGTGAAATCATAATTTACATGGTCTTTCTAATTAAATGATGGTGTCTTTAAATCTAAATCCCATGATAACCGATTTCTTCCATCCTCTTTATTCAGCCTAAGAGCAAATTAACTCATTGTAAAATTCACCACCACTGTTTCCTTGGAAATGGCTTAGCAAGTTTCAGGGTTGGGAGACTCCCCGGCATGTTCTGCTGTACAGTGTGGGCTGGGGAAGGAGAATGATTATTGGTGTTTGATAGAGCGCTTGTGTTTATATCACAAACAGGTGCAGGAATCTCACAAGCAGCATGTTCAGTTGTGAAAAGAGGCCTGTAGGGGAGGATCCTTTGGCAGATCAGCTTCACAATGTTGTAAGTGGCTTTCAGAGTGGGCACACTCTACCAGGGTCTATGTACACTTTTACCCCCGGCTGTTTGTTATGGGGTGAGGGTCACACGGAGGCTCCCCACTAGATGGTTCGCTCCACAGAGGAAGAGCTACGGCTTGCTTGATTTCCTTCTCTTTTACCCTCAATCCTTTAACAGGCTTAGATTCTTTAAAAATATCTGGTAAATTATCATTACTAGTTTCCTTCTGAGAGTTTGCCTTCCCTTGTCTACTGCTATTTCTCCATGTGCCATGGTGAGGGTGCAACTCGAGAGGTGATGGGAAGCTTCATGTTACCATCATTCTGATTTTATGGAAGCCTTTGGAAGCCACCTTATATCTACTTTGGGGAGCTGGCTGTCTAAAACATCCTACATGACAGTTCTGAAATATCTCTGAGGGTTTAAAAAAATAATAAATTGTTTAAAGTACACTAAAAATAGAAAAGAGCACATAACTCTAAGAATTACCATACTTCTTTTTTAATCATTTTATTGGAGGAACATACAACTCTTATGATAATCCATCCATACATCAATTGCATAAAGCACATTTGTACATATGTTGCCATCGTCTTCTCAAAACGTCTGCTTTCTACTTGAGCCCTTGATATAAGCTTCTCATCACCCCCTCCCTCATGAACCCTTGATAATTCATAAATGATTATTTTGTCATATCTTGCACTGTCCTACATCTCCCTTCACCCACTTTTCTGTTGTCCGTCTCCCAGGGAGGATGTTATATGCAGATCCTTGTAATCCGTTCCCGCTTTCTGCCTCACCCTCCCTCCTCCTTCCCAATATAGCCACTTACACCGCTGGCCCTGAAGGGGTCATCTGTTCCGGATTCCCTGTGTTTCCAGTTCTTATCCGTACCAGTGTACATCCTCTGGTCTAGCCAGATTTGTAAGGTAGAATTGGGATCATGATAGTGGGTGGGGAGAAAGCATTTAGGAACTGGAGGAAAGTTGTATGTTTCATCGTTGCTTTCCTGCACCCTGGCTCATCTCCTTCCATAAGCAGATGTGCCATTACCTACCAATGGGCTTTGGGTCCCCCTCTGCACTCCCCCTCATTCACAATGATATGATTTTTGTTCTTTGATGCCTGATACCTGATCCCTTAGACACCTTGTGATCACACAGGCTGGTGTGCTTCTTCCATGTGGGCTTTGTTGCTTCTGATCTAGATGGCCACTTCTTTACCTTCAAGCCTTTAAGACCCTACATGCTATATCTTTTGATAGCCGGGCACATCAGCTTTCTTCACCACATTTGCTTATGCACCCATTTGTCTTTAGCAATCATATGAATTACCATACTTCTTAAAGAAAACACTTTATTGGCCATTATCCATATATCATGCAATTCAACGATTCAGTCATTTCAAGAAGAGTTGTACAGTCATTATCACAATTGATTTTAGAACATTTTCTTCTTTCTTGCACTCATTAGTTCCCCATCCTTCTCCCCAAAACAAACAAACAAAAATGCCTCCTCCACCATACCCCCAGGAAGCATTACAGATTTACCTAGACTGTATTACATCTGTAGGAAAACACAAAAGCAAAAACAAGAAACATAAAGAAAGAAAATAATGAAAAACCTCAGTTGACCTTACTTTAAGAATTAAAGCCTCTCTAAGACTTGTTGGTGCTTGATTTATTTTTAAAATCACTAGTTATGTGGATTCCCCTTTGAAAAATCAAACCCTTTACTCGAGTCAATTCCAAATCATGGTGCCTTACATGGCAGACTAGAAGTGTAGATAAGATTTCCAAGACTATGGATTTGCATGGCAGCCTATTTTCATATCTTACTGGTTAAACTTAACCATTGTGCTACCAGGAACTCTCTAAAATTTTAAAAGAGGTTTTAATCTTAGAATTAGTTATTCTTCTTAACCCAAAATGTAATGAGGGATTTTTTTGAGGTACTCCTTAAGTTATGTAAAAATTCCCAATATATTTAAGTCAATTCAACAATTTCCAGTCCTAACCACCTAGACTTTACTATAATATATTTGTTCAAAGATTAACCATTTAAGAGTCCTCTCAATATTTAATTCACGAGCACACCAATTACATGCACACAAATATAAAAACAGATAAGGTAACAGAGACAAAATTGGAAGAAAATGCCACTGGTGTTTCTAGGAAGATCCATTAATTTTATTAGGTGGACTTCACAAAGACGGCCACTTTTAAATTTGACATTGAAGCATATAAATTATTTCACTTCACTGGATAGCCTGTAATAGAAGCAAAAGAGTAAAGACTGAAAGAAATCTGACTCGGTCTAGGTATACTTCTAGATAAGCCGTGTCTAATTCCAGAAGGCAAACTGGCAGCTCATGTTAAAGCTGT
Organism: Tenrec ecaudatus; assembly: GCF_050624435.1. Classification (NCBI taxonomy): domain Eukaryota; kingdom Metazoa; phylum Chordata; class Mammalia; order Afrosoricida; family Tenrecidae; genus Tenrec; species Tenrec ecaudatus. The sequence continues at coordinate 299,041,142 of NC_134531.1, forward strand.
GCGTAAGACAACTTCCAGGGTCCCATGCACAAAAATACATTATGAATGTACCCCTTGGAGCTGTGCCTCAAAGAGGCTCGCTATCCTAACAACAGTAAATAGGATAGCCATGTATACTCACGTGAAAAGTTGTGGGCAGTAATTTCATATATATCTGCAGTATGGAATTCACATACTACAAATAGCTGGGTGATTCATTTAAAAAGAGAGCAAATCATATCATTCCGATAAGAATGGATCATTACCAATTTCTTTTAAAATAATTTTAAAATTTATAATTTGAGTATACACTACTCTTCCAAGATTTATTAACCATTGACATGCATAAATATTTTAGCACTTAAGTAAATTAAGCCCAGGCCACACCCCCAGGAGTGTATTTGCAGGTCTACATGAGCGGGGAATGTGATGGGGCGGTGGTAGAGTAGTGAGTCCTTGAGTCTTTGTGAGAAAACCGTGGAACAAAGAGGATGGCTGAGAAAGAATAAAAGAAGGTATGGCTATTTTAGAGAATAGGGATTTAACAATAAAGCAATACCACTCAAGACAATGCCAAGAATTATGATTAATAAGTTTAAATCGTGCTATTTGTATTCAAAGTCTTCTTCATTCCCTCTCCCTCTCACCGTTAATTTTTTTTTTCTTTACTGAATTTAATATGCCTTAGTCATATCCACAGAGACCCGGGGTGGTACGAATGAGTCATTGCTGGACTAATAGGAAAAAGATTGGTAGTTTGAAACACTGGCACATATAGGCCTGATAATCTCCTTATGAGAGTTCACAGCCGTGAAAGCCTTGCACACGCGGGGTTTCCATGAGTCTGATCTGTTCACTGGTAACTAACAATAAAGCTGCATGCTAATGGCAGAATAGCTGACACTTAGCGATCCAAGGGAAATTGCAATTTTTTAAAGTAACAGATATAATCTCCTTAGATGGCACTGGAGACAGATCCATGTAGGTAACAGCTGCCTAGCTACTTTCCAAATTGGTTGTATGTTTGGGGTTTTGTGTGGCTATTGGTCTGCTTGCTTTCAAATGAATCATGCTCCTAATGGACTATCAAGTACTTGGATAAATTTATCAGCAATGCAGACCATGGTTCCTGTATTTTCATAAAATGCTTTCAAACCAATTTGGTAAATTACACATAGTAAGAAAGGTAGATGGCATGTCAGGGAGATACAAGCGTTTTGGTTAAAAAAAAGTCATTTCTTTGAAAATCTTGTATTACCTTTAAAGAGATTAAATATATTGCAATGAAACCTATATCATTGGTATGTACATTATTGGGTTAATTTTCAATAAAAAATAAGTATCATTCCAAAGTTTAAAAAAAATACAACATGGCTGGATAAAAAAACAAAATTCTTAATCTATAAGATCAGTTTGAAAGCATGAAATTGAAACATCAATTTGAAAACATTAAAACTATAAAAATATACAAATGCATTAATGCACAGCTCTAATCAAGTCAAAAGAACAATAGCATATCTTCCAGAGTGATAAACACCATTATCTGAACACATAAATTTCAAAATGTTTCATCATTTTTCTCTGACTTTGAACTGTACTTACAGAGTATGAATCTTTAATTTAATATCAAAATATTCATTTATAACTTGTGCTTATTAGAGTCCACAGCTGTTTACTTAGCGAAAATAGACTTCCAAAGAACTTTTTATTAACTCTCAGGCGAACGACGGCAAAAAAAACCAACAAACTTTTTAAATATTTGGGAGATGGGCTGTGTTTCTAATTAGAAATGTAATATATGCTCAGGGGAGAAGAGCCTGAAAACTGCAGGGGGAAAAAGGTAAAAACTTAAGAAAATACTCCACTTATCAAGACTATTTAAAATGAGGTGCAATTATTGAATTTATATTTTGAATTTGAAGAACCATTTGTATTCCTCTACTAAAGCTGGTGGTAAGAAATTAAAGGAAACATGGAAAGAAGTGCTTGGCAAAACGTTTTCCTCAGCATCTCTGTGAGGTGCCTGCAGTCATCGCCAGCTGGGAGAGAAGTGACTAGCCAAGCCACTTGGCGTGGTGGCCAATGTGTCAGCGTTAGCAATTCGCAATATTATATCCATGGTAGTTTGCATAAAGTTTTCTTTTCTTACTGTCATTAAAACCCAAGGGGGAGTGGAGGGTGAGTGGGTTGGAAAGGGGGAACTGATTACAGGGATCCAAATGTGACCTCCTCCCTGGGAGAGGGACAGCAGAGAAGGGGAGGAAGGGAGACTCCGGATAGGGCAAGATATGACAAAATAACGATGTATAAATTACCAAGGGCACGTGAGGGAGGGGGGAGCGGGGAGGGAGGGGGAAAAAAAGAGGACCTGATGCAAAGGGCTTAAGTGGAGAGCAAATGCTTTGAGAATGATTGGAGCAGGGAATGTATGGATATGCTTTATACAATTGATGTATGTATATGTATGGATTGTGATAAGAGTTGTATGAGTCCCTAATAAAATGTAAAAAAAGAAAAGAAGCGAAAAAAAAAAGAAAATGATTAGGGCAAAGAATGTACAGATGTGCTTTATACAATTGATGTATGTATATATATGGACTGTGATAAGAGTTGTATGAGCCCCTAATAAATTGTTTTTTAAAAAAAACCCTAAGGTAAGTTCAGAGAAGATTAATGCATTTTTATTTGTTATCTGAACAAAGATAATTCATGAACTAGCTTTCACTAGATAGGAAAAGGAGAGTTCTCCAACTCATTTTTTGCCAGTGTTTTTTTCAATAGCATGAAATCATGTGTCTACTTAAAGATTTCAAATAGAGAAAACTGCTGAGCCCGAATGTAGCTTGTCCTACATTTTCCCTCCAAACATTGAATAGCTTTCATCTGAAGACCTTATCTGGAGACAGAAGTCAGTAGGCGAAGGGAATTAAAATAAAAGAGCTTTTCATATTTGCTGAGAACACGAGTTGATAAGCAGCAATGCAAACATTAAGAAAACTAGGGACAATATGGGTACTCTTTTACCTCCTCCCGTAGGTTACACGTAGAGTGACTTAAAGCAGGTTTTTCTACAATTTTTAGAACGTTATTAGACTTATTTTGCAGTTTATAAAAAGAGTTTGCTTTGAGTATTTTAACGTTCAGAAAGCAAATGTGATGCCCTTCCAGTCTGCTCAAATGTTATTCCCACTGCTCTAAAATATTGATGCTTGCACATGTCGAAATACTCATGCAATAATTTGTAAAAGGAAATAATCATTTCAAAATTTTCTTCTGAAGTTATTCAGCCTTTGAAAAACAATGAACTACATAATCTTCTGATGTGGACAGAATGCTGAGTTGAATGCTAAAGAAGAGTTAAATGTACAGACTCGGGAACCAAGAATGACAATTCTTGAACCATGCCATCATCATATATGAGCTAAGTTACTTAATATGCCTTATATCTTCATCTGTGAAATGAGGGGATACAAATATCTATATCATAAAACAATTGTGAAAATTTCAGGTGGTAACATGCATAAAGCATTTAATGTTTTATCTAATGTCTTGCTTTCTTATTAAATAAATAAATATTGATATGCAAAACACAATGTAGAGTAGGGTTATATAAATCCAAAAACGATGTATGCTTGTATACACATTTTCCTCAAATAATAAATACTTGAAAACTGAGAATTATATGTACCTATGACATATTAAAGGATTCCTCTTCAAAGCGCAGAAGCCACATATTCTAATCTGTGGGCTAATTCATGAGTGAATCCATGTCTTCATCCCTCCTCCCCTTCCTCAGGGAATGCCTTCTTCAGAGAAGGTCTGAAGAAAGTTGGCAAATGACCCTTTCCTAAAACAGAATGCAGTGCTTCCTAATCATTCATAGTTACGGTCTCAGAAACTCACGGAGCAGTTTACCCTGTCCTATATGGTCACTCTGAGTCAGAATCTACCCAATGGTAATTCATTTACTGTTTGTTTGTATTTGTGAAGTACTGGATTGAGGACATGGTGTTGAGGGTGAGGGGAATTTTATATTTGGTTTTGGACTGTTATATTTACCTATACATAGGTAAATTTTAATTTTTATTTGTATTTTTAGATGGAATTTGGACATTGAATAAGGAAGATTAAAGAAGAATTGATGCATTTGAATGATGGTGTTGGCAAAGAACATTGAAAGTACTCTGGGCTGCCAAAGAAGCACATCTCTCTTGGAAGAAGTACAGCTAGAAGGCTTCTTAGGAGAAAGGATGGCGAGACCTCATTTCATGAACTTGGGGCACATTGTTAGGAGAAATAAGACCTTGGAAAAGGACATCGTGTTCTGTAGAGCAGTAATACAGTGTGAGAAAGAAAGAATTGACACAGTGGCTGCAGCAATGGGTCCCAACATAAGAACAATTGTAAGGATGATGCAGGAGCAGGCATTTGGTTGATGTGTTGGACGTATGGTTGCTCTTAGGGGAAAGCGAATCACCGCATCTAACTACCATAACGCGAACTCATGCCTCCAAAGAAGGACTTTGTTGTCAGTTATAAAAAGGGATTCGGGTACTCAGATATAATGTGCACTGATCATACAGCAGATAGTTCACATTCATGGTGTGGTTTATTTCACATAGAGTAACAAAGAACTGTGTACTCAAAGGCATGACGCGCACATGGCTAAAAATCACAGAAGGATTATTAAGCTGAAGCACATTTTATTATTGTTATTTCTGTTTTCTAACCTTGAGGGGTATGTTGACCAAGATATATTTCTTGGATAAAGCCAGGCAAACATTCTCAAGAAAATATTTAAATAAGATAGGATCTTTACCCTTGTTCCTTTGGTTTACAAACAGTTAAACTTTACAGGAATCTCAATCATTTTCAGAGCAGCAAAAGGAAATATTTTATGAAAATCTATATTGTGATACAAAATGGATAATAATTTTGATCTAGAGCAGTCATCTTAGTTAAACCAAGCGTCTTGGTTAGCTATCCACTTACACATTCTCCTTCTTTTAATTGAGCCACTGATTAGAGACTTAGATAATCTACAAAGAATTATTTATATTTGCAAGGATGTATTATTGGGGCAGAAGAAATGATAAAGTCAAAGAGTTGCATGTGAAGTTCCAAAGGGCAGCTGAAGTAGACAAAGTCAAATAATATTTTGATATATGGGAAAAAAAAGAATTAGAAAACCAAAAGAACACAGCATATCTTAAACTAAAAACACTCAAGAAAAATACATCAGATCCCAGTGGACCTCAATCATGAAAAATTATATGGGGAAAATATAAATGATGCAGGAAACATAAGGGAAGATAGAAAGGATACACCTAGTGCATGTGTTAAAATGAACTAGTCAATAGGTCACCATTGAGATAGCATATGAGCGAAAACCAATGTTGCTGAAAGAAGTTAAAATGTAACTGAAAGCATTAGCCAAAAAGAAGGCTCCTGGAATTTATGGAATGTCAAATAAAATCTTTCAACCAGCTCAGGAAGCACTCCATACATTCACTCATCTGTGCCAGGAAATTTGGAAGTCAGCTACTTGGCCAACTGACAGGTAGAGATCTATATTTGCACCCACCCCAAAGAAAGGTTACACAACAGAATGCTCAAACTATAGATCCATATCATTCATATTGCATTCAAGTAAAACTTTGTTGAATATCTTCCAACAATGGTTATCAAAGATGAAGGTGAGATTCACAAGAGGGTGTGTCACAAGGGATATAATTACTGATGTCAGATGGATCTTGGCTGAAAGCAGAGAATGCTAGAAAGATGTTTACTTGTGTTTCATTGACTGTGCAAAGGTATTCACCTCTGTATACTGTAGTGAACTGTGGATAACCTCAAGAAGAATGGGAACTCCAGAAGACTTCACTGTGCTCATGTGGAATTTGTACATGGGTCAAGAGGTAGTTGTGGGAATAGAACAAGGGAATATTGCATGGTTCAAAATTAGGGAAGGCAGGTGTCAGGGTTGTATCCTCTCACTGTACTTTTTTAAAAGTATATACTGAGAAAGTCACCGGAGAAGCTGTATTAGACAAAGAAGAATGTGGCATCAGAATGTGAGGAAGGCTTGTTAACAACCTTCAATATGCAGATGATACAATCTTGCTTACTGAAAGCAAGGAGAACTTGAAATACTTGCTGATGAAGATCAAGGATTGTAGGTTTGACACAATGTACAGAAGAACAAAACCCTCAAAATTGGGCCAATTGGAACATCATGATAAAAGAGAAAAGACTGATCTTGATCTTGTCAAGGATTTTGTCTTGCTGGAATCCATAATCAATGTTCATGGAAGCAGCAATTAAGAGATAAAATGACACATTGATTAGTTCAATCTATGGTGCAAGAACTCTTTGGAATATTGAAAAGGAAAGATGTTACTTTGAGGACAAAGGTGCACCTGCCCCAAGCCATGGTATTTTCCATTGCTTCATTTCATGTAAAAGGAATAAGGAAGACCGAAGAACAACCTGTCCACTTGAATTATGGTGCTAGAGAAGGACATTGAAAATACCAAGGACCCAGAGGGCTCCTTAGAGGCAAGGGTGGCAAGACGTCATCTTACATACTTTGGACATGAGGTCAGAAGAGGCTTACTCTGGGACAAGAAATCAAATGTGTTAACTCACTAACTTCCATACAGTCAATTCCTATTCATAGCCACTCAATAGGATAAGATAAAACTGTCTGGTGGGTTTCTGAAACTGTGATCTTTATGGGAATAGAAAGACCCATCTTTATCTCTCAGAGCAGCTGGGGGCTTTGCACTGCTACTGGCCAATTGTAAGCACTACATCACGAATGAAAAGGAGGCTGCAGGATCTTGACGGGGTCAAGAAATATTTGCAGAGGTGAGAATGTTAGCTTTTATTTTGGGTAGGTCCTTGTAACTGCCATAATTAAAGTGCCATTAATTTATTATTCAAACTAGTTAACATGACAGTAAAAGAAGTATGCCATTCTATATGTGTCTTTTAACTAAGCCTGAAATTTTAGGCTTGAGGCCAGAATTAAATACTGCATTAAACACCTTTATATTTGCTTCATCTAAACCATCTAACTCAGAATGTCTGGTAAAAATCTGGAGTAATGGGACTTGGTAATGATACACACTTTTGTACTTATTTTATATGCAAGAATGATTTTTGTTTATTCCTGGGGGGAAAGTTTTCCAAAGTAAACAAGACTAGAGCAAACCAAACCAAGCCAAATCAAGCCCAATGTTGTTGAGTCAATTCTGAAATGTAGCCACTCTTTAGGACATAGTAGAACTCTTACATAAGATTCTACATAGGAAGTAGGGGGTAAACCCCGACAGACGCAGACTATGAAACTTTCTCCCTCATGTTCACAGCATGAACAACTGAACTCTCTGAGAGTGAGGGGGGCTTGAAGCACTGGAGATCAAGGGTTGCCACCTTCAGTGTGGATGACAACTCAATGTCAAGAAGACCAAAATCTTCACAACTGGAACAATAGGTAACATCATATTAAATGGAGAAACGGTTGAAGCTGTCAAATATTTTGCTTTCTTGGATCCATAATAAATGCTACTGGAAGCAGCAATCAGAAGATCAAAAGTCGAGTTATATTAGAGAAATCTGCTACACAAGCAAGATCTCTCGAAGGTTGAAGAGCAAGGATGTTGCTTTAAGAACTAAGGTGCGCCTGACCCCAAGCATGACATTTTCCATTGCCTCATACATATCTGACCGTTACACATTGAATCAAGAAGACCAAAGAGAAGTCGATGCATTTGATTATAGTACTGGGGAAACATAATGAAATTACCATACAAGGACAAACTGATCTGTCTTGGAAGAAGTGCAGACAGAGTGGACATGTTGTCAGGACAGACTAGTCCCGGGAAGAGGATATCATGCTTGGTAAAGTAGAGGGCTCAGGTAGCCAAAAAGAGGGATGCTCTCAAGGGGATGGACTAACGCAGTGGCTACAACAATGGGCTTCAGCACGGTCACATTTGTGAGGATGGCGTAGGACCGGGAGTGTTTCAGTCTGGGTGCATAGGGCTGCTATGGGAACAAACTCCATGGTACCTAACAACAGCATCAACTTTGGATTCTCTTGGGAGGAAATGAATTTCAGAAACCATAATTGAGGAAAGAAGGTAGAGCAGGGTGCAGAGAATCGATAGATAGTAGAGGAACAGAGGAGACTATAAGCAAAGAAGAATCCTGACGTTGAACTTCATTATTTTCATTAATTGTTTTAGAAATTGTATTCTGCAATTCTTTCTGCACACTCAATTCAAAAGCAATCAATTACAGAGAAGTCATTTTGTTATCTTGATATTTTTGAGAGGCCTCAAGGAATCAATTAAAAAAAGATATTCATTGCAATTTCTTAATGTGATGGCGTTTACTTTCTAATTTATTATGCAGAAAGTTTAATTTAAAAAGATTAGAGTTTTAAAAAAGTGGCCACTGATATTATGAACTACCTTTGGTTAGGTCATGCCTAGCAGACCCAAGCAAACATGTCAAAGAACCAAAAAGCTTGTACCTTGAATGAGCAGCAGTTCCTGAAGGAGGCTTAGTACTTCTCTTGGTTTAGGCATTTCCCATGTTCTTCAAGATGGAATAAAATTGGCGTCAGAACCTTTAAAAAGAAGATCAGCGCTTTTAGAGTCTCAGAAATATACACCAACTCTAATAAAGTAGGGCTACTGTATTTTTGTGGCATTGTTTTTATTTCATCTTTGACCGCTGTGCAGCAAACCTCCTGGATCCAGCACACAGCTATAACAGCAAAGGAGGAGAGGCACCACCTCTAAAAGCAGCAGAGCCAGTAGCCAACACAGGGGGCTGGCTTTGGGAGCCTGGTGACTCTGGACAAAGAGCTGCGGAATCCTGGTTGCTGACCCATGGAAGTGGAGCTGCATGCCTTTGGGTTGACACGGACTATGGAGTGGTATGGACCTTTGAGTACTCATTATCAGACCTTAGAGAACTTTGTAACATATTCTGATAAGCAACTATAAACTGAGCATTTCTCCCTTGCATGACAACCTGTGAATTTCCTACATAAAACTTTTCATCATAAATATTGTCTGTGAGTTATGTGTAGCCACTCCAACACCTCTTCGAACCCAGGGATAAAGTACACAATACAAATTAAGAGAACAACACAAGAGGTAGTGTCCTTACATCGAATCCCAAGTCTGCAATAAAGACAGAGGGCCCCCAAATGATCCAACCTTGTGTCATAGAAATTGCAAAGGAAAATTCACCTTGGGGTCCCTTTATGGTTGTGAGGAAATCTTTGTAAAGCAATCATTTCATACAACGTTGGAAGTGAAAGTGTGGTAGATATATAATTATTTGTCAATCTGAAGATTAAGAATGTAGGGGTAGAGTCTAGCTCGTCAATCAGATCATAGCCAATGAGGCCTTTGTGTGGGCATGGCCTTCCCCTAAGGATTCTGGGAAATCTGGGTCTTCCTGCTTGGAGACAGGAGACACTTCTCTCTCTTGGCTCACACCCTGGGAGACATAGCAACTGATAAGGCACACGGACCCACCCTGATGCAGCTCTGGGAAGCCATGCAGAGATCCTGCCAGTGCTGAGATGTTTCCAATGCCACTGGATCCAAAGACTTTCTACCCACTGGCCAGTGAACTTCTATATTCGGTATCATTGCATGTGTTTCATGATCCTGAAGAGGACTTTAGAGATTGGTATCAGACATATGGGCTAATATTGGACTTATGGACTTGATATGGACTGGGCTAGGATGTTTTCTCAATGTTCAATTGCTCTTGTATCTAAATCTCTTTCTTATACACATATGTGTGCCCATCGATTTGTTTCTCTAGTCTATGCAGACTAACACAGAAATCAAAGTGGCAGTCATCATGGTCTCCCACATTTCAAGAAAAGAGTAAGATTTTTATTTTGTGGAGTAGACAAAAGACTCTATCTTCATAGGCATGAGGGTATACATGGCAAGAAGTTCAAGAGCAAAACAAGGAATTGCTGTCGATTCAGACTCATAGTATCCCTCTGTACCAAAGCAAAGTTACTCCAAGTCTGGAATCTTTATAAGAGTGGGCTGCCACATCTTTTTCCCACAGAGCAACTGGTGGATTTAAACCACTCATGTTTTGTTTAGCAGCTGAACAAAAAGGAATCCCTAAGTTATAAGGGTACCATTTAGGTTAAAAAAATCTACATATTGTCAGTTCTATTTTCCGACCTCCTGGTAAATGCTGTGGAGCCTTGGTAAGGAGTTGTGATGCTAACCACAAGATCAACTCTTGGAAGCCAGCAGGCACTCAAAGAAGAAAGGTGAGGCTTTCTACTCCACTGAAGATGTCTGTGCTTAGAAAACCACAGGGTCGTCCCCACCCCCAGCCAGTCCTGGGGCTTTGGGGCTTAGCTCAAGGGGAGTCCCTCTGGGACATGGGGTACAGTGGATGGTATGACCCTTTGCTGGGCATGCCTACACATTAGGGTATGCTGGGTCCCGCTAGGATTTCCCGTATGGGCTCCAATAAATTTCTTCCCTTTTGTTAAAAAAGAAAAGAAAACCACAGGGTGCTCACCTGGTTCACATTTTTCTGCCCCTCCATCCAGGCCCTTCTAATGTGATCCTTCTCAGAGAAGCTAACAGTGGTCACCAAGTACCATCTAACTTTCTGGTCTCAGGACTGGAACTGACATTTGTATGGTCCATCTGTCTATTGGACTAATTATTTCTTTGTGTCTTTTGATTTTAATCACTCTTCTTTCTTCTAGATAGAAAAAAACCAATAGTTAAAAAAACCTGGTCTTCCATTTGCAGAAGAATAAAAGCAGGATCTTTGTCCACATGGATACTGTATCCATACATAAAGTCAAGGTGGACAAAAGATCTAAATGTAAAACCTGGGACAATAAACATAAGAGGTAAATAATATGTAGACATTAGAGCTCCTAATGCATGCCATATTGAGCACTGGTGGTGCTTTTGAGTTAGTGTTTTACTTCGCACCATAGTTCAGCTGTTCAAATCCACCAGCAGCTCCACAGAAGAAAAATGAGGCTATGTCCTCATGTGAAGATTTGCCGTCTTCGAAATCCTATATAAGATGCTATGAGCAAGCAATTCAAAGGCAGTGGAGTTTAATGTGCAGTACAAATACACTATCAGACATAAAAAAGCATACCATGAGCAGAAGAAAATCTAGATGACTGGGATGTTTTAAATTTTTTAGTGCATCAAAAGATTTAACCAAAAGATCAAACAACACCAACAGACTGGGAGACTTTTTTTTTTGGCAATAACCTATTGGACCAGGGACCAGTCTCTCCCACACTCATCATCATAAGCCATTGCATTGCTAGGTGCTGTCTAGGAGGTTTCTACTCACAGACACCCTATCTACACAGAACTAAACACTGCTCAGGGCATATCTGTGTTCACTATGTACATTCCACATTTTGCTGACTCATGTTGCTTTTCATTTTGAGTCATGTTCCATCATCAGGTCCCCATAGCTTTACTCCATCCATGTCATTATGGTTGACTTGTGAGAAGCCAGCTCTTCCCCCACTGATTATTTGAGCAACTCTCAACCACCATTCATTTGTCAATTTGCAGTATTGTGGTAGCTTGAATATTGTTTTGATGTTTTAAGGGATATCACCAATATATGTCACATACCAACTGGGTTACCCATAGTGAACAAGTTTCAGCAAAGCATTCAGACTAAAAGTAGACTGGGAAGAAGAAATAGGGAGACCACGTCTGAAAGATTAGCTACTGTAAACCGTGTGAATAGAAGTGAGCTGTCTTCAGACCTAATGCTGGAAAAGTGAACTGTTTGGGGCGGAAGGTGCTCACTGACCTGTGTTTGTTGCTGGTAGGCGCCATTGAGTCAGAATCCACTCATCGTGACACTTCCCGATAACGCGTCATCCTCACGATTCTTCTCATGTTTGAACCCATCGATGCAGGCGCCTATCGATCCACCTTGTTGAAGGTTTCCCTCTTCTTCGCAGTCCCTGCTGTCTCCTGACAACATGTCCAAAGTGCACGAGACAGTCTCGCCATCCTTTCCTCTACGGAGCACGCTGACTGTACTTGTTCCGAGACAGATTTGCTTATTCTTTTGTCAGTCCATGGTGCGTTCAATAATCTTCACCAGCAATGTTGTTCAAATGCATCGATTCTTCTCGGGCTTCCTTACTCATTGCCCAAAATTCACATGCATGTGATGCAATTGAAAATGCCATGGGTTAGGTCAGGGGGAACTTGTCCTCAAGGAACCATTCTTGCTTCGTCCACACTTTAAAGAGGTCTTGTGCAGCAGAATTACCCAAAGCAGTGTGTCGCTGGCAATCAGAAGCAAATCAAAGCAACACTGAGCTGATCATCTCACATTAGCATTAATGGCAAAGTTAAAAAACAATGAGAAACCATAATTGCTGGTAAGAGTGCTAAGAATTTTGAACCCTCATGCACTGAAACTGTGAAAGCGCTTGCAAATCTGCGTGGCACTCCCCCCCAAAGCTCATAATAGAAATGTCATAGGAGACAGCATATTCTTAATCACCTATGGTGAGAGCAACAATCCTGAGCAATGGTCATTATTGCCAGAATGTGATTTTCCTCTCTGCCACTATTTTCTAAATATTTAGTACGCAACATACCATCATTGGCTTCACATGAATGATTTCTTCTTGGATTCTACTCGCATATCTTGCCTGGAGAATACATTCTTCCTCTACGTGACTCTAAGAAAAATCTATGTAATGATGCTGTGAGAAATATGTGGCTTTCCACCCCTCTAAAGATTTAGTCTCAGAAATCCACAGCATCAGTGCCCTCGGTTCCTTAGACTCTCTCAAAGTCAGCGTCCACTGGACAGTGACTTTGATTTGAAAACAAAAGCTTGACTTATATTTTAAGATGAAATTGAAAATAAAAACAGAAAACAGAAGAAGGAAAAAAGAAAAGGAAAAGAAAAAAATTAAAAAGAAGTAAGAGAAATAAATAAACATTTTTAAAAGATTAAAGTGTCACTTTTCTTAAACTCAACATTGATTCTTCTAAAGCAAATAAAACCTTTTCATTTATAATGTAAAGTTATAATGTATTCCCCATCGCATTTGTTTGACAATAATTGCAGTTGTTATTTATTCTCTCTTGTTACTCACCCCGTCACAATTCGGAATATTGCTCATGCATTCTACTTTGTTAAAAATCAAATTAAACTATCAAAAATATGGAAAAAACAATGCCCTCTTACCATTCTTCTGAAACTGAACTACATGAATGATGGATAACATTGTTCAAGGAAGCACTGATACTATGTAAATTAATTGATTTCTTTCTATGACTCACGTTGGATAATTTTATTACAATAATCTGTAAGATCACTGAGTTTTTTCATCAATATTTATTTTACTTTTCATCCTATACTGTGTGCATTTCATTTAAGATATGGAATTTCCATCTTTTCATTTGAGTCTTCTTAATATACCCTGAGTCCATATTGTCATATTTTAATTACATTCTATAACATGTTTATAATATTTCTAAACATTTTGTAATTCTTGTCAACAAATTATATTTTCTTTATTTTTATAACTTATTTTTTCCTCCTGGTTTAGTTCATACCTTCCTGCTTTTCCCCTGCCACACCATATTTTATTAAATGTTGGATAATTGTAAAATTTATTTTGCTCATTCCTGGATCTTACTGAATTTCTTTAATGTGGGTTGAATGTCCTCCTGGTGCATGGATGAGGAGCTTGTGGGTGAGTCTGATCACGTCTAGCCCAGCATGTAAGTGCTTTTGGTGGATGGCAAGTGGAAACTCTCTTTCTGTCACCACTTTATCCCGAAGAAATCAGCCATTGACAAGGTTATGGATCCCAGCTCTGCTTGGACACAACCAGGGACACCAAGAACCAGCCCAAATGCTAGGAAAACTGCTTATGAAAGAGAAATACTTTGAAGAATGTTTTCTTTATAATATTACAATTGCTTACGATGACTTTTATGAACCAGACTGTTTCTACCCATATGTGAACTCTGAGCAAAGATCTAGGTATTGCTTTCCTGGAAATCTCCTTGGGAGTATGCATATATCCGTCAGCCAAAGACTCAAGTGTGTTAACCCTTCTCATCTCTTCAATATCATTTCTGGGCACAGCTTCGCCCTGTCCTACACTCTATCCCTTCCATTCATTCTAGCAGGGGTAATTGTATGGTGAAATTGTTTTATTTTTTTATCTTTTAGTGACTACAAATACTGTGGTGGTTGATCAAAGTGTAAATAAATCTGCTTCACATATTTCATATAGTATCTAAAAGGGTGGGCCATTCTTAAACATAATCTTTCTCTTAAAGACCTGCAAGTGGTGTTGAACTGTGGACCGTGCAGATCACCAGCCAATGCATTACCCCTACCTATGCCTCAGCCCAAAATTTGAATAGACTGGCTGGTCCCTTGGAGAAAGCCCTGCAGCTGTGGTCTCATGCAGACTGTGAGCAAGGCAGCACTGTGCTCTGCCCTGTATGTTCCCTGTGAGTTGGAACGGACGTGATGGTACACAGCAAATGACGACAATATCTAGGTTTGGCAAACTTCATTGGTCTCCTAGGGGCATATACACTTCTTTAGCTCTGAGCAACATTCTACATCAATTTTAATGAAATCTTACTGAATTTTAAATATCTCATATTTTTCTGCTTCTACACCATAACACTAAAGTTATGGTAATGAAATGTTCATAAGCATATAATATATTCTAGAATTTTCTCAGTCTACCTCTCATTTCTGCTTTTCAATCTTCCCTCATTTTGAAAGCATTTACACATCATTAGTCTTATGGCATATTTTTCTTTTCTTATGATTTTGTTAGAATTACTAACAGGTGTTCTGAAATTATACCTATGAATTCATTTGACATTACAGGATACCTTTCATGAGTTTAGTGTCCTAATCTTATTTACACAATTATATGTGTATGTGTACTTTTCCCATTAAACTTTCATTGCTTCTTTATTTTCTCTGATTTTCTAGTTTTTATAACTGGAGAAAACAAGAGTAAATCTGATTACATATTTTATAAACATCACATTATCTTCACTCTGGGTCAGAAGTAGCTCAATGGCATCTAACAACACACCACAGGGTTCAACAAATAATAGGTGTAAACATTCTGAATTTTTCTGAACATGAATTTTTAATTCCATAAAATATTTTTTTCAAAACCTATTGTTATTGAATTACGCTGCTCCTGCAAGTAGTAGAAGCAAAAGGTAATATAGAGAATTATTTTGCTTCTTTAAAAAATAACTAACAAATTAACAAACTTTGGAGGAATTTATTTGGTTTTCTAGCCACTGAGAAGACTTCTCAGATATTCATTATTCTCTTATAGTTAAATTGTACATAGAATTATGAAAGACATATTACAAACAAATAGTCAAAAAACCCTTTTTCTTTAGCATACTATTCCAAAGTATTTTAATCATACCAAGACATTGTTTTAAAGCCAATCATATAACCAAATCTAATATTTGGTTGAAAATCGCAAGGTACCGCAATATATTAGTGGGCAAGAATTTTCCTTCATATGTTTTAATCAATGCAACTGAAATTTTTATCCAACTATGCTAATATACAATGGGGTAACTGCCTCCCCCCCCACCCCCCCTGCAAAAAAAAAAAGGTCCTTCCAGCAGAGCTTTTGTTGTGCACATTTTTCCTACAAGGCGAGCACCTAGAAGCTGGCTCTGAGTCGGTGCACCCAGTGGCATTGCCTGGGAAAGATCTCTGGTCACAGTGAATTTTTTTTTTCCGAGAAAGCAGTTAGATCGAACCTCATTTTTGTGATGGCTGATTTAAGAAAAGAGCGTGCAGCTATATAATTTTGTGTTTTGCTCAGAAAGAGTGCCGCAGAAACTGTTGTGATATTGAACACACTTATGAGACAGTGCTTTGGGAAACACGCAAGTGTGCGGGCAGTTTTCTCATTTCAAAAGAGTGAAATGTTGATTGATGGGAAACCTCATTCCGATGCCCTTCAACCTCGCGAACCGACGAAAATGTCAATTTGTAGTTCATTTGGCGTTTGTCTCAACAGGTCAGATTGCTAATGAAGCGTTTTATGTAGACGTTCTGCAAAGATTGTGTAACAGTGTGCAACAAAAAGGGCCCGAATTGTGGCTGACAAGGGACTGGTTTTGCCACCAAGACAATGCACCTGCTCATGCAGTCATCTCAGTGCGCCAGTGAACCAAAAAAGACCCAGCATGCCCCTCTTGCCTCGTGTACCTTACTCATTTGACCTTGGTCCATGTGCCTTCTTCTTGTTCCTGTGAATGCAGAGGGACCTGTAAGGACAGCAGTTTGACGACATCGAAGAGGTGAAGAAATAAACAAGGGAGGTTCTGTCAGCCGTCCAGACAGACGAGTTTTAAAAGGTTTCCAAGAATAAAATCATAGATTTGACAAATGCATTACATGCAAAGGAGTGTACTTTGAAAGTGATAAAGTTGCTTTGTAAAAAAAATTCAAGTACATAGTTATGAAAAAATATCCATGTTTTGTGTGTATCCCGTGCATGAAGAAAATGAATTTTTAGCAATTATAATACTTATAATTTAAATGATGTTTTATAAAGCCAATTTAATTACCAAACTGCAACTTTAGAAACCAACTATAGGTAGTTCCTGGGTCCTAAAGGAGATTTGTTCCTAACAGTTTGTTTCAGAATTTGTCAGGGCTTCCAGCCCATTCTGCCTAGTTCAGTCATAAACTAAGAAGCATCCCCGAGGCAGGCCTGCATTTTTAAGTTAAAGTGAACCACAAATCTAGACAGAATTGAAAGAATGGCGGGTTAAAGGCTTGCTGAACATTTGTCTCTTTCTTCCAGAAGAAGGGAAGCGTATTTGCCGCAAAACAACAGAATTTCTTGTCCTTAGATTGGAAGCACACGTCTCTGCAGCACTGCCCCAGTCAAAACCGCAGCGGCCTACATCCCAGGTCATGTGTAGTGCGCTCGTACAATCCCGCAAATAATCTAATCTCACACATGAGGCTTCTGAGTTGACCACAGCTCCTTTGAACTTCCCGTCATTTTTCTGTGTGCCATTCCAAGTCTATCAAATAGGACAACATTGAGTTTGTTTCTGCTTAGCAACCCTGGCTAGGACGGAAGCAGTTTAAGGTGAATGAGATATTATCAGTAACTTTGACTTTCAGAGTTCATAACCTTGACACGTGCAGTATCTACTCTGTTTTATCAATAGCTTGATTCAGTATGATAACTTTATTATTTGGTCCTCCTTACCCATTGTCCAGTTTTTACATGCATATGAGGCCACTAAAATGAACCTCAGTACTTGAAGTTACCTCTATGCTTTCTCATACTTTACAGAGGTCTCTTGCTGATGATTTGACCAATGAAATACTTTGATTCTTTTATGGCTGATTTCATAGGTGTTGATTGTAGATCCAAGTTAAAAAAAATCACTCACAACTTCAATCGTTTCTCTGTTGATTCATTCTGTTGCTTAGTGATACATTTGTGAGAATTTTGGTTTTTTTTGTGTTATGTATAATCTATACTGAAGAATATATTCTTTGAACTTCTTCAGTAATTGCTTTACATCTTTGCTTTCTCCAAATAAAAGTGTGTCATCTACATATTGTGCATTATTATAAAGTCTGCTTCCAACCCAGGTGTCCTGTACATCTTTATATTCTACAGATTTTGCATTATTTGCTCAGCATGCCATTTAAATAACTACCATGAAACTATATAATTCTGACATTTCCTTACTTTAAACTACTTAGTAACACCTTGTTTGTCTGAATGACTATATCTTGGTCTATGTAGAGTTTCCTCACGAGTACAACAAAATGTTCCAGAATACTCATTATTAACAATATTTGCCCCGTTAAAATAATTCTGATTCAAATTTAAGCACAAATTACTAAAACCAGTGGTATAGTCATTCAAGAATTTTACCAGGGTCTTCTTTCAAAATTGATGAAACATGCAATCAGGACGCATTGATAGTTCCTGGTGAGTGGAATGAGAAAATTTGAAACAAGAAAGAAGGATCAATAGTTGGGAAATACATCTTGCATTATCAAATTTATTCTGGAGAACACATGATATAATTTTGCAGAACCAATAACTTCTTCATGGTAAATACTCCTTTTCAGCTACATAAACAGTTTATATGGACCTGAGCCTCATCAGATGGGTTACACAGGAATCACCATGACTACATGTGTGGAACGAGATGATGGAGAAGATATATATCATCAGCCATCATGGCTTTGGAACAAAATATCATTTACAAGATGAAGCTGAAAATAACAGAATCAAATCCATGAAAGTCAAAATATGACTTGGTTATATCACATCCAAATTCAGAGATTAGCTGAAGAAAAGATTTGACACCCTGAACACTAGAGGTTGAAGAACTGTCAAATTGCGGGATAGCATGAAGGCTCTCAAATATGGAAAAATCAAAGATCCTTTAAAAACAGTAATGGAAGTAAAAACCTAAGTGGATGTCAGAACTACTAGACTCTAAAGTTTCTTCTTGAATGTAGAGTAGCTAAAGCAAATGGAAGTTGATGAAGTAAAGAACCGAACAGAAAATTCAAATGAAAACTCAAGAAGACAACGTAACATATAATTAAATGTATAAAGTCTTGGAAATACCAAAGAGGAAAATCACACTCTTGTCAAGCTAAAATAAATGAAGAAAACATTCAAGCCTTGTGTTGGAATATTGAAGGATTCTATGATCAGAAAGAAGGATTTTATGAAATTTTAATGATGAGTAAGAAAAACTTATGAAGAATATATGCATGTGAATTCTAGGTTTGTCAAAGAAAAATGAGAAGACTTTGTTGTACTTGAAGAACAAATAAATCTGTCTTGGAGGAAGAACATCCAAATTCAGTATTAGAAAGGGGATGCCATGAGCTCATGAATTCATCTCATGCACTCTTGACATGTTAGCAGGAGAGACCAGTCACTGGTCAATGAAATGGAAGACTCTTAACAATACTGACTGGCATGGTGGATACAACGTGGGGCACAAACATAGCGACCATTTTCAATATGGTACGCTACTGGGCAGACTTTCTTTTGGCTCTTTTTACTCTTGTTTTTTGTTTCCTTTCCTCTAAGTCAGAACTGATTTGAAGAAAGCTAATAAAAACCACAACATAGGAAACACTTTGATCAATCCTGGAAAAGGGAAGCTGGAAGGAAAGAATTCGGAGTGCGCTGCTCCCAAAAGAATGGCTCAATGTTAATCCAATTCACGAGGTGGAACATGATTAACAACCACTGGTTGAAAGAAGTGCACGATGTGATGGAGCAATAATGAAAAACCAAGATTAAAAAAAGCAATGGAATAAAAATGATAATGTTTCAACAACCAAAGGGAGCTCTGGTAGCACTTACTAGCTTATGCCAAGAAATTTGGGCGACAGCTGCCCAGCCAATTGAGTGTAAATGATTCCTATTTGTGCCTGCCCCATAGAAAAGTAACCCAAAATGGTGGGAAAATTGTGTAACGGTGCCGTTTTTATCAGAGTCAAGTAAGTATTTGCTGAAGATAATTCAAAAGCACTTTTAGTAACATGATATTGAGCGGCCAGAAATACAAGCAGGATTCATGAGAATACATGGAAGGAAGGTTATCATAACTGAAGTCAAATGGATCTCAGCTATATGCAGAACATCAAAAACATGTTTATTTATGTTTTTCTAAGAAAAAACACTTTATATTATGAATCATAAAACTATGGATAATATCTAGAGCACATAATTGTCAGAAAACTTTATTGAGATCATGTGGAACATGTACATAGAAGCAGACATCATGGAAATGCTAAATAGTTTAAAATCAGGAAATGTTCATATTAGTGGGTTTTTTTTGCAATATTTATTCAATCTGAACTCTGAACAAATATTTTGAGAAACCGAATTATATGAAGAAAATCATAGCAGCAGATGAGTTTATATCACAAACAACCTGAAATATGCAGATGACACACCTTGCTTCCACTAAGTGAAGAGGTTTTTACGTCTTAAATATGAACATTAAAGTTTACAGGTTTCCATTTAAAACAAATTCTAATTAAAAGAAAATGAAAATTCTCTGTTCTGCGTCAAAAAAGAAAATCATGATATCAGAGGAAAGGCTGGCTTTGTCAGGATTTTATTTGGCTTGTCATTTTTTTGGATAATTAATTAATACTCATGAAGCAACAGTCCTGGCCCCCTCCAAAAAAATCTAATGGTAAACAAAAAGACAAAATATGTCTTGCAAAAAGGGTAGCCAAAATACTCCTTAGATGCAATGATGGCTTGGCTTCCTACTGTGCACTTAGGCCATGCTTTCAGGAAAAAACTGTTGCTAGGAGTTAGAACTGACTAGATGTTACCTAACAACCCAAACAATTACTATATGAGCCATGTTGGGTGGAAATCTAAGAATCAGATTCATGGCCTCTGAAAAGAACTGATGGAGAAGCTCAATGCCATTAAACAGAACAAAGCTGTTATGTACTGCAAAACAGATCACCAATTGCTCATATGCAAGTTCAAGTTGAAGCTGAGGTTAAAAGAAAACAAATCCATGATTTACAAATTATGACCTTCAGTATATCTCAACTGAATTTGGAGACCATTTGAAGACTATATTTGACTTATTGAAACTTAAAAGATTTAAGACCTGTCAATTTGAGGGATAACATCAAGCCTATCTTAGATCAAGCAAAAGGACATTTGTGGGATAACATCAATTTGTGGAATAACATCAAGACTATCTTATATAAAGCAAAAGGACATCAAAGGACAGAAATGACTGTGTTGTTGGTGCTACGGAGTTGGTTTTGACTCAATCACCCATGCACAACAGAAATAAACTCTGCCCAGCCTGGGCCAACCGCTCAATTGTGGCTCTGCTTTAGTCCATCTTTGCAGCCATGTGCTAATCCATTTGTCAAAGCCTTCCTCGTTTTCACTGACCAAGCAGAAAGCCTTTTTTCCAGGGACTGAGATCCCCTGATAACACGACCAAAGTCCATGAGATAACGTCTCAACATCTTGAATTCGAAGGAGCATTCTGCATGCACTTCTTCTAAGACAGATTTGTTTGTTTTATAGCAGTCCATAATACTTTCAATACGCTTCACAAGCATCACAATATGAATGTTTTAATTCTTCTCCAGTCTTTAATATTTGCATTACTCTAGATAGACTAGAGAAGCAAATCCATGGACACACATGTGTGTAAAAAAGAGATTTAGATAAAAGAGGAATTACACTGAGAAAGCATCCCAGTCCAGTCCAGATCAAGTCCATAGTCTGATATTAGCCCATATGTCTGACATCAATCTATAAAGTTCTCTTCAGACTCATGGCACATATGTAATGATGCCAAATGTAGAAGATCACAGGCCAGTGGATAGAAAGTCTTTGGATCCAGTGTCATTGGAAACCACTCGGCGCTGGCAGGGGTCTCTGCATCAGGGTGGGTCCATGTGTCTTGTCAGCTTCTATGTCTCCCAGGCTGTGGGCAGAGAGAGAGAAGTGTCTCCAGCCTCCAAGGAGGAAGTACTGGATTTCCTAGAATTCTCAGGGGCAGTCCACGCCCACAGAGAGGCCTTATTGGCTACGATCTGTTCGACAGACTAGACTCCATCCCTTCACTCATAATCCTCTCAAATGGACAATTATAACTACCACAATATTCAAATTTTTCCTTATCTCCGACTTTTACATATGTATGCCTCACCCAAGTCGTGGTATTTTCAATTAGTACCTCTATCTAGTAGTCATCAAAGTGACATCTCCACTTTTGAACATTTTATTTAAAGAGACTTTGTGCAGGAGATTTTCCCAATGCAACACATCATTTAGTTTCTTAATGACTGTTTTTGTGAGCATCGATTGTGGATCAAGCAAAATAAAATCCTTGAAAACTTTAGTATTTTCTCTTACCATGATGTTTTCTCTTGTGTATTTCATTACAGTAAGGGCCCCAGGCGAAGTAGTGGTTGTGCTTTGGCCTGCAATCACTAGGTCCACAGCTCAAAAGACCCACAATCACAAGCTCCACAGGAGGAAGATCAGACGTTCTATTCCAGTGAACAATCACAGTCTCAGATACTCACAGGGCAGTTCTACCCTGTCCCATAGAATTGCTATGAATTAGTATTGACTCAACTGCAGTGAGTTTGTTTTTGTTTTACAATGAATTATGATCCATAGTGAAGACTGCAATTTTTATTTTCATGTGCAAGTACTTTAATTTCTCCTCACTTTAGGCAAGGAAGGTTGTGTTCTCTGCATTATTGTAGGTTGATAATAAGCCTTAATCCAATTGATATTCTTCAGATAGTCCAGATTTTTGGATTATTTGATTAGCAAATAGATTGAATAAGTATAGTAAAAATGATACAGCCATGACTGGGCCTTTCCTGGTTTTAAATGATGTAGTGTTCCCTTGTTCTCTGAGAAAGTGCCTCTTGGCTTATGCACAGATTGAAGTTGAGCACAATGACGTACTCTAGAATTTCCATTCTCTGCAATGTTATACATACTTTTTATGATGAAATTTGCATAATCAATAACATACACATCAACATCTCTCTGGTATTACCTGCTTTCCGCTAAGAATGATCTTTATCTTAGCAATGACCACCATCATTCTACATCCTATTGTGAATTTGAGTTTAATTCCTGACGGTTCCCTGCCCCTGTACAGCTGCATCCATTTTAAAAATTATATTCAATAAAATTTACTTAATAATATTGTTCAATGATGTCTGCATTCTGTTAGGTCACCTGTCTTTGAAATGGGCGCAGATATAGACCTTGTTCTTGGCATAAACCAGCGAGTATTTCCAGTGCTTCGTCAGTTTGCTCAAACCTTTCAGTTGGTATCCCGTCAATATTCCTAGAGACGGGTTTCTCACTAATGCCTTCTCACACTTTGGGCTCCCTCTTTTCCTATACTCAGTTCTGTATCATATGCTACATATAGAAATGTTTGAAAGCTGACCAATTATTTTTGGTAAAATGACATTGCGCATTCCTTCCCTTTTAATTTGATCCTTCCTTCATCATTTAATAACTGGCCCCGAGAATCATTCAATATTGTCAATAGGGCTTGAATTTTAATTATTCTAATCTCAGAAACTAAAATCCTTCAAAAAGTATAAGTGTATTTGTAGTCAATATTCTGAGACTAAAAATCATTTCCATCATAATGATATTTAAATCATTCAACGTGTATGCTTCTCTTGAGAGTGGAAGTATCAGAAATGTGAATGAATAATATTCAAGAAACATGTATTTTATTATTCATTAGTAATCAGACTCATATCATGAATAGGGAATTAGGAGCCCTGATGGTATGTTGGTTACCTGTTGGGCTGTTCACCTCAAGGACAGCCCTTCCAACCACCAACCACATTGCTCAGAAAGATGAAGCTTTCTACGCTTCTGAAGAGTGACAGTCTCAGAACCTCACAGTGGTAGTTCTACCCTGTTCTATAAGGTCCCTATGAGTTAGCATCTACCCATTGGCAGTGAGGATAAGGTAAAAAGAATAGATGATCATGCATATTGTTACCTGTATAAAGTTTAACTTTTATATACATAATATAATTGAAAGAAGCCCTAGAACAATACCCCGATTTTGTCCATTTTTTACCAAATTAATGACATTATTTCATAAAATCCATTATAATAAACTGCATGTGTACACTCTAGGAATTTCAAATGACTCCACTTTACAATTTAATTTGACATTTATATTAGAAAGATATATTTGAAGAGCTTGGTCTTGGACACCCTATTGTGAACTTTTGCTGAGATCTGGAAACACTGCCCACTGGTAGCCTGTGGTGCAGGGCATCCCACAGTCTCATGGTGCTCGGTTTCACAGGCCAGCTTCATCTGTTTCAGCATTTCTGCACTAATATTGCCAAGCATTTGATGAAATGGCCATCAGCCCCTTTCCTTATTTTGCAAAGATAATTCACTTTTCCTTTGTATTTCTGTCTCCCATTTCCTTTTCTTTTAAAGGTGGTAAGTATAAAATCATAATACTATCAAGGCAAAAATACAAACAATAGAAGGGAAAGACCCCCATCCACATTCAGAAAGCCAGGGAACAAACTTCTCTCATGGAACTAGGAAGAGATACTTGCATCCAGAACAAAGCCAGGTCACAATATAGGGTGGTCAGTTGACCAACTACTGAGTTATCCATCATAACCAAGATTACCGTGGCTTCTTCCCAATAATAAGGCTGTGTGAGACACTTGCTGGTGGCTAGGGTGGATATGCCTGTGGCTCTGTCTAGATATACTCTGCAGATGGGTGTGGGGCTCCCACCAACCCCAATACCTCCCCGCAAATTGGGTGTTCATCATTTTAGCTGTGATGCTTTTTTCTTCACCATATTCAAATTCTGTCATTGCATCTTTGCATCGCAAAGTGGATATACCTCTTTCTGTGTGTACTTAGTTGATCTTCACTTAGTTGACTGCATGTTGAATGCAAACCTTTATGTTCTCCCTTTCTTGAAGTTCTGGGAAAGAGAAAAATATTCAGTTACCATCACAAATCTTTTTTCTGAGTGTTGATTGATAATATCTACATAACAGGTAAAAACAAACGCAAATATATTTGTAGTGTGCAATGTATAGAACAAAGAATATTTATAATAAGACTATTTCTTTAATCTTTACGATGTTTAATAGCATAAACCAACAAGTTAGGATTCTATTCTCAATAATAACATACTTGATCCAGTGACGATATGTCACTGACATTTTTATTTGAGAACAATTTTTTCATACATTCTATGCAAAATACATTCAAATGTGTTTCAAATTGTCAATCAAGTAGTTGATTCACACTTGAGCATAATACTAATAAAAAGAGTAGCAAGTAAAACGTCTTTAAGACTGACAAAACATTTCAATGATCAAAAATATGCTAATATCTCTCTTCCTAAAATATAGCAATTATTAAGAATCAGTGCTAGAGATGAATGTTTAAGAACTGAGGACAGCATATATCGGGCCCTCTGTTTTCTGGAGCTTATATAGAACATTACTCAACATTCAATGTGAGAAGTAGTTTGATATTCAGCAACAAAGCCAAATATCCAAGGTCAATTGTTTTTTGACAATGTAACCAAATCCATTCAATGAGGAAGAAACCATCATTTCAGCAAATGGTGCTGAACAACCCTGACTTCTACACGCAGAAAATGAGACCTGACCCTGTCTCACACATTTCCACTCTAACTCATAGGGAAGCCCTGTGAGTCCACTCGAACTCATAGGGAAGTTGAGTCCACTCTAACACATAGGGAAGCCCTGCTCCAGAGAGTTTCTGAGGCTACACTTCTCTATAGGCGCAGTTGGCCTCTACTTTCACCTGTGGAATGGCTGGCGTACTTAAAACACTGATCCTTCAGGTATCAGTTCAAGGCTTAACCTACTCCTCCACGAGGACTCTTCACCTCAACCATACACAAACCTCATTTAAAAAAAAATCGAAGACATGAATGTCATATCTAGAACTATAATCTTCTAAGAAGAGCATTTAAAATCCAAAGCTTTGAGGTCTAATTTTTTTTCAATGCTAGATGACCAAACAGAGATGGACAACAGAGAAAAAGAATCAAGGAAAGGAAGAAGCAAGAAAGGAAGGGAGATTTCATAAAAGTTACATATTTTTGTTCATTAGAAACTTTACGATAAAAGTAAAAAGACACCGATAGACAGGGAGGTTATACTTGTGAATGTTATAACTGATAAGAGCCTAGTACATAAAATATATCGAAAATTTTACAACTTAACAAAAAAACCCATAACCCAATCAGTAATTGGGCACATTGAATATGAAGGGTAACCCCACAAAAAAATGGAAAAAGCTCTGCTGAGCAGAGATTTCTTAGTACACACACATTCCCTGCTCGGTGAGCACCAGCACTCTGCGGTTGCACACCTGGTGGCATTGCTTGGGAAGGTCCTCTCTGGCCACAGTGATTTTTTGCAGAAAAGGAGTTTCACTCAAACCTCATTTTTCTGTGGTGGCTGATTTAACAGAACAGTATGCGGCTGTGAAATTTTTTTCCTGCACAGGAAAAGTGCCACAGAGACTGTTCTGATGTGGAACTCAGCTTACAAGGACAGTGCTATAGGAAAAACTCAAGTGTATGAGTGGTTTTCTCATTTCAAAAAGGTGACATGCTGATTGATGACAAACCCTGTTCTGGACGTCCAGTGAACTTCCTGAAGAGATGAAAGTGTTGACACGCTTAGTTCTATGTAGAGGTTCTGAAGAGATTACATAATAATGTACAACAAAAAAGCCTGATTGCTGGCAGATGGGGGACAATGCACCTGGTCATGTGGCCATTACAGTGCTCTGGTTTTGGGACCAAACCAGCATGCCTTTCTTGTCCCAGGCACCTGACCCACCTGACCTCGCTCATGCGACTTCTTTTTGTTTTTGTGAATGAAGAGGCAAATGGAAGGACAGCCATTTGACTATGTAGAAGAGTGGAAGAAAAACACAAAGGAGGTGATGCCAGCCATCCAAAAATATGAGTTTGAAAAATGTTTCCAAGAATGGAATCGCAGATTTAACAAATATGTTAGGTGCAATGGAGTGTACATTGAAGGTGATAAGGTTGTTTTGTACAAAAAAATTAAAGGCATTCTTAGAAAAGAATTCACCTTTTTGAGATGACCCCCCTCAGATAAACTTTTCCAAAGAGGATATTCAAATTCCAAACAGAAACATGGGAACATGTTTAACATTATTATCACGATGGATCAAAAACATAAGTGTGAAAGTATGATGACCTGGAACTAAAGGTTATCAAAGAAAAAATAAGGACAAGCTTGGGCCCCTAATGCATGGCATAAATACAGTATCAAATATGATGAAATTGCAGAAGACAAATAAATGACTGGAATCAAGAGATGAAATCAAGAGATTTAACCACAGCCTGGAAAATAACTTATGACAATGGGATATTAGACAAAGGAAGAAACCGTAAAATTTGCATAAAACTTCAACACATCAATGAGAAAAAGACTACTAACTAAAGAAAGGGTAGAGGAAATGAACATTCATTTCATCAAAAAGATATTCATGTGGGCAATGAGCATATGAAGTAATGCTCATGTTATCAGCCCTTCAAGAGATGTGAATCACGCTTGTCTTCAGTGATTATATTGGGAAGGCGGGCACATCAGCCCTTCAAGAGATGTGAATCACGCTTGTCTTCAGTGATTATATTGGGAAGGCGGGCACCCACTGATATGATTTCTTTTATTCTTTGATGTCTGATAACTGGTCCCTTCTACACCTTGTGGTCACACAGGCTAGTGTGCTTCTTCTATGTGGGCTTTGTTGTTTCTGAGCTAGACGGCTGCTTGTTTATCTGCAAGCCTTTAAGACCCCAGAAGCTATATCTTTTGATAGCCAGGCATCAAAGCCCACATGGTAGAAGCACTCCAGCCTGTGTGACCACAAGGTGTCCAAGGGATCAGGTATCAAGCATCAAAGAACAAAAATTCATATCATTGTAAATCAGGATGAGTGCAGAGTGGAGACTCAAAGCCCATCAGTAGGCAACTGGACGCCCCCTTACTGAAGGGTTCGGGGGAGGTGATGAGCCAGCCAGGGTGCAGGGTAGCAATGATGAAACATATAACTTCCCTCTAGTTCTTTAATGCAGCCCCCCCACACACACTATCATGATCCCAATTCTACCTTATAAATCTGGCTAGACAAGAGGATGTACATTGGTACAGATAGCAACTGGAAACACAGGGAATCCAGGACAGATAACCCCTTCAGGACCAGTGGTGAGAGTGGCAATGTTTGGAGGGTCGAGGGAATGTGGGGTGGAAAAGGGGAACCTATTATAAGAATCTACGTATAGTCTCCTCCATGGGGGATGGACAGCAGAGAAGTGGGCAGGGGGAGTCATTGGACAGTGTGACATATGACAAAATAATAATTTATGAATTATAAAGGGTTCATGAGGGAGAGGGAGTGGGGAGGGAGGAGGAAAATGAGGAGCCGATATTAAGGGCTCAAGTAGAAGGCAAATGTTTTGAGAATGATGATGGCAACAAATGTACAAATGTGCTGACACAATGGATGGATGGATGGATTGTGATAAGAATTGTACAAATCCCCCATAAAATGATTTTTTTTTAAAGAGATGCAAATCAAAACAAAAATGAGCTATCCCCTCACCCTAATATTAATAGAAACTCACTAAAACAATTTAAAAACACTCACTGCTATTGAGTTGATTCTAATTCATCGATACCCTCTATAGCAGCAGTTCCCAACTTGGGGGTAATGACCCCTTTGGGGGTCCAATGTCCCTTTTACAGGGGTCGCCCGATTCATAACAGTGGCAAATTATAGTTACGAAGTAACAACAAAAATAACTTTAAGGTTTGGGGGTCACCAAAACATGAGGAACTGTATTAAAGGGTCACAGCATTAGGAAGGTTGAGAATCACTGCTCTACAGGATAGAGTAGAATTGCTACTGTGGGTTTCTTATATCACAAATTTTAAGGTAGTAGAAATTATCACCTTTGTTTTTGAACTGCTGACCTTGAAGTTCGCTACCCAAATCACAATCCACAATGCTACCAAATTAAAGACGACTAATGCTGCAAGGGGCAAAGAGACAAGAATTCTCATATACTTCTGATGGAACTATAAGATTATACAATCATTGTAGAAAGCATTCAGAATAAAAATAATCTAAGAGTCAGAAATTCCTCTACTTGGCATACACACACATATACATACATGTATGTTGAGCATGATGGGTACGGTTTACTTGTGCTCATTAAAACCCTATGCACATTAATAAAACAGTGGAAATGACTGGATTTCCCAGAAGTGAAAGAATGGATAAATAAACTTTGATACACACACACAAGGGACACTATGGAAAATTAAAGAATAATGAACTTGCGAAACACTTCATAATATAAATGAGCCTAGAAGATATTCTTCGGGGGGAATTTAGTCAGTTTCATGAATAGCATACATATAGTCTAATAAAGCACTCTAATAAGAAGTCAAGAAAAAGTTTCGAAAGTAAAAGGTAAAAACATTATGTGATGGTTACCAGGAGTGGGAGGTGCAGGATGGGGTGGAAATCACTGGCTAGAAGGAAGATCAAT
Source organism: Tenrec ecaudatus (assembly GCF_050624435.1). Lineage (NCBI taxonomy): Eukaryota > Metazoa > Chordata > Mammalia > Afrosoricida > Tenrecidae > Tenrec > Tenrec ecaudatus. The sequence goes on from NC_134531.1 coordinate 299,070,391, forward strand.
GTTAACTTGGGTAGAGCGGAAAGAAATACACAATGAGAGAACACTGCAAAACATGATGGTGGCAGAGGGAAAATCCAGATGTTTTGCAGAAGTTAAAAGCAATTACTGCCATTTATACAATCCTGCAATAGTGGTGATCTTTGAGTCAATGCTGGCATAGACGTGCAAACTGAATTGGTGTCAGAGTGGGAGTGGGGGTATACCCACAAATTTACACCGTTCTGACAGAGAACACTTGTGTATGCACAGTTCCTTTGCAGCAAACATGTTCATAAATGTGGTAGAGCATACAGGGGTAAACTTCTGCAAACATCTTTGTTGTTGTTTGGTGCAATCAATTTAGTTGCAACTCATAGTGGCCCGATGTACAAAATGAAATGCAGCCCGCTCCTTTGCCATCCTCACAATTGCTTTTGTGCTTGAATATATCATTGCAGCCTCCGTGTCAATCCATCTTTATGGGTTTTCACTGTTCCCCTAATTTACCAAGGATTATGCACTGTTCCAGGGAGCAGTCGCTCTGGAAAAAAATGTAAAATATATGTGAGATAAAGTCTCATCATCCTTTCTTCTAAGAAGCATTCTGACTGTACTTTTTCCAAGTCAGATTTGTTTGTTCTTTTGGCAGTCTGTGATACTTAGTTCAAATGCACTAGTTTTCCTTGGGAATACCTTATTCGATGTCCAACTTTCACATGCATATGAGGCCATTGAAAATACCATGATATGGGGCAGGTGCATCTTTATCCTCAAAGTAACATGTGAGTCCTTGTTGTGTAGTGGACTTGGAACGCTATCCTCATGGTCAGCAGTTCAAAAACACCAGCACCTCTGTTGGAGAAGAACTGGGCTTTCTACTCCCATAAACAGTTAGTGTCTTGGAAAACCACAAGGGGTCACTAGGATTCAATTCACTATTGACTCAATAGTGATGAGTTTACAACAGCAAAACCAAGATAAAGATATCTTATGCAACAGATTTACCAAATGCAATGCATTATTTGATCCCTTTACTGCTCTTTCCATGAGCATTAATTGTGGATCCAAACAAGATAAAATCTTTTACACATTCAATCTTTTACCATTTATCATGTTGTTACCTATTGGTCCGGTTGTGAGGACTTGTGTTTCTTAGACATAACCAAATATCTTGAGAGAATGAGTCACTGGGCTTGGGGGAGCAGAATAATCTGTAGGGACACTAAGATCAATTATCTTTATATAGTTCACATAGACAATGTTCTACAGCCTAACCTAATGACTGAAGACTTCAAAGCTCATTAGCAGCTATGAGTTATTGATCTTTCCCCATCCAGAGGAAAGAAGATTGATGAAAATAAAATAATACAGGGAAAAACTGATTCAGTGGACTACTGGAACAGGCAAACATCTGTCTCAGCAACCCTGAGATCAAAAGATGTACATGGTATTACAAAAAATTACTCTGAAATGGTTCACATGGGAAGGTTTGAAGAATATTTTCTTAAATTTATTGTGGTGGTGATTGTAGGTGTAATGGGCTATTAAATTGTATGACATGTGAATTTTGTGTCTACAAAATTATTATTTAAAAAGTTTCTGGATAGAGATGAAGCAAAATGTGGAACAGAATTCCAAAACATAAATGAGACCAGACTTACTGATTGGCTAGAGATTCATTATACCCCCAAGACTATTGCTCTTGGTCCCCTTCTGGTCTGGAATGGAACTCACTCCTGTCTTAAAATAATCAAACATTTAAGATGTAAAGGGCAGCATTTTCCTGAGGACGGAGTTCACCAGGGAGCTCTTATAGTTCTACTCTGTCATACACGGGGTCAAAATAACTTGGTAGCTGTGGTTGTTAGGGGCTATCAAGTTGGTGCTGACTCCGAACAACCTTATACTCAACAGAAGGAAATACAGCCCACTCCTGCACCACACTCAATTCTTGATTCCATTGTTGCAGTCACTGAATCACCCCATCTTGTTGAGAGTCTCCATTTCACAGCCCCTCTACCGAACATGATGTCCTTCTTCAGGAACTGTTATTTCCTGATACCATGTCCAAACTGTCTCAGTTGGTCTTGAACCCTTGCCTCTAAGGAGCACTCTGGCCATATTGGCAAGACAGATCAATTTTTCCTTTTAGTAGTCCATGATAATTCCAATATTCCTCTCCAGTACCATGATTCAAATACACTGATTGTTCTGCTGTCTTCTTTAATAAATTAGAGGTCATCTTTTTGTATACATTAAACAGATGGAATTAAAAACTGTTAAACCTTTCTGAAAGTTGTTTGATTGTATTAATATACTGCACTACATACTTTGGTTGTATTTATCTAATGCACAGCATTGTTTTTGTTAGGTGCTAGCTAGTCAGTTCAAATCCCTATTGACCCTGCATTGAACAGAAGGAAACACTGCCCAGCCCTACCCATATTGCAATGTATTTATGTGGCAATCAAACTAGAACCATCCTCCATGAGAAAAATGTCAGAATTGAAACAGGAAATTCAGGGAGGAAGTAGGATAACCATGGATACACTAAGAGCATTGCAATAGATGAGATGAAACAATTGCCTAATGGAAAAATGCTGATCTACTCTGTGAACATTCATGTAATTTACAATAAAGTTTTCTAAAAATCACCTAGATGAGGTCAAACATCCGATTCTGACTTACAACAAAGAAGCGAATGTAGGATGAAGAGGACTGTCTAATAGAAATGGAAATAATGAGATTAGCACACTGTAAAGTATATAACCAATGTCACTAAAAAGCATACTTAAAATTATTGAATGGAATCTAGACAACAAAGTAAAACTCTACCAAAATCACATTTTTTTATCGTTTTATTCGGGCTCATACAACTCTTATCACAATCCATACATACATCAATTGTACATTTGTACATTCATGGTCCTCATCATTCTCAAAACATTTGCTCTCCACCTAAGCCCCTGGCATCAGATCCTCATTTTCCTCCCTCCTTCCCCACTCCCCCCTCCCTCATGAACCCTTGATAATTTATAAATTATTATTTTGTCATATCTTGCCCTGTCCAACATCTCCCTTCACCCACTTTTCTGTCTCCCATGGAGGAGGTTATATGTAGATCCTTGTAATCTGTTCCCCCTTTCCAACCCATCCTCCTTCCACCCTCCCAGTATCACCACTCGCACCACTGGTCCTGAAGGAATCATCTGCCCTTGATTCCCTATGTTTCCAGTTCCTATCTGTACCAGTGTACATCCTCTGGTATAGCCATATTTGTAAGGTAGAATTGGCATCATGATAGTCGGGGGGAGGGGGCGGAAGGAAGCATTTAGGAACTAGAGGAAAGTTGTATGTTTCATCAATGCTAGATCACACCCTGACTGGTTCATCTCCTCCCAGAGACCCTTCTGTAAATGGCCTACAAATGGGCTTTGGGTGTCCATTCTGCACTCCCCACCCTCATGGACAATGATATGACTTTTTGTTCTGATGATTCCTGATACCTGATCCCTTCGACACCTCATGATCACACAGGCTGATATGCTTTTTCCTTGTGGGCTTTGTTGCTTCTGAGCTAGTTGGCCGCTTCTTTACGTTCAATGTTATAGGGACTGTTAAACACTGGCATAATGCTTCTATTATATGTGCCTATAACATAGGAGAGCTATAACTAAAGTCTTCACTGATACCATGTCAATTCTGACTTATAGAAACCCTAGGAAAAACAGGTAGAATTGCTTCTCTGAGTTTTCATAGCTGATCGTATCTACAAGAGGGGAATGTTTCAACTTTATCTTTGTGGATAGGCTGAGGTATTTAAAACTCTGACCTTATAGTTAGCAGCCAATGTGTTAGTTTATCGTGGTCCAAATCTGCTTGAAAATAAAATTACTTCCCTTAAATATCTGAATTAGGAAAGTTTCTAAGCAGACACTATTTCCCAACTTTTCTCTGAACCACAAAAAGAACCTACCACCTCAGAGCTCATTTTACGAATATATGCACACATATTTTTTGCACCTCCACCATATGTGTACAAAACAAGATGACCTCAGAGCTATCCTTGAAAATAAGAATACCTCTTTTAAATGTTAAAACGGAATGCCAATTTTCAAAAGAAATCTGGGCATACACAACTGGAATCCTGGCCTAAACTTCAAAGAAGGCCGTCAAAGGTGCAGCCGTCAAAGGTACAGCCGTCAAAGGTGCAGCCGTCAAAGGCAAGCAGGACAGAGACAGAAAACAACAAATTTTAAATAATCCACAACTAAGAACACACAGCAAAGCTGAGTAAGATTTAATATGATTTCTGAAAGTTTCTAAAGGTGGGTTCATAATCCCAAGAGTACTCACCTTATAGAAGTTCCAAGGGTCCATAGAAACCTGGGATAAATCATTTTAGCCCTGGCGCCAGTCTCCTGGACACCAGGAAAGACAACTTTGGAATTCGTTTAGGGTACAAAAGTGTCTCCAAAGTCTCAAAGAACATTAATTAAGTCTTAAATGAGAAAAAAAGACAGAAATAAAGACACATGATTCAGATGAGGAAGACCAGTAGTAGAAGTAGTAATGAAGTACTATAAGACTTAAAATATATTTAATTTGTTTTTTCTCACAGAAAACACAGTGATATCCTCATGTGTGTGTGTTTGTGTGTGTGTGTGTGCATTGTATGGTATAGTAATTACAGTCATGATAGAAGTAAAGATATTAAATTGGTAAAACGTTCACAAAGCATTTTGTTTGAATATGAATAAAAACATTAAAATCCACATACTCTATTTTGTCAGAATATAAATGTATAAGCACTTTCAAAATGAGTACTTATGTAAGGTTTAATAAAGTACTACAATATAATCACAATAAAAAATCACTGCCATTGAGTTAATTCAGATTCATAACCATCCTCTATTGGATTTCTGAGATTATATTTTTATTGGCATATACTTAACAAATGATCTATAGTCTTTCAGGCATATATGTCACGTATCATACAATTGATTCATCCGCCTATATTATGAAGCTTTTAGCAATAATTGCCACAATCGATTTCAGAAAATTTTCTTCTCATACTCATTGTAATTAGTCCCCCATCACCACCCCACCCCCATCCTACATTGCCATTCCCCCAGGCAATTATCAATCCAGTTAGTGTATCTACAGATTTATCGATCCTCGGCTTCATATACAGAAAACCATACAAAGAGCAAGCAAGCAAGCAAACAAAAATCCAAGAATCAAGACTAGACAAAACCTTAAAAAACCTCAATTAGAAAGAAAGTGGAAAGTATTGAAAACTAAAACAACTTTAGAATGAGTCTAAAGGGACATCAAATGATACGGCATTACCATTTAACCTAACTACACTTTACATTTTAATCTCCCAAAAAGGGACATAATGCTCTCTGTTGGATAACAAAACATGAGAGGTCTATCCAAGTGGGAACCCTGAAAATGGATGTAGGGCCTCACTGTCATCCACAACCTTCTGCAAATGGCTTGTTCACAATTTACTCTCCCATCGCATTCCCCATTCAGGTTTGGATTTTATTATATAAAATCATTGGAGCATAAAGTCTGCTATACTTTTTCCGTGTGAACTCAGTTACTCAATTGATGCCTCACTTAGGTGGCTTCTTGTTTGAAGAGAAGCATTTTCACGCTCCAGAAGCTATTATTTCTGAATGCCGAGCACCATCTGATATTGTCATCACTCCTAACTGTAGCACCCAAGTTTTCAGTGATCTCTTCATGAGGGCAAGTATCAAGCAAAGTGTTGCCGCAAAAACTAATCTTTCTTAGACTGGAGCTAGAATTAAGTGTGAGCCCCAAATACATTCATATATCTCTGTTTCACTTTAGAAGCATCCTTATCACTTTGTGATAGAGAACATTTTTGATCATCCCTGCGGGGCATAAGGTGATTCAATTGACAGCGTCCTTAATCTAGTCAATGGTATAGAATTTAAAACACTGCTGAAAAAAAGGAAATCATAAAGGCATAGACCAGCATTAGAACTCAGTACATGACGTGTTGACTTGTAAGTGAACAGACACTGTTAACACCAACAATGGGGCTAGTGATAGGGGAACATTTTCAGTAACACCCATTAACAAAGGCAGAACAATGATGGACAGACTCCCACATGGCATAAGAAAGCAAGGAGGGTATTACAATAGTAAATATTTAGAACTCCTAGGCTACCATTCATTGGGTCCCCTCAAAGCAAGAGATCCGAAAGAAAGCCCCATGGTCGCAATGCCCTATCTGTGAGGGAGCAGTCATCTGATTGTTCTCCTACCAAGCTGTGTTAGTCTGAAATTCAAGGGAGGATGTTGGTACCATAAATCTGCTCCAGGTGAGTCTGGTGTCAAAACCAGTTCCCATTACAGGGTTTCCATATCAAAACCGTCTTTTGTAGACTACGAAATATGTTGTGCCCCTCAACAGGGTGGGATCTAAAGTTCCAGTAGTCTGTAACACAGAGCCTGGGTCCCAAATGTGTCCAGTTGGGACTATAATATCAGACTGACTCTCTCCTGGGGCTCTATTTTAAGCACTGTAAGGCATTTTTCTCTCATGGTAGATTGCTGCACCCAGTTTACCCATCAACTGAAAAGAAATCACCTTTCTGGAGACATACATGCCTTACTCCCTGAATCTTAGCTGAGTGACCAGTAAGGTAAGTTCAACACTCTGGTAGGAGTGTCTGTTGATTGAGGTAAGCTTAGCACAATGTTATATGGAAACAACTAAAAGGTCTCCTTCCTCTCGCCTCATCTTGAAAAACAGACCCCAGCTGAAGTAAGGAGTCCATAAATTTGGAGAGCAGTTAGCTTCACCTTTCTGCCGCAGAGGATCTAGGGGGCTGTAGCTATCAATCTTGAGGCTAAGAGCCCAATGCCTAGCCTTAGTGCCAGCGGGGCTCCTTAATAGTTCGACTGTCAAATGAAGAGTCACCACGTGCTAGGACAGTGTATTGGCCTTTTCTTAAAAATATAATACTGCTGGTATCGACCAAGGGCGTGAGGGACGAAGCTGGGAGAGTGGAGGGTGAGTGGGTTGGAAAGGGGGAACTGATTACAAGGAGCCACATGTGACCTCTTCCCTGGGAGAGGGACAGCAGAGAAGGGGGGAAGGGAGACCCCGAATAGGGCAAGATATGACAAAATAACGAGGTATAAATTACCAAGGGCATATGAGGGAGGGGGGAAAGGGGAGGGAGGGGGGGAAAAAAAAAGAGGACCTGATGCAAGGGGCTTAAGTGGAGAGCAAATGCCTTGAGAATGATTGGGGCAGGGAATGTATGGATGTGCTTTATACAATTGATGTATGTATATGTATGGATTGTGGTAAGAGTTGTTGGAGTCCCTAATAAAATGTAAAAGAAGAAAAGAGAAAAAAATGATTAGGGCAAAGACTGTACAGATGTGCTTTATACAATTGATGTATGTATATGTATGAACTGTGTAAAGAATTGTATCAGCCCCAATAAATTGTTAAAAAAAACAAACTAATTTGCTTATGGGAAAAAAATATAATACTGCTGAAATTATAAGCTGGCAAATATTTTCAAAAGTATTTTGACTATATTAACTTAGTGGTTACGACATATGTTGATTGTATTCATGCAGTGGAAGGCATGAACACAATCAAAATACTTCTGTAAATATTTACCAAGAATTCCACCAGGATCATAGTGGCAAAACAGAAAAGTATTGCCACCAAATCGCCTCCGACTCATGGGGCTCCCCTGTTTGCTAGAGTAGAACACTATTCCAAGGAGTCTTCAGTGAGCTGTATTTCAGGAGCAAATTGCCGGGCCATTCCTCTGAAGCATTTTAATAGACCTCAGCATCCACTTTTTTAATTAAAAAGATCCTTTTGTGTGTGATTTTAGCAGCCAGGGCATTTCCAGAGGCACTGACTATTTGCATCCCTCACACAGTGCCATCAAGTAGATTCCAACCCGAAGCAGCAATATGTAGGGTTTGTGAGTCTGTGGATCTTTTCAGGAACTGGGGAGCCTTAACTTTCTCCTGCTGAGTGGCTGGTAGGTAGCTTTTTAGTATTACCCTTGCTTTTGGCAGTCCAACATTTTGGGATGGTTCCCCCAGGGCTCCTTCTTAAGAAACTTTTGTGATAAATAAGATGACCGCAGGGTCGTTTGGGACCATATCCTTTCCATACTTAGATTTTCTGTATTGCCTAACTAGTGGGGGTCTCGTGGTAGTTTATAAAAAATTAACATTGGTTTCATTCATAGTAATTCTGAGCAATAGTTATCTAGCTCAGTCATTTATATCTTGTAAAATTATATTCTTTACGAACTTTGTTTCTCTTTGTTTGTTGTTGACTTGTAATATCTCTTATAATAAAAATAATATATAATTTCCATTTACTAGGAACCTCCAAAAGTTCATAAAACTATGGAAGTAAAAAATAATAGAATTTTCCATGAACTCGTTGATGTCCCATTATGCATCATATACAATATTTGTATATAATTTTAGATTTTTTGCCTTTTTACTTCATCCCCATATTTTTATACATATGTATTCCAAGTAATTCATGTCTCCTTTAGTAGTTTGCCTTTTATATTGTAGAGATTCCTTACCAACATAAAATAATATAAAAATCCCTTATCCATCACACTCTAACAAGTTTTATACTTTTATTCTTAAACTCAAATACTTGATTAATTTCAGATCTTTCTGGTATAGTGCATTAATTACAAATATAATTTCAAAAATTTTCAATACAATTTACTATATGCATATTTCATGAGAAACATACAATGTTGCCATTTTTAGCACAATCAACTCAAGTTTATATTAATGGCTATTAACAAGAAATGTCTTTAATGTGGAGAAAAAATTTGTAGACTAACTCTATGCTAAAATTCTGCAGCCCAAATCAGAGATGGTTAAAAGGAACAATATTATGACAAAATCACTAAAAGAACAAAGTGTAATTCAAATGTCAACACTTCGTGCCACATGTAACAAAATCTTACTGAAGTTTATGTAATATATAGGACAAAATGTTGGATTTATTTTTAGTGATAAATAATAAAAATAAAGTACTACCTAACTTGGCAAATGCAAATTGATGCTAAATTAAAATGTTTGAAAGCAATGTGATATTTTTCAGTAATCTAGCCAGAGAATGCACTATGTAAACATTTAAACTACCCAGGCAACATTTCTTAGCTATCAGACTTGCTCCACTCCTCAATTCCTCCAGAAGAATACACTTAAACTGAGATTTCAAGGTCACAATTTAGTGAGGTTAGAATTAATAATACTCCACTGTAACTTGTAATTGGTGGAAATCTGTTTACCTCTACTCGATTCTTCCTTTGTGCTTCAATGTTCTCTTAACTCCTCTGTGAACCACAAGGTGAACTTCAGAGGTTCAATGAAAGGTCTATTCATTTTGGCAGAGGAAACGGTTGACTGTATGGAGAGCTAATCTTTAAACCGCATTCCAGTGCCTTGCAAAGCCATCAACATTTTCCTCAGAACTGGCTCTTTTCTATTTTTGATATGATGAGAGCCCAAACCAGAGTTAGTTAAGAAGCAAGAATTCTTTAAAAAGTAAACCAATCTTGGTAATGATCTCTTGGAGACAATTCTGGCTACAAACTCATTGTATTGATCCTAAGCTTAATTTCCTTTTTAAGTTGATGTGGTTGTTGGAGTCCATTGAGTTGGCTCCTATTGAGACTGCACACAACAGAATGAAATACTGACCAGTCCCGCAGCATCCTGCAATGTGGTGACTATGTTTGAGCCCATAATTGCTTCCACTGTCAAGCCATCTCAAGGAAGATCTTCCTTTTCATTGACCCTCTACTTTAACCAGCCTGATGTCCCTCTGCAGAGTCTGGTCTCTGTTGATCACATGTCCAAATTACACAAGATAATGTCTTGCCACGCTAGCTCCGTAGGAGCCTTCCAACTACATAGTCCACGACGAAAATCACTTAATGCTTCTGACAGTCACTGCCATAATGAATATTTCTCATCAATACCCTGATTGAAAGGCATTAATTATTTCCCAATCTTCCTTATTACTCAGAGTCCAGCTTTTGTATGTATATGAGGCAACTGAAAATACCAGGAAGAATGCAGTCCTCAAGTTGAAATCCGTGCATTTCATCACTTTGAAGAAGTCTTTTGCTGCAGATTTACCCAATGGAAGCAAATAAAAAATCCGAGATCTCTGCCAAGAAGTCCAATTCAAAGACCCTGTAATGAGATTACTAAGACTTCATGTTTTTCCCAGAGATCATCTGCTGGGATTGAACTGCTGACCTTCCTATTGGTAATCAAGTGACCAACCCAAAGTGCCAAAAACAATTGATTTCGTGAACCCTTCTTCCACTAGCATGGGTACGTAGTGAAATGTCACCTTCGACAACTTCAGTGTTCCATGTGTATGCTCACCAGGGATGTCATTGACCCAAAAAAGTATTTGCAATGACTAAGTTGTTGGCTTTGAAAATGTTTATCATGTGACCTCTAGCAATATTTCTATCACAAATACGATATCCAATGCTTTAGTCTTCCTTTTCTTCTTAGCATTCACATTACAATCATCAGTAATTATGAATGCAAATGGATTGCACAGACTGTAAATGTTGATGAAAATCTCCCATTTATTTGTCTGTTGCCGTCGGGGTTGGTGTTGAGGTTTGAATGATAGTCGTGACAGCTGGCCACCCTTTCAGACACACAGATATTATCCTATCACTGGCAGCATTGCTCTTCAGGGCACATCTTGGCATTTCTTCCTGATAATGAATGTGACACTTTTTCAATTTGTCATTTCTTGTATATAGCAATCAAATATTAAAAACTCCAAAAGGTCCCTAAATCACAATGTCTAATCACCAATACTTAGGCCATTCACCTTCAAGCATTCTATTTCTTTTATGAAGGCTTCTAATTTTCCTTGACTTAAAGATAGGACTTGGGTTATGTATTGTTTTTCTTGAAAAGATGCTGCATTCTGTAAAAATTCAAACCTGAATTCCAAGTATCTATATGATTAAACCAAATTCCTTTTCATTCATATTTGAGAAAGGAAGCTTAAATAAACCCCTAAGGTCACATGTACACAGAGCTGTATTTCAGCTTGTGATGACAATTTGGAGGGTTCAGGCATAGTATTTCATGCCTGGCCTTTATTACTTAGATGAAGAGCAATCCAAAGTTAAAGTTATGGTCTTTATGTTTTATTTATGATCAAGTTTATCAAACACATAAACCTGTTTATCCAATCATTGCAGATATGATCGTTGAACATGTTCTATGACTACAGTTTTCTTCTTCTTGTATACAGACGTATGAGCCATCATCATCTGATAGCTTTGGCATGATATTTGGAAATACATGGCTATATTTGTGTAATTTAGTTAAGCCACAAATTTAATAGAAAACAGATCCCTTAGGTTTCTTATGTTTGAACATGTTAGGAAGGAGAATAACTTTATTCTAAATCTCTGATTGCTATTTTTATAATTTAGTATAGAATTTTAACTCTGGGACCATTTACATGTGAATTATTCTTAGAAGCATTGCTGTGAAAATTTAATGTAACTGATTATTATACTGCTTTTAAATGTTTTGCCATTCTTAATTCAAATCAATCATTTGCAATCATTAATCAGGTTGAATTCAATGGTTTGGCCAAGCACTTAATATTGATTTTAGCTGAAATTTCAATGCAATTATAACTTAATGGTAAGTAGTGTGTATAATATTTAAATATTATCTAGTTTAAACTGTCAATTAAGTGACAGCAGGAAACAAAATGAAGAAACCCTCCAAAATAAGGACAAATTCTGTAACCTGGACAGAAAATAATAAGAAATTTGGTCTGAGATGATGGAGGAAAGCAGCAAAAAGTTTTTTTTTTTTTTTAAAGCAAGAAGAAGAGATAGTAGATGTTTGTTGTCACACTTTAAGTTCAGTGTTATCACAAATGTTCTTATGGTCTAAATAGATAACAAACAAACAAACAAGAAAAGACATTTGGAGCATTAGAAGACAACTTTGATTTCAAATTCCCAAGAATTTTGGTTCTAGTGGTGGTAGGTAAAATTCAAGATTTTCCAAAGCCCATCTATAGGTAATGGGACACCCCTTACAGAAAGAACATGGGGAGGAGACGAGCCAGTCAGGGTGCAGCGTAGCAACCATGAAACATACGGTTTTCCTCTAGTTCTTATATGCTTCTTCCCCTCTCCCTCCTCCAACTATCATGATCCCAATTCTACCTTACAAATCAGGCTAGACCAGAGGATGTACACTGGTAAAAATAGGAACCAAAAACACAGGGAATCCAGGCCAGATGACCCCTTCAGGACCAGGGGTGAGAGTGATGATACTGGAGGGTGGAGAGAAGGTGGGGTAGAAAGGGGAAACTGATTACAAGGATCTACATATAACCTCCTCCTGGGGGGATAGATGACAGTAGAGTGGGTAAAGGGAGACGTCGGGCAGTGTAAGATATGACAAAATAATAATTTATAAATTATCAAGTGTTCATGAGGGAGGGGAAGCAGGAAGGGAAGGGAAAAAATACCAAGTTTTTTGCTTTTGCTTAAGTTGAAAGCAAATGTTTTGAGAAGGATGAGGGCAGCAAATGTACAAATGTGCTTGACATACAATGGATGTGTGTAGGGATTGTGATAAGAGTTGTATGAGGCCCCAATAAAATGATTTTTATTAAATTCAAGATTATCTCCCTAAATAAAAAATCCAAATCAGAAATGTTCAAAAAGAATAACATTATTTCAGGATGGTGAATTCTTAGCATAATCCATCTCAAATTTTAATACTGGGCTGTATGCACAGAATAAAACCCCCCAAAATGATAACATGTAGGGGAGTATCTTGGACTATTTTTAAGTAATAAAACTACATAACTTCTCAAATTAGACTTATTGTTTTATGAGTGTTCGAAAGCAATATAACTTCATCAATAATGTAAGCCAGTGATTGTGCTATGCAAACATTTAAAAAGATGAAGCAATACTTTGAGGTAGCAAACATGTCCCCCTCCTTTTACCCCACCACAAGAATAGCCTTAAGCTGACATTTCAAGATCTCAACCAATAAACACCCTTCTGAAGATTGTATGTGTGCCTCGGGGACTGGGGCCACAGTTCAGCTAAGGGTAAAAGGAACCAGGTTCTTTACCCTGGATCCAGAAATCCATTTGGGTCCTTACATCAGGAGTGGCAGTTAAACTCGAGGATCTGTGTTTATCCAGACTCAGTTGAGAGGTCTCTGAGTGGTGTGTTATGTAATCAGTTGCTAACTGAAAGATTGGAAATTCACTTAAGTCCACTCAGCAATACCTAAGAACAAAGACCCAGCAATGCAGTGCCTTACGATCAGCCACTGACAACCCTGTCGCGTATAGCTCTCCTTTAACACACATATGGTTGCCGTGAGTCATAGCAAATGACAAACAATGAAGGGATGATCCGAGGACCTGAATTTCAAAATATGATCTCCTCACTGACAGTATCGACATTACCTGAGGACCTGTTAGAAAATAAAATTATAGACCCTAACTGATATATACCAAGTTTGAAACTGAGTGTGGGCCAAAAATGTATCCTTTAACAAGCTGTCTGAGAGGTGCTGGTATAGGCTAACATTTGAGAAACAGTGATGGAAGGAAAGTATTATGTGAATTGATTGTGAAACAAAAATAGGAGGTATGAAATATAAATGGCTGACTGCACAAACATCATATCCTCCTCTTTTTCTGAAATTCCTCCAAATTGAGAGTGTATGATATTTAAGATAAAAATAAATTAACAAGAAGTAAATAAATCCTAGGGAATAAAAACTTGCTGGGAAGTAATCAGCAGACTCTGTCAGTGACCAATTTCTGCAAAAGATAATATGGATAATATAAAAATGATGACAACATCAAATTTATCTGAAGGATCACTTACAACATATTGATATAATAGTAAACTTAAAGATGTTTTTTAACCAGGATAATCTGGGTGCTGATGACAAATTGATTAAATTAGTGATTAAAGGCCAAGGAAGAGAGACTGCGTCCTATTTTAAAATATAAAGTGATCAACAGCTCTGGAAAGCACAAGTTCAAGTATTAGAAATGATCTGGGTTTGTTTGTTTGTTATTTTAAGTACCCGACTTATCATGCATTATCATGGAATAAGAAGGGAGCAATATTCCCACCTGGGAAAAGAAAAGAAACTGACCAACAACCGGAAGAAATGTGCCATCCTTTCTAGTATGGACTAAATTGTGTGCTTCCAAAATACACGTTGCAGTTTTTTCCATCCCTATATCAGTGAATGTGAGTGAAGAAATCATGCTTTGCTTTGCAGGAGTTAAAAATTAAGCTAATGACCTATTAGAGAGGGTGGAATCTAATATTAATATCTTCCTATTGGAGTCTTCTCAGAGAAAAAGACACACACTGAAATCGAATCTAATCAAGGGATAAGCCAGACGGTGACATCGTAGGGTACAAGTGTGAGCATCGAAAGAAGGTAAGCGTTGCGACAACCACCAGAAAGAGTTATGCAGCTGGTTCTCTATTGATGGGATCCCCATTAAGACTTAGGCCTCCAAAACAGTGAGAAATTCAAGTTTTCATCTTTAAAGCAGCCCACTTTGTGTTTCTGTTTGTTTTTTGCTGCTGTAGGAAACTGACACTTCTATCTGTAAGCCCACATGAAATAGGCTGTGGCAGTTCATTTTACTTTGCTGACCATGTCATATTCTGTAGGTAACCCTGAATCAGGGACAGGTCCGTGGGCTGTTAATATCAACTGTGTGTGTGTGTGTGTGTGTGTTCAAAAGTCTAAATATATGAGAGAAGCAAACTTTATCAACAGAAGTTAAAACATGCAAACAAGGAAACATCAACAACACACATCTTCAAAGATTATTAAATACCAAAGGATAGAGTTAATAAATGTAATAACATTTATGTAATGACACACTATCCTATAAAGCTAGGCAATGAAGCATAGGCATGTAAATAACTTATAAAAATGAAATTATATGAATTAAAGAGGAGGTCAATAAATTATCAAACAGAATGCTTTGTTTTCTTTAAAAAATCAAATAGCTGACTCCTCGCAAAGAAATGTATGAAATGTATAGCTTTGAAAATGCAAAAATAGGACTAAGAAAGCATAGATAAAACACATAAGAGATGAAAAGAAATCATAAATATAATTAAAAATGAAATTAATCAAATTATGAAAAATGCTTTGATCAAGTATCTATTTCTAATTATAGACATTGAGCTGAAATGATTAACTTTCTAACTCTATGGATTAGAAAATCTGGACAGATCTGATGCTGTTAGTGGTGAGGCCAATAGCTCAATTGAACCAGGTGTAGAGATGGTCAATCTAAAGAAGTTAGGCAGTAAGCCGAAGGAAAACTTGAAGGACCCTGTTATGTTTGTTTTGATGTTTTTGTTTTGTTTGTACATGGACCTTGTTATTATACTGGGTGGCAAAAATGTTATGTGCTAGGCCGGTAACCAAAAGGCTGGCAAGTTTGTAACCAAAAGGCTGGCAAGTTTGGGAGCACCTTGGAAGAAAGTCCTGGCGATACTTCTGAGAAAATGCCCATTGAGAACCGTTGGGAGTGCAATTCTATCTACCTTGAAACAAATGAAGTCTCTGTGAGTTGGAATCAACTGGACAGCATTTTGTGGGGTAGTTTACAAATGTCTTCCCATGCAGCTGAATGAGGCAACCATAAAGTTGATAGAACTCTAGCGTAAATATATGGAAATACCTACTTATTTAATTCAATTGTCTCATGGCTATGGTTAACCTATTTTATTTCATAATTTTGCTCATTTATTTCAAAAAATTCCTAAAGAAAACAGTTACAATGCCAAAGTCTCTTCTAGGAGTAGAAAATCCCGTTGACTGAATACATGTGGGTTAAGTAGGCAAGGAAAAGACAATGCTCAAATATACAAAGTAGTCACTGCTTCAACAAGAACAAAAAGGATTATACAGATTTAGCTTCAGTGCTTGAATCTTTCCAATTCAATCACATTAGAATAGTTATGTACAATTCAGTCTACAAGAAAGTGGCCTGTGAATATAATATTGTGTTCTTAATTCTTTGTTAATCTAATTCGTTTGCTCATGCGACACAATAACCCATGTTCACAAATTTGCTCTTGAATCAAGAAGAAAGCAAAACGCAAATTCCGGAACAGCATGTCTTCTTTCACATCTTGATATTTTCCAGCCCTTTGATAGGGCGTCTAGTAAGGGGAGATGACTCACTGGGAGAATTAAAAATATGCGACAGCACTTTTTTAACACAAAAGTCCCCTGAAGCCAGGCAAACATCAGCTCACTGTTGGAAGGATCTGCTGAAATGCTCTGGGTGGTCTTTATGTGCTTCCTGGTGGGTAGCTTGTTTGGCTAAAGGCAGAGAAATAGCACTTCAAGGATTTTGAAATTTTCAGAAAGATTAGAAAATATGAGCAAATAGGAACAGGAGGAGGCATGATGACTAAGGAGGCAGGGCAGGATGCTAATGCATTCAGAAGAGAGTGATTATTCATAGGTGTTTCACGTGGGAAAGTGGTTCATGTGGCTTTTCAAAAGAAACTTTTAAGTTCCTCAAATCCCATATATATCTATTTTCTATTTAGTACCGCCCAAATCTTATGAAGGCCAGAGACTCAACTTTATCTTGCCTTAATCTCCTCTCAATTTCTTTGTATCAACTCTAAGAAACGGTGTTAGGAATCTTCCAAAGATGCGCATTATCAGGACTTAGAGTCCAAGTGCAACCGCATGGTCCCTAAGGAGCTGTCTGTATAATCCAATGAGGCCAGAGGACAGACAGACAACTGCACTCTTACCTGCCTGTTGTTTATTACGCTCTTAAACTTACTGAGTGAATATTCTTAAATCCAAGAAAGGGCAACACTATCTTTCCTCCTAAATTTCCACAAAGAGAAAATAGTGTCCTGGAATGAGAGAACATCAGTTCTGTACAAATGATGGTGGTCCACATTATTGAATAGAGTCACAAAACAAATAGTTTTAAAGTTCGTTCGATATAGAAAGAATTCCAGATGGTTAAAAATATGCACTTCACATGAGACATTTTCTGGAAACATGTTGTATTGAACAACATCAGTTAGGAATAATTTTCACATGTTCTTTTTGTACCATGGCATTTTAACTAAGATATTACTGGCTGACAAAGGTAGTTAGTTTATTGTGCCAGCCTGGCCAATAAATGCATGTGGGATTGATTGAAGGGCAGAGAGATAAATGGCTCATCCAACCTCGCCTTTCTTGTCTCTCGCTCTTTGACCTTGCTTGTTCTGTGCCTCAATTTGCAAGCTACACCACCTGTGGGACACTTACCCCGTGGACTGTGTCGCTGTAATTTGACTTCCCTTTAAGACCTTGCAATTGGAATTTACATCTTTTGAGCTGGGGACTGACTGTTGGTGACTTGGCTGACTGTTGGTGAGCTACCTTGCTGTTTGCTGTCTGTGCCAGGATAGCCTGAATCTCAACACAGAGGACTATCTGGGGGCCCTCAAGACTTGAAGGACTGCCAGTGTCTAACAACTCTCTCATGGGCGTGAGTTGCACTGAGCCATTCGTACTGCTTTATAATTTAACTGTTCTTTTTGTATTATACATCTATCTGTATATAATTTAACTGTTCACTTCTTGTAGTTATATATTTATCTCTGTGTGTACATATATATGCAATCTGGTTTTGTCTCACTAGAGAACCCTATCTAACTCATTAACATTAAATAAAATTTGGATTACATTTTTAAAAAAATGAATAATGTGCCCTTTCTCTCAATCATATGGTGTTTAAATTTTATTTCAGATTGATGTTATTGAGATAAAATGTAGGATTTAATATCAAAAGATGGACATAAATATGAAATTTTAAAAAGAGAAGAGGGTAGGCCACAAAGTATAATAAAGTGGTATAAAAAATCTGAATTGTACTTCATGTGAAGCAACTCACCGGTTCCATTAAATTTAAATTAGTCACTGAACTTCAGGTCTCTATGTGATCTGCATAGTTGATCTTATTTAAGATTTTAAGTGCTGTTCTATATAGTAACAGGTTCTTGTGATATCAGAACTTTAAAGATATTTTAATAGTTCATTAGACTAATTATTTCCATGTGTTTCAGAAGAGGTTACAGAACAAGGGATATTGATGCAGAGGTAAGGTGGATCTTGTCAGAAAGGAAAAAATACCAGACTATGTTTACTTGTGTTTTCTTGATTAATCAAAGGCATTCTATTGTGTGGATCATAACACCCTATCGATAGCCTTGAGAAGAACAGGAATCCCAGAGTATTTCATTGTGCTTGTGCCAAACGTGTACATGCATCAAAAAACAGTTGTGCAAACAGAAAAATGGAACAGTGCAGGAAAGGTGTGCATGAGGGTTGTATCCTCTCACCACACTTAATCTGTATGCTGAGCAAACCAGCAAGAAGCTTATACCAGATTATACGAAGATGTGTCCTAAGGATTGAAGCAAAGCTTATTAGCAACCTATGATGTGCAGATAGCACAACCTTCCTTGCTGAAAGTGAGGAAGACTTGAAGAACTTGCTGATGAAGGTCAGGAGTCCCAGTCTTTACTATGGATTACCAATCATTGTAATTAAAACCAGAGGATCACAACTAGACCAAGAGGGAACATCATGACAAATGGACAAAAGGTTGAAGTTGTCAAGGATTGTGAATACCTGTTTGTATCCACAATCTATGATCATAGAAGCAGTCCATAGAGAAGAATATGTGAGAGTTACTAGGAAAAAATAATGAATATGTGTTGCATTAGGTAAATCTGCTGCACAAGACCACTTCAGAATGCTGAAAAGCAACACTTTATGCCGAGGAATAAGGTGCGCCTGACCGACGCCATGGTTTCTTCAATTGGCACATATGCATGTGAGAACTGAAGAATGAAAAATGAAGACTCACTGCATGTGAATTTTAGTGCTGGAGAAGAATATTGAAAGAACCTTGAATTCCTAAAAAGACAAACAACTCTTGTCTTGGAAAAAGCGTGGCCAGAGTGTGCCTTAGAGCCACGAAGGCTGAGACCTCAGGTTACATACCTTGGGCATGTTTCCAGGAGAGATCAGTCCTTGCAAAAGGACATCCTGTTTGGAAAGTAGAGGGGTAGTGACAAAGAGGAAGGCCCTCAAGGAGAGGGACTGATTGACACAGGGGACACAACAATGGGCTCAAGCACAGGAACAGTTGTGAGGGTGGCTCAGAACTATAGAGTATTTTGTTCTATTTTGTGTAAGGTCCTTATGGGTTGGAACTGACTGAAAAGCAACTAACACAGACATAATAGTATTTTCTTCCATGGTCCTAACTCTTTCAAATATCCTAGCATCTTCTCCTTTCTTCATTGTTTGTTTCTAACCTCCCCTACTGTGTATTGTCTTCTCTTTCACAGAAGTTGACATGTATCTGTCTTCTAGCCATTGATTTCCCTTAGATCCAGGATTCATCTTAAGTTGATTTATACACACACACACACACACACACACACACGGTGTGAGATAGGTGTCCTGTTTTGTTTTTCTGAAAATGGATAATGAGCTTTGATGACAATATTAATTAATAAGATTAACTCTTCCATATTCAATGTGTGCCAAAATCTTTTGTCAAAGATCAGTACTCTGTATGTTCATACATTTATCTCTGGGTTTTCAGTATGTGCCATTCATTGATGTATCCATCATTACAGCATAAAAAATGTTTTGCTTACTCTGATTTTGAGATCAAGAAGTGAGACTTTCTACTACGTGTTTCCTTAGTAGATCTTTTCTTATTTGAAGTCACTTTACTTCCCCTGTGAAGTTGTTCCACACTTTAAGGAATGATGCTGGGAATGGGATCAAGAATGCATTAAATCTTCACTGAAGACAAAAGTGTGCATAAGCAAATGTGGTGAAGAAAGATGATCGTGCCCGGCTATCAAAAGATACAGCAACTGGGCTCTTAAAGGCTCTTAAAGGTAAACAAACTGCCATCTAGCGCAAAAGCAACAAAGCCCACATAGAAGAAACACACCACCCTGTGTGACCACAAGGTATCAAAGAGATCAGGTATCAGGCATCAAAGAACAAAAAATTATATTATTGTGAATGAGGGGAAGTGCAGGGTGGAGACCCAAAGCCCATCTATAGGCAACTGGACAACCCCTTATGGAAGGGTCTCAGGGAGGAGATGAGCCAGTCAGGGTGCAGGGTAGCAACGATGAAACATACAACTTTCCTCTAGTTCTTAAATGCTTCTTCCCCCTACTATCATGATCATAATTCTACCTTAAAAATCTGGCTAGACCAGTGGATGTACATTGGTACAGATAGGAACTGGAAACACAGGGAATCCAGGACATATGATCACTTCAGGACCAGTGTTGAGAGTTGAAATACCTGGAGGGTGGAGGGAAGGTAGGGTGAAAGAGGGAACCGATTATAAAGATCTACATATAACATCATCCCTTCTTGATGGACAACTGAAAAGTGGATCAAGGGAGACATCGGACAGTGTAAGATATGACAAAATAACAATTTATAAATTATCAAAGGTTCATGAGGGAGGGGGATTGGGGAGGGAAGGGGACAATGAGGAGCTGATATTAAGGGCTCAAGTAGAAAGCAAATGTTTTGAGAAGGATGATGGCAACAATTGTACAAATGTGCTTGACACAATGGGTGGATGTATGGATTGTGATAAGAATTGTATGAGCTCCCAATAAAATAATTTTTTAAATCTTTAGAACATGTGGGTAGTATTGACATTTTCACAATGTTACACATAATTTTGTCTTTATTCAGATATGTTCTTTTCTTAAATTGCTAAAATCTCATCTAGCAGATCAAATTTTTTTTCAAGCCAACTAGTTTGGCATTTCATTGATTGAATTCTTCTGTGATCTTTTAATTTATTAACATTTGAAACTAATATTACTGTTGTGGGGTTTCTAGTTGCTGTTTTTTGAATGGTTTCTTTTTTATTATTGTTGTTAGTTCTTATAGTCTTTTCCAAATTTTTCTAAAGTTGTGACTTCTGATCGATCTGTTTCTCCTTGATTTTGTCTATAATTGTCTTGATCTTTCTCTCAATCCTTTGAAGAATCCTGTTCTCTATTATTTGGGGTTCTTTTTTATCTAGTTCTAATGCCTTTTCTTTCTGAGAAAAGTTTTCTGCTCTGTGTATTGATCATTTGTATGAGCCATTTCTGTTTGTCAGCTTCTTTGGGTAAACAGAAATTATATGTTGTCCCTGAGATGCAGTTGTCTTGTGTTTGTACTTAATTGATTACTTGTTGGTGAAACTTTAGCCAAGACCACATGGGTGTGATAGGGAACATGTGTGCATGTACATCTTTGCTATTCATATAGTACAGCTCAGGGCTATTTTGAGTGGTATTTTCATGTATATATCGATGATCTACTAGTATACGAATGCATAGTGACTACATCCTACTACAGACGAGGTTGGTCTGTGTAAGCCGAATGAATATCTTGCCTATGGGGGTGGGGGGGGATGAAGAAGAATACAGCCAAAAAATAAATAATTGAATATAATGCATTAAATCAGTTAAACCATAGCAAGAAAAAATATATAAAATGACTAATGTAGAAGGAAAAAGAAAGATAGTAAAAAAATAGGTTAGAGAAATATGTCTTTGAAAAATATAATAAGCAAAATTAGGTAGGGGGAAAAAGAGGAAGAGGATCCAAACCCAAGAACTTCTAACATCAAGGTAATTCCAACCCATAGAGACCCCATTTCTGATTTCCAAGGCTTTAAATCTTAATGAAAATATTTTTATCTTTCTCCTAGGAACAAGACAATTTGAACAATTGACATTGCAGTTAGTAGTCCAAAACTTACCCAAGAGCATCATCAAACCATTTTGGAATGTTGTTTTTGTTGTTAGGTCCCTCGTCTGGTCCTGAGTGATAGTGACCATATCTACAATGGAACAAAATACTGCCCAATCCTGAACTACCCTCACACCCATTGGTAAGTTTGAAAACATTGTTGCAGCCACCATATCATGCCATCTTGTCAAGGCCCTGTCTCTTATTTTACCTGCCTCTTTATTTTACCAAGCATGTCTTCCTCCAGGGACTGCGCTCTCCTGACAGCTTGTTCAAACTACCTGGGACCAAATCTAGTCATCCTTGATTCTAATGGACACTCCAGCTGTACTTTTTCCAAGGCAGATCATTTTTTTCTTTGGGTAGTACGTGGTCCTTCCAATATTCTTCGCAAAAAACCTAGTTCATGAGTAACCTTGATTATCCTTATTCAATGTCCAACTTTCACAGGCAGATGAGACCTCAGAGTAATATCCTTGCTTTTGAACATTCTAAAGAGGTCTTATGCAACAGATTTGCTCAATGAAATGTGTGGTTTGTTTCCCTGATTGTTTCCGTGAACATTGATTGTGGATCCAAGAAAGGCAAAATCCTTGGCAATCTCAATCTCTCATTTCATTTATCATAATGTTACTTATTGGTCCAGTTGGGAGGAATTTTGTGTTCTTTACATTGAGTTGTGATCCATACTGAAGGCTGGATTCCTTGATTTTCATCAGCAAGTGATTCAAGTGCTCCTCATTTTCAGCAAGGAAGGTTGTGTCATCTTGCATATCACAGGTTGTTAATAAGCCTCCTCCAATCCTGCTGCCACATTCTCCTTCACAGAATCCAGTTTCTCTGATGATCTAATTAGTCAATTGTGTTAGTCTGGGTACTTTAGAGAGACAAATCCACAGAAACTCATATATAAGAGAGAGTTTTATATAAAAGGTAAGTGCACATCAAGAAAACATCCCAACCCAGTGTTGGCCAAGCCCACAAGTCCAACATTAATCCACATGTCCGACACCAATCCACAAAGTCCTCCTCCATCTTACAAAACACACACAATGACGCCTAGTGCAGAAGGAAAGCCAAGTCAGTGAATGCGTAAGCATCTCAGAGAGGGCAGGGGTCCCACACGGGTGCTCCAGCACCCAGGGCTGCATCCAGGTAGGTACATGTGGCTTCTCCTTGGGGATGTCTTGCTGGAAGTGAGTCTTGCCAGCTGAATCAGGGAACTGGCTAAGACAGCTGCACCATGGCCTGATCATCAGCAAGCAAGAGACCTCAGAACTGGAAAGGTGAGGCCCACCAAGCCATTTATTCCTCCTCCCTTCAATTAACCCCAAATGTTTTTATCGGCCAGGTTGGCACAATAAACTTAAACTATCTCTTACACAGATTGAATAAATATGGTTAGAGGCTACAACCCTGATGCACTCCTTTTCTGCATTGTTCCCTTGCTCTACTTACACAACTGCCTCTTGGTCAATGTACAGGTACCAAATAAACACAGTGTACTGTTGTGAAATTCCCATCTTCTCAAGGTTTGTTGTGACACACACTCAAATGCCTTTGCAACGTGACTGAAACACGAGTAAACATTTTCTGGTGTCCTTTGCTTTCTGCGAAGATCCATGTGACATCAGCAATGACACCCCTTGTGCCACACCCTCTTCTGAATCCCACCTGAACCTCTGTCAGCTTCATGTCAATGTCCTACTGCAACATTTGTTGGCTGATCTTCAGCAAAATTTCACTCCATGTGATACCATTGATATAGTTCTATCATTTGAGTATTTTGTTGGAGCAAGTTTCGTTGGAATGGGCACAAATATGAATCTCTTGCAGTTGGCCAAGTAGTGATCTTCTAAGTTTCCTGGCCTAGACAAGTAAGTATTTCCAGGGCTTCATCAGCTTGTAGAAGGATTTCAATTGGTATTCCTTCAATTTCTGGGGCCTTGTTTTCGGCTAAGGCCTTCAGGTTAACTTTTTCTTCTACCTTAAGTACTATTGATTCTTGCTCATGTGCTACTTCTTGAAATGCTTGGTTGTTGACATGTCCTTTTTGGTACAGTTTGTTTTCTTCATAAATGACATTCTTGACTTTTTCCCTCCCAGTGCATCATATATTCATTCTATCATTGTGCAAAATAGAACAAACACTGCTGGGTCCTAAGTCATCCTCACAACTGCTCCTATGTTTGAGCACATTGTTGCAACCATTGTGCCCAACTATCTCTTTGAGTACTATCCCTTTGTTCACTTCCCTTATACCAAGTATGATGTCCTTCTACAGGGATTGGAGTCCCTTGGTAACATTTTGCCATCCTTGGCATCAAGGAACACACTGGCCATACTTCTTCTACGACAGAGTAATGTATCCTTTTGGCAGTCCATGGTACTTTCAATATTTTTCATCAGTACCACCATTTAAACACATCATTTCATCTTCAGTCTTTTTTAATTCAATGGCCAATATTCATATGCATATGTAGCAATTGAAAATACCATGACTTTGGCCAGGTACACATTAGTCCTTAAAGTAACTTCTCTGCTTTCCAAGAGTCTAAAGAGGTCTTGTTCAGGCATCAAAGAAAAAAAATCATATCATTGTGAATGAGGGGGAGTGCGGGGTGGAGACCCAAAGCCCATCTGTAGGCAACTGAACATCCCTTTATGGAAAGGTCGCGGGGAGATGACCCAGTCAGGGTGCAGGGTAGCAACGATGAAATATACAACTTTCCTCTAGTTCCTCAATGCTTCCTCCCTCTCCCCCACTCCCACGAATATGATCCCAATTCTATCTTACAAATCTGGCTAGACCAGAGAATGTACACTGCTACAGAGAGAAACTGGAAACACAGAATCCAGGACGGATGATCCCTTCAGGACCAGTGGTGAGAGTGTCAATACCTGGAGGGGGTGGGGTGGGTGGAAGGTGGAACTGATTACAGGATCTATATACAACTTCCTCCCTGGGGGACAGACAACAGAAAAGTGGGTAAAGGGAAATGTCAGACAGTGTAAGATATGACACAATGATAATAATTTATAAATTATCAAGGGTTCATGATTTAAAAAAAAGAGGTCTTATGCAGTAGATTTGTCAAAAGCAAACCTGATCCATTTGTTGCGTCCAAAAGCATTGATTGTAGATTCGAACAAGATGAAATCCTTCATAATGTCAACCTTTTCCCCATTCATCATTAGGTCCCCTATTGGCTGAGTTATGGGATTTTGGTCCTGCTGATGGTGAATTGTACTCCATACCGTAGGCTGCAATCCTTGATCTTTGTCAGCAAGTCTTGAATGCTTCCTCCCTTTCAGCAAGCAAAGTTTTGCCAGCTGTATATTTCAGGTTTTTAAGTTTTGTTCCAATTCTGATGCCACATCTTTCTAAAAATTTGTAATGGAGCTCAAATATAGGGTAGTCAGTCTGCAGATAAATTCATTCTTTTTAAAAATCATTTTAATGGGGACTCATACAACTCTTATCACAATCCATACATACATCAATTGTGTAAAGCACATTGGTATATTCATTGCCCTCATCATTCTCAAATCATTTGCTCTCCACTTAAGCCTTTGGTATCAGTTCTTCATTTTCCCCCTCCCTACCCACTCCCCCCTCTCTCATGAAACCTTGGTAATTTATAAATTATTATTATTTTGTCATGTCTTACACTGTCTGATGTCTCCCTTCACCCGCTTTTCTGTTGTAAGTCACCCAGAGAGGAGGCTATATGTAGATCCTTATCATCTGTCCCCCTTTTTACTCCACCTTCCCCCCACCCTCCGGTATATTGCCACTCTCACGACTGATCCTAAAGGGATCATGCGGTCTGGATTCCCTGGATCTGTAACTGTCTTTTGGAGCTACTCTGACCTTGGTGCGTACATTTATTGAACATGGATTATTTACTATCCAATCTATTGATGGAATTCTGATTTCTAGTGCAGACCATATTTTAATCTACCATTTACCTGGTTCATCATATAGTGCTTTATCTTCTTTTCCTATAATCCTGGCTGCCTTTGATCTATGCCGGTCTAGTCACATTTCTCTAAACATTCTGTTAAAATAGGCTTTGATACAGATTAGCAGTTTATATTGTGTTTTGTGTTGTGGTTGGTTTTCATTCAATGAGTTCTTCCATAAACGTGTACTTCCCCCCATGTGTTTAGAAAAATCTCTGTACTAGTTATTGGGCTCATTGCTGGGGATATGAAGGCGACACAGAACTTAGTGTTCAATTTAAAAGAAAACAAACTTCACTGTAATTGGGGGGAAATGATGGGTTGTGAAAGAAAGGAAACATGTATTGAATAGCCAATGTTTGAGAGTTTTGTGGTTGAAATTGCACTCTAAGATTTTTTCATGAATCTGGACTTCATGATGTGTGACACCACCTGTTAAAAACTGTGCAGTTTATATAACCTCTTCCGGCTTCAAATCTCCTTTATACCTTGAGTGCAAAACGAGGTTATTTTAAAAATCAGGATGGTATTTAGAGCAGGAGATGATATTGAGTACACATTCAATAATCGTTAACCCCCACTGATATCATTTAGTATTTGCAAGTTTCTTTAGGCATTAAATTTCTTAGTCATGAAACAATTATAAACAGTGATGTTTGTTCTCTAGTGTGATAAATGAGAATAGAGTTTCTGAAAGCATCGTAGAAACTTACATGATTCCATTTTTCTAGTGAGTAATCTGTTATACTGCTGAAGCAGAATAAAGTATATTTTTTGTCCCTACCTTACTAGAAGGTGTGACCAAAGTAACTGATTTATTTACTTGGGAATGGTGGTGGTCTGCAGAAATTCCTTCAGTTTGAAACCTGTATTTAAACAAGAACTCACTGTTTTAACCTGTTTACTTAATAAACAGCCCACCAGCTGCCTGCTTAATTGAGAAAAACAGAAACCCGGGATCATAGAACTGAGTGATGCTATACTTGGCCCACCTAAGAAGTGCAGAAATGTCCTCTACCTAAACTTTGTATATCAGAAGACAAAAACTACATCTTCTTTGAAACCCCAGATATAGGCAAGGCACCTTTATTTTTGACACATCTCTTTTTCCTAATAAGCATGAGCAAAAGGCTTGTGCTGGGTAGACTGGTAATAAACACTATCTAGACCTTTGTTACTGCCTTGAGCGAACCACTGCTAGGACCCAGGTAGCTATCTTAGGTAGCAATTTATGAAGGGATATATATATATATATATTCAGACTATATATATATAGACAGACTAAACCATATATATACTAAACCATATATATATATATATATATATATATATATATATATATATATATATATATATATGGTTCAGTCTGTCAATCAGGTCATAGCCTGTTGGTGACTCCTTGTGGGCAGGACCTTTCATAAGGAGGTCCCTGGAAAGCTTCTCTCTCTCTGTCTCTCTCTCTCTCTCTCTCTCTCTCTCTCTCTCTCTATTTCTCTCTGCCTTTACTTTCCTGCTGGCTGACCCTGGCTGTTTCAAACCCGAGCATGCATCCACCGCCATTGGGTCTACAAGACTTGGCACCCACTGGCCTGTGATACTCATGCATTCTCAATCATTGCTTGTGACTGCATGAGTCTGAAGAGGGACTTATGGGCTAGTATCAGACTTAGGTAGTTGAGTTGGATTGGGCTGGGCTGTTTTCTTGATACAGGAAGTTTTTTGATAGAAAGCTCTTTCTTTCACATGTATGACTGTCACTGGATATGTTTCTCTGATTGCCTGCCCTAACACAGCAGCCTTGTCCCTAGTGATGGTCACTCCTTTCTGAACCAGTTTCTTTTACTTTCTTTAACCTCCCCAGCTTTAGCATAGCTTTACTTCACTTCTTCCTCTCTAATCTTTCTTTAAACGTCCGTGTCCATATTTAATACTTCATTTAACTTCTTTGCACAGATGATTCTGAAATTTCTACTTCCTAACCAGAGGCCTCCTCCAATCACCAGCACAAAATGCCTATTATAGATATTCACTCGTGTGAGTCAACTCCCACCACCAGACCAAAACGAGAAAGCACTGCCATCCAATCCATTCTGGTTCACAGTAACCCTGTGCAACAGAGTAGAACTGCCACGTTGGTTTTCCTAGGCTGTGCACTTGTACAATAGCAGACAGCCTGATTTCTCAGTGGCTGTTAGACTCAAAATGCTGGCCTTAGAGTCTAATGTATGATCCACTAGGCCACAAAAGCTTGATAGAATTAATCAAGGGAAATCTCAAATCAACATATTCAAATACACATTAATCTCTTTCACTTTTTGCACATAGGCATTTATAAGAACAACAAACAAGGCATCATTTAACCCACTGCCATCAGTAGATTCTGGCCCATAGTGACCCTGCATAAAATTTCCTAGATTATCAATCTTTATGGGAGAAGATAGCATCGTCTTCCTCCCACGGGATGACTGGTGGGTTCGCACCTCTGGCCTGTGGTTAATAGGCTAACATTTACCAAACCAGCCTCACCAGGGCTCCTGGCATTCCACAACTCAGAGAACACTTTCTCAAGTTTTAAAGAATCTATAGATACAAGTTTCAAGCTTTATAGTCTTTCTTAACATTTCTGTCTTTATCACCACCTTGATTCAAACCTGGGCTTCTAAACAGTTAATTTCCATTTAACCTTCTGCTGAAAACTTGCATTTCTCTATTAGATCAAAATCTACATGTTAACAGGAGCCCATAAAAATCATCTGTAGATATGTAGATATACAGCCAATGAAAACCCCTTACAATAAATCAGTCAAAACTATGAAACTGAAGAAAGAAATACACCAGAGTACTAGGAAATTTTAATATATCATTTTCTAGAAAAGACAGATAAAGTAAAGAAAATCAATTAGTTGTAGAACTAAACAACACAATCAATTAGATCGATTAGACATATACAGAACACTTCAGCCAAAAACAGCACAATATACTCTTTTTCCACTGCATATGGGGAATTACTCCAGAATAGCTCATATGTTAGCCATAAAGAAAACAGCAAAAAATTACATACCAAGATACTAAAGGTTGATCAAAATGCTATCAAATTAAAAAAAATAAAATGATGAACAAAAAATTACATAGAAGTTGGAAAGCATGTTTACTTAAAAATCAGTGGGTAATTGAAGCAATACAGAACACAATTTAGAAATTCCTTGACATAAATGAAAGTGAAAATATGGCATGCCAAATTCTCTTAGAGCAAAAGGAGTAGAAGACAATTTGTAGCAATAATTGCATGCATCAAAAAGGTGAAACACATTAAAATGAATAACTGTAGAAAATACCTCTATAAATCAAAACAACAGCAATAAAACATATCTTGAGACACTAGAAGATATTAAATACTAAAGATAAGTGCAGAGATTAATGAATTAGAAAAACAAATAATAGAAAAATTGACAAGATAATAAGTTGGTTCTTTGAAAGGATTAACAACATTGATACATGACTAGCAAATATAATGATGGAAAGGGAGAAAAAAGCAAATATTAAGAATAAAAAATGAAATGGGCAACTTCACAACACAACCAACTGAAGTAAAAGCAAATAATTACACTATGTTGTGAGAAATGATTATATCAATCAGTGCACAAAAAGCATTAAATACAATTCAACATCAATTCTTGATTAAAAAAACAAATTATAAAATAGAATTATAAGGGCAATTATTCAACATAATAAAGTCCATATATGCAGAACCAATGGATAATATATTACTGAAAGGATAGAAAATGTAAATATTTCCCTTCTGAATGGGAAGCAGACAAGGTTGCCTTTTATCATCACACTAATTTAATATATTCCTGGAATCATTAATCAATGCTAAAAGATAATTTTAAAAAGACATTCAAGGCATCCAAATCAGCAAAAGTGAAACAACATTATTTTCAGATGACATAAGCTTATATAGAGATAATCTCAAAGACTGAGAACATTGAAAAGTTTTGGCTACATACTAAAGATAATAAGAACCTACAAAAATCAATTGAATTCTTGTATATTAAAAACAAAACTCTGAAAAGAAAATTAATAAATCATTTATAGTAACTACGTGAAGGAAAGACTATTTAGGAATGAATTTAACCAGAGTAGCAAAGATTTTTAACAAAAAAATTTCAAACAACTTCTACGAGAAACCAAAAAAGACATACATAAATGGATGGACACACAACGCCATGGATAGGAAGCTGTACTATAGTGGAAATGTCAATATCATGGAAAACACTCCATAAATGAAGTGCAATTCTGATCCAAGTCTCAGAAGAATTCTGCACAACAATAGAAAAACAAATCACCAACTTCATATGGAAAGGAACAAAACCCAGGTGTGATAGTTACATAACGTCATGTCAACTTGATATATATAAAAGTGTTGAGATGGAGTCTACCCTGTCAATCGGGTCATAGACCGACAGCACCTCCTTGTGGACATGGTCTTCTTATAAAATGGGCCTTGGGAAACTCCCCTTCTCTCTCTCTGTGCCTTCACCTCCCTTCTGGCAAGCCACTCTGGGATCTGTCAGAGCCCAGTTACGGGGCCAGCACTATGGTAGACATATGATTTTTCACCCACTGGCCTATGATCTTCCTGCATTATGGATCATTGCATGTGGCTGTGTGAGCCTGAACAGGGACTTATGGACTAGTATCAGACTTATAGACTTGATCTGGACTGGGCTGGGATGTTTGTTTGGTATATAATTACTTATTGATATAAAGCTCTCTTACACATATGTGAGAGTTGTTGCACTTTTTTTCTCTTGTCAACCCGGCCTAGCACATTATGGCACCTGGGGAGTAAGGTACTAGAGAAACGAATCATGAAGACGGAGAGTGAATGATTGACCTCTGCCTTATTGTAGTTTTTCTTCTTTTGCAGTTGACTGGGTTGTTTTCCGAACAGGACATGGGAAGTGGAGGCTTTGATTCCTACAAGTTGTCTCTAGCTACCCCTGTTTGAAATGGTGAAATGAATGTGATAAATGTAAATTTTTGAGCTCAAGGGTTAAACCACCCCTTGAACTTCTCTGAGGCCATGTTGCCTAGTCAAAATGGTTGACAGAAGGTCTGGCTTTGGCCTGATGCAGCCAGAGGCCTAAGGCTAAATTGCATAAGGATGGGACAGGTTGGATAAGAAAGGAATTGAATTAGAATCTTTTAAGAATGTGCTTAGTATCTGGCTATACTAGCATTGCACAGATTTTTTTTCATGCCTATTGTTATAGATATAATTTTTGGTCCAAATAATTATTGGGAAATATGAATAAAATGATTTCAGCCATTCAATTGGATCTGTTAATAGGACAGGAGAAAATTTCTACCAAGAAGACTCTGAACATATACTCCACCCACTGCCTTGTGTGCAAAGGGCATTTGCATTCAAAAAGATTTGCTGAAAGAGCTATTGACAGACTGAAGGGGGACAAAAAAGAGATAGAGAGAAAGAGTCATTTGGCTTTTTTTTGTTGGAGTTTTCAATTGGAGGTTTGCTCCAGAAGCTGGAACAATTTGGAGCCCTAAAGCAACTCTCCTTCCTAGGACTGAAAGTTAAAGGGAGCCTGTGGGCAGTCAGAAATACTCCACTGGTGATCAACTGGTTCCACTTGTTTAGTGGAAGTGGGATAAAAGCAGCACAAGAGAGTTGGGTTGAGTCTGGCCACTGGCACCAGTGGATCAGGGTCACAGGGACTACAGGAGAGACAAGAGTATGTTGGCTGGTCTGAAGTTATCTTAGCCTATGGAATGACCTGGCCTACGGGGATTAGGATTTTTGGGAATTTGTTATGGTGCACAGGGTCACAAGGTGAGATGGCCAATGAGCAGCACCCTTTTGAGGCTCAGCAAGGTGGCCTACAATGAGGTGACTGGACCGCATCCAGATGAAGAGGAGATTTTTGAGCCCATGAACCGATGCATATTGCTGCTGACTTTCTGGATGGCTTGTGCTGATTTGACTTTGCTTATGGATGTGGACTTCACAAAGTTCCAACTGGGATGAAGATTTTTCACATGGAGAAACATGCTTGTCTCCTCAGAGCACTGGTTTGATACGAAAGGACAGTAAATTGAGTATCCAAAATGAAGGCATTAGTGTGAAGTGAGTAGCTTACAAACTTTCATAGGTGAGGGAATACGCTGATAATATTATAATGAGATTATGGTGTAGGTGTTTTTATAAGTGCAATTGTTAGGCATAGGATATTTTTGTTTTGTTCATTTATAGAATATTATGCTTAAATGAGGCTTGCACATTCTGATTTGTATGCATTTGAGTTTTGTTCTAATGGGCACAAATATAATTTTACTATTACATTTATTTTTTAAATTAAGTATGTCTAAAGAGGTTGTTTAAAGGTGTCAAGTTGACAAGGTATTACATAGTTTCATGTCAACTTGATATATAAAACTGTAGAGGTGGAATCTAGCCTGTTAATCAGGTCGCAGCTCATGGTTCATCCTTAAGGGTGTGGCTTTCTCATAAGGAGGGCCTTGGAAACTCCCTCTTCTCTTCTCTTCTCTTCTCTTCTCTTCTCTTCTCTTCTCTTCTCTTCTCTTCTCTTCTCTCTCTCTCTCTCTCTCTCTCTCTCTCTCTCTCTCTCTCTCTCTCTCTCTCTCTCTGCCTTCACCTTCCTGATGGCAAACTACTCTGGGACCTCCAGAGCACAATCACCACTGGATGGCACATGGGCCACCACCGTTGGATCCACATGACCTTTCTCACACCAGCCTGTCCTGTGAATTTTCTGCATTCTGCATCATTGCCTGTGGCTGTGTGAGCCTGAACTTGGACTTATGGACTACTGTAGCACTTATGGACATGATCTGACCTAGGGTGAAATGTTTGCTTGATATATAATTACTTCATGATATAAAACTCTCTAATACATATGCAAGTGTTGCTGACATTGTTTCTCTAGTCAACCCAGTCTAATGCACCAAGATAATCAAAATACTACAGAAACAATGTAGGAGGCCTCTCACTCCTAATTTCAATACCAAAATATGTTGCCATGATATGCAAAACAGCTTGCTGTTAGTACAGTGACAAATGTGTTGACCAATGGATCAGAACAGAGAGTCCAGCAATAAAATTATGTATCTACAGACAATTTTGGATAAAGGACAAAAACAGATTAAGTGGAGAAGAGATAACCTTTTCAATAAAGTTTTCTACAAAAAGTGGATCTCCACATGCAAAAGTATGAAACAAGACTCATATCATATCATGCATATAAACAAATTTAACATGGATTAATGACCTCAGCATAAATCCTAGAACCATAACATTCATAAGTGAAAAAATAGGGGCAAACTTAAAGGCTATAATATAAAATATAGACACAGTATCAATAAAAATTTTAAAAACCAAGTACAGAAGAATAATTAGAGAACTAGGACCTTCTAAAACACACTATGTATGCACATCAAAGGACTTCTTCAAAGGGTAAAAAAAGAACCAAAATATTAGGAAATATATTTGGCAGTGATATATCAATAGAGGGTTAATTTCACAAATGTATAGAAACCTACAAAATCTTAATAAGAAACACAAAATAGGCACACACTATGAACGGACAGCTTGTTAAAGATGCTATCCAGGTAGCCGACAGTCATATGAAGGAAAGGTCTGAATCATTATCCATAACCAAAAATCCAAACAAGGATGACATACAGCTTTGAACGCATGCTCTTAGCAAAACGGAAAATAACAAATGCTGGGAAACTTATGGAGAGACGGAACTCGTCATACGTGGCTAGTGGAATTGCAAAATTGCACGAACATTGCAGAAAACAGGGCAGAGCTTCATTGAACAAATGCAATTAGTAACATCATAGGATCTCGTAATCTCTCTGCTTAGTATATAACCCACAGACATGAGGAACAGAACGGGAACAGATACACACGCACCCACATTTATTAGAGCAATTTCCTCACCATTCTGTCTCTAGTGATCATCCTCTCATATTTAATGTATGTGTATTAATGAAAAATCCAAATCGCAAAGCCTTGGTCTTGATAGTCTCTTTGTACTAGCTGGTGCTCAAAAAGAGGTATGGTTCCTATCTTGCAATGTGTTTTAAGGATTCTTGCCGTGCTTGTAGTTTGCCTGGTTCATAAATCATTTTAACCCACAGTGTGGATCTCTTCACTAACATCTAGTGAGAGTATGTTTGTGTGTGGACACCGAAAAGAAGTCAGTGAGTTCGTTTCAAGCACTAAAATGTTACCTATCCCTTTTCTTAATGGTTTAATTTGATCATGAAGGTTATCTATCACTTTAGACATCTAGTGACGTGTCTAAGTGCTTTTGCTGCACACAAAATTAAGCTGATTAGAGTTGATGTGATCATCTGTTTTACTTTACGTAAATAGATGTCTAATGTTCCAAAACATGCAATTGAATTGATTGGGCAGGCTGCTAAAAGAATACTTAACACATGTTCCCCAACACAAGGGTATCCACACAAAAACCATAGCATCAGCAAGATTGAATGTGAGTGAAAATCATAGGGGAAACTTGCTCTATGTTGACTAGTGTATTAAAATCCAAAAGCAACTTCCAGAAAGATGGCTGACTGTTAACAAGCTCAGGAGGATCTACTAACAATGACCAGTGTGTTAGTCTGGGTAAACCAGAGAAACAAATCCAGGGAGACTCATATGTATATTATAAAGAAGTTTATATCAAAGAATAATTGTATATTATGAAAACATCCCAGCCCAGTCCAGTTAAAGTCCATAAGTCTAATATTAGCCCACATGTCCAATACCAGTCTATGAATTCCTCTTCAGACTCATGCAACACATGAAATGATGCTGAATGCAGCAAGATCACGGGGCAGTGGGCGAAACGTCTGTGGAACCAGTGGTTGTGGAAGCATCTTAGAGCTGGCGTGGGTCTCCATGTGACTCCTCCAGCTCTGGGGCCCTAGTTCCATCAGCATAGCTCCATGTGTCTTGTCAGCAGGAAGACAAAGCAGAGAGAGTGTTTGTCCTACCTCCAGGGAGGAAGATAGGTGTTCCCAGAATCCTCAGGAGAAGGCCATGCCCACACAGAGGCCTCATTAGCTGTGACTTGATTGACAGGGTAGACTCCACCCCTTCTTCACAAGTTGGCTGATTAGGTAACTGCCACAACCAGAAAAAGACCAGCACAAAGGAAAACCTTGATTTCCTAGAGAACAAGTTTAAAGCTAAGAGCATCAGAGTCTCTGCTACTCAGTCTATGGGAGTGGGCAGAGCAAGGTGAGAAAGGGGCAAAGGAACACGTGTCAAATACAACATCTTTTGTTTTGTGATGTCCAGCTAAGAGTCATCATCATGCTTCACCAGAGCCAATGACCACTAGCCTAGCCCACTACTGCACACAAACACCATGGGCCTCCACTGCCACCCATCACAGAGCACCTCCTAACCTGCGCCCTACCCATAGCTAGCCACCGATCTTGCCATTACCCTAAAGCTGACCCATAGCAGAGAGTGGAGTGTTTAAAACAAGTACCATCACCCCATTACTCTATTAGCCTCTGCTCCTTCCTTCCCTCCGAGTCTGCCTGTGAAACTGCCTACAGGGGGTTAAAGAGTCCAGGTCATTACAGCTACCACTGTACCCTGACCCCTGGACTTGGCTTTCGGTGTGCCTGACATGCACCTAGTGCATCCCAGTGCTGTTGCTGCCTCCCCTGAATATTTCTTTCACAGCTATAGCTGCAGCTGCTGCATTAGTTTGGGCATAGGGTCCAATAGGTCACAGGGGGTTGCAGCTGCCACTGTGCCCTGACCCCAGTGTGTTTGGCAGCCCCTGGTGCACCTGTTGCCTGTGCAGGGCATCCCAGTGTTGTTTCCTCCCCCACAGCTCACCATGATGGCTACAGTTGCAGCTGCTGACACAGTTTTACCTGTGTAAGAGTGTGAGTGTTCATAGGGCGCTGTAGCTGATGTTTCCCGCAGCCGCCACCCCACCTTTGCAACTCCCAGCACACGCAGTGCCTCCCGCCTGTCCCACCAGCCTGCCTTTGCAGTGGCTGTCAGGAATACACGGACTCAGTGCACCATATGGCCCGCTGCCTCCCAGCCCTGCAGAGCATTGTTGCCCGGGTTATCGCATCATGAGCTCCACCTACGAAGACAGGCCCAGCTGCTGCTTCCCACTTTGAGTGCAACGCAGACAAACTGCCGTGCAAGTGCTAGCTCCCTTGGCACAACATGAACACTCTCAGGCCCTGTCCTCTTAGTGCTCACCAGCTTCCACACCCTGCCCATTCAGATGCCCCAGCCTTCTCAAACCCACAGCAGCAGCAATATTCCTGGGCTGAGGCTAGTGTGCAACCAAACAGTGTTGTCCTTATCCCCACCTTTATTGAATTTGAAAAAATTTTTTTTCTTTTTATCCCCTTTTCTTTCCTTACTCACTATATATTTTTGTTTCTCTCTCTCTTCCTCTTGAAATACATTTTTAATATACCTATTAATTCTAATTAAATATCTTTATGATTCTGAAAAGCATTTATGTCTTTATCTGACCCCTTTTCCCTTGTGTTTCTCTCTCACAAAACAAAACCTATTTTTACCTTGTGGTTCCTTTTAAACCGCTCTTATACCATTCAATAGAGTCGACTTCCCCCAGAAAACAGAGTAGATCTCCCAATACTAGAGGCTGCACCATGAAGCTACGTATGCAGTAGTCAATCACAGTACACACACAAACACACACAGAATAAACAACAAGAACAACAAGAAAAACAGACACAAGCAATTGAACAACACCCATGTCAAAATGATTTTCTATGTGACTATCAGAAATCTAATTCAGAGTTTCAGGTACGTTCCGTATAAGCAGAAAATGTTTCAGAGGAAATATTCATTGGAAGGAATAGAAAAACTAGAAACTATTAACCAAATATAATTACAGAAGCTGAAAAATAAGATAACGGAATCAAGCAACAGGGTAAAAGAGCAGAGTAATAGTATCAACGAACTATGGAAGCTGAATTAATAAGCTTGAAGACAAATTCCTTAATCACAACTGAGAGAAACAATGAATAAAAAGAGAACAGGATAATGAGAAATCTTATGTAGCACACTATCCAGGGTAATATGTATTTTGGGGGTTCCACAGCAGGAAAATAAAAAATTAAAATCTACATAAAATATAGTTAAAATCATGGGGGAAAAACTATGCTAATACCATGAAAAAGGAGAAAACCACCATTCAGGAAGCTGAGAGAACCAAAAAAGAAAAAAAACATTCAACATGTCATAATTACTTTAGTGAATATTAATGAAAACGAGGGAATCCCGTGAGCAGCTAGAGGAAGAAAAGAATAGTTACTAACAAAGAAAACCCAAAAAGAATAAACTTGACTTTCCCATCAGAAATTAGGTGTCCAAAAGCCAATGGAGTGCTTGGGAGAGAGGGGTATCGAAGATCAGAGGCATACATCTGACCTGAATAACTAACACGTTGTCAGTTGATTGCCTTATATGATGCAGGCTGGACCTGATCTGGTTTCCGATGTATTCTGTATTGGTGTTTACATTGTTTGTTTGTTTTTTGAGTGAGTGAGAGAGTGAGTTAGTGAGTGAGAGTTAGTGAGAGAGTGAGTGAGTTAGGGAGTTAGTGGGAGGGTGAGTGAGTGACTGAGTGAAAGAGTGAGTGAAAGAGTGAGTTAGGGAGTTAGTGGGAGGGTGAGTGAGTGAGAGAGTGAGTTAGTGAGAGAGTGAGTAGGAGGATGAGTGAGTGAGTTAGTGAGAGAGTGAGTGAGTGAGTGAGAGTGAGTGAGAGAGTGAGTGAGAAAGTTAGTGGGAGGGTGAGTGAGTGAAAGAGTGAGAGAGTGAGTGAGTTAGGGAGTTAGTGGGAGGGTGAGTGAGTGAGTCACATTGTTTTCTTTGTTGATGTTACAGACTATATCCTAGGTATCATCAAGTCAATGGAGGTCCCCCTCTGTCTTAAATCTGTGCTGTATGCTTTTCCGTTTCTCGGTATAAGAAACCTAGGATTGATGGACCTGGGGGACAGCAAATATGGTAAGGGGCTGGTTTGGAGGAAAGGGAGTACAGAGCTGAGGTGGGGTAAAAGGAAGACGATGTCAAGGAGTTCATGTGGGAAAAGAATGTTTGGAAACTGATTGTGGTAGCAATCCATTGTACATTCTACTTGATTTGATTAAAATTTAGAATGATATGACATATTGCTAAACTCCAACAAATAATAATTTTAAAAATACATTAAAATACAATGGAGTGACATATTTTAAAACCTGAAAGAATAAACCAGCAACTAAGAATCTTATACCCAGCAAAGTTGTGCTTCAACCTGGAGGGATACATTCTATTTCCAGAAAAGGAGAAGTGAAAGCAACTTGTAAAAACGATACTAACATTACAAAAAATGCTAATGAAACAATTTCCACAGAAAAGCAGCAAACAGTCGAGCTCAACATACAGGCCAACAGCACCCAGATATTAATACACTGAAAAAAATAACACATGTATAGATTACAAACAAAGAAACAAACAAATAAAACCACACAAAAAAGAGTAAAATGACAGCCCTCTACCTTGATGGTTGATAAATTTATAATTTCCTCACTTCGGCTGGGGTTAGATTTTCAAGATATGGAGAGGGCGTAGATCATTCCGTCTGCCACACAATGTCGTGCTAAGGTCATCCATAATCAACCCACACTCTGAGAAAAGTGATATAAGAGTCTTACTGGAGATTCAAATCAAGATGAAGGGACAATAGCACATGTCTCATAAAAGGCCATTACATTTCTGTTTGTGGATAAGCAAGGAAGAACAACCTCCCTTGAGGAAAAAGATGCTTAATAATACTTATTATAGATCCAAAGAGGGGAGAATATGCCCAGGACTAGGTTCTTCATTGGACACTTTTGACTGAGTTTCTATCCAGCCTTTTGTCACTCAAGCAATGAGTTCTAAAATGCTGGGCCTCCGGATTCTGTCTTTTCAAGGTGCACGACAGGATTCATTGGACACACCAGAAGGATTCTATGTCAAAGCCACACTAAGTAAATTGGGTTTTACCTCAAACTCACTTGTAGCAGATTTAAGGAATTGATATACTTCCTTGGAATAGCGGCTGAACTGTCATGGTCTGAGAAGAAGAGCATGATTGCTTTCCCAATATAATGGAATTAGCAATTGTTGGATTTGGGTTCATAGCTCTTGCTTTTGGGGTGCTCGATGGAAGGTGACCCAGGTCTACACAATATCTACTATTGGAACGCTCCCTTTGCCTCCCTAGAATAGTCCTGTGGCTCAGTGTCTACATGTTGGGTTGCTAACAGCAAGCTTAGCAGTTTAAAAGCACTCGCTGTACCAGTTGATGAGGCTTTCTATTCCAGTGAGAGTTAAAGCCTCAAAAACACACAGGGACAGTTCTACCCTGTCTTCTAGGATCACCATGAGTGATAATCAACTTGGTGGCAGTGAGTTTGGAGGTTTTTTTTGTTATGACATGTATTAATCTGACATGCAGGGTTCTGCCTTGGTGTAAGGGTCTAATTGAAAGATTTGTCTTATCACCAACTCCCATTGTTTGTGTAAATAGTAGTGTCCTGTGATTTAAGAGTATAATATGTACAAGTCAACAATTCATGTATTGTGATGTGAAGTTGGCCTATAATAGAATCATTTCTTTTCCCAGCAATATTTTAAATTCCATCACATTTGTTAAATAATTGACAATGTCAATATAATTAACTTATGACCCAGAAGAGCTGATTTATAATGTTCTCTATAAGAAAGTGTCAATGATGCCTTTAATGCGAGCCAGAGATATATGAATGGATTTGAGATGTCCACTCAATTCTAGCCCCAATCTAAGAACAATCAGTACTTATGACATAGCCCTGCTTGAGGCCTGTGCTCATGAAGAGATCACTGAAGATATGGGTGCTCTGGCAAAGTGTGGTGGAGAAAAAAGATGGTGGTCAGCTCTTAGAAAGAATAGCATCTGGGGTCTTAAAAGCTTCTCTTCAAACAAGCAGCTATCTAAGATTGTTTTTCTGGTAATGTCATATCAACACTTGAGAACTTTATACCTATTAAAATTATTGATCAGTGGATTGAGTTATAAATTTTTCTCATACCATATGCAAAATTACTCTATATTTTATCCCCTCTGAAACTCTGATTAGTTTTTTTGTTAAGTTGCTTTTAAAAGAGTTGTATATGTATCATCACAATCAGTTCTAGTGGCCCCTCCCTGTCCTACATGATCTTTCTTCCCCCCCCCTTTTTTTTTTCCTCTTTTGCCATCTATTTAAGATAGACAGGATGAGCATACCCAAGGAGACAGTTATGGACCAATGGCTGGGTAGGATGGGGACATGGGAGGGGATGAGACAGAGGGAAGGGAGCAGTGATTTAATAATGACAGGGACAGGGGAATAGCAAGGGTACTAAAATTGACGGTGAGGAGGGGGTTGTGTTCCTGGTCACGTTGGAGCAATGGAAACATATCTGAGAGAAATTACTGAGAGGTGAATGATGGGTAGACCTGATGGTGGGGCAGGAGGAAAGAAAGAGGAAGAGGAAAGAAGAAGAAAATAAAAAATGATATGTATATAGATATATAAATATACAAATATAGGTATATATATCCATGCAGACATACACACGCATATATGAATATGACAATGAAACAGATGGACTTTGGACCTCTACACAAATCCTACCTCAGTACAAGAACAGTTTGTTCCAATATGATACCCACCTTCCTGACACGATTGCTGAAGACAAAATGGTTGTATGAGCAAATGTGGTCAAGAAACTGAAGGTGCCTGGCTGTTAAAAGATATAACATCTGTGGTCTTAAAGGCTTGAAAGTAAACAAGCGTCCATCTAGCGGGGAAACAACAATGCTCACATGGAAGAAGCACACCAGCCAGTGTGGATCATGAGGTGTCAATGGGAGTAGATATCAGAAGTTCAATAATGAGCAATAATATTGACACACAGGAGTGTGGATGATTTGGAGACCCGAAGCCCACCTGTAAGATTATTGGACAGTCCCCTGTAGAAGGACCACACAAGAGGGATGATCTATCTAGGGTGTGGTATAGCACTGATGAAACACATATTTATCCTCTAGTTCTTTAATATTTTCTCCCCTTATCATTAAGGTCTTCGTTTTACCTAAGTAATCTTGTTAGACCTACATAATTCAATTTGTATCATTAAAACCATTTAATACATGAAAGCCAAGAGAGGTGACTCTTCACAAACAGTATCAGAAGTAATAATACCCTGAGGGTACAGGAAGAAATGAGGGGGGAGGTAGGCAAGGGGGAACTGATAGTAATATAGATTTTATAACCCCACTGCACAGGCATGAACACCAGACTCACACGTCAACGTTACACTGGTTGATGTAAAATGTGGCAAAATAACAATAATATATAATACTATATCTAACAATAATATAAATATAATATTAAGGGATATGGTGGTGGGTAAGGCAGGGGAGAGAGGGGTTGAAGGGCAGCATATCAAGAATGTGCGGATGTGCTTTATACAATTGATGTATGCATATGTATGGATTGTGATAAGAGTTGTATGAGCCCCTAATAAAACATTTTTTAAAAATTGAAAGTTGATGTCTGAGGACTAAGATAAAAATAAAACTTGTTAATGAAGTACTAGCAAAAAAAAGAAGTTCAAGAAGAAAGAAAGTGTTTTGAAACTGAAGGTGGCAACAATTGTACAATTATGCTCATTCTAATGGAATTTAAATTGTTACAATAGCTGTAAGCATTCCCAATAAAATGTCTTTTTAAAAATAATAAGAAAACAACATTGAAACTAAAATAAGTCCAGGATCAGATGGCTTCACCAGGGAATCCTACCCAGAATTTTAAGTACTAGTCTTAAAAGAGCTGCTACCAATTCTACACAGAGATTGAAAAGGACCTCAATCTTCCAAACTCAATATATGACGTGAGCTTAGCTTTATTACCCGAACCAGGCAAAGACAGCACAAAAATCAAACACTCCCACCCCACACAAATCTCAGGTAACTGTGTCAGTTCTGACTCAAGGAACTGCCCCAAGGAGATTGTGAGTCCGTGCGTTCTTATGGAAACCTCCTTTCCTCCTTGGAGCAGTTGGTGGTTTGAACTGTAGGTCTTAGAGATAGTAGACCAACACGTTACACTACTGACCAAGATTATTTACGAATATAGAATTAAAAACTATGAACAGCATTTTGTCCAACAATAGGCCAACGCAGTTGGAAGTGTTTTAACACTTAACACAATGAAAATTACACTGAAAAATCTGGCAAATTTTTAATATTCGTGTAAATGTGTTATACTACAAGATTACCAGGGAGGCAGCAAGTGGTTAAATGAAAGCAGAGTTTGTGAAATTATGAGAGGAAAGCCTACAATGGAACTTAGAGAATTATTTTCTCAATGTCTACATCTAACCCAGGAGTGAACTAGAGGGTAACAATATGTTCCTCTATTGTAGTCCATCTATTTAATTTTCAAATAGCCATTTTAGATTCGCGTTGTGTTCAAGGTTTTGGAGCATGGGGTTTTGGTGCCAAAGAGAACATGTAACAAAAAGAAGCCTGTTTAGCAATGTATGCCATCTCTCTCTGAATCCAGTAGCATACGATGAAGGTTTGATTTTAAGAATGACTTCCCAGGATGAAAAATTGTAGAAAAAGAAGTGAGATTTGGGGGATATTTTTTGTTCCCCATATTCTGAAAGACAGAAATAATCAAAGTATCAATCCCAGCATTGTTGATATCTTGAAAGGAAGATAACAGAGCATCTCATCAGCAAAAACTCTGCTTC
This sequence comes from Tenrec ecaudatus, assembly GCF_050624435.1. NCBI lineage: Eukaryota > Metazoa > Chordata > Mammalia > Afrosoricida > Tenrecidae > Tenrec > Tenrec ecaudatus. Next base: position 299,113,187 of record NC_134531.1, read on the forward strand.
AAAGAAACATTAAACCGTTATATAAAAGGTCAGAATGACCCATTCTACACTTAACTCATCTGAGATGTATCTATTCATTTATTGATTTTAAAAAGCACGTAGAAAGATAATTATATGCTGAGATATGCACTGAGTAACAGAGAGAGAGATGCTCCTGATCCCCTGGAAGTCATGCTCAAGTGACATACGATAAAGGTATCTCACTATCGCCTTTGATAATTACTTAATAGTCAGATAAAAACGAATGCTTCTAAATGTCGGTTGTTATCTTTTTGCTACTTCTGCTTATTAGATGCTTTCTTTTTGTGTGCATGTGTGAGTGTGGACACATATAGGCTTGTCTGGCTGAGGTGATACAAGCTATGGGGATGAATGTAGTTTTATTTAATAACTGTTAAACATATGGGTGCATACAAATAAGGAACACATGTTGCATTTTAAGGCAAAATATATTCCAAATAATAACTCGCTAATAAAAAATGAAGTTTTATACTCTTAACAGACAGGGATGTGAGTAACCTTGCTCTCATGCAGAGTGCATGGGAGAACAGATTATGACAAATATAACCAGTTTAAAATATAGCACCTTATCATTTGATTCCCTCCTTTGATCCATTTTTAATGTAATCCTAGTTCTTAATATTTTATGTTTTCTTTCCAACTGGGTTTTTCTCTATTTTACTTTGATATTTTTGTTAGCATTTTTTTTTACTATTTGCTTTGTATTTCTGCATGTTTCTTTGGCATATGAAATTCAGGATGGGTGAATCTATAGAGACAATAACTGGATAAATTGGTTCTGGGGGTATGGTAGGAAGGCTGGAAGTAAACGGGGAGCTAATAAGAAGGAAAACAAGAAAATAGAATGTGTTCTAAAATGATTGTTAGTGATTGTACAACCCTTGTCAATATAATTGAACTAGTCAATTAACTGATATTTGGATTATGTCCTAATCAAACAGTTTATAATAAATAAACATTTCCCTTTGTCTGATCTGATATTCTCCACTTTCCAGTTCCAAAATTTTACTTCTTCTACAGTTCAATTATTCTTCAACATAGCTGCATATTGGAATCATGTGAAAAATTTAAAATTATTCATTCTGGTATCTAGTTCCCTTTCCCATGATACTTTGTTTTAATTGTTCTGCATATAACCAGTCATAAAAACTTATAAAAGTTACCTTAGTATCTTATATTCAATCAATGTTGAAATCCACTATTCTGAAACACTAGTTTTGAAAATGTGGCCTTCATAGCTTCAGATCATCTGGAATTGGTTATAATGCAAATTCTCATTCAAACTTCTCAAGTCAGAATTTCTGGGGATGAGTTTGGAAAAAAAGGTCAGTCATCTATCAAACTCTCTAGATGATTCTAATGAGTGCTACGATTTGAGAAACAGGGCCATGGATTGAAAATAAGTCTTCCTAACAAGTTCCCTGATGGGACCCTAGAGGTACAGTGTTTAAGGGTTGGCTGCTAACCTGAAGATTAATGCTTTAAACCCGCTAGCCACTGTAGGGAGAAAAGATCAGACAATGGGTTCTTGTAAAGATTTCAAACTAGGAAACCCTATGAAGCAGTATGTACAGCATTTCGGTATGAAATCTATTCCAGAACAAACAAGCTCTCTAATGAGGCTCATGTTACTTAATCCAGACATCCTTTCTGGGAACTGCTCTAAATCGAACTCCCAACTGATTCCTTTATGACCTGCCTTCTCACCAAAGATAGAACGAATTATTCAGAGAAGTCAACATCTGATAGATTTTGTTAATTCAGATAATTATCGTTTTATTCTCAACAATCTTCTCTTACTTGGTAATTGACTGGGAAGATAAAAAAGCAAAGTAATTTTAGTATAAAATCAATGTAATAAAGGTTTAACATATCAAGTTTGGTTTTATTCTCCCCTCCTCTCCTCCGAAGGCCTGACTAGCACAGATATTTTATTTCAAATATGCTAGTTCAGTTGTTATCCCCTTGCAGGCAGAAATAAATATCCAGGTGTTGGAGCCCCTGAAAATGCACCTGACTCTGAGCCAGCTTTTCTGTTTGGCTTGGAGGGAACATCCAACTTTTGCCAGAGATGCAGAACACCTGTGAAGTATTTGATCAATCTGCTGATCCAGCTGCAGCAGCTCAGGGTTGTAAATTCCAGCTCTCCGGAGGGACAATAAAGGGTGCTTGGCAGCAGGACAGTTTGCGATGGGCCAAGTCAGTAGGACAGAGTTGACTCAGGTCTAGCCGAGAGAAACCATTCATTTGTCCCCATTGTTCAAGAACCAAAGTACACATTCCAGCACTGCCTTCTTTTATCAGTGAAATATTTTAAATGTGAAATCAACTCATATTGCTTGGATAAATGACTCAATTCAAATGCCTTATATTAACACATAAACAGTTCCTGGGTGGTGCAAATGATTACTGCACTCAGTTGTCAACCCAAGGGTGGAAGTTCGAGTCTACTCAGAGCTGCCTTGAAAGACAAGCATAATGACCCACTGCAAAACAAAACCAAACAATTCAAATAGCAGCCATTGAAAACACTATTTTCACCCTTAAGGCCAAGTCAACCTAAGTCAGAACCAACTGGATAGCAACTGATTATGAAGTTAGAGACATCTGAACTGCTGGATGCCACAGGCAGGTATGTCTATGGTATTTGAAAATACCTTTTGTGCCCCCCAAAAGTCATGTCAATTTTTCATTTGTCTTATAGATTGTAGGACCAATTATAGGCACAGAGAAAGTTTTGAGAGAGTTCTGAGTTCATTTAAGAAAATATCCAGAAATGAACAAAGGATAAACGAAAAACAAAAGTCAAAGAATTTTAGGAAAGGAAGTGAGCATCAACATGAACGAACCCAGGAATTCTGAAACATGTCTGATTGTCATCATCATCTGGGGAATATAAAAATAGAACTCCCTGGATCCATCTAGAGATTCTCTGAGTGGGGGTAGAATGAGTTCCAATAGATTCTGATAATTCTTCCACAATGATCTCTGTCCTCTGTCTCAATACCCCTTTGATATCCGTTGGCCTAGATTAGTTCTTTCCAAAGACCAAGTAATTTATCCTTGAAAACAAGCCCTGTATTTAAAAAAGGCCACCTTCCAACATATTCTGGAAGCCAACGAATGATGAAGAACTGAGATTTGAATCCTAGTTCTGTCAGCACCAACTATTTATTTTATGATTTATGACCCCTGCTAAACTCAGTTTTCTCCTTGGTAAAATAGGATTAGTATTTCTAGAGAATCATTATGGGATCAAATGGGAACAAATTTTAAACAGCTTTTAAAATACTAAATTACAACATTAATGCATTATTATTACTACTGTTATTGCTAAATAATATTTAGTAAACTTGAAGAATGAGTTTCTCATTGCTTGTTACTGGAGAAATAAAGTAAATGGACTTCAGGACTCTTGATTTTAGACACTAAAAACCATGAAGGTTACATGAGCGAAAAGATAAAAGATAAAGTCATTCAAATGAGAGTTGCTGCATACATACAATGTAGTTATTTAATAATTGCCCAATGTTATATATTGATTTTCTACAGTGTGCTAGACATCTCTGAAATTACCAACCCATGGAAAACAAGTTTTGACCTTTGCAATCCATTATGAAACAAAGAACAAGAGTCGGGGTAGTTCAAAAATAAATAAATAACTCACAGTCAGGGGTGTGATTGAGTCATACTGACATTTCAATGTTTCCTTGGGTAAGAGATTCCTCTTTATTTTAGACTCCTTCCTAAAGATTGGATTCTGTTTCTAGAATGAACACTGCTACTAATTCTACAAAAGGTGTCCAGCTCTTGCGCTTAAGTCCTTGAAAATGGATTAGTTTATATGAACTGTAGCTGATGTTTGAGAATGCTTCACAGCAGGTGCATGGAGCCTACTATTCAACTGGCAGGTCAATGGCAGGCCCAGCTAACACCAGCCTAAATGTAAACATCCCTCTGAAACCTTTACACAGGGAGAGTTAGTACTTCTGTGAGCTCCTTTATAGGAGGGCAAACTAAAATAAATATTGCTGCAAGAAACATGCCCCAGTCCTGCCTTCCACTTCAGGCTAGCCTGGAGCACTGTGACATATAAGGGCTCAGGACACATGGAATCCAGGTCAGATAACTCCCTCCGGAACAGAAGTGGGAGTAGCGATACCAGGCATGTAGGGGTAAAGTAGAGAGGAGAGGAGAGCAGAGGAGAGGAGAGCAGAGGAGAGAAGAGGAGAGGAGAGCAGAGGAGACCAGAGGAGAGGAGAGGAGAGGAGAAGAGAGCAGAGGAGAGGAGAGTAGAGGAGAGCAGAGGAGACCAGAGGAGAGGAGAGCAGAGGAGAAGAGAGCAGAGGAGAGCAGAGGAGAGGAGGAAGGGGAAACCAATCACAATGATGGACACATAACCACACACCCCTCCACCCAGAGGCGAACAAACAACAGAAACCATGGGGGAAAGGAGACAGCAGTCGGTGTAAGATATGAAAATAATACTTATTTATAATTTATCAAAGGGTCACGGGGTTGGAGGGGGAGAGAGAAAAAAGAGAGGCCGTTACCAAGGTCTCAAATAGAAATAAATGGTTAGAAAAGAATGATGGCAACATATGTACAAATATGCTTGATACAATTGATGTATGGATTGTTATGAGAGCTGTATGAGCACCTATTATCAAAAGAAAACTGTTAACATAGAAATAGAGTTGACAAATAAAGTAAAAAGCTACCCTCTCCAAAAAATGTATGGAAGACTTTGTTTTTAAAAAGCAAATTGAAAATGTGATGCTATAATTTTTCAATTCATTTTTCATTTAGGTCTCCACACTTCTAAAGACTGTTTCATTGCTCTCTCCCTTCATTGAGGAATTCTGTCTTCTATGATTTATACCATGTAAAACAGTCGTTATGGCATCCTCAAGGGACACAAATTGTGTTTCTCTAAAATGTTCTTTGCGTTTGGGAAGAAAAACAAATCTGAAGAGACAAGCTCAGGACGACAGGGTCAAGGAGGTGAGGTTTCCCAGTGCAATTCTAAAAGGATAGCCTGTGCTAACTGCAAAGAATGAGCAAGTGCATTCTCATGAGCAAGAAAGGCCCTTTGTCCAACTTTCTGGGTCTTCTTGTCACCAATGCAATGATCAGTTTTACTAAATATTCTTACTGATCAGCCCCCAAGACTGTCCTGTGTGTTTAAGAATATCCATTCTATCCCTTAGAAACACCACACACACACGCGCGCGCGCGCGCGCACACACACACACACACACACACACACACACACACACACACACAGAAAGACAGGAACAGAAAACAACAGCAATGACCAGTTAGCATAGTTTTTTTGAGTCTTGAATCTAACTAGACCAGGAGATTCCCTGGAAAGTCACTGTTTTGATGATGACTTTTTGTTTTTAAAGGAACTCTGCATTGCCGAGATGATATGTCTGCAGCCATGCTAGTAACACTACTTTTTGCCTTAGCCCCCTAGATCTTTAGCAGAGCAAATGTAACACTGTGTAGCATTACCTTCTTATACTTTTCTCATTTTTTACACTGTAAACAGAAAAGCAAGACTGTCAGCCATCTCCCTATCCTGAATGAATATTGCTCTCCCAAGCACAACGTAAGTGGCTGAATAAATAGCTGAAAGGAGAACGGAATGAAGGCAGGGAAGCAGACTTGGTTTATGGCCAAATACTGCTTTGTAACTCATGATGGCTTTTGTAACAGTCAACCAGGTGTTCCAAAGGTTGAGGCTATAAAAACAAAACATGTTTGTAGATAAACAAGCTTTACTTCAGGTAATCAAAGAAGAAGAGGTGAAGTCAGATGACACGCTAAGTTCTCAGAGGGGACTGTTTGCTCTTTGGACATGCAGTCACCGAAGAAAAAGGGAGTGAAGAGAGGTTCTTTCTGTCTCACAGTGCGTTTATACACATTTGGACAATTGTTATGTCCACAGTACTCAGGAGAGATTGTCAGACCGGTAGGAGTTTCTAAATCTGGTCTTGAGAATTACTAAGAGAAAGCTCTGGCCGTACTCCTGGGAGACAAGGAGGAAACATACCAGAACAGAGCATAACCTCCTGAGAGGGGACATAACCTCCTGAGAGGTGGTTGGTCTCTCCTACGAGAGAGTTTATATATATATGATGGACCTTGTGTTGCTGAGACAGTTCAGGTGAGATGACTGTACTCATATCACATTCAGATCAAATAAAAAACTGCATTATCTATAGAAAGGCTTGCAATGACATTTTTCTTTCAGTCCAGATTTCATTGTTCTTATTCAAGTACTTCAATAAGGGTTTCACTGGTAGTGTGGTAACATTACCCACTGCAGATAAATAACCATTTATATCCAGAATGCTAGTACAGAAAAATACACACATTTCTATAAGTCCAAAACAAATTACATGCAAAAAGGTTTGTATAGAGTAGCCATTTAAAAATATTTATTTAGGCCTTTTTCTGTTCCAGGACAGTTCGATGCTCTTCATCTGGAGCTGTGCAACAGGGAAATAAGTAAACCTGAAGTTGACCTTGCTAGGAAGGTAGGTGAACCATAGATAAACACGTCTAAGAAAATAAAAACAAATATAACCATAGGTAGGAAACAGCTTTTAATACGGTAGTCAAGGAGAGATTCTCTGGTAAAAGTAAAATCTAGACCCGAATAATCAGATGGTGTTGTGACGAACATTTGCTGAGCGAGCATTCTAGGTACCAGGAGCATCAGGTACAATGTTTCCCAGTCCAGAACATCTTCAGCTGGGAGTAGGGCAGAAGCATAGTCAGAAGGAAAGTGAAGAAAGATATAAAGAGGGTCTTTGTAGTGAGTGATAGAAACGTGGAACTGGTTTTGCCTGGCATGAAAAGAGTTTAAGTGATTTTAAGTTTGAAAAACAAATGTATGAATTATGATGTTCATCTTGCCTGCAATAAAGATGAAAATGAAATACAAATCGTTGTGAAGTTTCCCTGTGTGTTTCGCTGTTGAGGGACTTTGAATTGATATTTGAAGAAAATGTAAGGCTGTTGTAGGTGGGTGCCAGGAAAGAAGGACTACTGAACTTAAATACAGACATGTAAATAAAGGTATAGGGGCACGCAATTGCCTAGTTGTTTAATATGGATGGCAAATATATGCCATGATTTACAAAAAAATATAGCTTTAAGTAATAATGAAACTGTTCGCAAATGTTTTGTCCTTTCTAATTAGCAGGCATTGAGTGTAACTATGTTTCCTGATTGATTACAAACTCACTGTGTTTCCTGAGTACATTCGTTCTCTTATTTCCTAAGTATTTCAAATTTCCTCATGCAGACTTTTAATGTATCCTCTCCCCACTGACTCATAGCTGAGCCATCTTTTTAATTTTTCTGTTTAGGCTAATGAACAAAAGTAGCTCTGGTGGCTAGTGGATACGTATTGGGCTCCTAGCTGCAAAGTCTCTAGCTCAGAATCGCCAGAAGCTCCGCAGGAGAATGATGAAGTCTCTATGATCGTGGAAGCAAGCCCACAGAGGCAGTGCTGCCCTGCCCTGTATGGTCACTATAAATCAGGATGACATCGAAATTAATGAGGAAATGGAAACAATCTGAAGTGCAATTCTACCTACTTTCATCACCAAATCTACTACCCTCTGCCCAGTTTCACTCCTGTACTTTGTCTTCCTGATTATTGTGGATGGTTCCATGTGTTCCAATCTTACAATATTACCTGGATTTCATGCCCTTTCACTTTCTCAAAGACTAAAATGACCCACTCCCCTTATCAATTATTGCTGCTATATTCCATTATTTTCCATAATTATTCAATCAGAAAATATTATATTTCATTAAATCAACAAAATTCTCTCGGCTTCAAATTCTCTACCAAATTCTACACTTATTGCTTCAGTTTGCAGCAGAACTTTACGTCAGGCATTTCTGAGCCCCACAGTTCCATCTATTTTGAAGCTGCATGAATCAGACATTCACCAGTCCACTGGTAGTCTCCACTTAGCAAGAGTCCATTGGCAATGATCCTCCTTAACTTTTCAATACTCAACATAGTTGCTAACCTTTTCCTTGACACACTTTGAGTTTCTGAGTCTCCACTAGCTTTCCTCTATCATTGCTTCTTTTAATTCTCTAACGTGGGATCATCATCATTTCTCAAACTCTTAGGCTGCTCACAGTTCACTCTTGTGAGCTCCTCTAAACATACCTAGACATCCCCAGGTATGCAGCTTGCTCCCTCCTGACAGTCATTGCTGTCTCCCTAGAGAAGAAAACTCTAGTTTTCTTCTAGGTTTGGCATTTCCTTGAAATGGTCACACAGAATGAACTCACAGACAACATTCACAAGTGGGAGGTTTATTAGGGAATGTAACATGTTACAATTCAGATAAGAAATGATCAGAATACAGTTGTTAAGTGAGGGCGGCTTCTGGAATACCCTCAGGTGGGCTTCTCTCTATTCCTCAGCCTCTCAGCCTGCTCTCTGCTCTTTTTGGGTAATGTTATAAAGCACACTTTGGGCTGACAATAAATGCCCAAAGGATATGACATTCCACTGCAGCCCTCAAGCCCAAAGCACTGAGTTCTGATTCTGTAGATCAGCAAAACCCAGCTCTTCCATTTAAGTGTCCAGAGGCACCCTACTCCCTAAGACAGTCTCTTGTCCAAAAGCACTCGGCTTTATGGGCTGGGAAGTCTGCCACCCTGTCTCAGTCGCTGGCTTATGATTATACTGTTGCTGTTGCCCAGACACTCTTCTGGTATCAAACTGTCTCCTGGATAAAAAAATGTCCAAATCTCAGGGATCTTGAGATACAAGGGATGTACTGCCTTCCTGGCTCTTTTCTCTTGCTGATGGTGAACTTCTCCTTCCTGGATCTGAGATGGCAATTACAGCACAATGGCAATTACAATGAACTCTATAAGCAATCACTCACAGCTGAATTATGTAATACAACCAGCAGCATCCTCCATCTTCTTATTCAAACCCAGTCAGAAAAGGGCAGTCATTTTGCAGGAACAACGCAGATGAAGTCTGGAAAAGCCCCACTAAGTAATTCACTGCATTCCAGCCATGTATGTGCTCATAACATAACATTTATATTTGAAATCCAAGGCTCTATCTTGAAATCCATCTGCCTTCTCAGTGTCTCAGGAATTCTTAGTTCATAATTGTTTGTGATATGGTAGGTATCACAAGCTCAATATTTCCACTTTTAATCTAGCAATAATCGTATGCCTCTCAATTTATGCATAATTTTCATAATTGCATGGTAATGCTATTTGACTTGAGTATGATCTTTCTTTTTCAGTTGTATATAATAATAGAATTTTCCAGTGGCTTACTGGAAAAATGTCATGTTTCTCCTCTTTAGAATTAATGGATATATGCTTGGACATTATAATTTTGTAGCATTAGTGTATTAATTTTTTTCAATTTTTAATGGAAAGTAAAACTAGTCTGGAGGCTTTTCATAGGTTAAACAGTGCTAACCAGTGTTGTCAGTAATTTTTAAGAGTTAATAGAGTTTAAATTTTCAATATTTGAGGCTCACTATCCTAATATAAACCAGAATGTTCTTTTAAAAATGTAAGGCAGATCATTTACTCCTATTTAGAAGCTTTCAGAATCTATTAGAGAAAATCTTACATCCCTCAGCATGACCTAAAGTGGACTACACATGATTTGGTTCCTATATCACTGAGTATAAGCAATACTGACAATCTTCCCATCCCATAGCTAGATCAAGATGTAATAGATGATCTTTCCTCAAGCCTCAGATTTTCCTGTTTTGATTCTCTGGATCCTCTCAAGATTCAAGATACTAGGGTCCCACAGTAATTCAATCCATTGAATTAATTCAATCCATTGAACACACGTTACTTCATCAGATAGAAGATCATCTTCTTCATCAAATAGAAGATCACATAATGTCTTCTATTTCTCTCGATGCCATTTCGTCCACCTTCTGACTTCTGCCCATGTGAGCCAAACCAAAACCCAACTCCCTTCTATTGGGTAGAGGTCTACTCATCCAGACACTATGGGACCAAGTAGACCTGCCCCTCTTTGGTTTCCGGGGCTGTCAATTGTTACAGGAGTAGGAGGTCATGTCTTTCTCCTTTAGAGCTGCTGGTAGATAACTAGCAGTTAGCAGTGCCACTCCATGACTAGGGTCCCTTACCAATAGACATCGAACCTAAAGCAAACCCAGAACCAGCAGTGAATTTGAAATCAGAGTTATCCTGTTTCTGAGGCTATGCAAGTCTTTATAAGAGCAAATAGGCTCATCTTTCTCCTCCAGAGGAGTTAATGCATTTGAACTGCTGATCCCGTGGTTATCAGGATGACAGTTACCACACAGCCTCACCAGGTCTCCTCATCCAGGTGCAACAATAAACCAGACTCACTGCTGCCGAGCCCGTTATGATGCATAGCAACTCTGAAAGACTGGGTAGAGTTGTACCTGTGAGTTTCTGAGACTGTTACTCTTTTTTTTTTAACATTTCATTGGGAGCTCTTACAGATATTATAACAATCCACAATTCAATTAGATCAAACATAATTGTACAATTACTGTCACAATCATTTTCAAAACATTTTCTTTCTTTTGAAATCTTTCATTTCAGTTACCATGTATCCCCTCCCTCCTCTCACCATTCCCCCCCAAGAACACTTATAATAAAAAAATTATTATTATTGTCCAATTTTACACCATCCACTGTATTCATCCAACAACTCTGTTATTTGTTCCCGTCGAGTGGGATCAGACAGTCACCTTTCCTACCCATTTCTCTTCTCCGCCTTCCCCCACCTCTCTTCCCATACCACCAGGGGATCATTGCTCCCATTGCTGTTTCTGACGGGTTTATCTATGTTGGATTCCATACACCGGACGATCTTCATTATACAAATGAAAACACGTAGGTCTAAGAAGATTGATGAGGAAAAACTAGGATCGTGATAGAGTGAGGAGGAAATATTAAAGAGCTAGAGGACAGTTACTCTTTATGGGAGTAGAAAGCCTTATCGTTCCCCCAGGAATGGCTGATGGCTTCAAATTGCTGACCTTGCAGTTAGCAGCCATGTAACCACTGCTCCACCCTTGGGTACAGCGGGTTATAATTAACTGGAAATCAAGAATCACCCTTCCACTCCAAGCAATGCCCAATTACAAACCGGTGAAAATCCATATGTAAATCATCCAGCTTCCCTGTTCCCTACGTGGGGCTGCTCTTGAGGAGTACTATTCTCCACAGCCATCCAGAGTGTTGCCGAGAAGTAAGCTCCAGTGGGTCACCGTGGTGACTGACTTGGCTGGTTTCCATTCTAGGTCTAATTTCAATACCTGCGGAAGTATCTGATATTTCATCCCGAATGTACTATTTGCTACCAGACTTTTCATTAGGTTTCATGAGGTTCTATTCCTTTACATGTATTGCTATATGTTCTCTTTCACCCACTTCAACGTAAACACTAAGAAGCTAAGGATATTTTGCTCGTTGTTGTCACAGGGCTTACAACAATACATTGTACAACGTTGATACACAATACTTTTTAATATCAGAAAGTTATTGCAAGTTACCTTCCTTATAACAGTCACTGAGACAGGAAACCTCATTATTATTTCTCTCCAGTAGATGATGCAACCAAGAATGTAAAAGGTCAAGTAATCACCTAGCATCACACAATCGGTGAACTATCAGTTCTCTGACCTGTCTGAAATACAATCTGTACATTTAGCATAGCAGTTAAAAGACAACTCTAAGATCTAAGGTCAATGGTCAGAACCAACTCGGACCCAGTGACTTATAGAGGACATCCTAGCATTCTTAGACTCCTCCCCATTAAGCTAGAGTTAAGCAGTATAAACATTCAAAATGAACAAGAATCGAGACAAAATGAAAACAAGTGGGTATAGATTCTTCTGAAGATCTGAGTCCCTGTCTTCTACATGATGTTCTAGTTTTGGGTTTTCTTTGCCTCTGATGGATGCTTGCTGTGGTGATTTGTGTGCAGCAGTACAGTCTTCAGATTTCCTACTTTACCTAGTTAAGAATCAAATCCACCCATCCTGCTTAAAGCTAAATCTTTGCTTTGAGCATTAGATTTAAAGCTTTGGAGTAAATCTACTTCCCCTTAGGGGGTTAAAAAAATACAGAATAGCAACCAAGATGCTTTCCCATGAGAATAGCCACCAATAGCCTCAAAGGGTAGCCAAGTAGGGGAGTTACCTACCTGTAATAATCTTTTATTCTGTTTTCTATTCAGTAATTACCTATAACCTATAGAGCTCTAAAATATTAGGGAAAAGACACAGAAGAAAAATTATGTCTATCAAACTTCTTGCATATTGTTTATTTCTTTTTTTAAATTCTTAGTAGAAAAAATTGATAAACTTGTTTGGAAGATGAAACAAAGTTGAGGCATGCATTAGTCTGGGTACTTTAGAGAAATAAATCCACAGAAACTCAGGTATAAGAGAGAATTTTATATAAAGGGTAAGTGCACATAAAGAAAACATCCCAACCTAGTGCTGCCCAAGCCCACAGGTTCAACATTAACCCATTAACCCATGTGTGCAACACCAGTCCACAAAGTCCTCCTCCATCTCACAAAACAGACACAATGATGCCGACTGCAGGAGGAAAGCCAAGTCAGTGAATGTGCAAACATCTCAGCACTGGCAGAGGTCTCCACACGGCTGCTCCAGCACCCAGGGCTGAAACTGGGTAGTTCCATGTGGCTTCTCCTTGGGGATATCTTGCAGGAAGTCAGCCTTGCAAGCTGAGTGACGGAATGCTAAGGCAGCTGCACCCTGGGGCAACCATCACAAAGCAAGATACCTGAGAACTAGAAAGGCAAGGCTCACTGAGCCATTTATCCCTCCACCCATCAATTAACCCTACATGTGTTTATCGGCCAGGTTGGCACAATAAACTAACTCAAGGTACCAGAAACTTTCCAAAGTAAAGTTTTTATAAACTCTAATTATGTCTTCGGGTGAGGAAATATACAAGTCACTCCAGTCATTAATGCTTAATTTAATCTAGAAACGTATGAGTCTTTTAAGTTATTTTAGGACAAAAATATGATTTTCTTGTCACATTGTTTCAAATGATGAATACTAGAGAAACTTACCACTAAAGATTCAAACAAGATGAATATAGAATACTTAAAAAGATAGTAATGATTAATATGTTGATCGTGGAGAAAGATTTGAGGAAGACACAGGAAACAAATGTATTGATATATTATTGTTTTGTCCATAGAATTGCTTTTTAAATATAGATTCTAGAATGTTGTCAAGAGAATTCAATTAAAATATTACTGAAAGTATATTCATAGAAAATGAAAATCAGCCACTTGACAGGAGGATTCCAAGACTTTGTGCTCCTGTGTATGTTTATAATCTCTACAGGAAGCCCCAATAAGCTTCCTATGTTGTATCCTATGTTCCATGGTTTCTTTGAGTCAGAATCAGGTGTGCTGCATCTAAAGGGCCCAGACAGGAAGCAGCTCTGTTGGACAGCCCCACGGAGGTGCCAGCAGTGTGAATCTTTAGGACGATAGAGCACACACAACATCTCACAAAACTGCTAGTGGGTGTGAACCACTGATTTCAAAAACTATTGACATAGAATTAACCTATATGATGAAATGTTCTGATATATTTTAAAGAGTTGTGCAATGATCTTCACAAGCAATCTTGGAACATTTTCTTCATTCTCATACTCACTATTATTAGCTCCCCATTTACCACAGCCTACCATATCATAATTCGAAGAAACTATTAATCCAGTTACTCTCTTTATACATTTACCTATCTTGAATTTCGTATATACATCTATACATATATAATGCATGTGTACTATATATATATGTTTAAAATAAACAGAACAAAAAAACAAACAAGCAAAAACACTAATAACTCAATGGAAAAGACAACTTTAAAGCCCATGTTTTCTCCTTCACAGAACTCATCCACTCCCACTGCTTCAGTTAGTGAGTCCCTGTATCTTTACCCCCGGCAGTTCTCATGAGCTCCAGCACTTCCTGTGTAACTGCTCCAAGATTCATCAAATTAAATGACCCTCCCAATTTAAACACAGCATTTCTATTCCTGAGTAGACTATATTATCTATAACCCCTCTCCTTCTCCACCTAACTAACCCACAAAAGAAAATACTAACCCCCTTTTCTTCCTGTTCCAGTTGGATCGGGTAACAAGTACAAACAGATTTATCTTTTTTTGTAGGTAGTCTTATTGGTATATAATTCTCATGTGATGGAACTATTGAATTATGTAAATGAACCACTGGCCTTTTGATGAACAACCAAGAGCTTAACCACTGGAAGACAATGACTTCTTTAAGACAAGGATGTTGTTAGGTGGCATCAGTAGATTTTGGTTCATAAAACCAAAACACTAACCAGCCCTGCCCCATCCTCACAATTATTCCTGTGCTTAAACTCATTGTTACAGCCACGGTGCCAGCCATTCTCCTGAAAGGTCTTCCTCTCATTCTCTTATTTGATGCCCCTCTACTTTACCAAGAATGGCACCCTTTGCCAGGGACTGCTCTCTCCTAACACATGTCCAAAGTATGTAATATGAAATCTCTCCATCCATGTCTTGAACAATTACTTGAACCTTACTTCTTCCAAGAGAGATTTGTTGCTCCGTTTAGCAGTCGATGGTATTTCTAAGAGTCTTCTCTAGCACCGCAGTTAAAATGCATCAATTCTTCTTTGATGTTCTTTATTCAATATCCAACTGTCACACACATATCAGGCAATGAAAAGTACCACGGTTTGGGACATGCACACCTGCATCCTCAAATTACCCCCTTGCCTTTCAACATTCTAAAGAGTTCTTGTGTAGATTTATCTAATGCAACGCTTCTGATATCTGGACTGTTGCTTACATGAACATTGATTGTGCATCCAAGCAAGACAAAATCCTCAACAACTCCAGCGATTCTCCATTTATCATGTTGTTACCTATGGTCCCCGTGGTGAGGATTTTGGTCTCCTTCACATTGAGTTGTAATCCATACTGACGGCAGCAATCCTTGGTCTTCATCAGCAAGTAATCCAAGTCCTCCTCATTTTGAGCTAGCTATGTTGTTTCATCAGTACAGCATAGTTTGTTAATAACCCTTCCTCTATTCCAAAGGCCACATTCTTCTCCATATGATTCAGCTTCTCTGATGATTTGCCCAGCATACAGACTGAATAAGCATGGTGAGAGGCTACAACCCTGCCACGTACATATCCTGTAAGTATGTCCTGGTTCTGTTTGCACAAGAGCCTCTGGACCCATGTACAAGTTCCACATGAGCACAATGAAGTGTTCTGGAATTCCCATTCTTCTCAAGGTCATCCATAGTTTATTATGATTCACACAGGTGAGTGCCTTGGCATAGTCAATAAAACACAAGTAAGCATCTTTCTGGAATTCTGTACTTTCAACCAAGATCCATCTGATATCAGCAATGATAGCCTTTGTCCCAGTTTTGCTTCTCAATCTGGGCTGAACCGCTGCCAGCTCCCAGAGAATGTACTACTGCAACCATTGTCGGATGATCTTCAGCAAAAATTTATATGCGTGTGATATCAATCATATTGTTCTATAATTTGAGTCTTCTGTTGGGTCACCTATCTTTGGAATGGGCACAAATTATATATATATATATATATATTGATCCTTGCTTACAAGCTGCCACTGGAAATGGTTGAATGTTGACTAACTCTTTTCATTAGCACCTCTTTATATTCTTTCCATTTTTTTTATGTTTCCTACATCATTCAATAATTTTCCCATAGAATACTTCAATATTGCCATGCAAAGTTTGAATCTTCCTTGAGTTCATCCAGTTTATGTTTGACAGTCAGTATTTGCAATGTTTCCATGCTATGCATAAGATCTTCAGCAGTCACTTCCTCATAGTTTCGCAATCTCTTCTTAATCTGGAAGTCTGGCTGAAACCTGTCATTTTGGGTGACCTGTTACAGAACAGAACCAAACACTGCTGCACAGTCCAGCACCATCCTCACAATCGTTCCTGTCCCTATTCCCATCACTGCAGCCATGTGTCAATCACCTCATTGAGTGCCTTCCCCTTTCTCACTCCTCCTCCAATTCACCAGACATCCCGTCTTTCTCCAGGGAATGGTCTCTCCTGACGAGTCCAAATCATATAAGATGAAGTCTTGCCATCCTTGCCTCAAAGGAGTACTCTGGCCTTACTTCTTCCAATATAGAATATGTGTGTATGTATACACATATATGAATGGACTTCAAACAATTCAGAGTAAAACAGAATTAAACAATAAAGCAATTTTCCTACAAACTTTGTGAAGCTCTCTCGTGAATGTGTTTGTGTGTGTGTGTATGTGTAATAAAAATCCTTACTCCATTATAGCTAGATAGCTAAATAGCTAGATATCTAGGTAGCTAGCAAACTAGATAGATAGATACTCCATGTATATAATGAAGTAAGGTTTTTATATGCTTGAAAAAGACTGACCGTGATTTCTCTGTTGGTTTTCTATCTCTATCTTTGCACATTTCTTTTTAGTATTTTGTCTTACTCAGCAACCCCTTAAAATATTTGTTAAATACTTTAATTTCATTATTACTTTTATTTGCTTTCATGCCTCTACTTTAAGGAATATGTTTCTGAATATCTTTTTGACATCAATCTGCTCTTTTATTCATCTCTGTCTTTCTTTCGGTCTTTTTATTTCTTCATGAATGGCACCTTTGATTTCATCCTACAACTTGACTATTTAATCAGTTGTCTTTAGTGTATGTAATGTTTTCTGAGATGGTCTCTAAATTCAAATGGGATATATTCAGTCACAAGTTAGCTTTGTGAATCCTTTATAGTTTTCCACAGGTTCAGTTTGAAATTGTATATGATAAATATTGGTCTGAGTCAAACTTGACTACTAAGCTTATCATGAGTGGTGTCATTGAGGTTTCCCATCATGACTTCCCACTGATGCATTCAACTTCACTCATGTGTATTTCATCAATTGAGGTCAAGGTGTTCCGCTTATGTTCTTGAAAAAGTATGTTTGAAAGGAATAAGCCATTGGTCTCACAAAATATTATTGTTCCATCCCCAGTCGTCATTTCTGTCACAAAGGCCATATTGTCCAGCTTTGGTTTGTTTCTAGTTTTCACATTCCAATCACTAGTGATTTTCAATGCACCGTGCTTCTATATCTGACCTGTTTCAGAGTTCAGCAGTGGTAAAAATCTGCAATTTCTTTTTCTTTGTCATTAGTCGTTGGTGCATATATTTGACAAAGAGTCACATTAACTTGTTCTTGTGAGCACATGTTCCTTTTAAAGGAAAATGTAATGCCATCCTTCTTCAATTTGGCATATTCAGTGTAGCAGACGCGGGTTTCCACCATTCACAATGGCCCTTCCTCCTTCCGTCTCACCAGTGCCAAAGCCATTCCATGTGTTGCATCGTATTTTGAGTGAGTTCCGATTTTCCTGGATTCATAATTTGTTCATGCCCCATTCTGACTCTTAGTGAATATTTGAAGGTGTTTCTTATCATTTTATGTTATGGTATATCATCAAATGAAATCCCCCAGAGCTTTGCTCCATTCATATAATTAATGCCCACTCTGCTTGGATGCGACACTTCTTCCCCAGTTGCATGTTGAGTACCTTTCCACTGGAGAGGCTCATCTTTAAGCACTATATCAGACAATATTCTTCTGTCATTCATAAGGTTTGTACTAATCCCTCCCTTTTTGTTTTCCAAAAGTAGATAGCCAGTTTCACCTTCCTCATGTGTCTTAGTCAAGAAGGTCCATTGAAACCTTTCCAGCACGAAGGACTCACTTGTATTTGAAATAGCAGTGGTTCAGTGTCCAGAGCCATAGCAACGCACACGGTCCCACAGCCTGGCAAACTGACAGAGGAGTGGTGGTAGCAAAGTGTAGTTTTTTATTTGGTTGTTTTCATATTTTTGTATATTTGAAAGGACAGATGCAAACTTTATTTTTTCCTTTCAAAGCAGCTGCATGTAATTAATATTATAAACCTTTAGCAAAATTTTCATTTTGCTGCTAACTTATCACTTAAAAGCAGTGTAAAATAATGGTCACAGGTGATATATGAGTACATTATTCTTTTCTCTTACCAGAAAACTGTATTTGGAAGAGTTAAGTCAGTGGACTTAAAATGTTTTTTTAATGGAAGCAAAGTGAAAGGACAGAAAAATATGAAAGTGCTTTACTTGTAAATTTTATTAAAACTGTGATGTAGTATTGCCAATCGCGGTCTTATTTACTTCTTTCATTGTCTACCCTACTCAGTCTTCCCTTTTCTCTCATGAGCCCACTCTCTCTTCCCCTACCTTTACTTTTTCCTGGACTTGATCATTAAACATTTATTACAAAAAAAATGCATTCTTTTTAACTTTGTCACTAATATTTAATTAGGTACAGATCTCTGCTTTAGTGAAACATATACATTTTTCTTTCTTGGAAGTATTTCTTAAAGCCTCTTGTTGTTAGCTGCCAGAAATGCTCCAACTAAGGTACAAATGTCCCACAGGACTTTAAAAGTTGTCATATTGACAGAAAGAGTCTTTGGGCTGTGCAAACTGTTAATCACTGGACTATTTGCTGCACTGTTGGTGTTTCAAACTCCTCCAGTAAGACATCAGAAGACAGACCTAGTGATCTGCCTTGGAGAGGTCAAGGCCGCGAAACCCCAGTGAAGGAGAGCTACTGTGCAGACTGAGGGTCACAGTGAGGCAGGACTGAATCAGGGGTGACAACCACCCACCTTTAAGGAAGAAGTTCTCAAGGCCTATCTTCTTGCAGGGTTGGTTTGAACGCCCTCTCCAGATTTCTAGTAAATTACAAACCCATCATAGTCAGGCTCCTCTTCCGTGAGTATCTCACTGTTAAAGGGATGAGGGAAAAAGGGATGCACCAGATTTTCTTTGACGTTTTCAAAAGTATAGAGAATACTTTTTAGTTTTATTTGGTGCTTCTTGGCTTTTACCAAATGGTTTCCATTCAAAACGAACCTGATGTTGTCTCTGGGAACATCACAAGCCTAAAATGCCCTAACAAGGCATAGGAAAGCTTACTTTGCTTTGGAATTATTCAGAGTCCTGGTTGTAATTTAAAGAACACATTAATCTTAAGACTCCAATATAAAGGTCATTGTGTATGGTGGCTTTAAACGGAGGATAGAGATAGCATATTAATTTCATAACGCACAGCTCTAATTACAGCTCTTCAGTAACTTAATGTAATATATCAATGCAAGGTCTGACACTATAAAAATTTCTTGGGAGTTTTTCTTCTACAGATGAAAGATTTCTCTAAATCTTTTCGAGTGCTTGGTTATAATTATTGAGCTTATTTACGAGGGAGAGAATTGCATGGCTTGCTGCATGACCTCCTCACAACAAGAACATGATAGGCCTAACTCTTGCTAAATCACTCACCTGCTCCAACAAGAGCAAAACCCAATGTAGGGGCTTCAAGGCAAACCCAGAAAACTCGATACGGTGTCACTCTCCTGGCATCTCATGACAAAATCCAAAAATGTCTCTCGGTGTCTATGACAGATGAATCTGCCTGAAGCTGCTAGCCAGTTGAACTCCAAACACTTGTCAGAAACTAGCGAGTTTTTATAAAATTGAATCACCAGAAGGGAGAGATAATAGAGGGGGGAGAAATGTACTGATCAACTCTGTCCAGAGGCTATAAGAATAAATCCCACTGCCATTGATCTGTTTGCAGTTGGAAAATGATTTACTTAATATATTGACATGTGTGCACTGTGAAACTGTAGTCTCTTTGAAATCATGCCTTAATGGCAAAACTAAGGGCTTTTACTAATAAAAGTGCATTTTTAATTGTCCCCTTGTTTTATACCTTAAAGAATGTCTGTTAAATGCCCCATCTCGTACTTCTTTGGAATGCCACAGAAAAGAAGCCTTAAGAAAACAAGATACTTAGCAAAAGACCGAAAAGTGAGCGTTTGGGTTCTTAAGTGGTAACTGCTCCTTGTTCCACCTACATTTCCCATGGTCTAGGTGGGCCTATTAGGGGAATGGTTTTCTTTACCGGCAGGGATTTGCAGGAAAAACAAAACAAAAACACTCTTTGTTGTTCTGCAATGTTTAAATTAAAGCAATGTGTAATGAAGCTCCTGCCAAACCTCCATGAAAGGGCTAGGTGTGTGCTGGGAACAGGTTGAAAGTGCATAGGAGCCGGGAGGAGGCGGACGCTGAGAGGTAAGCTAGTGTGTACTCAGACCCAACAGCAGGTTTTGCAAGTTCTGACACTGGCAATGAGTTTGTTTTCTGAAAGGAGTCCGGACCTCTGTGTGGATAAAACAAACATTTTAAATTGAATCTCATGAAAGAAAAAAAAAGAGTCAAAACATTCTTACGTTTTCTCTCTCTGTGGGGTACTTGGAAGGCTTTGGTGTCTGACAGGTGCAGCTTATGAGTAACCTGGAAGGCAGCCAGATGTTCTTGTAGGAACAGACCGAGAAGACCACACCTGTTGATGGAAAACACTGCCCTCTAATGCAGCGAATGAACTTGTGTAAGATGTCACCCTGTGTGCTCAGTTTTTGCACTCATTGTAGTAGTTAAATGTAAGTTAATATTAAGTAACTCAGAAACAAATTCACTGCCATCAATTAAATTGTGAGGCCGTTCTTGGTGACCTTTATTCAATACGGCATGTCACCAAATTTCACTAGACTAAGCTCATCGCCTTTTTTCTTTTTTGGAAAGAAAAGGTTAATTTGCTCTCATTGCTGCTGATGGAGAAGACCCAGGGTGCAGTGGTTAAAACAGTCTGGTGGCTAACCCAAAGATCAGCTGTTCAAACCCACCAGCTAGTCCATGCGAGAAAGAGCTATCAGACTGCTTCCATAAAGATTAGAGGCCCAGAAACTCGAGGCAAACGTTCTATTCTGCCCTTTGACAATGCTATGCGTTCAAATCTACTTGGAGGCAGTAGTCTGATTGATTATTGGTTTGACTGATTATTGTAGTATAACCTTGCATGTCCTATAAACCAGGAAAACTTACTGCCATCAAGTTGAGGCCGACTTATAGTACTGACGCCCCGTCCCCCGCCCGAGTGTTCCCAAGACTGTATAGGGGAATACAACGCCCCATCTTTCCGCTGTGTGATGGCTGGTGGTCTCACACTGCCAACTAGGAGGCTCGCAGCCCAGCATGTGGCCACTGCCCCACCGGCGCTCCTCCAATAGTGTCCTTTAATGCACAGCATTTAATCTTCTTGTTTCCTAGACATAAACCAGTTGGCCGATCAAGGCTTTTCTCAGCTAAAAGCAATATGCGGGTCTGCTAAATGTCCACCTAGAAGAGGAACTTAATAAGACTTCAGGGATGCTTCTAGAGGGGTGGAAACTCATTATCTAATGAGAAATGGAAGAAAAGAAAGAAGTACTGAATAGCTGCTTGGGAACTAAAATCATGAGCTTATTATTAGATGATAGCATGGAAGGAATAGGGGGCAATATGAGTACAAGCCAACAGGTTTCAGAACACATGCTAACAAGAATATTTATTGTTAACTATTCAAATTCAGTTTAAAGTGTTTATGTAAACACTTAGCTCTATGCAAGTCTTTATGTTTGTTCTGATGTTCCCCTTTTTCTTTGAATTGGTATAAATTCAAATTCCTGTGCATAAAAGAAAAGCCCTATTAGCATAGTGGGGCCAAAATTAAGCTGCCAGCCACAAGGCGGCAGTTCAAATGCACCAGCTACCCTACTCTAGAAGGATGAGGCTGCCTGTCCCGTAAAGGTTCAGAGTCTCTCAAAGCCAAAAGGGCCATTTGATTCTGTCTTACAGTCTTTCAATGAGTCAGCATTGATTCAAAGGAAGTGAGCTACTCATGAATAAAGGTAAAGATGGAAAGGAACATGCCCAAGCCATCTCTTTTCATTTTTCCAGTAGTTATTGTTAGATGCCATCAAGTCAGTTCTGACTGACAGCCAACCTATGTACAACAGAAAGCAATCCCACTCGGTCCTGCTTCACAATTGTTCTTGTGTTTGATCTCAGTGTCGCAGCCATATGTCAATCAATCTCATGAAGGGCATTCCTCATTTGTGCTGCCCTTCCACTGTACACACTACCCTGTAAGCATGCACACTGTACATGTGGTGTCCTTTCACAGGGACCGTTATGTCCTGATAACGTGCTCAGAGGTCGTGAGACAAATCACCCCATGTTTGCCTCTGAGGAGCGGTTCTTCTTCCTAGACAGATCACGGTACTCAGTATTCTTCACCAACACCACACAGTTCAAATGCATTGGTTTTTCTTTGATCTCCCTTACTCAATGTCTGTTTTTACATGCATATGAGATGACTGAAAATATCACGACTTGGGTAAGGTACACCTTAGCTCTCAAAGTAACCTGCTTGCTTTTCGACCCTGTAGAGAGGTCTCGTGCAATAGATTCACCGGGCGCAATGAGCCAGTTATTCTCTTGACTCACGGTTCCTGAGCATTGACTATGGATCCAAGCAGGGTGAAATCCTTGACAACTTCTTTTCTTTACTTCATTTACCAGAGTCTTTCCTTCGTTTATCATCAATATAGCTGCCAGTCTGGGTGTGAGGATTTTTGTCTTCTACACATTGAGTTGGGATCCATGCTAAAGGAAACGGTGAGCCTCAAGCTGCAATCGTGCCAAGATTCCATGGGCTCCCACTCCTTACAGTATAGGGATGTACATTTGCCTTCACCCCACCTCGATCCCTGTAAAGGATCTTGGTGTTAGATCCCACATGCTTTTCTTTTTTTCTCCTGGATGAAGACTTGCACTGGGACGCTGTCTGTGCAGTTTGTCTCGGTTCCAGCTGCAGCCATGGGTTGCTGGTCCTGATAGCTCATATTACTGAGTTGTTGGGTTTTTTTTTTTATGTCAGTGCTCTGATGGAAGCTTTTAGTCTAACCAACCTGAGGGAGTTCTCATTTCCCTACCAGGAAGTGAAATACCCTAGACAAATGAATGAATGGTGTCAGGCGAATGGCATCTTGAGTAAAGATAAACTGTGCATCCCATGTACACAGATGTGTATATGCCCTCTGTTCCGTCCTCACCAACAAGTCCCGCACAGTGGAGGAAGAAAGGGCTGAGAATAAAGGACTTGTTTTAATGTGCTTGATGGAAGGAAGGAAGACATATTAATTTTATTTTCTCCCCCAGTGGAAAAGATAAGATAAGCCATTCTTATGTACAGAGCAGCTGCTAAGAAAGCTGATAGAAGCATTTACACCAAGATTATCTATCCTGTGTAATTGAATCATCCTCTTTTTCCCCCCTGGGCCTATAACAGATGATTTTTTAGGTCCCACGAGTCATTCTGCTCATAATCCTATACAGTAGCCGTAAAATGAGTAAAGGCAGTAATTAGAAACCTTTAAACCATAGGGGACTTTCTAATTTGCTTCTTAAGGGAAATTTCAGAAATGTTATTTTTTTCCCCAATAGTTGTTTGTAGAATGTGATCCATGATTCTTCCCTGAGTCTTGCCCCACAATGCAGAGCGGTTTTTTTGTTCTCAATAATCTTGCTCCTTTCCACCTATCTCATGATGTGCATACCTCCTTCCTAATCTCAGGTACCTATTTTTTACATTAAAGGAAATTATTATGGCTCATTATAGAAACAGGAACCTATTATGATTAGCCTACTTAATTTTTGATGAAGATGTTCACAAACTGCAATCATTTTCTCAGTCTGGTGGTACATTTGATATCTTCCAGATAGGAGATATGTGTTGATTATTTCAAAGGATCAGTGCTAAGTTTGGAATTGTTTTGTGTCATCGTCTAGTTTGATTGCACTTAAACTCCTATAAGATGTATGGTGATGTTTCTTTCTAAGTATTTAGCTTCGTGGCTTCTCAGATAAACTAAAGTGTAAAGCTTAGAAATCTGCCAGTTCAAGAAACCTCCTTCTTTCTCTGTTCCCTCTTCTTACAGAATAATTAAAAAGACTTCCACTTACTTAGAGAGCATCCACATAATGTGGGGAAAATTAGTGGCAATGGTCAGAGTTAGGATGTATTTTAAATCTGTCTGAGAAGGAGGAAGTAGAACAATTTGAACATTTCTGATCTGATCGAGAGCACTTAGCATATCTATGTGTGTAAGCCAGCTGCCTGCTCTGTTTTACTGGAACCATATCCTTTCAGCATTCTGTGACTTCATGGAGATTAGGTGCCCTAACTCCACCTGCTGGCCAACTATGAAATGCATGGTTTTCGGTTAGAAAGGCGAGTTGGTACCATGAAGTGGGTTAATAAGTACCTAGGGGCATGACAGGGAGGACAGGGGGAGTGAGGAACAGCAGCAGTGAACACGAGAAGAAAATGTTCTGAAATTGATTGGGAGGACGATTGCACAACTATTTTTAGTATGACTGAATGACTAAATTGTATGATAATGAAAGTATATGCCAATGCAATGATTTTAAAAAGACACCCTTGCAAAAGCAACCAAAACCAAAACAAAACAAAACAACACTTGAAGAATGCAATTTGTGCCCTTGGTTGTACCACTTTCTGGTCATGGAAATCACTACAAAGTGACTTAAGATTTCTGTACTTTAAAATACAAATTTTTAAATGGCTTACACTGATGATCTCTAATGATCGCATAGCCTTAATCTGCTCTCATTCTGATCAAATTTGAATTGATTCTTTATCCACATCATATATATATATATATATATAGCTGAATTCTGGTCTGGCTATTTGTTGATGAGAATATTCAGTATTCACAAGCTATCACGATTTCCCTTCTCACCCTGGTTGTGCCACTTCTTATAAGAGTGTTACTTCATCTCTTATTCCTCATTTTCCTAAAAACGGGACTAGATGATAGCCTTTCAGAGTAGCCATGCTGTTTATGTATAATATTGTCATTAAGAACCTCTCTTTCATACATGACCCAAGTTACTTGAGATTTTAGAATGTTGAAGGAATGACAACATTGTGTGAGTTTGTGATATTAAAATTAATGCCAGAAAGATCAACTCATAATTATGAATAATGTCAATATATATAAAATAAATGATTTTCAGCAAAAGTAATATACTTCACAGAAAACAGCATGTTTCTCATTTCAACATACTAAAATTGTTTTCCTGTGACACTTTTTATCATCATCTAAATCAAGTCACAGGAAGCAACATAAGTGCACATACTCATGAACACCTAATTCAGTATTTGTACATACGGTATGTGTGTAACTTAATCCCACTTCAAATCCAAAACTACTTACATTCTGACTGGGGCCTTGCAACATCTCAGCATGCCTGGTACCCACCAATTAACGAACCATATGTAAGTTGTTATCTTGGCAACAAGAGTAGTATTCACATTCATTGCCAAGTTCAATATCAGATGAACACTCAAACCACATAGATCTCACATTCTAAGTAAAGAAAATGAGAAGAGCTGATGAACAAAGATAAGAAAGAGTATTTGTACCAGTCTATCCAGTTTTATAAAGAAGAGGACCACAGGGTGTCAAATATTAAGTCAGAGTGTATTCAATTTTAAGTCTAAAAAGTATGCATGAGGTCCAGAGCATTCATTTAATGGAATGTAGTTCTTATTGGGCCATCGCATACTAGAAATATTTCTTGTTCTTCTGCTCTGCTCCTTATTTTCCTTAGCAATGATCCTTTTCGGTCTGTTTGCTAGTATATTCAACTCTTCAGCTATTGTGTTCTTCGTCGTCTAGTATTTTCTTTCCTATATAACTTTCCATTGTAACCTGTGTATTTCACTTGCAGAGAAATAGATGCTTTTGTAGTTATTTTCCCAGCGCTTGCTGTTCTCAGTCGCTATGGAGTTGATTTTGTCTTCGTGGCAGCCTCATGTGTACAGGGTTGGACTGCCTCATCAGGTTTCCTTATGGAATCAGACTACTAGGTCTTTCCCCCAGCATCTTTGGGAGGGTTTGGATTGCCAATCTCTTGAATATTATTAAAATATTTCACTATTTCTTCCACACAGAGACTCCATTTCCAATGCTAGTTGGTTAATAGGTATTATACCCACTTAACTGAAAGATAAGGAGTTCCAGTAGCAAAGTAGTTTAGGCAAAAGGCTGCTAACCCCAAGATCAATAATTCATGACCACGGACCTCTCCATAGGAAAAAGATTAGGCTTCCTGTTCCTGTAAATATTTACAGTCTTATAACTATATTTAGGATCACGGTGAGTCACATGACTCATTGACAGTGGATGAATAAAAGATTACAAAGAACGTTTTAGTGGTTGACTTTAGACAGTAAGCCATTGCAAACGCTGTAAGTCACAGTGATCCACCATGAACGGTAGAGGCACCATGAATGGTGGTGGCCTGATGGCACCTGACAACACAAGCAACAATTGAAAGGTAATAGTATTTCTTCCACTTATACACACCAGAAAAGTAAGTCTTAAATAAATTTTTAAAAGATCAGGAAAGCCATCACTGCTTTTATCAGGTGCAACTGTGCCTTAATGCATTTAAAAGTGAGAAATACCTTTTTATATATAATTGGGTTAACCGTCCCCAGTTTTGAAAATTGAAATCACAACTTAGAAG
The DNA here is from genome assembly GCF_050624435.1 of Tenrec ecaudatus. Classification (NCBI taxonomy): domain Eukaryota; kingdom Metazoa; phylum Chordata; class Mammalia; order Afrosoricida; family Tenrecidae; genus Tenrec; species Tenrec ecaudatus. Next base: position 299,139,866 of record NC_134531.1, read on the forward strand.
AAGCTTTTGCAAAAGGAGGAAATCACATTGTAACTCAACGGGGTTCGTTTAGTCAAATTCAAAATAACTCCTAAGTGCTCAGGGACATTTCCTTCAATTTGCCTAGAACCCCAACTCAGTGATGATTTTTGCGTCTGAATTTTAAATAGGAGAGACTATGGTCGTCATGAGTTCAGAGATGATTTTCAGATCACATGCTCACTGAATGATGCATATGTCCTGTGTTGTTGTTATTATTTTCTAGTAACAAGATAGTATAATTTCAATGACTTAATTTTAAAAGTTAATTGTATTATTTTATAAATTAATAATGATAACAGGAGTCAGATCACAGGGTGGTACAAGATCATGAACATTGGCAGAGGAAGGAAAATATCTCAACAATTCGGGTAAAGGAATCCGGTAATACATTCAACCTGTTCTCACATCTGGAATGCGTTTTCAACATTGGAGTTCAGCAAAACCACTAATAGACCCTGACAGAGTTCGCCTTGCTTGATTTCTAAGCAGTTATTGAAACACAGTAATAATAGAGTCCATATGTGTTTAGTTCATCTTTATTATATTCTATAAAACACCACTTTCTCTAAACTTCTGGGAATGTAGTGTCACTGTTGTGTTTAGAGTATGTTTTGCTCTTCTCCAACATGCCTATTACACCAGGAAAAAAAAGCACATATTAGAATGAAATTTCCATTTGGTGGTGATCTAAAACATGCCATAGCTCCTTTATATTAGAATCTACGCATAGGGTTTTCAGAGGGTACTTTTTTTCTATGTGGGCAGCCAATTCCTTCTTCAAATTCTGGACTTAGTCCGGAAGCTCCAGTCACAGCTGTTTCTTTGCGTGCCCTGCACCAGTGACATAGCCCCCAGCAGCACAGCGACACACAAACTGCCACAACATAACACATTGACAGGTAAGCGGTGGCTTTAGAGTGCTTATTGTACTACTTATTTCCTTCTCTTATTATACTACTTATTTCCTTCTCCCAAAATAAACCAAGCTATGATGACATTTTTCTGTTTTTCAAAATATGTTTTTTAGTAAGAAAAGTATTATGCACATTCAGAGAACACTTAAAGGTATATCACTGTTAATAGTCACTCCTTGTCTATCAGGTTGTCCTGCTATGGAGGCACGTGTGTCTCTGTGACGCCAGAAGCTATGTCACTGGTGTTACAAATACCAGCAGAGTCACCCCAAGTGAACAGGCTTCACTAGAGGTGCCCAAGGTCAGCCTGGTCTGAAACAGACTAAGGAGAAGGAACAGGCTGTCCACTCCTAAGGAATTAGCCATTGCAACCCTTATGACTAGCAGAGAAACATTGCCAGAGACTGAAAACCTCATACATAACAGCAGGACATTGTCAGAGAGAGTGCCAATTGATGAGCCGCGCACGTTAGAAAACACTCAAACGATGGCTGAGGAAGAGCTACTTTATCTAAGTAGATTGGATGGAGTAAAGCCTATAAGAATAAAGCCCAGGGGCCTTCGGGACTCAAAATTAAAATAGTTGCAAACATCAATTAATGGGAACTTGGAATGTATGTATGAAGTATAAATCTAGGACAATTGGAAGTCATCAAAGATGAAATAGAGTGTGTAAAAATAGATAGCCCAGTCATTCATAAGTTGAAATTGGCTGGTATCGGCCATTTTGAACCAGACAGGCATATGGCTTACCATGAGGAAAGAAATCATCAAGAAGAATGGCTTTGCAATTATTGTCAGTAAGGACATTTCAACATTTCACGATCTACCTTGAAGCACAATGCTGTATGCTGTAAGATAATACCTATCTATGTACAAGGAAATGCAGTCAATACAACGATTACTCAAATTCATGCACCAAGCACGAAAGCTAATGAGGAAGAAACTGAAGAGTTTTACCAACGACTTTTGTCAGAAATTGTTCAAACATGAATCAAGAGGCATTGATAATTGCTAGCAAATGGAATCGAAAAGTTGACAATTAAAAGGAAATGTGGTTGGAAAGCATGGCTTTGGTGATAGAAACAATGTGGAGATTATATGACACAATTTTTCAAGACTGAGGGTTTATTTACAGCAAATACCTTTTCTCAACAACAAAAAATACAATTATACACATGAACTCTCAAGAGGGTGCATACAGAAATCAAACTGACGTCAACTGTGGGAAGAAAAGAGGGAGAGGCTCAATATCAGCAACTAAAACCAGGCCAAGGGCTAACTGTGGAATAGGTCATCAACTGCTCATAGAGGAGTTAAGATTGAAGAAGAAGAAAAAATTAAAAACAAGTCCATGTGAGACAAAATGTGACCTTGAGTATATCCCGCTTGAATTTCAAACCTATCAAGAATGTATTTGCTGCATGGAACCCTAATCCAAGAAGACCTGATGTGCTGAAGGATAACTTCAAGAACATTGCACCTGAAGAAAGCAACAGGTCGTTACAAAGACAGCAAAGAAAGAAACCATCAAAGTGATGCCAGAAGAGACTCTGGAACTTGGTCTTACTTGTAAATTAGCTAAGGCTAATGAAGTCAAGTTGCTGAACAGAAAAATTCAAGAACAGTGAGGACATAAAGTCTAATATTATCATGAATTGTGCATAGACCTACATTTAGATAAACAAAAAATAAAAATAGAACATCCTCAGCATATCTTAAGCTGAAAAAAATAGGAGAAAAATTCAAGTCATGAGTTGCTACATTGAAGGATTCTATGAACAATACCAGAATACCAGAAAGATCGTTTTTTGTGTTTCATTGACTATGCAAAGGCATGCGATCCATAATGAACTACGGATATCCTGGCGAAGAACAGGAATTCCAGAACACTACATTGTATCCAGAACAAAGGAAGACTACATGATTTAAAATAAAGAAGAGAGTGTGTCAGAGTTGTATCCTCTCACTATACTTGTTCAGTCTGTACACTGAGCAAATCTTCAGAGTAGCTGGCCTATATGAATTAGAATATGACCAGGCGATATGCAGATGACACAACCTTGCTTGCTGACCGTACATAAGAGTAGCACAGGACGGGATGGTGTTTCTTTCTGTAGTACCTAGAATCCTTTTATGACTTGAAACGGACTCAATGGAGCCCAACAACATGAGAAAATATTGAACGATGCACCGAAGAAAATTTGAAGAATACACAGTCACTGTACCAAGAAGACTGGTCAATTATTAACCATTTCCAGTTGCTTTGTGACATACTCTACCTGCATGATCTGAGCTGTATTTTCTTTATATGCCATATTTTTATTGATGAAGTTTTCATTTTCCAACGTTAATTACTTTTTCATATTTGACAATATTTTCATTAATGACACTTTTGTCCTTTATTAAAAACAAAAAAAAATTGTATGTGTGTCTCTCTTTCTTAAACCTGTCCCATGCTCCCTAATGTTCTTTCAACTTCTGCTTTCATAGCTAATTCCAATGAAGGTTTATTTTCAACGTGTGTCTATTGCTTTGGGGGATATTTTGTAATTTTTCTATGAGAGCGCACCCAAGAGATGGTCAACAGGAAACTGTTGACAAAGTTAAAAATATGCTTTTCCTTGTCAAAATATTTACTCAAGAAGAGTCATGTACAACTATGGACGTCAGAATTGTGTGTTTGGAAATGTATTGGAGAAGTTGTGAGATGAGATAAGGTTGCAAAATACTGAGACATGGTATTTTATAAGAGATATAAGAACAAGGTAATGATGTATTGGGAACTTAGTTCAATAGTAATTCTGCAAGCATGAATTAAGTGCTCAGAATTATTTTATATATCTGATATTTTATCTTTTAAACCAATATCTGTACTACAGTATTTCAAACAAATAATTATTCAGAGTATTTAGGAAAAAGAATAGCCAAATACAAAAGAACCAATTGTATTATTATATTTTCCTTAAATTGAGTCAAAATACATCTTAATGTAAAATTGCATTTGGGACCTAGTTCTACTTCCTGAAATTAGACATTTAAAAAAATCCAATTTGTATATGTATGCCACAGTACTCCAAATATTTGAAAAGTTATTTTATATTATGTGCTGAGTTTGAAATTATTAATCCAGACTAGATGTTCTCAGTTTCTAATTTTTCCTCAGGAATATTTTTTTGTCATCTCACTATTCCTGTAAGACATTTTATATTTCCAGTTGCCTCCATATATCTTTTTTATATATTTTTTTCTTAGCAAAACTGAACATATCAGTGGGAAGGGAGTATGAGCAAATGATAGAAGAAACTTCCACTTCTTCTTTTAAAAAATCATAGTAATGCAATGTGATATAATGTAACGTATGATGGTGTTAACATTTTTGGAATTTGAAGCTCATATTTATTTTGATACCCTTTTCTCTATGTAAGAGAAATAGGGTACTATATATTCTATTTCACTTGGATTTTTAGATGTGAGTACCTATTGCGTGTCCTTTTGCAAGATTTGGGCCTTCATTCTTGCCTGTCAAGACTGTTTTAGAACCCGATTTTATTATAGCATCTATTTGGGAGCTCTTCCCTCGATTTATGCCTTGCTCCATTCTTGCTATTGACAGTGAACAGAGCACATTCAAGGGCAGAACTCTGTGAAACTTCATTACAAAATGACATTCATCCCTTACCCAAAATCCTTTGAACACCACCATTCAACCGGTTTGTAATCTATCTAATTGAAATATCATCTAAACCTGCTTGAGTTTAATCTTATGAAAACATCTTGTCAAAAGCCTGTATGTCGAATGCATCTCCCTTATCATTTCTCTAGTAATTCTTTCAATTACATATTAGAAACTACCTTCTGAGGGTAGAGGAAATTGGTGGCAATGATTCTGGTCATTCTAACTCAGGCTTTTGATCAACTTTATATCATATAGTAACTTATCTAATCACCTCCCTGTATCTTTACTCTGAGTTACAAAAGCAAAACGATTGATTGTTTGCTATTCAAGTTACAAGCAACTGTATTGTGATAATTTTTCACTCCTCCCTAAACCAAGACTCCCATGTATAATATTAAATCAACTATTATTCTAAATTAAACATGTATTTGTGAAAGCACAGCTGCTGCTGAAATATATTAAAAATATAAAACCCCACTGTCATTGAATCAGTGCTGACTCACAGTGACCTACTGTGGGTTTCCAAGACTGTAAGTGTTCATGGGAGTGGAAAGCCCAGTCTTTCTCCCAAGGAGCTGCTGGTGGTTTCTAACAGCTGACCGTGAGCATCACAGTTTCTATAAAGATTACTGCCTAGGAAACTGTATGAAACTTCTCTGCTGTGTTTTATAGGGTCACTGTGAGTTGGACTCACCTCAACATCACACAACACCATCCCTGAAGCACCGCTTACTTGACTTTTGCTGGTGTTTCACACTCTTACTGTTGAATCTCTTTACTATGTTATGTTACACCCTTTCTTTCTTTCTTTCTTCCTTTCTTTCTTTCTTTCTTTCTTTCTTTCATGATTCAAGCTGTAATCCATCATCATAATGCCAGAGAACAATAATAACCAAGAACACATTGCACATCACCCTATCCTCCTTCTGCTATAAACCAAAAGCAGGAGTCAGTCATACGTTCATCCAGTGTGTCGAGCACATTTACACATATGCTGCCATCATCATTTTCAAAGCATTCTCTTCCCACATGAGCCTCTGATATCAGCTCCCCATTTCTTCCCCCTCCCTCCCTAAACACCTTCCCTCATGAACTATTGTTATTTTATTGATAGATTATTATTTTCATATCTTACATAGTTCTCTATTGCCCCTCACCCACTTTTCTGTTGTTCGTCCCCCTGGAGGGTGTTATAGGTTTATCTTTGTGATCATTTCCCTCTTTCTCCCCCCACCCTCCCCTAATCCTCGTGGTATTTCTACTCCCATTGTTGGCCCTGAGGGGTTTATCTATCCTGGATTCCCTGTGTTGCAGGCTCTTATCTATAGCTGTGTGCATGTTCTGGTCTAACCCAATTTGTAAGGTAGAATTGAGGTCATGATAGTGGGGGGAAGGAAGCACCAAAGAACTAGAGGAAAGTTGTGTTTTGTTTCATCAATGCTGACTGGCTCATCTCTTCCCTGTGACCCCTCTGTGAGGGGATGTCCAATTGTCTACAGATCTGCCCAAATCATTAATGATTAAAGAGTCGGTTAAACATATATTGATTCTAATATTTCTCATTGCCTAGTTACTAACTGTTAAATAAACTGATTGATCTGTTATACTACTTAAAACTTCTGTTTTGCCTTAGTTAAGCACATGTAGAAAAGAAAGCATTTCACAGTTCTAAATAATGAGGTATAAAATAAAGACATGATATAAAATTCTGTTTGGCATATTCATAGGTTCAAAGCTTAAATTATTTGCTGAATCATTGTTACAGAACTTTTATACCAACCCCACTAACACACGCTAATTTCTATTTCTATTGACGTAATCTACTCTACTCAAGGAAGACACTTAAGACAAAGTCAAAATGGCTCTGGCTAATTGATTTTCTCACTTTCCAATGTCCTCGTCCATGGTTGTGTATTGTATGTGTTTCGCCTTGTGAGAAACACATCATAGTGTAACTTTTTCCTTAACCAGATGAAAAGAGATATTGATGGTTCTAATCCCGTGTTGTCTCTACAGACATAGGGGCCATCAAATCCATTTTCCAGGATGCTCCTCTATGTTTTACTTTAGGAACTGAAGCGTTTTGCTTGTTGAAAAAGTATATTTTGCTTAAACACACAGTACTTGGCATTCTGTTATGTGAAATTTAACATTGAGTGTTTTTCGAACAAAGAAAGACTTTAATTCTGAAGCAGGATTATCTTTATCTGATACATATACACTGTTTATTAAAACTCTCAAATTGCAGGTTTGAATGAGGGATTTCCCATTAGCTTCCCTTTGATGGAGGTTGGCCACCTTTCACAGGTGGTGGCCCAGCTAGTCAATTATTAACTCTGGTTTGGCCCTTATGCTATAGTTTACTATTCTTTGCATCGTTATGTTAGTGTTTTTCTATATACTTAAACAGCTTTATTTAAATTCAACTAAGATATAAATCATAAAAATACATACTTTTTGTGTAACCTTGCCTTTTATATCCAATTAAGGTCACTGGGAAAATGGGTTTAAAGTCTAAATTAAGTAATTGAATGAAAAAATAAGTTAAAAACGATGGCACTTCTCCATGTCCCTCTGTGGCTCCCATTTCTCCCTTCTCCGATGTTATGTTCCTCCCAAATCAAGTAACTGGGGGGTTCCTTGTGCTTTCTTACTAGCCTGTAGTGAGTAATTTCACATTTTCTTTACTACATCAAATGTTTTGCTTCAAGGTTTCTCTCTGTCTCTCTCTTTCTCTTCCTCCCTCACCCCTCCTATGAAAAATAATTTTTATTAAAATGCAATTTTGTTTTCGTTCCCTGATCAAGAAGTAAATTCCATTATTTTTTCCTGTATATTGCTTTCTAGCTCTTAGGTTTCTTTTATAAGTTATATTGCCACCTATTGGCAGCCTCCGATGCAGCATACTTTGCGTCCCCCAAAGCCCATCCATCTTTTGTATAGTAATGTTATGGTTGATATTGTTGAAAATAAACTCATTTTCCTCTACGTGTATGAGACTCAGTGATATATATTAAATGTACCTGGATTCCCTTTGCTTTCTTCATATAGTAAAGTGAAACCTCTGAAATTTTAATTTTCACTTTAAGATTGCTTAAGCAATTCTATTTAGGTCCTTCTGTCATGCTCGTATGTAATATTGCATCATAAAATAAATTTTTATAACCAAGAAGCTTTATTTAAAAGTTATTTTTCTTATGCATATTTTGCTTGATGATATAAGGAATATTTGAAACGATGGTCAAATAAGCTGTTGATTTTAGAGTTCAAAAACTACAAAGTGTTCTAAATTAGATTTGACATAATCTTATTTTCAATTTATACTTTGGAAATATCTGGTCCAAGTGATATGAAAATAAGCATTCAAATGCAAGAAAAGGACTTACTCCCAGCGTGAGGGGTTAGGTTGTCTATTCTATTGAAATCTTAAAATAAATCCTTGACCTAACGTGCTAAAGCCTTAAAATGTGTCCTTTATAAGCATAATGGCTGTAAAACCTAGATCATTCTGTAAATATCTAAATTCCGTGGGGCTTCACGAGCTGCCTGAAGTAAATTTACATCTTTTACTTGGAGCACACATACATTTACTGGCAACCTGTAATTATTATGGACTATGAAACATTGTTCATGTCCAAAGTACCTTATTAAATGTAATTAATGGGTTTAAAAGTCCCCTCCCTCTTCCCAAAAACCTCAACTTGCAGTAAGTGAAATGAAATTATAAAATTGCACTTATTAAATCAATGAATACATTGAAGAATAACCTCAGAGTTTCAACTTTAAAATTCTTCTTTCAGAACTATTCAAACTAGAATAAATAGTGGAAACAAGATGCATACGTATATTCCTTTTATACTTTTAGGTTAGAAAAGACTACTCTTTAAATAAAACGCCAAATGCATTTTCTTATTCCTTATCTGTATTTCTACAGCAGTGCTGCTTGTTATGTATATATTTAATGCTACTCTAAACCTATTTTTCAACACTCAGGTAGCTTAACTATGTCCTTTTGAATTGTCCAACTCCTGCTCTCTCTTTTCATGATAAACTTTACTGTGCATATTTGTTCTAAAACCAAGAACATTTCCAAGGAGTTGTGTAACTACTTTTAAGAGATAAAATTGTGGGGTTTTTCTTGTAAAGTACACCTAATGTGTAATGAATCAAATCTAGTAAGAAGATGTTTTTAAACATTAATACTATTTTTAAACAGTCTATACTTTTCTTATTCCTGCTTTTCCCACAAATTAAAAATACAGTATTTTGCCTTTTAAATGAGATGTCTACTCAATGGTAGTAGGATTAAATATATTGAGTTTATTTTCTTGTTAGTTGCCTTCACTTCAATTCCAACCCATGCCAGTCTAGGTGTAACAGAAGTAAACATTGTCCAGTAGTGTGCCATCTTCCTGATCCTTGGTATGTGTGAGTCTATTGTTTGGGCTAAAGTTTCAATCCATCTTGCAGAGACTGCCTTAATCTTTGCTAATCCTTCACATAACCTAGCAATGGAGGACTAAGTTGTGCCTGACTCAAGCCATGTTATTTTCATTTGCCTCATATGCATGCGAAAGTAAGTCAATGAATAAGGAAGACCTAAGAAGAATGTATGTGTTTAAATTATGGTACTGGGGAAGAATGTTGAAATTACCTTGGTTTGTCAAATAAACAAACAGATTTGTCCTCAAGAAGTCCAGAAAGAATGTCCCTCAGTGGCAACCATCTCAAGACTTCGTACTTGGAACATGTTGTCAGGAGAGTCCAGTCCCTAGAGAATGTCGCCCAGCTTGGTAGAGAGGCAGTGAAAGAAAGGACGGCCCTTGATAAGATGGACTGACGCAGTAGCTGCAGCAATGGGCTCAAACATGAACAAGTGTGAGGACACCATAGGACCTGGCCGTAGTGTTTCATCCTGTTTTACACAGGGTCGCTACAATCAAAACAGACTCATCAGAATCTATTGACTACAGTCATATTTCCTGGAGAGATGTCCACACCAGCTGGTCCAATTCTTGCCATGTCTATTCCTAAGGTAGATTCTGGTCTATTTCTCCTAAGGTTTATTTAGTTTTTCTGACCATTTAAGGTATATTTAATATTCTTTGCTAATACCACAATCTATGATTTGTAAAATCTACTGTCTCTCATTTGGGGTGATACATCCTGGATTGTACTTTGGGCCTTGGTGACTTGGTTTGGCTTTGTTCAATTTGAACTTGCAATTAATGAGTGATGGTTTATTTTATAGTAAACGCTGACTTTGTCTTGAGTAGCGATGCTGAGTTCTTCCAGCCTTGATTTCCACGGATATCGTGACTACATCTGGTGACTATATCCACATGTATAATCATTGCTTGTGATGTTGGAAAACATTTTCTAAGAATTAAACCTTGGTCTTGCAGAATTTAATCTTGTGATTTCCAAAGTTGTGTCTATCAATATGACTGTATTTCTAACTATGACTCTTTTATTTTTGTGTCCAGATTTTGCATTGTAATCAATAGAAATCATTAATATACCTGAATTTTATGTTTGGCCAGTTTCAGATGGTAGCAATTTGAAAAGCTCTTCAATTTCTTTGCATTAGGCATTAAAGGCTGATCAGTAAATTTTTTTTCCAATTTATTTATTTATTTATTTTAACAATTTATTGGGGCTGATACAATTCTTTTCACAGTTCACACATATACATACATCAATTGTATAAAGCACATCTGTACAGTCTTTGCCCTAATCATTTTTTTTCTCTTTTCTTCTTTTACATTTTATTAGGGACTCAAACAACTCTTACCACAATCCATACATATACATACATCAATTGTATAAAGCACATCCATACATTCCCTGCCCCAATCATTCTCAAGGCATTTGCTCTCCACTTAAGCCCCTTGCATCAGATCCTCTTTTTTTTCCCCTCTCCCTCCCCATTCCCCCCTCCCTCATATGCCCTTGGTAATTTATACATCGTTATTTTGTCATATCTTGCCCTATCTGGAGTCTCCCTTCCCCCCTTCTCTGCTGTCCCTCTCCCAGGGAAGAGGTCACATGTGGATCCTTGTAATCAGTTCCCCCTTTCCAACCCACTCACCCTCCACTCTCCCAGCATCGTCCCTCACACCCTTGGTCCTGAAGGTATCATCCGCCCTGGATTCCCTGTACCTCCAACCCTCATATGTACCAGTGTACAGCCTCTGTCCTATCCAGCCCTGCAAGGTAGAATTTGAATCATGGTAGTTAGGGGGAGGAAGCATCCAGGATCTGGGTGAAAGCTGTGTTCTTCATCGATACTACCTCACACCCTAATTAACCCATCTCCTCTCCTAAACCCCTCTATGAGGGGATCTCCATTGGCCGACACTTGGGCCTTGGGTCTCCACTCTGCACTTCCCCCTTCATTTAATATGATATATATATATACATATATACACATACATATATACATATACACATATATACACATACATACACACACTTATATCTTTTTTTTTTGCATGGCTGATCAGTAAATTTAAGTAATAGTCATATCAATTGTTTTTTATTATAGGTGTATGGATATTTACCTATATCTAACAATATTGCACTTCAAGATTGAGTTAGTTTATTGTACCAACCTGGCCAATAAACACATGTGAGATTAATTGAAGGGCAGATGGATAAATGGCTCAGTGAGCCTTGCCTTTCTAGTTCTCTGGTCTCTTGCTTTGTGATGGTTGCACCAGGGTGCAGCTGCCTTAGCATTCCCTCATTCAGCTTGCAAGGCTGACTTCCTGCAAGACATCTCCCAGGAGAAGCCATATGGACCTACCCCGATGCAGCCCTGGGTGCTGGAGCAGCCGTTTGGTGACCCCTGCCAGCGCTGAGATGCTTACACGTTCACTGACTCGGCTTTCCTCCTGCAGTCGGCATCATTGAATCTGTTTTGTGAGATGGAGTAAGACTTTGTGGATTGGTGTTGGACTTATGGGTTAATGTTGGACTTGTGGGCTTGGGCAGCACTGGATTGGGATATTTTCTTGATACACACTTAACCTTTATATAAAACTCTCTCTTACATATGAGTTGTTGTGGATTTGTTTCTCTAAAGTACCCAGACTAATACAAAGATAGTCCTTGAAATAATCTATCTAATCATCTTATTTATCCATAAATGTTGAATATTATAAAAGGAAGACAAAAGAATTAATGTATATGAACTGTGGTGTTATCAGAAAATCTCCAATATGTTGTGAATCCCCAAAAGAACAACAAATCAGATAGGAGATACACAACTAGAATATTCCTTAGGGGTAAGGGTTAAACTCGCTTCTTTTGAACATATCATTGCGAAAGAGAAGTTTCTGGAAAAGGACATCATGTTTGACAAAGAACCCAAGTAGCAGAAATGGAAGACCATAAATGAAATTATTGACTCAATAGGCACAATGGAATCAAACATGATTCAGGGTTGAATGCGGTTTCATTTGTTACCCATAATATTACCATGAGGCAGAACTGATTCAAATGAACAACAGTGTGGTGGTTAGATTTTATGTCATCTTCCACTTGTGTGCAAGTGTAGGGTGGGTTCCAACTTGTCTGTTGGGTCACAATTTGGTGATGCTTTTCTTTCTTTCCTTCTTCTTCTTCTTCTCCTCCTCCTCCTCCTCCTCCTCCTCCTCCTCCTCTTCTTCTTCTTCAGAGAGCCAATAAGAACTTTTATCTCTCTGCCGATTCAACTTCCGTCTTGCTCGGTTCTCTGTCTTTACCTCCAGGGGTATTCTCATGTGGGTCAATGACCCTAGGAGCCAACCTCTGAGTTGGTGGCACCCTGTCACATTCCAACTAACCTTGGATCCACAGGACAACCCGTTATCTCCCTGTATATTGCTTTACCTTTCTGCTTCATTGACCTACAGCTCCCTGAGCCTGCAAAGGGCTCTGCTAGCCTTGGACCCATGGATTTGAGTTGAACCAGGCTGCCATACTTTCTGATATAAAATTATTTCTTGATAAAAATTTCTTTCTTATACATATACGCATGCCACTGGTTTTGTTTCTCTAGACAACCCAGATTAACGCAAACAGCAACAAAAATCTACTGCTAATGACTAGTCACATTGTAGAGATTTGGTAAACTGTAAATTATTTAATTTCTGTCACCAATGAAATTGCAATGCGCTTAAAGTTTATCCGATAGCTTTGAACAAAGTGATACATTGTCTTCTTTAAAATATTGTGCACAAAATGTATGACTCATCTCATATTCCCCCAGTTTGCTTAACCAAAGATTATGTACTTTAGGTGCAAGAATGACTTACAACAGAAGTGATTAGAACTCATTTCTCTCCCCGAACTGAGTGTAACAATTGTCTCAACAATTTACACCAACAATAAGTAAACAGATTGTAATTATTTCTAAAAAAATCAGGTTAACTGTACATTCTCTTTATGAGACTCCTGCCCACTCCCATGAAAATGATTGTTCATATATCTAAATAGATTTGACATTTTGAAAATCTCACTTCATTCTATAATTTTAAAATCTAGGCAGAAGCACTTGAACATTTAGGAGAGATAATCATACATATGTCCAAAGACTTATCTAACCATGCATATCATCCTCTGAGAGGTATAAATAATGATTTGTGTTTTGCGTTTATAAAGGTTAAACATTGCTTATACAGACAAGTTAATGAAACATCCTCCATTTATTCTCCTGGCATAGCTGCTGAGGTTTTCATTTTTCTTGTCTTAGTGCATCATGGGAGAAACTTCAATGTTATTATTGTTGGTCACGTTTGTGTCTGCTTTTATTTACAGCAACTTTTTGACAATGAATGTAAACCCATAACTCTTCAATTTGTAATTCATGGCATAGTAGGTCATATGATTCAAAATGGCCAATACCAGAATGTATCAGATAGGTTATTTCTATATTAACTCTGTTTTATCCTATATAGCTTCCAAATTTTTAATTTATATTTTTTACATTCTGAGCTTGATTATTAATTGGTGTTTGTGACTTATTTCTTCTCATTTATGTCCTACCCCCTTCAACAAATGAATTCCTTAAAACTCAGTTCCATCCATGTCATCAAGGTTACCTCTACTTGATGAGGCCGCTCTTCCTCCAAGCATTTCATGTGCCACCTAAGCTGAGGGCTCCTATTCCAGCCCTGCATCAGACAATGCTCTATTTATAAATCTCTGTTCATCAAGATGTAATATTTATCAGGTCTCCAGCAGCCAGCTTATTTTTAGAAGCAGACTGCCAAGTCACTCTCTTAAATTCTTCTGAGTCTGAGTGTTCTGCGGACACCTGACTACCATAGGTACATCTGCTGGGTTTTTGACACTCTAGTTACATAGCTTCCAATATCCAGAAACTGCAGTGCAATCAAGTGACGAACAAGTAGTGGTTTATTAAAACATATCACCAATCTAACCACTCACTGCTACTTCCAAGTTTTATGTTATAGTGCCCTTTTCAATGTATTCTGCACTCAATACCCAGATTAATCTTTTTAATGCTGCTTAGATGCTGTTACTATCCTATATGTAGCCTGTCAATGGCATCTCATAATAATAATAGTAATAATAATAATAATAATCCAACATTTTAAAAAACATTTTATTAGGGGCTCATACAACTCTTATCACAATCCATACATATACATACATCAATTGTATAAAGCGTATCTGCACATTCTTTTCCCTAATCACTCTCAAAGCATTTGCTCTCCACTTAAGCCCTTGGCATCAGGTCCTCTTTTTCCCCTCCCTCCCCGCTCCCGCCTCCCTCACGAGCCTTGATAATTTATAAATTATTATTTTGTCATATCTTGCCCTATCCGACATTCTTACTACAGTCCTAATGACTCTACATGAAAGATCTCGATTATTTTACCAAATTTATATCCTCTGGGATTTCTTCATATTTTTTCATACAACTATTGTCTTTTGATAGAGGGTTAAAATGTTTTTAGTCTCACCATCTGGGACTTGCTATAATGGTTTCTCACCAAATATTGGAATACAAGGCACTCTCAATTTAGGCACATTTGTTCTCAAATATCAGCATCACGGAGTCTCTTTCAAACAATCCTATCTCAAGTAATGCTTTGAGCGTTCCTTTGTGTGGTCTGTTTCTGTGTAATATTCATTACTAACAATAATTAGATTGCATGTGGCTTATTTCTATTCTTACCAAACAAGAACTTATCAATATGTTTGTCAAAACATTACCTAAACATGTGCCTGACACATACAAAGTATCTGATCAAGTGAAGTAACAATTTAATCACTGAATTAATTAATCCTAAGGGGCCTCAGTGATGTAGTGGTTACGGGTTTGTCTGTGATCCACAAGGTCTGCAGTTAAAAACCACCAGACACTTCATGGGCGTAAGACTGGGCTTTCTAATCCCATAAGCAGGTGCAAACTGAGAAGCTCAGCTGGACAGCTCTACCTTGTCCTAAAGGACACTGTGAGTTCACATTAACTCAATGGCACTGAGTTCTTGTCTTTTTAGCTTAAGCTCATTTAAATAGGTGCTTTCTAAAAAAAATTAAATACATAGAAAATTGATAAAGCATGTAGTTAACCATAAATAACTAAAGTATGGAGAGTATACATTGTTAAGGGTTTGCAATTCAAACTGCCAGTGGGTCTCTTCAAAGGCCTAACAATCTGTCTCAGAAAGGTTACTACACTCACTGCAATTGAGGACATTTGACTCCTCACACCTCTGTAGGGCAGCGAGACCCAGGGCAGTGAACTCCTCACCTAAGTAGAAAGCCAGGCATTGGTGCTGTAGAGCAGCTGGTAGTGTCTAACAGCTGACCTCCCAGTTAGCAGCCTGATGTGTAACCACTACACGACCAGGGCTCCTCCCCTGGAAGGGGGTTGTTGTTTGGTGCTATGGAGTCAGTTCTGATCCAGGACTACCTGGGCACAGCAGGGGGAGCCACCACTGCCCTGCAGCATGCTCACAGTCTTTCCCACACCCAAGCCAGCCTTTAAGCAACCCAGAGCATACAGTGCAATACGGGGGCTCACACGGGGGCTCCAGGACTTAGACTCAACCAGCAAATAGCAATGGTGAAAACATTACTATATGCAATTAATAAATTAAATAAAACCATTTCATCTGTGTTTCTTAAGTTCTTTTTCTTTTTTGCCATGATGTACTATGAGTCTATAATTGTGGGAAGGATTATGGTAATGACCCAAGACCATGTTTTTCCTTTTTTGAGTCCTGACAGGTCTTCATGATGTAAATATCTAATTAGCTCTCCTCGCTTCGACATAAAGAAATTTTGGATATTGTGAAGTTAATTGCTAATCAATCTGAATTTATTTTCTAATATTTGTGTTTTCTTTTAAGAGAGTCAATTGTTTAAAAACCATTTTGGTCAAATGTTATCACTGATGATTCATGCTATGACCATTTTAATCTTTTTTGGTCCATATCCAAATTCTAGAAGTATTTCACCTGTTCTTGGGATTCCATAGTATACTTTAAGTGATTTAGAATACAAATATTCTTAACAGAGGTAACATTAAGTTGAATTAATGTAGAATGATAAATATCATTTAGGGCTCATATAATTAAGATGTAAATGTTAGATGATGGCAGACATATAAAATGGCACATAGTTTCAGTGGTTTTTAAAAAGCTGGACAATCATTAAACTTGGGAGCTCTGAAGTGTTTTCTAAATTCTTATTTTTAGCTTGGGAACGTTTCATACACTTGAGAAACACAGAAACCTACACATAGTTTCTGTAGGCTTCCATGCCACGGGTTTGTTTTGTTTCACCAAGCAAACGGTGCTCAATATTTTTCAAGTAAGTGAATGAATAAGTGGATAACATCATCACAATCTTTTTGTTAGTTTAGATTTTATTTTTCTACTCATTTTTTCTTAACTGTTGCATAACTTAAAAAATTATTTGCCGATATATATTTGAAGTTCAGAGCATTAATCTTCCTGGGAAAAGCACAGTAGGTTGTGTGATCCAAGGATTGTGAATCGTATAATTCAAATCCAGAGGAAGGGAAGTAATACAGCTTAAGTTCTGAATCCCATTTTGAAGGAGGCTGTTGCCAATGGTGAAAGTTTCAGATCCATTTGCTTGGTTCCCACCTAGAGGAAGCCTCCAGTGACTCTCCACAGTCGAGGGATGTGAAGAGCCCTGTTCTCAGACCGAGAGCATTTTAAAGCTGATTACGGCAGATGCATTATCCTTTGATATCCCTTTTGACCCATCTTAAATTTGTTTCAGTTTATAATATTTTCAATTTTCTTTTATTGCATCTTTTCTGTTTTATTTTTGTCTTTGTTTTCTTGGTTGTGTTTTCTATGCTTTCCTCTATATGAAACACAGGATGTGTACATCTAGAGAGGAAGTAACTGGATTAATAATTACCTAGGGACTTGGCAAGGACGCCTGGGAAATAATGAGGCTCTTACAATGGTGAATACAGGAAAAAAGAAAATGTTCTAAACTGATCGTGGTGATTGATGATTGTATAACTCTTTTTTAATATGATGGAACTATTGAATTGTGTGATATGTGAATTGTATATCAATAAAACTGTTTTTTAAGTTTGTAGTTTTAAAAAGTTCACGTAAAAACTCAAATAATAAAGATGATGGAATTTTTCAACCAAAATTTTAAAGCATATACAGAATGTCCTTTAGAAACGAAGCTATCTAGACTTTCGCTCACATACTTAGAAAGATCATTTCCAAGAAAAGGACATCGAGCTTGCTAACGTAAAGAGTCACGGAAAAGGATGAAGATCCTTAGAAGGTGGACTAGCAGAGTGGCTCCAACAGCATAGTTGTTGGGATGGTGTAGGACCGGGCAGTGTTTCCTTCGGTTTTATGCAGAGTCACTGTGAGTTGGAACCAACTCAGCGGCACCTAACAACAGCAAGTATGTACGTACCTATTATCTATATATGAACACATGTATACTTACAGTAGTTACATAATTTCATGTCAACTTGAAGATATAAAAAAGTGTAAGGGTGGAATTCAACCTGTCAATCAGGCCATGGCCTGATGGTGCCTGCTTTGTGACCATGATACTCTCATAAGGAGGGGCCAATAGACCTCTCCCTCTCTCTTGGTCTTTCTTTATCTCTGTTTTTTCTGGCCAGAGGCCTGGGATGTTTTCCACCAACTTTGGATCCATATGAATTAGCAACCACCAGCCTGTGATATTTCGACTTTCTGCATCATTGCACATGACTGGGTGAGTCTGAAGAGGGAATTATGGCGTATTATAAAATTTATGCACTTGAGTTGGACCGGGCTGCAATTTGTATTTGACATATCACTACTTTTTGACATGAAGGTCTCTCTCACACATATATGGGTGTGACATAAATTGTTTCTCTTATCAACCCCATACTCATGTATCTTATACTTTTTCTTACATGAGTTAATATTAAAATGACACAATAGAGTAAGCACACATATTGCATTTTTAAGATTAAAAAATCAAACTTTGGTTGTTGAAGGTGAAGTAAAATGTCTACAATTGCATGGTCAGAAAATAGTAAGGTCTAGGAAATTGCTGTTCATCATTTGGAGTAGACATAATTTTGGTCCCTAAAGTTCTTTGATGCACACCTCTATCTGATGACTACGTGACAAATAAATAAATAATTAACAAATGAATAAATAAATGACTGCAAAGGTCCAAGATTAGTTATGCATTTAGAGTAAGGTCAAAGGACTGCCCTGGATCTTCCTTGTGTCCAATGCCATCACCAGAGTGGTTAAATGATTGCCCGAGCCAAGAGGAGAAAGAAAGTGAGAATAACTCGAACCTGAGGATGGAAGGCACCATTTCATGCTTAAAGATGGGAGAGACCATGTAAGAAGGAACGTGGTTGGCCTGGAGGAGCAGAGGATAACTCCTGGCAAACAACCAGAAAGAAAAGAAAACACTAACTCTTGCCAAAGACTAAGAACCACAACAACAAAAGAATCTTAGTTCTATAACAAAAATTCCTTGATTTTCCAACCACTTCATTGTGTCTGGAATTCACTTCTTCACCGCCCCCTCCAAATAAAAGCCCAAATCTAGGTGGGAAGGGCAGACAGAAGGAGCTTATTGAAATAAAATTGATTCCAAATTGGTGATCCTATAGTACAAAGTGCTCTTTAGAGGCAAGGGGGGCAAGAATTCATCTCACAGACTTTGGACATTTTGTTAGCAAATACCAATTCCTGGACAAGATCATCATGCTTGATAAAGTATTCCCCCAAACAAAACAAAATTTACTGTAATCTAGTGGATACTGACTCAGCAACTGTTAGTACAGGTCAGTACTGCTCCTGTGGGTTTCCAAAATATAACTCTTTCTGGGAATAAAAAGCCCCATTTGCACATGCTGAAAGGCTAGTGGTTTTGAACTGTTGACCTTGCAGTTAGCAGCCCAACTCGTAATCACTATGCCAATAATGCCAGCAAAATAACAGAATGAGTTGACAACAGTGGTTGCAACAAGGGGCCCCATCCTAGGAACAATTGTGAAAATGAAGAATGACCCGCATTTTTTCATTCTTTTTTTGAATAGGGTCACTAAGTATCAGAGCCAAGTCAATTGCGCCTAATAACAACATAGTGCAGAAGAGAATTGACCCTTTCTGTTTCAGAGATTGTAAAACCTTTATAGCACAAGCAACCCCATATTTCTTCTGAGGAATGGTTAATGGATTTGAACTGTGAACCTTTGGTTAATGACCCAACTACACCAACAGTGGTCCTCCTAGGCCATGAGCCAATTGATTAATTTCTATTTTTTTGAGAACTTGAGCATAAAACCCAGTTGAGTGATACCAATTTATGATGAATGTAATCTTGAATTAAATATATTTTACATTAATCTGCCATTTTGAATTTGAAGTTACTAATATTTGATTATAGTAAAAATAGAAAAGCAATACATTTCTTAATTATATATATAATGATTTAATGATTCAATAAATTAAGAGAGTTTAGATATTCCTTGTTTGCATGGTTTCTACTTTCCCAGATGGCCAAAGAGAGAAATGCATCTGTCTCTGGGTAACATTTCATTCTGAAATTAATGACTTCATAAAATCGTATTGGCATTGTTTGATTAACTTAGCCATTCATTTAATTAATTATCTAATTTACTAATGTCCATATTCAATAGTGAAGATCATCCGACAGCAATTGTAGCAGTACATACACAAAAAATTGCCAGAGGTCCAGGCCAGGTTCAGAAGAGGACATGGGACAGGAAATCTCCTTGCTGATGGATCTTGACTGAAGTGGAGATTACCAAGAGAAATGTCATTGTGTTTTATGGACTATGCCGAGGTGTTTGATTGCATGGGGCACACTAAACTATGGGTGACCTGGAAAGAATGAAAGTTCCCAAGCACTATACTATGTTCATGTAGAACTTGCTCGTGGCTCAAGAGGAAGTGGTGCAAACAGAATAAGGCAATCCTGCCAAAAATCAGGAAAATGGGCATCTGGGTTGTATCTTCTCATTCTAGTTATTCAATCTGTAAGGTGAACAAATAAAAAATTAAAACAAATCCATGGGAGACAAAATATGACCTTGAGTCTATCCCACCTATATTTCAGGAACGTCTCAGGAATAGATTTGATGCAATGAACACTAATGACAAGAGACCTGGTGAGCTGTGGAAGGACACCAAGAACATCATTCATGAAGAAATCAAAAGGTCACTGAAAAAAGGAACAAAAGAAACCATCAGAGTGAATGTCAGAAGAGACGGAAACTTGCTCTTAATCATAGAGTAGCTGGGGAAAATGGTGGAAGCGATGGCTATAAGCAGCTAACACAACATTTCAAAGGGAAGTTTAAAAAATCAAAGCCAATAATACAAAGAAATGCGCAACACATCTGGGATGTATCACCTCACTGTACTTGTTCAATCTATATGCTGAGCAAATCATCAGAGAAGTTGAATTATATGCAGAAGAATACACCAGGGGTTAGTCACTGAGCTAAGCCTTTTCAAATGGATCGAGCCCCAACCCACTACCCGTAACCAAACTGATTGCCATGGAGGCAATCCCGATCTATAGCAGCTTTGTATGGTTGAGTGAACCTCCTCCATCCATAGGTTTTCCAAGGCTGCAGTACTTCACAGAGCTCCCCTGGAGCAGCTGGTGAGTTTGAACCACCCACCTTTCAGGTAGAGTCTCGTGCTACCAGGTACCAGAGCCCCGTGTGGGTGATCCCAGTTTTGCCTAAGCATGCATGGTGAGCTACTCTTATATTTGTTTGTTTTTTAATTTTTCCCAAAGATTTTTTTTAAACAGGTGAAAACAACCTGGGGTGATGAGAGCATTTCTTAGAGTCATATAATAAAAGAGTTATGTTGGTAAATGCAAAATGAATGAAATGTGAAAGTGAAAAATGTGAAAGCATTTTGCACAAGGTAAGACTGATATGCACAAAGCTTCTGATTTAGATAATGATGGCGCTGAGATTAGATTACAATCACAAAGTCTTGTTTTGTTTTCTACAGCAACAAACTCATTGCTAGTGAGTGCATTTTGATACAAAGCTGCCCTACAGGACAGAGTAGAACTACCCTCTGGTTTCCAAGTCAGTAAACATTCACAGAAGAATGCCTCATCTTTCTCCAGTGGTTCTCAACCTTCCTCAGGCCGTTACCCTTTAATACAGTTCCTCATGTACTGGTGATCCCCAACCATAAATTTATTTTCGTCGCTATTTCATAAGTGTAATTTTGCTACTGTTATGAAACATAACATAAATACCTGATATACAGGATGTATTTTCATTGTTACAAATGGAAAATAACTAAACATAATGAAATCATAGTGATTAATCACGAAACAATATGTAATTAAATTATATATTGGGAAATATGTGTTTTCTGATGGTCTTAGGCAACCCCTGTGAAATGGTCATTCTACCCCCAAAGGGGTCGTGACCCACAGATTGAGAACCGCTGCTCTAGAGGCATGGTGAGTGGTTCCTGAGCTAGTGGTGAGTAGTCTACGGTATAAGCCAGTGCACTCGCAGGCCTCTTCCTCTGCCCCCTGGAGCTGACTGGAGCCCTGGCGGCATCATGGTTGTGGAATTGGAGCTGCTAGCCTCAAGGACAGCAGTTGGAAACTATCAGGTGCTCCTCATAATAAAGGTGGGTTTTCTCCTCCTGTAAAGAGTGACAGTCTCAGAAACCCACAGGGACAGTTCTGCCTTGTCCTGTAGGGTCGCTATGAATCAGAATCAATTCGATGGCGGTGAGTTGTGAATGTTGTAATTAAGTCCTACTAACTAAAGGCCTGTCTGATGGAATTCATCCCAAGTCACACAGAAGAAACAGCTGAATGGCTAGTTTAAAAGCTCACATTGAAAACTCTATGGAGAACAGTTCCCTACACAACACGTGGAATTATTACTATGGGTCCGAACTACTCAACAGCATCTAAGCATTCCCCTAGCCAGCTTTTCAGTGGAAGACACACCCAGTGGTCACATTTTTATTTCTCAGCTATTAAAAAGAGGTTTGTTTTCAGGTCACAAGATTACTTGTTGCTCTAAAAACAAAACAAACCACAAAACATCCACTGCCACTGAGTCCATTTCAATTCAGATAGCCAGTTTTGGACAGCGTAGATCTGTTTTGCAGCATTTTCAAAGCTGTGAATCTTTACAGAAGCAGTTAGCTTTCCTTTCTCCTGGAGAGTGGCTGATGGGATTGAACCACTGACCTTGCTTTTAGTAGCCCAGTGCTTAACTCACTTGTGTTAGTCTGGGTAGACTAGAGAAACAAATCCAGAGACACTTATATGTTTATGAAAGAGAGCTTTATATTAAGAAGCAATTGTGCATCAGTAAAACATGCCATCCCAGTCAAGATTAAGGCCATGAGTTCAATATTAGCCCAAAAGTCCAATACTCACCTATGAATTCCTCTTGAGACTTAGGCAACACATGCAATGACGCCAAATACAGGAAGAGCACAGGCCTGTGGGTGGAAAGTCTTGTGGATCCAGTGGCAGTGGTAGCCTCTCAACCCAGGTAGGGGTTTCCACATGGCTCCTCCAGCTCCAGGCCTCTAGCAGAGCTCCATGTGTCTTCTCAGCAGGAATGTCTTTCAAGTAGTCTGTGTGTATCTGGCCTCCAGTTAGCTATTTATCTCCGTGGCACCTCCAAATGAGATCAAGCTGCACCCTGATTGACAGGCTAGACTCCACCCCTTGGCAAGTTGACAAAAGATTATGTACCTGGTGCAAAACTATACCACCCAGGCTCCTTTCTGTCATTCGAAGTATGAAATTGTCCAATATTGTCCTTTAGAGCACTTTTCAATTCTGTAATAGAAAAAAAAGTTTTCCTTCCTAAAATAGATTGTTAAAGCTTTTTTAAAATATCTATTTCAGACAAGGGTTGTTTGTTTATATTTTTCCAGATTCTCTTTAGTGCAAAATCTTTCTATGTATAATTGTACTTCTGATGGCCAGTAAGCAGTTTATCTTTGTCTCTCTTTCTAAGTTCCACATGTAAGGGAAATGGGATGAAGAATAGGCTAGCTCAGTGTTTCCCAAAGAGGGACATACTGCTCCATCCGGGAGCTGCAAAAATTGATTACCTGTGCTTCTTCCTGGATAATGGGCTGTGATAAAATATTTTTAATTGCCAGGAGTTGACAAGTTATTTTTATGTCTGAAAAGGGGATGGTATGCCAAAGAAATTTGGGAACCCATAACCTAATTTGATGCATTTTCAAATTTACAAAGTGCTGAAAGCATTGCATACAAACATATACGTGGAGACCACACTTTGGTTTTAGTGAAATTGATGCATCTGGTCCTAAGTGCAAAACATATATATTGAGCAAAAAGAGATGCGATATTTCACATTTGAAGTTTTCATGAGGCTTTTGTGCTTTGTGTAAATTTTGCAGTCCTCATAAAATATATCCTTATAAAATCATCTCAATCGGTTTTCAGGCATGATTTAGGGTGGGGAGAAAAAATTGAAAACACATTTCTTTTGAGTCTAAGCAATACCTAATTTTCAAATAATGGCTAAACCAAATGGCAGATTTAGGAGGGAACAATTTGTTCTGTGAGTAAGCTTCTTAGACCTTGACCTTGCTTTGGTGATGACAGTGGCATCCACACCAAATGTAAACGAAGATTGAAGGTGTATGCAATCAATCAGTGAGTCTTCTATTTTCTGATTGGTATGTTATTTCCAAAATGTGTGTGTGTAAGAGGGTGAGTGTTTTGTGTATTTCAGAAGCAGTGTAGTATTTTCGGTAAGCAAGGTATTCCGCTGTGTTCCCTTACTGTATTAGTCTGGATAGACTAGAGAAACTAAGTCATAAACACGCATATGTATATCAAGGAGAGGCTTATATACAAGGGGAATTGAACATTGAGAAAACATCCCAAGCCAGTCCAGTCCAAGGCAATACGTCTGATATTAGCCCACATGTCCAATACCAATCTATAAAGTCCTCTTCAGACTCACAAAACATATACAATGAAGCCAAATGCAGGATGATCACAAGCCAGTGGGTAGAAAGTCTTTGGGTCCAGTGGCATTGTAAGCATCCCAGTGCTGGCAGGTGTCTCTCTGTGGTTTCTCTGGCTTCTGAGGTCTGGTTGCATCCATGAGGCTTGTCTTCTGCAGTCTCCCAGGGAGTGGCAGAGAGAGAGGTGTCTTCTACCTCCAAGGAGGAAGTACCAGATTTCCCAGAATTCTCAAAAGGTCATGCCCACACAGAAGTCTCATTGGCTTTCTCCAGAATGACAGCCTAGACTCCACCCCTACACTCTTAATCCTTAAATTGTCACCAGATTAGGCGACTGCCACATTTACTAATCTGTAATGAACAGTTTTACATTTTCCATCACAAAAATACCATTATTCTGCTTCTTGGTATTATAGCTGATAATTGTCTCTCACTCAATCCCACAGAAACTTTCTAAACAACCAAAGTCCCTTTTCAAATGGACAACCCCTGCCAGACTAAAGAT
Organism: Tenrec ecaudatus; assembly: GCF_050624435.1. Taxonomy (NCBI): domain Eukaryota; kingdom Metazoa; phylum Chordata; class Mammalia; order Afrosoricida; family Tenrecidae; genus Tenrec; species Tenrec ecaudatus. Next base: position 299,164,511 of record NC_134531.1, read on the forward strand.
GATGTAAAACCCACATGAAATTGTGCACTACTGATTAACAAGTAAACGCAACTCAATCTCTGTTTACCTTGATTATTGGGTAATCTTCCCATTCAGAAGGACTGCTTTTTATTGCCTCTACAACTTCTCGTATCAATCTATCTGGGTCCAATTGTACTAACATTTTACTCACCTCTCTGCTTCTTTAACACTTCTCCATGGTTTGAAGCAACATAAATTTGACATCCTCATCAAGAAGCTCATTTAGCGACAGCTTGATTGCAAGTAATTTGCCCTGAGTAGCTCCATCTTATAATTGGCTGTGCCTCTTTCCAATCTATAAACTTCAGGCAGGCCATTTCTGTCTATTTCCTCCTTTGGAAGGCTTGTGTAATAATCTCTTTGCTTTTGCTTTAGACACCCCTCATCACATGAACGGAAAGAATGGAATTTGTATGCAGCCCCAGTTCATTTAAAAAATAAAACCATAAATGTTGGTAGTTGAAAAGAGATAAATGAAAGGTGATATACAAAAGTTAATGTTGTGGCTTTTGTTATTTTAAGAGGAAATTATAATAGGGTGAAAGAAACATCTATGAATATCAGTATTTCAACAGTAAAAAAGCTATTATTCATACCACTGAGGCTGTTGAAAGGGAAGGGGGATTACAATACCATCTTGAATAGTTTTCAAATTTGCTATAATCTTAGATGATATATATATATAGTATATATATATATATACTATTGGTGTGATTTTTTCATTGATGACATCACTATAGAATCTGGATTTACTCATATGTATATGTTTGACATCCTTTCTAGATGTGTAATTTTCCATCTTATTTGAAACTGTATAAAGGATTCTTAATGCCCTTCACCATGAAGATTTTAGATTTAAAATATACTCAGGAATGAACAATTTTGAAAATATATGTATGATTGTAATCTGCATACTTTTAGTTACTTGAATAAAAACCAATATGCCTATTTTCTATACCCTTTAAAATTAGGAAAAGTAGTTAAAACATACTATCCCATTATTTGTATTTTTAGAACACTTGTTTCACCAACAAAGTGAAGTTTTTTAGTTCATTTATGTTTTAGAGTCCACTGGTAGTTATTTCAAATGCCCTGATATTATAGTTATCAAGAAATATATTATAAACAAAAGACATGTGGTTTGATTGACTCTGATTTAAGAGAGATTAATGATTCTCAGATTAGCTTTATGATATTCTAGTACAGAAGGGTACTTAATTGTGTAAATGCTACAGTCAATTTCTCACTGTATTTTTTATTAAAAGAGAATTAAAAGAAATACTATTAGACATAAGTTACTTTGACGGTGTTAGATAGTCTAGTTTAATCATGGTTCTAGTTTTGATACCTATCTGTAAAGGTCAGGCAAGTCACAGCAAGGCATGGTCTTTGTTGCAGTCAACTGTCATGTAATCTCTTCTGACTCAAGCGACCGTTGATCCAACGGAAGGAAGCGTTGCCCTGAACCATCCTCACAATGCATCCACCGCTGAAACTAAAATGGTAATCCATCTCATTAATGGTCTTCCTAATTTTACATGACACTGTGTTTTTCCACACATGATGGTAGGGGCTGACCCGGGTTCTTTACTTGATGGCCCATTCTGCTGCTAACCACAAAGTCAGCAGTTTGAAACCACCAGCCACTCAGCAGGAGAAAGATGAGACTTCCTTTCTCCATAAAGATTTACCATCTCAGAAATGCACAAGGGCAGTTCTACTCTGTCCTCTAGTGCGAATATATGTAGGAATTTACTCAACTGCAGTGAATTTGGTGCAGCTTTTGGTGCCTCCTGATGATGTTGCCAAAGACTATACAAAGTCTTACTAATCTCCCGTCCACGGAACATTCTGACAGTATATCCTCCAGAACAAATTTGTTCTTTTGGAAGTCCACGGTACTTTCCATATTCCCCACTCATACTGTAATTCAAATATATGAATTCTTCTCTGGTCGCTCTTATTCACTACCTGGCTTTCACACACAAGGGGGTTGACTGAAAGTCCCAGGGTTTGAGTCAGGCTCACCTTAGTACTTAAAGTGACATCTTTACTCTCTAACACGTTAAAGAGGTCTTTGTGCAACAGATTTCCTCAGTACAGTAAACTCACCGCCATCGAGCAGATTTCAACTCATAATGACCCTATAGGACAGAGTAAAACTGCCCTTGTGGTTTTACGAAACCAGCTCCTTACAGGAAGAGAAGTCTCATTCTTCTCCCGTGGAGCTGCTGGTGTTGAAACGCTACCCTGTGGTGAGCAGGCCAGAGCATTACCTTCTCTGCCATCCTCGCTCCTCCATGGAAAGAAAAGCCTTCCGTTCTTGACTATGGCTTCCCTGTTTGTTCATTCTTGATTCAAATAAAATGAAATCTTCAGCAACTTCAAACTTTCCCATCAGTCATCAGGTTATCTCTTGGTCCACTTGTGAGGATATTTGTTGTACAGACACTGGGTTGCAATCCATTCTAAATGTTGCAGTCAAATGAGTGGTCCTTCAGGTCGTCCCCATGAAAACAGTTTGTGTCCTCTGCATGTGGCAGATTTTTAATCGGGTTTCCTCCCATCGTAATAGCATGTTCTTCTTCACATAGTCCAGCTTCTTGGATTATTTGTCAGTGTACAGACTGAATAGTATGATGCAAGGATGCAACGGTACTTGAAATCTTTCCTGATTTTAAACCATAGAGTATCCCTAGTTTATTTGAACAATTGCCTCTTAGTGGTACAAATTCCACAGGAATACAATTAAGTATTCTTGAACTACCATTCTCTCCCATATTATTCACATGATCCACAGAGTTGAATGCCTTTGCATATTCAATAATACCCAAATAAATATATTTCTGGTAGCCTCTGCTGATATCAGAATGAGATCTGACATCAGAATGATAATCTTTGATCCATGTCCTCTTCTGAATCTAACAGCTTGATGTGATGCACTGCTGCAAACTTCCATTGCTGTTGTTGTTGTTATCATGTTGTTGTTTTTACTCTTTTAAAAAGGTTTTATTGTCACATAACCCACATATCATACAATAGTTCAATTATATCAACAAGAGTTGCACCATCATTAACCACAATCAATTATAGAACATTTTCTTTTTCCTTGCACTCATTGTTATTAGTGTTATTTTAAAAAATACATTTACTGGGGGCTCTTACATCTCTTATCACAATCCGCACATTCTTCCAGTGTGTCAAGCACATTTGCACATATGCCGCCATCATCATTTTCAAAGCATTCTCTTCCACTTGAGCCCGATATCAGCTACCCATTTCTTCTCCATCTCCGCACCTCCTCGCCCTCAAGAAACCTTGATAAGTTAGATTGTTTTTTTTCCCCATATCTTACATCGTTCTCCATAGTCCCTCACCCACTTTTCCATTATTTGTCCCCCTGGGAGGAGGTTCTAGTTTGATCTTTGTGATCGATTTCCCTTTTCTCCCTGTACCTTCCCCTTACCCTCCTGGTATGTCTACTCCCATTGTTGGCCCTGAGGGGATTATCTAGCCTGGATTCCCTGTGTGGCAGGCTCTTGTCTGTGGCAGTGTGCACATTCTGGTCTAATCCACTTTGTAACGTAGAATTGAGGTCATGATAATGGGGTGAAGGAAGCGCCAAAGAACTAGAAGAAAGTTCTGTGCTTTATTGGTGCTATACTGCATCCTTTCTGGTTCATCTCTTCTCTGTGACCCCTCTGTGAGGTGAGGCCAAATTGTCTACAGATGGACATTGAGTCTCCACTCCATGACCCCCAACCCCATTCACCTTGGGTATGGTTTTGTTATGGTTCTTAGATGCCTGATACCTGATCCCCCATAGACACCTCATGATCACACAGACTGGTGTACTTCTTCCATGTGGGCTTTGTTGCTTCTCAGCTAGATAGTTGCTTGTTTATCTTCAAGCCTTTAAGATCCTAGACACTATATCTTTTGATAATCAGGCACCATCAACCTTCTTCACTACATTTACTTATGCACCCATTTTGTCTGAGCGATCAGGTCAGGAAGGTGACCATCACAGAATGCCAGATTGTTAAAACAACGTGTTATTGTGTTAAGGGAGTACTTGAATCAAGACCCAATATCCATCTACAAACTTAACTCTTTATATATATACACACACACACACAGTTCTATTCCCCTCTCATTATATATGTACTTACATATGTACATGCCTGTATTTAGGCCTCTATAAATGTCCTTTGCCTCCTGGTTCTTTCCTCTATTTCCTTTTACTTACTTCTTGTTCCACCATCCTATTCGACCTTCATTCGGGTTTACTAATTCTTCATTGCTACATTGCCCTTGATTAAGCCTCACTGGGCATCCTAAGACTTTCCTTCCATTGATTATAGTTGACTTGTTGTTCCCTTGTCCCTGGGCTGCTTCCCACCCCCTTCCTTTCTCCCACCTCCCCTTCCACCGTATCCCCCTGGAGCCATTGGTCCCGTTCTCTTCATTTCCAAATTATTTATCCCGCTGATCTTATCTAGATAGACATGCAGAGACATTAATACGTGAAAAAACCTGGCAAAGCCAAATAAAACAACAAAGGACGTCAAAACCAACAAAACAATAACAACAACCAAAAATAAAATAACAATAACAAAAAGAAAGCCACTGGCAAAAATGGAAAAGTTTGAAAATGGTTCAAGATCTGTTTGTTGGCCTTTAGAAGTGTTTTCTAGTCGTCTGATGGAGTACCATACTCTGTCTCCAAAGTCTATTTTTGGCATTCTCGGGGAGTTTCCTCACTCTGCTCCCCCTGCTGCTCTGCTACATGCCCTCAGTGCTTCACCTCAGCGTGATAAGACCAGACCGTGCACTCTTCCCACACAGGGTCTCCAGTGCTGTCTCCCACAGTGCCATGGTTCAGTGAGGGATGCTGTATCTCATGGTGGGGCTGCGCTAGGATCCTCCCCATGTTTTCTTTGCTCTGAGCAGAAACATTGTCCTCGGGACTTGGTGGGCCAGAATGTCCTCTCCTCCCTCTCCACCCCTTTCTGTTTCTCCCTTGTGCTGTAATCCAACGCACCCCTCTTCCCAAGCTGTAGTCCAAGTGTTGTCCTCTGCAGTGCATCCCTCTGAGGGGGGTGGGTCCATGTAGCTTGGGTTGGGGCGGCCCCACAGTCTTCTCTATTGGTTCCCTGGTACATGCCAGTTTGTTGTATTCATGTCTTGGCTAATTGGCTTGAAGCCTGGTCTCTCTCTCTCCCTCTCCCTTGGAGATGTAAACAATACCCTCCCCTTTAGTGGATTAGTGCCCTGCTCCCCAAATACTCATGTCTTTTTAACAATTCTATTTCTTTCCCCCTCTTATTAGTTGGCTGCCATATGTATCCCTGGATTGGGTTTGGGCGCTGCCATATTTGCTGGACATCACCCCAAGGATGGATGCATATAGTAGCTTTCCCCCATGCACCATTTTTTATTTTTTAAGCTTACCTCAGTGGACTTATGTCCTATTTGTCCTTTTGTGCTTGATTTACTTCATTTAGCATAATTTCCTTCAGTTCTTCCCATGTGGTAATGTGTTCATTGCTGCTTTTTAGGGAAGCGTAGTACTCCACTGTATGTATGTACCAGTTTAGTGATCCATTTGTCTGTTGATGGAAATTTGGGTTGTTTCCAACTCCATGCAATTGTGCACTGTGCCGCGATGAACATTGGAGCACAGATGTCTGGTCATGGTTTGTTTCTTGCCTCTTCTGTTTCTTGCCCAGTAGGGGGATTGGTGGGTCGTATGGTAGCTTTATTTCCATGTTTTAGATATCGCCAAATCGATTTCCATAATGACTGTACATACCTACAGGCCCACCAGCAGTGCATGAGAGTTCCTATCTCCCCACAGCCCCTCCAACACTTGTTACTTTGTGATTTTTGAATTGGGCTATCTTTGAGGGTGTTAGGTTGTATCTCATAGTTGTTTTTATTGTATTTCTCTTATGGCTAATGATTGGGAACATTCTCTCATATATTTATTGGCCATTCAGATGTCTTCCCTCGTGAAACTTCTGTTCAGGTCTTTTGCCCACCTCCTTAGTGGGGAGTTAGTTTTTTTTCTTCTTATTGAAAGCTAGCACATGACGGTAGATTATAGTAATAAGGCCTTTGTCTGATGTGTCATTGCTAGAGATGTTTTCCTAGTCTGTGGGCCCTCTTATTGCTCTCTTGGTGAATTCTTTCAGTGGACACATGTTTTATTTAGTATATCCCACTTGTCCATTTGTGACTCCTCTGTTTTTGTATCCTTCCCTGTTTCCAATAGCGCATGTGTTCCCTGTGCTACGTTTCTCAGTTTTGTCCCAATTCCCTCATAAATGACTCTAATAGTTTGTGGTTTTATCTCCACGTCTGTGATCCACCTTGAGCTTATTTTTGTGCATGCAGTGAGGTAAGGGTCTTGCTTCATTTTTCTCCAGGTAGAAATCCACTTCTTCCAGCACCACCAATTGCAGAGGGCATCTGCTTCCCATTGGATATATTTTGGTCCCTTATCAAATATCAGTTGCCTGTATGCTGATGCTTTTTTATTTCCGAGTTGTTAGCTCTTTTCCATTGGTCTGGATATCTGTCATTATACCAGTACCACACTGTTTTGATCACTGTGGCTTTATAATGCATGCTAAAGTCAGGTAAAGCAAGCCCTCCCACTTTGTACTTCTTCTGGAGGAGTTCTCTGCCACTTCTGGGCTTACTTCTCCATATGAAGTTGGTAATCAGTTCTTGGAAGGATGGTGGTATTCCTATCAGGATCGCATTAATTTATATAATGCCATGGGCAGAATTGACCTCTTTGCTATATTGAGTCTTCCAATCCACAAGCACGGGATATTCTTCCATTTATTGAGGTCACTCTTGGATTCTTATAATAGTGTTCTGTGGGTTTCCTCGTATAAATCTTTTGTTTGTTTTCTTTAGTCAGGTATATCCCTAGATATTTCAATTTGTGCTTGGCTATTGTCAAGAGTACCACCTTTTTAATTGCCTCTTCTGTTATCTTCTCTGATTTATATAGCAGTCCCATAGACTTCTGTTTGTTGATCTTGTATCCTGCCACTCTGCCATATTCCTCTATCAATTTGGAGATTTCTGATATATAGAATCATATCTTCTGAGAATAAAGATAGTTTTGCCCCTTCCTTCCCCAGGCGAATACCTTTGATGACGAAGTTAAATAGGAGAGGGGACAAGAGGTATCCTTGTCTGGTCCCCTTATTCAGTGGAATTGTTTTCCTCTTTTCTCCATTGATGACCACATTGACTATTGTTTTTTTTACATATAGCTTATTTAATATTGAGGAATTTTTCTCCCATTCCTACCTTCTTGAGTGTCTTAGACAGAAATGGGTGTTGGATGTTGTCAATGCTTTTCTGCATCTATCAATATTATCACTTTACCAATGTTAAAATCTGGTCACCTTAGCTTATGGGTGCCTTGATTTGGGGGATGTCATGATGGCCCCAGAGGAGGAGATCTAGAATATCAGAGAATATCAGCCTATTGGAACTGAATTCAACCTCTGGACTATGTCAGGTAAATTTCCTTACTTGTTTTCATTTGCTCCAAATCTATGGTTACCTGCTGACCCTGACTCCTAGGCTATGAGTTCAAGGCAGCCACCAGATCAGAGAATTTGGGTGTGGGGTCCTATGATGAGTTTTAGGAGTTATCCTGGAGTCTGGGATTATGTATCCTTGGGCATCGGCCTGGGGAATTCACTGCTGTCAGCTGAACTAGGACATTGGTTGCTGCTCAGCTGGAGCCCACAAGCCCAGCACTCCAAATGGGGAGCAATTTAGTGTGTTCTTGGTTCACTTTGTGAGTGAAAATTTTAAAAAGCAGGTTGCAGGACAGACCCTAGGACCCTGATTCTAATTTCAAGACTATACCTAAAATTAAGAGTAAGGTGAAGTTTCCTTCATCTTACATCCCAATTTTCTGGTCTGGTAGCAGGAATTCCAGGTGGGCAAATCTAACTGGACACCACTGAGACTATAACTCTTTATGGGAATACTTAGTCTAATTATTTTTAACTGTGACAAAAATACACAACAGAACATAGTCCAATTCAACAATTTCTACATGTATAATACAATGCCATTGACTATAATCTTCATGTTGTGCAGTCATTATTTAAATCCCTTTTCCAAATTTTCCTTCACTGTTAACATAAATTCAATGTCCCCTAAGAATGAACCTTTCATCTTTCACCCATGCCAACCATTGGTCAACAATGGTTTCATACTGTTGCATCCAGTGTTGAGTGATCCAAGCAAAATTTCTCTTAGATGAGGTATTAAGAATGGTGTTTGAAAATTTCTGCATTGTTCAGTCACCTTTTTTGGGAAGGGGCATAAATATAAATCTCTTCCAGTTGGTTGACCAGCTAGGTGTTTTCCAACTTTCTTGGCATAAACTAATGAGTGCTTCCAGTGTTGCACCAGTTGAAACATTTCAGTAGTTATTCTGTTAAATTCTGGAGTCTTGTTTTTTTACTAATGACTTCAGTGTAACTTTCATATCTTGGTTCAGCATTAGTTATTTTTGGCCATATATTACCTCTTAAAGTGGTTGTGGGTCAAGACATTTGTGTGTGTTTTGATAAAATGGTTGTCTAATTCAAAATGGTCAGTATTGGTCCATTTCTGTTCACTAAAGCCTTGGATATTGAACTACATAAAATATCTTTGAAAAAAATAAAATAAAAAGGTCTTTGAAACTTTAATTTCTCACATAATAGTTAACTTTACATTCCCATAAATTCTATAAGCACTAGAATTACTTGTGACTTCAGTCTTTTATTATTAATTCATGTGATAAAAAAACCCAAAATACAATTTTTTTATTAGTGAAGTGTTTGCTGACTTAAAACTAATTTGATTCAGACTTGGATTCTGAGATATTATCATTTTATCTGAGTCAGATCCTCCACTCTGGACGTGTTACCCTACCTCATATCCTCATATATATTTTTAATATCTTTCTTGTTATGTAGTATTTTAAATGCAAATGCTTAGCTAGGATATCAACAAATTAATTCTAAGTACAGCTGTATATTTATTATGCTACTACATATATTATCACATTATCTATCATTTTTATATATATTAAAGAAAATGGATAATTCTGATAGATGAAGATGTTGGATAAAAACTTGGATATATAGGTCTGTCAAAGGATATTTACATGTTAGAAACTCAATGGTTTCGAATGAAGTGCATGCCTCACATTATGGTAGAAGGAAAAAAAAGTAACCACAAAAATGCTGTACAGAGACATGTTTTCTAACAAAATAAGTGGGATAATTTCCCACTCATTCCATAAATACTTCTTGAGCACCTACTATGTTGTCAGGTCAAAACAACACATTATTAAATATTCAAGGCAAGCAAAATCTAGAACTTTATGAGACAATAATTTTAGTGAAAATGAATAAGATTAATTACTGATGGGCGGTGGTTACTTTGGCTGCATGGGAATAGATCTCTTTAGTGCATTAAATTATGAATAGTCTCCTTAATAGATTGACAATTACATTGAGGTATGAGGTATGAAGAAGAGCCATAAAAGTAAAATATTTCAAGCAAATATTGAAAGTACACCCAATGCATTTTAATTCTGATCTATCTAAAAGTCACTGTAGAATAACAGCCAAGTTACCACTACAGTTTGTTTCAATGCTTTGTTACCTAAACTAACACTAAAACACTGCAATTGAGATGATGCCTACTTATAAAACAGGGTAGAATTGCCCCTTTGTGGGGATAGAATGCCTCTCCTTTCTCCAAATTTAAAAAAAATATATTTCCCTTTTATTAGCATCTCTTTTTTCACTTGCTATTCTTTTTTCCCCCAGAAATTATGTTCCTCTTAATTAATTAATTTTTTAATATTTTAAAAACATTTTATTAGGGATTCATAAAACTCTTATCACAATCCATAATACATCAATTGAATAAAACACATCTGTACATTCTTTGCCCTAATCATTTTCAAAACATTTGCTCTGCACTTAAGCCCTTTGCATTAAGTCCTCTTTTTTACCCTCCCTCCCCACTACCCTCTCCCTCATGAGCCCTTGATAATTTATAAATTATTATTTTGTCATTTCTTGCCCTGTCCGGTGTCTCCCTTCAGCCCCTTTTCTGTTGTCCATCCCCCAGGGAGGAGGTCACATGCAGATCCTTGTAATCAGTTCCCTCTTTCCAATCCACTCACCCTCTACCCTCCCAGTATCACCCTTCACACCCCTGACCTGAAGGTATCATCCGCCCTGGATTCCCTGTGCTTCCAACTCCTATATGCACCAGTGTACAACCTCTGCTCTATCCAGAATTGCAAGGTAGAATTCGAATCATGGCAGTTTGGAGCGAGGAAGCATTTAGGAACTGGAGGAAAGCTGTATTCTTCATCGGTGCTACATTGCACCCTGACTGACTCATCTCCCCCCCTAGATCCCTCTGTGAGGGGGTCTCCAGTGACCGACAAATGGGCTTTGGTTCTCCACTCTGCTCACTTGCTATTCTTATACCTTTGTTCTATCCAAGTCAAACGTAATAATGGAAGTTGTCAAGAACAATAATATTTCCCTTCATATCACCAAATCATTATAAAATTAGAAGTTTTAGCCTTTTTGTTTCTAGTGCTTATTTTCTGATATTTTTACTGTAAATGTTAGCTTGTGGAGACCAGCGACCAAATCCACTGTTTCTGTCATATTTAGAATTATCTGAACACAGGGAGGTATAGATGTCACACAAGAAACCCACAAAAGCTTATGTTCAGTGAGTAAATATGAAAATGAGCAAATAAACAGATTTACTAGATCCTATCATCAAGAAAACATGCAGATAATTTGTTACCAACACTTAGGAAGCCTGCTGTCATGTCACTGCCATTTAAAATAATGCAAACTCTTTCAAACAATTTCATGTTTGGAATGGAAATTAGAATCGGATCTAACTTTTTCACTTTTATACATCTAGACCATCTTTGAATCAGCTCACCAGGCTAGAACTTTAAAAAAAATATCTATTCTTGGATGAAGTGAAATGTTTTACTGGTAAGCCTCACAACCTAGTTATTTTTGGATAAACATCTGAAGTTAAGGGATCTTATCGGACTCTGCAAACAACTTAGATAATAGGTGGCAAAGTTGCAGATCTTGTTTCTTATCAACTCTGCCACAGATTAAAATACCAAGAATGAAATAATATTTACCTCTGAGTCAAGTGTTTTTCCATTAGTTTCAGATATTTTGTTTCTCTCTTGTTAATTCCGCAGCTCAAGGTATTTGATGAGCAAAATTATTTGAACCTGCACGTGATTATTAGTCTCACTTACACGGTGCAACAGCAAGGATCCTGTTTTCTTGGAATATTTGAGACAGCCTCATGGTGAGCTATAAAGTTATTAATGTTGCTTGATATTTGCTTTGACAGCAGCTCTGGGTTCTCTTTAATCATCTTCATCATGGTCTGTAGCTCTTTTCCCTCCATTTCATTTTTGCTTATGCCTCTTAGAGAGGATGATGCGTGCAGAAAATCTGACAGACTCCCCTTCTTTTCATATTTCCCCCTATTTTCCTATTGAGTAAGTTTAATTTCATTCTTTTATAAAAAAATGTTCAAAAGCTTATTCATTCAACAAGTACATGTGGAACACTCATCATGTACAAGCCCTGATAAAGCACTGGGGATGTCACAGTGACCAACAAAATGCCGTCTGTACATTTAATAGGTGCATTTGTAATAGGGTGACTAAAGCAGGCTTACCACATTCCAGTAGTGTATCAGAACCATAATTCAGAGCCCAGGGTGTAGCTTTTGGAATTAATCACATTTGAGTTTAAATCGTGGTTTCACTACTTATTAGCTAAGTGATACTCTATAGTCTACTGGAATACTTAATAATACTTTCCCATATCTGTCTCTAAAATTAATTTTGTCATCTATTAAGTGGGGAGAACAGTATCTTATTTCAGAAGATTAAAGAAATGCATGACCTAAGACAATATCACATGAGAATAATCAGTATTGTGAAAAAATATTAGTAAATTTGATGACAATATTGATAATAACTACTAATAATTATTGCTATGAGGTGAATGGAGACTTCAAAATCAGACATGAGAAGGAGTCAACATGGCATCCTGGTAGAATCACCTGCCTGGTACTCTTGTTGTTAGAGCAGAAAATGAAGAGGTAAAGAGGCCAATATTGGGAGGCTGGGTACTAAGAATGGACTCAGTGTATTAGGGTCTGGTTCAGACCACCCCAGAAATTTTCACCCACAGAGTGATTCCAGAATTTGCTGACACTCTCTAAGTCCACCACATCTGCCAGAGGGCTCTGCTAATCCCTTGACAGGACAAGGAGGATGGCATATGCTACCCTTTCCTGCACTCAAGATCCAAGACTTGCAGCATGCGGTAATTTCCCAAGGGGGCAGTCTACAAGGGATCGTTATCCCAGGCACACAGAGAGACTCAGAACTAGCCTCAAAACTTCACACTGGAGTTCCTTTCTCTGCTATCTTCCCAGCTCCTGTATACTCAGGTTTGCATTTTTTCATCTCCACCCAGGAATGGAGTTACTACATTGGCCATCACCTTTCTCCCTTTCCCTAGCTCTGGACTGCCAACATGGGTAATGATAGATAATTAAACACTAACTTGAGGCAACTAAAAAGCCTTGGGATCTTTCCCTAAGACAGAATGCAGATCCCTGGAGCACAGCCTGCAGAACAGTGCAGGAGAGAGCTGGGGATCACTCAGGAGTGCAGCTGGAGAAGTAGAATCATGTTGGCTCCAAACCCTACTTGGGAAATCTGGTCCCTCTTTGGGGGACAGCGTGGCACAGCCTCAATAACAGGGCACCACCAAATGCCATTATAAAAATAAAAAACAAAATGACAACACTTTAAGTTCCAGCCTCTGTTCCTTTGTGTAACTTTGAATGTAAGCCACTAGAAGCCTCATCCATTAGCATATCATTAACATAAAAAGACAGGCATAACTCAGATCTTTGGAGCACAGGCTAGTATTTTAATATAACAAAATAGGAAAAGACAACAGGTGCTGAAAGCCACAGCCCAAGTAAAAAACTGGCTCTACCAGTTTTGGCCTCCACAGAGAGTCTCTGAAAGACCATAAATAGTGACCAGACAATTTAGACCAGGCCCATGCCCATGCTGCAGGCCCACCTCAACCCAGCCCGGTGCAATACCTACAGTTGCCAGCCTCAGCCCACCATCCAGAGCCCCCCATCACTGCTGGCCATTGAGTTTCCGTGGCACATCACCTACACGGTACCCTGACCCACCACCACAGCAATGCCACAGGTATTCCCCAACATCACTCATACTAGTCGTAAAGGGAAAGAGCTCAGGGCCAATTGTTCTCCTGGGAATTTGATGCTGAGTTCACCAAAACAACATGTAGACAGCAACATACCTCAACACCCTCAAGAAAAACAAAACACAGCAGCAGAAGAATCTTAAACTTCACAATACTCCTAAAAGAACCAGATGCTGATTTGCCACAAAAAGAAATCTTCAGAATGCTGCTGGCAGTAATACAGGATATAAGGGAAGTAAATCAGACTAAGGAGACAATAATAGAGGAGAAGAAGGCTATGATAGGAGTCCACACACCAAAGGGAAATCCAAAAAGTAATGGATGATTTTTTGTTCTTTGATACTTGTTACCTGATCCGTTCAACACCTCGTGAACACACAGGCTAGTGTGCTTCATCCATGTGGGCTTTGTTGCTTCTGACCTAGGTGGTCGCATGTTTATCTTCAAGCCTTTACGATCCCAGATGCTATATCTTTTGATATCCAGGCCCCATCAGTTTTCTTCACGACATTTGCTTATGCACACATTTGTGTTCAGTGATCATATCAGGAAGGTTGACACACAATGATTTTTGTTCTTTGATGCCTGATACCTGGAAATGAGGGGGAGTGAAGAGTGGAGAGCCAAAGCCAACCTGGAGGTAATAGGATATCCCCTTACAGAAGGGTTGCAGGGAGGAAGTGAGTCACTCAGTGTGCAGTGTAGCAACAATGAAACATACAACTTTCCTCGAATTCTTAAATGCTTTCTCCCCCCACTATCATGATCCCAATTCTACTTTACAAAGCTGGCTAGACCAGAGGATGTCCACTGGTACAGATAGGAACTGGAAATACCGGGAATCCAGGGCAGATGATCCTTTCAGAACCTGTGGAGAGAGTGGCAATACAAAGCTTGGAGGGAGGGTGGGGGTAGAAGGGGGAACCAATTACAAGGATCTACATATAACCTTCTCCCTGGGGGGTGGGCAACAGAAAAGTGGGTGAAGGCAGATATCAGACATTGTAAGATATGAAAAAATAATAATAATTTATAAATTATCAAGGGTTCATGAGGGAGGGAGGAGCAGGGGGAAGGAGGACAAATGAGGAGCTGATACCAAGGGCTTAAGTGGAGAGCATATTTTGAAAATGATGAGGCAACAAATGTACAAATGGCTTGACACAATGGATGGATGTATGGATTGTGATAAGAGTTGTATGAGTCCCCAAAAAATGATTTAAAAAAAGTAATAGATGAGATAACAGAAGCAAAATACAAGACTTCAGACATCACCAACAGACTAGAAGAGGTGGAGATTTATACCTGCGATCTCAAGGACAGTCAGGTAGACTCCAACAAATGGAAAGAAAGTCAAACAAGATAATCGAGAAGGCATAAGAGAACCTGAGAACAATGACAGCTGCTATGAAGAGGAGTAATATTCAAATAATTGGTCTACCAGAACAAGACACCACAAAGATTCCAACAGCTACATTAGCAAAGGAATTTGGGGAAGCAAACTTCCCCACCTTAACAAATGAGAATCAGACACTCATAGAGGAAGCAGGGCACCAATGAAACTAAACTCCAGGAAGAACTGATCAAGGGCCAACAACACTTTGAGACATAGTGTTCCCTCCTCGGAGCAACCACGATAGAGGACAATACTGTGGACGCACTGCAGGGACCAAGTCCAGTCTGACTAACCACCCTTCCCACCCCACCCCAGATAGTGAGGCAAATCAAGAAGAATCTATAACAGGAGCAAAGAAAAGCAGGAAGGTCCATGAGGAGCGCCAAAAATAGACCTCAGGCTAGGAGGAGTAGATTCCAAACCCATCTGTAAACAATAGGACATCCCTCATAGATGAGTCACAAGGAAGAGATGAGTCAACCAGGGCGCAGTACAGCACTGATGAAACACAAAATATCCCTCTGGTTCTTTGAGGCTTCCTCCCTCCCCACTATCATGAGTGAAGTCCTACCTTTCCGTCGTGGCTAGACCAGAACATGTACACTGGTACACATAAGAACGTGTGACACATGGACTCAGGTCAGCTAAACTCCTCAGGAACAGAAATAGGAGTAGCAATAGCAACAGCATAGAGGGAAAGTGGGGGGAGAAGGAGAGGAAGGGGACACCAAGTGCAATGATTGACACATAACACACCTCCTTACCCGAGGAGGACGAACAATAGAAATGTGGGTGAAGGGAGACAGAGGTCAGTGTAAGATATGGAAATAATTTATAATTTATCAAGGGATCACCAGGGTGGGAGGGCAGAGGAAGGAGGGAGAAAGAAGAGCTGATAGCAAGGACTCACCTAGAAAGTAAATGTTTAGAAAATGATGATGTCAACCTATGTACAAACATGCTTGATACAATTGATGTATGGATTGTTGTAAGAGCTCTTAGAGCCTCCAACAAAATGATCTTGAAAAAGAATGAAAGCAATGCTTAAACAGAAGTATAAGTAAAATCTTGCTTTGATACAATAATTAGCATAAACCTTGAGAAATGAGAAATCTGAATATCAGTATGTTGAAATGGTTACTCTCCACAAACAGGTGGACAAGTTTCATTTGTGTTTAGGGAAATATGACTATACCCACTCCTCTTTTATTGCTTATCTTATTATCCATATATCATATTTATGACAACAGTAAAATATCTATTATCTTGTTATTTCGTGCAATAGCAACATGTATCAGGCAGTAACTAAGACCAAGGTGCAGGAAAATAATTATGTTGACTGCGATAGCTAAGGTACTATGTCAATTTGGTGAGTCATGTTTCTATGCAGTCTGACACTCATGATATGATTTAATTTGGCTGTCATTCTCAATTTGGTACTCTGATATGGTTATTGAACATTGTCACATAATGCTGATTTTCACACAGTCATCTGACCTTTGGAACCTAACCAAGTTGGTGAAGTGGGCATAGTTCCTTCGACAAACAGCTTGGAAGATAATCTTGTTGTTGCTCAGATTCCCTAGGGCTGCCATAACAAAATTACCACAAACGATGTGGCTTAAAGTACAGAGATTTATTCTCTCCAAGCTTTGAATGAAAAAAAAAATCATCAGTTTTTTGATGTTCCAGCATTTTCTTGGCTTGAGGCTGCAAATGTTGAGTCTTCACCTTTGTTTGCATGTGCTGTCTCCCTGGGTCTCTCTATCAAAATAATAGTCATATTGATGTATTATTGTGTTTTTTATGTACATGAAAACCTTTTCTTAACTTTATGTAAAAATGATTTCATACATTTTCAATGGACTTATTTCCTTCAGTCTAATATTTTCCTGGTTTATCTATGCTCTTATATGTTTAGTAGATTCTTCTTTATTAATGTTGTCTAATATTCAATTAAATGTGCATATTTTAATTGTTTATCCATTTTTCTGTTGATGGGCATTTAGTTTGTTTTCGTCTTTTTGTTTTTGTGACTAATGACCTGAATCATGGGTGTGCTTACATGAGTAATTTTTGTCATGGCTCATATTTCTTTGATACAAGCAGTATCAAATTGCTGGATCATATGATTTATTTTTCTATTTCCCACACCTTAAAGAATTAATATTGAATTAGCCACTACCCTTCTTCACCATGACATCCTGTTAATTTAGGCAATTATATCCATAAAGACACATAAGAACCTAGATACAGGGTGTGGAACTTGAACCTTTATCTTAGGGAGACAAAGTAAATACACTCTATTAGCTAATGAGACTGGAAAGAAGTGGTAATTACTTTTATTAAGTATTCTTGAAATAAACACCTTATAATCGCTAAGTAGGAGCCCTGAATACATAGTCATTACAAGTTGGCTGCTAACTCCAAGATCCACAACTAGAAGCCATCAGTCAGGGCGAAAAGAAAGGGCTGTTTAACTGGTGACAGTTACAGTCTTGGAAACTCACAAAGGGAAATTCTACTCTCTCCTATAGGAGCCGCTCTGAATCAGCATCTCATTGGCAGTGAATCTGAGTTTATTGGAAAAATAGCAACTATGTCTTCGTTTCCGTTTAACATCAATCCTAAGGAGGTAAGCTCCCGGTCCCAACATTCTGCCAACTTCAGTTATGACTTTAGAGACAAAACGATTGAGACACAGAGAAGTGAGGTCTCTTGCTCAGTTCCCCAGTTAGTTTAGTACAGTAGTCTATAGGAAGGAGCCTTGGTGGCTGGTGGGGATGCTTTGGGCTGTGATCTGGCAAGAAGGTAGTTTTCTGTTCTCATAAACCGGCAGAGGGAGTCACTGAGCCAGCATATTCTCCAAGGCAGTGAGTGGGTTTTGGTTTGGAGATGACAGTTCACCACATTACAAAGGAATGTCTCATTTACAGAGAACTCGTGCTTGCCTTTTCCTGTTACCCCAATGTGCTCTCACTTCGAAATAACTGAACCAACCCATACTTGCAACAAATTCTTTGCAAAAAGCATCTTCAATTGCTGTACTGGCAGCTTTTAAAGCATTGAGCAGACTTTAAGTTTTTTCTTGCATTAAAGTGTGGCTAAGAACTGTATACATCAGTTTTGATTTATCTATAAATTTAACTTAGGAATGGATATCATGTTTATAACCTGGGAGGACCTCGTAAGGACCAAGACCTCCAGTTTAATTCACATTTTAATTCAGGGCACATCATAGTTCCTGTCATCTACTAGATCATGGAATGTAGTGCTCTTTGTTTATGTTTGTTCAACAACCCATGCAGATTCTTTGTAAAGGTTGAGCCTCACCCACAAAGCTAAAGTTTCTAGACGTTTGTATAAAAAACAGTAGATATTTTTTAATAAGAAGTGTGCATTCTAACTAGATGGTTTATAATAGATTTGATATGAGAGAAACTGGATTTGGAAAAGCAAAGAAGATCATTTTACCAGGTATACAGAAGATAGAAATTGAGAAAGGAAGACAGCAGTAATGGAGACGAGCAGGATTGACCAGATGAGGGTGGAGGGATGAGAGAGGTATTTTGATTCATTTAGTGCTGATTTTTTTACCTGAATGGTTGAGAGAATCACAATGTTGTACAATAATACATACTGTTTGGTAACAAGAAAAAAATAAGTGCAACCTGAAAGAAGTAAAGGGATCAAAAGGAAAGAATTTGGAATTTAAGCGTGTTGACTATTAAAAAGATGCCCTGTAACGTTGCTAAAAAATTATCAGTGACTTGATGGCAAAGAGCTCGTTTTTAAAAACCTAAATATTAGTAAGTAATTGGAAATGAAGTATTGAAATTCCAGAGTCTGGAAAAGTTATCAGCAAATGTGAAAATTTCCAGAATAAAAGAGATATCTAAATATTTGTGATACAGACATGACAACATCCTTGAATTAGCATTTTTATTGTAAAGGCTAATTATTCACTATTCTAGACTAAGTCAATTTTAAAAAGAGGATAATTTCATGAAAGACTTAACTGAACTTTGTTCCTTGCTTAAAAACAAGACCTGACATTCAAGTATGCTTATGAAATAGAAAAAAATACATTTTTTTACTCAGAAGCACTAAAAATCAGGCTGAATATTCTATTTACACAAATAATTAGCTCCGGAAAGAATAGCATAAACAAGCTAATTAATGAACTTCTAAATTGTCCTCTCCTGCTGTGGACTTGAATTCATAGTCACACAAACAGAGGGGTGAAAATATTGAATGTCCTTTGATTCGGATATACAAAAAGGAGGTGGCTCTTGAAGTGGCACACATCAAAATAGAAGGTGCACTTTGCTTCCGTTGCCCGAAGGCTGTCTTCATACAAAGATATGCAAGGCTCCATAAGAAAATTCCTCGAGCCAGCTCCAGGCTCTGCTCTTTCACAGTGATACTGGCGAAGCGAATAAACATACCAAATGAGATGCTGAAGTTTGCCTCGAAGGGAACAGATGTGTTGTGTTTGCATAGCTTCCAGGGGTTTGGTGATGGTCCTGTTACAGGAAACACTATTGAGAACATTTTAACACACTGTTGCTGGGGTCAGGTTTGGAGATTCTGTGCCATGTTCAATCGCCTTTCACTGTGTGTGGAGTGATATTTTTAGGAACTCTAATTATCCCAGGAAACTTAACAGAGTCTGTTAAACAGAGCTGTGTTCAAACAAAATGACTATAGGTGAGACCTAGATATCTAATTGAGATTTTTGGAGCTAATTTTCAGGTATTGAAAATAATTACGAATGAAATATATTATTGCACTCTTCATTTTAATAATGGGGATGGATGAAGATATTTTAATGATTCTGTATTTTAAAAACGGTTATGGAAAATAGTATTGCCTTTTCACATAGGAAAGTAATGATGGTGGCATGACTAGTCATTATAAACCCAATCCCAATTTATACTGTCAGTAAGTATTTATTTGAGAATAACGTTTTTGTTTTGTTTCAGTAAATTATTACCTAAAAACACCATGAAAAAAAGAATAAAATAAACTAGTACACTAAATTGCTGAAGGTTGTAATGCATAATTTGTCAGCAAAAAATCAGAGATTGCTGGAGCTGACTTAGCCTCTTTAACAAATGCTTCTGGCAAATTTGTCCAGAGCACAAACACACGCTAATCCTGAGTACTTGGCAAAGAGATTCATTTTCATGGGTCTAACATGCTTGATAATTTGCAGCACTCAGCGATACCATTGAGCACTATCTTATCTGGTGTTTTCTTAATTAATTTTTATTGTACTACTCAGCACCTAATTAATATGAATACAAGGTAAGGCGCCCAGGGTTTATTTTCGCTTCGATTGGCTGATTGACGAGCGTAAGATTCCAGTATGTGATCTCGCTGGAAGGAGTCAGCCAGTCCTTGGATCTTGCACACCGTCATGACCCGCTCATGTCATGTGAGCATATGGTGACTCTGCCCAAAGTAACATCTATGTTTCAGACTTTTTGAAGCAGAATCCCTCCCTGCCCACTACAGATGACCATTAAATGATGGTTCAGGAATTAATAGTTGCGTGTCTACAAAGGCCATGTTAGACCTTGGAAACACTATTGTGTAACCATTTTTTTAAATTCACACACATTCTATCATGCTGGGTCTTTTATGATTTGATCTATTCATTGATAACAAAGCATGAGGAAAATGCTATTTGTACCCTATCAATTCACAATGTGTTAGTACTAGTCATACTACTGCTTCTAGAACTGTGTGCCAACAATGTAACTACAACCTTCTGCCCCAATTATCCCCCTGGCAATGACTGGGAGAAAGCCATTACATCTGCACTCAATTAGAGCTCTCTCTTCTCTGCAACCTCTTCCCCACGAAGGAACTAATCCTTGGGCAGAGTCGGTGGTACGTCTGGTTCAGTAAGCATTCTGCCAGTTCAGTCATGACTAAATCAATAATAGGAATAGTAAGCACAGCTGCCCCCTTAGAATTTTCAGTTAAAGATAGTAAGGATATTTCTATTAAAGAACTATTACCAGGGAAAGGAAAAGCATACGAGAGGTAAATCAAGATTTTGGGGTGGTTGGGAAAGACAGAACGGAAGAAGCATAGAGGATGGTGAAACAGATACTTAAAAGAAAGAAATACTAAAGAAAAAAAAGAAACAAAACTTCAAAATGAGGAGTTATTGCTATTATGTTTAATAATATGCTATTATGTTTCATATTGCCTTAAACTATTATGTTCATACTTTTAAATAGAAACATTACTTTTCTCTGCTAATTATTTTGACAACTCTCTCCAGAATCTAGCTGCCCTGGTGGTGTAGTGGGTTATAAATTGGGTTGCTAACTGCAAGGTTAGCAATTAGAAATGATCATCAGCGCCTCAGGAGAATGATGAGACGTGCTGCTCCTTCAGAGATTCACAGCCCGAGAAACCCAAAGGGGTCATTCCACACCATTCTATAGGGCCATTCTGAGTTGGAATGATTTGGTGACAGCAAGTTAGAATGAGTTCCTATGAGGGGTTCCAGAAATAATTAAATGAGAAATGATTGTTTTAAAGTCTTTAGAAATAAGAAAACTAGATATATAAAACTCACAATATCACCCTCATCCTTATAACTACAGACCCACTTCTCCCCAGAAACTTGAAACTGTAGGCAACATAGAAATTTACAGTAGAGTCATGTATGACCATAAATTCATAGTTCAAATTCATAATAAATTTGATGTGGTTGAGGAAAGACAATCGATGGCTAACTGTGCCTTCTGATATAATGTCTTGCACTACCTGGGTGAAGATGAGGTAACTGAACCTTCAAGCTTTTGCTTAGTACCTCTCGATTGCTTCAACATTACTGAGCATGGAGTTCTTACAGGCTTAGCTTTCCACTTATTAAAATCATAGAATTAATGTATTAAATGGGAGTGGCAATGGCTTGTTTTACCACAAAAATTCAGCAGTTTACTTGACCCACATACTTTTAAACCTTTCATTTTATTACGTCTTCCTATTTGTTTTCCGAAACCTCTCATTGTTTGGGAGCACCTGCTCTCTTCTGGATATGAAGTGTGTTTGCATAGGGCTGCCAAGTGTGTTTGCATAGAGCTCAGTGTCTCTTTCATTCCCTGTTTCCAAGGCTGGTGTGGCAATGTCCGTCCTTAAGGCACTCACTCAAAGTACCGTTTGTCTTCATCTGTGGAAGCCATTTTTTCTCCTTAAGATGGATGCTCTTATTTTTCTCAATTCTCAGTAAATTGTATTAAAAGGGGCTAATGTTTCAGAGTTCTGATTTTCATCATAAACTGCTGATGAGTCAGTCCCAATTCATGATAGCCCTGTTCCCAATGGAAGGAATCATTCCACAGCTTGTGACAAACCCAATGTCAATTGTAGATTGAGCTGGCATACTCTGTAGTGATGTCATGGGTTGATTTTCAGAAGCTAATAACACCCTTTCTTCCTACTCAATATTAGTATAGAAGTTCTCCTGAAATTTATTAAGCATCGTAGCAACACTCAAACCTCAAGTGAGACTACTCTACATGAGGAATGTTGGCTTGGAATCAATCCGGGTCTCCTGTCTACTTCCATGTTCTTGGTTTTATCTTTATTTTAACTAATAATTATACTAAACAACAGCATATTAACTTAAATATTAACCAACATATTGTTATTTTAAATAAATACTTTCCTTAAAGATATTAATGTGTGTACCTTTACAATCAGATATTATACATATCTTGTTCATTATTGTATTTCCATTGCCAACATCAATATCTGACTCACAATAGACACTATATTGAAAAACATTGGAATAAGTCAATGCAAGCATTGATTCTAATTGGTGAGTATTAAACACAACAATTCTCTATCTCTCTCTGTCTCTTTAATTTGTATTAATTAAAGGTCAAGTATATTTCATTGTGTAAAGAAAACCAGAACCTTTCATTAATATAGCCTAACGCAAACCTCTAGCCAGGTTTTGTCACAGCGCAGTATTTGACTCAGAAGTATTTGACATCCTGTCACTGAAAAAGAAAATGATCCTACATAGCAAAGGACAGAATCAATGCTAATTTTTGTGTTGACATTAATTAGTCTCTCTGAATAAAACTTTGAATAAATTACTTCATACTGTATTGAATTTCATTCCATGCGTGTTCTTTGCACTACTTAAAGGCAAATATTTTAAATGTATCATTAGTGTTTTTATTATTATTTTGTTTTCAGCTGTTATAGTCAAATGTAGTATTGAGAACACAGAGTGTAGCCAGAAGCAGTTTTATACTTGACTGAATTCTCTGTTTCAAGCTTAAAATTTGTTCAACGTATTTTAAACTCTAAGTCCTTTGTAAATAGGGTTCACAGATGGGATCCTATTTCAGGGATTTAGGGAAAATTTACATAAACCACAGAGTAAGCGTTGGGGATGTATTTTTGTTTTGGTGTGTTTTTAATTTCTATGTGGCCTGAGCCTACTGCATTAACTTCATATCAACTGTGGCCAGGGTGGCAAAACTCAGTCTTGATATGCTCATCTTACACACTTAGGCCCTATGGTCAGGAGAGATCGGTCACTGGAGAAGGACATCATGCTTTGTAAAGTGGAGGGGCGGTGAAAAGAGGAAGGTCCTTAGGGAGATGGATTGACACCATAACTGCAATACGGGATCCGTCAATGATGGGAACAATCGAAGGATGCCACAGGTCTGTGTAGGGCTTTGTTCTGTTGCACACAGAGTTGCTGTGGGTCTGAACCAACTTGATGATGCCTAATAAAAACAATGTCTGTCTATCTATCTATCTATCTATCTATCTATCTATCTATCTATCTATCTATCTATCTATCATCTATCGCATTTCTCACTTGGCTCTGGGTGAAGGGATGATTGAGAGCAAAATGTCCAACCTTGAAAACCTTATGGCACATTTTCTACTCTGCACCTGTCGGTCACCAAGTGAGAATCCAACTACAAGGCAGCCAGGAACAGCATTTACACACACATACACACACACACACACACACACACACGAACACACGGACACATACACACATCACAGCTTCAAAAAACATTGAACCTGAAATAAAAGGCAACAGATTGTTTGCCAGGAACTCTTTTACTTTATAGACACAGACTTCATGTATGTGTGTCTGTGTCCATACAGGTAAGTGTAAAGTATTGCTCTTTGGATTCCAGTTCATATATACACATGCGTGTTTTCAACAAAAGGCATTTAAGCCTATCCCTGATAACTGGTGGCTTGTCATAGTAATGCATCTGCCATCGTTTCCTTACTGTGCCTTAAGAAAGACAAAAACCAAAACAATAGCCACTCAGTCAAAACAGTGGCTTACAAGAGCATTTGCTGGACCAATACCATTCACGAAGGACAAGTCATCTCAGACGTTTATGGTATCTTTATACTGTGACTCCACAAGGACACTCTAGATAAAACTTTCTCAAGTGACACAGGATAAGCAGAGGGGCTTATTACACATAAGTTTGAAGAAAATCTAAAACTTCGTTCATGGGAAAAATCCAGGAAAATTATACCAAAGACTTTTATTTTTCATTATATCTATGCATCTGCTCATTGTTTGAGGGTCTAAGGCTGTCCTACAAGAGTTTTATTGTTGGAAAACCTTCTTTAATTTATCTTCAGTCCTGGTCTAACCCATCTGGGTGTTCAAACTCCCCAATTCAAAGTGCATGGAGTATTATTTCACTCCTTTTGGATGCCAATGCTGCCATTTTGATGTGGTACAAATTGATTTTCAGGATTCCTCAGTGCAAGGTTAGAGAGATGGAAACATTCGCTTCAGAAAGTATATAGATGGGAATGGAAAATATATAAATAATGGCTTCACCCTTTGATATTTTCTTTATTAAAGTTTTTTATTATGTTGTAGCAATAATTTTGACTTACTCTCTTATATGTGTATGTGTGCCTATAGCTACATCACTACATTGATATGTACATATTATTGCCACCATGTCAGCTCCAAGTATCTTTTGTTAATATGATAAAATGTTTCCCATTCTTACAGAATCTTTGTGATAGTTAGGTTTTATGTCAACTTGGCTGGGCCAAGATTCTCCCATGATATGATCGAATAGAGTATGCTCAAACCTAGCAAGGGCTCTTCTGTGAAGCAGCCAAGCAGATGTGGCAAGAACATAGTTCCTTAATTGGGTTCCTTCCTTGATACAATTGAGGGAAGTTTCATTCCGAGGGTGGCGATTTTGAGTTTCAGTCGATTCTCTAGAAGCTAGCTGACTTCTGCGCTGGACTTGGATTCTTCAATAAGTTATTTAATCTCCTGCTACCTATGCTGCTGACACAAGGAGCCAGGAGAAGACCTCTGACCTTGAATCATTAAGATGATCTCTGATTCATTTACCTATGGTCTTCCTGCTTTATTTTCTTGCTTCCTGATCCTTAGCAACGAGAGCGACTATAGTCAGGAGAAGCCTTCAGCTTACATTTGACCCACAGACTTGGACTGGACTGGATGGATTTATCACTTCTACAAGTGTGTGAAGAATTTCTTGAAATACTCTTTCTATCCATGGGCCACTGGTGTTGCTTCTCTCAAGAACCAAGGCTAACATAAATTTTATGATGCCTGGTATGGTTGAGTCTGTGGATGTGGCTATCCATCTCATTGAGGGTTTTCCTCGAAGTAGCTGGCCCTTCACTAAACATGATGGCCTTTTGAGTGACTGGTCTTTCTTGGTGATGTGAGCAAAGCAAGTGAGACAAGATTTTACAATCCTTATTTCTCAGGCACATTCTGGTTTCATCCTTGCTGAGATTTGTTTGCTCAGTGGCAGCCAATACTAAATTTGCTATTCTTTGCCAAAAATAAAATTCAAATAAATCAAGTTTTCTCTACCTTCTTTTCATGTCTCTAAAGTAAAAAAGCCATTAACTTGGGTCAGGTCCATTTTAGCGACATCTTCTTGTTGCCATCTCTAAGAAGTTTTGTAGTAGATTTGATAAATTCTAACAGCATTTCATTTCTTGACCCTCGTTTCCATAGGCATGGAGTGCTGATCCAAGTACAATGAAATTCTTAATAGCGTCATGTTTCCTCCCTTTATTATCATATTGTTTACTGGTCCAGTTGTGTGGATTTTCCTTTTCCTTACATTCACGTGTCCTCTTCCCTGTATTTAATTGGCAAGTGCGTCAAGTTTCTCTTTATTCTAGACAAAGGAAGGTGTGCTATCCGCATAACATGGGTTTGTAACCAGTCTTCCTTTAATCTTGATGTCATATTCTTTTTATATATATGACAGACAGACCCTGGGTTATAAGTGAAAATCATTTCTATGTATGAATTTAAGTCAAATTTATAGGTACGTTGGAACAGGAGTATGTTGTTCATATTTAGCTTTACTTTAGTTCAAGAAAAGACTGGGTGCCTGCAATTATTTAAAGGATACACATGCAGCAATTGTAGCTGATTGCGATGAATAATTTGTGGTAAATAGGTTTTTGTTAAATAGAATCAAAGTGGAGGAAATTGAAAGAAAGTTTAAAGTTAAATACAAGTTGTCCAGTATTTTGGACATTTGTAAAACCATGGATTTATTATACTCCAATTTCTGACTATTTGTTCAGTATGCATGCATATTAAGTCAAGTTAAAGAATACAACCCTGCCATATACCTTTTCTAAACTTAAACTCCCTAGTATCCCACTGCTCATGTCGATTGACTATATCTTGATCTATAAATATCTCAATCTATGTCTTTCCCTATATTATAAATATTTATCTAGATATCTATATCTATCTCTATCTTTTACCTATCTATCTATTTATCTAGCTATGTATCTATCTATCTATATAGAGAGAGTATTCTAGTATCACACAATTGTAGCATCATACATTGCTGGTTCTGTTCCTCTGGAGAACTGTGACTGATATTTATGATTCCTGTAAGACGATCCATAGAATTTCATATATCTGAGGTCTGTTCTTTATGATCTTTACTGTCAAGAGAAATAAATTCTCTGATCTAAAATAAATCCTTATTTATACGTGAAGTCTATTTGTAGGCAATGCTATTTGTTAGTGAGGACCAGGTTCTGTTACTGCATGTAAATAGACTTTCAAAGACCAGGATATTGCAAGGCAATTTCAGGCATTCAGACTCTCTCTTTACAGCAATTCCTGTCATCCACAGAATAGGTGTGAGTATAATTCCCTGTGGTGAAGTTGTTTAAAAATATTGTTGTTCATCTTTTTTGTTTATTTGTTGGGGGCTGATATTACACTATTGTGACTTTTGTCCTATAAATTTCATTTATGCTTTGAGTGATGTTCTAATCTCAATTTCATTTTACAGTTTAGTAAAATGAAGCCATCAAGTGCAAGTGACTCCTCATTTGACTGCTAACCACAAAGTTGGCAGTTCAAAAACCATAGCCAGTTATGAGGGGGAAGGATGAGGCTTTCTACGCCCGTGAAGATTTGTGGTCTCAGAAAATCCCAGAGGCAGCTCCACCCTGTCTTCTAGAGTCTCTTTGAGTCAGCTGTGACTCAATTGCATGTGGACGTGATGCCACAGGGGGATGGTTGATAATGTGCCCTAACATTAGCTGGAATGCCAATGCTTTCTCTAAGGTGAATCAGAGAAATATGTTCCCTGCCAGAGGAGTGGATGTACAATAGTTACCTACACAAGGTGTTACAGGGAATGTAGGGGAGGGGAGTGGGCAACAGGGAGGGAAAGTGGAGCTTGGGAGGAAATAATGAAGGCTGACTGGGGGAGGGAGCGCTGGAGATGATCGTGATCGCACAGCTTACTTTGGGGGCGAATCAGCCACTGGGGGAGGGAATGCTCGAGGATGGAAGTGGTGGTGATTGTACAATTCCTCCTTGATATGTTCAAATGATTGAACTATTCAGTTCTAGTATATGTAAATTTTGTGCCAATAAGACTGTGGAAAAACAAGAAAAACACATAGATATATAAAAGGATTTGAGGCTAGCACATAATTCTAGCCCCAATTTAGGAACCATTCATTCTTATGATATGGCTCTGCTTGGTGCTCTTTCCAATGAACAGATGCCCCTCAGAAAGATATGGGTGCTATAGTACAATGTTGTAAGGAAACTAGGTGGTGTCCAGCTATCAGAAATATTCGTGCCTGAGGTTTTCAAGACTTGTCTTAAAACACACAGCCATCTAAGAGGAACATCAACTAAGTCCACCAGAAAGAAGCACACCAGCTCGTGTGATTCAAGGATGATAAGTAATAAAAATCCAAATGCAAATAAAGTCATGGTAATCAAGCTGGAAGTGTGAACACCTGCTTTGCCGAAGGTCGCGAATAACAGTGGCAACCAAAATCCACTTGTAGGGTCTACACATGGTTTAAACATCTGGCGAATCCCCTCTGATCATAGTTGACGGCTGTGAATAACCTTGCGATCAGAGGGCATGGTACAGAAGATAATGGCAGACACAGTTAGCTTAGAATGTAGGATCTTACTGTTTGATCTCCCTTTGGATCCATTTTTAAGTTGTTTAAGTTAAAAAAATGTGAAGGGAATGTGCATATGGCTTAAGCCTCTGAAGAATGATCTCTGACCATAGACCAGGGATGTAAATAAGCCTGTAAACATATAGAACACATTGGGTAGTGGATTATTGCAGATACAGCAGGTTAAAATTGAGCACCTTATCATTTGATCTCTCTTACCCATTTAAAATTTGTTTCATTTTAGTATTTCCTGCTTTATTTTCTGTTGAATCTTACTTCGTTATTATTGTTATTTTTCTTAATTATTTTCTGTATATGAAATCAAGGGTAAGTAAATCTATAGAAATAGTAAGTGGTTAAGTGGATTAATGGTTCCATGGGAGATTGGGGGAATTGAGGAGCCAAAACAATGAATATAAAAATGAAGAAATATTCTAATACTAATTGTGATGATGAGTTTATATCTCTTCTTGATGAGATTGAACTATTGAATTGTATGATATATGAATTATATGCCAATAATTATATTTTAAACAAAGAATTATATATTAAAAACCCAAACCAGAACTGGTGTGAGAAGAAATATAAATGATATGAGTGAGAATACACTTCTAGTCATATTTCTAGACTAGTCATATTCCAGACTAGAATATATTTCTGTCAAAGTATTTAGCTTCCAGTGTAAACATAAAAAGTTTTGGTTGCTAAAAATACCTGAAAATAATGAGGATCTTAACAATGTAAAAGAGAAACAGAGCTATAATTAAGATGGGGGAAAGGTGAGTACATTTATGTTTGTAATAGGCAAAGTTATAATTTTGTCTATTTATATCATGAGCTTGGTTGTTTCTGCAGTTACTGTCGCATACCTTTTCCATTTAAGCAGAACAAATGAGAAGGCCACCTGAAGTAAGTTTCAGTGATACACAAATTAGGAAGTAATCATTTCTAATTAAGCAGAATAAGATTCTATTTTATTTTAAGGGTTTTAGCATGTTTTAATATAGTTTTATAAGAAGATTAAGCTTTCCTAAGATTATACTGCTAAAGTACAGATAGAAATACACTTGGAAATCGAATAGTTTTTTGTGTTTACAGGTTTATGTAATAAAAACAAACAAAACACCATAGCACTTGACATTTTAAAACAGAAGAAGCTGATCATCAGAGTTATTTCTAAGATGTTTTTGCTCTTTTCACATTGCTATCCAGTGCTTTTGCCATGTTCAGGCAGATCTGTAGTCAAGATAAGGTTCTGTGCAGCTTTAAACTGAAAAGCTATGGTTACGGCCCAGCCAATAAGAGAGAAGGAAAAAGACTGAGTGATTGGCTTTTGTAAAGACTGCAGCCAAGAAACCCTTATGAGATCATTCTCTTGTGTCACACAGAGTCACCATGAATTGAAACGGACTTCGCAGAACAACTTAGCATAGAATACATTAAGCCTAAGTCCTTGATTTTTCTAGGCTGAGAATCTTAATAAAATGTTTAAGTTCCAAATCAGACTTCATTGGTTTTAAGTTGTGAAATATAGGTTAGGTATCTTAAGTAGATTTGATTTCAGTCAACATCATAAATTATAAACTCACTTCTCTTTGGATTTAAAACTCGGGTCCTAATGAGTGTACATCTTTAGAAACAGACTGTTCAGATCCTGATAATTAGAAAACTTCTGTATGCCTCACTCAGGATAAGATTCCTGGCAACTGATTATATTATGAAGGAAGACAATCATGTGTATAATCTGTATTATTCTGAATTCACTAGGGCTTATTTGTTTTCTTTGTCAGTATAGTTGACCTGTAGTGAGTATGAATCTTTAATAATTCTTTCTTTCAAATCACCCTGTATTCCCCCATAGGTGGAGGGAACTCTATCTCCTACTTACAGTGGTTTTGATGTTTTGTCAAGAACCCAGAATTCAGAGTAAGCCTCATGCATCCCTTGGATCACAGGGTCAACTCTGATAAGAGAACATGAAAAGTTTGTCCATTATTTGTCTGCTTAGATTGATTCCATAGAACTCCACAGTTGAACATATATTATGCCTAGGATTAATTTCAACTCAATTTTATTTGATCAAATGAAAAGAGGTCTCAATATAATTTTTCAAATACCGTAGACATGAGTATTTTAAAAGACATAAGGAAGAACATAAATCTTAATATACAAATGTGTATGTTTTACATTAAATCTATCTTCAGGCTGAAACCTTGCATTAAAAAAATAATTTGATTCGTGCCCACCCAGGAACGCCAAAAAAAATAATAATTTGACAAATCCTGGTTAAAGGATATGGTTTTCTCAAGAGAACAATTACCTCTTAAAATAATAAATATTGGAATAGTCAGGAGGCAGATTCTAACCTTATTTAATAATGACTAATTTTAGAAGAATGCACTTAAAGGAGAGTAAAAATTAATAGTTAAGTTATCGATAAGTGACATTTTAATTAGATTGCAATTATATCATGACAATGCATAAAGATTGGCAATAATTTTTATCTTTTTAATTAAATTTGTGGGGCCAAATATTATTTTAATATGATTGAGCCCATGAGGTACAATAGTATAAATAGATCTCGTTTTAAAAATAATTATAGAACTTTTAATTCTCATTAATTTCTGCTCTTTTGACTTGGACTAAATGAAATATACATGTCAAAAATAATACCTCATTATTTGCTAATCTTTGCATTAGCAAAGACTTTAAACTGATAATGCTAAGTCATACATTCAACTTTGCCTTAATCAGTTCATTTCAGACTTTTCTATCAGAGCCTACACATATTTTAGGAATCTATCCTTTTGTTTCCAAAATGGCTAAATGATGCTTAGTAATTCTGATGATGAAGAATAATACAACTTAAGCGTAATGTCTGATGTTGACAGGAAGCATCATATTTGCCGTACACCTGGAGTGCTGTTAGTAATTGTCTAAATGGTGACTAGTACTGTTTGTTTGGACTGTTACCAAATTAGATTTAAGACACCGTACTCTAATTTCGACTTCAAATGATATACTCTATGTAGAATATTTATGAGTGCCTAGCATACATTAAATTGCTTAGCATGTATTAAGTCCTCTCTATATTTGTTATTCATATGTAATAGTAGTAGTAGTAGTAGTAGTAGTAGTGATGGTGGTGGTGGTGGTAGTGTCTGGGGACTTCACCGATTAAGAATATTAGAACATTGATAAAATTTCCTTGATTCGTTATCATTATAAGAGAATATTATTAATCAATTCATTTGAGGAAAATTTACAATTTGTTATTTGTCTGATCTTCACATGGTCTGACCAACCTTCGTTAACCACAGGAACAAGCAAATTAAATATAAGATTGCCTTTTAAATGATTTATTTTAATATGCACTGTAACATATCTGCTTATGAAACTGTACTACAAGGAAAAAAAAGTTTGGTTTTAAGAAATGTAAGGCAGCAAACAGTGACACTGGGACCCTTCTTGGGAATAAGCACATTGACACTATTGATTTAAAATCACAAGAAATTGTTAAATAAATTGAGTAGGCACATTTTTACACAAAATCTGTGCTGGCTAATTGTATCTTTGTGGATCTGTATATGAATGTTTAGTCTCTACATGAGATAAATAATATCCATCTAATTAAAAATGTTCTTTTGTTGTACTTTGGTTTCAATTTAGATTACATACTTTCTAAAGAGAAAAAACCTGGTCTGTTATTGAATTATTAATATTTGTTAGAACGGGCTGATAGAATTAGCATTTATTCATTCATTAAACATGCATATTTTATATAAATTTTATTACTCTTCTTTGAAGATACTGGAAAGCAATAGCAACCCCAGTGTGCAAAATAACATTGAAAATGTGCTTTGAACTCCCCTATAATAAATTACTTCCCCTTAACATAATCACTGATCACCGTATTTATTATCATCCAGAATGTTTCTCTAATAATATTGCAGCAGTGAAATGTTGCTTTCATACTTTCTAGCAACCAAGATTTTCCCATATCTGGTAAGGGGAGAAAGATGAGGTGGTTTACTTGCCTGAAGGGATGATCCTGGAAATGAACAGGGACACTACCCCCTGTCCTGTAGTGTCCTTGGGAGTCAGCACCAACTGGATGGCAAGGGGTTAAAGGGAGAAAAATAATTTTGAGTCCTACTGACCTGGTAATTTGTAATAGCACATTTACATGTGGACATATGAGACTGAGGGATATATGTTATACAGACAAAATGAACATTAGAAGTGCAAACTGACATACTCTGTTGGTTTCATGCCTTAACAGTGAAACTGCTGTAGAATAAAGAGGTAACTGAGATATTGTTTCCAAGCAGCACTGTACACCACCAAATGAGAACATTTCTGGACTTCAACAAGTAAAAGATGTCAGTATTTGGTTATTAATCTCCTTTTGAGTTTTAGTTTAAAAATGTGCTGTAACAAGACCATTGTATGTAACTTGTGCCTAAAGGTTTATTATTTGTGAAATAGTAAAGTACACCTAATTCATAAAACTATATTTATTAGAATCTGAGCACATACATCTAAAGCAAGGTCCATATGCAAATAGTATAATATTTATCATATTATTTATCACAAATTTTGGCTATGTATCTTATTTAATTACTGGATAAAAATGTTTTAACACAAATGTCAAAAATATACAGGAAAACACTAATAAATTACAGTATATAGTATAAATAAATGTATTCCATATTGAATTGGATGCATTGAGATGTATTGGAATCTATCACTCTAATGTGTATTAAGCATTGTCTAAGGTAAATACACAATTTGTGACTATCAAATATGATTATCTAACAGTGTGATTTCAAATCTATCATCTAATTTACATATGTACATTTTTAAGTCCAGTGTAAATTGACTGTAGAGCTCTGACATTACAAACAATAAGCTTTCTAAAGACAAGAATTCCCTCTCTGATGGTGGAAATGGACACAAACACACATATGCAAAATATTCACTGAAACCTGCAAGAGCCAGAAATTGATACACACGCACAGGTGCACACAGCCAAACCAAATCCAATAAACTCAACTGTCCTCTGGCTCCCTGTTTCAATTAATGAAGGAAAAGTATTTTTTCAAATATGTGTATATATAAAAGCAATCCTCGCATTATGACGTAATTTTCTCAAGCCACTGACTCATTCCATCCTCTTCTGGTTCTGATTAAATGCAACCTGTTTAAAATCTCTACCACTGGAAACACAAGCTCAAGAAACTGAATGAAGGAAATAATAATAATAATAATTAGTTTGTGGCACAAGTGTGTTAAATGACAGGGATGATATGACCATTTCTTCCCATCTCTTCTCAGCAGGAGACTGATGGTGGTGTGTCGGGCAATGGGAAGAGGAGTCAAATAATACTCCAATTAACGTGACATCTTAAGTGTAAAGTAAGCCTCATAAGTGTAACACTGGAAACATTACACTCCTGAAATGAACTTTTCAGAAGCAACTACTACAACAAATCCTCCTCTATTTTATCCTGAGCACAAAGCTACTACGTCTATGATGTTCCATGATACCTGCAAGAGCCGGAAATTTGCAGGGCGAGTCACCCTCCCCACCATGTTATCCAAGGTTTCCACCTTCGAAAGGGCTCACTCAGGACTTTCTATTGCTCTCTATCAGTGGCAAATGTCATAGGGTTTTATTTTTTCTTGAGTATCTCCAACTTACACTGCTTTTGTAGGCTTTACTGTATTTTAAAATCTTGTTTTTAATTTGTAAAAAAATTAAAGTTTAGAAATAGAACATAGCTATCTTATTAACTGCTAAAATGTTAACTACATGCACTAAAATAAAAATTTTATGACAGGTTAATATAAAATTTCTTTGTGAGTTAAAGATGTTTATATGTTATTGATATAAATTATATCTTTGCTTATCAGTTATGTTACAGTGTAAACTATGAGCAAATAAAATGTGAATTATTTCATTTTAGGACTTTATACATTTAAACCTTCACAAATAGATTAAGTGTTATTGAGAGTATTTTGAAAATGGTAGGGTTTGTTTTGGGTTTTTTTGGTAAACAAGTTTAAATGCACAGCTTTGGAAAAAAAATTCCCAGTGGTTTTTTTTTTTGTTTTTTTTTAGGTTGCTCCCAAAATAGATTGTGGCTTAAGGGCTACACAGGGCCAAGACACAGGCAGGCAGCAGAGAAGTACACTGATAGCCTGATAGCATCCACCAAGGAAGAATGCTCAGAAATAATTTGAATTCTATCCTCATTATGCAAAAGTTTTATCTGAATCATCACCAGGTAGAATTTCCGTGTTCACAGTGGAACAGCTGGTCATTCTTTTGGTCCAGAGCACATGCTCTGGTGGTGGCGAGGTGCAGAGTGAGAGGGAGGCATGCATGCGTGTTCATTAACCCCCCATTATGAAAACATAAATTGAGCTTGTGACATGCATTTTTCATCTGGTCTTACTAGTTGCTTACCCAGCCATAAAGTCACAGAAGTTCAAATGATAGCCATTTAACCTATATTGATTTCATAGGGAGATAAGTAAAATATGATTCTAGGAAGGTGAGTAAAAATAATTCTAGGAAATCATAGAAACAGTTATTCAAAAAATATATCCAAATGTGAGCCTATCGTTTCCTGCACTCCTGCATCTCGGTCTACACAATAGGGAGCACAGTGTTCCATCTCTCTGGCCTTTCTTTGAAAACCCTGCCTTCCTCAAATTTCCCTGTGTCAGAGCAGCCGTTTGTCATCTTGAAAGACTAGAATTTAGTTCTTTTAAAATGTTCTTTGGATTTTAGGAACAAAGGGAAGCCTGGAGGGACAAGATCTGAGATGTAGAGGGAATGAGGCTCAGTTTCTCCTCAAAATTCTCATCAAATGGGCCTTGCTGCCCTTGAAGAATGAACAGGTGCGTAGTCATGGCAGGAAATAAACACTAACACATACACAACCACAACAGTAACCTTGGCACAACCTTCCTGTTATTTTTCTCACCGATGCAATTTTCAATATTCTTGAAACATCATTAGAAGTTTCTGTAATCATCTGGTGTCTTTTTAGAAAGCCTATTGTGATAATCGTTCTGGAAACTCCAAGAAATATTTGTTACAACTCACTGCTTAACTGAATTCCCTGCTTTAACATTACCTGTCCCAGCAGGTCCCCATGGAAACTAGGTTTTCTAATGACATGTTTTTGATTGATCTTTTATTTTTTTAAGTCAATCTAATGAAGCTAAAACAAGTTTGTTACTTAAAGAGCTTATCTAAAACACTCTTCGGCTTCCAGAGACATGTTGGAATACACTATAAATGGAATTTGCTGTATTTTGCTATGCATTGGGCTACTGACTATAAGTTTGGTGACTCAAATCCACCAACCAGCCACTGCATGGGATAAAGATGAGGCTTTCTATTCCCACAAATATTTACAGTCTTGTAAAGCCGCTGGGGTGTGGCTATGAATCAGGATTAACTTGATGGTAGTAAGTTAATTTATGTATGAATTGGAACTCTAGTAACAATACTTTTGGACCTACCCTTGTGTGTTAGTCTGGATAGATTAGAGAAACAAATTCATAAACACACTTATGTGTATAAGAGAGAGTTGTATATAAAGAGTAATTGTACATTAATAAAGCATCCCATCCCAGTCCAGATCAAGTCCATAAATCCAATATTAGCCCATGCCTGATACCAATCTATAAAGTTCTCTTCAGGACTACAAAATGCATGCAATGTTGCTGAATGCAGGATGATCATAGGCCAGTGAGCAGAAAGCCTTTGGATCCAGTGGTGTTGTAAGCATCTCAGCACTGGCAAGGGGTCTCTATGAGGCTTCTCCAGATCTAGGGTTCTGGCTTCAGGGCTGCATTAAGGTTAGGTTCCTGTGACTTCTCCTCAGGGATGTCTCACAGGAAGAGAAACTTGTCAGTAGAATGTCTTGCAGGGAGTGAGCAGAGAGTCTCCCACCTCCAAGGAGTGAAAACCATATTTCCCAGAATCCTCAGGAGAAGGTCAGGCCCACAGGGAGGCCTCATTGGCTGTGATATGATTGACAGGCTAGACTCCACCCCTTCACTCTTAATCCTCAAACAGACACCAGATTATGTAACTACCAAACCTTGCATGTACTTGAATATCTAAGAGTCTGTGTGTCTGTATTTTCAAGCCACTCTTTATCAAATGACCATAGAGTTTAAAGCAACAGAATATGGGGAAGTACGTTACCTTTGTAAATGCAGCGTCGAAAGAAAGTGTCATTATGTTCTCTTGCCTAACATCTGAATACACACTCATTGTTGGAGGAATCCATAACTGATGGGACAGAAACCATCTCCCACTAAACAGAAGTGAAACATACATATTTATCTTCCTTTGTCATATGTGCAACTAAGAAGCGAATATCTATCTCAGTATCATCAATCGGATGACCCATCCCAGATATTGAACCAGAAGATTATGAAAATCCATTTAAATAATGGATAGCATTATAAATTCCTTGTCCAATAACTTTTGAAATGCACCAGCGACATTATGTCTGGGAGCAGCTACCCCTGATCGTATGAGTAATATAAGCAATGTCTCTCCCCAGGTGCATGGGCACACTGATGTTGGCTAAACATATGTGCATGATTTGAGTGGTGCAAATCTCTTATGAAATTGTGTCACCTTAGCAATAGTATTTTAACAAAGCAACTATTGTTTTCAACTGGCTGGCATGAGCTTGCTTTCAAATGAAGATACTTCACTGATATAAAAGTTGCTACCAATGGTGATTAAAACAGCAGGTCATGAGGGATGAAAATATATGGCCCCTTTGTTTAAGCTGTAGATAATTAGTTAGTATTGCGAGAAGGGTCTGTGGTAACAGAACAACATGCAAATAAGGGGAAAATGTAAAAATATTGGTTCCTTCTAGTGATTTTGAACATCTTACAGAGAGAAGATGAGTTTAATATGCAAGTTAAGGTATACAAGAAAACCCCAAGCTTTATTAATGTGAAAAATAAATCTCTAATAAAAGTTTCTGATAGTTAAAAAATAATAAACAAGTAAACAAAACAAAACAATTATCCTAAGTGGTGGGATCTTTGCACTATGGAAACCGGAGATCTTCCTGGTTTACCATAAACAAAAGAAAAGCAGGCAGCATGTCCTATGAGTCCCAGGACCCAGGACGAACACAAGGCCAGCGACATCTCGGCACCAGTCACAGGCAGGAGAGGTCCTCCCTGGCATTATTAGCTAA
The DNA here is from genome assembly GCF_050624435.1 of Tenrec ecaudatus. NCBI lineage: Eukaryota > Metazoa > Chordata > Mammalia > Afrosoricida > Tenrecidae > Tenrec > Tenrec ecaudatus. Next base: position 299,202,049 of record NC_134531.1, read on the forward strand.
GAATACGGAAATTGACAAACATGTAAAAGTCGAAAGGGAAAAAATACCCGTCGAGTACAAACATTTTAGAGGGAAAGAATAATTCCACCCAAAAGGGTTGACCTTCATTTAGTATAAATTTATGTGTTCAAGAAAGCTTTCTAGAGATCTATTCATTTGGATTTCTGTCAGAAGCCAAATTGTCTTTATTGCTAATGAAGAAAATATTTCAGCTGATACTTGTCCCCTCAGTTTCTGAAAATCACTAGAACAAGAAATGCAAAAGCGTAAACAGGAATTTTTATATTTAGATCCAGAATTTTTGTTTTTATCATTCCATCACTCACTCCAACTACTGCCATTGAGTTAAGTCCTTTCTCTCCATCACAGACATCAATGTCTGCTATTGGAGTAATAAAAAATAATTTTAACATACCACTGGTACTCAGAGATCTTTCTATTTGAAGGTATAAATTGCTTTATACCCTTCTGATACCTTTCCTCTTGATTGTTTAATTCACACCACAGTTAATCATATGATCATCTGATTCGAATCGCTCTATTCCCTCCCATTTCAGCTCACTAACACTTAGGGTATTGATCTTCAAGCGTTCTTTTTCATTTTGACTACTTCCGATTTTCCAAAATTCTTATTTCACACATTCCAAATTCTAATCGTTAGACAATTTTTGTAGTTATTACTCTTTACCTTGATTTCTGCCCCATGAGCAAATGAAGACCCCTAAAGCTCCACGACTCCCAAGCGTTCCCTGACTCACATCACCATGGAGGAGCCCTTCCAAGAAAGCATCTCCTCATTCCCATTCAGAACTGAGGGGCCCACCAGCTGCAGTATCTCTGACAATGTTGCTTCCATTGTTTAGGTTTTCAGTATTTAAAAATGTTTTGAAGCTCTGCATAATGTTTTTGGAGTGTCTGTTCTCCAAAGCAGGGGAGCTGAGCCCTTCTTCGTTGTCCGTTGTTCGTCTGGAAGCTCTACTGAAACCTGTTCACATTGAGCGACCCTGCTGACATTTGAAATGCCAGCGACATAACTTCCAGCATCACAGCAACACACAAGGCCCCACAGTAGGACAAACGGACAGAGAAGTGGTGTGATATTAATGCCATTGTTCTATCGTTTGTGCTGTCTGTGGTTCACCTTTTTGGAATGGGTACACATGTCGATCTGTTCTATTCAGGTGAATATGTAACTGCCTTCCACATTTCTTGACATAGATGATGAATTCTTCCAGTGCTTCTCAGTTTGTTGAAACACTTCACTTGTTATTCCATCAACCCCTACAGCCTTGTTTTGCACTAATTCTTTTAGTGCAACGTGAACTTCTTTCAATAGCATTGGCTTTTAGTCATATGCTATCTTTTGAAATCGTGGAATTACAAATAGCTGTTTTTTTAATACGGTGACTGTGTATTTCTTCCATCTTCTTTTATTTCTGCATCATTTAATATTTTCCTATAGTATATTTCAATATTGCAACTTGAGGCTTGACTTGTTTTTTAGTTCTTCAGTTCAAGCTATGCTGAATGTGTTCTTCCTTATAAATTTTCTTACTTTGGGTTTTTTCATCATTTTTTACTTTGTATTCTTGAGCTGCCCTTTGAAACGTTCAGCTCAATGCACTGACTTCATTAGTTCTCCCACTGGCTTTAGTGACTCCATGTTTAAACACAAGTGTCAGGGTCTCTTCTGACATCCACTTTGATCCTGTCTTTCTTTTCTGTCCTGATCACGACCTTTGGTTTTCTTTATACATGATGTTCTGGATTCCGTTCCATAGTTCATCAGGTCTACTGTCCTCAGGGTTCAATGCATCAAATCTGTTTTTGAGGTGTTCTCAAAATTCAGATGGGATAGACTCAACTTCCTATTTTGGCTTTTGTGGGTTTTTGTCAGCTTCTATCTGAATTTGCATATGAGCCATTGATGGCCCTTTCCATAATCAGCCTTTAGTCCGATATTGAGATTTTTTCATCAGATCTTTACACAGGTGGAGACAATTTGATATATGTCCATCTGGATAAATCTGTGTATACAGTTGTCTTTTGGGAGGTTGAAAAGTGTTATTTGCCACTAGCATTGAAGAAATCCTTGGTCTTGCAAGATCCCATTACACAAGCTCCATTTTTGTTTCTGTCTCGAGGCCATATTTCCCAACTGCTTTTCCTTTTTCTTTGATTCTAATCTTTGCATTCCAATTGCCAATAATTACCAATGCATATTGATTAGAGTTTAATCAACTTCAGACTGATTATATAGGTAATATCCCTCAATTTCTATATCACTAGCTTTAGTGGTTTCTAGATGACTGGGACTTCTAAAAATAATACACGTGTGTGCATTCAAAGAGTTCACTAAAAGAGTAATAAAACGTATGCGAATGAGGAAACATGTTTGGCAACACACATTGGACAAGAGACCTAAGGAAAATTGCAACTACTCAGCAAGAAAATGATAAATAATCCAGTTAAACGTGTGCAGGGGAGCATTATAGACAATTCACCAAAGAAGTCATCCTTGAAGTCAACACACAAATGAAGAAATGCTTCTTGCCATCAGGAGTCATCTTAGAGACGGAAAATTCAAACAAGATGTCAACTCACACAGGCATTGATAACAAAGTTTTGTTTTTTTGATTTTAAATACCTGACGGAAATGTAGAGAAATTGAGACCCTTGTGCACTTTTGGCAGGACTGTGAACCAGTAAAACCACTGTGGAATGTGGTGTGGCTCTCCCTGAAATAACTGGTAATAAAAGTACCATGTGAACCAGCAATCCTTTACTGGGCATGTACTCTAAAGAAGTAGAGTCATAACACGAACAGTTGTGAGCACACCTACGTTCAACACAGTGCTATTCAGATTAACCAGAAAATAGAAGTAAACTAAATTCTCATTCATGGAAGAATGGATAAACTTTTGTACATACACACAATGAAACCTTGGTACGGCTAAAGAATATGGAACAGTGAAATCTCTCCTGACATAGATAGATTTGGAGGATTGTGCTGAGTGATTGAGTCAAATGCAGAATGACAAATATTGTATGAGAATGTTATTATAAAAGAAGGTAAAAAAGATAAAGATTTTTCATGCCACGGGTAGGAGGCAATTGTTGACAAGGGGAAGTAGTAGGCTAGCAGGTAGAGCGGTGTTTACTTGGTTGAAGGGGGATATAGTTTTCTACATGAAGGAGAAGAGAAATCAAAGGCGGGGGTAAAAACAAGCTTTGGGAGGTTTGAAAAGTAGTTTAAGTAATTGGATACAAAATCGAAGATCTAAAATGCAAACCCTCACCAATGTATACTTTTTTAATTTGTAAAATATTAAAATCAATATGGATTTATAAACTATTTATATTATCCCATTAACAGTAAGTGATTAATTGTTTAATTATGGGGGAGTAAAAATTTATATTTAGAGTTTTCTAATTTGCTGGTAGTTAGCACCTCTAACCTCCATGTTTATCAAGAGTATGAGTAAAGTGATTATAATTTCTGATCATTAGTTATTTGAGCTTGTGAAATTCTCCAGGGAGAGGTTTTAAAAATGAAAGGACATATTTAATAAGAGAAATATTCTCATATATTTTATTCGAGGGGATTTCTCCAAGCATGAATTCTGAAGATTTCCATATGACCACTGCTGGGATAAAAAGCCACCAGTGTTACTCATTGATTTAAAGATCCAGTTATCAAATAATAATGGATTCAAATGGGATCATAATAATCCCAGTGCATTCACACATTTTGTGATATTATTTTCTCTAACAATGCTTATCCACGGACACCTTCCAGGACAGAATAAATAGGTGACACAATTGGATTTAAGGAAGTGTTTGGAGAATGATGTTAAAGCTTAAAGTATAAGTGCAATCCAAAATTATATTTAAGTCGGAATTTATTTTGACAAACTGACAAAATATTCTATCAATCCATCCTGTTCCTATCCTCCAATCTGCGACCTTCATAGTCTAGAGTCTCCCCCCTTGCCCCCCATGGTACTTCACTTCCTATTCCAGTTCAGACATATAATCAAATCAAAGGTTTTCTCTCCATTCTTGCCTAAGGGAAAGAATATTGAATGGCAAACAGCACAGTGAAACCTGGTTTCCTTTTGGCTTTTGTTTTCATTATCTCTTACTAGAACTAAGAGCATTCATGTTATTTTTTTATTGTAAAGTCGATTATGGCAGATGAAGTTAGGTTAAAATATAAAATCTTATCATTTGATCTTATTATTTTATTATTGTCATTATCATTATTCAATCATTTTATTGGAGGCTCTTACAACTCTTATAACATCACAAACGTCAAGTGTATCAAGCATATTAGAATTCACAAATGAAGACTGAAAGTGGTAGCGGGACAGGAGGAAAGCATAAGGAAATAGAGGAAAGGAGTAGGAGGCAAAGGGCATATATAAAGACCTAAAAATAGACATGTACATATGTAAATATATTTATGATAATGGGGGAAATAGACCTATGTGCATATTTTTATAGGTTTAGTAGTAGGGTAGCAGATGGACATTGGGCCTCCTCGTGTGCATTCTTTAATACAAGAGCACCTTCCTCAGCTAAATGGTCATTCCATGATACCTACCTTCCCGACATGATCATTGAAGACAAACGTGTGCATAAGCAAACGTAGTGAAGAAATCTGATGGTACCCGGCTATCAAAAGTTATAGCATCTGAGGTCTTAAAGGCTTGAAGGAAAACAAGCGGCCATCCAGCTCAGAAGCAACAAAGCCCACAGAGAAGAAGCACACAAACCTGTATGAACACGAGGTGTTGAAGGGAATGATGTAGCAGACACCAAAGAAAAAAAACCATCATTGTCTGATCACCTTCCCCACATAAACGCTGAAGATGAAAGTGTGCATAGGTGTGGTAAAGAAGGCTTATGGTGCCCGGCTATCAAGAGATATAGCTAGCGTCCGGGAACTTTAAGGCTTGAAAGTAAACAAGTGGTCATTTAGCCCAGAAGCAACAAAGCCCACATGGAAGCAGCACACCAACATGTGCGATCATGAAGGGCCAAGGGGATCACGTTTCAAGTACTAAAGAGGGTGGGGGCAGGGGGTGGGAGTCATATCATCAATGACGAGGGGAGCACGTGATGGTGACCAATGCCCATCTGTAGACAACTGGACACCCTTGCAGAGGGTTAGTGGGGAGGAGAAGAGTCACTTAGGGTTCAGTGTAGCAACAATGAAACTCACAACCTTCCTCTAGTTCTTAAATGCTTCCTCTCTGCTACTATCATGATCCTAAATCTACCTTGCAAGCCTGGTTAAACCAGAGGATGCACAGCGATGCATATGGGAGATGGAGACACAGGGAATCCAGGACAGGTGAACCCCTCGGGACCGGTGGTGAAAATGGCGATACCAGGAGGGAAGGGGGGTTAGAAAGGGGGAACCCATGACAAGGATCTACATATGACCTCCTCCTGGGGGATGGGAAGGGGAGAAGTGCGTGAAGGGAGACACCGGGCAGTGTAAGGTAAGATAAAATAATAATTTATATATTATCAAGAGTTCATGAGGGAGGGTGGATCAGGGAGGGAGGGGGAGGGAAAAAGGGAAAATGAGGAGCTGATCCCAGGAACCCAAGTGGAAAGCGAGTTTGAGAATGATGAGGGCAACGAATGTACAAATGTGCTTTACACAAATGATGTAGGTGTGGATTGTGATAAGAGTAGTATGAGCCCTAATAAAATGACCAAATAAATAAATAAGATGTAAGAGAATATTATGAGGCTTGGCATCCTTTCCCCAAATCTCAACATGGGCCAAGATTTCCTACTCAAGCAAGAGGTGTGGAACAGAGGAGTAATGATTTCTCTCGCTTCCCACCCACTGGGACCCACGGGTGCCTGAAGTAGGTCACTTTCTTCCGGATGCTTCCTGATGACCTCTAATCTCAAACTTTTGGCTTTTCTATTTTGCAGCAATTTAGAGCACCAAGGATATTTCCAAATAACTGCTACTTTCTCCATGAAGTCTCTAAACATCTTGGAAAGAGTAACACGCTTAATTATTAAGCAAAAAGCTGGCTGTTGAAATCCACCGAGCAGCATCGTGAAAGATAGGTCTTGGAATATGAATCCTGAAGACATGGCCTTGGAAACTCCACAGAGCACTGTTATTCTTCAAACATGGAGTCACTGTGTGTCAGAATCAGCTCAATGGCACCTAGCACTCTGGATCTAGCCACGGCTGTGAGAGTGGGATAGGATTAGGGCGGGGCTGAACAGTCCCATATTAATGTTTCCTGAGAGTTTCACAGGATGGGGTTTACAGCTGCATAATTGAATTTTTGAGATGAGGAACCACTCTTACCTCAGAAATCCCACCTATTTTTACTAGCATAGCATAATTCATTCATTGCTAACTTTACTAGAGGAAATATTAAAATAAATTTTAATAAAATGTTAAATAAATCAAGGAATATCCTAAATTCTCCTTTTAATTTTTGTTGTTGCTGTCAGGTGCCATCAAGTTAGCTGTGACACATAGCCTTTATATTTCAGTTTAGCAAATTCATAACATCATAAATTAGATATCAATTTAGATAGTAAAACCTTTGTATAGTTCTTCATGAATTATAAATAATTAAGGCATTTATTTTTTAAACTCATTTTACTGTTTTAGGCAAAAATGTACCTAGCAAACTAAATTCTCGTTTAACAAATCTTTTACAACTTGTTTCGTGAAATTAGTCCCAATTGTTGGATCTTCAGGATTATTGACTTCAGTCCCTTGAAAACTTTGTAAAACCTCAGATGCTACTCACCAAGAAAGGATGTAGAACATGTTACTTGCGATCTGTGTTTTGAGGGTGACAAGTTGTGCCATTGCATTGGGCCTAGGTCTTGTTACCATTGCAATATACCCATGAGGATATGTCTAAGATTTCTTCACACCTTTGACCCCTAAGTGCTTTATTCCCTAGACAAATATGTACAGAGCACACCAAAATAAGCTTATAAATATACTCACAAATGCACATGCAAGGACACAGTGTCATTCAGACTGGTAACTGCAAGACCAGCCATTCAAATCAACCTACTGCTAAATGGGAAAAAGGATGAGGCTTTCTATTTTCCTCCAGTTTTAGAGCCTTGGAACCCAAAGGGGCAGTTCTCCTCGGTCCTCTCTGTCCACTTTGCGCCTTGTTGGAATGGACACAGAATGGACACAACAGCAGTATATATATATATAACTTTTATACACCTATAGCAGGTACGTCAATCTTTCTAACCACACACCTATTTTTGTTTGTTATTACTCTTAAAATTTTACTGATGTTATTTGCTCTAATTTTTCCAAATTCTTCCATGTCTCTCAATGTCTTCATTTACTTCATGGTTTGCATATTTTTTCTACTCCCAGAAATAGTGAGTGTCTAGTAATTACCAAGTTATGACCCCTTTTCCTCTTCCTCTCCTAATAGCAATTGTATAATACTGCTTTCTATATGTATATCTGTTCTTGATTATTTTATAAAAGTGAAACATTAAAATATATAGGAACCTTGGTGGCACAGTGAGTTATACTTGGGGTGTTAACCACAAGGCCAGCAGTTCAAAACCACCGGGAGAAATATGGGGCTTTTTACTCCAAAGAAGAATTACACTCTTGGAAACACTCCAGGGCATGTCTCCCCTGTGCTACAGGGTCACTATGAGTTGGGATTAACTCTATGGGAGTGAGTGAGTTAAAATACTTGTCCTTTTTTGATTAACGTCCAATCAGCACAATGTTCTCCAGATTCAGCCATGCTATAGATATTTCATTCACTTCTGATGTGTCTGGATCCTGATTTGGTTCATCAACCTCCTTCCATATTGCCTACTGATGCCAGGAACACTTAGGAGATTGATGAACGTAGACCCATCCTAGTCAGCATAACCCAGCAAGCCATCTCACTGCTGCCTCTTTTAGCTTCTTGGTTCATCAGTCACCACAGCTGCAAAATCAGAAGAAGCCTCCAGTTTACCACCAATAACATTAAATTGCACTGGGCTTGGCTTACATGCTTCTACAACCCTGTGAATAAATTTCTTGTTATAAATTGTGTAAACTGCTTTTTTTTACTTTATAGCATCCAGTTTCAAACAACACAGCAACTAGGTCATGAACTCATTAAACCTGGGATTTGCAAACACTGGTACACTGAGATGGCTGGGTGAGGAAGTGCATTGTGCTGGCGGCAAAACCAGTCCACCATTTGCCACAAGTCAGGCCTTTTTTGTCACACACTCTTAGACAATCTTCCCTTAACCTCTAAATAGAAAGCTTAATTAACAGTCTGACCTGGTGGAACAAACTCCAAATGCACTATATTCTCACATCAAAAAATACAAGTGAGGATGGTCTTGATCTGTGGTTTCATTTGACGAGCTTTGTAGGGGTGAGGTGATGAGGGCATCTTCCACTGGTTTGCTAGATGTTTGCTTTAGCCCCATGTCTCATCACCAGTAATGACCTTGGAAAAAGTCAGGGTCGCTTCAGAGCTGTTCTTTCAAAGCATGCTGTTTCCACTTGATGCTCTTTTTCCTGGTCATTCAGAACCAAGGACAGAAAATTTGCAATAACTCTCCTTATTCCCAAACCTCCAATTAAAATTTGCATAACTGAGCACCAAGATAGCCCAAATAACTTCCCCATCTCCTTAGTGGTCCATCAAAGGTTTTCAAGCACATGTGCATGGATTTTATCAGCATTTCATCCACTTGGAAGTTGAGACATTCAAAATGAGGTTTGTCATCAATAGACATTTCAACCTTTTTTTAAAAATGAAAAAAACCACAAGTTCCCTAGAGTTTTTCCAATAGCACTATCCTTGTAAGCTGTGCTTGATAGCACAACAGTTTCTGTGGCATTTTCCCATAGCAGGAAAAAAAATTCACAGCCGCATGCTGGTCCCATAAATCAGATATCACAAAATAAAGAAGTTCAAGTGAAACTGCTTTCATAAAAAATTTCACTATGACGACAGAGAACTTTCCCAGGCCATGCCACTGGGTGCACTAACTCAGAGCAAGTTACTAATGCTTGTGTAGCAGGAAAAATGTGTACTACAAAAGGTCCATCCAATAGAGGTTTTTTTCTGCCTCTTGGGGGGGGGTTAGCCCCTATCTATCTCTATCTCTATCTCTATCATCTATATCTATATATCATCTATATATCTCTATCTCTCTATATATATATCTATATATCTATATATTTATATATATATATACACGCCCTGTACACATATATATTTGTAATGAAGAATGATGGCACAGGACAGGGCAGTATTACATTCTGTTGCACATATTGTCACTGTGAGCCAGAGCCCTATCAATAGTATCTAGCAACAATGGCTAATGCATTCTTTATGTATTTGCTAGCTACCTGAATTTCTCCTCTAGTAAATTGTCTACTTATGTCTTTTGTCCATTTAAAAATTAGATTGTTTGTCCCTTATTAAAATGTTGAGTCATTCTAATGTTCTATGGATTTACATCCTTTATCTCTTTAAAGTTAGTTTCATATACCTGTGTGACTATGCTTGCTACGGGTCCGAAGCAGTTTGATGGTACCAATAACAACACCAACAGCATGTGTCATTGGCTAATATTTTTCAACCTGTAGTTTCTACTTCACTCTTGTAAGAAAATATTTCAATGAGCATTCATATTAATTTGGGTTAATCCAGATCAAGTGCCTAATAGATGTTCTGTAGCACTTGTTAGTTTTGTTCCATATGTTCAGTTTTCATTAAACTCAATGATCAATTTTACTATACTTAATGGAGGTTCCATACTCTCCAGGCTGTTATAATAAGAACAAGTCTCTGAAAACATGTTGAAAATGCTCAGAAACACATACAATTGCCATATCCTATCTCATACCTACATATGTTACTTTTCCTGAACTCCTCTCCAGTAAATAACATTTCACTTGAATTTCCTATCACGATGGGCATGATATTCTAAATTTGAACTTACCAAACACATTCTCCTTTCTCTCTCCTTTAGTCACTCCTCATATTTTACTACATTTCATAATTTTCCAAACGATCCTTTTTCAAAAACTCTGAACTGCTTTTTTGAATCCTAGTGTTTATTCATCACTTCCTTCACATATGATCAATCATTATGGCCTTCAGAGACTTCTTTGAGGTATCTCTACTTATTAGTCATTCTGCCTACAATTTATATTTCATCTCTTTGAAATATATTGCATTGTGCTTGATGAGCATTTATGTAGCAAATTAGAATACCATTAAACAATTTCCATGCACATGGTTCAATGACATTGGCTACATTTTTCACATTGTATCTGTATTCTTTCTCTCTGTGTGGTTTTCTTGATATAGTGTTCAAAATCCATACAACTCCGTGGTTAAATCTATTTTAAATGAATTGTGCGTACATAATTACCATCAGTTCCAGTGCTTGCTCTCTCCTCCCGGATTCCTTGCTAGTTCCCCAAATATTCTCACTCTCCCTATCTCCCATGTCCCTGACAAACTATTTCTTTAGTTATTATATCTGTGCATCTACTCCTTTTATGCTTCACAAACTGTAAAACCCAGCAGTACCAATAAAAAACATGGTAAAATTCCAATAATAAAATAATAATAATCATAGAAAATACAAATATAAATAAAAAATAAGAAAAAAGACCATCAATATTTCTGTCATGGAACAAGCAAGAATACTGGAGCCTACATTAAATTCAGGTTGGGTCAAAATGGACATGAACTGGCCCAAAGTCAAACTATACCATGTTCGATCCAGCATTATCAAGTTGACAATAGTCTCTGTCTGATAGTAAGCAGTTGGAGTTCCCTGCTTGTGGACTAGATATGCCGGAATCTCAATAACTCACAGGGAACGTTCTACACTGTCCTGTAGGATCACCATGCGTCACAACTCACTTGATGGCAGTGAATGAGACAGTGATATTGTTAATGCCATATTATCTTCTGTGTTCACAAACACAGATTAAATTGACTTCACTTTTGTAATTCTTTAGATGAAGCAATGAAACACAGTGCAATTTATTAATGTTTTCATGGGATTACAGTGGTGGAGGTGCATATTTAAATATAAACAGTTGGAATTTTGAGCCTGGGTTCTTTAGAAGGATCTTACATTTTAATCTCCTATCCTGCTATTCAGCATGAAGGACATGCTATTTGGGGAAATTCTCAATAGCTCCTGGTTTCCAAGTGTCTTTTATACATCTAAAAACACTTTATATGATGAAAACACTGTATCATCCCTGGGTCATGCCACTAAACATTCTCCTCACATCCTTACTCTTCTCTCAAGCTACATGAATAATTTCCCAATAGTTTGACTCCTTTAGTTACCTCAGGTTGACTGCGATAGGCAAAGGTAATGCAGATCAATTTCTCAGCAGTCACAATGTCCACAAGCAATTAATTAATCCCCAACAGTTCACCTACCAATGTGCTTCAGAGCACGACCAGCACCTCACCTGGTTCTCTGTCCCTAATAATACCCTGGTGGAGGATCCATGCAAGGCCACAGCAAACATCATGAGGAACTAGCAAGGAAGAAATCGTGCAGATAGAAACAAAGGTTTTTTTAATCCTTGAAAAAAGAAGGAACATAGAAAAAGAAAGAAAAACTATGAACATATCATAATGGGAGATGTAATTCTGGTGATAGAATTTATTTGACTATTTTCTTTTTATCCTTATCTTTGCCCTCTGCAAAATAGGCTTAATAGTACTTGTGTATTGCGGAAGGGCATTGGAGGACTTAATTAAGGTTTATAAAACAGGGGAAGCATTTTTGTAATTACCTTGCCAGTCTCCTTTGTCATTTAACTTTCCTCAAGGGGACCGTGCCGTTTATCAGTTGTAATATAGAAGAGAACCGCAGAACACCATGCGTGGCAACTGTGGAAAAAGATTTTATGCAGCAGTAAATAACTAGTAACATAAGGTACGGCTTGGTATGATAAAATTCCAACTATGGAATTGCAGGAAAAATATACCACCAGACTTTGTCATCATGTCAACCTATGTCTTTACTTCCCAGAGTTTATTCTGAAGACATGGGTGCAAGAATAATCCTTAAAAAATATGATAACAAAAGTGTTATTTTCCCCCTCAAAACTCTCAAATGGTTTCCCATATTGTTGAAAGTAAAAGCCACAGACCTCATAAAAATTTACTTATAAGATTTTTTTCTCCTTCACCTTCGCTTGCTTTTCTAACCCCACATCCCACTCCCTCTCTCCCGAGCCAAATGCTGCTTTGCCTGGCAAAAGCACACCTCATGGAATGTGTACTGACTCTTTGGGAAGTTTGAATTTCCTTAGGGATATTACTGCCTGGATTACTGATTTCATGTCTCCCTCAAATTTTTATACAAATGACACATGAGCAGAGAAACTTTACTAGATCTACCTATTAAAAATTATTTGGTATTCTCCAAAACCCTGCATGTTCAATTATCTACAAAACTTTATTAATGTATGGAAAGTTATTGATTTTGATTATTTGTTTATTGTTTTCTATTCCATTTTAAGTTGTAAATCCCATGAGCTTAGGGCCATTGAGTGGTTTATTGGTTTACTCCCTGGACCTAGAATACATCTGTCATAAAGTTAGTTTATTGAGGTAAATATTTGCTAAATGAATAATTGCAATGAAAAACTTTCAAGTAAAAAAATAAAAAGAAAACCTTGTAAGTTTCACAATGTAAATGAGACATTATGAGACATCTCAGGAATTTCCATATGAGGAAATGTGCACATGCATATAGAGCTAAAATGTTCATTTTATGTATATTATTTGTTGCTCTGTCAGAAAGCATATGCATCATTTCACTGATGAATGACAACTTATTTAAACTATTTGGTCATGTTACAGCTTTTGTAAATTATGAAAATAGTTCTGAAAGCATTGATCTAAATCTCATATAGAATCTCAAAAATTGGAGGATGGGGACCAGATCATGCTAGAAGTTCCATGGAGATTGGTGAGTGGGAAGATATGGGAGCCAAGTAGGAGTGATGAGCCTGTCAGTCTATCCTCAAGACAACACAGAGCACTTTCTCTGAACCAGAAGATGACTTCACCCCATCACCTGCAAACTTCCAAGGTCTCATGCCCACTAGCTGTCCCTCTTGCAATGCTCCAGGTGCCTGCCCCACCTCAAGCAGTGCCATAGGCTAGCCTGGCTTACAGCAGAGGCTTCCTCCCAGCTCCGGTGCTCTGCAAAGACTGCCAACAAGTCTGCCCATCCCCAGAGGTGCCCACCCCACTTTGGCACTCCTCACAGACCTGCCGGCCACTCCCTCTCTCCACCCCTCCCCACCCCCGAGGTTCTATCTCACCTGGGCACTCCTCACATATTCACCAGCGAGCTTCCACCACCCCCAGAGGTTTCTGCCCTAATGCTCTGGGCCTGCTAGGTGACAGGCACACATCAGCAAAAGCTGCTGCAGCTGCGGCTTAGGGACCCACACTGCACTTTCCCTCTACCTTCTCCCTCTGCAATTCTCCCTGACCTCTGTGCTCTGAGAGGTGCGACAGTGTGCTAACAGAAGTAGCAGGGACCTCCTTCCCACCCATCTTCCTGACGGAAGTGCCCCTAGCCAGGAACAGACCACCCAACCCCCACCCCATGCCCATCCCTGAACTATGCACCCCTACACACAGGCCAACACTTCTCATCAGACTGCAGTGTGCACAGCTACACACAGCCTCTATGGAGACCTAAGGGTGGCTGAACCACAAAGCATAGGCCAAGGGGAGAGGGAAACCTCAGCAGGACAAAGGTGAAACACAACCCCTCAAGGCAGTTGGCTGTAGGCAACTTACAGAAACATTAACAGCAACCTCCCAAAGAGAGTCCAGGGCTCTGAGACACCTGGGAAAATTACACCTAGTTCCAATGAATTGCCAAAAAAGCAGCAAGCTGCTTCCACAGTTTCAACAAGAAAAGAGACACAAAAGCCAATGTCACAGTATGGCAGTCATAGAAAAGGCAAATGTTGACTTCCCATAAAAAGAAATCTTCATAATGCTTCCTAGAGTCATGCAGGATATGAGGGAAGAAATACAGAAAAAGGATGAAAAGATAGAGGAGATAAAGACCATGCACCAAAGGGAAATACAAGAGCAAAGCGGAGAGATAACAAAAACAAATAGCAAACTTACGAACTTTGCTAGCTAATGTAGGAGGCAAAGAATCACACTAGTGACTTAAAGGACTCGCAAACAGACATTAACAAACATGAGAAAAAGTCAAAAAAGTCCATCAGAGAAGCTGAAGAAAACCTAAGAGCTATGTTTAATGCTATGAGAAAGAACAGCATCAGAAAAATTGAATTACCAGAGGATAACACATCAACTAAATAAGGGTCAGAAAGAGTGGTGGACTACTTGGAGGAAAACTTCCCTAGCTTAATGAATGAAAACAAGGCAACCATCCAGGAGGCCAGAAGAACACCAGCCAGATTGAATCTCAAGAAGTCACCAAGACATCTTTGAAGAAAATGAGGAAGTCATGAGAGCAGCTAGGGAAAATTAAGCAGTCACATATAAAGACAAGCAGATAAGCATATGCTCAGACCAATCAGTGGGCACTATGAAGAAGAAGAGAGAGTGGAGCTACATATTCCAAAAATTGACAGAAAATAATGCAAATCCAAGAATACTCAAACCAGCCAAATTATTTATCAAGGTTGATGGAGAAGTGAGAGTCTTCCCAACAAGGAAAAACTCAAATAATACACTAATAGAAATCCAGAACTACAAAAGAGCCTTCCTGACCAAGTAGAGGCAAAAGAACAACACTTACTACGCACAAATAAGAGAGCACCACACAGAGCAACTCCACCCAGAGACCGTCAAAGGGAAAACAGCGCCCAAAATAACATTTGCTCGATCATGGAAAGAAAGCAAGAATGACACACCACACGGAAAAGACATGGAGGTCCCAACACAAGAGGGACAAAATGAGATCACAGAGTCCACAGGTAGGTGTTATAACCCTGAATATCAATGGAGTGAACTCAGGTCTTAAGAGACAGAATGGTTTAGAAAACACACCCCTTGATCGGCTACCTACAGGAGACACAGCTCAAGATTACAGACAAGAATAGACTGAGAATCAAAGGCTGGAGGAAAACAGACCAAGCAAATAGCAATTTATAAAAAGCTGAGGGTAAAATCTTAATCTGGGATAAAGTTGATCTCAAAGTGCAAACCATAAAAAGAGATAAGGAAGGATGCGATATAATGCTCAATGGAGTCTTAGAACAAGAACCACTAAGAATTCTAAACATATATTCACTGAACAAGAAATCCATGGAATATGTCAATCAAACTCTCCAAAGGATGAAAAAATAAATCACAGTCTCCACAATTATAGTGTGTGACTTCAATACACTGGTCTCTGAGTAAGATAGATCACAGGGAAATAAACTCAACAAGGATGCTACAGATCTAAATATTACAATTAGAAAATTTGACAGATATTTACAGAGCTCTCCACCCAAATACAAAAAAATCCACATTCTTTTCTAACCCGCATGGCACATATTTGAAGATAGGCCACATGTTGGGGAATAAGTTGAATGTGCATAAAGTTAAGCATATTGTTATTATGCAGACCTCTCTCTCTGACCACTGTGTCATAAGGCTGGTAATCAACAAATGGAAGATGAAGAAAACAAGGGTAAACAATTAGAGGATGAATAACTCTCTATTGCAAAAGGGGTGTGTGCTGGCTGTGATCAGAGATGAAATTAGGAAAGTTCTAAAAACCAATGAGAATGAGAACATGATATACCAAAACTTCTGGGACACAGCAAAGAGAGTTACCAGAAGTTTCATGGCAATACATGTGCACATGAAAAAGGAGGAGAGACTTATGATTTATATGCTGGTAAACATTTACAGCAATGAGAGCAGAGTCAATAAGACAATTCTACTAATAGCAAAAGAAAAGAAATAATAAAAACCAGGGCTAATATTCAGGAGAGGGAAAATAAGAAAATGATAGGAAAAATTAAGGCTGCTCGAAGTTGGTTCTTTGAAAGGAAACAGAATTGAAAAGAGAGCTGGCAAACCTAACCGTAGAAAGGAAGGAACAAATTTCAAAGCTAGGGTGAAGGATGAAAGAGGAGACATTACAATGGACCCCAATGATAGCAGAAGGATAATTACACAGTACTATGAAGACCTATACCCCACTGATTCAACAACTTGGATGACATGGACTAGTTTTTGGAAAAACAATCCCTCCCTAGACTGTACTCAATGGATGTCAAAAATCTCAACAGACCCATAGCAATAGAAGAAATAGACAAGGGTTATCACGGGAATACCAATAAAAAAATCCCCTGGACCAGATGGCTTCACTGGAAAATTCTATCAAGCATTCAGGAAAGAACTGACACCAATCCTACACAAACTCTTCCAGAACATAGGAAAAGAAGGTAAACTCCCGAACTCCTTCTATGAAGCTAGTATAACTCTGATACTGAAATCAGGCAAGGATCGCACAAGTATTGAGAACTGTAGACCAATATCCCTAATGAACATTGATGCAGAAATCCTTAACAAAACACTGACGAATAGAATACAAAGTACATAAGACAAATAATTCACCATGACCAAGTGGGATTCATACTAGGGCTGCAGGGATGGTTAAATATATGAAAGACCATTAGTGTCATTTGTCACATTGGCATGAAAAATTATAAGAACCACATGATAATATTGATAGATGTGAAAAGCAATTCAACAACATCCAACACTCATTCTTGTTTAAGACACTCATTAAGACATGAATGGAAGGAAGATTTATCAATATCATACAAGCTATCGATGAAAACCCAACAGCCAACATGGTAGTCAATGGAGAAAAGCTGAAAACAATACCATTAAAAAAGCAGACCAGACAAGGATGCCCCATGTCCCCACTTATTTAACATCGCACTGGAGGTCTTAGCTAACAGCATAAGGCAAAGAAATATCATCAAAGGTATGTGCCTAGGGAAGGAAGAGGTGAAACTATCATTATTTGCAGATGATGTGATTTTATATATGGAAAATCCCCAAACTCCACTAATGGAATACTGTAAGCAATAGAAGATTATGGCAAGTGACAGGACACAATGTCAACAAACAGAAGTCTATCAGAATGCTATACACATCGAACAAGACCACAGAAGAGGGGATCTAAAAGGTAGTACCATTCACAATATTCAAACACAAATGGAAATATCTAGGGATATACCTGACTTAAAAAAGCAAAAAGATTTGTATGAGGAAAAGTACAGAACACTATTACAAGGAACCAAGCATGATCTCAACAAGTGGAAGAATATCCCATGCTCATGAATAGGAAGACTCAATATAGTAAAGATGGCAGTTCTACCAAAGGCACGATACAAGTTTAAAGCAATCCCAACACAATTGCTATCATCTTTCTTCAAAAAATTGGAAAAACTGATTACCAACATCTTATGTAGAGCGAAGAAGCCCAGAATTAACAAAAAAAAAACTCTTCAAGAAGAAGAACAGAGCAGGAGGGGGCTATTCCCAATCCCAACTACATGAACAGTCACCCTCCCCCTAGAAAAATTCACTTCACAGGAGAGCACTGAAGCTACAGCTCAGGGTGAGGGACAGTGTGATCAGAGCACACAGGAATAAAGGAAAGGGGAGGGGAAGAGCGGGTAGCACAGCTAGACCACCAAGTCCTAAGGACGATATTCCTGCTCAGAGCAGCCAATGCATAGAGAGGAACATAGGGCCGGCCCCCACTCTGTTCCTTCACTGACACATGGCATTATGGGGGGCAACACCAGAGACACAGTGCAGGAATTGTGCCTGATCTGAAATCACCACACAGAGGTAAAACATTAAGGGCATGCAACAGAACAGCAAGGAGAACAGAGCAATGAAGTCCCCACGGAATACAAAAAATCGTCTTTGGGGCCAAGGTGCAGCACCCTATCAAACTCAACCGGAAAATACTCCTAAAGGTCAACAGACCTTGTTCTATATATATGCTTTTCTTTTTTTGTCGATTTTTTGTGGTTGTTGTTTTGTTTTCTCTTGTTGCTTTGCTTTTCTGTGTCTTGTTTTTGTGCATATTATTATCTCTGAATATGTATCTAGATAAAATAGGCGGGATAAATAATCTTAAGGAGAAAACAACGGGTCTGTTGGTTCTGGTGGGACGTGGGGGAAAGAAGTGGGTATTAAGAAACCCAGGGGCAAGGTAACAATATGTGATCTAAAGTTGAAGACAAGGAGGGTGTAGGGGACCTGGTAGGGCTTGATCAAAGCCAATATAATGAAGAGAAATTACTATAACACAAATGAAGGCTAAGCATGAGAGTGGGACAAGAGAAAAGTAAAAGGTAATAAAGGAAAGAGCTGGGAGGCAAAGGACATTTATAGAGGTCTAAATAAAGGCATGTACATATGTAAATATATTTATATATGAGGATGGGGAAATAGATTTATGTGCATATATTTATAGGTTTAAGATTAAGGTAGCAGATGGACATTGGGCCTCCACTCAAGTACTCTCTCAATTCAAGAATACTTTGTTATATTAAGTTGGCATTCCATGATGCTCACTTTCCCAACATGATCACTGAAGACAAACTGGGTGCATAAGCAAATGTGAAGAAAGCAGATGGAGTCCAGCTATCAAAAGTTATAGTCTCTAGGGTTTTTAAGGCTTGAAGGTGAACAAGCAGCCATCTACCTCAGAAGCAATAAAGCCCACATGGAAGAAGCACATCGGCCTGTGTGATCACCAGGTTTGGAACGGATCAGGTATCAAGCATCAAAGAACAAAAAATCAAATCATTGTCAGTGAGGAGGAGTGGGGAGTGGGGACCCAAAACTCATCTGTAGGCAACTGGACCTTATGGAAAGGTCGTGGGGAGAAGATGAGCCAGTCAGGTTGCAGTGTAGCAACAATGAAACATACAACTTTTCTCTAGTTCCTAAATGCTTCCGCTCTCCCCCCACTCATTCCTCCCAACTATCATGATCCCAATTCTACCTTACAAATCTGGCTAGACCAGAGAATGTACACTGGTGCAGATAGGAACTGGAAGCACAGGGACTCCAGGGAAGATGATTCCTTCAAGACCAGTGGTGAGAATGACGATACCAGGAGAGTTTAGGGAGTGTTGGGTAGAAGAGGGAAACTGATTACAAGGATCTACATATAACTTCCTCCATGGGTGATGGACAACAGAAAAGTGGGTTAAGGGAGACATTGTACAGTGCAAGATATGACAAAATAATAATTGATAAATTATTAAGGGTTCATGAGGGAGAGAGGAGTGGGGAGGGAGGAAATGAGGAGCTGATGCCAAGGGCTTACGTAGAGAGCAAATATTTTGAGAATGACGAGGGCAATTAATGTACAAATGTGCTTTATACAATTGATGTGTGTATGGATTGTGGTAAGAGTTGTATGAGGCCCCAATAAAAAAGATTTTTAAAAGGAGGCCACTGAAACTTTATGGATAGCAATGGAATATCATTGGATGCAGTGACAGAAGATGAGCCTTTAATTTGTAACCTAGACAGAATTCATAGTCATTGAGTTGATTCCTATTTATAACTGCTCTCTCACCTGTGTCTGTATGTAAGCCAGTATGAGAAATTGAAATATTTCTACCGCAGAATATTTGGTAGATTTGACAACTGATCATGGGCTTAGCAGTCCAACAAAAGTACCAGGGGCCTTCTTGTTTAGAAGACACTCAGAATATGATGGGGAAGAGTCACCTCCTTAGTGTAGATTCAAAGTTTACTAATGTAGATGGGGTAATTCTTAAAGGATCTTTATCTGTTAGTGGGACACAATTTAAAATAAGAGTTGCAAACATCCTTTATTCGTCACAATGTATTAGGTACAAAGTATGAAAATCAGAAAATTGGAAGCCATCAAAGTTACAGTTGGAGACATAAAGATCAATTCTCTAGGCCAGTGGTTCTCAACCTTCATAATGCCGTCACTCTTTCATACAGTTCCTCATGTTGTGGAGATGTCCCCTCCACCCATAGCATTATTTTCTTATTTTCTTTGCTACTTCATAACTGTAATTTTGCCACTGTTATGAATTGGGCAACCCCTGTGAAAGGGTCCTCCATTGGTACTAGCCAGTGCCAATCAGACAAGGACAAGGTGTCCTCTGTCGGAAGTAACAAATGAGGAAACACTGCATTACATTCATTCCTAAAGAGAGCACTTCAAAACCTAGCCTGAAGTATAACGCTGTTAACGATAGGATAATACCCATAATCCTAAAAGGACACCAGTTAATACAATTATTATTTAAATTAATGCACCAACAGCTAATGTGGAAATTGAAGATGTTAAGCATTTCTACCACACTTCTTTAATGCTAAATTGGCCAAACATGCAAGCAAGATGCACTGAGCATTACTGACTGTGGGATGTGAAAGTTGGACACAAAGAATGATCATTACTTGGAGCACATGGTCTTGGAGAGAGAAACAGAGCTGAAGATCACACGGTGGAGTTTTGGAAAACCGATGACTTCTTCATTGCAAATACCTTTTTGAATAACAACAAAAATGGTGACCGTACACATGGACATAAGGAAATGGAATAAACAAGAGTCAAATTTACTACATCTGTGGAAAGAGATGATGGAGAAGTTCAATATCATCCATCACAATGAGGCTAAGATCTGATTGTTGAATAGATCATTAGTTGTCCATGTGCAAATTCCGATTGAAGCTGAAGAGAATTCCAAAAGACCATGAGAGTCAGACAATAACCAGGAGATATCCCTCCTAAATTTAGAGACCATCTCAAGAAAAGATTTAATGTACTGAATACCAATTACCAAAGGCCAGACATCAGGAACATTGTACATGGAGAAATTAAAAGACATTTCTAATAAGCAGGAAAGAAAAAAAAATCCAAATTTTTTTTTCTCAGAAGAAACTATGAAGATAAATTCAGAAAATCTCAAAAAGCAACTCATGAAGTCAAAGTAAAGCATTTTAATGAAAGGTACAAAGACCTGGAGTTATAAAAGCAAGCAGGAATAAGGCACTCAGTTTAGCTCAAGCTGGTATGATGGAAGACAAATGGTGATCCTCAGGTTGCAAATATTGAAGGACTTTATGGGCAAATTATTGGAATTTATGGGCAAATTATTGAAAGATGAAAGAAGCATCAGAAGACGATAGGAATACAGAGAATCGATACCATAAAGAATTGACTTTCAGGAAAGAGAAAGTATCTGCCCAGGAACTGATGGTACTGAAGAAAGGAGGTCAAGCTTGGCTGAAGGGGTTAGCACAAACAATGCCCCAGGGGGCCTCCCATAACACTGGTGCCATTCACTTGTCTATGCCATGGACATCGTAAGGCAGCTACCTGACCAATTGATTGGAAGATACCCATAGTGATGCCTATTGCCAATAAAAGTGACTCAACAGAAAGCAGAAATTACCAAAAAATATCATTTCTATCACCTTCAAGAATATTTTGAATGTTCTTGAATAATTACAGGAATCTTCTTGATAGTTAAAAATGACTGCAGCCTCATATTGATGGAGAACATTCGGAAATGTCAGATGAATTCAAAAGAAGACGTGGAAGAAAAGGTATCATTACTAACACCTTGGCTGGAAGAAGCTAATGAACAGAAGATGTTTGCTTGTGTTGACTACATGGATTATAGCAAAGTATGGATAACACTGAAGCAAATGGGGGAGGGAGGGTTCCAGGACCCACAATTGTGCCAATTGTACATGGACTAAGATGCAGTCATTTGAACAAAACAAATAGATATTATATACCGTAGTTTAAAATCAAGAAAGGTGTGTGTTCAAGTTGTATCCTTTCACTGTACTTTTGCAATCTGCCACTTAATCAGTTAATCTGAGAAGCTGGACTATTGAGGAACATAGCATCAGGAATGGAGGAAGGCTCATGAGCAACCTGTGGTACACACACATGACACATACTTCCATGATGAAAGTGGTGAATTTGAAGCACTTACCATAGTGAAGAAAAAGGAAAAAATTCACTAGATCAATAAGTAAAAAATCACTACATCAACACACAGAAAATATTAAAGTTTTTAAGAACTTTATTTTATTTGGATTCACAATCAATACTCGTGGAAGTAGTCGTCAGTAACGGCATGATGTGCTGTATTAAGTGAATCTGTGGTACACAAATAAATAAACAATTTAAAGCGAAGATGTCACTCTGAAGACTAAAATTTGCCTGACTCTAACCATGCTTTCAAATGACTCATATGCACAGGAATGATTAACGATGAATAAAAGACTGAAAAAAGCATAATGGTTTTGAATAAGGTATTAGTAAAAGATATGAATGTGTCATGAGCTGCCAAAAGAAAGCAATTTTGGAAAAAGTACTAATGGATTTTTAGAAATCAGGGTGGCAAGATTTTGCCTCGAGTACTTTGGACACGTTATCAAAAGTGACCACTCCTTTGAGAGGGACATGATTCATGGCAGAGGAGCTGGTCAGCCAGAGAAAGATACTGATAAAGGTAGTGGCTGAAAAGAAGTGCTGTAACATGGGGATGCTGTGAGAGGGTGCCAGCCTGGGCGCTATTTCATTCTGCTGTTTGCAGGACCTCGCTCTATGATTAAGAGCCATCTGGAAAGCAGCTCAAAGCACATCATCATTATTTCATAGCAATACATTTTAATCTGACCTTGTAGAAATTCCATTGATCTCCCAATGACAACAACTGGAAAAGAATGAACCTGCAACAAATTATTTGTTTGTAACTACAGGTGAACTTTTTTTTGTATAAATAAGGTATGAAACTGGGGATATGGGTTTATTAACTAATTTTACTAATAAAACTTCATTAACAAGGACAGTATGTAAAATAAATGTGATTTTCATTTTGTTGGAGAGTAATTTTTCCAGTATAGTGTGTTTTTTATGCATTTTACGATATCAATTTGTATTTAAGAAGACAAAAATGGTTTCTCAATTCATCAGATGCCTACCAAAAATGTACTTAAGACTAAGTCATTTATCTTGTTTAGGAAAATTCCAGAATAAGTTAGTATATAATGGATATTTTTATAAGCAGATATTCATATGACACAAAGACACATGTACATGCAAACAACAAATACATACACATATACACTCATATAAACACCTAATCTACACCACACACATACACATACACAATGTCCCATAGGATACACACACACAGAAACATGCACATACACCATGTCTCATAAGATACACACACACAGAAACATACACATACACCATGTCTCATAGGATACACACACACACACACACACCATGTCCCATAGGATACACACACACACACATACACATACACAATGTCCCATAGGATACACACACACAGAAACATACACATACACCAAGTCTCATAGGATACACACACACACACACACACCATGTCTCATAGGATACACACACACAGAAACATACACAGTCAGGATATTCACTCCATACTCCAGCACACATTTAGACCAGATAGCCATACCATATATACACAGAAACACCAAACTCACAGACATGATACGCACAAACAATACACACATGCATGACAATATACTCAAGCACGCCCCATTCATACACTCACCTACATAGAAACAGACATAAACACAGACACATACAATTGCCTTCACTCTTATTTACATTATCTGCCATAAATCCAATCCCAACTCAGAAAAAAGCTGCAAGACAGGTTAGAACTGACTATGTGAGTTTCTGAGACTGCGTAATTCTTCATGGGAAAAGAAAGCCCTGCCTTTCTCTCCATAGTCTCCAGAGAAGGCATAAGCACAGTTGCCACACCTACACCATACAAGATATACACGAAACAGCACATACACAGACAATTTCCCCACAACCAGACACCCCATGAACTCTCACAGACACAAATACTTATGCTGCACCACCTAGGTATACGTGTAAGCATAGATGTCACATTGATTGCATACTCACCACTACATCCACACCCCACCCACATACAGCACAAATAAGTACACCAACATATTTAATAAAAAGTATCTCACACACGCAATAGCTTTCTCTTTCTCTATCTCACACACAAACACAAAATATACACTCATATCATCTATTATTTCACTGATCTATTGTCTCATACAAGGACTTTGGTTGACCTGTCTCCAGTTATTGATTTTGGGCTATTTCAGTTAGACTAGAAGGCAATGGTTAGCAATTCAATATCCTATTACCCAATTTAAAAGTAACGAATTAGTGTCACAGTGAGGAAAAAGAAGACAGCATCTATTGTGTAAAGATGAAATATGGTATATTTTGTGAAGAGAATTGGAGAAAAGCGACTGTTAAGAGATATGGGCAAAATCAGTAAAAGGTAAAAAGCCTTATGAGAAAAGGTAAATGAGTGACTATGAAATATGCCAAGGTAGAAAGAGAGATGGGGCTAAAGAAAGAACAGATATTCAAAGGGATCATTCTTCTTCTTCTTTTGCCAAAATGGCTTTCCCTCTGTATGACCTGGCAGAATATTTGTAAAAGGCAAGAAGACACCTCTGGCTTTTTGGTGATTAATTCTTACTCTCTTTCATTAAACTGTTAAATGTAATAATAATTAAAAGTAAGCTTACTAGGATAAAGAAGTGGTCAAAAGAGTTAGCTATTTGACATTCTTTTTAATGGATCAGAAAAGTTCTATTCATCTATTTCTTTCACCAATTAACCTCTAGTACCAGAGAGTAATTTAGAAGTTATGTAAATTAATATATTAAATATTGACATATTTTTAAAGCAACAAATCCAACTTTGTTTGGAAGTACTTACCCCTTACTTTACAAAACAAAACAAAACAAAAAACTCCCACATATTCCCAAGAATCATGAAACTGTTTGTCAGTATTGTTTACGCTAACATTCTGGGTGATAAAATAATCTACTACTTATCAGAAAAATTTCTACTCTTTTGTTTTTATTGTAGACATATGGCCAGAGAGCAGAAGGATAAAGATATTTTATTTCATTTTAAAAATTTGTTTTACAATCTACAACCATCCGGCATAAACCTGGAAATTATAACAGGAGTCTTAATAAAAGGAAAACCGATCTCTGTCCAGAGATTTATGGTGATGAAGAGTGCCCGCAATTTCAGAAATGTATGCTTTTAGCTTGCAACTTTTCCCTAGGAAAAAAGTAGATCATGAAACAAATAAACAATCCTCCCCCCCCTCAAAATATGGGTCCCTTATAATTAGTGACTAAGTGTATCTATCTAAAACCAAAATGACTAGGATTCTTTCACTGCCCCTCACTATATGTGTGCGCCTTAGATTTTGAAAATGCACTGATTTAAATGGAGTCCTGATTCATGTTGCTGGACTCAGTTCTAAAGCACGGCAATGCTCGGGATGATGGAATGAAGCATTACTGGGCCCTCATCCTCCCAATTGTTCTTAAGTTTGAATCTATTGCCGTAGTCACTCTGTTGATCCAGTTTGGGAAAGGCCTCTCTTTTTCACTGCCATTCCACTTTACTAAGCATGACATCCTTCTCCAGGGCCTCTTCTGCCCTGAAAATATGTCCAAAGTACATGAGATTAAGTCTTGCCATCCTTGCTTCTTCCAAGAGAGTTTTATTGGTTCTTTTGACAATCCATGGTATTTTCAATACATGTTATTTACAAGCATCGTATAGTGCAATTATTTTTCAGTTTTCCTTATTCAACTTCCAATTATCACATATACAATATGCAATTCAAAATAGCATGGCATGGGTCAGGAACATTTTAGTTCTCAAAAGAACATCATTCTTTTCAATATTTTACAGAGCTATTGTGCGGCAGATTTACCAAGCGCAATGTGTCATTTGATATCTTGACTGATTTTTCCACTATCATTGATAATGGATCCAAGCAAGAGGAAATTCTTGACAACTTCATATTTACTCCGTTTATCATGATGTTACCTATTGGTCAAATTGTGTGGATTTAGGTTTTCTTTACATTGAGTTATAATCAATACAAAAGGCTGAAATCCTCTATCTTTATCAGCAAGTGTTTCAAATCCTCCTACTTTCAGTTAGCAAGGTTGTGTCATCTATCACAGGTTATCATCCATTTCTGATGGGACATTCTTCTCCATAGAATTCAACTTCTCTGATTAATTCCTGTTTACAGATTGAATAAGCAAGGAGCTTTAGTAGAGAGCCCCTGATGGCAAAGTTGGCTACACACTGTGTGCTAACCACAAGGTCAGCAGTTTGAACCCATCAGTTGCTAGGTAAGAAATAATTCTGTTTAATAAAAGCTTTGTGATTCTTATTAATATTTTCTGACATACCCTATCATTTTATTGGCGATGCATGCATTTCAATTTGTAAGACTTAGTTGTATTTAATTTTCCCCTCTCGTCATGTCTCTGGTTTTGTTAATGCTGGCCTCATAAAATGAGTTATGTAGTCCATGTACGTAGTCCACCTGCTTCCTATTTTGGCAGATTGTGGACATTTGATATAATGTTCTTATGAAGTGTTTGATAAAATTTATGATAAAACAGCATGAAACTGATGATTTCACTTTGGGATGGTTGTTAATTATTTATGATATTATTTTATTAATTATGTATTAAGTAGACTAAAGATACAAACTCATAGACACTCACATGTGTATAAGAAGGAGCCTTATATAAAAGAGCAATTGTATATTAAGAAAACATCCCAGTCAAGTCCAGATCAAGTGGATAAGCCCAATATTAACCTATTAACCCATATGTCTGAATACCAGCCTATAAATTCCCTTTCAGGATCGTGCAGCACATGCAATAATGCTGAATGCAGGAAGATCACAGGCCAGTGGGTGAAAAGTCTTGTGGATCCAGTGGCAGTGGAAGCATCTCAGTGCTGGTGTGGGTCTCTGTGTGGCTGATCCAGCTCTAGGGCTCTATTTCCATCAGTGTAGCTCCATGTATCTTGTCAGTAGGAAGATAAAGCAGAGCTTGTGGTTCTGGTTTCCGGTGAGCTATGTATCTCCATAGCACCAAGTGAGGTCATCAAGCTGCGACCTGAATGACAGGCTAACTCCACCCCTTCCCTCATAATAGTCTCAAATTGACACCAGATTATGTAGTGACCACATTTTTTTAAATTTGTCTAAATTATGTAATTCATTGGCCTATGATATTCCTTTTTTAAAAAAACCTTTTTCTTTATTACAATTCATTATTATCACCAGTGCATTACATATTCCTACATAATGAGAAGTTTTCCATTTTAAAGGATCATTATGTTAATGTTTATTAAATATTAATCTTTAATGTAATCTGAATTCATAATAGGTAATCATACATCGTTACAAGCATGAAGTATATAAAGAGACCACATATTACCAATTTATTTTTCTTCAATATTTCCCTTGATTGAGGTCTGAATATATATTAAGTAGGACTAACTGTTTTCCAGGATAAATTCTGATACATATATAGCAACAATTATTATCAGCATTAATCCTAGAAAACACTTAATTAATATATGAATCAAGGAAGTTATCAAAAGTAAGATGGAACACATGGAGATTGATATCCCAGGCATTAATGAGCTGATATGGACTGGCATTGCGCATTTTGAATCATAAAATCATATGGTTTATTTCAGAGGGAATGACTGATTTAAGAATGGAGTCACATTGACTTTTAAAAACATTTCAAGATCTATCTTGAGGTACAATGCTGACTGAGATAAAATGTTATGCATCCATGTACAAGGAAATCCACTCTCCACAACTGCTATTCAATTCAGGCACCAGGCAATAAAGCTTAAACTAACTGCCAATGAGTGTGTGCCAACTGAGAATGACACTGTAGGTCAGGGTAGGACTGCATCTATGGGTTTCCAAGACTGTGACTTTATAGGGGCGTAGAAATCCCTGTCATTTTCTCTTGGAGTGGCTGGTGGTTTCGAATTGCTCATCTTTTGGATTGTACTTTAGTGCTGCAATCACCAGGGTTCCGAGTTAATAAAGCTAGTGATACAGAAATAGAATCATTTTGTCAATGGCTTCTGTCTGAAATGGATCAAACATTCAATCAAGATGAACTGATAATTATTGTCCCATGGAATACAAAATGTGGAAACCAGGAGGAAGAAAAAACAGTTGGGAAATATGGTCTTGGTGATAGAAGCTAAGCTCATGATAAGAATATTACAAAACCAATTACTTCAGCACAAATTCCTACCTCCCACCCCAAAAACACAAAAGATGTTATATATGTGGACTTCTCCAAATGGAACACAGAAACATAAAATGGATGGCATCTTAGGGAAGAGGGGATGGAGAAACTCAATATCAGCAGCTAACCCAAGTCAACGACCACTTGTGGATCAGAACCTTGACTGCTCATATGGACGGTCTGGCTGAAGCAGGAGAAAAACTACAATAAGTTCATGTGAGCCCAAGTACAACTTTGAGTCTATTCCACCAGATTTTGAGAATATCTCAAGAAGAGTTTTGCTTCCTTATACACTAAAAACAGACCTGATGAACTGTGAAATTCCATTAAGAACATCAAACATGAGGAAAACAAAACAGCATTCAAAAGGCAAGAAAGAAAGGAAGACAACTTCAATGTGGATGTCAATTAGACCTAGACCTTGCACTTAATCCTAGAGCAGGTAAAGCACACGGAAGAAGCGAGGAAGTAAAGTCTGAGTGGAAAATTTGAAGACAGCTTGAGAAGACCAAATGAAATACAATGAAATTTGCAAAGACCTAGATTTAAAAAATAAAAATTGAGGAATACACAATATATCTTAAGCTGAGAGAATTGAAGAAAAAGATTCAACCCTTGAGTTGCACTACTGTAATATTCTATGAGCAAAATATTGAACATTGGAGGAAGCATAAAATGTGGAAAGAATACTGTCATTTTACGGAAAAACAAAAGCAAAACAGTAGCCAACATTCCACCAATTCAAAAGGTAGCACATAACCAAGAACCTATTGGAAAGAATGAAGAAGGTCAAGCTGCACTGAAGGCATTTGGTATTAACCAAAACCAAAGCTGTATAAATGGAGAGAATACAAATTGAAATGTTTCAACAAGTTGATGACGCACAGGAAGGACTCATTCATTTTGCCAAGAAATTCTCAAGATAGGTTCTTGGTTAACTTCTTGGAAGAGATCCAAATTTGTGCCCATTGCAAAGAAGGGCTACCCAAAAGAATATGTAAATTTTAGAGTGATATTGTTAATATCATATGCAAGCAACATTTTCTAGAAATCATGCAAAAACAGTTCCAGCAATACTTTGACAGAGAGCTGTCAATAATCAGGCCAGATTCATAAGAGTATGTGACATCACTGAACAAGGATATCATTGCCGATGTCATATGGATTTTGGTAAAGAATACCAGAAAAAAATATTTACTTGTTTTTTGTTGACTATGCAAGGCATTCAATTCTGTGGGACTTAACAAAATATGCATAGGCTTGAAATGAATGAAATTTCCAAAACATTTCATTGTGTTCACGCACAACCAGTACATGCATCAAGAGGCAGTTTGGGAAACAGAATAAATGAATACTGCATAGTTTATAACCAAGAAAGGTAAATGTCAGGGATGATCCTCTCATCATACTTATTTAGTTTGTATGCTGAACAAATAATTAGATTACCTGTATATAGGAAAAGAATGCAGATCAGATTTGGAGGAAGGCTTATTAACAACAGAGATATGCAAATGATACAATCTTTCTTGCTGAAAGAGAGAACTACAAGTACTTGTTGATGAAAGATCAAGGATTGCAGCCTTCAGTATGGATTACAACTCAATGTAAATAAAACCGAACTGGATGAGTTGATAAGAACCTGACAATGGAGAAAAGTCTAGCATTTTCAAGGATTTCATCTTGCTTGAACCCACAATCAAGGCTCATGCAAGAATAAGTCAAAAAACAAATGACAATACATTGCATTGGGGATATCTGCTGCACAAGTTTTCTTTAACGTGTTGAAAGCATGGATGTTACGTGGAGGACTAAGGTGCACCTGACCCAAGTCAGAATATTTTCAATCACCTCAAAGACCTATGAAAGTTGGATATTGAATATAAGACAGAAGAATTAATGCTTTTAAACCGTGATGCTGATCAAGAATATGGAAAGTACCATGGACTGGCAAGAGAACAAACAAATCTATCTTGGAAGAAGTTCCGCTAGAATGCTTCAAAAAAGCAAGGATGATGTCAATTCATTTAGGTGCCGTGGACATGTAATTAGGAGAGGCCTACTCTGGAGAAGGATGTCATACAAGGGAAAGGGGATGTGCAGTGGAAAACGGAAAACCCTTGAGAGGATGGGCTGACATAGTGTCCAAAATCATGGGCTAAAACATCAAAATAATTGGTGAATCATGCAAGCTGGTTGGTGATTCATTCTACTGTGCACAGGTTTGCTACGAGAGAGGAGGGCCTGGGCAGGACTTAATAACAATGACATATAAAGCTCCTACCATTGACTTGTCTCTCATTCACAGCCACCCTATTGGGCTCGGTGGGACAGGATACAACTGCTAATGTGAGTATCTGATTCTGTGCCTTTACAGGAGTAGAAAGGCTTATAGTTCTCTCTCTCTCTCTCTCTTTTTTTTTTTTTACAAAATCTCATTGTTCCTTATGTGTAATGGGAATGCTACAGGCAACTAAATTAATCCCAGTAAATTTTAATTTTTTGGAGGGGCGGTGGTAAAAGGGATAAGGAGCAAACTATTTTCCAATTCAAAATTGGCATTTTGTACAACTCCTTTAAATCAATTACTTCAGAAAGTTGTTCAATGTTCATCAATGTCCGTTACCATATCCCCTATCCTTCAAAATAATACTGTGTGTTAGCTAAACAAAGATTTACCCATAGAGTATTTTTGTGTCTTTATTTTATCCTTTAACTCTTCACATATTTAATAATTATCCCTAAGTTTAATAGTAATATCACTTTTTTATTGATATTGCTAAGTGGAATCTTTAAAAATTTGTTTTGCATGAGATCACTAAGCTAAATAATTTTCACTTTTACTCTTAAAAATTTAAAAACAACAAGCATTTGCTTTATAGGTTATCATTATATTTCTTCCGTTTTTAATTTCATTAATTTTTGCTATCATTCTCATTATATTTTATTTGGTTCAACTTAAAATCAATTTGACCTATTTCTCTATTGATTTTATATCCTCTTCTTTTTGTTCTATCAGTTTTTCTCTTCAAGATTATGTCACTCTGCTGTTAGCAAACTTAGGTTGCTATGCGGTCTTCTAGAACTGCTTAATAGATCAGAGTACCACTTGAAAACAAGCAGATGCACTGTCATCAAGTCAATTCTGACTCACAGTGATTTTAGAGACAGAGTAGAACAGTCCCTGTAGGTTTTCAAGGATTTAAATCCAGACAGGAGCAGAAAGTTTCCTCTTTCTTCATAGAAAGTTGCTGGCTAAAAACTGCTGATCTTACAGAAAGTGGCCCAAACTGTCAGTTACTAGGCCACCAGGGCTCCTTCAGAGTATGAACCTACTCTTTTTATGGTTCCAGAAGCACAGGGGCCTTTCTCTGATCTGCATCTCTAGGGGCTCCTGTAGGAAAAGTCCTGGACTGTCCCTTCTGCTCCAAGATTGTAAGTCTCATACATTTCTCACCCTCGTGCAATGCCGCAACCAACCTATAGAAGCTGATCGAATAAAGTTTCAGCGTTTCTACTATTTAGGCTCCAATATCTTTTGCTTAGTCAGAGTGTCCTAGACACACTTTCATCCCCAGATTTCAGGGTGAATATTTTCCTGATAATTATTCTTAGATTTTTTTCCAGAAAATTATCATTTTAAATCATTAGTTTAAATTCCTTCAGCTTTTCTTCTTAGTGTAGGGGTTGGACTTCTAAGCTATTATATGGAAGAATTGAAACAGAAAATTACTAAATTAAGTAAAATATAAAATATATCAACATCGTAATGAAGTTACAAAACTTGAAATAATAGAGCAACTAGTTACATTTCTACAGTTTTCACAAAGCCTTTGGGATTATAATTTGCACTCTTAAAAATATATTTCCAGGGGAAAATTTAAATATAGCCCCAAACTATTACTACTACTTGAAAACTCCAAAGCTAATAATAATGGAATTATTTTGGGGGAATTATAGCAATTTTCTTTAATTGCAAGAAATTATTTAATAAATTCCTATTCTAATATATTAAATGAGATTCTGGTGGCACTTGAAAGAATTAATTCAACTCTGATACAGAGGTATATAATAATAATTTTCAATCTTGTGGTAGGGATCTGTTACTTTTCTCTTATAAGAGAATGATAATAAATAATAAATAAATGGTAATTCTATATAAATGCTGGGAGAGGGAAATAATCAATTAAATTTGCATTAAAACTCCTTGAGAAGGGGAAAGTCAATCATTTCTCCTATTTAATTATACACATATGCTGAAACAAGCAGAAGGGCAATCCATGAATGGAATGGTTAGTAAATAGGATTCATATGTACACAATGTTTTATACCACTGTGTATAACTTTGACATAGCCTCCCTTTACATCTACCTCTGATGTTCTATTTTTAAATAAAAGTTTCATAGATATCAAATACCTAGGTATAAAATTACTAAGGAAAAGGCAATCTGTTAGAAAAGGCTTCTTTTTCAGTCAAATCCTAACTCCGCTGCTTCTATGAGAACTGACCTTATGTGTGTCATATTACTTTTCTGACCCTTGGTTACTCACTGTATGCCATCCATATGTGAATAAATATTTTTAAAAATCAAACCTTTTCTATGAGAACCCACAAAATCATTTACATTACAATAATTTCAGGTGGAATATACATTTTTTCATTAATAGAAAGTTAGCTTAAAATAGAACATAAGAAACTATTTTGGGTAAGCTAAGATATTGAATGTTTTAATTCAAATGTAGGCTAATGAATGAAAGGGACTTGACCTTACATATATGTACATTGCCATAGACAAGAAATTTTCTATCAATTTGATGAATATGAGGAAATATATGTAATCAAAAGATGGTGTGGTATAAATTTTTTTCTTTGTATTTGAACTGCACAATTTGTAGTTTCCTGGTTTTTAGGGAATGAGTACTTCTATATTAATTTTACCAAGCCCAATGCAAACCCATTGCTGTCAAGTTGATACATTTTCTAAGCAAAGTCATAGATCAGAGTAAATATGCCCTGTAGAGTTTCCTGAAGGCTTTACTCCATCCATGCCATCATGGAAAACTCGACTTTGAGAACCCAGCTCTTGCTCAGTCATATGTTGAGTGTCTTCTGGCCTGAGAGGTTCATCTTCTGGCACTACCTCTAACAATGTCCTGCTCTATGCATCAGATTTTCAGTAAGTGACAATGTTCAACTGCTATCTATTTTCAGTGGCTAATTTCCTAGAAATGGACAACTTATTCCTTCTTCTTGGTCTGCTCTTAGTCTAGAGAGTCTGCTGAAACATGTTCTTTGGGGTGACCTTCTGGTATTTGAAATACCCGATACATACCTTCTAGCCACACAGCATCAGAACCGTCACTACAGTATGGTGAATTGACAGAAGTATCACATGGTGAAAATTGGAGGTCATCAAAAACAAAAGAGAACAAGTAAAGACTGAGCCAGTCAGGGTGTAGTATAGCAACAATGAAACACGACTTTCCTCGAGTTCTTTAATGCTTCCACCCACCACCCACCCCACCCTCACTTTCATGATCCCAATTCTACCTTAGACCAGCTAGACCAGAGCATGTACACTGGTACAGATAGGAACTGGAAACAGAGGAATCCAGGACAGATATAATCCTTGGGACCAAAAATGACACTAGCGATACCAGGAGGGCAAGGGAAGGTAGGGTAGAAAGGGGGAATCTATCACAAGAATCTACATATAACCCCTGTGGGTGAAGGGAGACGTCGGACAGTGTAAGACATGACATCATAATGATAATTTATAAATTATCAAGGTTCCTGAGAGAGGGGTAGTGAGGAGGGAGGAGAGCCGATACCAAGGGCTCAAGTAGAAAGAAAATGTTTTGAGAATGATGATGGCAACAAAAGTACAAATGTGCCTGACACAATGGATATATGTATGGACTGTGATTAGAGTTGTATGAGCATTTCAAAACTTACCATGAAGTGTGATAGTGTCGGTGATAGGTTAATACCTTTGTACATACAAGGAAATTCAGTCAATACAACTAGTATTCAAATGTATACACCAACCACTAAAGCTAGTGATGACAACATTGAAGAATTATACCAACTTCTTATGCTTGAAATTAATAAAAATGCAACCAAGGTGCATTGATACTTATTGTCGATTGGCACCCCAAAACTTGAAAGACAGAGGAAAGAACAATAATTGAAAATATGGTCTCAGTAATGGAAGGAATGATGGAGATCACATGTAGAATTTTCCAGACTAAAACTTTCTTCTTTGCAAATATCTTTTTTTCAACAATACAACAAAGACTTCTCCAGCTGCGATACAAAGAAGTAAAATTGACGTTTATGGGAAAAGATGATGGGGCTGTTCAATTTAAGCAGCTGCAGTGGAGCCAGTGGCTGATTGTGGAACAATAAGTTGCTCATGTATACATTTGGGTTGGATTTTAAGAAAATGAAAATAAATCCAGGCAAGCCAAAACATGATGCTGAGCATGTCATGCCTGAATTATGAGAACATCTCAAGAACAGAGTTGATGCTTTAAATACTGATGACAGAAGAGCTGATGAGCTGCAGGATGATCACGAGTAAGAGATATGAAGAAAGAAGGTCATTGAAGATGAAGAAAAGATCAAAGTAGGTGTCAGAGGAGATGCTTAAACTTGCTTTTAATTGTATAGTAGATAAGACACATGGGAGAAATGATGAGGTAAAAGAGCTGAACAGGAAATATCAAAAGACAGCTCATAAAGACAAAGCAAAATATTATAATAAAGTATGCAAAGATCTAGAGTTAGACAGCCAAAAAAAAAGGAAGAGTGTGTTCAGCATAACTTAAACTACAAGAACTCAAAAGAATTAAAGCTCAAGTTGTAATACTGAAAGAGTCTATGGGCAAAATATTCACTGATGTAAGAATCCTTAAAAGAAGATGGAAAGAACACACAGAGTCGCTGTACAGAAGGGGAAAAAGGGGTCAATATTCAACCACATTAAGAGGTAGCATATGACCAAGAACGAATCAATGTTATGGCAGGTAAAAGTCCAAGCAGTACTGAAGGCATTTGGCATTCGACCAAAACCAGGCTCCAGGAATTGATGGAATACCAATTGAAATGCTTCAACAAGCTGATGAAGCACTGGAAGTAATCATTCCTCTGTGCCAAGAAAACAGGGAGACAGCTACTCGACTATGCAACCTGAAGAGATGTGCATTTAGGCCCACCCCAACGAGAGAGGACCCAAGAGAGGACCCAAGTTAAAGAACAATATCATTAATATCCCATGCATGTAAAATTTGCTAAAGATCATACAACAACTGTTGCAGCGGTGCTTTGACAGGGGCTGCCAAAAATTCAGGTCAGATCCAGAAGAGGATGGGCAACAAGGAATATCATTCCTGATGTCAGATGGATCTTAGTTAAAAGCAGAGAATACCGGAAAGGTATTCACTTGTGCTTTATTGCCAAAGCAATCAACTGCATGGATCATGACAAACTTTGGATCGCCATGAGAATAAACTGTACATTAATCAATAGACAGTTTTGCAAACAAAACAATGGGTATTTTAAAGTGTAAAATCAAGGTTGTAGCAGATCACTATACTTATTCACTCCATATGCTCAGAAAATAATCAGAGAAGCTAAACTATGAAGGAGAATGTAGCACCAAGAATGAAGGAAGACTTCCCCCTTTATTAAGAACCTCTGCTGTGCAGATGACACAACCTTGTTTTCTGAAAGTGAGGAGGCCTCGCAGTGATTGCTGATTAAGATCAAGATTGCAGCTTTGCCGTATGGATTAACATCTCAATATAACGAAAACCCACGTCCTCATAGCTGGATCAATAGATTATATCAAGCCAAGGGAAGAAAAGATGGAAGTTCTCAAGGGCTTCACCTTGCTTGGATCTACACCAATGCTCATGGAATCAGTATTCAAGGTATCAAATGGCATATTGCATTAGGTAAATCGGTTGCACAAGACCTCTTAAAACACCGGTTCTCAACCTGGGGGATGCGACCCCTTTGGGGGTTGAATGACCCTTTCACAGGGGTCGCCTAAGACCATCAGAAAAGACATATTTCCTATGGTCTTAGAAACCGAGACACTGCTCCTCTATCCATCTCCAGGAGGGTCTGCCCACATGCAGATACACCCTATACAAGTACCCAGCATGAAGATTGGCACCCATACTACACCATGCTTCATGACAAAATTTCATTTATTTGTAATTAGAAATAAATATTTTACAATATAGAATTACATATTTTTAATGATTAATCACCATGCTTTAATTATGTTCAATTTGTTGCAATGAAAATACATCCTGCATGTCAGATCTTTACATTATGATTCATAACAATAGCAAAATTACAGTTATGAAGTAGCAACAAAAATAATTTTATGGTTGGGGAGTCACCACAACATGCGGAGCTGTATTAAAGGGTCTCGGCATTAGGAAGGTTTTGAACCACTGACTTAAAACTTTTGAAAAGCAAGGATGTAGCTTTGAGGATTAAGGTGTACTTAGCCTAACCAATGTACTTAGCCTAACCAATGATACCTTATATGCGTGTAAAAGATGGACACTGAATAAGAAAGACCATAGTGGAACTCATGCACTTGAATTATGGTACTAGGTAAAAGTATTGAAAGTGCCATGCATTACCAAAGAACAAATAAATCTATCTTGGAAAAAGTATAACCAGAATGCTCAGTAGAAGCAAGAATCCTGAGACTTT
Organism: Tenrec ecaudatus; assembly: GCF_050624435.1. Taxonomy (NCBI): domain Eukaryota; kingdom Metazoa; phylum Chordata; class Mammalia; order Afrosoricida; family Tenrecidae; genus Tenrec; species Tenrec ecaudatus. The sequence continues at coordinate 299,239,066 of NC_134531.1, forward strand.
TGTCACACATATTTTGGACATGACAGGAGGATCTCTCCCTGGAAAGTAAAGTTAGGCCATGAATGAAGACTTGATGTGGGATACAAAAGGCTTTTCCCCTGATTGTCTCCCTCAAATATATGTCAGACCTAGGACACTGCTTGCAACACATAGTAAATGATTGTAACACACTCGGAAGCAAGCATCTTAGAAGTTCTCTCCCTGAAGGCATCAGCCATCCGGAGCAATCAAGATTATTGTCTATCCCACCATAGGTGGGGCTCACACCTTACTGATAAGGAGAGTGCTTCCCTGGAGAGCCCAGAAGAAAGGTCTAGCTCACACAAGGACGAACAAGGTTAGGCTGCCATCTTGCATCTAGGATCTGCCCTAGCTTGGCATTTGTGTATCCCTAAGCCCTCCTCTTCCTATTGCATGTACACCCCTAGATAGTTCTCCTCCCATTGCTGAATTGCCTATGGTACAACCCCTTCCTGTGATGTATGTGGTTACCTGAATTCAGGGGGCTTGCATGCCCTGAAGTATATATAGTCCTAGTTCAGTAGTAAAGAGTCTCTCCTTTCCTCCTCTTGTCCCCCATCTCCACGTGGCCCACCAAGAGGAGCTGAGGTAAGCATGCTACCATGAAATGTGTCTGACTCCTGTATTATATCTTCTCTCCTATCTCTCTTATTCTCTATGACTCTACTATAATCTTTATATATTATCACCATACAATTGTACCTATGGACCCATGATATTGTCAGAGGCTGGTTACTCTGACAATCTGATGCATTTGCATTATGATGCTGGCCAAGAATATTGAAAGTCTCATGGTCTTCCATAAGAACACATATATTTGTCTCGGAGGAAGTAAAAATTGAATGCCCTTAAAAGCAAACATGAGGGGATTTGGTCTTAAATAATTTGGGCATTATTATAATGTGGTTTTCTGTTAATTTGACCTGGTCGGGATTTTCAGTGGTTTGACAGGTAAGTAATCCCCATGATGTTATGTAACACAATATTATCAACTTCATAATGGGTTCTGCTGGGGCAGCCAGTCTGTAGGAACAAACTAAGGGATAGTTGATCAAGCCAAGGCGCTGAGGTAATTGAGAGGAAGTTTCTTATTTGGATGTAGCCTACTGTCTATATAAGTCGACCCTGTGGAAAGTTTGTTCACTTCTTGTTCTTTGATCTTCAGTTCTTGGGAGATGAATCAAGAGCCTGACATTTTGCCTTTTGAGTTCAACTTGTGATCTGATCTTGGATTTAACCATTTTTGCATTCACCAGATTGTTTCCTAGTCCATTAGTCCCCAAATTTCATGAGTCTTAACAAAATTTGGATTTAAATTAGACTGGTAATCACTTCTACAACTATATTAGTAATTTTCTTGATACTTTTCTATCGATGTATCAATCTATCTATTATCTAAATTGCTTCCCTAGAGAATAAAACCTAACAGAGAGATGTTAACAGGAAAGAGATCAGTTGATGGAAAAAGTCATCATACTCAGTAGAAGGTTAGCAAAAAAAGAGGAAGACTCTTAAAGAAATGGACTTACACAAGACTGTAATGACGGAGTCAAATATAACAACTATACAGATGACAAAGTTTTTGTCTAAACCTCCATAAATGGCCTTTGACTCCTAGCTCTTTCCTCTAGACAAAGTCATGTACATGCAAACATATATAGGAGGTTGGGGAAATAGATCTATGTGTCTATATTTATAGGTTAAGTATTAAGGTGGCGGAAGGACCTTGGGCCTCTACTCAAACACTCCCTCAATGCATGAATACTTCCTTTTATTAAATTGGAACTCTATAATGCTCACTCTCCTGACACAACTGCTGAAGCCGAAGTGGGTGAACAAGTAAATGTGGTGAAGAAAGCTGATGGTGCCCGGCTATCAAAAGAGATAGTGACTGGGATCATAAAGGCTTGAAGATAAACAAGCGGCCATCTAGCTCAGAAGCAAAAAAGCACACATGGAAGAAACACACCAGCCAGTGCGATCACGAGGTGCCAAAGGGACCAGGTATAAGGCATCATGCAAAAAAAAAAAAAAAGCTATATGTGTGTATATGTATATGTGTGTGTGTGTGTATATATATATATATATATATATATATATATATATATATATATATATATATATATATATAAAACATATTGAATGAAGGGGGAAGTGCAGAGTGGAGACCCAAGGCCCAAGTGTCGGCCACTGGAGATCCCCTCATAGAGGGGTTTAGGAGAGGAGATGGGTTAATTAGGGTGCGAGGTAGTACTGATGAAGAACACAGCTTTCCCCCAGATCCTGGATGTTTCTTCCCCCCAACTACCATGATCCGAATTCTACCTTGCAGGGCTGGATAGGGCAGAGGTTGTACACTGGTGCATATGAGGACTGGAGGCACAGGGAATCCAGGGCGGATGATACCTTCAGGACCAAGGGTGTGAGGGGCGATGCTGGGAGAGTGGAGGGTGAGTGGGTTGGAAAGGGGGAACTGATTACAAGGATCCACATGTGACCTCCTCCCTGGGAGAGGGACGGCAGGGAAGTGGGGGAAGGGAGACTCCGGTTAGGCCAAGATATGACAAAATAACGGTGTATAAATTACCAAGGGCACATGAGGGAGGGGGGAACGGGTAGGGAGGGGGAAAAAAAGAGGACCTGATGGAAAGGGCTTAAGTGGAGAGCAATTGCTTTGAGAATGATTGGGGCAGGGGATGTATGGATGTGCTTTATACAATTGATGTATGTATATGTATGGATTGTGATAAGAGTTGTATGAGTCCCTAATAAAATGTAAAAAAAGAAAAGAGGAGAAAAAAAAGAAAATGATTAAGGCAAGTAATTTACAGATGTGCTTTATACAATTGATATATGTATATGTATGGACTGTGGTGAGTTGTATGAGCCCCTAATAAAATGTTTTTTAAAAAAGATGACAAAGTACAGGACAGTGTTATATTCTATTATGCACAGATTTGCTATGAGTCAGAAGTGGTGGACACCTAACTACAACAAAGATTTTATATCTCAGAATATATTTAATTAAAACACACCCTATACTGCTTCATTAACATAAAAACTGTCAACCTAGATTCTTCAATTCAGCAAAAAAAATCGTTCAAATATAATGGGTAAATGTATGTATTCCAAGAGAAGAAGAAATGAAAAGAATTTAAACAAACAAGACTCCTACTGCATATACCTAATGAACTACTGTGGCCAAAATATCAACAACAATAATACATAAAGCTGAAACTAACATACAAGACAATTAGTGAAAAACCAGGGCACACAGAGTAACATCCAAAGCAACAAAGTAATATCAGAAGAACAAAGACATTAAAAACAAAACACATACACACTCACACACAGCATGCAAAAACATAAAGCAAGATCACCGAAACAAATGCATACATATAAATAATCTCACGGAATATGAATGGAGTAAATGCACCAGCAAAGAGATGGAGAGTACCAGATTGAAAAAGAAAACAAAGCCTATCGATGTGCTACCTCCAAGAACACACTTCAGAAATCCATATGAACAGAATAAAAATCAGGGACTTGACAAAAGCATGCCAAGCAATCTCGAACCAAAAGAAAGCAGTGGTAGCAATATTACTCACGGAGGAAACATCCTTCAGTGCAAACAAAATAACAAGAGACAAAGACAGACACTACACTATGATGCAGTGAAAATACCAAGAAGACATAACTATAATAAACATATATGCACCCAATGAAAAACCCTTGAAAGACATCACATCCTCACAGAATTGAAAAAGTACATAATTACCTCAACAATAATAACAGGATACTTCATTATGCCACTCTCAGGAAGAGACAGAACATTTAAAAATAATAAATATACACCAAAAACTCAAAATTCGATCAGCAAAATGTGCCTCATATCTATACGCAGAATGCACCATCCAACAAGAAAAGAGTATATGTTCTTCAACACACATGGAACATTCTCAAGAATAGATCACATACCTAGCCACAAAGCATGTCTTAACTATTTTTTTTAATTTAGAAGCTACAACCTATCTTCTCAGACCACAAGTCTATAAAATTAGCAATAAACAATAAAACAAACATAAAGACAAACACATAGTGATTGCATCACATAACACTCAAATATGGCTAGGTAATAAAGCAAAACAATGAGGAAATAAAAATGTCCTTGAGACAAATGAGAATAACCAAACAATATATTAAACATCTTGGGATTCAGCAAATGCAGTAATCAGAGGCCCTTTTACAGCAATCAGCACACATGAAAAGAGGAAAGATCCAAATTCAATACCCTAACACAACACTTCATGAACTGGTACAGGGACAACATTGTTAGCCCTCCAATAAAAGAAGGAAAGGGATCATAAAGACCAAAGCTGAAAAATATACCACATAGAAAACAAAAAAATCATGGAAAAAATTTAAAAACCAGAAGCTTGTTTCTTTGAAATTATTAAGAAAACAGACTGACCTAAAAGATGTAGTGTCTGGGGTCTTAAAAGCTTGAAGATAAACGGGCAGCCATCTAGATGACAAACAACAAATCCCATGTGGAAGAAGCACACTAGCCAATCCCAACACAATTGCTGAAGACAAAAAAAGGTGCATAAGCAAATGTGGTGAAGAAAGCTGATGGTGCCAGGCTATCAAAAGATATAGCATCTGGGGTCCTATAGCCTTGAAGATAAACATGCATCCACCCAACTGAGAAACAACAAAGGCCACATGGAAGAAACATACCAGCTTATGAGATCACAGCAAATGAGTAAAAGCAGACTCACATGGGCAAGGGATGCTAACAATAATTGTAGGCACTCTTAGGGGAGAACAAATCCGGTTATATGATCCTGGGTAGAGACTTCAAATACAAAGTCTCTCTGTTTCTACCCAATCTCTGGTGAACTGCTCCATGGACAAAGCACAATTAGGACCTAAGACAGTGACTTTAAAGGAAGGCAGCATCCCTCAAGGCCATACCAGAAAGACTCAATTAAGAAGCCAAACTGAATGAACTGGACACTAATTCAAAGCTAGCTGTACCCTTGGACTTAGGACTGAAGCACTCTGATGGTAGAGGATGCAAAGGATGGCCACTCTGGGCATGGTGGTCCTTGGGCTTAGGTGAGACCCATGGATTAGTGGGTGTCCAAGAACCAACCTATATTTTTACCTCAATACTCCCCCAGCATTAATATGACATGTTACCTGAGGGACAATGACCCATTCTAGAAGAAATGATTCAGGAAAATTTTCCATAGAATCAACCCCCATGCTCAATGTAAACAGTGTTTAATCAATTAAGACATGGCTCTGTACAAAGCAACAACTTGTGTGTTTCAGCTCACAGTTGGACCATACTCACACAAACTTCTTATATCAACAGAACATTAAATTTCATGCCATTGATATAAATGATTGATGTTATCAATGCAATCAACTCACACCCCATGGGATTATTGACAATATTTTCCTTTTTTGTTTTTGGGGGCTTTTTTGGATGTGTGTTTGTTTTGTTGTTGTTGTTGTTAGGTTTCTTATTGGGTTTTGATTTTGTCATAATGTGACCATCAAAGTAAAACAGAGTCATTCATAAACTGTAGACAAGCAAATGGAATCTGGGCGCCCACTTAATAGCAGTCCCTGTCCAAAAGAGTTAGTTCTTATACCATGGCCCTGCTTATACTTGCCTACACAAAGAGATCACTAAAAATAAGGGAGCTACGGCAAAGCTATGGCAAAGCTACGGCAAAGCAGATGGAGCCTACCTAGCAATTGGAATAGTATCTGGGGTCTGAACAGCTTGTATTCAAACTAGCAGCCATCTAAGTGAAGCACTAACTAAATCCACATTGAAGAAGCACACCAACCTGTGAGATTCAAAGATGATGATAACAAAATCCAAGTATGATAAAGGTTAAAATATTAGAGCTTAATTTGTGAATACCCAATTTGTAGGCAGTTACGGAGGACAGTGGGAGCCCAAAATCCATCTTCAGGGTATCTAGTTAGAGTAAGCCACAGGCAGATCCCCTCCAGCCAACGGGGAGGGATTCCAGTAGTTTCACTATCAGACATAGGTGATGATAATGATGAATCAAACCATGGTATACTAGGATGTTTAGTTACTTCCCTCTTGACCCAACCTGAACTTGCTGTTTGCTCAAATATTTCTCCCTTGTTCCACTACAGAAATTTCTTCTCTGGCTTTTTAAATACTGATAGTCGAGTTTTCTTTCTTACTCATTATTTTTGTGTTTTTTTGACCTTATATTTTTATTATTTTCTTCCTTCTCTTCTTTTTTTATTGTTTGTTCTTTCTGCTAGGTATCCCAGTTCATGAAGCTCAGAAATAGTGGATTCATAGAGACAAAGTCTGATGCAATGGTTTATCAGGAATGCATTGGGGAAGGGCAGAGTGAGAAGGGTGAGAGGAATTGATGAGCAACCAATGAATAACAGAGGGGATTGTGATGATTAGAATTGATTGTGTTGATGTGTATGCAGCCTTCTGAAACAGGAAATTAACTATGGAAGTGTATGCTACTTGAATATTATACCAAGAAAACTACAAAAAAGAAAGGAAAGAAAAGAAACCAAATGCCCTATGGGTATAGAGTTGATGTTCATGCTGGTGGGATCATTTGGAAAAGGAGATCAATAAGGATTATACAATACAAAGAGTATAATCAATGGCACTGGAAATCCATGTAGATGTTGAATTGGAGAATATTTTGTTGTGTATAATTATGCTACAGTTAAAAACTACCCCCCCACACAAAGAAATATGTTTCTTGATGTCAAATAACACTGACATTAAATATAAAATGGATAAAAACAAAACAGAAAAGATGTGTAATAGAACTCACTTGAAAAGTTGAGAGTTTGCCACAGGAAATGGAAGTAGATGGCATTGTATCAGTTATGTTTCAACTCCGTAAACATGATTTCATGTGAGTGGACCTCTCAGCCCTGTTGATGTACAGATAATGGGTGAGAGGCCTGGGGAGAATAAGGAGAAACATAGGAGCTGAAAATGTAGGGTGTAGCTACCAACTTAAATCACCTTTGTTATTATTTTGTAAATTTCAATCAGCATTAGTATTATCCTAAACCTGCTGTACAAGTTACTCTAAACCTGCTTTCCTTGATTTACTCTATTGATTCAGGGCACTTAACCAGCCACTTAAATCTCCCATGACATTACCTTGAATCCATTCTTTTCTATGGCAATATTGTTAACTCTTGTTTCTATAGCCACAGAAGGTATGAGTGCTTAGCTTACTGCTTAGCCTTTATTGATTTTCTCTCTTGATGTGATTACAACACTTGCATTACACTCCCCAACGCATATCCTCTTTCTCCAAATCTGATCATCTGTCCCAATAATTTGGCACCAGATACACTGACATGGCTGAATGTAATTCACATTGTAGCAAATTCTGCTTACAGGGCAAGCTCCTTTCTGAACTTCAGAGGCGAATCGGAGACAGAGGGTTTCGTTTGAGCACTGACTGTGATGGTGCTTTATGGTCAGCAGTGGACTTCTAAGCACAGGTTTGACCATTCCAATCTACCATTGATCTGCAGAAGAAAGTGGGAGCTAGTTGCCCTGAGAGGTATTCAGCCTTAGAAACTCAACGTAGGGTCAAAATGAGTTGTAATCTACTTGCTGACCCTGGGTACGAAAATATTCAGGATACAGATTACAAACTTCTCTCTACTAGCAGTTTGGGGGAAAACTTTCTCTTTTAAAAGAAGCATGAACTCTTGGCCACCTTTACAACATTTTTATTAAATCCATTTGTATCCGAAGCTACAGGCCATCTTACAACCATGAAATGTGGAACACAAGGGAAATTATAGGAGAATTATACAGATCAAATCCAGCTCAGATTACTGCCCAACGCTGGCTCCTACTTACTGGAAAAACATTTTCTCTTATTAGCATGGGAGACTTATCCCAAACCAAGTTCCTTCCACCCATGCTGATTTTCTGCTAAAGTTCATCTAGAACTTTGGGATTGCAATGGTCTGCTACTAGCTTCAATGTTACTTCTAGAAATAATCATGCCCCACATGCAATGGGCCTGAATTTACTTACTTTTCTTTTCTTCAAATAGGTGGTCAGACCAGGTTTTCTCTCTCAACCTAATATGCATAGATCCTGTCATATATGGGGATAATTACAAAAATTCCACTTAAATAATTCCTAATCTATTTTAAAGAAACAAATATAAACATATGGGAGCGGGAGGAGGGACATTTCTGTCTGAATGGTTTCCACAGCGCTATTTCTCTGCTGTCTGACTTTGACCATCAGTACTGTATTGGCTTCTTACTACTGCTTAGTACTATAAATTGAATGGGTTAAAACCACAGAAACGTGTAACTCTTTCCTACCCATGAAGGGGTTACCAGGGACTCTCTCGGTAGGTGTAACTACTTTTTTTTGTTCACAGAGCTGTGGCAGCGAGAGGCAGTTCTGCTTGAGGACATGGTATCTGATGTAGGGCTTCACCCAGGATGAGGTTTTCCAGTAATTGACCCTTTCTAGTGACAAGTCCCAAGTGTTCTATTATGATACAGAATGCTTGCACTGGCTAGCTTTATGAAGTAGCTCACCAGGCCTTCCTTCCTACTCTGTCTTATTCTAATAGCTTCACTGCCACATGAGTGAGCTTACTGGTATTCAAACTTTGTGTGGCATCGCTAACAGCAGAATAGCAATACAGAAGCTACCGCAGTCGATCAAACTGATAGATGGGTGACGATTTTCTACTATCAATAAATTCCCTCAATTATGTGTTATGATCTACTCACACCATAAGTCTATGTTTAGCTGTACTAGAAGGACTACATGAATGAGCAAAATAAATCAAATATTATTTATATTAGTTTTCTCTTTTATGGTAGACATACAATAATGTTTTCATTTTTTTCTTCTCTTATGCTTCTTTAAATGATAAATGATATTTTACTTCCTTATTTCACAAATAAAGCTGGCTGAATTCGGTGGGGGTATTTTTTGGTAACTAGTCAAAGCTTAGAAATCGGGAAGGTGTGCATCAGGGTTGCATTCAGTCACCATTTTTGTTCAATCTGTATGCTGACTAAATAATCCAAGAAGCTGGGCTATTCAAAGAAGGACATGCTATCCAAATCAGAGAGAAGCTTACTACTAATGTATAATATGCAGAAGACATGACCATGCTTCCTGAAAGCAAGGAGGATTTGACATACTTGCTGATGAAAATAACAGCCTAAAGACTTCAGCATGGATTGCAACTCAGTGTGAAGTAAAGCAGAACTCTCACAACTGATTCAACAGATGACATCCTGCTTCACATGTTCCAGAAGTCTTCTGCTCCTGAAAGCATCAAACTATTAAGTGGTGCGTACTGTGGGGCAAACCTGCTGTACTCAGCACTTTTAAAAGTGTTCAGACAAGGATGTCAGTTTAAAATTTAAGAGTGATTCAACCATGTTATTCACAATGAAGACTGAAGAAAACACCAATGTATGATATTATGGTGTTGCTGAGGAATATTGCCAGAAGACAAGTAATTCAGTCTTGGGAGAAGTATAACCAGAATGCCCCTTAGGAGCAAGCATGGTGACACTTTGTTGCACATCAGGAAGAGATGAAAAGGATGCCAAATGTATCTGTAAATAAAAATTATATCTGAAACGCTAAATAAGAATGCTTTATTTGTATACACATTCTCATGCTTCTATGTAATTAATGTAGTTTCTCCAAAAAAGTAAGTCAGTTACATAACTGAGACTTTTTATCCCTTTCAAAATATTTTGCTATTTGTCATTATTTTGTTTAAAAATCAGAATCGTAAACACACTAAAGTTATTCTTAAAGTAATATCATGCATATTGGTTGTCCCAACTAGAAAAATAATAGTCACAGTCATGGTTTTTCTTGATTAATAAAAATATAGAATGAGATAATATTCTGGAAGACAAACATTACCTATTTGATAGATAAGGATGATTAGGAGCCAAACAATTTATCTTCAAAAAATGTTATTAATTTTAAATCTCAAATGAAGGCAACAGAGTTGTTATTACCACAGGGAACAAATGAGTTATTATAACTGTACCTCATATCTCCCCAAATTTATGTACCTTTCTTCTTCAGAAACATACATGGTGCTATATTTTCTTTTATTTACTTATTTATAGATTCTCGGATGCATAGAAAATATGGATGATGTTTTTGTCCATAGATTCTAAAATCACTCAACAATTTTTACTTACCTAACAATATTCAGACATCTCTTGCAAGATAGGCAAGGCACATATATTTATCCTGTGTGAATATTGACTTGACTGTAGGATCATACAGGTCTGTCATTTGTGATGTAATGTTTATTATCTATATTTTATCTTTAGTCACCCTGAAAAATTCCTCGATATTCCTGTGATAGGTGTTTTATGAGTGTGGAATGGTATGACTTGAAATATGCTTTACTATGAAATGTAAAATATATTTTGTTATTTGATTGATATTTCCCAAAGCAAATCTTTTTGGATCTCTCTTAAAAATATAGGCAGCATTAATAAATTGTCTGTACATTCCTTTTGGTCTAAACTGACATTTCTCTTGCCAAGCTTCTTATAGTAGTTCCTTAACTCAGCATCTAAATTGAACTTTAAAAAATAAGTCAGATTACATCATAACTGATTAAAGTTTCTTAACAGTTTGTGCTATGGATTGAAGTGTGTTTCCCACAAAGATAGCTCAAGTATTTGTGACTGCAAAGAGTTCTTTTGTTCCCCTTTGCTTGCTGATTTTTTTCCAGCTTTGTTAATAAAGTATCTTGGATTGGGATGTAGCCTAAACTCTTTTGAAAGGTGTGGTATAGAAGAGGAAAGAGGACACAGAGAGTCAAACATACACACAGGAGTCACACATACACACATACACAGAGTCGCACATACACACAGAAGGAAGACGGACACTGTATGTCAACAAGGGCAGATCTATCTGCAAGCAGGAAAGGATTTCCAAGGATTGCTAGAGAAGTTGGAAGAGGGCAGTGGGAATACCAGTTCCTCTCTCTAATCCATCAGAAGGTAGGGACATAAACGATACTCCGATTTAGGCTTCTAACCTCTAGGATTTAAAAATGAATTTTTGCTTTGAAAACCACCTATTTTGTGCTATTTTGATATAGCAGTCTGAACCATCTAAGAAAGTTTCTCATCAGATTTATAATTTCAGCAGTCTTTACTATGGGTACAAAGCACCTTAAGGGATATGGTCCTCCATTCTAGCCCCCATCTTGACCAATTCCTTTCTGTTCTCTTCTACAATTTCACAGGTTCTTTGTGTTATTTGCTAAAATACTGGGGGTTTTCTACTATATGGGACTGATTAGGTGGAACCGGTACATTATTTTGGTTGAGTTCAGCAAATATGCTGTGAATAATGCACTTGCAATCTAAGGTGCATGGATGGGAAGCTGCCCAATGTGGAAAACACAGCTTTGCATTTCTTACATATTAAAAAAATCATTTATTGGAGGCGCATACAACTCTTATCACAATCCATCCATCAATCCTTGTGTCAAGCACATTTGTACATTTGTTGGCATTATCATTCTCAAAACTTTGCTTTGTACTTGAGCCCTTGATATCAGCTTTTCCTTTTTTCCACTCCCTCCCTGCTTCTCCCTCCCTCATGAACCCTTAATAATTTATAAATTATTACTATTTTGTTATAGCTAACACTGTCTGGTGTCTCCCTTCACCCACTTTCCTGTAGGTCCTTATAATCAGTTTCCCCTCTCTATCCCACCTTTCCTCCACACTCCCGGTATCGCCACACTCCCCACTGGTCCTGAAGGGATCTTCCCTATGTTCCCAGTTCCTATCTCTACTAGTGTGCATCATCTGGTCTAGCTAATTTTGTAAGGTAGAATTGGGATCATGATAGTGAGAGGGGGGCGAGGGGGAGAGGGCAGGAGCGGGGCTGGGGAGAGGAAGCATTTAAGAACTAGAAAAATGTTGTATGTTTCATCATTGCCACACTGCACCCTGACTGGCTTGTCTCCTCCCTGTGACCCTTCTGTAAGGGGATGTCCAGTTGCCTAGAGATGGGCTTTGGTGCAGGGGATTAGACCAGCTATCCTGCATCAAGCTGGGTTCGAAATGAGGCGTGCCTATGAAAGGAAAAGAAAGAGATATATACAAAGCATGGGATCTGGAGGACTTCAGCCTGATGGACTGAAGTCTCTTGAATATTTGAAGCTTGGTTTTTATACTCTTCTTACACAAGGGAATTGGTTACAAAACAAATATCAAAGAACTTAAACATTCCTAAACTCTTATTTATGCAAATGTTACTTAACTAGGCACAGTTTCTAAACCTTAGAATAATAAAAGCACTAAGTTCAAAGACAATCACATGGATATGCAAGATTCAAGAGAGCCTCAAAGAGATCTTAAATAACTGAGTTATCTCTCAATGTTTTTAGCAGCAAAGTCACAAATAACAGTCATTTTGCAATGTTTTTGTCACCCATTAGTAAACACCTTGATCAGAAGGATGTCTCCTACACTTTGGGTCTCCCTCATTCACAATGACTTGAGTTTTTGTTCTTTGATGCCTGGTCTCTGATCACATCAATACCTTGTGATCACACAGGCTGCTGTGCTTCCTCCATGTGGGCTTTGTAGGTTCTGAACTAGATGACCTCTTGTTTACCATCAAGCCTTTAAGATCTCAGATGCTATATCTTTTGATGGCCAGACACCATCAGCTTTCTTCACCACATTTGCTTATGTACCCATTTGTCTTCAGTGATCATATTGGGAAAGTGAGCACAGAATGATATGACTTTTTGTTCTTTGATACCTGATGCGTTATGCCTTCAACAACTCCTGATCACACAGGCTGATGAGCTTCTTCCATGTGGGTTTTGTTGCTTCTGAGCTAGATGGCTGTTTGTTTACCTTAATGTGTATATAAACAAACGTGGTGAAAAAAGCTGATGATGCCCGGCTATCAAAAGATATAATGTCTGGGGTCTTACTCTTTTTTACCATTCGTCTGTGCACTAACTATATACCAAGCACCTGTAGTAATATTCATTTCACCCATAGGTATAAAAAATTAGATGAAACTGTACTTAAAATATTTTTATTAATTTTATAAAAGTCATGATGAAATACTAGATTTTTATTCACTTTTGTTTATTATTTCAGTAAACAAACATATAATGCGATGGGGAAGAGTGCCAAGCAACAGAAAGGGACACACTTGCATTAATTATAGCTGTGTTATATCCCAAATTCCATGACATATTATAAGTGAATTATGCAATTGAAAGTGTTCAAAGAGGTAAAAAATATTTCCTCCACAATTGCTGTAAGTTCAGCAGAAGTAGAATGCGGATTTTCAAGATGACCATAGTCTGCTCAGAGAACAGAAGTCACTTACTATTTCTAATATATCAAACACAATGATTGTCTAATTGTCATACCTCTCAAACAGTGGTTTTCAACCTTACTAATGCTGTGACCCTTTAATACAGTTCCTCATGTTGCGGTGACCCCAAAACATGAAATCATTTTTGTTGCTACTTCATAGCTGTCACTTTGCTGTTATGAATCGGGTGACACTTGTGAAAGGGTTGTTCAATCCCCAAAGGGGTCGCGACCCATAGGTCAAGAACCACTGCTGTAAAAGAATGGGATCCTACTGCTACAGTAAAATGATGGCTTAGAATAGAGAGCACATTGGCTGTGAATAATACTGGAAATGGGGACCCCGATCAAAAAACAATATGGAAATATCTTAACAGTTCTTTTGTTTTATTTTCAGATATTATTTTATATTTTTTTCATTAGTACTTTTGAACTCATAATCTAGTTCTGTGTACCTCTTCTACTGTTCAAGGATTAATTGCATTAAATAATAAAGTATATTTTATACATAATTTTAAATATGTAAAACAGTCATTAGGGCAGCAAACCAGCTGTTAAATTATTTTAATTACACCACTTCCTAAAGTGCCTGAAATACTAACTTTCAGTAACTGTTTTTCAGTCATTGTTGCCTCTGCTTTTGCCTCAGATATTCAGATACTGTCCCCTTTAATTAGTTTTAAGTTTGCTCAAAGATACCCTTCTCTGTGAAGCTACCGTCCTTTAAAAGGCTTAAATATTAACTACTTAAAACAGTGACATCTTTTCCTGATTTCACTAAGACCCCTAACATCTCTTATCTGCTCTGTGTTGCTGTTTTTTTAAATTTTAATAGCAAGTATTGATGCTTTAGACTATTCAGTTAACTCATTTACAATATCTTAGTGTCTTATTTCTCATAGGATAGCAACTCATTAAAGGTGTGGGTTTTTAAAAATCTTTTCTATTGAGATTACCATAATCTCATCATTGATAACAATGACTGAGATAGCTCACTGCTATCAAGTCTATTGGAACTCATAGTGACCCTCTAGAACAGGGTAGAGTTTCCCTGTTTGGGTTTCTGAAACTGCAACTAAATAGGAGAGTAGAAATCCTGTCTTTCTCCCTCAGAGCTGGCTGGTGATTTCGAACTGCTTACCTTGCAGATCTTAGCCCAATGGGTAACCAGTAAGCTAAGCCACCAGGACTCCTTTCAGATACATATACAAACACACACACACACACCCCGCAAACCCGGAAAACAAACGGATGGCAGACTGAAGGAGTGCTGACGTCAAGGGGTCCATATGGAAAAAGAATGTTTGCAAACTGATTGTGGTAGCAAGTGCGTGATTCTGCTGGACGTGGTTGATCTATGGAATTATTTGATATACCGGTGTGTATTAATCCCAATTAATAAAAGAAGAAGATAAAACCTCACAGTTATCGAGTGGACCCTACTCGTAGCTGATTCATAGCAACTAGAATTAGTATAGTAGTTGCTTAATAAGTATTGATTAAGTAATTTGCAACTCCCACATCAAAGAAATCCAAGGAAGAAATAAAAGTCAATACAGAATTACAGAAGAGAGAGTACCAGTATATCCTCTCTGTAAATAAGAAAAACAGTCCTGTAATGAAGAAATTATCATTCATATGAAAAGAATCCATGGAGTGAAGTCAACACTCAATGTAACAAATAAACTATGAACATATTTTGAGGTTATGTCACTGACAGTTTTATGCAATGCTCGTCCTTAAGTAAATGGGCAATGAAAATGGGTGAGAAAGAACTAACCCAGAGTAGACACCCAGGAAATACATGACCACTATCAATAATAAGATGAAAACACATAGAAGATTAATTAAAGGACTGCTAATGAAGTTTCACCACAATATGTATTATTATGGGAGAAATGTATTTAACTTTAAACTTATTAAAACTTTATGAAACTATGAAGAAAAAAGTATTTATACTTCTATAATCCATTTAAAATACTATTAACATTACTCATGTGCACACATTTACATGCAAAGAGATCCCACTTTGTGCAGTGCTTTAATTCCTCCAGTAATTAAATTATTAGTCAACTAGCTTATAATATATAAGTACTATATTTACTATTTCCATAAACAGTAGTTTAATGTCAGCATATTAGTTAAATTATTTTATTGACTTAAAACTATATTCAAAAATTTCTGTATATTAATATGTAGTAAAGACATTGTATTATAATTTTATTGCTGATGTAACAAACTAACACACACTTAATGGCTTAAAACAACCCATGCAATTATTTTCCTGCATTTCTGGAAAGCGACACATTATCTTTCTTCATGCCAGTGTTTTTTCGTTTTTGTATTTTCATTTTAAAAGTTCCTGTACACAGCACTGAAAACTACAGCTCAGCGAGAGGGACAATCAGAGCACAGAGGAGCAAACAAAGAGGGAAGGAGAGAGAGTGGAACACATCCTGGCCCACCAAGCCTCGCGGATGATATTCCTGACTGCTCAGAGCAGTCAATGTACCAAGAGGATCATAGAGTCCGCCCCCACCAAGAGATAAGATGTCCCTCACTGACCTATAATGCTCCGAGGAATAACCCTGGGGGCACAGTGAGAGAACTGCACCTGATCTGGCCCCATCACTCTGGGCAAAACACTAAAAGCATGCAACGGAACAGCAAGGGGAGCAAAGCAATGAAGTCCTTGGGGAATACAAAAAATAGATTTTGGGGCCAGGGTGTGGCACCTCATCAGACTTCACTGGAAAACACTCCTACAGGTCAACAGACAGACCTGGGACTATTTATAGGCTTTCCTTTTTCTTTCTTTTTTTTTTTTTTTTTGACGCCCCGGTTTTGTTTGTTGCTGCTTGGTTTTATTTTCTGTTGTGCTTTGTTGTTTACTTTTGCTCTATCTTGTTTTTGTGCTTATTATTGTCTCTGCATGTCTACCTAGATAAGGTAAGTGGGATAAACAATCTGGAGGAGAAAACAACAGGACTGATGCCTTCAGGGTCCATGAGAGAGGGGGAAGCAGAGGAAAGGAAGTGAGTGGTAACAAACCCAGGGATAAGGAAACAACAAAGGATATAAAATCGATGGTGAGGAGGGCATAGGATGCCTGGAAGGGCTTGATGAAGGGCAATGCAACTGAGGGGAACACTGAAACTTGAAGGAAGGCTGAACACGATAGAAGGACAAGAGTAAAGTAAAAGGAAATCGAGGAAAGAACTGAGAGACAAAGGACATTTACAGAGGTTTAAATAATGGCATGCACATTTGTAAATATATTCATATGTAACGATAGGGAAATAGATGTATGTACATATATTTATAGGTTTAGTATTAAGGTAGCAGACAGACATGTGCCTGGCTATCAAAAGATATAGCATCTGGGGTCTTAAAGGCTTGAAGATAAACAAGTGGCTATGTAGCTGAGAAGCAACAAAGCCCACTTGGAAGAAGCACACCACCAGCCTGTGTGATCATGAGATGTCGATGGGATCAGGTATTAGGTATCAAAGACCCAGAACAAAAAACCATATCAATGTGAATGAAGGGGAGAATGGAGTGTAGACCCAAACCCATCTGTATATAATTGGACAATTAGACAGAAGGGTCACTAGGAAGAGATGAGCCAGTTAGGGTGCAGTATGGCACTGATGAAACATACAACTTTCCTCTAGTTCCTTAATGCTTCCTTCCCCCACAATCATGACACCAATTCTACCTTAAATCTCTGGCTAGACCAGAGTACGTACATGGGTACAGATAAGAGCTAGAAATACAGGGAATCCAGGACAGATAAAATCCCTCAGGACCAATATTGAGTGTAGCAATACCAGGAGGGTAAAGCAAGGTGGGGGAAGAAAGAGGGACCAATCACAGTGATCTATATACGACCCCCTCCCAGGGGGGCAGACAACATAAAAGTGGGTGAAGGGAGATATCAGTCAGTATAAGACATGAAAAAATAATAATAATTTATAAATTATCAAGATTTCATGAGGGTGGGAGAGTGGTGGACAGTCGGGAAAAAATGAGGAGCTGATACTAAGAACTCAAGTACAAAGAAAATGTTTTGAAAAAGACAATGGCAACAAATGTACAAATGTTCTTGACACAATGGATTTTTGTTAGGGATTGTGATAAGAGTTGTATGAGCCCCCATAAAATGACTAAAATTATTAAAAAATAATAGAAATAAACATTCCTGTATATGATCCTGACAGTTTCCCCCCATCCCCTTAATGTGCCTCTTCTTTAAAGGATATGATTTGATATGTTAGATTTTATTATTCCCGATAAAAAGTTGGTTGCTGTTATTTCATGATTGTTTTTATTTTAAATGTCATATGATTTATTCTCTCTTCTATTTTCAAGGTTTTTCTTTCACAAATTTGGCTGACTCAATAGGATTCCTTTTGTATTTTCTACATATGTTTTTTCTCTTTGTACTTCATTGGGCTTTTTAATACTCTGAGTTTTATTATGGAACTAAGGTTGGCTATTTAAAATTACTTTTATTAATTTGGTCTTTTTTTTTCCTGTCCATAAACTCTTGCTTCTCTTCTTGCAGCTTCTGGGTTAAATAATTTATTGGGTATTTTTCATAGCTAGTTTTCTTTTTTAAAATGTCTTGTTTTTCAGATATTATTCATATTCAGTGAATGATTCAACTGTCCTTTCCATAGGATCATAAAACTCTGTAGCATTTTTTATCTTTGATATTTTAATACCCAAATTTCTATAGCTTCTATTTTAAACTGAGAAGTTTTAATTAAAGTCATTTCACCAATTAAATTTTGTATCAAAATATCCTTAATGATATAATGGGCTAAGCACTGAACTACTAATATCAATGTTGGTGCTTCAAACACACTCTTGTACTAGTACTCATGTACTAATTACTTCTTTGTTATTATGATTTACAGTCTCAAAGGTAAACAAGTGGCTCAGAAGCAACAAAGCCACATGGAAGAAGCACACCAGTCGGTGCAATCACATGGTGTCGAAGGGCATCAGGCATCATCAGAACAAAAAATCATATCATATTCAATGAGGGGAGGAGTGTGCAGTGGAGACCAAAAGCCCATTTGTAGGCCACTGGACATCCCCTTACAGAAGGGTTTTAGGGAGGGAACGAGCCACTCAGGGTGCGATATAGCAATAATGAAACATACAACTTTCCCCTAGTTTATAAATGTTTCCTCCTGCCCCCCTACTATCCTGATCCCAATTCTACCTTGCAAATCTGGCTAGACAAGAGGATATACACTGGTACAGATAGGAACTGGAAACAGGGAATCCAGGGAAGATGATCCCTTCAGGACCAGTGGTGATACCAGGAGGGTGGAGGGAGGGTGAGTGGAAAGGGGGAAACGATTACAAGGATCTATATGTGACCTCCTCCCTGGGGAACGGACAACAGAAAAGTGGGTGAAGGGAGACATCAGACAGGGCAAGATATGACAAAATAATAATTTATGAATTATTAAGGGTTCATGAGAGATGGGAGAGTGGGGAGGGAGGGGAAAATAAGGACCTAATGCCAGGGGTTAAGTGGAGAGCAAATGTTTTGAGAATGATGAGGGCAATGAATGTACAAATGTGCTTTACACAATTGATGTATGTATGGATTGTGATAAGAGTTTATGAGCCCCTAATAAAATGATTTTAAAAATAATTTTAAAAATAAATGAAGATTTACAGTTTCATAGACCTTACAAAAGGTTCTAATTTTTTCCTGTAGGGTCCCTATGAGTTGGAATTTATTTTATGGCAGTACTTTTTGTGTGTTTGTGTTGTTTTAGTTAAACTTCATGTGATATCCTTGAACACCTTTGTAAAATTTATATTATATGCAAGTCTGTTAATGGCAACTTCATAGATCTCTGGATGTCAGTTTCATTGACTATTGTATATAAAAAAGTTATGGTACTTGTACTTTTTCAAATATCTAGCCATTTTTAAATAGTATTCTGGACACTATCTTATACGAAATAGAGTATTGGTATTTGCCACACTTATCCTTAATAATAAGTAGATTCTATATTTTAAAATTTATCCCATCCTAAAATTTACTGTGAATCTCCAAATCAATGCTTGCAGTGTTTTCATGGTTGTTCGTGGACATTGAATAGAGCGATGGAAAATTTTTATTACCCAGTGCCAAAGTTACCAAGGCCCCAAGAACATTGATCACCAGGAGAGAAACTTAGAGAACGATAGTTTGTCCAACTTTAAAGATAGAAAGGATACTCCACAGGTTGCTACCCTCCCAGAAAGCTGAAGCAGGTGTTCTCCTGAGCACAGTAAAAAGTACCCAGAAGTAAACGCTTGTAGGCTTTGTGGCACAAGAAGCACACTAACTGTGGCTGGCATGGGCAGTTGAGCCCGTGGCCATTAAGATTCTGACAGTAGAGAGGCAGGGATATCTAGACAGTATTTTGGTAAATAGCATCGCTGCGCAGTGGCATATCTGTTGGAGGACATCCAGATTAGTTTCCACGCTGTGCCTGCACCAATGAGTAAGGATTTTGAAAATGGGCGGTTGTTTCAATATAATGCTTCTCTTCTTGGGAAGTGTGTTAGTCCGATTGGACTAGAGAAAAAAATATCCATGGGCACACATATGTATATAAGGGAGAGGTTTATATACAAGAGGAATTGAACATTGCAAAAACATCCCAACCCAGTGCAGACTAAGGCTATAAGTCTGATTTTAGCTCATATGTCCAATACCGATCTATAAAGTCCTCTTCAGACTTATGAAGCACATGCATGTTGCCAAATGCAGAATGATCACAAGCCAGTGAGCAGAAAGTCTTTGCGTCCAGTGGCATTATAAACATCTCAGCGCTGCCAGGGGTCTCTCCATGGCTTCTCCTCTGCAATATCTCCCAGGGAGTAGCAGAGAGAGAGAGAGAGAGAGAGAGAGAGAGAGAGAGAGAGAGAGAGAGAGAGAGAGAGAGAGAGAGAGAGAGAGAAAGAGAGAGAGAGAGAGAGATGTCTTCCATCCCCAAGAAGTACCAGATTTCCCAGAAGTCTCAGGAGAAAACCGTGCCCACACAGAGACCTCACTGGCTATGATCCAATAGACTAAACTTCACCCCTTCACTCTTAATCCTCTCAAATTGACACCAGATTGCGTGACTACCACAGGCACACACAAATTCAGAAGTGTTAACACACATGTCACTGAACAGACTGGTTGATGATGTATAGGAAATGGATTTGATGGGTTCATAACTTTTCTGGATGTTTCTGTTAGTTCAAAGATTTGCTGTAACTTTTTTGTCATGTCTTACAGAACCTTTCTTTGCTCACATTCAGATTTAATTTTAGACACAGATTCAAAATGATTCTGCATAAATTTCTGAGTTCCTGGTGTTTAGAGCTCCCCTTCCCTATTGTGTGCCCTAGGATTTCAATTGCTTTCAGAGATCTGATGTGATCGTAAAGAGTTGTGTTGCCATTTTCATAAAGTTCCTGCCCCAAGTTCAATGTCCTTCTCTTTATGGTATTATCCAAAATGAGGTATCAGGAAGAAACATAGTGCAAATGTGCATTCATTTTCTGCTGTGCTATTCTTTGTTCAGTACAGTATATTATCTAACATATAGAAATATACATTCACTTTTTCTTGGTGGTATATTTTTATATTGAAAATCCACATAAGTAACTGTTTCTCTGTCAGGGCCCATGGGATGCATTTTTATAGGAAAAAAATCACTTCTTCGACTATTGCAGAGTGGAAAAATATATATGCAAATGAAATGTAGCTAGGCATAAACTTTGAGTCAGTTGTTTGAACAAAATACCAAATACTACCTAATTTAAAATTGGCAAAGGTGTGTACCAAGGTTGTTTCTTTTTACCACTTAATCGGCATATTGAGCATAGAATCAGAGAAGCTGGTATATTATATGAACTATCTGGCATCAGGATTGGAGGAACACGTATAAACAGTCTGGGATATGCAGATAACACATTTTTGCTTTGCTACATGAAAGTAAAAAGACTTTATAAGATCTCAGTGTAGAAATAAAGCAAAATCCTCCCATCTTGACCAATAAACAATAATATGATAAACAGAAAATAATGAAATTATCAAAGATTTTCTTTTATTTGAACCCACATTCATTGTTCATGGGAACATCAATCAAGAAATCAAATGCCTTATTGCTTAGGGCAAATCTGCTGCAAGAGATTTCTTTAAAAAAATATATATATATATATCACTTTAAAAACTAAGATGTTTTCAATTGCTTTATAGGCACATGCAAGACCAAAGAAGAATTGATGCTTTGGAATTATGGTGTTCGTAAAAAATATTAAATGAACATGGACAGCCTGACGAGCAAACAATTGTCTCTGAAGAAATACAAGCAGAATGTTCCTGAGGATCAAGGATGGAAGAAGGTAACCCCCATGAAAGATAAGTTCTGGAAAAGAACACATTGAAATTCCCGGATAGAATGTGATAAAATGCACACCAGAAATGAAAGTCTGACAGGATGCCATCCTTTTTGTGGTGTGATGGAGACTGTCTGGACCTCTGAGGGCAAAAAAGACCTCCTTTTGTCACTCTTCAGTTCTGGAACGGGCTTCTTTAAGTTCAAAAGAGCAGTATTTTCCCAAGGATGACCTTCAGAAGGTAAGGAAAGAAAGAGAAATGTAAACAAGAAGCACAAGGAAGAAGTGGGATAAATGATGAGGGACTGAAGGGAGTGCAGTGGATGAACTGAAGAAATTGTGGCTGTTTCCCCTGTTTTATATTGGCCTGCTTTCAGTGGGGATCAACTCTCCAGCACGTAACAACTTGATATATTATTAAAGTGTTTTAGGCAATATTTGCGTATTTCAAATTGAGCTGTCTTTGTATTTCTTTTATTTGTATTTAGATATTTGTAATTTTATGTCTTTTTGAATCCTACCTATATTGAAATAAATAAACTTGTGTGTATGTATGTATATATACATATATAAAAGGGAGGAGAGAGAAATGCATGCATATGCAAATTAGATAACAGGTATATTAAAAACCAGAATTGAAATTACTAACACAACTCTTTCACACTTGAGAATTTGGATACCAGTTAAAATTGTTTGGGACCTTAGAACTGTATCCATAGGACACTAAGTAATAAACACTCTTTTATATGTATCGCTGGTGGAAAATAGCATGCAAATGGTCTATTCTGAACACATGATGATGATAATTTTAAGGAAATTTTAGGGAAGGTAAAGTTTTAAAGTGAGATATTTAAAAGAACATAAAGAGGCATATGTTTTTCTTTTCCTGTATCCTAACTGGGTTAGTAAAATTAACTGAAGATTTGAATAATTTAATTGTGTTAGCTCAGGTTTTTTCCTATTTCAAATAAGGAAATTTTGTCATTCCATAAAATGTCACTGTGAAAATAAAATGAAGCATAAATAAAACAATAAATAGAGTTCAGCAAATTATCCTAATTTTCAAAGTCTACTAATAATTGAGGGAGAATGTTAGCTATCCATTAATATAAAATTATGGTAATTTTAAAAGTTTTTTTGACTAGAGAGGAAAAAGAGAAAGCCTTTGGTCTTAAAACTTAACTTTTAGTTATTAAAAGGGAATATTGAACTGGACAAAATGGCAAGGTATTAGATGCTAGTATTTATGTAAACTCAAGGACAAGGAAGTATCTGATACACCCTCTTATGCCTGGATAGGTTCATCCTTAAAATGTGTGCTAAAGAGTCTGCTATGGTAACTCACCAATCACTCTGGGGAACAAAGATAAGATCGTCTTCTCCCTGAAAGATATTGAGCCTCAGAAACCTTAGGCAGCAGTACTGAGAAACCCTAATTGCACATTGACTCAATATGAATTAGTCAAAAGGCACTTGATGAGAGTAGGCAACATCCAGACACCAACCTTCTATCAAAGTTATCCTCCTTCAGCTCCACTTGTTTTCCATGTTAAACACCATGTTAGTCTCTGCCATCACTTTTTCTCTCTAGTGCATTATAAATTTGGTTTTGTTTCATTATTTTCCCTCTCTCTAATCCATCGTTTCTATCAGTATACATATGTGATTTTGCCATTCCTCAAAAACACGACTGCGTTCTTTCACCAGAAATATAGTTAAATAATTATCTACAGTGGTGAATGCCCTTTGCCATTTAGAGAAAGGCCTTGGTTTTTGAATGCCTCGCATTGGAATTTGAGTTGGAATTTGAGTTTTATAGCTCACGCATATAGCTCAACGTCTCGCATTGGGATTTGAGTTTTGTAGCTCACGTGGTGGTTGCTATAGCTACCATCCAGTTAGTTCCCATTCATAGGGTCCATTTGTAGAACAGAAAGAAACACGCATGGTTTTCCACCACACTCACAACTGTTCCTAGGTTTGAGCCCATTGTTGCAGCCACTGTGTCAATTCCAAAGAGGGTCCTCCTCTTTCTTGATGGCCTTTTACTTTAGAAAGCACAATGTCCTTTCTAAAGGACAGGGACTATGTCTCCTGATAACATGTCCAAAAGTGTGATATGAAGTCTTATCATTCTTGGATCTCAGGAGCATTCTGAATTTTCTTCTTCCAAACAGATTTGCTGGTTCTTTTGGTCATCCATGGTACTTTCAAGATTCTTCACCAGCACCATCATTCCAAGGTCATGATTCCTCTCTTCCTTTAACCCAAAGCAGTTCTTCATTTAATTTCATGGCTGCTGCCTCCATGAGCATTGATTATGGATCCACAACTCCAATCTTTTCTCTGCTTATCATGATGCTACCCACTGGTTCAATTGTGAGGATTTGGGTTTTCTTGAAATTGAGTTATAAACCCTATTGAAGATGTCAGTCCCGATCCTCATTAGCAAGTTCAAGTCTTCCTCACTTTCAGCAAGCGTGTTTTTGTCATCTGCATATGGGGGTTGGTAAGAAGCCTTCTTGTAATGATGCAACATTATGCTTCATATATAGTCCAGTGCCTCTGAGTATTTGCTCAGTGTGCAGATTGAATAAGTATGGTGAGAGGAGACAATCTTAATGCACAGCTTTCTTGATTTTACAGGTTTTCTGTTTGTAGACCTGCCTCTTGATCCATGCACAGGTTCTGCATGAGCACAATTCTGGGATTCCCATTCTTTTCAAGACTACTCAAGGCTTGCATACAGTATCCAGTGTCCAATACTTTACAAAGTCAAAACAAAACCAAAACATGCAATTAAACATCTTTCAACTGACATTAGCGATAATATCCCATATTCCAAATCTTCTGAATCTGCCCTGAATTTCTGGCAGCTCCCTGTCAATGTACAGTTGTTGAATTTTCTTCAGCAAAAATTTACTTATGCGTGATATTAAAAGTAGTGTTCTATAATTTGTGCATTTATTGGGTCACTTTTCTTTGTAATGGGTACATATATGGAGCTCTTCCAGTCAGTTGGCCAGGTAGCTGTCTTCTAAATTTTCTGGGGTAAAGAGTGCTTCTAGCACTTCATCCTCTTGTTGAAACATTTCAGTCGGTAGTCCATCAATCCCCAGAGCCTGGCTTTTAGCTAATCCTTTTGGTGTAGTTTGTGCTTCTTCCTTCAGTACTGTTCTTGAAATAGTTGACATTTGACTAGTTCTTTTGGTACAGTGTTGTATTATTTCCATGATTCCTGTATCACTTAATATTTTGCTGGTAGAATCTTTAAGTATTGCAAGTCTACGCTTGAATTTTTTCTTGAGTTCTTTTGGCTTAACTTTTTGATTGTCTAACACTATATCTTTGTACATTTCATTATTGTGTTTGACTTTATCTTCTATAGGTGCCCTTTGATATTTTCTGTTCACCTTTTCACCTCATCATTTTTTCCATGTGCTTTCACTATTTTATGATTAAGAACAATTTCCAGAGTCTTCTCTGGCATCCAATTTGAATATTATTTTTGTCTTTTTTCTGACTTTATTCTTTTTCAAATATGATGTTCTTGATATCATCCCACAGATCATCGGGTCTTCTGTCATTCATGTTTAATGTAGCAAATATGTTCTTGAGATGTTCTCAAATTTCACATGGCATAGACTCAAGGTCATATTCTGGCTCTCATGCATTTGTTTTCATTTGCTTCAGCTTCAATCTGAACTTACATAAAAACAATTGAGAGTCAGTTCCACAGTCAGCCCCCCTTGTCTGTATTTAGCACCTATTATTGTATTGAACTTCTGCATGGCCTCTTCCCACAAATGTAATCAATTTAATTCCTAGAGTAGTTCACATGTGTAGACACCCTCCCTGTGATGATATAAGCCATGAAGAAGTCACAGGTTTTGTAAAATGTTATCAATCAACCTCATGCTTCAGTTCTATCACCAAACTGCATTTTCAGCTGCTGTTCCTTCATCTTTGTTTCTATCTTTTGCAATCAAATAACCAAGAAATTACCAATGCATCTTGATTGGATGTTTATTCAATTTCAGATTGAATATATTGGTAGAATTAATCAACTTTCTCATCTGTGACTTTGGTGGTTGGTGCACAATGTGAATAATAGTTGTTTGGATTCCTTGGCAGTGGACAGACATAGTCCGATCACAGATAGTATTCCACTGCGAATTAGATATTGAAAGTTCTTTTGTTGTGGTTGTACAGCCATTGTTTTTAGTTCTTTCTCTTTTTTTCCCTTCTCTCTTTTATTTGAAATAACCTTTTTGATAATGCAATACCATTCTTGATTTTTTCTCTTCCTGCATATTAAATCACATGACTGCCTGATTCAAAATAACCAATGCCAGTCCAATTCAGCTCACTAACTCCTAAGATATTAATAGATATGCGTTCCATTTCATTTTTGACAATTTCCAGTTTCCTTAGATTCATACTTTGTACATTCCAAGTTGCAATTATTAATTGATGCTGCCAGCTGTTTCTTCTCATGTTGAGGCAGACCCCATGAGCAAGCAAAGGTATCAAAGGTGTAACTCTGCCCATGTCATATGGCCAAACACACTGTGAAAAGGAAGCTCTTCCTTAGTCATTCCTTGAATGCCTTCCAACCTAAGGGGCTCATCCTCTGGCTCCATTTCTGACCATATTCTCCTACTGTGCTTGAGGTTTTCCATATCTGCCAATATTCCTTTGCTATTTATTCATGGGGACACCAGTAACTAATTTTTCAGCAGCAAACAGCCTATTTATTACTTCTTTATACTGTGTTCATAATTTGGAAGCTCTGCTAAAATCTGTTCATTTGGGTGAACAGATGTTGGCATTTTAAACCCCAGTGACATGGCTTCCAGCATCAAACAATGCACATGGCATTACTATAGGACAACCTGACAAGCAATGGGGTTTTACTTCGTCCCCCAACAAAAACTCATAGCCCATCAGTCAATGCCAACCCAGAGGGGCCCTCTCTCACACCTTCTCCTTAATTGTCTTCTGGTTGT
Organism: Tenrec ecaudatus; assembly: GCF_050624435.1. NCBI lineage: Eukaryota > Metazoa > Chordata > Mammalia > Afrosoricida > Tenrecidae > Tenrec > Tenrec ecaudatus. The sequence goes on from NC_134531.1 coordinate 299,265,945, forward strand.
AAATTACTATTTGGAGTACTTTTGTCATGTTTGGCAATTCCTTCTCAATTCTCTTTATGGTAAATATCTTCTTGCCACCTCTCAAGCTTATAAACACTAGTACTAAAAAAAATTCAACTATCCAATTTCCATTTCCCTTTCCCCTTTCAATGTTCACCCCTTTCACATTTAACTTCCGAAATGCAACAGCAATGGTCTTCTTTTAGGCTTCTGCATAAGTATTATTTTCTTTTTAAATTGCTCCTTACTAAAATATTTGAATTTCAAATTAATATTTTTTCCTTAATAGCAAAATGCATTGTCATTCATGTCAGTAGGACTTTTCTGACTTTCTAAAATAAAATAACTTCACAATATCTGCATTTTCAATTATTTTTAAAATTCAGTACATAGCTTGTATACTTGTTAAAGTTTAACTTATTTATTTTATTTATTTAGCACCTACATCCTTACACTAGGAAAAAACGAAAGCCTCCTGATTAAAGAACCCTCTATATTTTATTTATTTTTGTCATCAATACTAAAAATACAAATCAGATAATTCACCTTTAACTAACATTTATTGAAATAACGAGGAATAAATCAGTGGAAATATGAGGCAATAGAGAAAATAATTAGCAGGCTAGAGGATCAGGGGAATATTTTCTGTCACAGTTGGATTATCTATGAATTGAATATAAAAGTTAACAGAGATTTTCAGGTAACGTATGGGTATTTCATATCCATTGGGTTAACTAGAGGGATAGTCAGGGTAAAGCAGAGAGAGAGAATAATAATGAGTTGATTCCTAAGTTAAGCATCCTAAGTTAAATAATTAGTATTTCTTTGTAGAATTATTAATATTTATGTAATAAAAGAGCAATTTATCCCATAAAGTTTTATAGAATCAATTTAAGTATAAATTACTTACCCAGTTCATATATAATCATTTTTATTTGATACATGGAAAACTATGCATTTTATGTGGGAGAAAGATGAGACTTTCCAGTCCCTTAGAGTACTGTGTCAGAAACCCATAGGGACAGTTTTACCCTGCCCAACAGGGATGCTATGAATCACAGTCTACTCAATGGTCATGAATTTCTTTTATCCTTTAGCAATATATTAGTTTTATATGCTGAGTTAGAAAACACCACATTTTTAGCATTCTGGAATAACAACGACTGAGCCTACAGTTGTCAGGCCGTGGAAAAGACTAAGGAAGAGGTTGGCCAGGGCTCAGCTTTCTTCTGGAGATTTTACGGCAGTGGATCTGCTTCCAAGCCCACTCAGGTTTTCAGCAGTGTTAATTTTCATGTGGGTGTAATAAAAAGGGACTAGCTTTTTGCTTTTATGCAAAAGCTAATCTCGGGTTTTGGAGACAGCTTGCTGTTTCGTTTCACATGGGCTTTCTTCATCGGCTCTATTACATAGTGGCGTCTTTTTTCTTCAAATTCAGCAAGAAGGGAAAGATGAAATCTTATGTAATTTGCTTTATTCATAGGATTGACCCCTCATCATTTTATCCCATTTTTATTAGAATAAATTCTCAGATGCCTCCAACTATTAAAAACAAACAAACAGAAAACCACCAAGCCCACCACAACAACAAAATGAAATGTACTGTCATCAATTAAATTCCAGCTCATGACGCCTCATGCCTCAATGAGCTAGCGGAGCTCAATGCACTTTGATTGCATTTGTAACCTGGCAAGGTGGTTTTGGCTGGTGATTTGGAGAACTGCCTTTTTTTCTTTTACAAGTTAGCATTTAAGATAACTTTTATTGAAATGATTTCACGATGAGGGAATTAACTAGATTCACAGTAAAATATGGAATAGTCAGCTAAAAATTATTAAGATCATTGTGAGTTGAGTATAATTTGCTGTAGTTTCCATAATAGTAAGAATTGGAATGATGAATTTATCATTTCAGATAAGAAGAACAAGAATGCCCTCGGAAAACCAACAACTGAAACTCATTCTTTTGGGTCTTCAGAATAAAAAGCAAGATGATTTGTTTAGCCATACTGCCACCACCTACTATGTGCTGGTAATGGACCACCAGAACAGAACGCAGCAAAAGAAACAAGACAAGGTGACAGAGTAGTTGCTGCCATACAAATTTTGCTAAGGTCACCCCAAATCAGCAAATACTCCTAACAGAGTGATGATTGGCAGGGAATTCAAGTCAAGATGGGGGACGGAAGCGTGCACATCTTGGAGAATGCAAGCACATCCCTGTTGATAAGAAAAGAAGACTGGCCAACCTCCCAATGGGGGGAAATGCTTAACAATATTTATGTGGAACTCAAAGGGAGAAAATACCTGGTACTATGTTCGTAATGAGACGTATCAGACCCAGTTTCTAGTCAGTCAGTACAAATTTAGTCAGTACAAATCAATATTTCATGTATTGTGGTTTGTAGCCAGGTTACAGTTGTATAATTCTTTACCATTGTCCAATTCATAACACTATCAATAGACATATTTAAAGGCCCAGGGAGATGAGAGAAAATGCTATGTAATATAAAATGGCACTGATGTCTCTACGATGAACCAGAGAATAATATAAATGGTAGACCTCTGAATGGATTTTAGACTTACACTTAACTCTAGCCCCAACTTAAGAACAATTAGTCGTTATGTCATGACCCTGGTTCATAGGTGCCTTCATGAAGAGGCCACTCAAGATATGAGAAGTACAACAAATGTGTTGAAGAAACTAGACAGTGCTCATATAACAGAAAGAATAGTATCTGCGGTCTTAAAGGTTTGTCTTCAAACAAGCAACCATCTAAGTGAGGTGTCAACTCAGTGTGCGTGAAGAAGCCCACCTTGCTATGTGTTCCAACGATTGTAAAAGTCTAATCCATATGTGAAGGAGGGAAGGGCATCAGAGATAAAATGGTGAGCACTTGGTTTGCAGAAGATTATGAATGAGAATGGAAGGTCAAAATCAATTTACAGGCTTTACATAAAGATTGAGTCCCTGGTGATGTCTCTGGGACCATATTAGAGGGATGGGAATCGCCTTGTTATCAGACAGAAATTACTATAGAGGCATTCTAGTCAATTTATCTGGGTTAAAATAGAACACCTGATTTGATCCCCCTTTCAACCCACTGAAAAGTTCTATCTGTTTAGCTTTCTTTTTTAAAAGAAGGTGAGACACACATGGATTAAGGCCCCAGTGAATCTCCTCTGAACACAGACCAGGCATAGAAATAGCCTTGTTTGCATACGGAGTTCATTGGAAAGTGGATTATGGCAGATGTCCTTTCGTTACTATCTAATACGTGTCATTTGATATTCCTCTCAACCCATTTAAAATTTTTCTAGTTTTTAATGTTTTATAATTAAAAAAATGAAAACTAAGGTTTTTCTTTTCAATTGGTGTTTTTTCTCTGGTTACTGTTGTTAGCTTTTCTGACTTTGGTCTTTGTTTCTGTATAATTTTTATTACATGAATCCAGAATGGAGTAGTCTATAGAGACACTAACTGGATCAATGGTTCATTAGCTAAATAGCAGGGGGTTGAGAGGAGAAGAGGAGCTAATAACAAGGAATACCAGAAAAAATAAAATGTTCTAAAATTGGTTGTGGCAAAGATTGTAGATCTTTTCTTGATGTGATTTAGCTGCTGAATTGCATCGTATTTGGATTATGTCCCACTAAAACTATTTATGAAAAAAGAAAACAGGCATAATATTCATTAACCACTACCCTGTACTTTATCCAAGAGTATTACTGATACTTTGATAGTTCCCTCCCCCTTTTTTCCTAATGTATAAATAAATTCCCTCTTTTCTCAGTTTGAGGAGGCAGTTCTTTGTTGGACTACATGAAAATTATATTCAATAAACTGTTGATCTTCCCACCCTGCACCTTTCCCATGAGTTGTCTTACTTATTTCAACAGTCACTTGTGTGTGTGAACAACGGGGACCCTGTTCTTCCTGAGATGAACTTTTTGTGAGATCAGACAGCGTGCTCTTAATGCTGTGGTTAGTGGGTTTGAACCGTGACATTACAGTTAGTACACCAACATCTAACTCAAACTAACAGGAAGGAAATTATATATGAATGTGAACAAGATAAAAGGTTTATGGACCCCATAAAATATATCCACGAGAAATAATTGCACATTTTTATTCCACACTTGAGGCATGTAGGCACAGGATATTAAAAATCTATGTTGAAAACTCAACTCATTTGTTTTAAAATGAGTAGCTTTCTTGAGATCTTTGACCAAAGCTCTGAACCATAAACCAGATATTGAGGTTTAGTTGATTCACACACCCCTATATTACTTTCTATTTGTGGATTAAAGCATAGAATTATATGTTTTTTATTACTATTTAGAATTTTTATTCTTGAGCTAAACGAATCAAATGTGTTCATTTAAAGAGCTCTGTTTGGCTGTCACTTATTTATAGAATATCTTGATTGCTTATTTTTGGATAGAAAAGCTAGAATTTAAATGATTAGTGTAACTGCCTTTCTTTCTGTCTTTCTGTCTTTTCTTCTTCTTCTTCTTCTCCTCCTCCTCCTCCTCCTCTTCCTCCTCCTCTTTCTCTTCCTCCTCCTCCTCCTCCTGCTCTTCTTCTTCATTTTTGGCACGGGGAGTAGCCAGCAATTAGCACTAGGGCTAAAGAAGTAGCGATAGCAGCATGTGGTTCCACTGCAGAGAACCCGAGACAGTGGGGAAAGAAACCTGTGGAGTCACTTGTAACCGTCACTACCATTACTAGCATTAAAAGTAACTCATGAAAAAGCTAGAACGTTTGTATCACCAAGTCTCATTACAATAACATGCTCTCTTTAGCGCCCTTGAATCACACTGGGAAGAAATCAGAGACTTCCTCCGGAACCATATAGACTGGTAAGGAAGATGCTTCACTTTTAAAATTGAAGCCCTTTAAAGAATGTACAGCTACAAATATTTTCCTAGTGCAAAATATGTATAGCTTCCCTTATAGAATGCAAGCTAATATTGATTGCACCTGTGTTGCTTAGTACCTGAAAATTTCCTCCTTGTGCTCCGTCTTACAGAACTTCGTGTAAGTCTTGCTTAAATAAGGAGAGATGTCAGAACTCAACATTTATCCAGTCAACGTTCATCTTCTTGGGTTTCATGTTCTCAGGGTTTGCTTTTGATGTGGTGATAATTTTAGAATCATATTCTGAAGCGTTAGCATTTTACTTTGCTAAACTTCAAATTGTGATTCTTTATTCCATTTTAAAATATCTTTTGATTTACAGAGATCTTAATAGAGATTATTATGATTTGATTCCTCTAAGGCAGTTTCTCAACTTTAGCACTATTGGCGTTTTGGGCAGAGATGCTGTTTGGGGACGGTAGCATGCCCAGTGGTATCTATGGCCTCTCTATCCACCAGATGCTGCCAGACCCTTCCAGGATGAAACCACCAAAAACGTCTTTAGATATTCCTGAGCATCCTTATGGAGTGATTCTCAATCTGGGGTGATTTTGTCACACACACAAAAAATTCAGAGTTTGAATTGTGGAGCATTATCATAGTACAGGCTTTATGTTGACGTAACTAGCTATGATGCTCAGTGTTCTGACAGTTAAGATCTGGTAACTACCCAAGATGAGCTCTCGCTGAAGGTGTGAGCTTCTTCCAATAAAAGTGGAAGTCATAACAAAGCATGCTGCCGTTTTGCTGGGTCTGGAATCTGCATCTTGCTTGTCAACCTCCAGGTCTTCGGACTTATTGAGCTTCCTTTATTGCCTGCCAACCCTGGAAATCCTGATGAGTTATCAGTCTGCCATCTGACCTGCATGCACTGGATTACTTCACCTCCAATGCCACGAGTCTGACCTGTGGAGTTTGATGTTGGATTCATCTGCTGCTGCAGCTGCTACGCTGTTGTATTTATTCCTCCCGGTTTTGAGTTCCACACTTCATGGAGTTATTCAAGTCAGGAAAAGACTCCAGACTAACATCCAACTCAGAAATTGTTCATTTTTACAACAGTATGAGTCATTGTATTGATCTCTCTTCTTTCTCTCTTCTTCCACTCCGCCTCCTTCTTTCAATATACAGGCATCCCTAGGCCTGCTTTGCTAGAAAGCACAGCCTGAGACAGGAATACTAGTAGTGGGGAGAGGACAGTGAGGTTGGTAAACATTCTGCAATACAGAGGGCAGCCACATACAACAAGGGATTATCCAGAACAAAAGATCAATACTTCTGAAGAGGAAAATTGTAGCTTCTAAATCTGCTATAATACTTCATTAAGAAGCTAGAACATTAGATTGACTTTTTGAGGAAAAAATTTTTTTAGGAAATTTCAACTGAAGTTTGGTTGTGCAGAAGAGAGTAAATTCATTAATTAAACATGTTTTTCTGAAAATTTAAAATTATTTCCCCCTCTTTGTCCTTCATATATAGGTTTAAATTTATTACTTATTGTTGCACTTACCAGTTCAATATTTCAAATGAAATCAGGGATATTATTACTCACTATATATTGTTTCACATTATACTTGATCTTTCTTTGACCTCAGTGTAAAAGAAAGTCTTATCTTAGAATTTTGACAATTTATCATCACTGTAGAGTTTGAGAGTTCTGAAATATATAAACACACACACATATATATATATATCCCTTTCTCTAAGGCTCAATTTCTAAGATAATAAATATTTAAATATATATCATATATAGCCATTTATCTTAAGAAAAACTTGAAGCTCTAGTGCTTTGTTGCGCATGAATTTTTCCAAGAAGTTCTTTTCTTGGACTATTGGTGAATCAAAGTTCTCTTCTCACAGAAAAACTTGGAATATCTAAAATATATGATCATATGACAACATACATATATTTTTATTAAGAATTAAGTAATGAGAAAACCCCAACTGGAAAGTATGATAGTTTCCTGGATCATGGTAACCTTTTCAGTGTACATTCTTTGTTCATACCTATTGCGATGGATTTAACTGTTTTTCACTAAAAATAATGTGTGGAACTTCAGAATCTTGTATCTGTGAATGTGATCGTTTTTATCAATAAGATTTTTGTTCTTTTGTTTGTGTAATGCTTAAAAGATCATACCAGTGAATGGTTGTTCTTAAATCATTTATAAATTATTTTAAAATAATAAAAATAAATACAGAGACACAAAAAGAGGGAGATTAGCTCCAAGTGAGTATTGTCTACAAGTCAATGAATGCCAAAGAACCGAAAATGTCCAGGGTATGGATAAAGAATACAATAACATGGCCTAGATCCTCATTTTGAATTTCATTTCTCAGAGTTATGATCAAATAAATCTATGGTCTAGAGTCATTCATTTGTACTACTGACACATCTATGTGACTTGCGAGGTATACTGCACTCAATTCAAAGGTATTCTCTTTTGCTCAGTATTGCAGTAACTAAACTGCATCTGGTCTTCTCTGGGAGTAGCAGTAGACAGTTATTCATCAGTGTTTTCTGTCTCTTGCTTTCCTGTCCACATCACAGGCAATCGATCTTACAAATGGCGTGACAATCCTGTCCACTGTATCCCCAAAGAGCAGCAATCTCTCCACCAAAACTGACCTGTTAGCCTGCTGCTAACAATACTAAGATATGCAATAGTTGCTGCCTTCTGGAAATGTATGGGCCGGCTTTCAACTTGTGACTTGCACCAGAAACTCCTACTAATCCTGTCAAGAGAAAACACTGTATTTTTTCCTCTGAAAACTCACAGCATTTTCTCTCACTCTCATTATAAATAACTCAGTAAATGAAAAAAAAAGAATAAATAAATATTCTATGCTCAGTTGAGAGCCATTGCTGATTCTCATTAAGTCCTTTTACACTAGCTAAATTTATGTATGTATGTCCATCTGCTTCCCATTTCTTTTTATCTATTGTATATCTTCTTTTGATATTTTGTTATATATATTTAATTAATATTTCTCCTCCTATTTGAATATGCTTGAAAATGCCATATTTTAATCTATGCAAAAATTACTTTTAAGGTATTCTATGTTTACATGCATATGAGCCTTGGTGACATAGAGCATATTTCCTGGACTGCTACCCACAAGGTCAGGAGTTTGAAACCAAAAGTCCCTCCATAGGAGAAGGATGAGGGTTTCTACCTCTGTAAAGATTTGAAGTCCTGGTAATCCACAGTGATAATTCTCACTTCTCCTAAAGGGTTGCTATGAACCAGAATCGACTCGATGACAGTGAGTTTGATTTGTTTTAAGTTGATTAACGATATAAGGAAACAAACAATTATTTCAGTGGATTTATGGACATGCAGACATCAGTCCTTTTAACCCTGAATGCAGAAGAATACAGTGACCAGCTGCCATTCCCAATTCCTCCAAAATGGGTCACCGTAGAGTGACAGAACACTGAGGGACACAATTCAAAATCATAAAGGATATCTGGGTTTCTCATCAGAATGACACTCCCTTAATGCTATAGCCCTTAGCCACCTTTCCGATTTTAAACAAAGATGTTAGAATAATCAACTATTGAAAGTTTGCATGTCCTAATTTCTCCAAGAAAAAATGGGATTTAAAGATGAGGAATAAAAGCAGGAAACAAAGGAAGACAACTGGGTAAGTAATCGACTATAGAGGGCTGACCCCGGTTGATTTTGAAATACCGGTGCCATAGTTTCACAGCAACGCGAAAGCCCCCCTGTGTGAGAAGCCGACAGATAAGTAGGCGATTGTCAACAGTCACCCAAAGTAAATGTGTTGGCATATGCTGTCCACTCGTGAGGAACACGTGAAAATCCTGTGGACAGAATGAAAACATTCCCAGGTACTGAAAACCTCAGGAAAAGAAGCAGAACACTGTCAGAGATAGTGCCAGATGATGAGCTCCCACATGGAAACATCCAAAATACGACTTAGTGAGCGCTGCCTTCTCAATGTAGAGTTGACCATAGTGACAGGGATTGAGTAGAGTCTGTGGAAGTACAGCCTTCCGGACCTTCATTTACTGATAGAGAATGACTCAAAATGAGAAGGAACAGTGGCAAACATTATGAATAATCTGAACTTGGAATGCTCAAAATATGAATCTAGGAAAATTAGAAGTTGTCAAAAATGAAATGGATTGTATACAAATAGATATTGTAAACATCATTGAGCAAAAAGGAGCTGGTATTGGCCATTAGAATTAGAAAATCATATGATTTTCAATATTGGGAATTAAACTATCAAGGGGAATAGCTTTACATTCATTGTGGAAAATGACATTTCAAGATCTATCTTGAAGCATGATGTTGTCTGTGAAAGTTTATATCAATCTGCATTCAAGGAAATCCATTCAATATGACTACTATTCAAATTTATGCACCAAATACAAAAGTTAAAAATAAAGAAATGGAAGAATTTTATTAGTATCTTCAGTCTAAAATTGATCAAACCTATAATCAGGATGGATTAAAAGTTATTGGTGATTTGAATACAAAAGTTACATGGAAACAAAGAGGAAGGTACAGCAGTTGCCAAATATGGTTTTGGTGATAGTAGCAAAGTCAAAGATAGCGTAATACAATTTTGCAAAACCAAAGACATCTTTATTGCCAATGATGATGCTGCCTTTTTTCAACAACACAAGAGGTGAATATACACATGGGCTTCTCCAGATGGAAAACACAAAAACCAAGTTGATTACATCTGAGGGAAGAGATAATGGAGAGCTCAGTATTAGCATCTAAAACCAGATCAGGGTCCAACTATGGAAAAGATTATCATTTGCTTAGATGTAAATTTATGCTGAAGCTGAAGGAAATGAAAACAAGACCACAAGAGCAAACATCAGAATTTTTTGTTCGGAAAACTAATTACTTTACATATCAAAGGGTTCATTGCTAATGGAGGCCTTCCATGGACACCTTGGTAGACATGGACACAAGGTTAAAACTGTCTCTTCCCATTATTTTAAATAGCAGACATACAATAGGAACATTCTATGTAGTATCTGCCTTATATTGTTCTTTAGTATATATATTCACATGCCACCACAAACTAACATCATTTTAATATAATGACACTGGCAATTTCCAAAATAAGCACTAGAAACAGCAGCAACAACAAAAATACACTAAGCTTTTCATCATAATATATTTTGTGATATAATCAAAAATGGAAAACTATAATTAAAAAATTAAATAAATATGGAAAACAAAAGTGTTTCACTGTAGACTGCTAAAAGGATACATTTTAGATTAGTATCTGCATTATAAATTAATATATACATAAATACATAGAGATAATCAGAATAAAAAACAAACTGAATTCAAGTATTATCATCTATTTGGATATAAAGAATATTTAAAGTTATGGACATAATTTTCTATGTCAGCATGGATTATTTTGTGGTGCAATAAAAATATAGGATAGAACAAGAGAGTAAAGGGAAAGCAAGAAGAAGATGGAGAAAGGAAGACAAATTTTATTCATAAATTACAGCTAATTAATTTTTTTAACTTGAGAATTAACATTTCCTATTCAGTAATTTAGATTCCACAAGTTATTCCACTGATAATATCTTTAGTTGCACTGATAATGCCAAGATAGTGGACATTTTCTTGTGCCATTATCTTAGTGCCAAAATAATGGGAAATTCATTTTCTACCATCCATGAAAGGCCTTTAAGTAATTGTCACTTTACTAAGAGGTGACGTCTTCGCCTTAGCATCATACACAATATGTCTGGTTCTTATAATTAAGTACTATTAGTAATTTAAGACACTAATTTTAAAAAACGAATTGTGACAGAGAAGCATTGGTATGAACATACTGACTGCTCCATAGAAGAAAGATGAGGCTGTCTGTTCCCACGGACAATTAACAACCTTAGAAACCTTGCGCATAGCCACTATGCATTGAAATTTACTTAATGACAGTGTATTCTGGTTGAAAAAGAACGCCGTATTTTTTCAATGTTTCTCTCTCCATTAGTATTTGTATTCTTGAATTTGTCAGATAATTCTCATAATGGTAAAAATACTTTAATGTAAATGTATTTTTGTTGCTCAAAGCTATTACTATTTTAATTTTTTGTCTATTATGAACAAATGTCCTCATATCTTTAATATTATAAAAAATGTCCTAATATCTTTAATATTATAATACTTTTCAAATAAGTGACTATCAGAAGTGTATTAATTATGGTCCTAATTAATTTAAGTAGGTATATAATGAAAATTTAAAATACACACATATGGGCAATTTAAAACACAGACAGGAGAATAATGCAGGAATTAAAACTGGTTCTGCAGCAGCTATTAATAATTACCTATATCAGCAAAACTTAGAAACCTGCAGGAGAGGAGATTCTATAAAAGAGCAGCTGCCTCAATTTTCCAGAGTTCTTCTTAATCCCTCAATTAAAATCAAAGACATTAGTAGTAAATTTACAGTGTGGAGGTACTCATGATATACATTCTGAAAAATGGCTTAAAGATACATAAAGTACTCCTTAAATTTGAACATAAACATTCTAATAAAATGTCCAAAAATTAACATTTTATAAATAAAGACATTTACAAAATTTAACTACACTGTCATTCTGTTAATGTATGAAAATAGAGAATTTATACTCAGCCATCAATTTGAATCTTTAAATGGGTTAGGACATGCCTGTAAAGAAGCCCCACCTAGTGAGTGATTTGAGTGCTCTGGACGTTTGCATTTGAAGAGATTCGCCTAAGAGGCTGTTGACAGACTGAAGAAGAAAGGAACTCTTTGGCCCTTTGAATTTTGAACTAGTGGTTTGTGCCTGAAGCTGGAAAATTTTAGAGTCATAAATAAACTCCTCTCTAGGATGGAACATTAAAGGGAGCCTGTGAGCAGCCTGAAATGCTTGCTAGGTGACCACCTGGATCCACGTGTTGAGTGGCAGTGAGATAAATATAGCACTAAAGAGATGGATTGAGTCTGGCCCCTGATACCCATGACTTAGCTTACAGGGACTAGAGGAAAAGATGAGAGTAGCTTGACTGATCTGAGGTTCTGACTGTTTGAAGTTCATGACCTAGCCCTAGGGGGCTAGGATTCCTGGGAATTTATGATGGGTCCCATATGGCCAATGGGCACCCTGGCGAGGCTAAGCAAGGCAGCAACCCACATTTAGTTGACCAGAACCCGGCCTGTGAATTGGTGTGTAATGCTGCTGACTTTATGGATGACCTGTTCTGATTTAACTTTGCTAATGGATGCAGACTCACAAGGTTCCAACTGAAATGAAGAATCTTCACATCAAAGAGCATGCTTGTCTTCCCAGGACATTGGGTTGTGTAAGTGGGCAGTACAGAAATTGGACACCCAACAAGAGGAGGATTAAGGCATGAAGTGACTCGCTTACAAACCTTCAGAGAAAGGCAATCAAATGGAATATAGAAAATATGGGATTTTTTCATTAATGACACAGTCAAGGAAAATGTTTCTGAAGATAATTTTTAAAATGACATCCACACATAAATAAGTGCTGCAAGAAATCCAAATTGGACATAGAGCAATATATGAACATAGAATATCATTCTGGATCTTAGCTGGATCTTGGCTGAAAGCAGAGAATTCCAGATAATTCATTTAGGGATTATTGTTACAAATTATAGGTAACCGAGTCCGAATCCCAGAATATATATTTATGCTCACATGGAATCTGGAAAAGCTGGAGTATATAAAGTATTGGAGAAATACTAGTTTACAACCTATTCAGATGATAGGTCAGATGGCAGGCTGCTGATGACTTTCAGGGTCAGCAGGCAATATGGTGAGCTGCTGATTCATGATCAATGAGCCAGAGATTAATGGTCCATATGGAGGAGCCAGATCAGCAAGAAGCAAAGAAGTTTCCCTACAGTATCTACTTATATAGGAAGTAGGCCCTGCCCCTGAGGACACATCAGGGATGTGGTCTGAGTAAGGGAATTACATTCTACCTAATCTTTTCAGAGCTACTTGGCTGCTTACAACATATGCCATTGTAGAGTTGATTACACTGTGTTACATAACATCATGGAGCTGGGATTACTAGACCACAACTGCTAACCTACTGAGAATCCTCCTCAAACCAAGTTGACACAAATTTAAGGTAGCTATCAAAATACCCTTCCAGATTTTAAGTTTTGGACCCTCCCATGATGAAATTTTAGCTTTAATGCCCTGGTGGTGCTGTTTGACAAACATCAGACTGCTGTTTGTACTTACCACAAGGTAAGTAGCTCAAACTCACCAACTACTTTGCAGTAGAAAGATGATGCAACTTTCAAAATAAGAATCCTGTCTAACATCAGTTTCCAGATTTGCTCCATGAATACTCAGCAGGTATTCTAACGAAAGGTATTTTCCTATCAAACCAACTCTAATCCAGGCTTAGGTCCATCCATGATAATGCTACATGAATCGCCTTTCAGATGTTATCTCTCCTTTTCCCTCAGGGTTTTAGGTCCATAAATTTCTTAACCATATTCCTTCAGAACTCTTGGAAAATATCAAGACAAGAACAAAAATTATGTCATCTTTAAATTTTCCCGAGATACTTTTATCGCTCTGACCTTTTTCTCTTAAACCTGACCAAGTTTTATGAAATAATCTCTACAATTAGCCATAATTCCTTATGTGACATATTAACATTCTAGACTCTATGCCTGTACCTGTGATACCATTTGGAGAGTTCTCTGTTACAAGATTAACGTGGAGTTCAGTCTTGACCTTAGTAGATGATGTGAGCCAAGTCACACCCTTTGTTGCCTTGGGTATCTTTAAAATTACTAGAGAATACGACTTAATGCACCATCTTTTGTTTTCCTTAAGGACATGATTGGCTAAAGGACAAATACTGCACCTCCATCCAACCAGTTCTCATGTATGAGAGTCATTTGGGACAGAACGAAACCTGAGGCAGATTCAAAGAACACATCCAAGACCTCTGTTAGAAGTGGCCTAGGTCACAAAGACTAGCTGCACCACAGAGGCAAAACCAGGGAGACTTGGCTGCTGGATAGAGTGAAGTGTTACTCTGGCCAAATGACTGCATACTTGCCTTTTATTCTTGCTGATTTCTTGTTACCTATTATACTCCCAAATAATCCCCTTCAGTGTGAGTATTGTCTGTGAGTTCTGTGTGGCCATTTCAATGAATTATAGATGTGGGCATAGAAGTAGAGTGACCTGGGAGGAATGGTTGGTGTCAGAGTAGGGTATATAAATCTGTGTGTGTGTGTGTGTGTGTGGGACTATATATGGCTACCTTATCTATCATATCCAGAATGAATTCTTTCTGTAAAATCATTCTGAAGAAAATTGAAGCACAGTGTTTATTTTCTATTTGAGTATAATGACCAAGTTACAGTTCAAGTTCAACATCATGGAACTTTTTTTTGTCATACATCCATTCAAGGAGCATATAGCACAAAAGTGGGGGTGGGCAAAGAGGGTGAGATTAATATAAATGAAGCTATGTTATTAATACAATAGGGTTATTTTCTGTTTTTAATTTCAAACTCATCTGTTACAAATATATAGAATATCATTTTAATGATGTTGATAGAAATTGTAATTATTATTTTAATATAAAATATTGAGTGTGCTCAGATATAAATCAGTCTAAAGAACATTAGTATTATGCATATCCCAGCCTTGGCTATAGTAAAAGAAAAACTTCACTGTGATCATTTCATTTGACATTCAGAATATAATTGTCACTATGTATCATCAAAGTTTTAATCAAATGAAAATGCTTTATTTATAAATAGGGAATTTTCTTTGAAAAAAACTTTGTTGATTTTTCCCTATATTTCTTTACTTACAATTTTCATCATGTAAATTCTCTATGGAAAACTACTTCTGAAATTAGGATATATGTGTTTATATATGCATGCACAGATGTCTACAAATATATTATACCAGGGGACATTGAAACTTTTTTTCAGAATTCTATAGTCTTTGCATATTTTCCATAAACATTTTGATGCTCATATGTAGATGCAGATACATACATTTTTGATCAAACTATCGTATGCTTTTCTATTGCATTGTGATAATTTTTATCGTTGCCTACAATGTTCTGGCAGCTTTCTTTTCTTATCCCATTCACTTAACTTTACCTTTCTCTATTTTATCCCTTTGTTAACGGAATTGTGCTTATAGTGATCATTGTGTAGCATGGATTCACCAAGTTTTGGGTTACCTCAAGTTATTTCCAACATATGTTTTAAGTCACTTTGTGGAGCTAAGATTAAGTATCTCATCTAGAAAGCCCCTGCTTAGAGCAATTCATCTAATTTTATTCTTATCTTTTTATATTTAGAGTGATCATTAACACCTCAGAACTACACATTTTCTATCTTTATACTATATAAAATGTGTCCTTTATTATACTTGAGGTATGAAAACATGTAGTTTATAAAAATGTAGGATGATCTTTGGAGCATAAAAGCATCCCACAATTAAGGAAAAAGGGTTGCAACTGTCTCTCCAGCACCTGAGTGGTCGTCTTCCATTTGGACGGCTATTGGGAATGGTGATATAGACTAAGAGGCTGTTCTTCAAACAGAGTAAGAGATGCTACATGCATTAAAATTAGGAAATGCGTGTACTGGGGTTGAATTTCAACTGTACTTGCTGGACAATACCTTTTTGGAGTAATACTGAAAAGCAAGGATGTTACTTTGAGAACTAAGGTGTGTCTGACCCAAGCCATAACAACTTATTCAATGGGTATGCTGAGCCAATAATGTGTGAAGCTGGGCCATATGAAGGATTTGAAGAGGACTGATTAACCACCAACAATCAGCAGATGGTATAGAATTTAGAATTGGGGGCAGTTTGCACCTTCGCGGAAGTGTAGAGGTGGAGTCAAACCTGTCAATCAGGTCACAGCTTGGTGATGTCGTCTTGGAAATGTGGCCTTTTGATATGACTCTAGAAACTTCTGTTTCCTCAAAGAATGCCCTATGCTAGCTTTCTCACTTGGAATCCGTGTCAGCCTTCAAGGAAGGTATCTTGTGGGCTTCTTATTCTGAGAGCCAATCTGGGAGCTGTGGTCACTCAGCCATATTCCCACCAACATTGGGTGACTCTGCACTGACCAGCATGTGATCTCCCTGTATCCCACTTGACAGTTATGCCTCCTTAGCCTTTAGTTGGTGACTCCAAAGAGGGTTCTGGATAACATCCGACCCATGGATTTGAGACTGGGTTGAGACTGGGTTGCGATGTCTTCTTGATATAAAGTTATTTCTACACTTAGGAGAGTTGCTGGTTTTGTATATAGAAATCATAGCATAACATAGATGGTACAACCTAGTTTGCTGAAACTGAAGAGAACTTGAAACAAATACCACTTCCTTTGGAATAGAAAACAACTCAACCTAAAGAAAAAGAATTCCTTACAAATGGATCGATGAACATCATGCTAAAGAGACAAGTGGTTGGAATTGTTTAGGATTTCATTTTGGCTGGAGCCACAATAACTGCTCATGGAAGCAGCAGTCAAGAAATCAAACGACATATTTCAATGGCCAGTCTGCAACAAAAACTTTACAGGGTTAAAAAGCAAAGATATCATTTTGAGAACTAATATGTGCCTGACCCAAAGTATGGTTTTATCAGTTGCCACATATGCTTCCAGCTCAGAGGTTGGAGATGGAATAAGGAAGACTGAAGAAGAATTAATGCATTTGAAGGATGATGTTGTACTGCCAAAAGAACCAACAAATCTGCCTTGAAAGCTGTAAAGCTAGAATGCCCCTCAGAAGCAAGAACGGCGTGATGTTGTCTCTCACATACTCTGGACATGTTATCCTGAAGGACCACTCTGTGGAAAAGGACCTGGTAAAGTAGACGGGAAGTGAAAAGAGGAAGATGCTCAACAAGATAGATCGACACAGTGGCTGCAGCCATGGACTGAAACCAAACAATGGCGAGGGTGGCACAGGCCCAGATGGTTTCCTTCGCTCCTACATGGCTCGCTTAGAGTCAGAACCAAGTCGAGGGCACATACCCACTACAGAGGGAGTCCACCACTGACGACAGAGCAGAAAGGAGATTCTTGAAATGAATGAAAATGTGGACTGTTTTAACACCATGTTCGTGCCCAGCGATATTTCAATAGGATTCCTCCACCTTTTCTTTCCGTATTTCTCTACTTCACTTACATGTCAAGACTAATATTTGGATATTGGGTTCATGTATTATATAACTGAATTTATTTGGAAAATAGTATAGCATTTCAAATACCAGACCACCATATCTCTCTAAAACATGAAGTTCAAAAGATTGCTAGTAGGACTCCAGTTAGGGAGCTGGGTCCATAATATATTACGTGTTGGCTGCAAACCACAAAGTCAGCAGTTCAAAACCACCAGCCACTTTCATGCATAAAGACAAAGCTTTTCACTACAGTAAAAATTTAATGTCTTGGGACCCCACAGGGCACTTCTGCTTGGTTCTGTAGGCTTACTGTGAGTTGGTGTCTATTTGATGGCAGAGAGGGATTCAGTTTCATACACGGGTTTGTTCCAAACAAAACATGTTTAAACCAGTTTCTAAAATCAATGAATGGCTATAGAAAAGCTGTCTACATAAAAACCCTTGTCTTAACCTCTTTAGGATGGCTTTACAAAGACAGGCTCCAGGGACACAGTGGCTTAACAGGAAATGTGCTGGACCAATATAATTCTAGGCAGAGAGGCCAGATCAGAAGCTTCTGTTGACTGGTTTGGGGCTTCCTGAAGAATAATCTTCATGTATTTTGGATTATTTGTTTGTTTGCAGGACACAGGATGATCACAGAGGTTTAGTATGTAGAAATATTAAGAAAATTAGAAATGGTACTAGGGAGGAAAATGGTCAGACAAACAGCACATTCGATTTTGTCTTTAGCCAATGAGAACAGCATTCCGGTCCATTCTTCACGTGTAGCAAGAGCTGTTCAAGAGATTTCCTCAGAAACCCTTAGCTTTTATCCTGTTCCCCTAATCTGACTATTGGAGAACTAATTTTGATCTCCAAACTCAAAGAACATTTTAAAGGAATGCAAGCTGTGTCCCTCAAAGGTGCCAGCATTGCCTTTTTGATGCACCGAACACCAGAAGGTTCAGAATTCTTTGAGGGAGGTTCAAAAAAGTAATAATGGAAAATAAACACACTGCCATTTAATCGATGATGATTCGTAAAGACCTCCTGGGGGTTTCCAAGGTCACTGTTTCTGGCAGTGGAAAGCCCAGTCTTTGTGATTTTGAACCGCTGACCATGAGGAGGCAGCCCACTGTTCCTACCTTCCAAATTGTGCAGACTTAGATTGCGGGTATGACTAGAAGCAATAGCTGCCCATTTAGACATGTTTCTTTGACACTTTCCAGAATTTGCTTTTACTCTACACATTTTAAATCATGGAATATGCGAACAAGATAAGTTACTATAGGTAGACCATTTTAAAAGCGTCATAAGTTTGTCTCTCATGGAAGGATCCTGGTGGCTCACTGTGTTATATGCTGGCTCCTTGCCAAAATGTCTGCATTTGAGAATCACCAGCTGCTCCAAGGGAGAGAGGTGGATTTTCTTCTCTCATAAAGATTGCAGGCTCCAAAACCCAAAGAAGCACTTCTGCACTGTTGTACATGGCTTCTATAAGTTGGACTCAACTGAATGGCAGTGAGTTCAATTTTCATTTCTGAGGTTAAATTTTTCTTAAAATAAAACATGAGGAAACATAAATAAATGCAAAGAAACAAGGAAATATTTGTATCCTCAGCTATTAAAACAATCGATACATATAAAAGTTCTTTGATATTTGAATCTTCAGCTATTAAAACAGTGGGATATATCAAACTTCTTTATAAATGTCAATACTTCTAATTGATTCACATTAGATGAGCGGAAGAGTTCGTTGGAAAGAGTAAACAGCCTTGTAAGATACAAACTCATGTGCAGCGATAGAAGCAAAGGAGAAGTACTTTTAGTGAGAGTGTATAAACTTGCTTACTCCTAAAGAAGGGGGTAGGGTTTTTTTCAAAACATTTTATTGGGGGCTCGTACAATTCTTATCACAATGCATACATATATCATTGTGTCAAGCACATTTGTACATTTGTTGCCATTATCATTCTCAAAACATTTGCTTTCCACTTGAGCCCTTGATATCAGCTCCTCATTTTCCCCTTCCTTCCCTTGTCCCTCCTCCCTCATGAACACTTCATAATTCAGATACTATTATTATTTGGTTGTATCTTACACTGTCCGGCGTCTCCTTTCACCCTCTTTGCTGTTTTCCATCCCCCAGGGAGGAGGCTATACGTAGATTCTTGTCATCGGTTCCCGCTTTCTACCCCACCTTCGCTCCACCCTCCAGGCATCGCCACTCTCACCACCAGTCCTGAAGGAGTCATCTCTCCTGGATTCCCTGTGTTTCCAGTTCCTATCTGTACCAATGTACATCCTCTGGTCTAGCCAGATTTGTAAGGTAGAATTGGGATCATGGTAGCAATAAATTGGAATGCCTGGAAAAATATTTTTTAAGAATATATCACACCAACTTTGTATCCATCAGGAAGTATTCTCAATTATTATGTCGCCCAAATTAACTATAATTGTTCTGTTATTTTCAATATACTTAACTTGAAATCATCCATGATTGTTTTCCCTGTGTCTCTCCATCCTTCTGTCATTGCTTACCTAATTCACCTTCTCTCCTATAATCCAATCCCGACAGAGCAGCCTGTTTAATATACAATATGTCCGAATTTCTTACTCTAATGATTAATCAATTGTATTCGTTCTGCATTGAATTTCATATAAAATACTCTTTATGTGTAAATTTCTACATAAAAGTTATGGATATGTCATCAGGAAGACCAGTCCCTGGAGAAAAACGTCACACTTGCTAAAGTATAAGGGCAGTCATAAAGAGGAAGTCGCTGGGCCAGATGGATGGCGCAGTGGGCGCACTGAGGACTCGAAGGTAAAAGATTGGGAAGGAGGGGACGAGACAGGGCAGTGTTTTGTTTTGTTGTATAAACAGGGTCTCTATGAGTCGGAACTGACTCAATGGCATCTAACAACAACAACATAATTTTTGTAACAACACGAGATGACACATTTATGACAGCATAGCACAATATGAAACTTATTAAAAAATTCCAAACCAAAAGCAGTTCCAAAAGTACAGGAATTGCATTATAGGTAAGAGTGACAGAAATCTGATTTTAAGTATAATCATGCAAGCAATTTTCAGAAGTTTAGCAGGTAAAGAAGAAAGAAAATTGCATAAACAACTAGAATTGTACCTGAAATTCTGAAATAATCATTATCTGCTTTCAATCATATTATGTCATTGAACGAATTACATTATTAGAAATTACGAATGTTTCAATATTATTGAGGTTTCAGCAAAAAATTATCAATTACCTCTGTAATTATAGATAGTTCAAATATCTCCTGAAATACATAGGCAGGAGAGCCAGTGGACATAAACCACAGAAATAAGACTGGTAACGACAGAGCAGGGTGACAAAGAGAGGAGAGAGGATTACATGTAAGTGGAGAATATTCCAAGTCAAGGCAGTATTTAATCATTTGAGAGTTGATAGATGTATTTATTCACTTATACAATCGGCTTCTTCCAAAAATATAAACACCATTACAGTAAGAACATATTTATCACATACAAAAATGACTTTAATAAAGACAGGAACTTTAGCATATCAAGAACTCTAAGGGATGCAGTTGCTTCCTTTCTCACCTTTCTGGTATCATCCACCTTCAGACATGTCCCTCTTTATGCTCAATAGAAGCTACAACAGTGTCTGCAATACGGAAGCCATTAAGTCATTGTGGTAGATAGATGACCATTTGTCAATTTGAGGGTTAAGAGTGTAGGGGTGGAGTCTAGCTTGTCAATCTGATCACAACCAATGAGACCCTGTGTGGGCATGGCCTTCTCCTGAGAATTCTGGGAAAACTGGGACTTATTCCTTGGAGGTTTGAGACTCTCTGCTCACACCCTGGGAGACACAGCAGCTGACAAGACACATGGAGCCACCCTGATGCAGCCCTAGGTATTGGAGAAGCCATACAGACACCCCTGCCAGCACTGAGAGATTTCCAATGCCACTGGATCCAAAGACGTTCTACCCACTGGCCTGTGATCTTCTACATTTGGCATCATTGCATGTGTTTTGTTCATCTGAAGAGGACTTTATAGATTGGTTTGGGACAAATGGTCTAATATCGGACTTATGGACTTGATCTGGACTGGGCTGGGATGTTTTCTCAATGTTCAATTGCTCTTGTATATAAATCTCTTTCTTATACACATATGTGTGTGCATAGATTTGTTTCTCTAGTCCACCCAGACTAATGCAGTCATTCATCTCCTGGGTCAAGAACATCCCTACCATGAAGGTACTACTCATTCTTCAGACCACTTGGCCTCGCACTAGGCCATCCACATGTTTTTTCCTGATGCTGACAGGTAAGAAGAATAAAAATGATGTGTTTTAATGCTTGCTCTTAAATGTGACACTTTCAACAAACATTATCTTCTCATTATATGTATCCAGAATGAAATATGACATTTTGGGTATGTGTTTAGGTAATTGTATTCATCCAAATTTTGTTCTTTCTCATTTTTCTGTACCCTTAAAAAGGTACAAAATAATCTAGTATGGAACTTGGAATTATAATTACCTTCTTCCAATTATGATACATCTTTGAAATAATTATAATATTAGAAATTATCCATATTTTAATATTATTGAGGTTTTATCTAAAAATTATCAGTTACCTGTATAATTGAATTCTAAAGCAATTTCAACCTAATTTATGATTTAATTCAATCAGAGAAAGTTTTACTCAGAAAACAACAAAGATTGTGCTATTCTCTAATTGAAACCAATGTAAATCTTTTATAATACATATGATAAAATATTAACATTTATTAAATTTAAGTATGGAGAAAATATTCAGTATTTGGCACTGAGATAAAAATGCTAACAATAACAACAATGCTACAAGTAACATTTAATACTCACAAGACCTTTATGAAACAGGTATTTTTACATCTTCATTTTAGCAGAAGTAAACTGAGGTACAGTGTGATCGTGTAAGGGAGGAGATATCGTACAAGACCATTTCACAGTTGGTATTTGAATCACTATTATTTGGCTTCTAAGGTCCCTGCTCTTCCCTCTGACATATGCAGTTTTATAAAAGTTACATTCTCTTTCATTCTAATAGAATAGTAATTTGGTGTTGTGAAATGTGCCGCTGACGGTTACGTGCTAGTTAATGTTCAGCAACAGACTTTTCTTTTTTTTTTTTAATGGGCTGGTGGGGGGAGTTGCCTCTGAGTTAATTCTGACTCAAAACAACAAGTAGAGCTGTGTCCATAGTATTTCCAAAGACTGTGTTTTTGGAAGCAGAACAGTATGCTTTCTTTCCATATCCCTGGAGAGGTTGACTCAAACCAACCCCTTTCCAAAAACAGTTGATTATGTTAACGAACTCTTTGTGCCAACCAGGGACCTCAACCAGTTCAAGCACTATGACTGAAATGAATACAGATTTGTGAGGAGGTCCTGGTGCTTTGTTTAGTCAATTGGTAGGAGTCCCTTTCAAGATACCACAAGTTCACATACCAAATTCTGAATGTTTTATTCACTGATTTTTAAAAATATTATTAGTTTACTCTTATCAAAACAAAGTAATTTTTGTATCACATTTGTTAGTGTCAAATGACATTAATTATGAGAAAGAGGTGTGTTTGTTATTGTAAAGTATAATTTACTAACATTTTTAGATTTGGCAATAAAGCCCTTTGAACATGAGGTTTATTTTAGCTCCTGTAACTAACTTACAGCCGGCAGGGTTTAGAGGATGATGTGATTTAAAAATATATATATATCTACTATCATGTTGCTTGATATCATTTATGCACTGTAAGTGTTGTGTTCTAAAGTTTTATGAAAAAATCTTGAATTAAATTTAAAAAACTATTTAAAAATCCAAATCTGAGATAAATTAGGATCTGTCAGAACATAATTTGGTATGAATTTTTAATTTTTATCTAATTGTAATAAAACAATTAGAATTGTAAGTTCAAGAATGACATATTTGCAACTTCCTTATGAGGATATTTGCTCTGAACTAATAGGCACTTTAAGGAATATTTATAAATCTGAAATAAAACAATTAATGAGGGTCCAGTTTTAAAATGCAATCTCTATAAGGTGTTTATGTGACAGATTTTAAGAACTTTATTAGAACAAATGACTGAGATATAAAGAGCTGTTCAAAGTCATTAGTCATCATTTTGATTTCTGTTAGATGGCTTCGAGTCACCTTTGACTGGAAGCGACCCCTTTGGTGGAGTAGAACTGACCCAGAGTGTTTTCTTGGCTGCGATCCTTATTGAAGTCTCAGGTCTTTCTCCTGGTTGAATTGAAATCATCGACTGTTCTGGTCACCATTAAAAACTACAATAGGATTTTGCTTTATCTTTACTAAAATTACTAGGATTAAATTAATAGGAAGCAATACTTCCTTATCCCTTAGACCCTGAGTGACTTAATATAAAGGAAAAAGAGGAAAGGAAAATTTAAATGGATTTGGAATGTTTAATGACAAGTTCATCTCTAATAAACTACAACAAAAAAGATAGCAATAGGTCTTGTACTTTTGTGACTGCCATTTCACTTAGCATTTATTGCTATGGCTAAATAATAACACATGAGTAGAACTTGTGTAGACATTCATCTATGTATATATTTTTATTCCTTAACATTATTTTAAAATTTAATTTTTAAATTACATAAAAATAAATATACCTTTTATTATAAATTTCTATTACAGTTGAGTAGACATCCACATAATCAAGCTATTGAGCAGTTCCATTACAGAAAAAAAATGTCTTCATGTTCCAATTAGTCAACTCCATATCGATATTTTTTAAAATTTATTTATTGAAAGCAGAAGTCACTATTTCACTTCTGAGAAACACATGTTCAAAAATATGTTGGAAGAGATTTGAAGAGTTCCCAAAAGAATACAAAGATATATCTGGAATTGACCAAAAAGAAATATGAAGGCATTGTCTGAGGGGTAGCTGAGAAGAACTGAGAGCAAATTGTTTAGAAAGTGTTACTGGCAAAGTATAAACCTCAAAGGAAGAGATGAATAATTTATTTTGCACAAGGGAATATGGTGAAACAAGATAATAAAAAGGAAAAGTTTTCTTTTCAGAGAAGATAGTAGATAATGTATGCATTCATTTAGATAAAAGTCTAGTTCTTGAAGCAATTCAATTAAAAAAACAATAGCAGATCTGTATACTATAATTTAATTAATGGCAATATAAATTACTTGGATGTAAATTCTAAATTAATCCTAAGAAGATATTGAAAGGGATACAAAGGAATTTAAGGTAGGCAGGGAAAAAGTAGAAAGCACTTAGAGAATGGGAGGTTTTAACCTAAACCTATGAATAATTATATTATGTATGAATGGAGAAATTGTGTCAATTAAAAGACAGAGATTGTTCCAAGAAACTATAGACAGACAAAGAAAACCCTACCTAAAGATGGTTTACAAGAGATATATCTAAAATATAAATCTGTGAAAAGTGTAAAAATACAACGCTGGGAATATGTAAAATGTATATACTTACTTTAATAATAATTTTAAGACTCTTGCCATGTGTTAATTCCCATTGCCCCCATATAAAAGAGTAGAAATACATGATTGGTTTTCCAAGTTTGTGATCTTTATGGAGGAAGACTAGATATCTTTCTCCTGAAAATTGGCCAATGGGTTTCTATTTCCAACATGTCGTTAAGCCGCCGAGCACTTGGCCATTGTATTAACGCACCTAAGTTAGATTAATATTAAAGATATTTACCTTGAAGCAGAAATATTCCAGAAATAGCTATTGTCTCACGGTATTAGAGTTGATATTTTAATTTCTCAGAAGGATATAAAATTGTTCTATATGGGTAACCTAATACATATAAATTGTAAAGCCAAATACACAGGTTGATGAAAACATGGGCTCAAACACAAGGTTAAGTGTGAGGATGCTGGAGGACTTGGAGGTGTCTGCTGTGACAGACACAAGGTCTCCACGAGTCACAATGACCCGACGGCAGCTAACCGCCACCACCACCATAGAGAAAGAAATGCAAACATTGACAGAAATAATACAGGAACATAAGTTATAGGAATATAGTACTATATAAATATTTTCTTTTCATGTTTGATAGAAAAATAAGTAAAAATTAAGCAGGGTATAACAAATTAAAACACTTTGATTCCATGATAGACCATACATTCATTTCGAGCACCCATGGCATAGTTATAAAATCTGACCTCAGCCATGAGTATAAAATAACTTCAAAACTTTCAAAGGACTAAAATTTTACAAAGTAAATTTTATGGTTTAAAGGAAATTAAACCAATGATTTGCTGATAAGTCTATAGCAAACAGATATTTAATAGCCAGCTCTAATTTTTAGTGTTTGATTGTTTCTGTGGTGTAAATGGCTGTTCTAAACTTCCAGCTCACAATAAAATGATCGAATTTGGAAAAAAAATAGTGCATATAATCTTTCAAAGAGTAGTGCATCTGACTCCAGCACAAAACCAAATCAAATTAAATATCAAAAGCAAAAATACATGAAATGAAACATTTCCATGTGATAAGCAATGATTTCATACATTTCTAATCATGTAGATTATAAATTCAAATATGTCTAAAGAAATATTCAAAGTGAAGGGAGACAATGTGTCACCAGCCTTACTCACAGAAATGTTCAGCATCTTTATTGTGCCTACATCCTACTTTAAGATTAGAGAGCATCAGTAAATTGATAGAAAAGGAAGATAAGCAAGCGGCCATCTAGCTCAGAAGCAACAAAGCCCACATGGAAGAGGCACACCAGCCTGTGCAATCACGAGGTGTCAAAAGGCAGGCATCAAAGAACAAAAAATCATATCATTCTGAAAGAGGGGGGGTATAGATTGGGGTCCCAAAGCCCATCTGTAGGCAACTAGACATCCCTTTACAGAAAGGTCCTGGGGAGGAGATGAGCCAGTCAGGGTTCAGGGTAGCAATGATGAAACATACAACTTTCCTCTAGTTCCTAAATGCTCCCTCCCCCCCACACACACACTATCATGATCCCAATTCTACCTTACAAATCCAGGTAGGTCAGAGGATGTACACTGGTACAGATAGGAACTTGAAACACAGGGAATCCATGACAGATGATCCCTTCAGGACCAGTGGTGTGAGTGCCGAAACCGGGAGGGTGGAGGGAAGGTGGGGAAGAAAGGGGGAACTGATTACAAGGATTTAAATATTACCCCCTCTGTAGGGGATGGACAACAGGAAAGAGGGTGAAGGAAGACATCAGACAGTGTAAGATATGACATAATAATTTATAAATCATCAACGTGTTCATGAGGGAGGGAGGAGCGGGGAGGCAGGGTAATGAGGAGCTAATGCCAAGGGCTCAAGTAGAAAGCAAATGTTTTGGGAATGATGAGGGCAACAAATGTACAAATGTGCTTGACATACAATGGATATATGTATGGATTGCGATAAGAGTTGTATGAACCCCCAATAAAATGATTTAAAAAATTAAAATACAATGTTTCCATGCTGTTTTGAATCTACCTCATATTGTTCTGTAAACTGGGTAATAGACACACACAAGAGTGCTCTATGTTATATATATTATAACTGTGAACTTAAAGCTAGCTTAAAAGAACACTTTTAATTAAAAAACATATATATATATAAAAGCTCAGGACATGTGAAAAGGAAAATTTGTGAATTTCACAAGAAAGTATATAGAAGATTATCAGGAAGAGTGTAATAATAGATTACTCATTGTGAGCATTTATGAAAACTATTGAACAAAATAATAGAAGAACACTCATAGTTATTGACACTGACTCGTTTACAGGAGTAGAAAGCCCAGTCTTTTTCCTGCAAAGCAGCCTGTGGTTTTGAACTGCTGACCTTGAGGATCAGAGTCCTGGGCATAACCATACTAGCAAAGATAACCAAGAAATATAATTTGTATAGTTTAATCTCATGATCAAGATGGGTTGAGTCTAAGAAATCAAGTTCTGCTCAATATGTTAAAAAACAGTCAATACAAAGCACTACACTGACAAAATAAAAAGAGAAAACATTTCTGTAATTGCAGGAAAGTCATTTAATAAAGGTCCTGTTCAAAGAATTCTTAGTAAAATGCACACATAATTCCCTTTAAACACAAGCAAACCTGATCCACAAAGTGTCCATTTGGAAATTGAAAATACTTATTTTATTTAATATCTTACCATATATTCTGGCAAGGAAATTATTATTAAGCAAATAATTACAAACATGAAGTAATATGGCATTATTCTGAGTTCAAAAACTACATTTAAGATACAAAGGAATATATAAGGACATTATTAAAATGGATAATTCATTGCCTTTGTGGAGTCCTTCGTAGACGCAAATGGCTACACCTTCCTCCCTGGAAGGAGAGCCACTTGGTCCAACGGAGAAGGTTGCCCTGGGACATGAGTTTGCCTGTCTGTTCCTTTAACAAAGACCAAATAACCCTGGAAAACTCTAGGTTTGAGGTCTGCTCTCACACACATCAGCTCATCATGTGTGGGTTTGTGAGGTTTGGTTTCTTTCTTTGTCTTATTTTGTTGTTGAGAATATCCATGACTGGTTTAGGGTAACCATTAATGATAATCTGGGCTAAACACTACCCAACCCATTTGCTGTAGTGAAAACACAACAGTTGCCTTGAGTTGACTCCAATTCAAGGCCGGCAGCTCTGTGAGTGTGGGAGGAGAACGGTGCCCCAGAAGATTGCCAGGGGCTTTTCTGTATGTGCTTTCCAGCAGGAGCTCACCCAGTCTTTATTCCAGGAGGGAAAGGACTTTAAGTGAACTCACTCACAGTTAGCAGCTAAGAGCGTTCACTGTTGGCATCCACGACGAAGTTCAAAGACGCAAGAGTCTGAAGTAGCAGAAGTCTAATTTTTCCCCATTAAAAAAAAGACTATTAAATCTTAAAATCTGAATAACCATTTCATCATTCTTTGAAATAAAAAGTATTTCAGTGACAAATATAGTTAGTCCAGTTTGCAAATTACAAACATCCTTGTGTGTTTCGCTTGGACTCGTTGGGACTTCAGTATGCTACAGAATTGTTTTGTACATGTTTGCATTTGTCAAAAAGACTTTTTTTTAAAGCTCTCTTCAATAAAAGGTGTTTAATTTACAAGAAAAAGATGAGCACATACAATAGTTGGATAAATAGTACAGTTATTAAGTATTCCACAAATTTCCCACATTCAATTATTATTAATATTTAAATGAATTTTTGGATGCTATACCTTGTCCTTATGGATATTTTAAAATTCTACAGTAAACCACGGTAAATCTGTAATATTATATAATAAATAAATTCACATTTTATCAAGAGTTCACCAAAAACTTTTCTCTCTTAAACCTGGTCTCTTTTCATCTATAACTGTCTTCATTCCCATTAATCTTTCATGGGGGAAAAATTTTAAGAGACTAGTCCAGTTATCTTGTAAAAAATTATTATTCATCTGTGAATAATAATTATTATTCATTGACCTTTTCCCTCATTGTTCTATATGTTATATATAATTGATGCTAATTCATAGATTTGGTAAAGTTTTGGTTAAGATATTGAGAAACTTCCAAAAGTGGTGTTATGATGTGCTGTATCATATCAGGAGATAACTAACGTAAGGATATCTATTTCTTATATTGCAATAATTCTAATGGAATATGCCACAAAACTTGAAATTTCATCAGTCTTCATTTGTATGATTCAATGATATTAATTACATTTATCATATTCTATCATCAGTGTTATCCATATCCAACTTTTTCTATCGCTCTTCACTGACATTTAATTTCCTAAACAAATGAATACATTTTATTGATCAACCTTATATGAAATTGGCTTATTTTAAAGTGACTACTCTTTCAGTAGATTTATGACCATCAGTGCTGGTGGCAAATGAGTGAGATTGACAACTATTTGTTTTGTTCCATCAGATCCATTGTCAGATGAGGAGAGAGGGCCACAAACACTTGTGCAGTATTATTAAAATAGTTGAAACTTGAAGACCCACAGAACTCCACTGGAAAAAAAATTGAGAAATACCATTTCATGGTCAATCCAGAAATAAAGCAAGAAATAATTTTGTCATGGAAAATTCCTCATTATCTTCACCTTGGTGCTCATTGCATAGATAAAGCATAGATGCAGAAGAGAGGGTCAATAATGTAAGCTTGAGGGCTTGCATTTTGATAAATTGAAGGGACACTTTTGAGAGGTTTGGAGTTAGGAGTTTCAATATTTTTGGTGGTGAGTATTTAATAAGTAAACTGCAGTAAAGAAATAAAAGACAAGAAAAAACTGGAATGCTAAAAAGGGATATTCAACTATTGTGCAGTTTACACTGCTTATAAAAATATAATTTCTGTATAACATATTCTTTTATCAGCTTTGGATGCTTATTATTCATGCATAATATAGAGTTTTACAGGAAATAAAGAGTAATGCAATTCATTATGAGAAAGTGATTATGATACCATGCTGATAGCTCTAATCTCATATCCGTCATCCAAAAGTACTCCTAGCTTGAACACAGTTTTGTCACTGAAGCATTTACTGTAGGATCAATATTAAACACACAGCAATCCTCTGAAATGGGAAGACAAAGGAGAAAAGGTGGACATGTACATTCCAATGTTCATGCTAGTAGCTCACTTTCATTCAAAGAGCTAAATGGATGTACTGGATCTAGAGGAAAGTATTCCACAGTGAGAGCCAGTGAGGACAGGAGGTCTGAAATGTGTGCATCTGTTCATGCCACAGAAATCACCCCAGTGTGCTTGATATGAGAGAAACTCAACTCAAGGAAATGTCCTTGGAGTATATCTGAAGAAAGAGTTGTGGATTAGATCCACTGGCCGTGAAAAATATTACCATCCAAAAAACTAGAGAACAGAAACCTCCAGAGGAGTATATCACAGTTTTTGAGAAAGTTACAACTAATAAGGGAGAATTCAGAGTGGACGGTACATGTATGCGACTACATATATAAAAAAAAACTATGAATTAGTGATTTTATTTTAATCTAAAAATATTCTTGAAGACATCATTATTTCAAAAACAGGTAGTTGTTTCTAATGAGTATATCTACTAAAATAAAATTTTAAAATCTAAATGACTGAACAAATAATTATTTTATAGACTGTGTGTCATATCATTTAAAATAAAATTAAATATGTATATTTATATCTTTTGACACATATTCTTATTGTGTAATATTTTTATGTGTGTAAATGTATAACGCCACTACTTCATGTAGTATTATATATATTTTAAAAATATATAAATCACATTATCACATTTTTAGAAACAAATACATGTGTAATGTCAATCTTATTATAAATTGACATATTGATAAATATCTCAATATGTTAACTCTTCTTCAGTCACTTTTATGAGCTCTCAGATATTATCAACTCTTTTATGCTGACATTCAAGCATCACCATTTCTTCTTATGCTAAAGTTCAGAATATGTGAGGGGGTCTCCAAAATACCCCAGGATTTCCCTGAGCAGCGTGGAGCGTTCTTATCCAGTTAGGGAGCATCCAGCAACTCCCTCTGGCAGCTCAGTAGCGTCGCCTGAGAAATTTCTCTCTGGGCCCAGTTTTTCTGGAATCTTGTTATTTTGTGACGGCAGATTTAAAAGAACAGGGTGCAGGCTCTGAAATTTCGTTTGCTTCTTGTCAAAAATGCCACAGGAATGCCACAGTAGTGATGTGGAATACCGTGTAGAAGGATAGCACTCTGGGGCAACTGGAGTGTATGAGGGGCTTTCTCATTTCAAAAAAGGTGACTTGTCGATTGATGACAAACTGCATTCTGGATGTCCATCAACGGTCCAGGCCCATGAAAATGTCAACTCCGTGCATTTGGAGTTAATCAAGCTTTCTGTTTAGAGGTTTTGAGAGGATTGCATAACAGTGTGAAACACAAAAAGGTCTGATTTGTGACAGATGGGGGGACTGGTTTTGCCACCACGACAATGCACCTGCTCATGCAGCCAACTCAGTGCGCCAGTTTTAGCAAAAAAAAAAAAAAAAAAAAAAAGGCATGCTTCACTTGTCCCACACACCTTCCTCACCTGATGTCACTCCGTAGGACTTTTTTTCCCCTGCAAATAGAGGACATGGAAGTGAGTTGATGAATCAGAAGAGGTGAAGAAAAAAAAGCAGAAGAGGTGAAGAAAAAAACAAGGGAGGTGCTGTTAGCCATCCAAACAGGTAACTTTGAAAAATGTTTCCAAGAATGGATCACAGATTTGGCAAATGTAGGAAGTGTAATGGAGAGAACTTTGAAGGTAGTAAGGTTGTTTTGTGGGGGAAAAAAAACCCCAAAAATTAAATACATAGCTTGGGGAGGTGCAATCTGTTGGGGGTGGGTAACCCTAGTATATATTCTGTGAAACACTCTAAGCTTTTGCTGAAGATAATTCAGAAATGACTACAGCAGCAGGTCGTTGACTGGAAATTTTCAGAAATTCCAATGGAATTCAGAAAAGAATGGGCAAGGAGTAATTCTCATCATTGACATCAGAATACTAAAAAAAAGATGACTTGTTTTTGATTGACTATGCAAAGGTTGTTTTTTCCTATATGTAAAGGTTTTTGTGTACAGAATAAAAATTGTGGGTAGCATTAAGAAAGAAAACTGTAGAATCTTTAGATAAACTCTATTAAAAATTATTGAGAGGTAGTACACATATAATATTATTCCATAGTTCGATCACATCAAGCAATGCTGTACAATGCTATCACATGGATTTCTCATTATTTTCCTTCCTGGACTCCTTGGCATTGTCTCCTTTTGATCCCCACCCCCCTCCATTCAATAAATGGAATAAACCTTAATTCCATTAGCTGTCCCTATATCAGTCTTGAGTTTCACATACGCAAACCCATTAAAACATATAACACGACTTCAAGAGGTTGACCCCCCCCAATTACGTAACACCTCTAAGATAAATCCTAATATGAACAAAAAAAAATAAAACAAAGCAAAAATGCAGAAAAAGTTGAGTGCCAGATTACACCCTGCATGCACCAGAGGGGGGATCAACTGAAAATGTTTTAACTGTTCAAGGCAGGTTTATCCCTTTGATTTTCTGTATTATCGCTCCAGTGTGCTGTTTAGTAATGACTTCCCTCCCATCCCTCAGCTATGGAGGACAGAGGGAGATCAATGGAGGCTTTTTCCTATGTGGTTGTCGTAAATATACTTGGGGCTCCCCCTGTCACCCATAGCTTCTGAATACCCAATTCTCACAATTTAGGTTCTGATCTTAATCCCTCCTTTGATTTTGATTTACAACCCTTTGGTAACTGATGATGGTGTGTCTCTTCCATGTAGACTTAGTGGACATCTCACTTTGATGGCTGCTTGTTTGGAGACAAGCCTTTAAGACCCCAGATTCTATTTTATCAGATCTCCGGGCACCATGTAATTTCTTCATCACATTTTGCTACAGCACGCAAACCTTCTGTGTTCCCTTCCTGGGGCAAGATTCGAGCAGGGCCATGAAGTGAGCAATAATTGTTCTTGAGTTGGACCTAAGATTGAGGGAAAACTCAAAGCCCTTAAATGAGCTCTTGTGGAACTCGTAACAAAAACTAAGAATGGAGCATTCAAATAGACCAATGGAATAGTTCGTGGTTTAAAATAAGGAAAGCTATGTGTCAGTTCTGCATCCTTTAAACGGACTCATTCCATCTGTGTGATGAGCAACTCAAAGGACCACATGAAGGAAAATGTAACATCCGGTTTGGAGGGACACTACAGTGATTTCTGAAAATGAAGGGAAATGCAAGTGTTTACTGGTAAAGACAAAGATTATAAACATATGTCGATTACAAATTACTATAAAGAAGTAAAAACACTAACCAATATTGACATCATGATTAATGGAGAAATATTGAAACTGTCAATGATCTCATTTTACTTGGATCAACAATCAGGGCCTGAGACAGCAGAAGTCAAGAAATCAAACAATGTATTGCATTGGGCCCATAGGATGCAAAACAGCTCTTAAAATAGTTACGTGCCATGGAATAGTGAGACATTGAACCCTGGATTCTCAAGGCTCACCACATATGCCAAAGGCCTTATCAGAAGTATGTGATGTGGAAATCCCAGTAGGTGAACTGGGCTCTCTCTCAAATACATCTCTAGCCTGAAGGCCCAAACTACATGATGTATGAAGAAGCAGAAAACAGTTATGACAAGAGAATTGGATGGGCGACAGGGGGATTACAATTTACTTACTACCTCAATGACCTACTTGCTTGATGACGTTATCGGTTATTCTGGTAGACCTGAGTCTGGCATTGTCATTGAACATTACTGTAAGCTTTACCTGACCACCAACTCCCACTGTTTGTGGAAATAGTGTCCAGTACATAAGCGTTTACACTGTACAAATAAATAATTCATGTTTTGCAATTTGTAGTTAGTCTACACTTGTTTAATCTCCTTTTGTCAATTGTATTTTAAATACATTATCAAGGGCTAAATCAATGACACTAAAAACTAAAGGAGCTTGTGCTCCAGGGAGACGATCAATAAGGTTCTCTAACATAAAATAACGAAGAGGCCTCTAAGGTGAGTCATAGGCATATAAAAATCACATTGAATCTTATATCCAATGCAAGCACAATGAGTTGTTATGACATAGCCCTGCTCGATACTTGCCCTTATGAAATGAAGCAGGGAAGCTATGGGGCTACAGCAAAAGGTGATGGTGAAGAAACTGGATGGTGGCTGGCTGTCAGAAAGAACAGCATCTAAGATTTTAAAGGTTTGCTTTCAAATAAGCAACCATCCATGGGTGACGTCTACTAAATCAACATGAAAGGAGCATACTAACATGTGTAATCCCATTATTGTAAATTTTATACTTCAGATCTGAAGGAGGGGATGGTTCAGAGCTTAAATTGTGAGCACCTGGTTTGCAGAAGGCTATGATGACAGGGGAATCCCAAAATACATGGGCAGTATCTACCCCTGGACTAAGCCTCCAGTTATTTCCTACTGACTATAATTGAGGGCTGAAGAATGGCCTGGTTATCAGACAGGGAGCATTGTGTAGATGATTACAGTAGATTAAAAGGAAAAATCAGACTAGGATGTTAAAAATCTTATCATGTGATCTCTCTTTGGAATCACATTCAGTTTGATCTGGTTTTTAATATTTTCTGGGGTTTTTTTCAATATGTGCTTTATATTTTGTTGTATTTTGTCATTGATGGTAGGCTTCTTGACACTCCTTTATGTATTATTCTATGTTTTTGTATATGAAACCCAGTATGGGTGAATCTATAGAGACATTAACTAGATGGAAGTTTCCTGAGATTTGCAGTTAGGGGGTGGGGTGAGTGTAATAGGACTGGTTGTTGTAGCAATTGTACAACACTTCTTGAAATGACTGAATCATTGACTATACTGGTGTCTGGATTATGTTCTAGTAAAATGATTTGGGGGAAAAATTGTTAAAAAGCAAGGATGTCACTTTGAGGAATAAGAGCCACATGACCAAGTCTGAGGACTAATTGCCACGTGACCACATCACAGTACTTTCTATTGACTCCTGCGTATGTAAAAGCTGACAATGAATGAAGGATACTGAATACACTTGGGACTGCAAGAAGACCAGCCAAGGAGGACAACTAGCCTGTCTCTTAGAAGTAAGGATGGAATGATTTTGTCTTACATGCTAGAGGCCTGTTATCAGGTGGGACCAGTCCCCGGACAGGTCATCATGTTTGGCAAAGTGAGAGTCAGCGAAAAAGAGAAAGGCCTTCAACTGAAAGAACCGACACAGTTGCTGTAACAATGGGTCTCTGGTTGTTGTTGATCATGCATGGCTGGGCAATGTTTTGCTTTGTTGTACATAGGTTTGCTCTGAGCCAGAGCTGATATGAACATACCTCAGGAGAGCAACATGGTTTGTGCTACCTGAGTCACAATCTTTCCAAATAATTTCAAAGTATGAAATGTGTTTATTGCGCGCACACACACACACACACACACACACACACACACACACACACACACAAGCGTCAATGGAAATACAGCCTATTTATTGGCTTTGGGGTTCCTCTAGTGAAAGAGACCCCAGATATGTGTATGCCTCCTTAAAAGAGTGTGGATGAAAGTAGCCTAGGGAATGGGCCCTAATTGCTTCCGCGCGATTCAGTGTGCTGTTTCACTTGTAACACAGTAGCAGTCTAGGTTTTACATAAATGTTTGGCAGCCTGCCACGCCAGCTACCTAACAGGTTCTTTGTCTTTCAATGCATAGTAATTTGTACCCTCCCATAGAACAGAAAGTCTTGGAGCCCTATGGACTGAAGCAAATATATTGTTTTATGTGCCGCATCTGCAAGTTTCAAACATATTGAATTTCTTCAGATGTTCATTCATCATTAAGTATAAATAAGCCTAAGAAGCCAGCTAACACAAATAATTGCCTCAGTATGTGTCAAGATAATGATGTACCAGTAACATAAACTATGCATAATGGACATCAGAGGTTTTTTATAAACACCGTTATTAAATATCAACAAAACAGATTTTATATGTATTTACAGAACTGTTATATGAAAGTACTGCAGGTAAAAATGTTGTACTGCTACCTAATTTTAACCTGGTAGAAGGTTTTGCTTATGTCCCTCCCGAATTTTAAATGTGGAAGAACACTTTGGCTCCTTCTGTGCCCCAGAATGATTAATTCTGCATTTTGATGATTTAAATAGAGCTTATTTGGAGAGCAGCTCAACATATCTTGCCATGTAACACCTGGCTATGTTCAAATAAGGTCTAAGTTTAAGCAATACCCTGACCCTGACATAGTCTTACACAGTTTCAAAGACTAATATTTGAAGTGTTATTTTCTTTAAAAATAAATGCAGAAAAATGTTTTCTATTAAGATGATAAATTAATTAGTAGTATTTAAGGTGATAAGGGTTAGAGGAGAATGACTACAACTATTTAGCGAAAAGGAGAAATAAGAGTTTCTTTCTAATTAATCTTATTCATGAGTTGTGAGAGCGCTTGTCATTACTCCAACTGCAGAGATGTTAAGGGGAGATTTAACCTTGAACCTGTAGGCCAGGTGGACAGATAATGGTTGGAGAAAGCAAATTTGGAAGAAATAAAGATATTTGGTCGATAGTTTTAAAATTTTTCTGTTAAAATTAAAGACAGGTAGTATCCTCTAGGAAAGGGACCTCCGTATCAGCAATACTAAAAAATAGAGAAAGTACAGCAGAGAAAGAAAAGACTCGTGTGGGCCCTCCTGTGGGCCTTGGGGCTTAAATAAAGAAAGTAAACAAGTAAAGGTGACTAATTTCTATGTCAGAATGCTGCCTGCTAAACTTCGGATTGCAAATCACAAGGTCATGGCTCAAACCCATCAGCCAATCCTCAGGAGCTAGATGAAGCTACCTGTAGCCATAAGCCAGCGGTTCTCAACCTGTGGGTCGCGACTCCTTTGGAGGTCAAATGACCCTTTCACAAAGGTCGCCTAACACCAGCGGAAAAGACATATTTCCGATGGTTTTAGGAACCGAGACACCGCTCCTGTATCCGTCTCCAAGCAGGTCCGCCCACGTGCAGATACGGCCACATACGAGCACCCATGCTATACCACGCTTCAAGAAAAAATATCATTTATTTGCCATTAGAAATAAATATGTCACTATATATAATTACATGTTGTTTTGCAATGAATCCCTACACTTTAACTATGTTCATTTTGTAACGATGAAAATACATCCTGCATATCAGATATTTACATTATGATTCATAGCCGTAGCAAAACGACAGTGATGAAGCAGCAACGACAATAATGGTATGGCTGGGGGTCACCACCAGGTGAGGAACTGTAGGAAAGGGTCGCGGCCGCAGAGGGTTGAGAACCACTGCCACCCATGTTTACAGCCTCAGAAGCTGTATGTGATCACGGTGATCAGGGATCGACCATGGCCGACCGTGGCTCTGACTCGGAGTGCCGTATGGGGTTATGCACTCAGCTAGGAACTGAAAGATGGCTGTGAAAACGCACCCGGACGTGTCGCATAATAAAAAGTCATCAAAAGTTAGCAGAGAGCAGAACTGATCCATTCGTTTATGCTACTATGAATCTTTTCTGGAACGGATGACCTCCTCTTTCTCCCGGAGAGCGGCTGGCACCGCCATCAAGTTGAATCTAACTCGTGGCAACATTCTAGGGACAAGGTGGAATTGCTCCTGCGGGTCTTTGAAACTTCAACTCTTTGTGGTAGCAGTAAGACTCACCTTTATCCCTTCGGGAGACGTATAGCACCGAACTGCTGACCTTGCAGTTTGCCACCCAATTTGTGATCATTATGCCTCCAGGGCTCTAGTGAATTTGGTATGCTGGCTTGAGTTAGCAATCCAGCCTTTAACCCACTATACCAGCACGGTTCCTTGCTTTAGCGCAAAGGCCAGGTTACCTGTTTTTGAGAGGTCACAGCAGTGAAAACACCTGGAAGCCCCCTTATCTAATAAATGGAGTATTCATCCGTAACCAATCAGAAGTAAGGGACTCGTTTATTTTGGGCTTAAAGGTTCAGTTAACATTTCCACATACATAAATATTATTCTAAAGAATTATGCAATCTCAACATGCATTTCAATCCCACACAAATTGATGAGGTATATCTTATTTTCATCTTAGTTATAATAAAATTGGGCCTGAAAGACTTCAAATAATTGCCACCAAATAAATAAATAAATATCAGGGCAGCTGAGATTAAAAACCTAGTTGCAACAGGAGTTTAGAAAAAAGATTTTAAACTAACAAGAAATGTATTTCAAATGCCATGAAAAGAACAAGAAAAACATGGATTTAACTAATAGCAAGCATTGCATAATGTCTAGATTCTATTGCATAATGCAACATGGATACATGAATAATCTTATTTTTGAACATGTGAATAATGCAGACTCCATCAGGCTGACTATTTATAAGTTCTCATCAGAGAACTTACTTTCTGACATCTTTCAGTTAATACAAGTTGTGCATTGCTTATGTTCAAACTCTTGGCAAACTTTAAGGGGAGAAAGGTGTTTAACTCAATCCAGCTTTATAAGTAGTGCTTCTTTTGATTGCTTTGAAGGTATTTAAAAGTATTATTTTATACAAATAGAAAATAGTTCAGTTTAAAGAACAGAAAGAAACACACATCTACCACTTGGTTTATGAAAAATATTAACAATCCTTTGAAATTTCCCTCGTCTTTCCTACCCATGACACATTCCAGGTTACAGATTTCTTATATCCATCTCTCTCGAGGTAACAGTCATCCTAAATTATTTCATATCATTCCTTTTTATTGCTCCGTACTTTGCAGATATGTATACATTCATGGGTGCACTGTTTCTTAAAGTTGCAGACATTGGGTACAGTGCATGTATACCACATGCAGCTCTCCAGTTTCTTTGTGAGATTCCATCTTATGCAGGTGAGGTTCATTCCTGTTGATTTGTGTAGCTTAGTTCTTCTATTTCCTTCTATTATCCAGTGACTCTATATCAACATCTAGCTTAATGATCTTTCTTTGTAAGAAAGACTATTTCCACTTTGCTGTGTTTTTATCATTCTGTTGTTACTAACAATGCAGGCATGGTTTTTCTTCTAGATGTCTCAGAGCAAGGGATACTTGTTCAGCTGCCCATCTTCTGGTATATCTTCCGTGCCTGTGATTTGTCTTTTCTCAATTGCACTATACTATGTCAAACTGTGCTCCAATTTAATTGAATCATGTTATATATATTCTACTAGTCTTTTGTTACTTGTTTTAATCCCTGTATCTTGCATTTCTTTAATGGTATATGCATTAAAATGATATTTTGTATTTTACTTTACTTTGCTGTTGTTAAGTATCATCAAATCAGTTCTGATTCATGGTGACACTACCCACAACAAAACATAACACTGCTCAGTCCCGTGCCATCCTCACAATTGTTTTGTTTGAGCCCACTATTGAAGTTACTCTGCCTTTGCTAAGAGTCTTTAACTCTTTCATTGTCCTTCTACATTACAAAACAAGAGGTCCTTTCCAAGGGCCTGGTCTTTCCTAAGAACATGTTCAAAGTACAAGAGATGAAGTCGCCCCATCCTGAATGCTAAGGATTATGTTGGCCATATGTTTTCTAAGACAGATACATTTGTTCTTCTGGCGGTCCATGGTACTTTCAATATTCTACATAACATCAAATGAAAATGCATTAATTATTCCTGGGTCTTTATTATTCAATGTCCAACTTTCACATGCATAGGGGCAACTGAAAATGCCATGGTTTGGATCAGGCATAGATTAGTCTTCAAAGTGACATCTTTGATCTTGAGTGGTTTAAAGAGGTCTTGTGAGCAGCTTTGCCAATGAAGTTAGTCAAATAATTTCTTGATTGCTGTTTCCAAGAACATTCTTTGTGAACCTGAGTAATATGAAATTCTTGACAACTTCAATTTTCCCCATTGATCATGATACTATCTATGGTCCAGTCGTAAG
This sequence comes from Tenrec ecaudatus, assembly GCF_050624435.1. Taxonomy (NCBI): domain Eukaryota; kingdom Metazoa; phylum Chordata; class Mammalia; order Afrosoricida; family Tenrecidae; genus Tenrec; species Tenrec ecaudatus. The sequence continues at coordinate 299,305,612 of NC_134531.1, forward strand.
GATTTGGCTTCCTTTACACTGAGTCATGATGCACACGCAATGCAATGGTCCTTGATCTTTATCAACAAATGCTTCAAGTCCCTTTCACTTTCAGTAAGAAAGGTTGTGGCATCTGCATATTGAAAGTTGTGAATAAATCTTCAGTCAATACTGATGCTGTCCTCTAGTTTGTCAGATTATATTTCTCTGGTTACATTACTCAGATTGAATGAGTATGGCAGAATAATCCAACCCTGACACCCACCTTTCCTGATTTTAAATCATGTAGTATTCCCTCCTTGTGTTCAAGCAACTGTCTCCTGGTCTGTGTACAGGCTCGGCATGACTTTAATAAAATGTTCTGGAATTCACATTCTTCACCGTGTTATTCATAGGTTGTTATGATCCACACAGTCAAAAACCCTTGCCTAGTCAATAAAACACAAGTAAATATTTTTCTGTTCTCTATTTTAAGCCCACATACATTTGATGTTAGCAATGATATCCTTTTCGTCTATCCCCTCTTCCGAATCTAGCTTAAATTTCTGGTCTGTTTGAAATATTTACCCTAGTGAGTTTAAAAGTCTTTTTATGATCAATAAGAAGTTTAAAATAGTCTTCATTAATTTCCTCATCTATATAACTTTATATGTATTGATAACTGATCATGGATATTGTAGAGAACATTTATGATGGACTATTATCTTCAGATAGTTCAGCAGGTTAAGTGGATTCCATTTTAAATGCATTCTCTGGTTTAATTAGAATGCAAGCTAGCTCTTGCTAGTTTGTGAAAGACAAACAAATCTCTATTTGAAGGGAAGATCACATTTTCAAGCTAGTTTAATCTAAATAATGTAATAATGGCATTGTTCAACTTCTTAATGGCTTATGGGTTGGTTTAGAAATGACAGAATATGGTGAAAAATACTAAAGTGTAGAAAACGTTGTACTTGTGAGACTTTAGCAAAGTACTCAAAACTTGAAGACTTAAATGAACACTAATTTATTCTATTATAGTCTGGAAGTCAGAGGTTTGAAAGGAATCTTATAGGACTAAGGCCAATATGTCAACGGGTTGAACTCTTCCAGGAAACTGAGTAGAAGTCTATTTTCTTGCTTTATTCAGTTTCTAAAAGCCATATGAATTCTTTGGCTCAAGTTTCCTTCCTACCATTACTGCAGCAATAGCCTAGCCAGACCACTGCCATTAGCTCAACACTACACCTGGACTTTGAATGTACGACAGCATTTACTTCTGGTGCCTGTAACTCTTGCAAATATCAAAGTATCTTTCCCAACCTCTATTTTATTATACACTGCCTTACCCTTCACACAAGTTCCTACTTGCCTACACTCTATCCTATGACTTCTTCTTTCTCACTCTCTGTTCTCTGGGAATCACAAAATGATGGTTCTCTTTTATGTGATCATCTTTTGTTGACTTTTCATCATGGTAGCTCCCTTTTTTCCCCCCATTTTTATTGAAAAAATTCACTCAAATGTTGGTGTCAGATGCCTTCTAGTCAGATTTATACCCTATGTAGCCTATGTAGACGATATTTATTTGGGGATGGTGCAGGTCCAGACAGGGTTTTGTCTTGTGCATAGGGTCAAGTTGGTTCAAAACCACCTAAGGCACCCCAAAACACCAGGTTTCTTTTGGTCTTTTGTAGGACTGTCTTGTAGTTTTCTTTGTATGGATCTTTTGCTTCTCTCATTAGATTTATTTCCGTGTGTCCTGCCACTTTGCTGAATCTTTCAATGAGTGCCAATTTTTTTTTGCAGTGATGGGATATTTCAGGTATATTATTTGCGAATAGAGATTGCTTTATTTTTTTTTTCTTTGCTAATTTCAATGAGTTCCATCTCCTCTATCGGCTGATTGCTCTGGGTAATGTTTCCAGCATAATATGGCATAAGAATGGTGATGGAGGACATACTTCCCTAGTTCTCCTTCACAAATAGAATGCTTTCAGTTTTTTGTCTTTGAGAGTAATAGTAGACATTTTATTTAAAAGTACACTATTACTGTAGGATTTCCCTTTTACTCTTTATTTTTAGTGTTTTTTAGCAGAAATACATATTTCCATTTGCTGCATGCCCTTTCTGGGTCATTGACTTGATCATATGTGCTTTTCCTTTTTTTCAACTTTGTAATGTATTTCATTGATTGGTTTTCTTTCATTTTTATTTTCTGATTTTGTCACTAAAGACTCCAAGTCCATTTAGTTTCTCATTCCCTCCTATTTTTGCTTTGTTTTAAACTGTTCAGCTCACTATTTAGGTTGAAGGATAAAATAACTGGAGGGATTTTTGTTTCTCTGTTTTTTCCAAACAATTTTATTTGGACATAACCCAGGCATCATTTCATTCAATAGTTCAGTTATATCAAGGTTTCCTGGGAGCTATGCCCTCCCTCCACTGCATAGCTCCCAGAAAACCTCATTCTAGTTGTTATCTCTGTGGATTCATCTAACGTGGGTTCCATGTAATAAAGAGCATAAAAATATACCTAACACATTCAAGAATGTTACCAACAATAACGAAATGCCACATAGATAAGCCTCAATCTGGGGAGTGGGGTTGGGGGCACAAACAGAAAATACTGGAATCAAAGTCAAAATGCAACCAAAAGGAGATCCAATGACAAGGTTTTAATCATTCAAGTCAGATTGATTGTTTTAATCTACAATAATCATCTGATAAACAGGCTATTCTCATCTTTATTGTTTTTCTAATGTTGAATCATTCGTGCAAACCTTTTAGGAATCCTACTTGGTTATGTGATTATTTTGTTGTTGTTGGATGATACAATTGGCTATGAATTTCATTGAGAATAGTGGCATATATGTTCATGATGAATATTGACCTCATTTTTTTTCAGTTTTTAAAAAATCATTCTATTGGGGGCTCGTACAATTTTTATTGCAATCCATATATCCATCCATTGTGTCAAGCACATTAGTACATTTGCTGCCATCATCATTCTCAAAACATTTGCTTTCTACTTGAGCCCTTAATATCAGCTCCTCATTTTCCCCCTCCCCATCCATCCCTCCCTCATGAACACTTGATAATTTATAAATTATTATTATTTTGTCATATCTTACACTGTCTGAGGTCTCCCTTCACCTACTTTTCTCTTGTCCATCCCCCAGGAAAGAGGTTATATGGAGATCTTGTAATCAGTTCCCCCTTTCTACCCCACCTTCCCTCCACCCTCCAGGTATCATCACTCTCATTACTGGGCCTGAAGGGTTCATCTGTCCTGGATTCCCTTTATTTCCAATTCCTATCTGTAACAATGCACATCCTTTGGTCTAGCCAGATTTGTCAGGTAGATTGGGTCTATGATAGTGGAGGGAGGATTACATTTAAAAACTAGAGGAAAGCTGTATGTTTCATCATTGCTACCCTACAACCTGACTGGCTCGTCTCATCCCCATGACCCTTCAGTAAGGAGGTGCCTGGTTGCCTACAAATGGGCCTTGGTTCTCCACTCTGCACTCACCCTCATTTACAGTGATATGAATTTTTTGTTCTTTGATGTCTGCTACCTGATGCATTCGACACCTCGTGGTCACACAGGCTGGTATGCTCCTTCCATATGGGCTTTGTTGCTTCTGAGCTAGATGGCCACTTGTTTATCTTCAAGCCTTTAAGACCCCAAATGCTACATCTTTTGATAGTCAGACACCATCAGCTTTCTTCACCACATTTCCTTATGCACACATTTGTCTTCAGCGATTGTGTCAGGAACGTGTGTATCATGGAATGCCAATTTAACAGAACAAAGTGTTCTTGCATTGAGTAAGTACTTGAGTGGAGGTCCAATGTCCATATGCTGCCTTAATACTAAACCTATAAATGTATGCACGTAGATCTATTTCCCTACCATCCTATATAAATAAATATATTTACGTATGCACATGCCTGTATTTGGAGCTCTATAAATACCCTTCATCTCCTAGTTCTTTCTTTTATTTCCTTTCACTTTCCTCTTGTCCCACTCTCATGCTCAGCCTTCATTTGGGTTTCAGTAATTTCTCTCGGTTACATTGCCCTGGCTGAATCCCTACCAGGTCACTCACACCCTCCTTGCCACTAATTTTGGATCACTTGTTGCTCCCCTGTCACTGGTTTGTTCAACACCACCACCTTACCCTTGCCTCTCCCTCCCCCATGTCCCCCCACCACGAAAACAATCGGTCAGTTGTTTTCTCCTCCAGACTGTTCATCCAGCATATATTATCTAGATAGGTCTGCAGAGATAATAATGTGCACCAAAAAACAAGGCATAGCAAAAGAAAGTGACAAAAGAGAATGAATGATGACAACAAGAAAGGAAACCAATGACCCATAAAAGAAAAAAAATAATTTAAAAAAAATGTAAAAGGAAGAAAAACCTGTAAATAGATCAAGGTCTGATTTTTGACCTCTAAGCATGTCCTCCAGTCAAGTCTGATGGGGTGCCACGCTCTGGCCTTTGAGTCTATCCATTGTACTCCCTTGGGAACTCCCTGCCCTGCTCCCCACCGTTGCTCTGCCGTACACATTTAGTGTTTTGCCTCAGCGTCGAGGGGTCAGTCCAGACCAATCCCGACACTGAGTCGCCAGTGAGGAACAGTCGTGTTTCACAGTGGGATCAGCCAGATGGTCCACTCTACGCACTGGTTGTTCAGAATGGGAATATCGCCCTCCCTGCCTGATGGGCCAGGATGTGCTTCACTCTCTTCCTCCCCATTCATTTGCTCCCATGTGCTCTGATCAGACGTGTCCCTCTCCCCAAGCTGCAGCTTCAGTGCTGTCCTCTGAAGTAAATTCTTCTTGGGGGAGGGGCAGTTGTACTTGTAGCTGGTATGGGGCTGAGCCCTCAGGCCCCTCCACTGGCTCCTCTCTCCATGCTGGCATGCCGCATTCCCTTCTCAGAACACTGGATTTAAGTCTGGTCCCTCTTTCCCTCTCCCCCATCGCAGCACAGTTCACAATCACAAGGAGTTGGAAACAACCCAAATTCCCATCAACAGATGAATGGATTAAATAACCGTGGTAATACATACACCTGAGTGCTATGCATCTCTAAAAAGCAGTGATGAATGCATGGAGCACATGCCGCATGGGAAGAACTGGGGGAAATGATGCTAAGTGAAGTAAGGCAAGCACAAAAGGACAAGTACTACATGAGTCTGCTGAGGAAAGCTTAAAAAAATGCAAAAGGGGCATGGGGAAAAAAAATCTACTGTGTACCAACACTCCAGGGGGGAGGTCCAGGTAGTATAGCGGGGGCCAGACCAAATCCAGGGGTACACATGGTAATCAACTAAAAAGGAGGTGAGGAGGAAAGGGAATTTTTTTTTCATTTTTTGTGCTGTTTCTGCTCAAATTATAAACTGAATTTGGAAGACTTACATTCTTTTCTATTCTATGCAAAGTTTGAGTGGAATTGGTTTCATCTCTTCCTAGAAAGAGTTGCTCAAAGTCACTGGGAAGCTCTATAGGTCCGGATGTTTTTTGTGACTTAGAATTTTTAAAAATCTGATCCATTTCTTCTTTGTGATGTGCCTGTTAAGATTTTATACTTCAATCTTTGTTAGACTGTGTGTTCCTCAAACTGTACCCATGGCTTCTAGGTTTTCAAATGTGTTGGAGTGCATCGCCCTTTATGACATTGTGCTACGGTTATTTGTACTTCTGTTAGTTCTGTTTTGATGTTACCTGTTTCAGTACTTTTTATATTATTTGCATTTTCTCCTTGTCCCTGTTTTAGATTTGTCAATTTTGTTAATCCTTTCAAATAATCAATTTTCGTCTTGATGATTCTTTTTATTCATTTTCTGTTTCATTAATTTCTGTTCTAATCTTTTCTCACAGTGACTACACATTTATTTGTCTGGGCTCTTTTTCCAGTTGTTGGAGATGTTGGGTTAGAATGTTGATTTGGGCTTTTCTTTCTTTATGTGTGCATGTAAAGTATTACAAAATAAATTATCCTCTGAACACTGTGTTCTTTATATCATAATGATTTGGTTTATTTAATTCCTTAGTTTAATTTTTTATTTATTCTCTTCCCCAGTTGTTTTTAACTACACTAAACTCAGTGTCATACAGTCAATTTTGACTTATGGCGAACTATAGGACAGACTAGAAGTACTCTTGTGGGTTTCTGAGGCAGTATATATTTTTTTAATTGGGGCTCATACAACTCTTACCAAAATCCATACATACATCAATTGAGTAAAGTACCCTTATATATTCGTTGCCCTCATCATTCTCAAAATTTGCCTTCTGCTTGGCTTCCTGGAATCAGCTCATTTTCCTTTTTCCCTCCCCCTCCCTTCCCCCTCTCCTTCCCTCATGAACCCTTAATAATTTATAAATTATTATTTTATCTTATCTTACACTGCCCTGCATCACCCTTCACCCACTTTCCTGTTGCACATCCCCAGAGAGGAGGTGATATGCAGATCCACGAGATCGGTTCACCCTTTCTACACCCCGTTATCTCCAGGCATCGCCACTGTCATCGTTGGTCCTGAGAGGTTCATCTGTCCTATATTCCCTGTGTTTCCAGATCCCTACCTGCACCGCTGTGCATCCTCTGGTCTAACCAGGTCTGCAAGGTAGAATTGGGATCATGATAATTGAGGGGGAGGAAGCGTTCAAGAACTAGAGGAAGGTTTTGAGTTTCATTGTTGCTACACTGAAACCTGAGTGACTCATCTCCTCCCCACTACCCCTCTGCAAGGGATGTTCAGTTGTCTACAGATGGACATTGGGTCCCCCTCATGCACTCCTCTCATTCATGATGATATGATTTCCCCCCACACCCCTCACCCCCTGCCTTTGTTGTTTGTATCCTGATCCCCTTGGCCCTTCATTATCACACATGTTGGCGTGCTGCTTCCATGTGAGCTTTGTTGCTTCTGGGCTAGATGGCCACTTGTTTATTTTCAAGCCTTTAATTCCCCAGACGCTATAGCTCTCAATAGCTGGGCACCATCTGCCTTCTTCACCACACTTACTTATGCACACATTCATCTTCAAGGCTGTAACTCTTTATGAGACTAAGAAGCCTAGTCTTTCTCCCACAGAAAAGCTGGTGTTTTAAAACTTGTGACCAGGTGTTTGATATTTTACCTTTGATCTTCCTACCGGTGTCTAATTTTATAGAATTGCAATCTGAGAGAATGCTTGTAATATATTGATGTTTTAAAACTGATTGAGACTTCATATATGGTTCAATGTATGTTCTGTTCTGGACAAAGTTCTGATGTGTACTGAAGAGGAATGTATACTATGCTATTACTGGGTGTAGAGTAATGTATATATATTTATATATGCATATATATTATTATGTTCTGTGCTTTGTTGAGTTTTTTTTGCCAGTTCTATCTGTAATCAAGAGTGGTTTATAAAAAAGAACTCCTACTATTATAGAAATATATATTTCAATTTTATAAGAGGTTTGTTAATATAATTTGAGACTCTTTCATTGAAGATATATATATTTACTATGGTTATGTCTTCTTGTTCAATTGACCCTTTAATCATTATAAAATTCCTTTCCTTTCTCTCATGCTGAATTTTTCCTGACAGAGTGTTCTATCAGAAATTAATTTTGTCACTAAAACTCTTTGTTGTTTGCTTACAGGTGATTTTATTTTTTTCCCATAATTTTATTGTTAATCTAATTTTGTCTTTGTAACAAAGGTGATTCTCCTGTTAACAGCACATTGATAGGACCTATTTTATTATTCATTCTGTAAATCTCTCTCCTGACTGCTGCATTTAATAAATTTGCACAAGTATAATTGAGACATATCAGATAATTTCTATGATTGTGGTGTGTGTGTTTGTTTGTGTGTGTGTGTTATTGCTGGTTTCTATATTCCAAATATTTCTGTGCTGAGAAAATTTTTTTTGATTATTTTCTTCACTGCTAATGTTGTACTGTTTATTACATATTTACCTGTGTTTCCTAAAGAAGAAATTTTTTTATCATGGTCCTTTAAAAGCAAATTTGAGAAAAAGTCATGGATCAGATTAAAAGCTTCATACCAAATTCAAAAAGAAGTATTAATTTCTCAAACAATGGCCCCACGCTTGGACAAGATGCTCAGAGGATGACGTCCCTGATGGGAGCTAATGGGACACAGGGGACTGGGAAAATGACAACAGCATCTATCACACTGTCCCCTTATGAGGAAGACTGAGACAGAGGACATTTCTGGAGTTACATGGTGAGGAAGCAGCATGGTCTGAACCCCCCGAAATGGAGCAAATCAAGAAGGGAACATACCTGGATAAACAATCTGAGGAGAAAACAACCGGGCTGACCTTTCAGGAGACAAGGGAGAAGGGGGGGGGGTCGGTGGGGGGAAAGAAACTCAGGAACAAGGGAACAAGTGGTCCAAATCGGCAGCGAGGAGGGTGTAGGAGGCCTGGTAGAGGTTGATCAAGGGTAATGCAACCAAGAGGAATTACTGAAACCCAAATGAAGGCTGAGCATGATAGTGGGACAGGGAAAAGTAAAAGGAAATAGAGGTAAGAACTAGGGGATAAAGGGAATTTACAGAGGTCCAAATACAGGCATGTGCATACGTAAATATATTTATATAGAATGGTAGGGAAATAGATCTACGTGCATATATTTATAGGTTTAGTACTAAGGTAGCAGATGGACTTTGGGCCTCCACTCAAGTACTTCCTTAATGCAAGAAACCTTTGTTCTATTAAACTGGCATTCCATGATGCTCCCCATCCCAATACTATCACTGAAGACAAAGGGATGCATAAGTAAATGTGGTGAAGAAAGCTGAGGATGCCCAGCTACTAAAAAATATAGCATCTGGGATCTTAAAGGCTTGAAGATAAACAAGTGGCCATCGAGCTCAGAATGAACCAAGCCCACACGGAAGAAGCACGCCAGCCTGTGTGACCACAAGGTGTAGAAGGGATCAGGTTTCAGGCATCAAAGAAGAAAAAGGCATATCACCGTGTGCTCTCCTTCCAGATATGATTTCTGAGGACAAATGGGTGCATAAAAAAATGTGGTGAAGAAAGCTGATGGTGCCCAGGTACCAAAATATATGGCATCTGGGGTCTTAAAAGTTTGAAGATAAGCACGCAGCCATCTAGCATAGAAGCATTGAAGCACACCAGCCTGCATGACCTCAAGATATGGAAGGGATCAGGAATAAAACATCAAGGAACAAAAATCACATCATTGTGAATGAGGGGAGGGTGCAGAGTGGAGACCCAAAGGCCATTTGTGGGCAACTGGACATCCCCTTACAGAAAGGTCTCAGGGAGGAGACAAACCGGTCAGGGTGCAGTGAAGCAATGATGAAGCATACAACTTTCCTGTACTTCTTAAAAATTCTTCTGCCCCCAACTCTCATGATCCCAATTCTACCTTAAAAATCCAGCTGATCCCTCTCATGATCCCAATTCTACCTTACAAATCCAGCTGGACAGGAGGATGTGCACTGGTACAGATAGGAACTGGAAGCTCAGGGAATACAGGACAGATGTACCCCTCAGGATCAGTTATGACAGTGGAGATAATGGGTGCATGAAGGGAGGGTGGGGTGGAAAGGGGGAACTGATTAAAAGGATCTACATATAAGCTTCTCCCTTGGGGACAGACAACAGAAAATTTGGTGAAGGGAGACAATGGACAGTGTAATATATGACAAAATAATAATGACTTGTAAATTATCAAAGGTTCAAGAGGGAGAGGGTAACGGAGAGGGAGGGGGAAAATGAGGAGCTGATACTAGGGGCTCAAGTGGAAAGCAGATCTTTTGAGAATGATGATGGCAACAAATGTGCAAATGTGCTTGACACAATGGATGGATGGATGGATGGATGGATGGATGGATGGATGGATGGATGGATGGATGGATGGATTGTGATTAGCATTGTATGAGCCCCCAATAAAATGATTTTTAAAAATTCTCCAACAATGAAACCACATCTGGAACAACTGCAACTATAGCCACTGCATGATAAAGTTTACAATAACACATTTTATTTCCTAAGATCCGCCTATTTTATTTCACTGACCTGACAGGTGAGTTGATAATGGCGTTAATCTCTGAAATCCCTCCAGGAAGTCTATAATACTATCCATTTAATATTTTTAGGTAGAAGCATTTCCAAAGGTTTCCAATTAGCTTCCCATAATAATAGGCTTTATCCTATACGCTAGCACCTATTATGGGGCTTCTGACAATTATTTATGTATCTATTCTAAGTATGCAATCTGGAACTGGAAAAATTGCCAAAGGGTGGGTTCTTTAGAAAAGCAACATCAACAAAGCTTATATGTTGTTATTGTTGTTGCTTTTAGGTGCCATTGACTCAATTGGCATCTATGAACAACAGAACAAAACATGGACCGGTCACGTGTGAATCAATTGGCATCTATGAACAACAGAACAAAACATGGACCGGTCACGTGTGAACCTCACAATAGTTCCTATGCTTAATCCAATTGTTGCAGCCTCTGCGTCAATCCATCAGGGATTCCTCTTTTTCGTTGCCCTTCCACTTTATCAAGCATGATGTCCTTCTCCAGAGTCTGGTCAATTCTGACAACGTGTGTCCAAATATATAATACAAAATCTTGCCTTCATCCTTGCCTGTCAGCAGCTCTTTGGACATACTTAGTCCAAGACACATGAATTATTTCTTGTGGTGTAGTGGTTACCCATTGGGCTGCAATCCCCAGTGCCAGCAGTTTGAAGCACTGTAGCAGAAAGCTTTCTACTCCCATAAACAGTTACAGTCTTAGAAATCCACAGGGGGGTTTCCTTGAGTCAGCATTGACTTGCTGGGAGCGAGTTTGGCTTGTTTACTTTCAATATTCTTAGTCAACACCGTAATTCAGACGCATTCATCCTTCTTCGATCATCCTTATTCAATGTTATCCTTATCCAATGTCTTATTCAATGTCAATTACATATGAGTAATCGAAAATAACATGCCTTAAGTCAAGCTCAACTAAGTCCTCGGGGTGATATCAGGGCCTTTCAATATACTAAAGAAGACTTGTGCAACAGATTTAGCCAACGTAATGCACCTTTTGTTCTCTTGACTGCCCTTTCCATGACCATTGATTATGGAACCAAGTATGACAAAATCCTTGACAACTTCTTTATTTTTCATGGTGTTACCTATTGGTCCAAAGGTGAGGATTCTGGTCTATTTTTATATTGAGCTGTGAACCATACTGATGACTGCAATTCTTGATCTTCATCAGCAAGAACTTCAAGTCCTCCAAACTTTCAGCAAGCAAGGCTGTGTCACCTGCATATCATACCATATTAATAAGCTTTCTTCCAATCCTGATACTACATTCTTCTTCATATCACCCAGGTATTCTGATTCAGCATACAGAGTGAAGAAGTATGTTGAGAGGATGCAATCCTGATGCACCCCTTTCCTAATTCTAAACTATGCAGTATTTCCTTGTTCTGTCTGCCCAACTGCCTCTTGATCCTTGTACAAGTTTCGAATGAGCACAACCAAATGCTCTGGCATTCCCATTCTCCTCACTTCTGTGCATAGTTTATAATAATCTACACGGTTAAATGACTTTGCATAATCAATAGCACACAAGTAAACCTATTTCTGATTGTCTCTGTCATCAGTAGCTGTGCATGTGGTATCAGCAAAGCTTTCTCATTGCTCATCCTCTCCGTGTCCAGTTAGATCTCTGTCGGCTCCCTGTCAAAGCGCTGCAGCAACCTTTGTTGGATGATCGTCAGAGAAATTTTACTTACATGTGCTATAAATAATACTGTTCTATAATTTGAGAATTATGTTGTATCCTATTTTCAGTCTTGTATGTATGTCTAAATTTGAGCAATTCTACATCTGAATTGATATCTAGGTGGTATTATCATATATATTAATCTAATGTTATTGTCTATTGTTGGTGGTATTTGTTCCCCAGATTCATCTATTATTCCATATAAGATTCTGTTTTTTAATTTTTTTTCACTTTAATTTGCCTTTATCTGTAAATATCCTAATTTCATATTTGTGTTTTACTGGGTATATGATTCATGGTTAAAACTTTTTTCTTTCAGATTTATTTATAGAACCCCTTTGTCTTCTTGCCTTCATGAGGTCTCCTGAAAAATCTGAGCGTGGTCTTATCATTTCCATTTTGTAAATACTTAATTTTCCTCAAGCTTCTCCAAAGATTCTGCTCTGGCCCTTTGTTTTGAAAGGTTTGGTTATGGCATGTTATAGTAATTTTGGAAGGTCTCTTCTGTGTGGGAGGAGCCCTCGTGCTTACATGTCGGGCTGCTACTTGCAAGGTCAGCAGTTCAAAACCACCGGCCGCTCTGTGGAAGAACAATGTTATTTTCTGCACCCACTTATAAAGAGTTATAGTCTCAGAAGATCACAGGTTTAAGTCTACCCTGTGCTATAGGGTCAATATGAGTCAGCAAAGACTTGATAGTAGTGAGTTTCATTTTGGATTCCATTTAGGGCTTTCTATAGTTTTGGGAATACATATCCCCTTTTCTTTTATGATGTTAGGAAAACTTTCTTTCAGCACTTCTTGGATAATTTTCTCTGTTTTTTTTGTACTTCTGTCTTATCTAGAATTCTGATCCACATAATTCTTAGACATTCTTTGACTGTTCTTTTTTTATATATTTTTCCTCAAGCAGATTAAAATAGAGACATTTGTCTTCAAACTCACTAATTTGGTCTTTGTTTAATTCAATTTTATTCCTTTGCTCTTGAAGCACATTATTTCTGGAATCTTAGTATTTAGAGTCTGGGTTTTTATTTACTGATTTGGTTTGCTCTCTATGGTATGTTAGGCTAGATTGTCTAGAGTAACAAATTCAGTGACACTCAGATATATGTAAGAAGGAAATTTATATCCAGAAGCTTTATATATTAGGAAAACATCCCAGCCCAGTCCAACAGAAGTCCCTAATTCCAGTACTAGTCAATAAGACCCTCACTTAGCTAATTGCAATGATGCACAATACAGAAGGATCACAGGCTGGTGGGTGCAAAGTCATATGGATCCAATCGCTGGGCACTGGCAGGTCTCAGAGTGGCTCACGGTCAAAAAATGAAGGCAGAGAGAGAATGGCCAGCCTCCAGGGAGCCAATTATTTCAGTCCCACCTCCAAAGAAGGTCATGACATATGGATTCTAATTTGTCTTAATTTTGTTAACTCTTGTAGTAATTCATGGAATTTAAAATAATCTTGTGTTTCTCATTCTGCTTTCTGCAGCATTTGATATTTCACTCAATCTATGGTACGAGTCTAATTATTGCCCTCTAGAATTCCTTATCAATTAGTTCCTATGCATTTTCTTAGTAGTAATGGTCTTCTGGATCTATATAATAGTCAATTCATTGAGTTCATTTATTTTATATCATTGTGAACTGAAAATTTCTATTTTCTCTATGACATTTTTGTATTTTTGTTTGTATTTAAATAATGAGACCATGAATATTCACCCCTGTCTCTTGGTGGCTTCAATATGAATGCAGTCTTGGTTTGCTGTTCACATGATACACTAGCAGTCACATTTGCTAGTGTTTCCTGCTATGAATGGCCAGTTGATGCAGAGATAAGCATCAGCCATGGTCCACTAGATGTGGTTGCAGTAAATACAGGCTTGGTTGGGCATTGTAGACATAGCTGTTATCTCCATTTGGATGAAACACGAAAAACTAAGACAAAATAAGAACTAGTAAAAAAGAAAATATTTTAAAACAATTATAATAATAACAGGGGAATGCAGGCAAAAGATAGCAAAGAAAAATAATTTGTTAGCGAAAAATATGAGTAAAGACAAATAAAAACACGGATATGGAAATAGAAAAGTGGAAAAATACAATAAGATGTACCAGAAAGGAAAAAAACAGAAACATGAGGGAAAAATAGAGACTAATAAGGAAAATAAATAGAGAAGGAGAAAAAAGAGTAAAGACTAGGGAAGATTAAGGGGAAAAGAGAAACAGAAGAAGAAAAAAGGAAACAGGAAGTCACGGAAAAATGGATAAGCAAAGAGGGAAGAGAAATAATAGCAAAGCAGGAAAGGATATACCAGGCAAGGCCAGTTATCAAGAACAGAGAAAACTGTGGAGGTGTGGGCACTTTTTATTTTAAAGCATTTCACTAGGGGCTCATACAACTCTTATCACAATCCACACATACATCAATTATGTAAAGCTTATTTGTACATTCATTGCCCTCATCATTCTCAAAACATTTGCTCTCCACCTAAGCCCCTGACATCAGCTCCTCATTATTCCCCGCTCCCTCCCTGTCCCCCTCCCTCATTAACCCTTGATAATTTATAAATTATTATTATTTTTATCATCTCATACACTGATATCTCCCTTCACCCACTTTTCTGTTGTCTACCCCCCAGGGAGGAGGTATATGTAGATCCTCATAATTGGTTCCCCTTTTCCATCTAACCCTCCCTCCACCCTCCCGGCATCTCCACTCTCACCACTGGTCCTGAAGGGATCATCTGTCCTGGATCCCCTGTGTTTCCAGTTCCTATCTGTACCAGTATCCATCCTCTGGTCTAGCCAGATTTGTAGGGTAGAATTTGGATCATGAGAGCGGGCTATCCCAGCACAGGCAGCAAACAGCATTGCAGGTCACCAACAGTCAGCCAGATGACAGGGTCCGACAGTCCCCAGATCAAGTGATATAAATTCCAATGGCGTGACGAAACATGTTTTGAAGGAACCTCAAATTACAGAGACACAGTTCATGGGTTAGGTGTCCCACAGGTAGTGTAGCCTGCAAATAGAGGCAAGAAAAGCAAGGCAGCTGCACACTGGTCCGATGATCAAAGAGCCAGGAACAAGAAAAGTGAGACTCACCGAGCCATTTATCTCTCCACCCTTCAATTAATCCCACGTTTTCATTGGCCATGTTGGCACAATAAACGTTCTCATAATTCAACACTGAAATACAGTTTCCTGATTTTAATTCATTCAGCAAAGGATGGTCTCAAAACTGTATTCCAGCCAAGTCATTGTGGTAGGCTCTACTTTTAGTAGCAGCTCCTCCTTTAGACATATTTTGAGTTCCTTCAGAACGGAGAGATTGAACCTCAAGGACTATGTGTGACAGTGTTCGGCTAGTATTCCTGCTGTTTCCAGTTCTTATTGACTCAGAAGCGGACCACATCCTCATTCCCTCAGTCTGTCTTGAGCCTGGAAGCGCCACTCAAGCCTTTTCACCCTGGGTGACCCTGCTGGGTATTAGCCTACCTCATCACAGCACCACACAAGCCACCACAGTGTGAGCAATTGTGGATACTTTTGGCTTGTGATAGGGAATATTTTAATCATTTCTGTCATATTTTATTTGTTGAAATATCATGTTGGGCCTTCAATGGTTGTTTCTTTATATTTTACTGCTGAGGTTTCATTTTAAGATACATATTCTAGGTCTGCAGGTGTTTGTCTCTTGTCAGATATGTGGCTTGAAACTATTTTTCTCCCAGTCTTTAGAATGAATTTCACCTTATTAGAAGTCTGTACAGAGCTAATGCTGTTAAATTTGAAAAGGTTGTTGTTGTTGTTCGTGTGTTTACTGAGTGCTATTTAGTCGATCCCAACCCATAGAGACCCTCTGCACAGTAAAACAAACATTGATCTGTCCTGAGCCATCCTCACAATTGTCCCTAGGTTTAAGGCCATTGGCGCAGCCACAGTGTGAATCTATATCCTTAAGAGCCTGTCTCTCTTTCACTGCCCCTCTACTTCCCCTAACATGATGCCTTCCCCAGGGACTGGTCTCTCCTGAAACTCAAAGTAGGTAAGATGCAGTTTCATCATCCTGGCCTCTAAGGAACACTCTGGCCTTACTTCTCCCAACACAGATTTGTTTGAATTTCTAGACATCAATGGTACTTTCAGTAATCTCCTCCTGTGCCACAATTCAAAAGGATCAATTATTCTTTCATCTTTGCTATCCAATGTCCAATTTTCACATGCTTCCAAAGCAATTGAAAATATCATAGATTTGGTCAGGTGCACCAAAGTCCTCAAAATAATATGATAGTTCGTCAGTACTTGGGGGATATGTCTTTTGATCACTCGACTGCAGCTGCCATGAGAATTGATTGTGGATATAAGCAAGCAAAAATCCTTGACAACTTCAACCCTTTCTCCATTTATGATGATGTTACCTATTGGTCCAGTTGTGAGGATTTGGTCTTCTTTACGTTGAGTGTAATCCATCAGGAAGGCTGCAATCCTTGACATTCATCAGTAAGTGTTTCACGTCCTCCTCACTTTCAGCAAGCAAGATTGTGCGATTTGCATAGTGCAGGCTGTTAATAAGCCTTCCTCTGCTCCTGATGCCACCTTCTGCTTCAGACAAGTCAACTTCTTTGTTTACTTGCTCAACATACAGATTAAATAAGTATAGTGGGAAGATACAACCCTGACACAGATCTTTCCTTATTTTACAACATGCAGTATATCCTCGTTTTGCTCCCAAACTGCCTCCTGATCCATGTAGAAGTTCCACATGAGCACAATGCAATGTCCTAGAATCCCATTCTCGAGGCTCTCCGTAGTTTGTTATGACCCACACAGTTCAATACCTTGAAATAGTAAAATGCGAGTAAACATTTCTCTAGTATTCTCTGTTGTCAGTCAAAATCCATATGACATTAATATCCCTCATTCCATGTCGTTTTCCGAAACTGTCCTGAACCCACACCTCTGGAAGCTGCCTGTCAAAGGACTGCTTCAACCCTTGTTGGATGGTCTTCAGAACAGTTTTACTTTCATTCGGTATTAATTCTATTGTTGCTTAGTTTGAGAATTCTGTTGGGTCACTGTTCTTTTGAATGGGTACAAATATGTATCTCTTCCAGTCAGTTGACCTAGCAGCTGCCCAAATTCCTTAGTACTTAAGACTTCCTGATTTATTATCTTGTGGAAGCATTTTAACTGAGATTCCATCAATTCCTGGAGCCACGTTTTTGGTTAATCCTTTAGGTGCAGCTATGAGTTTGTTTCCTTCAGTACCATTGGATCTTATTCTTTCTACTTCTTGAACCGGGTAAATGTCAACCGATGCGTCTGGTTGCGATGCCTTTCTGGATTCTTTCCATTTTATTTGGATACATCTTGCATCATTTCTTTGCCCATAAAACTTTCAATATTGCAATTTGAGTCTTGAATTTTGTTTTGCTTTTCTGTTCTTTCCGTTTAAGACATGCTAAGTGTATTCTTCCTTTCCAGTTTTCTGACTAGATTTTTGCATATGTCATTATAATATTTGACTTTGTCTCTTTAGCTGTCATTTGAAATGGCCTGTTTAGTTCTTTGACTTCATATCTTCCTTTTGCCTTAACCATTCTTTGATTAAGAACAAATTTCAGAGTCTCTTCTGACATCCTTTGATCTTTACTTTTTTTCCGTCTTTTAAATGACCTCTTGCTTTCTTCAAGAATCATTTTTTTGATGTCACCTCACAGCTCTTCAAGTCTTCTGTCGTTAGTGTTCAGTGCAGCAAATCCATTCTTGACATGGTTTCCAAATTCGATTTTGGCTCTCAAAAACTTGTTTTCGTGTTTTCAGCTTCATCCTGAACTGCAGTTTGAGCAATTGATGGGTTGTTGCATAGCCAATCCCAGACCTGATTTATTTCTGCTATTGAGCTCCTGTGGTGTCTCTTCTACCAGGTGTACTCCATTTGATTTCTGTGTATTGCAACGAGAGAAATCCAGATCTAGAGTTGCCACATGTGCTTTGAAAAACAATGTACTTCTTAAGAAGATATTGTTGGTCTTGTGTAATTCTGTCATGCAAGTTCCAGCTTTGTTTTTATCACCAGGACCATGTTTTCCAAATAACGTTCCTTCTTCTTAGTTTACAACTTTGTGCTTCCATTGCCAGGAATTATCATTGCATCATGATTGCATGTTCCATCAATTTCCGACTGAAGACATTGGTAGAGTTCTTCAATGGCTGCACGACTAGCTTTAGTGGTTGCAGCATGAATCTGAATAATCGTGGCAGTGGCTGGAGCTCCTGGTATACAAATAGATATCATGTTGCCCTAGATAGCACTGTACATCAAGATGAACCCTCAAATGCCTTTTTTGGCAATGAATGCAGCACCATACCTCCTGAATCTGTCGTTCTTGGTATAGTAAGCCACGTGATTTGATGATTCAAAATGGTAAATACAAGTCCGTTTTATCTTGCTAATACCTAGGATATCAATCTCTTACATATTTCATTTTTAAACGTCTCTAATCTCTCTAGATTCATACCTTGTTTAAACCAACTTTAACTACTTAGTGGTGTTTGTAGCTGTTTCTTCTCATTTTGAGTCGTGTCTCATAAGCCAAGGATGCTCTCAAAGGCGTTACTCCCCAGGCCTTACATGAGCCATTTCATTATGATCAGCTCTTCTTTCAGAAGGCAGCTCCTCCGCAGTTACATTTTGAGTGCTTTCAGACCTAAGGGGCTCATCTTTGGACATTATTCACAAGGCTTTCAATGCTCTCCCTAAGGTTTTTAGTAGCTAATTCCTCAGAAATGGACAGTGTCCTTCTTTTTTATTGTCTGTTCTTTGTCTGTAAGCTTGCTGAAACCTAGTCGCTTTGACTAACCCTCATGGCATTTGAAATATCAGCGACATCATTTCCAGTGTCACAGGAACACCACCGTAGGAAACAGTCACAGAGAAATGGTGGTTGAACAATTTGGATCCAACAGTTTTCTGTGATATGTTAGTACAGTTTACTGTGCTTAAAGTTTATTGTTATTAAAATGATATTTTGATCAATAATTAATTTTTTAATGTTATTTGTGTATGAGCTGTGACATTTCAGACAAGGCTTATTCATTTCCCCATCAATCCTAGACATCCCCTTGCTCTCGTATTACTTGTTAAAAAGGAAATTCTTCTAAATGAATTATTTCTGAAATATTGTAAAGTAATTAATGATCATGTCTATATGAGTCTAATTTCTATAGTCTCTTCTATTAATCTATGTCAATCCCTCCAGTGAAACAATACACCTGGTTACTTTGGTTATATAATATTACTTAAATATGGCAAACTGATTTTAGTTTATTCTTTTTGATGTTATTTTAGTCATTCTTGCTCATTTGTTTTTTTCATATATAAATTAGAACGCTTTTGTTTATTTCTATGTATAAAAAAACCCTTTTGATTGTCGTTTTCATAGAAATGGCATTAAACCTATATACCAGCTTGACAAGAATTATTATCTCTACTAAGTTAACATTTCCAACTCATGAGCACACTACATCTCACCATTTATTACACATTATATTTCTTCTTATACTAACATTTTTTCTTGCACATTATGACATGCATAAGACAATATTGCAGGTTTTACTTCTACCATTAAATATAATATGGACAAATTAAAAGAATAAAATCTATCGGATTAACCCACTGCTTTGGTTCTTAGTTTCTTTTTCCCTTTCTTGTATTCCAAAGTTCATTCCTTCAATGCCTCTTTCTGCTTATGAACTTTTCTTTATTTATTCTTTAGAGATAAGTAGTCTGACAACCGATTATCTGAGGTTTTCTTCATATAAATTGTCTTAACCTCCTCTTCCTTCCTCAACAAAAGGTTCAACGCTCATTCCGTGTTAACTTTCCTTTTCCTTCAGCATTTGAAAAGCATGAGTGATTTCCTTTTGACCTTCAACTTTTCATTTCTATTGAAAAATCAATGTCATTCAAGTTGTTTTGTACTATATGTGAAGTACTGCATTTTTAAAAACTAGTTTTCGTATTTTTCTTTGTTAGAAATATGCCTGTTATTTGTCTTTTTGATGATTTTTAGACATATTCAAAGGAATATTTCTCACATTTTTTGAATGAGTAATCTTTGATTAAATCTAGGATTTTTTAAGCTACAATTTCTCTAAATGACTTTTAACCCATTTAAAAAAAAGTTTTTGAAGCCCTCAGAAGTAGTACTTCTCAGTCCTATATGGCCACTATGAGTCAGAATCAACTGAGTGGGAGTGGACTGGGTTGTGACTGATCAGTGGTGAAATCCTGATTCTATAGCATAACTCCTCTGATAGGAGCAAAACAAGGACATGAACGTTACTACAAAGTGAGGATGCAAATCCAGGATCCTACATTTTCCAGTGATGGCAGGGCATTAGATACTATTCAGCAGGAATAAAAGTGCCATATCCCCACTCAAGCTTCTCTGATATCAACTTGAAATGAGTTTGGGGAACCTCAGTGGAGTTTGGCAAAGGTGAAATACAACTTTCCACTCAGTCTTGCTGGTAGAGTTTTTTGGGTTTTTTTTGGCATGGGGCTGGAAGTTAGTGGATATTTTCTAATATTAATTAGCTTTCTAGAGGCAAATGAAATATAGAACAGATCATTAACTAAACTGTAAGAACTTAACCACACAGAAGATATATATAACTAAGTGTAAAATACTCAGACAAGTTAGAGGGAAATGGCTAAAACGAGAAAATAAACATGATACTTTTAAATAAAAACGTTAGTGGTAGAACTATCTTTCTTGTTAGATACAATGAAAGTCACAAAGCAATGTGACATTTTTTAAAACTGTTTTTAAAAATTCATGCTTATATTCTATAACCACTATCTCCTTTAAAACTGAGGGTGCTATGAAGCATTTTAAAGAAAATATAAAATACAAAATATCAGAACGAAAATACAAAATACATTTATTTTTAAAGAAAGAAATTGCAGATATAGATCAGGTTATAGATAAATTGTAATGATAAATATTTTTAAAAATGGAAAAATATTTCTAATCTATTTAATATTATTGATTTCTTAAAGCAAAAAGATAACACAATGTGGTGGGGTTAATAATATATGTGTGATAACAGAAAGAGGATGGCAAAAAGCTAATGGAAATAATTAGCTTCAAATATCATAAATGATAATAAGAGAAATGATACAATAATGTTGAATGTGGGGTGTTGTAATCCTTGGAACAACTACTAAAATTGTAATTCAAAGACATTCAGCTGAAAATGCAACAAAGAGAAAAGTGTTCACTACTAAAAACTACCTGATGATCCAAAACAATAAGGGTAAACGAGAAAAAGTCAAATGCAAATGTTCATAGAAATTTCTCTGATTTTGCCTAAGTAATATTAATCTCTTCAAGTAGCATCTATAAAATTAGTGGTTCTTACCTTTCATTTATGTGTTCAAATATACAGTAAAAGAAAAGAAAAAAATAACTAACCACAACCATCACCTAACAGAACTGAGAATATTACACTTTGAAGAGCAATGGCCTAGGGATTAATTTACAGTAATAATATCTCAATGTTTCTCTTTTAGTGTCAGGCTAGAGATACTATGCATCTAAGTTAAGGATATATGTATATCTATATGTATATATGTTCATTATACCTGAAATACATTGTTAAAATGGAGATTGATATATCTAACTGTCTTTGAAATGGATTTATAAACTAAAAATTACATTTCTTTTTGAGACAGTTTCTTTTGTTTCTCTATCCATGATTTCTATGAGTTACATACTGACGAACATGAAATGTATAAGTATTTTAAAAATTAAAGCATATTGCTGACATAATATTAGACTTAGTAACTCTATTATATTCCCTTGCATTTCCAGATCAAAGTATAGCAAATATAGAACTGAATGTATTTCAGCAACGTTTTCCAATACAAAATTCAATTCCCCAGTGACACAAATGAAGGCCTCCTGGTGCAGGCTTATAAAAAAACGCTTCCAGAACTCTGCATTGGATTTTATTATTTTCATTACAGTATAAATGCTTCCTAGTGAGAAAATGTGAAGTTAATAAATCCTGTTTTCAATACATCCTGTAAATTTTTAATTCTCTGTGTTTTTTTGCCAACTTTCTAAATGAGAAAAAAGTGACCGCCCAGGCTAAAAAGAAAGCTCACATCAGAAAGATTGTAAGCCCGGGCACAGAGTGACAAAATTGGACTATCTGTATCTCACATACACACACACACACACACACACACACACACACTCACATAATGCATGTGCTACCTTTCCAAAATTAATTGTAAAGTCTCTGGTTTCTGTCGCCTTGTATTGTCCTTAGCTATCAACCTTCCATCTTCTCACATGCCAATAAAGCCTATTCAGTCCCCTTTCTTTCTAATTATGTTATGAATTTCTGGGCATGTTTGAGTCTTGGTATGTGAATATGTCCATGATAACGTGTGAAATATTGATGAAAGACTTGGGTATTTTATAACATGCATGTTTTCTCATCTCTGCATAGTAAAACAATAAAAACACAAAAACAAATGGGAAGCTCTTTGTTCCCTACATCTTCCTTTGCTCAGTAAAATTCTTCAAGATTCCTAGAACATGGCTTGTTCCTCATTGTCTACCATCTACCAACAGTTCGTTACAGATGTATGAGGGATATCTTTCTAAAACGTGGGTTTGGTGTTTGAGGGAATTATAAGAGGGCCACATCTGACCTCCTTTGATTACACAAGGAGAATTCAATTCCACACTCGTCCAAGGCCAATTGCCACACAGAGGCCAGACATACTTCCACTCCCCATCCTTCTTTACTCTATTCTGATATCAACCATTCCTCCCATGGTAGGTTCTCTAGTTCTCTGCCATTTTGAAAATATCACAATGGCCCTCAGAACTCAGAGGCAATACTCAAAATTATACGGGTTTTCTAGGAAAGTTAACAGATAAGCACAAAACAGGATCATAAGATATTAAGAATATAGTCTTTGAGCCACAGTACTTCCTCTCACTGAGTTGCTGTATACCTCTTTGGTCCTTAACCTTCCGACTACATGGTCCCTTGGCCTCTACCTTGTTTTGTTGATCAGGAAGCTCACTGACTGCTCTAGCTTGTAATTTCTGGTTGTTGTGCTACAGATCCTCTTTTCAGGTGTCTCTAACATGCAGGCATGCATCTGGAACATGCTCCTTTGCTTGCTGTCCTGTCTTGAGAGTCTGGGAAACTTTCTCCTCCTGACACTGAGATGTCTAGTTCTCATACCCAGAAATCTCTTCTGTTAGTGTTCCATCCACTACTGGATCATTTGGGTAACCCTCCAAGCAGATAATCTGGAAAATTGAACTCTATGAAGAAGGCAACATAAGATGGAAGAAAGCTTATTAGAAATCTTCAATATGCAGATGTCACAATCACACTTGCTGTAAGTGATTTAAAGAAATTGCTCATGAAACACAAGGACTGCTACTTTGGTTTGGATTGCAACTCAGTGTGAATGAACACAGAGTCATCACAATAGGACCAGTAAATTGTTGTTCTAGTTGTTGTTAATTGCTATCAACGTGGTTCGGACACACGGAAACCACATGCAGAACAAAAAGAGACTGCCCAGACTTTTGCCATCCTCACAACGGGTCCTATGTTAGGACTCATGGGGTAGTCATTGTGCCAAGCCATCTCATTGAAGTCTTTCCTCTGTTTGCTATCCCTCTGCTTTACCAAGCACGATATCCCTCTTTTGGGTCTATTCTCTTCCAATTATGTAAGACAAAGTCTCTCCATCCTTGTCTCCAAGCAGCACACTGACCATACTTCTTCCAAGACAGATTTGTTTGTCCTTTTAGCAGTCCAACGAGACTTTCAATATCCTTCCCCAGCACCACATTCAAATGCACTGATTCTCCTTCCATCTTCTTTATTCAATGTCCAAGTTTCACATGCATATGAATTGATTGAAAATACCGTGGCTTGGTTCAGATGCTCCCTAGTCCTCAAAGTAAATGTGTTAGTCTTGGTAGACTACAGAAACAAATCCATGGACACACATGTGAATAAGAAAGAAATGTATATACACGAGCAATTGAACATTGAAAAAACATCCCAGCCCAGTCCAGATCAAGTCCATAAGTCCAATATTAGCCCACATGTCCAACAGAAATCTATAAAGTCCTCTTCACACTCACGAAACACATGCAATGATGCAGAATGTGGAAGATCACAGGCCAGTGGGTGGGCAGTGGGTAGAAAGTCTTTGGATACAGTAGCATTGGAAACATCTCAGCACTGGTAGGGGTCTCTGCATTTCTTCTCCGGCACCCAGGGCTGCATCAGGGTGGGTCCTTCGGTCTTGTCAGCTCCTGTATATTTGCAGCTCTTTCTCCTCCAACTCAGTTGTGCTCCATTAGGGAATGTGGATCACCAGGGCTTCACTCCCCAGCCTTTCCTCCATCCACTCACCACTATAGACTGCGCTGACAAAGTAACTCCCCCTTAGTTACACACTGAGGTCCTCCTGATTTGAGGGGGGCATCCTCAAGCACTATTCCTAATCATGTTACCCTTTAATTAATTACTTAACTATCTCACAAATATCCATAAGGTTTTCCGTGGCTGCCTCCTCAAAGTAGGCAGATGAATCTGTCTTTGTATTCTGTTCTTAGAGTGGAAGCTTTGCTGAAACATGTTCATTTTGGGTGGCTTGCTGGCATTTGAAATACAAGTGACATAGCTTCCAATATCACAGCAACACACAGGCCACCACAGAATAAAAATCTGATAGGCAATGAATTACATCATGATAAATGTATAAAAGATTGAAGTTGCGAAGGATTTCATCTTGTGTGGATCATGACTTAGTGAATTGGTAAATCTGCTGCACAAGACCTATTTAAATTGTTCTCCAGTGAATACGTCCCTTTGAGGACTAAGGTCTGTGAGACCCAAGCCTTGGTATTTTCAACTGCTTGATATGCATGTGAAAGTTGGACGTGAAATGAGGAAGACTGAAGCAGAATTTATAGGTTTGAATTATAGCGTTTCTGCAGAATATTGAAAATACCACTGAATGCCTGAAGAAACAAAACTGTCTTGGATGAAGTATAGCCCAAATAATCCTTAAAAGCAAGTGTGTCAAGATTGTCTCACATTCTTTGGATATATTATCAGGAGAGACCAGTCCCTGGTGAAAAATATCATCGCTTGGTAAAATGGAAAGATCAGGGGAAAAGAGGAAGATTCTCAAGCAGATCTATTAACACTGTGGCTGCAACAATGGGTTAAAACATAAAAAATAATTTTTTAAAATTGTGAGAATGATATAGGATTAAGAACTGCTTCATTCTGCTGTACTTAAGAGTCTCAATGAGCCACAACTTTACTTGGGAGCATCTAACAGCAATAACAACACAGGACCACTGTGAACCCAAATAGCCTAAACACAGGGAAATCATGGATAAGTTACACTGGTTATCCAATTTACGCAAAAAAAGATGACAGAAATTTCTTTTAGCATGTAAGTGAAAGCAAAATAAGGCGCAATTTTTTTTCTAAATTTTCTCTAAGACTTTGGACCTCTATTTTTTTTCTGCCATGTTTCCTTACACCTAACTCACACTTCGGCATAAAAGTATTTTTAAGAGAAAAATGAACAGGTATGTAATTTGAAATGCTAAGCAGGGATTTTGCCTGTCAGAATTTTAGTTTAATTGATTTGTGTTCAGTAGATGTGTTTTCACTCAAAATGCACAATTTCAGAAGTATGATCATTATGTGGCTACCACAAACTTGGTAAATGTTATTTTAGAACCGAAATCAACTGGGCACACAAAAACAGCAATGTACTTTAAATTTTTAAAAAAAGTGATGAACTAGTGGTCAGGAGCGCTTGTTAGCTCGATGATGTCTCACTCTTCCAACGGGTGGTCCTTTCAGTACTTTCCCCTGTTTTTGACCTAACGCCCTGCTCAAGGTCTGCTGAGTTTTGTAAATGTGATGTGATTCTCATCTTAGATTCACACGTATTGCTTCACAGACAGGCAAATTAGGAACAATTATAAATATTTACGTTATTATTTCGAAGTGTGTGTGTCAGGAAGCACAAATTCATTCAGTAACGCAATACCTATGTAAAGGTACTAAATCTTGATATAGGTGCCTATCATTGCATGAGAATTTAACTGAAAAGGGAAAATATCCAGTAAGTTATTCGGGAAGGATATGTTTCCTTGATAGGAAACACTTGTAAGATTTGTGGTTAGTTTTAGATAAATCTTACCTTTATATAAGAATAAGCTGTGAGTCCAAAGACTACACAAGATTCTGAGTCCAAATTGCATATATAATCTATGAGATTATAGGAGGACGCATACTAGGTCATAACCCAGCCCAGCCTTCACGTTTGGGATGGGATTCTCATAGTCAGCACAAAGTTGCTTTTATGCTTTCTTTCCCAAGCCTCAGCAAATTCAAGCACAGTTCTGCTACTTGCAGTTTTCCTAGTTCAATTGTTTCAATTAGAGAGCTATTAGAAGCCAATATTCATCACCTAGTGGAACATCTGTCATTATAGACCAAGAGACTACTACTCATATATTTAGAAAAAGTGGACACCATTTCAATAGTAATGCTTAGAGAGCAGATAAGGAGAAATCAGGGGAACAATTCCAGCACTTGAGTTCAAGATGGAGATCCTTAAATTTGGAGAACTTAAAATTTGAACTTTGCATACCAGCTCAACATATGAATAATAATGTTAAATATTGTCAGGAGTCATGTTATTTAATAATCAGTTCCTCAAACTAATTTAAATCAAGGATATGCCCTTTCTATAATATAGAAGACTATATTGCTACTGAATAATCATAATGAATGCCTGAACATAGTCCAATTCAAAGTTTAGGGTGAAGACCTAATGGCAAACTACTGACCTTTTGAGTCATAGGTTCATGAAGAAAGAGGAAATCGTGTGAAAGTGGGTTGTGCTGCCCAGCTGCACAGTCCTGCCACTCTAAGACCCTCTTTGTCCCATAATTGGGTCTGAGTCTCTGAAGAGTGTCAGGACTTTTAAATGTCAGAATTCTCTGGCTCTGAGCCCCTTCTGTCTTTTCAGTAAGTAACATTGCAGCCATTTTGCGATAGAATGATACTTAGCATTTGAAACATTTCCTGAATTCTGCTTTAGATACATAAATGATGATGGAATCGAGTGGCAAGAAACTGCAGGTGTAGGGCTCGGTTAGAATGTGGAATTTCCTTTATCCTCAAAATAGAAAAGAATGCCAAAACACATGCAGTCCACAACGCTACAGAGAGCTTAAGTAAATATTTTATCTTTACAAGGTGTCATAGGGAATGTAGATTCTTAAAGAAGTACTTATTTTATATATGAGTATATATTGGTTTCATCTATTTTATTCCTGTAGTTAGGAAAGGGCAATCAATAGTACTGAGTGTAGTACGTAAATTCAAGTTTTTGAGTTCTGAATGAATTCCTTGCTCCCTTTTCTGTCTCTCTTCCCAAACAAAGCAAATTTATGAAGATACGTGCAACCTTTGTGGGGTACTGACCTTGGGTTTTAGATCACATATATACCTTTCACATTTAAGTGTTATAATAAAGATAAATTTCTGAAATGAACTCATTGAATCTCCCTATTTCTATTATGGGACTAATCTGACTTTCTTTTAAAACTCATCAAAATAGTCCAAAGTGTCTTTAAGAATCTACAGTATCCATTTCAGTATCTTTCCCCGAAGCATTTTCCTCTGAGATATACAGTAAGAACGTATCATCCAGAACTTTTGCAAATAAGTTTTTATTTCAAATGGTTTCAATGTCTATTTTGAAATCTAATGCTAAATTTTTAAAATTAAAATCCTCAAAATTGTACTAATATATGTCAATATAGCTATATCTGTCTATTTATAATCATTTAAAGGGATTTAATTTAGCTTGATGCACAATCAATGCTCATGGAAAAGTGTCCGAAAATCAAATGGCATATTGCATTTTGTAAATCTGATGCACAAGTCCTGTTTAAAGTGTTGAGGAGCATGGCTGTAACTTTTTGGACTAAGCTGTGCCTGAACCAAGCTGTGGTGTTTCCCATAGCCTCAGTCACATGTGAGAACTGGACAATGGAGAAGCAAATCAAAGAAGAATTGATGTGCTTAAATTGCAGCATTGGTGAGAAACATTGAAAAGCATCACGAACTACCAGAAGAATAAATAAGATTATCTTGGAAAAATTTTATCTTAGGATGTTCCTTAGAAGCTATCATGGTGATATTTTGTCTCACATATTTTGGACACGCAATCAGCAGAGATTGATTTCTGAAAAGGACATTTTATCATGCTTGGTAAAATGGAGAATTGTTGAAAAACAGGAATGGTCTCAAGGAGATGGTGTGTTATGATAAGTTCTATAGATAGAAGATAGGGGAACAAATGGTGATAGATAGATGATAGATAGATAGATAGATATTGATTTATATCAAGAAAATGATTCACACACAGATAGAAGTGGGCAATGCAGTCCACGTTTCTTGTGTCAGATGTTAAGCTAACACAAATAGCGATTGAAATCTGATTCAAATAGCTTCAGGGACTCGAGTTCAGCTGGAACACCTCAAGCAGCGAATGAATCCAAAGTCCATAGGCCAGGCTCATTATTGAAGAAGGGAATTAATCCAAAGTCAATAGACCTAATATCTAGTAGGTCAGATGGCAAAACTGATGGTGTCTATTTTCAGCAGGCAGTATGACAAGCCCTTGGATCAAGTCCAAAGAGCTGGGAGTCAACGGGCCAGACGCAGGATCTAGAGCTGGCAAAAAACAAGCAAATTTCCGCACAGTGTCCATTTGTATGGGAAATAGGTCACACGTCCTAGGAAGTTTCCTTTCAGTTGCATCAGGACTATGACTTGGATTAGGGATTACTTTCTACCCTAATCTTCTTATAATTGCGTGGTTTATACAGCATTTCCTGTTATGCAGTTGATTATATTATATTAAGTCATTATATCATGGGGGGTTACTAGGCCACAATTGCCAAAGCATTGAAAACTCTGGCCCAGCAAAATTGACAGACACAGATAGATAGACACAGTGGCTTCCACAATGTGCCCAAACAACAATTATGAGGATGGCACTTGGCCATCAAACTGTTGCATTCATCTGCACACTTGTACACAGTACATTTGTACTATGAGGGAGAACGAACAAGACATTTAGAAAATTCAGCTCAGGAGGGCTCTCCTGAAGACTGTGGCACTCCACTGGCATTCACCCTTGCTTGATTAGTAGTTAGCGGTGCTCCTTACTACATGAAGAAGTGAAGACCTAGATCGCATTCCAAAAAAATGCATCTGACGCAGACAGGGAGAACTCCTAGCAGTGCAGTAATCTGCTTCTAATTGAAACGACAGTGATTCAAACACAACATCTGTTCTGCAGGAGAAAGACTGGGCAGTTTGCATCTGTAAGGCTACATATAGGCTAGGAAACCCTGTGGGCAGCTCTTTGTTGTACAGGGTTGCTATTAGTCAGAAGCAACTTGAACGCAACAAGTTTGTTTTAAAATGAGAATGAAAAATAATATTTTTTGCATTCATGTTTGAGCAGTTAAATGTCAGTGCAGTATTTATAAGTATTTATGAGTATAAAAGTTAAGTAAATTCTTATTCCATAAAAATCTTACCCTAATGATGACTTGACCCAAACCTGTATTTCTTTTTCCTTTACTTGGTTTTAAAGAACTGTAAATTCTTGGGGAATTTCACATGAAGTAGAAAAAATCCTCATGAGAAAGCAAGATTAATAAATGTAGTGTAATGAAATGTCTTAATATGGCTCGTCTACTCAAAGATTTAACTCCCACCAAATGATTGCATGAGACTATGCAAACAGGGCTTGTGGAATACTGACAGAGTGGGATGATCGGTGTTTGCTACCACCTCCTTGAATATAAGGATGGGCAATTGTAGAAACAAGAGTAGGCAGAAAATGCCCAGGACCATTGGAAGATCATGTTGTCAATCTCTATCTGAAGCAGCAAAGATTGTATCCTGTTACCAGAGATGGTGTGATGAATCAGAGGACCAGCATTGAGACTATGGGGAACCTTTTCCTTTTCCTCGTCTGGTGAAAGATCACACAACTGTGAGACGGAGTGACAGGATGGCTGGTTTCCTGGCCCACCAAGGCAGAAGCCAAGGAGCCACGTGGAGACTGAGGACTGGAGAGGTATTTGGCTGCTGTCTGAGGAGAGGTGCTATGGTGGGCGTATTTTTACTGCTTACCAAATATAACTTAAAGACTTGTACTATTATTGTAAAGTTGACTATTCCGTTCTGGAATAGGTTAATTCATGTATATGTTTTTTGTTGTGTACATGTATATTTACTACGGTTGTATCCTCTTATTCAATTGACACTTTACTTAATATATAATGTACTTTGTGTCTCATGCTGGATTTTGCCTAAACATCTATTTTTATCAGAAATCAATAGAGCCATGCACCAATTTCAGAAGAAAGAAATAAGACCCGTACCTCACCCCATGTAAAAAAAACTCAATATGGGTCGAAAACCTAAATGTAAATCCCAGAGTTATGAAGATAATTAGTGCAAAAATAGGGACAAATGTACAGCCGCTACTGCAAGCCACAGACACACTGAAATATAAGGAAACTCAAGTAATATAAGACAAATAGGTGACTAGATCCTACTAATATTCAGACACTTGTGTGCATCAAAAGACAATCAAAAGAGTGAAAAGAGAACCCACAAATTGGGGGGGGGGACTGAAAATGACAAAACAGACAAAGGGACTAATCTGAAATCTAGAGAAAACGGATAGCTCAGTAAGAGAAAGACAAATCAATTAAAAATTGGGATAGGACATGGACAGTGCGACAAAGATGACATTGAAGAAATGCTCATAATCAGTAGGCATCTGAATATGCAAATCAAAGCAAGGACGAGACCTCCTCACATGGACAATGACAGGCAAATTAAAAAAATAAGAAAAGCAAAACACGCTGAATAAGGTACAGAGAAATTGGAACTATTCTACACTGCTGCACTGCTGGTGGGACTGTAAAGAAGTACAACACCTGTGAAAATCAACATGGCACTACGTCAGACAACTAGGGATTCCGATTTTATGCAATCCAGCAGTGTCTCTGCTGGGAATATCACCTAAATACGTAAGAATCATTCATAGACTCATCAACCTAAATTCCCATCAATGGAAAAATGGACAAAGAAACGTTGGTACACACACACATTTGGAGAATACTAAGCATCTCTAATCAATAATGTTTAAACCATGAAGAACTTCATGGCATGGGTAGATATGGGCAACATTATGGTAAGTAAAGTTAGTCAATCACAAAAGAACAAACATTGGATGAAATCATTATGATAAAGTGGGGGTGGGGTGGGGGTGTGCAGGAGCAAACAGAGGCTTTCACACCAAAAGGAAAATATTTTGAAGGTTACCAAGGTGGATGGAGAAAGGGAGGGAACTTAAGTAATAGGACAGATAATTACTTGGTAGGTTAAGGTATTGAAGGTTAGAGAATTATTTTAAATTGTTGAATAAAAAGCTAAAGACAATGAGACGCAAGTAGATGGCTTCTAGTTAGATTCACTCAGCCAGAGCTCCTGCTGCCAGACCAGAAAATTGTGAGGTAAGGTGAAGGAGACTGGGAGGCAGAGTCCTGAAATTAGAATCAGAGTACTAGGGTCTGTCCTGAACCCCATTTTTTTTTATTTCCACTCACAAAGTGAACCAAGAACGCACTAAATTGCTCTAGCTTCTGTGTGCTGGGCTTGTAAGCTCCAGCTGAGTTCGTTGCTATTTCCCCAGATAGACGCCCTAAGGGGTCTTAATCCCAGACACAAGGAGAACCTCTGAAAACTAGTCACAGGACCTCACACCAGAGATACCCACGTGATTAGCTGTCCTGCGCTCATTGCCTGGGGATCTGCGACTGCGGGTAGCCATAGATTTGGAGCAATTGAAAAGAAGGACATTACCTGAGTCAGGTAGCAGCGTGGCAGAAAATAGGTGGATATGTAAGGTCTCTCTCTCCAGCTGGACTTCAGCCTCTGTCCTTGGCTCCACTCGAGAAAGATTTCACCTCGAAGCCGGGCTCCTGATCCAAGTGAATTTAATGAGAGTTAAAAGAACCAGGGTCACACAAAGATCTCTCTCCTCCCACGAAGTCGACCAGACAAGCCAAGACAAGCCCCCTCTCCCTCTCGGTTCCTGCCTTTTCAAGGATTCCCGGGGGAGGCGTGGTGAACGACCCCAGGTCGATCCTATTGGCTGAATTGCAATCGCATGGCCCAGGTGGGCTGCTCCAGGTGTAACGCCCATCGGAGCCCACCAGCGGGAAAATCCTGCTTTCCTATGCTGGCTCTCCTGGGCATGCGTCAATGGACTTCCCAATTCCCCAGGCTAAACTGCCTAAAAGATAGTCATAGTCCTGGGGGCGAATTCAGTGCCAATTGGCTGAGAAGAAAACAACCTCTCTGAAAAGCTGGATTTCCTCCTCCTCTGGGGGGTCAGTGTGACAGCCCCCAAATCAGGACACTCCAAAAGCCCAATGTAAAATAGGAAAAATATTTTCTCTGTAAAAACTCCAAATCCCAGGCTCATTTTTAACTCCAAGGCAACTGGTAGACCGAGTCCATTAACATACAGTGGTAGAATCTGGGAGCCCTTGCTAAGGAAGGCCAGCAGTTAGCTAAAGCCCAGAGGCTACCAACATAACAAAGACCCCCTTAGAGCAAACCTGAGTTTCAGAATAACTTCATTCAATTCCAGCTGGCCATCGGGAAAAACAAACATACAAACAACACTTCTGAGCAATTAAGGCATCAGTGATCCTGGAGCAAACTAGGACAGTAAGCCCAGCTCCCTCTCAGTGATCCTGCGCACAGCAGGGGAGGTCCTGTCTGTCCTGGGGTCCTACACTGGGCTGAGGGAGCACCCTCCCCGCTCAGGCTGCAGTGCTACATACAGCACAAGGGAGCTAGCCCAGTGAACTCCAGCGCTCACCACCGCTGTGGGAATGGCTGCCTGGATTCTGCTGTGATCTCACCTTCCAGGGTGATTCTGCCCGGCATCTGTGGGACTCTGCACAAGCATACACACCACCCTGCTACCTTGAGGCAGGGTTGGAAGTCCTCCAGGCCCGCGGTTAGATGATCAAGCCTCAGTTATCTCCTTACTTACTATGCTCTCTCTCTTTCCCACCACAGTTGGTCTCAGTAGGCCCAATGTTGTTTTTTTCTCTTTCTTTTCTCTTCTTTTTCTCTCATTCTTCTCTTTCCATTCACACACCACGGCTGGCT
This sequence comes from Tenrec ecaudatus, assembly GCF_050624435.1. NCBI lineage: Eukaryota > Metazoa > Chordata > Mammalia > Afrosoricida > Tenrecidae > Tenrec > Tenrec ecaudatus. Next base: position 299,338,760 of record NC_134531.1, read on the forward strand.
TCAGGGCCACCACCCTCCACCTAGAGCAAGTCAATCCATGTAGCAGGGAGAACTCCAGTCTGCCCTCTGTGGGAGGCTGCACATCACAGGAGGCAGCTGCGACAACCCTCTACAGAACTACACACAGCTGATGAAACCTCAGTCTGGCCTCTAAAGGGTTGTTGCCAACTAGGGCGATTCCGCCCAGCACCAGTGTGTCCCTGCACAAAAAGGGCACACCAACCTGGCACTTTGGGGCAGGGGTTAAACCCCTGTGGCCCCAAGTTCAGGTGACCAGGGATCAGCTATCTCTTACTCTTTCTTCTTCTCTCTTCCCCACTACAGTTCATCTAAGCCAGCACCATTGTTTCCCCCTTATTTCTCTTTATTTTCTTTGTTTTCCTTTCTTCTCTCTTTTTTCTTCTTTCTTCATTTTTTGTTTTATTCTCTTTCTTTTTTGTACCTTTGCTCTCTTTTTCCTCTTCTCTTCCTCTCTTTCCTTCCACAGGCCACTGCAGGGTTCAAGCCCCCTTCAGGCACTGCCACCCACACATTGGGGAGGGCTTCAGCCTTCCCCTAGTGATAGAGCTGCAGCCAGCCGGCACGAAGCAGTGCTAAACACGGCAGGAGTGGACGTCAGCTATCTCCTTATCTATTTTTTCCTCTCTTTTCTTCTTCTTCTTTTTGTGTGTGTCCTTCGATCTCTTCTCTCTTTCCTGCCATAGTCTCAGCACATTCAATTTTTCTTTTTTTGGATTATTTTTAATTTTGTTTTGTGTTTGCATTTTGTATTGCATGTGTGTGTTAGTTTGCTTTTTTTATTTTTTGCTCTTGTCTTTGTTTCCTCCTTTCTCCCTTTTTCTCCTCTTCTCTTTTCTTTCACAAGACACTACTGGCCTCCAGGCCTCTCCCCTCTGCCTAGGGCAACTCTGATGCCCCAGCTCGGGGACCTCCCACCCAGACTTATTGGCTAAACATGCAGCTGGGAAATCACATCCATCCTTCACTATACCCCAAGCGGCTGGGGATTTCCACTTCAAATGACTGCAGAAATCCAGCCTACAGCCCCAATGGTCTACAAGTGATTGGGATAACTCCTGCCCACCATCAGCGGTGCTCCACACTGTTGCAGAAACATCCACCTAACCTCCACCTGTAGAAAAATGAAGTAAGACCCTTACCTCACTCCATGTATAAGAATAAACTCACTGTGGATCACAGACCTCGAGGTAAAACAACAGAGAATTAAGGCCATTAATCAGAGAATTGGGACAAACTTGAGAACCTTGGCACAGGGAATACATGGAGTATTGGAAATATGGAAGGATACAAATACAGAGGAGTCCCAAATTGACAAGGGGGATATACAGAAGATAAATCACTTATACATCAAAATATTTCACCAAGAGAGTAATAAGAGAGCCCAAAGGCTGGAAAAACATCTTCAGCAATGACACGTCAGACAAAAGCCTTATTATGAAAATCTATAATACATTGCAAGCTTCCAATAAGAAAAATACTAACTGCCCACTGAGGAGGTGGGCAAAGGATCTGAACAGACTTTTCACAGGGGCAGAAATCCGAACGGCCAATAAACATATGAAAAAATGTTCCTGATCATTAGCCATAAGAGAAATGCAAATCAAAACAACTACGAGATACCACCTAGCACCCTCAAAGATAGCCCAATTCAAAAAGTCAGAAAGTAACACGTGTTGGAGGGGCTGTGGGGAGATAGGAACTCTCATGCACTGCTGGTGGACCTGTAGGTATGTACACCCATTATGGAAATCGATTTGGTGATATCTAAAACAGATGGAGATTGAGCTACCATGAGACCCAGCAATCCCCCTACTGGGCATATACCCAGAAGAGGCAAGACTTCACAACATTTTCTTATGTACCCATTTTGTCTTCGGCAATTGGGTTTGGAAGGTAAATGTGGTAGTTACCTAATCTGGTGTCAATTTAAGGATTAAGAGTGTAGGAGTGGAGTCCAGGCTGTCAATCTGGAGATAGCCAATGAGACTTCTGTTTGGGCATTGCCTTCTCCTGAGAATTCTGGTAATTCCTCCTTGGAGGTGGAAGACACCTCTCTCTCTCTCTCTCTCTCTCTCTCTCTCTCTGCTACTCCCTGGGAGACGTTGCAGAAGATAAGCCACATGGACACAACCAGACCTGGGAATCCAGAGAAGCCACAGAGAGACACCTGCAAGCACTGAGATGCTTACACCACTGGACCCCCTATGTCCTCTCCAAGGACCACTGCTTGCATCCTTTTCTCCTCAGGACTTTTTTTTTCCTGCTTATCATATATAGATAGTCATTCATAGGTGAAAGAAAGGACAAAATAAACAAATGATAGTTAGTTGCAGGTCTGTCTGCTGACCCTTATCAGTGTTTTCCAGTTGGATCTAATGAGGTACCAAGCCCTTTCCCCTGAGTCAGAAATATATTTCCAGGATTCCTCAGGGACTTTGCTATTTTGCTCCACTTGTACTGTTGCACTCCCTTCACGTTTCACCCAGCTGTGCGTGGGACAGCTTTGGTACACTTTCTGCTCAGTGTTTCCAGTGCTGTCCCCTGACGTGCTATGGGTCAGTCAGGGAATGCCATGTCTCATGATGGGCCCTGGTGAACCTCATCAAGGCCTACCAAGTCCCAGGGATGATAGTCCTGTCCAGAGCAGTCAATGGACTGAGATGAGCATAAAGTTGACCCTTTGCTTTCTTCATGAATGATAGTCTTTATTTCCTCTTATGGTTTATCAAGTCTTATGGCATTAATGTTCAATGAAGTAAATGTGGTCTTAAGTTGTTCTCAACATGGAATAGATTATAGATAATATGTTGGCTTTCATGGACTTCTTTATATTTTCTTCAACTTTAAATGGGGTATATAACTTTATGAGCAATTGATGGTTTGTTCCACAGAAATGACTGGTTTTATTTGCTGATGTTGAGATTCTCCAGCATCTTTTCCCACAGATGAAGTCAACTTGATGTGTATGTATTCCTTCTGGAGAAGTCATGTGTAATGTCACCTTTGCTGTTGAAAAAAGGTATTTTCTATGGTGTCTCTACCTTCATTTCTTTTTTTTTGTTTGTTATCAAACCATTGCATTTTATTAAATATAGAAATAAGTATTTTTAAGCTTTAATATGTTGACATCCTTCATCTGGTACACATCCTTCTGAAAGTGGTTTTTATTTTTTTATTTTTTTATTTTTTTAACAATTTATTGGGGCTTATACAATTCTTATCACAGTTCATACATATATATACATCAGTTGTATAAAGCACTTCTGTACAGTCTTTGCCCTATTCATTTTTTTCTCCTCTTTTCTTTTTTACATTTTATTAGGGACTCATACAACTCTTATCACCATCCATACATATACATACATCAATTGTATAAAGCACATCCATACATTCCCTGCCCCAATCATTCTCAAGGCATTTGCTCTCCACTTAAGCCCCTCACATCAGGTCCTCTTTTTTTTTTCCCCTCCCTCCCCTTTCCCCCCTCCCTCATGTGCCCTTGGTAATTTATACATCGTTATTTTGTCTTATCTTGCCCTATCCGGAGTCTCCCTTCCCCCCTTCTCTGCTGTCCCTCTCCCAGGGAAGAGGTCACATGTGGATCCTTGTAATCAGTTCCCCCTTTCCAACCCACTCACCCTCCACTATCCTAGCATCGTCCCTCACACCCTTGGTCCTGAAGGTATCATCCACCCTGGATTCCCTGTACCTCCAGCCCTCATATGCACCAGTGTACAGCCTCTGTCCTATCCAGGCCTGCAAGGTAGAATTCGGATCATGGTAGCTGGGGTGAGGATGCAACCAGGATCTGGGGGAAAGCTGTGTTCTTCATCGGTACTACCTCGCACCCTAATTAACCCATCTCCTCTCCTAAACCCCTCTATGAGGGGATCTCCATTGGCCGACACTTGGGCCTTGGGTCTCCACTCTGCACTCCCCCCTTCATTTAATATGGTATATCTATATACATATACATATACACATATATACACATACATACACACACTTATATCTTTTTTTTTTGCATGATGCCTTATACCTGGTCCCTTGGCACCTCATGATCGCACTGGCCGGTGTGCTTCTTCCATGTGGGCTTATTTGCTTCTGAGCTAGATGGCCGCTTGTTCACCTTCAAGCCTTTAAGACCCCAGACACTATCTCTTTTGATAGCCGGGCACCATCAGCTTTCTTCACCACATTTGCTTATGCACCCATTTGTCTTCAGTGATCCTATCATGGAGGTGTGCAGTCAATGATATGATTTTTTGTTCTTTGATGCCTGGTAACTGATCCCTTTGGGACCACTCGATCACACAGGCTGGTGTGTTCTTCCATGTGGACTTTGTTGCTTCTGAGCTAGATGGCCGCTTGTTTATTTTCAAGCCTTTAAGACCCCAGTCACTATCTCTTTTGATAGCAGGGCACCATCAACTTTCTTCACCACATTTACTTGTTCACCCACTTTGGCTCCAGCCGTTGTGTCGGGAGAGTGAGCATCATAGAGTTCCAATTTAATAAAAGAAGGTATTCATGCATTGAGGGAGTGTTTGAGTAGAGGCCCACGGTCCTTCCGCCACCTTAATACTTGAGCTATAAATATAGACACATCGATCTATTTCCCCATCCTCCTATATATATTTGCATGTACATGTCTTTGTCTAGACCTCCATGAATGCCCTTTGACTCCTAACTCTTTCCTCCATCTCCCTTGACTTTCCTCCTGCCCTACTACCATGCTTCGTTGCCACCTGGGCTAGAGTATACCTCTTCTCTAAGCAACCTTACCCTTGATCATTTCCCACCAGGCCTGCCACTCCCCCTTCTCTACCATTTGGGGTCCCATGTTTTTCCCTTGTCCCTGGGTTTGTTAACACCACTTCCTTACCCCCCATACCCCCCACCCCAAGTCCCCCCGGAACTGCCGGTCCCGTTGTTTTTCCTCCAGATAGTTCATCCAGCCTGTCCTATTCAGACAGACCTGTGGAGACACTAACATGCACGAAAACAAGACAGAGGAAAACAAAGCACCAGTATACAACCAGACAACAAAACAACAAAAACAAACCACTGACAAAGAACAGAACAAAACAGTTCACAAGAGAAAAGCTTGTAGTTAGTTCAAGGATCATTTGCTGGCCCTTAGGAGCGTTTTCCAGTCCAGTCTGTTGGGGCACCACGCCCTGGCCCCAAAGTCCACTTTCAGCATTCCCTGGGGACCTTGCCACTCCATTCCCTTGCTGTTCCGCGGCACTCCCCCAGTGATTTGCCTCGGTATGGTGGGATCAGGTCAGGTGCAATTCCCACACTGTGTCTCTGGTGCTGTCCTCTGTATCGCCCTTAGTCACTGATTGGCATCATTTCTCATAGTGGGGCCAGCCATGTTGTTCTCTCTGTGGACTGGCTGCTCTACTCAGGAACATCATCATCACGGCCTGGTGGGCCAGGCTGTGCTCCACTCTCTCCTCCTGCCCCTTCATCTTCTCCCATGTGCTCTGATCAGATATGTTCATCTCCCGGAGCTGCAGAGTCTTTTCTATCATTAAGAAAATATTTTCCAATTACTCATCCTTCCTTTTTGTTTCCAACTTTTGCCTTCCAGTCATCAATAATTATCAATATAATTTGATTGCATGGTGGAACAATTTCTGTCTTAAATTTTTGGTGGAATTCTTTATCACCCACTGTACTGGTTGATACATAAATTGAATAATAGTTGCAATGATTGGATTTCCTTGAAGACACAGACATAATACGATCCCAGACAACATTGTACTTCAATATTGATTTTTCAATGTCCTTTTTATGCTAATACTTTTATTGGAAAATAATTTACATATCATATAATAGAATAGTTCAATCACTTAATCATTTTGAGTGAATGAGAATTGTACAATCACCACCACATCTGTCTTAGACCATTCCCTGTCCCATTACTCCCATGGTTGAATCCCATTTATAATAAGTATGGAAACACGATCAGTTCTAGTGCTTCCTCCACACTCTTGTCTTAATTATTTACTCCAGAAATCCTCTTTCCCTCTCTATCGCCCATCTCTCACCCTGCATTCCCTAGCACACTTTGTATCAGTTATTATCATTATACATCCACTCCTCTTGTGCTTCACAGCTGGGAAACCCCACAGAAAACAATAAACAACAGATCGCACTAAGTTGACAATGAATGCCAAATCATTCCTCTTGATTTTTTTTTGTTTTATCCTTGGTAGAGTAAATGATATGATTTGATTTAAAATAGCCATTACCTGTCCATTTCAGCTCACTTATGTCACAATATTGATATTTTAAACTTTCATTCCATTTTTGATTATTTCCAATTTTCCTCTATTCAAACTTGGCACTTTCCAAGTTCCAACTATCAGCAGATCTGTGCACCTATTTCTTTTTATCTTGAGTCTTTCCCGGTCAGCAAACGAATGTCCCAAATGCGACACTCTCCCAGAATTATCACACTCATGCCACCAAAGTCAACTGTACTCTGAGAAAGCAGCTCCTCCTTGTTCACATTTCGAGTGTCCTCCAACCTGAAGGGCCAATCCTCTGGCACTGGTTCTGATAATATCGGCTTCCATGGATTAGGAAGTCAGTATCTGAAAATGTCTTAACGCTCGACAGAAGGTTGCCTCCAAAGGGGGCAGTAGAGTCCTTCTTTGTCTGTACTTAAACTGGAAGCTCTGCTGAAATCTCTTCACTTTGGGTATCCCTGCTGGCATTTTAAATAAAAGTGACAAAGCTTCCAACATCACAGCCACTCACAAACCACCACAGTACAACAGATTGTAGAATTCACAATAAAAATATTAATATTATTTCTTTAATTTTTTGGCCTTTGATTTTTAGTATTTCATTCTTGTCTTTGTGTTCCAGCTGTGTCTCTTGTAATGGCATATTGATAGGTGCTGTTTACCTGTGCATTGAGCTACACTGTCACTGGAGTAGCTCATTTGATCCTTTTATATTTAGAGTAGCTATTGATAGGTCTGAATTTATCGCTGTCATTTTGGTGTTTGTGTGTTTTTTGTGGTATTGCTGATTTCTTTTTTCAGTATTGCGTTAATTTGGTTTGTGGGTTTTCTTGTCATTGGCTTAATTGTTAATTTTAGAATGAACTGAGAGCTCTGATTTTATTTATCATTTTAAAGAATTAATTTTTGGAGGTTATCCTGCATTTGATTACTTTATTTCTCCATTTAAAACACTCAGGCAGGAATCAAGGAACACACAGCCCGAGCACCCCACAGAAGAATTCACTTCAGAGGACAGCACTGAAGCTAGAGCTCCAGGACAGGGACCTGTCTGATCAGAACACAAAGGAGCAAATGAGGAGGGAGGGGGAAAAAAGAGTGAAGCACATCCTGGCCCACCAAGCCCTGAGGACAATACTTCTGCTCAGAGCAGCCAATGCACAGAGAGGACCATAGGGTCAGCCCCACCATGAGGCACTACATTCCTCACTGACTCATAGCACCATGGTGTCAACACTGGAGACACAAGGTGAGATGTTGGGGGCGTGCAACAGAGCGGCAAGAGGAGCAGAGCAATAAAGTCCCCGGAGAACACCAAAAATAGACTGTGGGGGCAGGGCATGGTTCCTCATCGACTCAAGTAGAAAACACTCATAATGGACAACAAATAGACCTTGAACTGTTTGTAGGCTTTTTTGGGTCTTTTTTTGGTTGTTGTAACTATTATTTTATTTTCTATTGTTGCTTTGCTTTGATCAGTCTTGTGTTTGTGCATATTGTTGTCTCTGGATGTCTCTCTGGATAGATGGGATAAACAAGGTGGAAGAGAGGCAAAGGGCATTTGCAGAGATCTGAATACAGGCATGTACATATTTAAATATATTTATATATGATGATGGGTAAATAGATCTATGTACATATATTTATAAATTAAGTATTGAGGAAGCAGATGGACATTGGACCTTACTCAAGAACTCCCTCAACACAAGAAGACTTTGTTCTAAAAATCCGGCACTCTGAGATGCTCACCTTCCCGACAAGTTCACTGAAAACAAAGGGGGTGCGCAAGTAAATGTGGTGAAGAAAGCTGGGTCAAATGCCAGCTTTGTCACCCAAGGTGAACAGGTTTCAGTGAAGCTTCCAAACTAAGAACATGCAATAAAGAAAGGCTCAGTTCTCCACTCCAGAGGAAGAAGCTGCTCAAAATCGTATGCCTAGCTTCAAAACATTTTCACATCCTGAAAGCCTAGTCAAGGAAGCAAAACATTGTCAGAGATGATGCTGGTAGATGGGTCCCTCAGGTCCAAGGACACTTGAAATGTGGCTGAAGAGGAGCTGATTTTTTGGAAGAGAGTCAACCACGGTGACATGAGTCAAGTATAGCCTGTGGGAGTGGGACCTCTGGAATCTTCTATTGCTGACAGAGCATGACTTATGGTAAGAGAATCAGCTGCAAAAAATCTTCTAATGATTGGAACTTGGAATGTGTCAAATGGTAATTTAGGAATATGTGAAATGTTCAGAAGTACAATGGTGCACATGAAGTTTGATACCCTAGGCATTAGTTAGCCGAAATGAACTGATGTTGAAAATAACACAATAAGAGGAATGGCATACCATTTATTGTCAGAAAGGACCTTGCTAAATCCATCATAAAGTACTATGTGTGATTGGATAATATCTATCCATCTTTGAGGAAAGCCTATCAATACATCTATTATTCAACTTTGTGCACTAATGACAAAAGTTAGTGGTAAAGATATTGAAAAAATTCTATCAACCAGTTCAGTCTGGAATTGATCAAACATGCAATCCAGATGCATTGATAGTTATTGCTGACAGGAGTGCTACAGTTAGAAACAAAGAGGAAGAAATAGATATTTGTTTTTTAAGATGGATTTGGTGACATAAATTAAGCAAAGAAATTGTTAGAAGGTAGAATTTCCCAAAGCCAATGACTTGTTTGTAGAAAAAGGGTATGGATGCACTTTACACAGAAAATGTGACGATATACATAGACTCCCGACATGAAATACACAAAAAGCAAGCTGACTACATCTGTGGGAAGACACTGGAAGATCTCAATCTCCCCAGCTAAAACCAGACCTGGGGCGGACTGTGGGATAGACAGTCCTTTGCTCTTATGTAAGTTCTGGATAAAGCTAAAGAGAAGTAAAACAAATTCACAAGAGTAAGGATATGATAAGTATATGAATTTGAGTTTATCCCACCTGTATTTCAAGAACAGATTGCATGCATTGAACACAAATGACAAGAGGCCTGATCAACTATGGGAGGACATCAAGAACATCATTCACGAAGAAAGCAAAAGGTCCGTAAAAAGACAATTCTACCTTGCCTTGCGGACCTGGTTATACCAGAGGATGTACAGCGGTGCAGTGGGGATCTGGAGGCACAGGGAATCTGGGACAGATGAACCCCTCAACACCAGCGGTGGGAGTGGCGACACCAGGGGGGAAAGGCGTGTAGAAAGGGAGAACCGATCTCGGAGATCTATGTGTAACCTCCTCTCTGGGAGATGGGCAATGGGGAGGCGGGTGAGGGGAGACGCCGGGGAGTGTAAGATAAGATATAATAATTATTTATAAACTATCAAGGGACCAGGGGTGGGATCGGGGAGGGAGGGGGATGGGGGGAAAAAGGGAAACCGAGCTGATTCCAGGAACCCAAGTGGAAGGTAAATTATAAGAATGACGAGTGCAACGAATGTATAAGGGTGCTTTGCTCAATTGATGTATGTACAGATTGTGATAAGAGCCTTATGAGCCCCAATAAAAAGTTTTTTTTAAAAAGACAGTAAAGAAAGAAAATATCAAAGTGGATATTAGGAGACTCTCTGAAAGCTGATCTTAAAAAGCAAATAGAAGAAAGGATGAAGTCAGGGACATGAACAGAAAATGTCAAAGGGCAGCTTGATTAGACAAAGACAACCTTTTTCATGAAATGTGTAGATTCAGAATTAGAAAACCAAAACGGAAGAACATTCTCAGCACATCTGAAATGGAAATAATTCAAGAAAAAACTCAAGCTTTGAATTGCAATTTTGAAAATTTCTATATAGACAACATATTGAATGGTGCAAAAAGCATCGAGAGGAGACGGAAAGAGTACACCCAGTCACTGTACCAAAAACAGCTGGTCGTCAATCCACCATTTAAGGAAACAGTGTATGAATGGTGCTGCAGTCCACTGACAGTGAATTGTCAGAAGTTCAGGCCAGGTTCAGAAGAGGCCTTGAAATATGGAATATTATTGCTGATGTTAGATGGACCTTGGCTAAAAGCAGAGAATGAGAATATCAACAAGATGTTCACTTGGGTTTCTTTGGCTATGCCAAGGCATTCAACTGCGTGGACCATAATGAACCATGGGTAACCTGAGAAGAATTGGGATTCCGGAATACTTAATTGTGCTCACTCACAACTTGGATATGGATCCAGAGGCAACTTCTCGACAGAAAAGGGAACACTGCATGGTTTAATATGAGGAAAGGTGTGCGTCAGGGTTGTGTCCTCTCCCCATACTTCTTCAATCTATAAACTGAGCACATCATTGGAGAAGCTGGATCATACGAAGAAGAGTGTGGCATCACGGTCGGAGGGAGGCTTATTAACAACCTGCCGCAGGCAGCTATCTATCACAGCCTCGCCGACTGAAAGCGAGGAGGAACTGAAGCGCTTGATGATGATCAAAGAGTGCAGCTTTGAATATGGCTTACAACCCAGTGTAAGGAAGACCCAGATCCTCACAAGTGGACCATTACGATAAATGGAGAAAAGATTGAAGTTGTCAATGCTCATGAAAACAGCAGTCAAGAGATCAAAAGAGGAGCTGAGTTGGGTGAATGTGCTGCGCAAGATCTCTGTAGAGTATTGAAACGTAAGGATGTTACTTGGAGAAATAAGATGTGCCTGGGCCAAGCCATGATGTTCTCCATCAACGCGTATGCATGTGAATGTTGGACACGAAATAAGCAAGACTATAAAAGTATCGATGCATTTGGATTGTGGTGCTGGAGAAGAATATTGAAGATACCATGAATTATTAAAAGTACAGCTCTATCTGTATTAGGAGAAGTAAGACCAGAGAGCTCCAAGTGGAGGGGCGGCAAAAAAGAGGAATGCCCCCAAGGAGATGGATGGACACAGTGGCTTCATCAGTGGGCTCAGGCATGGGAACAATTGTGAGGATGGCGCAGGACCAGGCAGTGCTTTGTTCTAGTGTGCATAGTGCCGCTCTGGGTCAGAGACAATGGTACCTAACAATAACAGCAACATCATTCTATTTATTTACCATTAATGTACATGCATTTTGTTATGTGCTGACATATACATATAGCTGAGTCACACTGTGCTTTTATAAGTTCCAATGGAAAAATCAGACCTGCATGACACCAAAATCAATGTTCACAATCCCTCCTTAACCCCAAGTTCTTAGACAGATTTGTACCGATGCACTTATTTATACACACATGTATGTAGGCATATATATATATATATATATATATATATATATATATATATATATGCATCTCTCTATGTATTTGTAGCTATCATCTCTCAATCTATATGTTACATGATGATAATTTAACTGTTCATGACCATATTTATATTTTGTTCCAACATTTACATTGCCTTATATGGGTAGTAATAGCTGGATTATTTGTGAAATTAAATAACTATTGTTTTCTATAAAGCCACTGCCATCAAGCTGATGTCCTGAGACTATAACTGTTTACAGGAGTAAAAAGTCCTTTCTTCCCCCCTGGAATTGTCAAGTTGCTTGTAATTGCTGACCTGGTGGTTAGCAGTCCAACGCTTCACCACTCTGCCACCAGGATCCTTTGTTGTTGTTGTTGTTATTTTTACTGGAGTGTAATTTAAAATATTTCCTTTCTTTATATTTCATTACTCCTCATCTAATGCCTGATTGAATTTCCAGTATATTTTCTCCATAAGAAGGAATCTTCTTGGGGAGAGTGGGAGGAGGTGAGGAGGAAGACGGGATCTTCTAGGACGTGCAAACGGCTATCTCTTGGTGACTAACCATAAGATTGGCAGCGTAAACCCATTCAGTAGTTCTATAGAAGAAAAGTCTTGCCCTTTTTTTCCTTAGGAATACAAACAAGGAGCTCAGTTCCATTCTCACACATGGACTCACCATGTGACAATAAGGCACAATGGTTAAGCACATGGCTGCTAACTATAATGAGTAAAGCTTGGGTACTAACAGGAAGTCTCCATATTGAACCCCCGAATGGCTCTCATTGAGAAAATACTCCATGATCAACTTTTGGAAAGATTAAAGCCTAAAAAATCCCATGAGGAAGATTAGCTGGGTTTGCAATCAACTTGACAGCACCAACAACATAGTGCATTTTATATGCATTTCTGTCTGATCTCAGTCACATATGGCAAATGCAAGATCTGCAACCTGATTGATTGACAGCAGTAGCAATTGTGAAGACTGCACAGGAGTAAGCAAGGTTTCATTCTCTTATGCATAGGGTCACTATGAGCCGGAACCGGCTCCCCAGCACCTAACAACAACAACAAATGGGAAGGTCAAGGGGCATCCAAACTCTCAAAAGGTATTGCCATGACATGTACACTAAATGCTAGCTTGTATGTTTCTACAGCATGGAGAAGGTAATCAATGTCATGCAATTGTATATATAGAATTTGTAATGATATATGTTTTGTGTATTTTCAACACAATATTTTCACCACAATAACACATAAAAATATTTTTTAAAGAGTAAGAATCTCCAAAAACCTTTCTCTGAATCATCTAATGAAAGCTAAGACAATATACTCTTTTCAAACTTTTCTACAGAGTGTGTTAGTCTGGGTAGACTAGAGAAACAAATTTATAGACACTTATAAAAAAAGGGGGGGTTTAGGTGCAAGAGCAATTGAGTATTGAGAAACATCCCAGCCCAGTCCAGATCAAATCCATAAGCTCAATATTAGCCCATATGTCTGATGCCAATCTATAAAGTCCTCTTCAGACTCATGAAATACATGCAATGATGCAGAATGCTGAATGATGAAAGGCCAGTGGGTGAGAAGCCTTGTGGATCCAGTGGCATTGTAAGCATCTCAGCACGGGCAGGGGATCTATGTGGCTTCTCCGGCTCCAGATGTCTGGTTGAATTCGAGTAGGTCCATGTGGCTTCTGCAGCAACCAGAGAGTAGCTCCATGCATCTTGTCAGGGAGTTAGTAGAGACTGTCTCCTGCTTCCAAGGAGGAAATACAGGATTTCCCTGAATTCTCAGGAGAAGGCCATGCGCACACAGAGGCCTCTTTGGCTATGATCCAATTGACAGGCTAGAATCCACCCCTTCCCTCTTAATCCTCTCAAGTCCCAAATTGACACCAGATTATGTAACCACCACACAGAGACATTCAACAATTACCCATATGAGCTTTTTCTTCTTACAGCAGGAAATAAGCTCTTCTTCTTCAACCACAAATATGTGTGTTTTGGTGGTCATCATGAGGCCAAACCCACCCTAGATTTCTGAAATAATTGATAAACATCAGGGTTGTTTTGTGTGTGTGTGTGTTTACAGTTCCTATTTTTAGTTATTTATTACATTTTACAGCCCAGGCAAAAACAGCTGAGTAGGCAAAAAGTTACATCAGCAAAGTAAAAATACATCCCTTAGATAAAGAAATAGAATGAGAATGGAAACCCTCATATGTAAATTGAGGAGCCCTGGTGGCTTATTGGCTAAGTGTTCTACTGCTAATCTCAGGATCAGCAGTTCCCAAACTAGCAGCCCACTCCTCAGGAGAAAAATAAGGCTTTCCCTTCCCATGAAGAGTTAAAGTCTCAGAAACTCTCAGGAGCTCTTCCACCCCATTCCATAGGGTCTCTATGCATTGGGAATCACTCAAAGACAGTGTTTGGTTTGGGTTATATGTCGATTACAAGACTTAGAAGACACTACCTTTTTGCAACTGTGTGTGCTTAAAATGTTGGTGTATGTCACCTTCCTCATTCAAAAAACCTATTGGAGCAACAACTTGCACCCAGAAGACAGATGCAATCTCTAGTTAGCTATCTTTCTGCTGTGTTTGGTGCACAAAAGGTGAAAGGTTCGCTTTCATTTGTATTTGTGTGGCTCCCAATTCTCCAAGAGTTACCCTGGCCTCAGACCTGCTCTGTTGGTTTTGTTAGATGCTGTTAAATTGCTTCCGATCCATTTTGGTGAGATGGTTGGTTTAGTTAGATGCTGTTCAATTGGTTCAGATTCATTAAATGTAGAGTAGACCCATGGGAACCCATATATAACAGAACTAAGCATTGCCTCGTTCTGTTCCAGCCTCACAATTGTATTTAGGCTTGAGCCCATTGTTGCAGGCACTGTCAATCCAGCTCATCAAAGGCCTCCCTCTTCTTCACTGCCACTCTACACTAGCAAGCAAATGTCTTTCCCCAGGGATTTTTCTCCTCTGACAACTTCTCCGAAGTCCATGAGATGAAATCGTTCCATCCTCGCTTCAAAAGATCATTCTGGCAGTCCTTCTCCCGACTGGTATCTTGGGTTCTTTTAGCAGAACGTGGTACTTTCCGTGATCCTCACTAGCACCATCACTGAGATACATCAGTTCTTCTTTGGCCTTCCTTACTCACTGTCCACTTTTCACAGGCACATTGTGAAATCAAAAATTTCATGGCTTGGGTCAGGCTCACCTTAGTCCTCAAAGTAACATCCTTGCTGTCATAGTTGGGCTGTCAATACTTTAATGAGGTCTTACACAGCAGATTTACCCAAAGCACTGTGCCATTTGATCTCTTTCCCGCTACTTCCATGAGCATTGATTATAGAGCTAAGGAAGATTAAATCCTTGACAATGTCAATCTTTTCTGCGTTTATTATCATGTGACTTTTTGATCCAGTTGTGAGAATATCTGTTTTCTTTATACTGATTTGTAATCTCAAAGTGAAGAATTAATCATTGATCTTCATCAGAAAGTTCTTCAAGTCCTGCTTCCTTATAGCAAGCAAGTTTTCAGACTTGTTTAGATCTGAAACGCTCCAGTGAGATTCAGGGACTGTGCCTGTCCTCTCAAGGAGTGACTGGTTGGTGGTTTCAAACTACTGACCTTGCAGTTAAGAGCCTAACGAGGAACCACTAAGTCAATAAGATTATTTTAGGTAACCATTATTTAGAGAATATTGGAAACGAAGAGAGAGTGATAGAAAAAAGGAACTTATAAATACTTATGAAAAATACTAAAAATATGACATAATCATGATACTAAAGGTATCTGGATTTTGTTGTGCTGTGTTCCAATTTTAGCTTTAATTTATAGGTCAATTTTCTAAGTAAATTTTTAAACTCTTGTCAATTATGTCAGAATTTCTTTTGTCACAAGAAGGAAAGAGTACATTGTTAAAGATGATGTGGTAGAAGGTCCACTTCAGATCTACAATCCATAAGAAAAATGAATTAAAAGAAAATTCACTCAGGAAATATTGACCTTCAAACATTTTGCTAGAGTTTTCTTTCAAATATTTATATTGCAGTATTGTATTTATTATATGAATTTATTGACTTTCATATTCCCCTTGCATGCATCTGTTAATAAGCCAATGTGGCATAGTTAAATTAATCTATCTAGAAAAATCAGGTAGATGCCTATCAATACACATAGTGGCTTATTACTGATAAAAATTAGCTTCTGTTTTCATTTTGTCTTCTAATAAGCTTCATGGTTTGGCAACTTATTTTGCCTGTTTGTCAGATTTCTCTACCAGAAAAGCAGAAAAATTGATCTGCCTGATGGTGGGGTCATGATGTTCAAGAAATGTGCAGAAAATGCCCCAAAATTCAAGTATTTTTTTTATTTTACTAACTCACTCTTTTTCTATTTACTAAGTCACTATTTTCTATCAGTGGTCTAGTCTTTATGCAATAATAACTGATTCAGACTTCATTCATAATTTTTTTCTAAACCACAGGAAATAAAATGTTACAACACAAACCAAAGAGAAAGTACAGCAATATGAACTCTAATACTATAGCATTCTTTCACGGTCTGGTACTTTTTAATCTTCTGTCAGATAAAAAAAAAAGAGGAAAAATTTGTGTGCAATGTTTTACAGCAGGTGAGACAAGTGACACTACAAGAATTGATTACTCTGAACCCAGAAAACAGCTACAGAATGTCTGGAGCTTCTCACATATGTTTTCATGTTTCTAAGTAGAGGCTCAGCAGCTTTTCTCTGCAAAAAGGTTATTTGTGTCATCAATTTTATGTTAGAAAACCTCTCCTTTGACAGTGGTTTGCAAATAATCATGGTTATAATATTTCTTTTGCTTTTATGCCTTTATAAAAGTTGTTTTTTCCCTGATAGGGTAAAAACACTTACTTGACAAAAATAATGAGAAAATGTAGATGCATTTGTTTTCTTTTAATAATGACTCTCCTAGATTCAGATCATTAATTTTACTTTTTAATGTTCCTGACTGAGGTCAATGAGCAGAGACTATTATGCATGCTTTAGTAAAAAATAGCTGAAAATAATAAAAGTATGCATTCCCATATTGATCGGAGTAGACTCTTAGAGATACAATAAGTGAATGTAAGCTCTACATAACAGAGAAGTTTCATTTACTCTGTAGAAATGCTCTGAATGGATACTTCGGACAGTGTATGATATGACAAAATAATAATTTATAAATTATCAAGGGTTCATGAAGGAGAGGGTACCGGGGAGGGAGGGGTAAAATGAGAGCTGATGCCAGGGCCTTAGATGGAGAGCAAATGTTTTGAGAATGATGAGGGCAACGAATGTACAAATGTTCTTGACACAATGGATGCATGTATGGATTGTGATAAGCATTGTATGAGCCCCCAATAAAATGATTTTTAAAAGTAAAAGGAAAATTCTCCACTTCATAAGCACACACCTGTATGCACACATATAAAATTATGCTGCTGTTGTAAGGGACCACCGAGCGAGTCAGATCTCATTCACAGTGACTTAGTGCACATCAGAAAGAAACATCCTTTGGTCCTGCACCATCTTCACAATCGTTCCTATGTCAGAGCCCATTTTTTTCTGTCCCTGTGTCGATCTATGTTGATGAAGGCCTTCCTCTGTTTTACTGCCCCTTCCACATTGCCAAGGGTGGTGTTCTTCTCCAGGGGCTGATCTCGTGGTGCACTCTGAACCTACTGCTTGCAACATAAATCTGTGACTTTCAGCAGTGCATGATGCTCTCAATAGCCTTCTCTAGCTCCACAATTCCGATGCATCAATTCTTCTTTATTCAGTGTCCAACTCTCACGTGCAAAAAAAGCCGTTGAAAATGCCAGGGTTTGGGTCAGGCACACCTTAGTCCTCAAGGTAACCTGCTTACTTTCAATACTCTAAAGAGATCTGGTGCAGCTGATTTACCTATTGCAATTCATTTTGTAGATCTATCTGCTGTTGGTTTCATGAGCATTGCTTGCCAATTCAAGCAAAACAAAATTATTGACAACTTTAATATGTTTTCCATTTATCATGGTGAAAACTATTGGTCCATTTGTTAAGATTTTGGTCTACTTTACATTGAATTTCAATCCATACTAAGGCTGCATCTTTGATCTTCAGTAGAAGGTGAGGTCCTCCTCACTATGAGCAAGCAAGTTGGCATCATCTGCATTTTGTAGACTTTTAATACACCTTGCTCCATTCCGGATGCTACAGTCTTCTTCAGATAGTCCAGTTTCTCTGATGACTTGCTCAGCATATAGATTAAACTATTTCTTAATAAAATTAAGAAAATAATAGTGAGAGGTAGCAACCCTAACACACACCTTTCCTGATTTTAAACTATGCCATATATTTTGTTCTTTTTACATAATTACCTCTTGATCCATGTACAGGTTCCTCATGACCAATATGAAGTGCTCTAGAATTCTCATTCTTCTTAAAGTTATCCGTCGTTTGTAAACCTGTTCCGGTATTCTCTGCTTTCAGCTGAGATCCATCTGCCATTTGCAGTGCTAGCTGTGCCCCACATTCTCTTCTGAACCCGGCCGCACTCTGGATCAGTGTACTGTTGCAATCATTGGTGAGCTTAAGCAATATTTTACTTGCAAACGATACTACTCTATTGCTTGCCCATTCTGTTGGGTCACTTTTTCTGTGGGAATGGGTACCAATATGGATCTCTTCCAGTTGGCCAAGGAGCTGTCTTCCTAAGTTCCTGGCATACACTAGTATCTACTCCTAGTGATTTATCAGCCTGTTGAAACATTTCAGTTGGTATTCCGTCAATGCCTGAAGTCTTGTGTGGGTCTAGTGCCTTCAGTGCAACTTGAACTTCTTCCTTCAACACCATCGGTTCTTACTCACATGCTACTCACTGAAATGGAGGACAGGCCACTAGTTCTTCGGGGTATAGAGTTTCTTTATATTCTTTCCATCTTATTTTAATGCTTCTTTCATCATTCAATATTTTGTCCATAGACTATTTGAATATTGCAACTTGACGTTTCAATTCTTACAGTTTAAGATTCTCTGAACATGTTATTTCTTTTTGTTTTTTAAACTCTAAGTCTCCACATTTCATTACAACATACTACTTTACCTTCTTGAGAAGAACTTTGAAATGCTTGTGGTAGTTACATAATCATGTCAACTTGAGGTTATTAAAGGTGAAAGAGTGAAGTCTAGTCTGTCAATCAGCCTGATGATGCCTCCTGGTGGGGATGTCCTTTTCATAAGGATTCTGGGGACGTTCTCTCTCTCTCTCTCTCTCTCTCTCTCTCTCTCTCTCTCTCTCTCTCTCTCTCTCTCTCTCTCTCTCTCTGGATTTGTATTCCTGTGGACAAGTCACATGGACACTTGCTGAGACTTGGAAGATCTCTCTATCTCTACTTCACCTTCCTATTAAAGAGCCACACTCAGAGTGCTGGAGGAGCCATCTGGAGATCTGTGCCAGTGCTGAGATGCTTCCACCACCATTGGATCTATAAGACTTTTCACTCACTGGCCTGTGACGTTCCTGCATTTTGCATCATTGTATGTGACTGCATGAGTCTGAAGAAGGATTTTTGGACTAGATAGGACTTGTGGGCTAATATCAGAATTATGGACTTGATCTAGACTAGGCTGGGACATTTTCTTTATATATAATTACTCTTTGATTTAATGCTCTTCCTTACACATATATGAGTGTCTCTGGATTTGTTTCTCTTGGCAACCTGGTTGAACACAATGTTCTGTTCAGCTTTTTGACTTCATCATTTCTTCCATTTGCTTTAGCGACTCTGCAACTCAGCGTGTTTCAGAGTCTCTTCTGACATCCACTGTAATCCTTTCTTTCTGGTCTTTGTCGTCACCTTTTGCTCTCTTAATGAGTGATGTTCTGGATGTCCTCTCACAGCCCATCAGGTCTTCTGTCACTAGTGTTTAATATATCACATGTATTACTGACATAGTCTTCAAATTCAGGTGGAACAGACTCAAGTTTGTATATGGGTTCTCATGGATTTATTTTAAGTTTCTCATCTTCAACCTGAATTTAAATAAAAGCAGTTTGTGGTGTGTTCCACAGTCACTGGCCTGGGTTTAGATACTGATCTTGAGCTTCCCCTTCATCTCTTCCCTCAGGTGTAGTCGCATTGATTTGTGTGTATTCCATCTGGAAAAGTCCATGTCAACTTTTGTGTTGTTGAACAGGTGTTTACTATGTACCAGTTGCTCTCTTGCAAAATTCTCTCATCTGATCCCCAACTTAATTTCTTTCACAAGGACCATATTTTCCAACTACTCTTATTTCTACTTCATTTCCAACTTTTGCATTCTAATGACCCCAAATTATCGATGCATCTTGATCGCATGATTGATCAGTTTCCAATGGAAATCACTGGTAGAATTCAATATTTTAACTAACTTTGGTGGCTGATGGATATATTTTAATAACAGATGCATTGATTGGATTTCCTTGAAGGAATACAGCTGTCCTCCTGTCAAGACAGCATTGTACTTCAAGATTGATTTTGCAATGTCTTTGTTGACAGCGAATTCCTCTTGATTTTGTCATCCATGGCAGAGTAAACTGTATGATTTTTCTGATTTTACTTGGCCAACACTGGTCTATTTCAGCTCACTGATGCCTTGGATATCAATCTCTATGAGTTTTATTTCATTTTTGATGAATTCGCATTTGCCTAGATTCATACTTTGCACATTCCAAGTGTCAATCATTAGCGTACTTCGGCAGTTGCTTCTCCTTACCTTAAGTAGTGTGACATTAACAAATGGAAATCTTGAAAGGTCTACTCCCACTGAACTTACCGGACTTTTGTCAACATGGTGGACTCCACTCCAAGTGAGCAGCTTCCACTCAGTCACATTTTGAGTGCTCTCCGACCTGAGGGTCTCATCCTCTGACACACTCTCTGGTAGTGTTCTGCTGCCATTCATTGGCCTTCAGTATTTGACATTTGGAAGCTCTTATTAAGGTTTTCAACAGATACTTCCTCTGAAGTGGGCAGCTGAGTCCTTTGTCCTTTTTGTTGTCTGTTCTTATTCTAAAAGCTCACTGAAACGTGTTCATTTTGGGTAACTGTTGGCTTTTGAAATACTTGTGACATAGTGTCAAGGATCACAGTAACACACAAGTCATCAAAATACAAAAAAACCTTTGAGAATGATGAAGGCAATGAATGTAAAAATGTGTGTTACACAATTGATGTATGTATGGATTGTGATAAGATTTGTATGAGCCCCTAACAAAACGATTTTTAAAAAGATAATAGATACATAAAAAACAATTTTCACCCACCCAATCTACATCCTAATGAACAGAATCTAGTGTTATTACTACTTACATTTAAAAAAGTATGAATTCAAGGAAAGTATATGGAGCCCTTGTGTAATGATGAAGCATTGGACTGTGACCTGCATCGTTCACAGTTGAAAACCACCAGCAGTTTCATAGGAGCAAGACTGGGCTTTCTGCTTTCTGTAAACAGTTAGAGTCTTGAAAACTCATGAGGGTGGGGTCACCCTGTGTCAGCATCGACTCAATTGACAGTGAGTCATTCATATATATATATAGTTTCCTCGGATCGCTTAATGTCTCATTGCTCACTAAATAACAAATTAAGATGCCCTGTGTATTTCTCATATTCATTGTCTTTCACTTTCTTTGTGAAAATTTCAATTTGCAAAATACCTAGTCATCTATCATTAAAATGTTTATCTGTGAAATAATTATTGTTGTTGATATTGCTGATTGCTGATTGTTCATCTCTGCTCTTAAGAAAACCCACATTATGGAAAAAGTAATCCAAACAAGACCAGTAATACTCAGTGTAGAAGAGGAGGGGGCAGATGTTACACTAACCTTCAATTTCATATTGATGACAGGATTAATGATGTTGCTTCCATTATTCTGAATCTATTAATAATCCTTCATATTGAAACTAATTTTTCCAGTATCACAAGAATTGTCTCAATTGGAGTACCAGTCTGCTCCTACACTTAGCTACATTTTAATATAACAGAAGAAAATGTTTCCTGGTCTCGATCATACTTCACATGCCAGACAAGAATTAGTGAGGATGTCCTACTTGAAAATTGATGGATATTATTGTACATATTTGTATGACAAGAATCTTATTCAGAAGTATAAATGTAATTTATAACTTTAAATAGCAAGAAGAATACATAATAAATAAGAAAAATTATCTCTGCACCAAAAAGATGTAACTTTTATTATATTGTTATATATTTATGTATGTATATACAAATCTTTAAAGATTTTTCTAAACATAAATTAAAGAAAAATGTATCTTTATTTTGAAATTTTTATATTTTATTTTATATATTTAATAATATGTCACATGCACTCTTCTTAGAATTATTTCATAATAAAATGCATACTATTTGAATAGTTTCGTGTTACCTTACACATAGTGAAACATATTTGAAGAACCCTCCACTTACAAAAGTTAGGTTTCATATTAGATTTTGGTGAACATTTACTATAAGTAGTTTAACACCTTTGACCACACATTGTTTTGTGCACTTCTTAGAAATGATTACCTAGGTGTGAACTGGAAATAGAATATCTGAGTCAAGTTACTTGCATGTTTTAAAGTATGTCAAATCTATTTAGTGGAGCATAGAAGACTTTAAGAAACTTTCTACGAATGCTTTGCAAGTAAGCATTCAAACTCCAAATTAAAAGATATGTTTTCTTTACTCTAAATAATATTGTGTAGTTTTATTATTGTATAAATTTATAAGTTATTGTTATTGCTATAATAATAATTGACAGTGACCTGTTTGCAGAGGCATATTACTCAGTTGCATTTTAGCTTTTAAAAAGAGTAATACTTAGAAATGATAAAATAGAAGACCCATTTACTATATTGATATTTGTAAATGTATAATATTAAAATAATGTATTATATTTTCTGCATATTATATGGACTTTTTCAGCCAGAATTGTATGTAGTTATTAAGCTTCTTCATTTTACAGACCCTTTGTACAATATGATCCTATTGTTTATTTCTCTATATGGACTTTATATATTCATACACATATAGATTTAATTTTAATTCATCTACATTTTTATTTGGGGTTCTGGGGACGCAGTTGCTAAACACCATGCTAATGTTACCCAAAGCGATCCTTTATGGTATCATCATACAGTTTATACCAAAAACTCTAGAAAACTTGACAAAATAAAATACTGTGCAATCATAAATAAAATAATATTGCTAATGCGGTTCCAGTTCATATATTCACAGATTTATTTATTTTAAATGAGTCTAAATGCCTCTGAAATCAGTGGGTCACTACACACATGTTAACTCAAAATGTGTCTTTGTCTCATTCAAGATGCAAATCCATTGTTATTGAACTGATCCTAACTGACACGAAGCAGATAGCACTGAGCAGTATTTCTCGTGAGTGTTTCTGAGCCTTTACATTTGCACAGGAACAGATAGCCTTGACTTTCTTTTGTATGGGGCCTGATGGGTTCAAGTTGCCAAACTTGTAGTTAGCAAGCTAGTGTTTTACCCCTTACACTAGTGGAGCTCCTTCTTAATATATGCCTTTATAAAATCATAATGCTATAGGAAGGGAGAAGTTATTTTGAGATTAGGGCTAATGTCAAATATTTAAGAAAGTTTAAGTGGACATATTTACAAACAATGCATTTCCAGAAATTTACAGGAACGCTGTTTCTGTGTCATTGAGTCGGCTTTGACTAAAGTGACCTCATGTACCCAGAAGGAAACACTGCCCAGTCCTGCATCATCCTAAGCATCATTATGTTTGAGCCCATTGCTGCAGCCACTTCATCCATCCATCCATCCATCCATCCATCCATCCATCCATCCATCCATCCATCCATCCATCTTGTCAAGTCTTTTTCTTTTTGTCTGTTTTCGCACTTTACCAAGCTGATGTTTTCTCCAGGAGCAGGTATCTCCTGAAAATATTTCCAATATATGAGAGGGTATGACAAAAACAAAACAAAACAAAACCCAAAAGTGGAATTTTTGTTTTCAAAGCAATGTATTTAATTTTGTTTTTTTTTTACAAAACAACCTTGTCAACTTCAAGTGTTCTCAATTACACTTAATACATTTGTCAAATCTGTGATTCCATTCTTGGAAACATTTTTTCAAACTCATCTGTTTGGATGTCTAATAGCACCTTCTTCACCTCTTCTACATCATCAAATTATTGTCCTTTCATGTCCCTCTTCATTTGTGAAAACAGAAAAGAAGTTGCATGGAGGGAGGTCAGGTGAGTAAGGTACAAAGGAGGCATGCTGTGTCTTGCCAACAAACTGGCGCACTGGCTGCATGAGTAGGAACATTGTTGTGGTAGCAAAGCCAGTTCCCAGTCTGCCACAAATTAGGCCTTTTATGTTCCACACTGTTATGTAATCTTTTTAGAACCTCTAAATAGAAAGCTTGAATAATAATCTGACCTGGTAGAACAAAATCCAAATGCACTATCCCTCTCACATCAAGGAAAAGAATAAAAGTGCATCCTATTGATCTTTGATTTCACTTGATGAGTTTTAGGGTGACAAGGTGACAATGTCTTTCACTGACTTGCCTGATGTTTACTTTTAAGCTCGTAACAATAGCACCATTTCTCCTCACCCGTAATGATCTTGGGGGGGGAAAGTCTGGCTTGCTTCTGAGCTGTTCTTTCAAAGGACAACCTGTTTCCACTTGATGCTCTTTATCCTGGTCAGTCAGAACCTAAGGCAAAAATTTCAGTGACCCTTCTCATTCCCAAATATTCCATTAAAATTCACTGAAGATAGTCCAGATAACTTACCCATCTCTTCAAAGTCTGTTGCAGAATTTTGAGCACAAGTTCACGAATTTTGTTGACATTTTCTTCCATTCAGGAAGTTGACAAATGCCCAGGATAGGGTTTGTCATCAATCAGCATTTTCACTTTTTTTTAAATTGAGAAAACCATTCAAACATTTGAATTTTTCCCTTAACACTGTCCTTGTAAACTGTGTTCAACATCGCAACGCTTTCGGTGGCATTTTTCCCGAGCAGGAAACAAAATGTCACAACCACAATTTGTTCTCTTAAACCGACCATCACAAAAACCAAGATAGCTGTGAAAGTGCTTTAGGGAAAACTACTTTTACCAGACAGAACCTTCGCAGACACCTCCACTGGGTGCCCTAACTCGGAGCAAGTTGCTTGATGCTTGCCTACTGGGTAAAATGCATATTACGAGAGCTCTGCTCAGAGGAGCGTTTTTTCCCCCATTTTGGGGGGGAGGAGTACCCTCCTCCCATGTGAGATGAAGCCTGGATTCTAAGGAGCATTGGAATCTTATAATCCTTGATTCTGAGGTGCATTCTGGCTGTTGTTCTTGCAAGACACATTTGCTTGTTCTTTTGACTGCCAATGGTACTTTAAATAGTTTTCACTATCACTATAATTCCGCCACATCAGTTTTTCTTCAGTCTTTCTGGTTCACTATTCAATTTTCATATGCATATGAGGCTACTGAAAATACCATGGCATGGCTCATACACACTTTAATCCTCAACATCAAATCATTGTTCTCTGATACTCAAAAGAGGCCTTTACCAATGTTATGGTTCTTTTCATTACCCGAATGCACCTTCGTGAATATTAATTTTGGATCCAAACAAGATTAAGCCCTTCACGATTTCCATATTTTTCCATTTATCATGATGTTACCTAGTATTCTGGTTGCGAGGATTTGGGTTTGCTTTACATTGAGTTGTAATTCATATTTAAATCTACAACCCTTGGTTTTCATCAGCAAGTGGTTCAAGTCTTCCTCACTTTCAGCAAACAAGGTTATGTTGTCTTAATAATGAAGGTTGTTAATAAGCCTTCCTTCAAAATCTGCATACTATGCATATAGTCTATTTGCTGAATATACCAATTGAATAAGTATGGCGAGAGGCTACAACACTGATATAAACCCTGATTTTAAACCTTGAATTATTCCTTTCTTCTGTTCAAATAACTGTCTCCTGGTACACCAGCAGGTTCTGAATGAGGACAATGAAGTGGTCCTCGTCTTCCCATTCTTCTTGTTATGATCCACACAGTCAAATGCCTTGGCATAATCAAAAACACATGTATGGAACTCTCTGCTTTCAGCTAAGGTACATCTGACATTGACAATGATATCCCTTGTTCCATATTCTCTCCTGATTACAGCTTGCCTTTATGGCAGCCTCACTATGATATACTGCTGTAATTGGGTGATCTTCAGTAACATGTGACATTAATGATTTGGGTTGATAATATCCTCATGTTGTTGAGTCACTTTTATTTGGAATGGGTGCAAATATATAGAGATTCCAATTGGTTGGACAGGACGTCTTTAGTTTGTTGAAGTACTTATATTGGTATTCTCTTAATTCGTGGTGCCTGGTGGAATGGCAGACGGGTGGCAGCAGCAAAACCAAGAGCCAGCACATGAGAAAATATGTTAGGATTCCTTGCTCATGGACGAAGTAAATCAAAATGCTTTGAAGCATAGGACTCACTGCTCATTGGGATGCACTTAATTGGTGAGCGAGGTGTGCTGACCCATAGCCTTGGAGCTGAGTATCTTTAGACTAAGACATATGGGATAGTTAGTTACGCTTTGGGTGCTTATCAACAATGTTTAAAGAGCTCTGTGACACTACCTGAACAGAGCAAAGATAAGGATCCATGTAGCTGGTACAAGGATCCGAGAGAAAACTGCCCATGGTTATGGCTAGGACGATTCGCTCTTGACCAAAGAACTGTCTTGAGCTTTTATGACCATGAGTTATAACCTGATAATATCCCACATATTGCTATAATGAAAGATTTAATGGGCAAAATATTGAATGATACAGAAATCATCCAAAAAGGATTGAAATAATACACAGAGTCACTCTACAAAAAAATAACTACTTCACATTCAAATATTTCAGGAGGTAATACATGACTAAGAACCAATGGTATTGAAGGAAGATTCAAGCTGCACTGAAAAAATTTGCAAAAGTAAGGGTCCAGGTATTAATGGAATATCTATTGAAACATTTCAACAAGATGATGGAGTACTGGAAGCATTTAGTCACACATGTCAGGAAATTTGGAAGACAGCAACTTGGCAAATTCACTGGAAGGGACCATATTTATACCCATTGCAAAGAAAGGTGACTTAACAGAATGCTCAAATTACAGAACAGTATCATTAATATAACATGCAGGTAAAAATGCTTTGGGAGACCCTGGTGGGGGCTGTCCTGGTGGTATGCACCGCATGTGCCACATTGACTCAGGCTTCTGGATGCTGCCTGGGGATCCAGGCAGGGTGCTGTGAACTGCTGGGACACTGAATTCTGGATCTTCCAGGTTCACAGCATGAATGAGATCCAAAGCAGAAATTCCATTGAGTGAACTGGATGCTACTTCAGGCCCTTGGAACCTGAGGACTTAAGTCAGACAGTGCAGGGACTTTGAGGAAACGAACGACAACTGTGCCAAGATTGTTGAACTGTTGTTAGGTGGACAAGTATGGTTTGCTGCATCGATGTCCAAGATGCTGGGTGAAGACATGTGTTTTTCTGGCAAAACCATTCTCAGTAATTGTTATTGTAAATTTCCCTGACAATTAACTACAATTGTTTATGTAAATAGAGTCTAGTATGAAAGGATTGATTCTATACAAGTGAATAATTCAGGAACTGTGATAGGGAGTTAGCCTACAATATTCCACTCTCAACTGGACTTAAAAAATTAGTACCAGGGGCTAATCAAAGACAATATTGAGCAAAGACCATTATGCCCCAGAAAGAGGATCAATTTGGCCCTCTAACATCAATTAACAAGGAGGTTTTGAAAGGGAGCCAAAGGCATATTGGAAAAAACAAAACAAAACATAGATCCAGGAATGGGTTTTGGGC
This sequence comes from Tenrec ecaudatus, assembly GCF_050624435.1. Lineage (NCBI taxonomy): Eukaryota > Metazoa > Chordata > Mammalia > Afrosoricida > Tenrecidae > Tenrec > Tenrec ecaudatus. The sequence continues at coordinate 299,366,225 of NC_134531.1, forward strand.
TTGTACTAAATCCTAGCTCCAACTTAATCTTAAGAACAATTAGCTCTTACATCATGGCCCTGCTTTATACTCGCCCTCAGGAATGGAACACAGAACACATGGGTACTCTAGCAAAATGTGGTGAAGAAATTAGACAGTGCCCAGCTATCAGAGAAAGTAGTAGCTAAAGTATTAAAGGCTTGTCTCCAAACAAATAGTCAGCCAAGTGAGATATCAACTATGTCCACGGGGAAGAAGCACAACATCATCAGTCACCAAAGGACTGTAAATCATATACTCTGAAGTCAAACAGGGGATTAGTATCAGAGCCTAACTCATGAGAATCCGGTTTACAGAAGGCTATGGATGACAGTGAAAGGCCAAGAATCATTTGTGGGAACTACATAGGAAATATGCTTATAACAGGCTAGAACTACTCAATCGGGTTTTCTAGGTAGTACATTGTCCTGAAATTTTACAGGCTGCCACAACTTTTACCTAGCATCTCATGGTTTCACATGGCCAATATTTCAGTTAGCTGCAAAGAGCCTAACTACTGTGCCATCAAGAGTTTTATCAATTAATACTTCATAGCATGAACATATTAATGGTAAAATATAGAAACATATTCAACTATTCATTTTAAAAGGTATATTTCTTTTCAGTAGGGAAAGGACTGATAATTATTTCATCCTTAATGTTGTTGGTGGGGGCGCCTTCTAGTCATTGCTCACTCATATTGATCATTATGTGCAATATAATGGAACAAGAAGCAGTCCTATGAAATTGCCACAAGTGTTTTAATGATGGAGATCACAGTTGAAGCCATTGTGTCAATCCATCCCCTTGCAAGTCTTCCTTGTTTTCATTGAACTTCCATTTTACCAAGCACAATGCCCTGCACCAGGGACTAATCTCTTCTGAAAACATGCCCGAATTACACGACAATAAGTCTTGCGATTCTCACTGCCTTGAAATATCCTGCCTGCCCTTCTTCCTGATAGATCTTTGCTTTTCTTTGAGTCCACAGGGTTGTCAGAATTCTTCATAAGCATCATAATTTATACAAATCAAATCTTCTTCAGTCTTCCTTATTCAATGTCAATTTGTTTTATGCATGAAGCGACTGAAAATACCATGAATTTAGACAAGTATACTCAAGTCCTCAAATGACACCACTGGTTTTCCACACTTTAAGGAAGTCTTGTACACCACATGTAGCCAGTGCAACATGCTGTTTGATTTCTTGACTGCTAATTCATGAGCAATGATTGTGGATTGAAACAAGATTAAATCTTTGACAACTCAAAAATTTCCCCAGTTAGCATCTTACCTATTGTTAAAATTGACCATATTTCATGCGAAAGCAAAATGGAATACAAACTACTCTTTGTTGCTTCTGCTGTTTATTCAAAAAACTCCACTGCCAATGAACCAATTCTGCCTCAAAGGAATTTTATCTAAAGCTTTGCATTGCAAATCTTAACAAAATCAGAAAGTTTCATCTTTCTCTCATGATCCTGCTGGCGGATTTAAGTGACATTGTGGTTAGCAGTCTACTGACATTGTGGTTAAACTACTGACATTGTGGTTAGCAGTCTACTGACATGGTGGTTAAATTACTGACATTGTGGTTGCATGATAGCACCACTTGGGTTCTTGGGTGCTGGTGTTTATAAGGTCTAATAGTCACAAGTGGGGAGGAGAGTCCATCTCCACATAAACGAAAAAGCCAAGCTCACTGCCACAGAGTCAATATAAAGTCATAGTGACCCTGTAGGATAGGGTAGAACTGATCCTGCGAGTTGCTGAAATTGTAACTCTTTACAGGAATAGACAACACCATCTTTCTCCAAACTGAATATAAACTAAGACCAATTGCTATGAAGCAGAAGTCAGACATGCCTCTACTGCATAATTTTCTATGCCAGTTTTGACACTAACCATCCCATCTACTCTACTTCTCAGAGAGGTTAAACAGTGCATTTTTAATATTTGCACAGAAAGCAGAGACTATAAGCGCAACTCTGAGCTTTATTAGAGAAGTTGGTGCTGTTTGAGTTAGTTCTGATCTATAGTGATCCTATGCACAACAGAAAGAAACACTGCCCAGTCCTATGCCATCCTCAAAATCGCTCCTATGTTTAAACCCACTGTTGCAGCCATTGTGTCAATACCATCAATTAGTCTTTGGTCTTCCCTATTCAGGGTCCAGCATTCACATGCATATGATGAGTTTGAAAACAACGTTTTGGTTCAGGCACACATGAGTCCTCAAGGAAACCTCACTGCTTTTTGGCACTCTAAAGGATTCTCTTTTTTTTAAATCATTTTATTAGGGGCTCATATGCTCATATGAGTTATATGAGTCCCTAATAATATATATGGATTCTGATGAGTTATATGGGCCCCTAATTTATATACATATATATATATACCAATTGTGTAAAGCACATTTGTACATTCATTGCCCTCATCATTCTCAAAACATTTGCTCTCCACTTAAGCCCCTGGCCACAGGTCCTCATTTTTCCCCTCCTTCTCACACTGCCCCCTCCCTCATGAACTGTTGATAATTTAAAAATTATTTTATCATATCTTTCCCTGTCCAACCGACGTTCCCTTCACCAACTTTTCTGTTGTTTGTCCCCCAGGGATGAGGTCACATGTAGATAATTGTAATTGCCCCCCCTCCCCTTTTCCAACCAACCTTCCTTCTACCCTCCCAGTATCACCACTAGTTGGATTCCCTGTGTTTCCAATTACTATCTGTGCCAGTGTACATCCTCTGGTCTAGTCAGACTTTCAAGGTAGAATTGGGATCATGACAGTGGTGGGGGGCAGGGGAGGAGGAAGCATTTAGGAACTAGAGGAAAGTTATAGTTTTCATCATTGCTACATTGCACCCTAACTGGCTCATCTCCTCCCTGAGGCCCTTCTGTAAGGGGAAATCCAGTGGCCTACAAATGGGCTTTGGGTCTCCACTCCACACTCCTCACATTATTCACTTTGGTAAGATATTTTCTTCTGCTGATAACTGATACCTGATCCCTTCAACACCTCATGATTGCACAGGCTTGTTGTGCTTCCACATGGGCTTTGTTGCTTCTGAGCTAGATGGCCGCTTGTTTACCTTCAAGCCTTTAAGACCCCAGACACCATATCTTTTGATAGCCGAGCACCCTCAGCTTTCTTCACCACATTTGCTTATGCACCCATTTGTCTTCAGTGATCATATCATAGAGATGAGCACACAATGATATGCTTTTTTGTTCTTTGATGATGACACAAAAGATTCTTATACAACTGATTTACCCAATGCTATGTGTCTTTGGATAGATTGACTGTTTCTTCCATGAGCATTGATTGTGGATCCACTCAAGATAAATTCTTAAGCACTTCAATATTTTCTTCATTTATAATGATGTTGCCTATTGGTCCAGTTCTGGGGATTTTGGTCTTCTTTACATTGATTTGTAATCCATGCAGAAGTCTTCAATTGTTGATCTTCATCAACAAATGCTTCAAGTCCTGTTCTCGTTCAAAAGCAAGGCTGTGTCATCAACAGGTTGTTAATAAGCCTCCTTTGAATAGTTGTTAATAAGATTGATAATAAGCCTTCCTCCAATCCTGATGCTGCATTCTTCATCATCAAATCCAGCTTCTTTTAATAATGCTCAGTATAATGATTTAATAAGGATGGTGAGAGGATATAATCCCGATGCATATTTTTCTTGCCGTTAAATTATGCAGTATTCCCTTGTTCTCTTTGCACAACTGCCTCTTGATCCTTTTACAAGTTCCACATGAACACAATGCAGTGTGCTGGAATTCTCATTATTCTCAAGGTTATCTATAGATTGTTATGATTTGCACAGTAGAATTACTTGGCATAATCAATAGCACACCAGTCAACATCTTTCTGATATTTTCTGCTTTCAGTCAAATTCATCAGCCATATACCTTGGTTCACATCCATTTCTGAATCCTCCCTGCAACACTGGCATCTTCCTATCAGTGTACTGCAGCAGCTGTTGTTGGATAATTCTCAGACAATTTTTAAGTCATTTTAAAAATGGTTATGATTGATTGGGAGTAATCAATAATAAAATATCATTCCATAGTTCTATCACTTCAAGAAATATTGTACAATTGCTACCACAATCAGTTTCCAAATATTCTTTTCCTTTCTGAACTACTTAATGTCATCTCCCTTTACCACCCTCCTCCCACCACCACCACTTTACCTCTAAACCCCCATGAAACCCTAATCTTACTTGCTGTCCTTATACATTCATAAATCCTGGTTTTCATATATTGGAAACAGTAAAAATCTATAACACAACTTAAAGAGAGCTACCCCCAATTACATATCACCTCTAAGATAAACCCTAATATGAATGAACAAAACAAAACAAAAATACAGAACATGTTGAACACAAGATCAGGTCCAGTGTGTATTAGAGAGTGGATCAAAGTTTTAACTGACGAAGTTTTAACTGTTCAAGTCAGGTTTGTCACTGTCATCCTCTATACTCATCTCTCCAAAGAAATCGGTTTAGTAACTGTTGAAAATTCACTTTACTCTCTCATGAGGGCATGTTTATTTTACTTAAAACAATTTTATTCCTGTGTTGGTTCCTCATTGGGTAGGATATATTGGGGATCCCCTTATAGCCTACAAAATCTAACAAACTGGAGGTAAAACTTTAGGGTTCTACAAAATAACGAGGTATAAATTACCAAGGGCATATGAGGGAGGGGGGAATGGGGAGGGAGGGGGGGGAAAAGAGGACCTGATGCAAGGGGCTTAAGTGGAGAGCAAATGCCTTGAGAATGATTGGGGCAGGGAATGTATGGATGTGCTTTATACAATTGATGTATGTATATGTATGGATTGTGGTAAGAGTTGTTTGAGTCCCTAATAAAATGTAAAAGAAGAAAAGAGAAAAAATGATTAGGGCAAAGACTGTACAGATGTGCTTTATACAATTTATGTATGTATATGTATGAACTGTGAAAAGAATTGTATCAGCCCCAATTAAAAAAAAAAAAAACTTCAGGGTTCACTTTGCTTTGTTTTTCAACATCATTTTATTGGGGTTCTTACCGCTCTTATAAGAATCCATATATCAATTGTATCGAGCTTATTTGTACATATGTTGCCATCATTTTTTCCTAAACATTTATTTTCTATTTGAGCCTTTGGTATCAGTTCCTTATTTTACCTTCCCTCCACCAACTCCCACTCTCATGATCCCTTGATAAATGATAAATTATTACTATTTCCATATCTTATACCAACTACTGTTTCCCTTCCCTCATAGTTTCTTCCCCCTGCCCACCCCCACTTTTCCCCTACACTCCTGGTATCTCTACTCCCATTTATGTTCCAGAGGGGTTTATCTGACCTGGATTCCATGTGTAGTGAGCTCTTATCTTTACCTGTGCACATGTCCTGGCCAAGCTCACAGTGAAAGGCAGGATTGGGGACATGATAGTGGAGGGTGAAGAAGCCTCAAGAAACCAGAGGAATATTGTATGTTTCATCTCTGCTATGCTTCACCCTGGTTGACTTGTCCCTTCCTTGCAACTCTTTGTAAGGGTACGTTGCATTTTCTATACATGGGTTTGGGGTCTCTGCTCCAACCCCCGGCCCCCTCATTCTCAACAATATGGTTTTTGTCTGGGGTCTTCTGATGCCTGTTACTTGATCTCATCAACACCTCATGATCGCATATGCTGGTGTGCTTGTTACGTGTAGGTTTTTTGCTTCTTTGGTAGGTGGCTGCTTGTTTAACTTTGAGTCTTTAAGATCCCAGACACTATATATTTTGATAGTCAAGCACCATCAGCTTTCTCCACCACATTTGCTTGTGCACTCATTTTCTCTTCAGTGATCATGCCAGGAAGGTGGCATCATAGAATGCCAAGTTGTTATAATCAAAAGTTTTGTGTTGAAGGAGGGCTTGAGCAGAGGCCTAAAGCCTGCCCACTTCCTTCATGTATTGTCATATAAATATATGTACCTGTACCAATGCTTCTGTTTTTATGAATTTATATATTTACATAAATGCACACCTATGTTTATACCTCCATCTCTAACTTTGCTTCCTACCTCTTTCCTCTAGGAGAAACTCTACATTTTATTTTACCTTCCTCCTGGCCCACCATCATGCTTGCTCTTCTTCTGACTCTATGTAATTCCTATTAGCTAGATTGCAGTTGCTCTAAAATTTCCAGATTCTAAATGTCCTCCTCATTGTTGATTTTAATTCCCTACTTGTTCCCCTGTCTATGGAATTGTTTCTCAATGCTCTCTTTCCCTGCCTCCTTCTCCCCCTAAATGCCTCTAGTACTTTTGGTCCCATTGCTTTCTCCTCAAGCTTGCTTCCCATGGCTATCTTGGAGACAAAACAAAAAGAAAACAAAAGATTGAATAAAAAGAGTGAAAACAAAGAAATATATGTATATAAATAGTAATAATAACCAGCTAAAAACAAACACACCACAAAAAACATAGATAATCTATGTCAGTCCACTGACCTTTATGACTATCTCCCCCACTGGTCTGGGAGGGTTGGGGTGTTCCTGGAACTGCCCCTCCTAGCCTGGTCTGTTTTGGGGGGGCTCCTCAGGTGCTTTGTAGCTTTTCTCCTTTTGTTGATCTCTTATGTTCCCTTCTTGGTTCACCCCACTGTTGGGGGTTCAGACAGGATCCACTCCCCAGTATGTGTCCCATTATTGTCCTCTGTCATGATGTGCTCCAGAGAGGGAACAACATGTCTTGAACTGTTGTTGACTCTACAGTCCTCTCTGTGCCTTGGCAGCTCCAGGTAGGGACATCCTCTTTAGGCTTGGTGTGTCAATATGGGGTCTGTGTTTTACCTACTTGATTTGCTTCTGTGCGGGTGAGGAAAACCAGCCTCTCTTCCCAAACTGTATGTTTAGTGTTGCGCTCTGTAGCACTTACTTCTAGGGAGAGGGTGAGTTTGGCTCTTATTGGTGCCAGCCCTGTAGCCCACTTTGTTTATGTGCTGCTCCATGTGGTTACATTGTTCTCAGGGTGTGGTGCACCATGGTGGGTTCTGAATTCATACTCCCAAGTCTGTAGAGACATAACCAATATTTTCCCCTGTGTTCCTTAGTGACATCCTCCCCCAGGAACATTGTCTCCCTCTTTTTCTCCCTCCCCATACCCCCTTTCTCCTTGTTTGTGTTGGAATGACATGTATATCCTTGGGTTTGGCCTATCCTCCACCCGACTGCCTGTAGCTCAACCCTTATCTTGTGAGATACATGAATTTTCTTCTATACCTACTGTGCTGATTATGCTTACCTCAGTGGACTCATGTTCTACTTGTCCTTTTGTGATTGGCACACTTGGCTTAACATAATCTCCTCCAATTCTTCCCATAAGGTGATGTGCTTCATGTGATCATTAGTGTGTTAATAGTGACATGTAGTATTCCATTGTGTGTATGTGCCAGAGTTTTCTGATTCACTCATCTATCAATGGAAATTTAGGTTGCCTTCCATTGCAATTATGAATTGTGCTGCAATATACATTAGAAGCCAGTATAACTTTGATGGCCAAACATGACAAGGATTACATGGGAACAGAGAACTACAGACCAATATCTCTAATGAACATAGATGCAAAAATCTTTAACAAAATATTGGCCAATAGAATACAATAGTATATAAAGCATATTACTCAACATGATCAGGTGGGATTCAGTCCAGAGCTGCAGGGATGTTTAACATAAAAAATCCATCAATATTAATCACCATATTGATAAGAAAAAGGATAAGAATCACATGATAATATTGATAGACTTAGAGAAAACATTTTACAACATCCAACACCTATTACTAATTAAGTCACTCAAGAAGATAGGAATGGAAAGGAAATTCCTCAAGTTAATACAAGTTATGTATGAAAATCAATAGCCAGCATCATAGTCAATGGATAAAAGACAAAAACAACCCCACTGATAAAGGGGACCAGACAAGAATGCCCTTTGTCCCTTCTTTTATCCATCATTTGTACTAGAGGACAGTGGAAGGACATTAAAATTATTCAACCGGGAGAGGAGGAGATGAAACTATCACTATTTACAGATGACATGATTCTATACATTGAAAATCCTAATAGCTCCACAATAGTACTGGAAATGATAGAGGAATATGGAAGAGTGGCAGGATACAAGATCAACAAACAGAAGTCTATTGATTTGCTATATAAATCGGACAAGATCATTGAAGAGGATATCAAGAAGGCAACAGCCTTCACAACAGTCAAGAAAAAATGAAATATCTAGGGATATATTTAACCAACCCTCCCCCCCAAAAAAAATTATAATAGGACAACTACAGAACACTACTAATGGGAGCCAAAAGCTCATGGATTGGAAGACTCAATATAGTAAAGATGTCACTTTTACCCTAGGCACTTTATAAATTTAATGCTATCTCAATTCAAATACCAACGACCTTCAAAGAATTGGGAAAAAGTGACCACCGATTTCATATGGATAGGGAAGAAACCCAGAATTAACAGAGAATTCCTCAAGTTGAAGGACAAAGTCGGAGTGCTTGCTATACTTGACTTTAACACCTACTACACCGATACATTGGTGTAAAAAAAAAACTGTGTGGTACTGGAATAATGACAGATACTCAGACCAGTGGAAAAGAACAAAACTGAGACATAAAACAATCAGCATATAGACATCTGATCTTCAATAAGGGCCCAAAAGAATCAAGTGGGAGGTGGATGCTGCCCTCTTTAACAAGTGGTATTGGAAACAATTGGTATCTAATTGTAGAAAAATGAAATAAGATCCTTATCCCACCCCATGCACAAAACAAGCTCAAGGTGATCACAGACCTAGAAGTAAAACCCCAAACTATCAGGACCATCAATGAAAGAATCAGGACAAACCTGAGAACCTTGACTCAGGGAATACATCAGCTAACTGTAATAGGGAAGGGTATAGATAGACACAGGTGAACCTGAAATCAACTAGTGAGACATACTAAGGATAAAACACCTGAACACATTGGAAGATTTCACCAAAAAAGTAACAAGAGAACACACAGAATGAGAAGAGTTTTAGAAATGACACAAAAAAGGACTTTTTATTAAAATCTATAATATCCTCCTAGTCTGAAAAAAAGAGGAAAACCGTTTACTCTATGTGTTTGAATTTACTCAGGTTGAACTTGTGCCCCCGCATGTGGCCTATGTTTGAAAATGAGTCATGAGCAATTGAGAAGAATATGATGTTTTATTTTGCATTGGCATGGAAAGCTCTATAAAGGTTTATCAAGTACAGTTGCCTAATTGTAGAGTTTAGCTCTGTAGCCTCCTTACTATGCTTCTGTTCCAGTGATCTACCTTCCTATGAGAACAGTGTATTCAAGTCCCCTACTGTGATTGTTGAGTCTGTGATTTCTTTTTTTTTTGTTGTTTTTGAACGGTTTGTTTGACAAATTTCATGGAGCTCTCATTAGGCATGTATATATTTTTATGATACCTGGTACCTGGTCTACTGATCTTTTGAACATTATATAGGGCCCATCCTTGTCTCTTGTTATGGTTTTCACTTTGAACTCCATTTTGTTGGACATTAAGATTGCAACTTGTGATTTTTTTAAGTTGCCGTTTACCTGATATATTTTCTGCCAGCCTTTTATCCTTAATATATTTTTTCCCTGTGAGTTTAAAATTTGTCTCTTGCAGACAACAGATTTATAAGTTATGTTTTCTGAACCAGTCTGCCAACCTTTGTCTTTTAATGGGTGATTTAAGGCCCTTGGTAGTCAGAGTTATTATTACCCTTTGTGGGTTCATTGCTACCATCTCGACCCGTTTGTGTTGGGTGCTTTCCTATCTCTATTCATATCAGTGTGTGGTGTTTGTGTGGGAGCTTAATTCTTAGTTTTTCCCTCTGAGGCAATGTTATCTTAGTAATTATTTTCAGTGTGGTTACTTCTGGATGGAGTTGTACTCTCTGTCAGTCTCCTGATTGTGCTTGGTGGTTGTTGGTTATTGTTCATAGTGAGTTGGCTATAGTTTTCCATAGGGTTGTGTATCTTATGGCGTTATATTTGAGTTTGCTTTGTCCTGGAAGACTCTTAGCTCACAATCTATCTTAATAGATAACTTGGCAGGGTAAAAGATTCTTAGACCGGTGTTTTTTTTCTTTCAGCTCTCAGATGTTATTCCACTTTCTCCTCCTTTTCAGGGTATCTACTGATAGGTCTGAGCATAGTCTTCCCTGAGCACCATTGAATGTGACCTCTTTTCTATCCTTTGCTGCTCTTAAAATTTTCTCTTTTTTCCCTAAAAGTTGGGTAATTTAACCATTATTTGCCTTTGTGAGTTCTACCTGGGGTTTAGTCTAATTAGTGTCCTCTCTACTTCCTGTATGAGTGTCTGATCCTCTTTCATTAAGGTCAGAATATTTGCTTCTAGAAATTCCGCAGCTAATTTAGCTTTTGGCTTTCATGTTGTGTCTTGTTCTCGTAGACCAATTATTCACATATTTTCCCTCTTCATGGCATGTCATTGATCTCAGATTTTGTCTGCTTTTTTGATTATATTTTTTGACTGTGTTTTCCATTTGTTGAAGTATGTCTGAATGTTCTTGATCTCGCTGTTTTGATTCTCTGCCCGTTCTGGTCTCTTAGTGAGGTCCGTGATCTTGTGTTTTGCTTCTGTTACCTCATCCATTACTTCTTGTATTTACCTTTGGTGCAAGGATTTCATCCCTTCTATCATAGACTTTAGCCCCTCTATTGTGAACTTCCTCTCCTCTACCACTGAATCATTCTGCTCTGCTTCCCTCATATCCTGAATTACTCCTAGCAACATCTGAAGATTTCTTTTTGTTCAGATCAGCCTCTGATTCTTCTATGAGTGTTGTTAAGTTTACAATTTCCTCCACTGTTGTGGTTTGTTTTTCCTGTTTCTTGTTGAGGGTTTTGAGGTCTACTGCTGTTTGTGTGTCATCTTTTATCTTGACGCCATGTTTCTGGAGACCAAGTGACCTTGAACTCCTTCTCTGTGTGACTGGAAAGAATGTTTTCAAAGACTACCTGCAGCCTACTACGATGGTGGTCTGGATACCTAGGTAGGCAATGTGCCACAAAAACTCAGCAGTGGGGTCCCTTAGAATCTTGGCTGAGGTAGGCAACTGTACCTTTGCCAATGGCCAGGTTGAAACCAGCTTCACATTACCTCCACTTTTGTTTTGGTCCAGCCACAGCTGCAGCATTGGCACGGGTCCGGTTTCAATATTATGGCTATAATATGCGGCCTTTCAAACACTCTTTGTGGCGTCCCAAACTTGTAAAGCCATTTTTAAGCTTGGGCTGTTAGCTATCAGGACATTTTGATTTTCCTGTTTTGTTATGTTAAAGTCCTAGGCTGTGGTCTGTACATTAGAATTGTTATATTAATGTTTTGCTAATGGACAGAGTTCTGGCTGCTTATATTAAGTTACACAAAGGATCACATACTGTAATTGAGAGCGGGTTCTTTTTTTAAATTCTCTCACCCCTTATTTTTAATGGACTTGCGGGGTCCCTTGGTATTAGGGCTGTGCTGTGCTGTATCCCAGGGAAGGAAACTGGAATAGCAAAGTGGGTTTGGGGCTGACTGGAAGTGTATACTCCCCTGGCTGCACTCCTGTGTCATTCCAGTCACTCTCCAGCACAGTCTGGTAGTTATGCTCTGGGGAAGCGCATTTATCACAGGTAAATACCACAGCGACTCTTCAAATGCTGCAAATTATTATCTAATTATCTATTGTTACCCACACTGGCAGGCATGGACTTGGGGAGAGGTCAGAAAGGGGTTATCTGATATAGTCACCCCATTCCTGTACTGCAGAAACAGGGAGGATTGCTAGAGGGGAACTCTTGTGTGAGGTCTTGTGGCTAGTTCTCTGAAGCACTCAAAAAGCCTTGTATTATGACCAGTTTTTGACAACAGCCTGGGGAAATTACTGCTCACTGTAGCTCTCATATTTTGGGCCCAGGAAGAGATGGCAGATGCCATCCTGCTGGACCTGGGAAGGGATTAAAGGAGCCCATGTATGGATGCAGTGAGCTTAGAGTGTTTCAATGAGCTTTCAAGTTGCTTCGTGGGCGAAAATCACAGGGGAACATCTGAACCAGGCCCTTGTACACTGAACCTAGTTTTAGCATCCAGCCTCCAAGTATTGGCCTGGCTACCTCTTAATTTTCTGGTATAGCAAAAGGAGTGCAGGGTGGGTGATTCTACTAGGATGCCATCACCATCTTGCACTCTGCTTACTTAAACTCAGTTTATTACTTTTATTTATAGCATTACTAATTTAGGATTGACAATGATGAGGATCATAGGTCTTGTCCTAATTTTTAACAGAACTTATCTTGTCAGTAAAATGTTTCATTAAAGCATGACTCTTATTTTTGTTCTCATATAATTTTTCCTCCATTATTTTGGGCAAATATCTTGTTCTGGTTTTATTGTTCTGCCAGGAAATATTATAGAATTCGATCAGACATATTTTTAGCTTACTTAATTTAATTTGTAGATAACAAATTACCTGATTAAATTATCCTTGATTTTAGGGTAAGCAGTATTTCATCCTGGTGTATTTAAATTTTCATGATTTAACTTGATTTTCAATTATTTAAAATAGGGTTTAGTTTATAATTGTAGAAAAAAATTCTCATTTGCAAGTTTATAAGAAATATGTTGAATTCAAAACTCTAAGAAGAAATTGTTTGAACTGCTCTTATATTAAAATGTTGTTTTCAATGAAAACTTAATAAATTGCCTAAAATCATTAAAGAAATTTCATATAAGAGTTTCTATTCATTATCATTACATGAGTTTTAAAGACAAATTTGTGATTCTCTTCATTGGTTCTCACTTACTAAATAGTATGTTGAAATTGTATCCATCTCATAGATTCAATCTGGGTAAAGCATATTTTCTTAAAGTATCCTAAAATTTATTATTTTTAATGAATTAATATTTTGTTTTACACAATTATTTTTATGTATTTAATACATACGACTATATATTTTTATTGAAGCTCCATGTAAATTTTTCTTCATTTTTCTTTTCTTTGGTAATAATAACACTAGTGTGTAAGTCGAGTTTTTCAGCACATTTTTTAATGCTGAAAAAGCCCCCTTTAGCTTATACTTGAGTGAGGGTCCCACTTACCTATTCTCTGGTGCAGGGTGGGTGTTCTCCAATCTCTCCTGCTCATCTGCGGGCACCTGCAGCCTCTGTGGGTGGTCTGATGACTGCTGATATCACAACTCTTCTCCTGCATGCCAGCAGCCTCTGAGTTGTCCGTGCCATACTGGGCAAGAACCTGCTCACTTCTGTGTGCTGGTACCTGGGGTGCTCTGCATCCTTGTCAGATGATTGTTACATGCAGCTGCTCTTCTCTCACTCTTCTCAGGCTGTGGCAAATGACGTAGACTTCACAGTCTTGCCCATGTTTGGTCATGTCCCATTGCTCCACCCAAGCATTGCTAAATAAAAGTACTGGAATATCTCTAGTCTTGGATATTGAGTATGTTTATTTACAGTACTTAGTCTGCTATATTTTATTGTTTATTTTCTTATTAACCCTATCTGGACCCAGTATTTACTATGCTTGCATAAAGCATCCTGTGTTAGGGCTTATAATATACACACTGAAATTGTATGCACTGTGTTACTGCATGTGTTGTGTTAGCACTTCCCCTACATATGTGGCAATGCTACATATGCAGTAACGCAGCGCATGCAGTAACTCAGTGAGTACATAATGCAGCATGTATACAATGAGTCCTAACACAGGATGCTCTATAAAATCAGTCATGTCATTGCATTCTGGAATATCATCTCCTGGGTTAGACCTGAATCTACACAAGCTGCCTTGTGTACATGCAGTAAGGAAGTGTATATAGTAATACTTGCATGCAGTAACACAGCGTGTATAGTATGAGCCCTAACACAGGATGCTGCTCTATGTAAACATAGTCACGTCATCACATTCTATAATATTATCACACCAAATGCGCCAATCCCCGAATTACTGTCAGCACCCTAGGCGATCCAGCGTATTTTGGGTCTTGTGGTGTCTTTTGAGTGCAATTCTTCTTGGGGGTATCTGTTTTTTGTGGTGAAGTCTACTTGTCTTGCTGCATTCTATTGCCAATTGATTTTGCTTGTTTACATGTATAGTTGCCTGGACACCACCATTTTAAATGTAACTTGAGCTCTTTTAAAAACTGTTACTAGGGGGCTTACAGTATATTTTGATAATTTAATTGCTGTGGTATGGCATTTTTTTCAAAGTTTTTTTTCCCCATCCTGTTAGAAATGGATCCCAATTCTTCTAATCCTGGACCAAAACAAAAATGGAGGTCATGCAAAGCTGGCTTCAAAATTAGGTTGTGTCAAGAGCAGAAGAAAGCAATGACAGTATTGCAAGTAGGGACTTTTTGTTGACCCCAAACAAGTGAGGGAGTGGTGGGAAATGGAAGCTGACTTGGAAAAGATTCCAAAGGCAACGAAAGCTCGATGTGGTTTAACGGCTTCATATGGTGCTTGGGAGACTGAATTGCATAAATGGTTATGGAGTTTCATCAAAATGGTACTGTGTAACACGCATGGGAATTCACTTACGTACCCTTCAAATGGCTAAATATGAAAAATTGAAAGCACCAGGCATTGAAAATTTTTATGCATCAGCAGGATGGTATACCCGTTTCATGAATAGTTTTGCCCTATGTTGTAGCAAAGAACAAATCTTTCACAGATGTTGTCAAAAGATCTTGATAAAATATGGAAAAATAACAATTTATAAATTATCAAGGGCTCATGAGGGAGAGGGGAGCAGCGAGGGAGGGGAAAAAGAAAAAGAGGACCTGATGCAAAGGGCTTAAGTGGAGAGCAAATGCTTTGAAAATGATTAGGGAAAAGAATGTACAGATGTGCTTTATACAATTGATGTATGTATATGTATGAATTGTGATAAGAGTTGTATGAGCCCCTAATAAAATGTAAGAAATAAAAAAATAAAATTACCTCCAAAAAAAGTGATATCATTCCATTCATTTATCATAAAATAAAGAAGGATCCATAACTATGACCTGGGAGATATTTGGAATATGGGTGAAACACCTATGATCTTCCAAGCAACAGAATTGTGGCAAATTCGGGAGACAAAACTATTTTCCTCAGAACCACAGGAAATGAAAAAATACCATTCCACAGTTGTTCTGTCATGTTTGGCTAATGGAACTAAGCTGTGTCCTGTCATTATTTTTAAAACAAAGACCTTGCCTAAAAAGGTCAAATGCCTACCATGAGTTACCATGTGTTTGCATATTAAAGGCTGGATGGATGAAGATGGAACAAAAAAAATGGCTGCAAGAAATTTGAAATGTCAGAAGCAGCATTAAAGAAAAGACCATCATTGTTAGTTTGGGATATGTTCAGAGTCCACACATCTGGTGACATAAAAAATTGGCAAAGTCTTCTCAAGCTACTTTGGCTGTTATTCCAGGTGGGTTTAGATCTGTATTACAGCCCTTAGATGTGAGTCTAAATAAACCTTTCAGAGACCATGTACAAAAGATGTGGCATGAATGGATGTCATCTGGTCAAGCCCGACTGAAAAAAGTTGGAAATCTGATGAAGCCTGACATAGAATTAATAGCAAAGTGGGTTCGTGATGCATGGAAGAGATTCTAGAGGACATGGTGTATCATGCCTTCAAGACATGTGGTTTTGGTAATGCTATGGATGGCAGTGATGACAGTGCTTTGCATGAGAACAACAGCAGTGAGGGTGATGACTGCGAACTCAGTGATGATGACAATGTTTGTGCTGATAACCTCCCACCAGCTGAAGCTGAAGCTCTGTGTGGACCTACAGATGAGGAGGAATCCACTTTTGAAGGATTTTAACTCCTGTGTTTTAGCGTGGTTGCTGATTGAGCTAAGGTTTTTGCACTTTTAAAGTTATTGTTGATACCATATTGTTTTTGTTGACCCTCTTTTCCATTTACAGCGCTTGTTTACGGTTTTTCTTTGAAATAAATATTCAAAAACATTTAACCTCCTGATGCCTCAATTAATGTAATTTTATTGGTATCTATTTTTATTTTTAAATTTACCAGTTGCTGCTGCATTTCTCACCCTAGACTTATACTGGAATCGATGTTTTCCCAGTTTTTTTGTGGTAAACGAGGTGTCTTGGCTTATATTTGGGTCGGCTTATACTCAAGTATATATGTTATCTAATATTTCTAGTATTTAAAAAACCTAATCTATACATTTATTATTGGTGATATTCCACATAAAAAACATTCCTTGTTTTATTTCTGTTGTCATTGTTTTTCTGTTTTTATTTTATTCTTAAATATTTATATGTTATTCATTTGATTAATGAACATAAAAGACTTACTCCTTTTTGTTGATATACCAATATTTATAAATATGATTTTCTTTACATATGTTTTGTCACATCATATAATTTTTTTTCCCAAGACTTAAAAAAATTGTCTGACTCCCCTCTTCTTCTTTTCCACATTAAAAAAGATCAATTTCTGTCTTCTTCGAAGCTTCTTTTTGCCCTCCTTCCTTCCTTCCTTCCTTCCTTCCCTCCTTCTTTCTCTCCTTTCTTCCTTCCTCCTTGCCTTCCTGCCTCTTTTTCTTCTTAATTTTTTTCTTTTTACATTTTATTGTCTTAAGTTATTACTTTAAACCGGGATACTTCATTTCTTTGGGGGCAGTATTTTACACTTTAAATACACATGCTAGATATAACTAGAAATTGCCATACCAGCTTACATCACCAATGGCAAGATATAAGATTTCCGGTACCTCCATGTCTTATCAGTTTTTGAAGGTGTCACTATATATACTGCTTCGTTGGACAATATAGTAGGCCTAAGCTTATTATTAAGCAAATTTAGTCAACATATTTCTTTGTCACACACCTATTTGCCATTTTGATGTCTTTTATGAAAGATTTGTTCATGTTTTTTGTAATTTGTATGTTGCTTTATCTTTGTCAAGATCTGCAATCATTCTCCTATGTTCTGATTCTGAGTTATTTGTCATATGAATAACATATAAACATGCTCTTTTAAGTACTGCATGCTAACTGATTCTGTCACTGGAGCTACTATAGTATGCATATATTCATATATGTGTGTGTCTACCATTGCAAATTATTTTATTCTCTCTGAAGTTTGACTTGGCATATTAAAAATAATATCTCCAATGAATTGTACTTGAAATCTTCTATCTACTGAAATTCATAAAATACTTTTTACAGTATTATAATATATATATTTAATTTTGCATTAAGCTTTCTTATTCTTTTTAGTAGAAATATTACTATGATATATTTATCATGCCTTTGAGCAAAATCTTCCATGTGACAACATTAACCATATTTGTAGATTGAATCAACCACAGCTGGAAAGCATTAGGAGGGGAAAAAAAGACAATTAAAAAAATCTTTCATAATCTCACAGAAAACATAAATTGTTATTTACATAACATTTATGCTGCATTTGGTGTACAAAATAATATGGAAGTGTAATAAATAAAATAGAGGTGGTTGAAAGTATTCCAGGGGAAATGTGTAGTTTATATGCAAACAATATGATGCCATTTTATATGAGAGTCTTGTGGCACATCTTTCTGGATAGTGAAGGACAGTAGTGTTCTTTAGTATTTTTTCCATATACATAGGTGTCTATAGGTGTATATGCATATATACATAAATGTATATGCCTGTAAATATATAATTAAATTTACTGAGATAAATTTCATGTTATGAATTTTAATTATACTAAATGTGGTAGTTATATAATTGTCAATTTAAGGATTAAGCATGTAGGGGTGCAGTCTAGCCTGTCAATCAGGTCATAGCCAATGAAGCTGCTGTGTGGGCATAGCCTTCCACTAAGGATTCTGGGAATTCCAGTATTCCTCCTTGGAGGTGGGAGACTCTCTGCTCACACCCTGGGAGATATAGCAGCTGATAAGACACCTCGACCTACCCTGATGCAGCCCTGGGTGCTCGAGAAGTCATGCAGAGACCCCTGACAGTGTTGAGAAGATTCCAATGTCACTTGATCCAAAGACTTTCTACCCACTGGCTGTGATCTTCTACATTCGGAGTCATCGCGTGTGTTTCATGAGTCTGAAGAGGACTTTATAGATTGGCATTGGACATGTGGGCTAATATTGGACTTATGAACTTGATATGGAGTAGGCTGGGATGTTTTCTCAATGTTCAATTGCTCTTGTATATAAATCTCTTCCTTACACACATATGTGTGTCCATGGATTTGTGTCTCTAGTCTACCCGAACTAACACACTAAAGTATAAGAATAAGTGATATATTTTTAGTATATTTACAGCATTGTGCCACTATCGGCAATAAATATAGGTATATATTATCATCAGAAAAAAAGCAATTAAATTTAATTTCTTGTTATGGCCAATAGACTTATATGCGCCATCACTAAAAACAAACAAAGAAACCTAAACTCTGACAACCCTGTAGAATAGGCTAGAACGGCCCCTGTGGCTTTCTGAGACTGCTTCTCTTTTTACACATAGAAACCATCATCTTTTTGCAGAGAAGCAGCTGGTATTTTCAGTTCTGTTGAACCAGCAGGGCTCTTTAGCTCAAATTAGTGAGTGGCAGCATGCAAACAAGGTGTAGACAACTCTAACTCAGGACAGGTTAGTTTTACGTGCCACTGGGTAAAAAGACAGTCATTTCAGATACAGAAAGAAGAATCTTCTGACTCTCAAAAATGAGCCATCAGCAAAGAGCAGACCAGATGCCTGCCTAAAGTGTAGAGCACCAGAGGCTATAGGAACAAGACGATGTAACAGAACAGAGGAGCATTGAGGAGACCAATACGCAGGGCAGTGAGAGAACTTTTAGCAACTGGAATTAGGTAAGGCTAAGAAATGAAAAGGTGATGAGACCAGGACCAGACAGAGAGATGTCTGCTAGTATGACCGAGGAGAGACACTGTAATTAATAGAAACTCATCCTTATTTTGGCTGTTGAGTTTCCTCATTTTTTCAAATTAGCTTCTATAGTGTTTTGGAAGTTGTTAAGGATATCATCTTACTTAGATGCGCCATCAGTGCTCATGAAACACCGGTCAAGAGATCGAGCAATGAATGCATTGTCTGCTGAATAGGTTCTTTGTTGCTTTGACAACTAAGGTTCATGTGACCCCAGTCATGGCGTGCACAATAACGTCATATGCACCTGAGATTGGTATGCTCTTGGCATGGACTAAGGAAGGCTGAAGAAGACTTGCTGCATTTAAATTTTGGAGCTGATAAATAATATTAAAGGAACCAAAACTGCCGAAAGAACCAGTAAATCTGTCTCCGGAGTCCAGACAATGTGCTCCTTGGATGCTAGGATGGAGAGACTTTGTCTCATATACTTTGGACAAGTTATCAGGAGAGACTAGTCCCTCAAAATGGACATTATCTTGATGTATGGTTGTTGCAAGAGCAGTGAGAGCCCCAATAAAATAATCATAATTTTTTTAAAAAGGACATTATGCTTGGTAAAGTAGAAGGGTAGCCTCAATGAGGAAGGCGCTCAAGGACGTGGATTGACACAGTGGCTGCAAAAATGGAATCAAGCAGAAGAAAAATGATGAGTAAACAACAGAAATGTGCAATATTTCATTCTGCTCTACACATGGGTGCTATGAGTTAGAACTGACCCACTGGACCTAACAATAAAAGCAACATACATTTTATTGGGAAACTTCCTTGAAACTTTCTCTATGTTCAATCATGCCTTCTGAGAATTGAGACGATTTTATTTCCTTTTCATAGTGTAACCACCATCAACATCATTCTCCCTTTAATAATCTAATTTCTCTGATTAGGGTTTGCAGTATTTTTTTCAGTATTTGTGATGAAAAAACATTGTTTTATGTCTGGTTTTATGGGAAAAGCTTTTAATTTTTCACTATTTAATATGGTGGTAATTATGAATTTTGGTTAATTCCTTGAATTAATGAAATTTCTTTATGTTACTGGATTGTCGAGGGTTTTATCGGGTTAGTCTGTTGACCACTGTCAAATACTCTTCCTTAATTTATTTTGATGATCACTTTTTCTGTTATGTATTACATTTAAAATTTTCCTCTCTTCTCTTTTTTTTCTAGGAATAAGTCCATTTTTAAAATTTCTTCTCTTTTTTTTCTAGGAATAAGTCCAATGTGACCTTGATGTATAATTAGGTAATGCTTTATACATCTGTATTTGTGAATATTCTGCTGAAATCCAATTGGCACTGTGGGTTAAGCATCTGGTTGCTGACCACTAGGTCAGGGATTGAAAATTACCAGCTAGTCCTTTAAAGAAGATGATGTGTTTTGCCCACTTAAAGATCTACAGTCTCAGAAACCTTAGCTCCAGAAATGGTTATGTGTTGGGATTTACTTGAGAGCAGTGGTAATATTCTGTTTAGGGTTTTCACATTTATCGTCACACGGGAATTTAATCTTTTTGGTGATATTTTTATGTCTTTATCTAACTTTGACACCTCTGTAATGGTGGTCTCATAGAATTACACCATTTTTTATCAGATGAAATTCAAATAGATTGGCGTTAATCCTTCATTGAAGGCTTTGATGAATTGGGTAGTGAGGACATAATTATCTAATTCCTTTGTTCAAAAAATTTTATCACTGACAAAATATTTTGGTTTGTTTTAATTTATTGAGGGTTTCTATTTCATTCTGAGTCAGTTTTGATAATTTGTTTACTTTTAAGAATTTTATCCATTTTATCTAGTTTATCTAATTCCTGTAAAATTGGTCACAATATTCTATTATAATACATTTAGTATCTGTAAAGTTATTAGTACTTTCTAAAAATCAATTTCTAATTTTGCTTGTTTGGAAATTTCCCCTTTGTCTTTAGTATGTGCTCATCTTATTTCTCTTTAGAAAGACACATCTTTTTTAGTTGATTTATTTTGTATTCTTTCTTTATTGTATTGTTTATGCTCCAATCATTATTTTCTTCCTTCTGCTTGCTTTCATTGATGCTTGACTCTAACTGATGCTTTCCCTATTTCCTTAACTGTGATGTTAAGTTGCTGATTTCTTACCTCTATTTTTAATAGAGTCATACAAACTGAAATTTCCCATTTTTATAATACATTTTTACATCCCATTATTTTGATGTTTTGCTTTAAATTTTATTATTTTCCAATTATTTTCTAATTTATATCATGATTTCCATTTTCACCTTTGTTTTTTAAAAGACTGTTGCTGAATTTTCAAGTATTGGTAAAATTTGGGTTTACCATCTCTTAATTCTACATTCACTACACTATAGTTGGATAAAGTGTTTTATAGATTAACATAAATTGTTCTGGAGGTAGAACTATGTATATTGCAAATAATGTACATTTTTCTGTTTGGGGGGTGAAACGATTAATATATGACAGTTGCTGTTTCCTTATGTTTAAACAGTTTACTTCTTATTGATATTCTCTCTAGTTGGTCTACCTAATATTGAAAACAGGATATGAAAATCTCACACTATTAATGTTGGTGTTAGTGCCATTGAGTTAGTTCCAATTCATAACAATCCTATGAATAACCAAAAAATAAAAAACCCAAAACACTGTTCAGTCCCACACCACCCTCATGATTGTTCTTATGTTTGAGCCCATTGTTTCAGGGGCTGCATCAATCCACTCTGTCTAGGGCCTTCCTCTCTATCACTGCCCCTCCACTGTTCCATCTCCAGAGACTTGCCTCGCCTGCGGACATTTAGAGCTTTTTAGTTCTCACTTTAATCATCTTGATATTTTCTTCCAATATTTAGGGGTTCTATTGCTTGGTGTGCATATTTCATAACTACTATAATTTCTTGATAGCTAGCCCCTTGTTATCAATATAAGATGTATTTAAATGTACTTTTTGGTCTCTTGAAAAATAGTTAAATTAGTCTCTATCATAAATTTATTTGTGTCTATAAAAGTTATGTATATGTAAATGGGTCATGATTTTCTGTGGCTTGAGAGTTATACAATGCTTCAATTTGACAGTTATATAACACTTCTCCATTTGTGATTCGTTGTGATCGGATTAAGCGAGGGTTGTTGTTCGTCTCTGTGGAGTTGTTTCTGACTGTGCACAACAGAACAATGCACTGCTTGGTTCTTTGCTATTCTCACAATTATTATGTTTGAGCTCATTGTTACAGCCACTGTGTCAGTTCACTTGGCCGAGGGTTTTTTTTTTTTTTCCAGCTTTCTGATTCTTGGGGAGGTAGTATGCAGTGAGCTGTTACCCACAAGGTCAGCAGTTGGAAACCACCAGTAGCTCCATGGAGAAAGATGACACTTTCTACCCCCATAAAAAGTAACAGACTATGAAACCCATACGATCAGTCTACTCTGTCCTACAGTGACGCTATGAGTCAGAATTGACTCGATGGCAGTCAGTTTGGTTCTCTAATGTACCAAGCATAATATCCTTTTCCAGATACTCATCTCTCCTGATGACCCACCCAAAGCACGGTACTTGAAAAGAAGACTCGGTCCTCACTTCTAAGCAGCACTCTTGAAGGTGGGTAACAGAACTAGCTTGATGTTAGTCAAACACTGGAAATGGGAAATGCTTTGAAATCTGCTCTGCTTAAGACTTGATGTGAAGAAAAATCCAAACGGTAGCTCCCCTACCCGCTTGTGATTTTAAACTTAGTCAGCAAGTTTGGACATACAAGACCATCTTGGCATGTAAGACTATTTTCATAAGCAATGAAGCTGGAGATTTTAGACAATAAAAAACCCAAGGATGACTCCCTGTTTCCTGTGAAGCATGCCTCTTTTGTCTCCTTACTTGAATATTTTCATTGTAATAACCATGTTGAAAATTCCTTCAAGCATTCAAAATAGTTTAGAGTATATATGAGGGCTTACAAAAAACAAAACAATATAAAACAAAATAAAACCTGATTTTTTTTCAAGGCTATGTTTTTTTTTTATTTTACAAAACAACATTATCACTTTCAAAGTACTCTGCATTACACTTAACCCTATTTGAGGGAAAATTTGTTTTTATTATTTACTTTCATAGTTATCAATAGATATATATATATATATTTAATGAAATGTTACAAAAACATCATTATAGGGTTAATATATTTATCAAATCTGCTATTCTATTTTTGGAAACATTTTTCAAACATTTTTCATCTGTTTGGATGGCTGACAGCACCTCCCTCACTTTTTCCTTCATTTCTTCTATGTCAACAAATCACTGTCCTTTCATGTCTCTCTGTATTTGTGGAAACAAAAAGAAGTCACATGAAGTGAGATCTGGGGAGTAAGGTGCAGGGGGCAAGAAAGGCAGGCTGTTACTTAACTTTCTTCTTCTTCTTCTTCTTCTTCTTCTTCTTCTTCTTCTTCTTCTTCTTCTGCTTCTGCTTCTGCTTCTGCTTCTGCTTCTGCTTCTGCTTCTGCTTCTGCTTCTGCTTCTGCTTCTGCTTCTGCTTCTGCTTCTGCTTCTGCTTCTGCTTCTGCTTCTTTTGACTGCTACTTCCACAAGCAAGTAGTTCTGGTGGCATATTGATTATGAATTGGGCTGCAACTCGAAAGGTTGGCACTTCAAATCCACCAGTCACTCAAAGGGAGAAATATTGGAATTTATACTCCCATAAACAGTCTCAGAAGCTCACAGAACAGTTCTACCCTACCCTATATTGTCACTGTGAGTCAGCATCAACTCCATGGCAGTGATTTTTGTTTCTTTTTATTTCCACGAGCATTGATTGGATGCTTGAATACAAAATGAAATCCTTGGTATCTTCAAGGAAGGATGGGTTACAGCATCCTTAATCCACCACAGCTCTGACCCAGACTTCTCTTTTGGTGTAGCCTGAATACACTTTTATTTTACAGACATAAAAGCAGTGAAACAAGGAAGACAGATTTAGCCCTACTAACACCAAGAAAGAAGAATCAGGAACAGACAAGTTCCTTTTGTTTCAGTGTCCTCTGTTTGGAAAATCCTAGATCCAGGGATGAAGTAGTACTCAAACAAGCAAACAAAAAATAACCCACAGAATTCTTTGCTGTATTCGGGTTACATTTTTTATTTCTAAAGATAAGGAAATTAATCCTCTAAACATCCCAGCACTGAGAAAAAAAGAAAATTATTCTATTACATTGGGAGAATAATGTCAAATATTTTTTATTTATGATGAAAGCTCTGAAACAGTGACAAAAACTCCATAGACTTGTAAAAACAAAAAACTGAAACATATGAGCTATACCATGCAAAGTATAACTTGCCTTAAAACATAAATACACGACTAAGAACAAGCACTCTATTTTCAGCAAAATTAAGAAATCAGAGAGCATATCATATGATTTAATTGAAGGCACTATTTCAAGGAGTGCTCCAGTGATATAGCCATTTAATAAATCAGTATTAATAAGTTGAAGGGGCTAAAAGAGAAGAATCCAATATATGCTGATCAGTATTAATGAATGAGCCATGCAGCTAAAGCACATGTATTTTGGACCTAAACAAAAAACTTTAATATATAGCAGCAAATATTACTTTAAAAAAATCTTCCAGTGGATTGTGTGACTGAAAAATTTAATTCACTATAAGCTCTTCTTCGCGAGGGGTGCAGTGGTATGAGTTCATGTTTGTTAAAGGATTATATTGTATGGAATTAACATGTTCTAAGGATCATCATGGTGGAATTCCATCCTATATATGAAAAAAGGGTGGGGGAGGCCTCTAAAAAGCTAAGGTATGTTTTATTGCTACTATGCTCACTGTATCAATTTATTTATTTATTAACTAGCTCTATCAAATTCTGAAAGTGGTATTTGACAAATCACCATCTGCAATTCTGTTTTTGTTACATCTTCATTGTATGTCAAAGAATATTTTACTTTCTATATGTTGCTGCTATAGTGTTACATAAAAAGGTCTGTATTTTGTAAGTCTTTACGTATTATACCTTTTATAATTATGTAACTTTTCCAACTTAAGACTTGTAGCCTTGACGTCGACTTCATATTCTGCTGTTTATATAGCCATTGTGTTTGTTTTCTTTGTTAGTGAGTTTCTCTAATATTTAGAAGTTTTACTCTTTAATTGACTTTTCTTAGCTCCAGTTTTAATAAAAACATATAGTTATGTTTAATTTCTAGCTTAATTGCTTTTAAACAAATATTTGGTATATGCATAAATGATACAACATTTATGAGAGTATTAATATACCACTTTCTCCTTTCCTTCATGTGTATTCCATTTTGTTTACTTTAGATAATCACTAACAGTGAATTTTGGTTTTTCTTTGCTCTTGGATTTTCATGAAATATGTTGATGTTTTTCATTCTCAAAAATCTATGTGTAGTCACAACAGGCTTTTGTAAACTGCTGGGCTTCATGTATTTTGCTTGTGCTTATTATTTATTCTATGATTGCTTAATTTGCCTTTTTATATTCCCTTTACAAATTAAAGATTAATGTAATTCTTAAAAGCATTTAAGAAAAAGCAAATATTAAATATATTTAAACTAAAATGAGTTGAGTGAATTAAGAGTTATTATGATTTTAATGTTATTTGTTTTAGTCTCCTTAGGAGTGGGATTAAAGCAAATGAATAGCTTGTGATTTCAGGATGCTAGTAGAGTAACCATACTAAAAACTTGTTATTCTGAGTCTCAGGCAACACCAAGATAAAATTTTTATTTTGATGTTACCTTTCAAAATACACTGAGTATCAACCACCAGAGCAGAATGAAGCATAGGGAAAATTACGTGAGGTGTATTAATCAAGACTCAATATCTTAATCAAAAGATTTCTAATGTCCCTTTCCAAAACATCACCCATTTTTCTTAATTTACAAAAATCCCCTCCTTCTTTGTTTGGATGCAATTAGGAGAGCTAATCTTCATCCACCTTTGCTTCACCCATCTACCAAATAAAAATGTTTTTCTCCTTGACTGGGTTTTGGTGACAATAAGAGAGCCGACTTCTGCTGTAACATGTGGAGTTCATGCCATGCTCTCTTAGGTTCCAACAGAGAGGAAGATTCCATTGTTAGACACATATTTGTAATAATTTGAAAGAACTTAGATTCCACAAGATCACTACAATCACTTTCAAGGAAATAGTCTCAAATGTTGCCATTATTTCCACATTCATACTCACTTGGGAAAAAATATCTAAGTTTGGCCTTTACCTTAACACCAACAAATATTTGAAACAGATGGATTAAAAAATGTACCAATAATATGTTATACTTATTTCCAAAGTTGTGTTGTCTTTAGTATGCATTATTTCATACAGCAAGAAAAATAAACCTATAACATATGATTATTCAAATCTGTCTCCTTTAATAATTAACATAAAATTTAAAGTGAAATATTTATATAATCAAAGTATTTCCAAAACTGAACTGTCATCGAGTCAATTCTGACCCTTAGCAGTCCTGTAGGATGGACTAGAACTATCCCTCCGCCTTTCTGAGAGAGTAACTCTTTATGGGTATAGAAAGCCAGGCCTTTGTCCCAAGGTATCAAATGATGTCTCTGTAAAAATATACTACAATCAGATCCCTGATGACACTCTTGTGAAAGTGTTGGATGGCCAACTGCATATTCAGTGATTCAAAACCACCAGTTGCCCTGCTGTAGATCTTTGGCCTCTGCAATCCTATCTTAAATCATTAAGTGTCGCAATAGACTTGATGGCATTGTTGGATGAATTTTCTTTTCAAAAGGAAAATTCGTCATCGGTTTTAACAATAATGATGGTGGGATGTTATTTAGATACTTCATAAATACTTTTAACAGTATTTCATGGTGATTATTCTGTATATCTTTCTAGGTCAATTTCTCCTGAAATACCAAAATAAAAATAGGATTAATTTCCAGAATGGAAAATATTCAATAACAAGTAACATAATATTATAAGTATTATTATATTATGCAAAAGCAGAGGGTAAAAATTTTTGTCTTTATATTAAATGATAAAAACTCACCTGATAGAATTTAGTATTTATTAAATTAACATGGATATTTATAACTTTACAACATCAATAATTTTAAAATATAAATATATTTCCATAGTTGTTACTTCAAATTGAATGAAAAAATATTTAGTAGTAAATTATAAAAATATAGCTGAATATTTAAATTTAATTTATAAACTTCTTCCTGATGTGAAAAGTCCTAAAGATATTATTTTAAATTTCAAGATCAAGATATGAAACTTGTCAACACTATTATTTTTGAATATATTTTGGTGACTAAAACTCTCTGGGGCAGTTCTCCTTCATACTCAAATTTTTACCATATAAATCACCATCAGTTAGAAAAACATAGTTGGTATTTAAAATAGCGACAAAACTGTGAAATACTTAAAAGCAATTTATCAAAATAGAAATAAGATTCATCTGGGGAAAAAGGCATATATTCTTAGGGAGAGAAATTAGATCAAATCCATTAGAAGGCTTAACAGAGTTCCTATAACAGAAGTGCTGGCTGCATTGTGGCACCTTTCTAATGTATCATGCAGTTTTTAAGCCGGTGAATTACATCCATTTCAATGAACATGGGTATTATATTTTTCCATGGATTTTATGTGAAAAAGCGTGTTGGAGAATTGGTATTTTTTAAAGTTAAGTGCTTAAAAGCAAATTATGAACATTTTAATGAATTGATAGAAAAACAAAATAATGGGGGAAAGGATATATTCCTAGGATATTAAGAATCTATACACATTGAATGATAGTAATACAAGATAAAGAAGTACAAAACAAATGCTTTAAACCAGAATTTCACAAGAAAAAAAAGTACACAATTTTAATGTACTTAACATATTAATTGTTCAAGGGATGTATTCGATGAAAGCATTTTTAGGTTTAGGTAGACTTTTAATTTTGTTTTACCTGTCTTATATTTTCCTATAATCAGTCTTGTCCACGTTTGGATCCCATGCTGGTGTATTTGTTCTGATTGCTTCCTGAGGAATAATATCATCATTGAAAAAAATCCTCCAGTTCCTGGGCTCAATTTGTCAAAGTTCAAGTTTTACTTGTAGTTTTCTGCTTCAATTGCACAGAGACTATCATCTCTATGGTTATTACTATAGCTATTTCTGCTACAATTTGCTATTTCATGTATGTATGAAATACTACCAAAAATTGGCGAGTGTCATTGCTAGTCTCTTTTGAGAACAAGTTCTACAAAATATTTTGTGATTATAACTTTTCCTTTCATAAAGTACAGCTACAAAGTGAATGGGAGCCCAAGAATTCTGTCTCATGAAGCCTCTCAGCCACAGCCGTGCTTTTCTGGTATTTTTATTTTGTCCTCTGGGGTTTAAGTTTCAGGAGAGTAACGTAAGTGTCTGGATCCAACGACATTATCCCCCATCTACCATTTCTACTATGTTTCTTTATTGAGTGGCTGAAATTTCCTATCAGGTATGCAATTACTGGTGAATGAATGCCAGCCCTATATTGCACCCAATTTTACTTCTGTCCTATGAAGTTTTCTGAAATACTATATCAGTTATTTTTAATATTGGAAACTGAAGATATTAGAAATATCGGTATATTAGAAATAATTTATCAACATCTCTTCCTCTATTTCTTAATTTACTCTATAGTTAAAAGAACCCATATTTCTTTTTCTGATTTTTAATACCGTGTTCTTATTTCATGAGAAAAATGAGGTTTCCTACTGTCATAGAGTTATAGTATTGGAAATTCACAGGGTCAGTTCTACTGTACCCCAACTAACAAGGTCACTGCTAGTTAGAATCCACTCAATGGCAATGAGAGAGTTTCTGAGTTATTTTGACAATAATTTATTTAAAAAGTCAACTACCTATTTTCTTTCAAATATTCTTTCCATAAAACTCAGTGATATTTCACCCATTTTATTTTTTTCTTAGTTCGGAGCTCCATAATGTCTCTTGGACCATCCCTTGGATAGAGAGATTTGACTCTTTTTGTGAAACAATTATTGTTGACTGTGGAATACACCTGCGATTTGAACCAAATTCTTAATGACTTTAATTTAAATCAGATTTGACCCCTAATTTAGTTGTAAAATAGAAAGCACCTTTTTGTTATTATATAGTAAATGTAGCAGATTCTAACACTGTTCAAACATTCACTGACAACCTATTTTGGCCAGTCATGATTTCCTACTCTGCTCATGCCTAATTTGGCCATATGGCATACTTACTTTTATAAAATATGAATGAAAGCCATTTACACCACTTCCTGGCTAACGTTTCCAGAATCATGTCCGTTACCAGGATATTCAAGAAAAGGGTTCACTCTCATCTTGGGTACAAGTGTTAAAAAAACTGGAGAAGACTTTTATATGTCCTATGAATGATATGCAATATGAGTAAAAAATAAAAGATTGTTTTGTTGACAACCGAAGTCTGGGGCTTGATTGGTACAGCAGCCAACCACTTATATTGACTGACACTTTGGCCTTCTCTCTATTCAGAATTAAGTTATCTTTTTGGTGAAAATTCTCAATATGAAAACAGCAGAATCTTTCAGCAACCTTGTATTTCAAGTGGAATACAAGTATTTTACAAGCCAATGATCAAAGATAGATTTCTTGTAACAGATTACCATTTCTAATTTGTTGAACTGATGATTCATGAAGACAAGTGTTCCTTTTGCTAGAGTTGCAGATTCATATTTTAAAATACCCCATCAAGGAATAGAAGTCTTACTTCAATTTATCTTGTTACAATTTTGGTAATTGGTGGTCCCATAGATTCCTTATGGTTTTCTGTTTGTTTTCATCATATTTTTTTTAAAAAAGGGAGACCAAGCATTTGCACACTGGATTTAATGTTCTTCACCTGTTTGCCAGTTTTAGGCCAAGATACAACTGATGATTCTTAGATTTGGCTTATAACATGATGAACAATAATGAATATATTTTGCATACGTACAAAAATGTTTACAACACTGGGCAGCATTTTGAAAGCATTGTTCCATTATATGTTCATAGTAAATCTATGAGTTTGTGTGATAATTAAAAAATGATTGCCAATAGACTTTTTACTGTATTGTAATCCTGAGACTGGGATGTATAGACTGCACTCTTAGGTGTTTCTTTACCTGGATCCTAGCGAATTCTGAAAATAGAAGACAGTCGAGGAACTTTGGAATATAGGAGGCAGGGAAAAGGGAATTTTTTCTATTTATTGATTTCCTTTTTTTTAGTCCTGGTTCTGGTTCTCTATTATTAGCAGTTGACTGCAGCATCTGATTCTTTTTGATCTCAGCATAAACCTCATTGAAAAAACAAAATAAAATCTCAGTTCCACTAAACCCATCCTGATAATTCCTAGATTATCATAATCCAAATCCTTTTACAAAATTAACTTTTTATTGAAAAAATATGTGCCCCAAAGGGGTATTAGGCTCACAGTAAATCAATATAACACATTGAACTTTAACAATATAAATAACAACCATGTAACCAAAGTATATATCAAAAGACATTCATGGTAGCTCAGAAGGTCCTGCTTTTGCTTCTTGTCACTAAATATATTCAAGGGGAATCACTATACCACTATGCTAATGGCTAGTTTTATAAATACATAGATAGATAGATAGAGAAATTGTTTTTAAAAATTTGGGTTTTATTTAGACAAGAACAACGCATCAGGCAGGATGGGCCAGAACACTGGTGCACAACTGAACTGAACCTACACTCCAATGGCAATATTTATTCGCCTCCCTGTTCTTATCTGCTCAGGATTTTTTTACTCATTAAAGTACAAGCAGATAATCTACCACTTTCATCTTTGACTAAGGTAAACTGATTATGGATTTTCATTACATCTGCAAAATACTTAACCATACCCACATAGAAAATGGACCATGACCCACTAACACTTGTGAACTTGGCATCCACACACATATTTGTAGATCATACTTGAAACTTCAAATAAAGATATAATCATGAAGTCATATGTTCATCTAATGTGACTCAACTCTTACTACTAAAATAAAATATATATTAAAACTTTCTTTGGTATTATTTTTGCTAAGTCCTTGGATGATATTTACTCTTCTTGAAACTTGAAATAAATTATACAGTTGTTGGGTTCCATCGAGTCAGTTCTGACCCAAAGTGAACCTATGCACAACAGAACAAAACACTACTTGGTCCTGCACCCTCTTCTCTAGTGTTCCTGTACCTGAGCCCATTGTTGCAGCCACTGCGTCAATTCATCACCTTGATTGTCTTCCTCTTTTTGCTGCTTCTCCACTTTACAGAGCATAATGTCCTTCTCCTGGGACATGTCTCTTACGACAATATGTCCAAAGTAAGTAAGATGAAGTCTCACCATCCTTGACTCTAAGGAGCTTTTGGCC
Organism: Tenrec ecaudatus; assembly: GCF_050624435.1. Classification (NCBI taxonomy): domain Eukaryota; kingdom Metazoa; phylum Chordata; class Mammalia; order Afrosoricida; family Tenrecidae; genus Tenrec; species Tenrec ecaudatus. Next base: position 299,397,691 of record NC_134531.1, read on the forward strand.
TACTTCTTTGCAAAACTGATTTTCCTGTGCTTTTGTCAGTCCATGGTATTTTCAATTCTTTTTTATTTCTTTAAAAAAATCATTTTATTGGGGGCACATACAACTCTGATCACAATCCATGCATACATCAATTGTGTAAAGCACATTTGTACATTCATTGTCATAATCATTCTCAAAACATTTGCTCTCCACGTAAGCCCCTGGTATCAGCTCCTCATTCCTCGCCTCTTCCCTGCTCCTCCCTCCCGCATGAACCCTTGATAATTTATAAATTATTATTTTGTCATATCTTGCAACGTCTGACATCTCCCTTCACCCATTTTTCTGTTGTCCGTCGCCCAAGGAGGTCATTTGTAGATCCCTGTAATCGGTTTCCCCTTTCCATCCCACCCTCCCTCCACCCTCCCGGTACGCCCCTCTCACCACTTGTCCTGAAAGATTATCTGTCCTGGATTCCCTGTGTTTCCAGTTCCTATCTGTACCAGTGTACATCCTCTAGTTTAGCCAGATTTGTAAGGTAGAATTGGGGTTATGATACTAGGGGGTTGGAAGCATTTAAGAACTAGAGGAAAGTTGTATGTTTCATCATTGCTACACTGCACTCTGACTGGCTCATCTCCTTCCCATGACACTTCAGTAAGGGATGTCCAATTGCCTACAGATGGGCTTTGGGCCTCCACTCCACACTCCCTTTCATTCACAATTATATGATTTTTTTTCCTGATAATGCCTGATACCTGATGCCTTTGACACCTCATGGTTACACAGGCTGGTGTGCTTCCTCCATGTGGGCTTTGTTTCTTCTCAGCTAGATGACCACTTGTTTATCGTCCAGCCTTTAAGTCCCCAGAGGCTATATCTTTTGATAGTCAGGCACCATCAGCTTTCTTCATCACATTTGCTTATGCACTCATTTGTCCTCAGCCATCATGAAGATGAGGTGAGAACACAATGATATGATTTTCTGTTATTTGATGCCTGATAACTGATCCTTTTGGCACCCTGTGATCACACAGGCTGGTGTGCTTCTTCCATGTGGGCTTTGTTGCTTCTGAGCTAGATGGCCGCTTGTTTACCTTCAAGCCTTAAGACCCCAGATGCTATATCTTTTGATAGCCGGGCACCATCAGCTTTTTTCACCTCATTTGCTTATACACCTGCTTTGTCCTCAGCGATTGTGTTGGGAAGGTGAGCATCATGGTCAATTCCTTTTTGAATGCACAACTTTCACATGCATATGAGGAAACAGAAAATATTATCAATACATCATATCTGTTCTTAAATATTCTCAAAATTCAGATGGGGATATGTACAAGGTTATATTTTTGTCTCTTCCACATTCAGTCTGGGTTTAGTTGCTGATACTGACCTTCTAATGGTCTCTTCCCACTGATGTAGCTATTTGATTTGTGTGTTCCATCTGGAGAAGACCATGTGTACAGTTGGTTTGTGTGCTGTTGAAAAAAGTATTTGATATGAAGTCATTGGTCTTGTCAAATTCTATTACGTCGTCTCCACCTTCATTTATATCACCAGGACCTTGTTTTCCAGAACCGTTCTCTCCTTTTTGTTTCCAAATTTTACATTCCAACCCATAATAATTATCAATTCTTCTTGATTGCATATTTGATAAATCTCAGTCTGAGATGTTAGCATAATTCAATTTCTCCATCAGTAGCTTTTGTGGCTGGCGCATACATTTGAATAGTTGTATTGATTGGATCTCTTTGAAGACTGAAAGATATAATCCTATCATAAACAGCATTGTACTTCAAGATAGATCTTGAAATTTCCTTTGTGATAATGAATGCAATTCATTTCTCTTGATTGTTTCATTTCTGATATAGTAAACCCTATGATTTTTTTATTTAAAGTAACCAATACCAGTCTGTTTTAGCTCACTATCACCTAGGATATAGATTTTTATAAGCTCTATTTAATTTTGACTTACAATTTTCCTAGATTCATACTTCATACATTACACTTGATTTTAGCCAAAAGGCTGAGAAGCGATGATACATCATACATTCTAAGCTTCATTAATAGTACATTTTTGCAGCTGTTTCTTCCCACCTTAAGCTGTGTCACATAGCAAATGAAGACCACCAAGGTGTCACTCCCCAAAGCATTATCCCACTAGTTCACCTTGATCTACTCTGCTTTAAGAACACAGTTACTTCTCAGTCTCATTTCCAGCATCTTTTCACCTGCGGTGCCCATCAACCTGAACTATTTTCAGTGATGTTCTGCTTCCGGTCATTTTAATTTCAGTCTTTGACAATGTTTCCATATCATGCCTATGTATGGTTTCTTTCCATGAAGATGGCAGCTGATTGGGTATGCATAGGCTGTTCTTAGGCTGGTACTCAGTTAGTTCAACCTCATCAACTTTGGATGACTCTCCTGGCGTTTGAAATCCCAATGACATATCTTCCAGTATCATAGCAGCACACAAGCCACCACGGTCCAACAAACTGCCATAGAAGTACTAGATCTGTTCTATATAATTATATACTTTATATGCTATGAGAATCAGAAAGTAGGAATCAAATATATTCACATACTATAAAATTTTGCTGAAGGAAATGGTAAAATGACCCCAGCTAACCACCAACAGGCTATGGGCAGGAATTCAAGGTGAACTCAGAACAGGCCATGCAACAAGTGATATCACTGCTATTGTCAGATGGATGTTAGTGGAAAGTAGATACAACCTGGTGGTTCTTTTCCTGTGGTTTATCAACCATGCAAAGATGTTTAATTCAGTGTACCATAGCAAATTATTGATAACATTTGAAAGACTGGGAAATGCAGAACATTTAGTTCTGCTTATCTGGAACACACATATAGACCAAGGGGAAGTCATTCAAAGAGAACAAACACATATTTCATGGTTTAAAATAAAAAAAGAAGTGTGTTATTGTCGTGTCCTTTCACTGTAATTGTTTAATCTGTACTGAGCAAATAATCTGAGTAGTTGTTCTATGTGGAGCTGAATGTGGCATCAGAAATGAAGGAGGATTCTATAAAACCTGTAATATGCAGATTCACCTACCATGCTTGCTCCATAAGGCTTTATAAGACTTGCTGTACTTTATTGATGGCGTTCAAAGACTGAAACTTTCAGCATGGTGTATACATCAATATATGCAAAAAATAACCCTTCCACGTTGTGTACCAGTAAGCAACAACATGATAAACAGAATCAATAATAAAATTGGCAAGGATTTAATTTAGCTGGATCAATTATCAGCACTCATGGGGACAGCAGTCAAGAAATCAAAGCATGTATTGTGTGAGTCACATCTGCTGCAAAAACCTCTTTAAATATTAAAAAAAAAAACCCAAAGGCATCACTTTCATATACCTGACCCAATTCTCTATGTTTTCAAATGCATAACCGTGGGATAAACAATAAGGAAGATTAAAGGAGAACTAATACAGTTGAATAAAAGTTTCAAACCAGTACTTTGTTGTTCTATCATGCTCATTGTCGCAAAACTAGAACAGAGGAGAGTTTGTAAAACGTGGGTTAATTGGAACAATAACTGGGATGGGAAAGTCATTTGTCAAAACTTCTGGGAATTTAGCCTCTCTCTGAGTAAGCAAGAGGAATATATGCATTGCAAAGCAGCCAAATCTCTTGATCTTCAGAGTTGGCAATGATGGTGGCCGTCTCAAAGAGGAAAGTTGGCTGCATGCTTTGAACTTGTGTCACTCTCTCAGGATCAGACAATAATCGAATCTCTGCCTCAGACTTGGCAAAGGTCAAGCTATACCTTCTCCAAGTCTCTTAATCCAGGGTGTTATTCTATGGTTTTTCCCATTCTAGTTACCTTTCCATTTCACCAACTCAAAATCACTGTGTCTGAGCTGAACTAGTTCATATTGGTTCAAAACATTAATTTGAGTTATGGCGTTGATGAAGATAATTCGATATGCCATGAGTTGCCTGAAGGATAAAACATTCTCTCTTAGAAGTACAGGGTGTCCAATTCATGGAGAACTACATTGTTTGGAAATGTACAATTACAATAAGAATGAGACAGACTGACGCAGTGGTTGCACAATGATCTCAAGCATACATATTGCGAGGGTGTCACGCTGCCAAGTAATGGTTTGTAATCGTGTTGTATGATTTGGAATACACTCTATAGCACCAAATAACCAGAATACATATACAGACGTAACACGAAAGAGTAAGATGAACATGTTCAACACCTGTAGTCCTTTTTCTGTAACTTATCAAGTGGCTGTAGCTTATCAATAGACTTAAGATTCTTTTTCACTACCCATTCTATGCATTCCATTTGTCCTAAGCAATAACTTTAGCTGATCATTATTTTTAACTGATTAGGGTGACTCAAACGTTTATTTCTGAAAGAGTTTGGCCATTAGCCTTGCAGCCTTAGTTGAATTGCATTGTTCCACTAACTCTAGTCAATGTGTATAATAGTACTAAGACACATCCTACGGGACCCATATGCCAGCAATATTCTTCCTTATCCCAACCGTGTAGGTGCAGACCAATTTCCTCCAGGTAATTATGATAAGTCATTCATTTCAGTGTAGACATTTCCTTCTTTGCTTTTTAATTTATAGTCCAGAGGAATTTAATAGAGTTGGCAGCAGTCTTAACTTGCAGTGCAATGGATTAATTGCTTTGATTCTTGGTGAAAATCTTGTTTCTTTCTAAAGGAACACCTCTTCATAAGTATAGCATAAGAATGCAAATACAGGGGTAAAAATTTGGGGCATAAATTACAAGCATAATTATGAGTGGAGTCACTTCAGTGTTCTAACTTTTAATTATTGTCCTGTAAATCTTCACTAAAAGTGTAATAGAACAATTATTTAGACACCAATTTACAGCACACATAGCCTCCTGGAGAGCATTGACCCAGCCTTTCAAAATATTAAGACCTATTTGGTACCCTAGTTGTGTCTTCAGCAGTCCTTCCAAGTTTCTCAGAAGCCCAATTCGTAGAATGAAGAGAAATATTATAGAGGTTCCCTGTACATGGCCTCACGGTCGTGAGGTGAGTTCCTTGATCATACTCCATGCAAAATGCAGTACTGGTGCTTTATAGGCACTCTGTAAGGGTATCGATGATCTGCACCATGCAAAACCTACAGTCACGGACTCAATTCTGATTCATAGTGACTCTATGTAGTCCTCCAGAGGCTGTAAATATAGGCTCAGTTTCCCCCCGCACAGAAACTGGTGGGTTTGGACAGATAACCACAGGTTCAGCAGTCAGAAGCTCACCCAACAGCACCACCAGCGCTCCATGTCATTGATGATAATTTTGGCAAAAGTGTTGCAGGCAGTACAATCAACTACTTATATAAAGTGATGTTTTACCAAGGACAAAGCACAAAACTTCCATTGATCTAAGTGTCTCAGTTCAATTCACCTGCCACCAAATTAACAGCGATCACTAGTGGAAACAGTGCACTCTCTGGGAGTGACCATTTGTTTCTTTGGCCAGTGGAAAGGCCAAACAGTGTTACCGGGTCAGCCCTGAGTAATGGAATTTCATGGTACTCTTGGAATTTCATGGTAGTCTGAAAACCAAAACCAAACTCAATGCCATGAAATCAATCCAAAACCAATCCAAAACTCATGGAATTTCATGGTACTCCAGAAACCAAAACCAAACTCAATGCCATCAAGTCAATCTTGACTCAGAGTGATCCTACAGGATGAAGAACTGATCCTATGGGTTCCTGAGACCATAAATAATGAATGGAGTGGAGAGCATCAGTTTCCTTCCGTGGTTGCTGGTTTCAAACTGCTGACCTTTAGGCTAGCATCCAAGGGTTTAACCCATTACATGCCTCGGGATAATCCATATAGTATATCCATCCCTGCCCCCATGTCCACCTACGGCGCTCATTCATTCAGCAGTAACAGGAGGCACTGGAGAGACAGGATGACTTTCTCCAAAGAGGAAATCAAGCAACAGAATTTTCTCTGTTACTTCTTAAACGGCATACCACATTTCCTTAAGAGCTATCATTTCATTATCATTCATTTCAGGATAGTATTCTCTTTATAATGCCTTTCTCCACATATGAATTTTTGAAAACTATGTTTTTTAATTTCCAAGTGTTAGTTGTTTTCTTAATTTTAATTTTAGGTTTTATTTTTCTGAGTATATATTGTAAGAAAATACATCTTAAAGATCAAATTTTGGTGACATTGTAAAATATTTCTCTAAGATATATTATATACTTTTTTCTTGGTGAATGTCAATGTCGATAAAAATAAAATGAATTCTAATAAGCATATGGTAAAGAGTACAATTCTCAATTAGATGTGTATTTTCAATTTTTGTTTCCTTGTCATTTAGCATCATATAGCAGTGAAAATATGTAATATTTTATGAATGTTGTAGTAGTTACTAGAGTTATTTTAAATTCTAAAATTATGAGCATGGCTTTATTTATTTTATTTCTCTCCATGTTTACAATATTATTTTTATACAAACAAATTTAAGATGGTTGTAGTGTCCTATTGATTAACACTTTCATTGTTAAAAAAATACCTCTTTACAGCTAGCAAAACTTCTGACATTAAATTATATTTATAGCATATTAATGAAAATTTCCCAGATTATTTTAGTGCTTACACGATCTATTTTATGCATATTTTTACATCCAATTTTAAGCAAATATATTTAAATTATGTACTCTAAATAGCATGAAAACAAATTTACATATATTTAAACCACTGCACAGTCCTATATTTTAGGTGGAATTGTACTAACAATTTGCATTTAAAGTAGTCATTTATGAAGCAGTTTTTCTATCTGCCATATCTCTATTTGTTTTCTACTTGGACTATAGATTATGTCTCTCATACCCTCTTCTCATTTCTATGAAATACAGATAATTACTAGCATAATTCAATTAGCATAATTGTCTTTTATTAATGTATTATTTTAATTTCAATTTTCCTCATCTTTTACATACTATCATCTATTATAAATTTATGTATTATTCTTTTCCTCTATGATGAGATACCTGTCATGAAATTGTCCCAGCCTAGTCTCACCTTCGTCATTATGTTCTCAGGTGTTTTCCTTCTGACATTATTTTAATACATTAAAACATATTGGATTGCCTTGATAATATTTATTTTAAATTCACCAACATATTAATACCTTTGCTATTCTTCCATTTCCTAACTATGTATGCTCAACACAGATGAAAATTGGTGTCCTTTATTATTATTATTTTTAACATTAAGGGCTTAACACATTAACTTAGTTCTTAATTTTAGCTACTGTATTTATTTACTTCTAGGATGTCCATTTGATTCTTTTTCTATCAAATGCAAATCTCTTCTGGAACTTGTCATTCTTCTATCTATCATGTAATCTGTGGTAACAATTTCTTCTGCAAGAATAAATACCAGACTAGTCCAAAGAGAAAAATACAGGGCTTTCTACTCCTGCAAAAAAGTTAGACTCTGGGAACCTCACAGGGCAGTTCTAGCCTGTCCTATAAGGTCGCTATGAGATAATATCCCTCGAGAGCAGTGAGAGTGATGGAGCCTCAAGGGGTAGCAGAGTGAAGATGTCCCAACTATCCAACTATTTCAAGATGCTTCTCTGCTCCATGACACCCCTCTTCTCTCGAGTATCTCTTCTCTCATATACCTGGGATCTGCAATTCACAGCAACACGCCACAGAAGCTCACAACAATTTTGAGGAAGTGGTTCACATGGAGGAGGATGCTGTTTAGTCCAAAATCTAAGGATCAGGCAGAGGTGAGCCAAATGTAGAGTTCACGGCCAGAAGTCAAAAATGTCCAAAAGCCACAGGCAGACTTCTTGTTTCTACCAAAGTTCAGTCAGGAAATGGAGGTCGGTTCTGCAGGTGAGTTCATGCATGTAGAACTGTGTGGTGCCATTCTCGTAGATCCAAGAAAAACAAAGGTTCACAACCTGGCTCACGCCTGGTTCACACCTTGCACTAAGGAGAGGTCTTCAGAATGCCATCAAGGAAACCAACGGTGTGGCCTGGTTCATACCCAATACTACAATGGTGTCTTAAAGGTGCCCACACGGAAACGAAGTGGTGACTGGTACTACACCCTGCACCACGGTCAGGTCTCAAGTTAGCCCACCCTGTCCATCAGCAGAGTGGGAAATGAAGGCCCTCCACAATGAGACCATAGCCCCCAGCACTTACAATCCCGAACACAATGTATCGTATGAGGACCCATGCCTACATGGGCTACACTAGTTGACCATAATTCATCCTAGCCTCCAACTTCTCTTTTTCTGTATTAATTTTATACAGACTGAATCTGATTTTTATTTACTTCACAGAATCTTATTGAGATACCTATATGTTGTAACACATGTCAGTACTCATTATTTTATTTAATTGGAATCATTGAAAAATTGTTCAGGCAATGAACATAACACAATTTATTTTGTCTTCCTTTTGATTAATGCTTGGATTAATTTTTTATCAACAAAACCTCACATAATTTTCTCGTGCAGATATTTTTGTAAAAATAAGTTTTGACACAGGGAATTCAGGACAGATGAAATCTTCAGGACCAGTGGTGAGAGTGGCGATACCTGGAGGGAGGGTGGAAGGAAGGTGGGGGAGAAAGGGGGAACTGATTACAAGGATCTGCATATAACCTTCTCCCTGGGGGATGGACAACAGAAAAGTGGGTGAAGGGAGACATCGGACAGTGTAAGATATTACAAAATAATAATTTATAAATTATGAAGAATTCATGAGGGAGGGAGGAGCAGAGAGGGAAGGGGAAAATGAGGGGTTGATATCAAGGGCTCAATTAGAAAGCAAATGTTTTGAGAATGATGATGGCAACAAATGTACAAATGTGTTCAACACAATGCATGCATGTATGGATTGTGAGAAGAATTTTAGGAGCCCCCAATAGAATGACTAAAAAATATGGCTTCAATCTTTTCAAGTTTATCCCTAAAAGTTTTTTTTAATGATAGGATAATTTTGCTTATTCTTTTTTACTAAACTGTCTATATTATACCATTTTATACTAACATTTCTTATATTTTGTATTATTAATCTTTAATGTCAGTAATTCTGGTGACTCAGTAATTACTTTGTCATAGTCATTTTAATGTATCTTAGTGATAAAAGATGTTGAACATCATTTTTATTTCATGTGGGCTGTTCTAAAGTATATTACATGCTAACTTTTAAATTGTATCAATCATTAGAGTATAGAACTAAGTTAACATCGATTTTCAAATCTCTATACTTATATATTTTATTGTAATCATGGAAGTTAGAAAGCCAAGTGTATTTCTATGTCATCATTTCCAGTAAAATGGAATGTAATTCAGATAACTATCTCAGTATAAAATGGAGACATGTTATCACCACAACCACAGGTATATTATGAGAGTTGTCTTACATTAACCAGAACAGAACAATATACCGGCTGATGAGAAAGGATCAGGAGAACTATGTTGCAGGTATTGGACCTCTCCCTACTTCATTGTCTGACCCCATAGTTTCTTGTATTCTTAAAAAATAATTAGTAAAGATTTATCTTTGTAACAAAATAATAATTCTGTTTCATAAACAGCTATATTCTGTCAACAAAATCCTTTGTTTCATCATATTATGTGTTTATTTTTCAGTCCTTTCTATTTTGCCATACTTTTACTATAAATATTTTCACATGTGTTTTTTCAGTGAGAAATAATTGAATATTTTACACATTTTGACAATCCTGTTATATTCTCACCTACTGTAATTGCAGTAATGCTGGGTTTAAAGATTATCTTTAAATATTCTCTGATAGACAGCCGCTTGTTTAATTTCAAGCCTTTAAGACCTCAGACACTATAGCCAGGCACCATCAGCTTTCTTCCCATTTGCTTGTGTACCCATTTTGTCTCCAGCAATCAGACTCAGGAGGGTGAGCATCACAGAATGCCAGGTTGTCATCCTTTTAGTTAGAACTTGGCCACATTACAAACAAAACAAAACCATCCTTTATTACTTTCACTTGATTTATTCCCATCTGCTCTTTGAGAAGGGGACATTCTACTTCCATATACCTTTATGATTTCAGAAAGTTCCCACAGGGACAGTTTTATTCTGCCCTACAGGCTCACTATGAGTCATCCTCAACATTATGGCAGTGAATGAAGTTTACTTTTCAAGATGTTATTAGCATACAATTTACCTCTACTTATATTGAAAATATCATATAGTCATAGAGAATTATATTATTCCCATAATATTCTTTTATATTGGAGCACATATTTCCCTTCTGACTTATTTTCATAACCTATAATTTCATTTCTTTAAAATCCTGCTTCCATGTGCCTTTTTCCTGGGAGAATTTAATTTAATCTTTGAACCATTCTTGTTTCCTATGAGGTTCTGTTAAGGAACAATAAACTAAGTGGTGGTGATAAATAGGAATTCAAAACACCACTTTACATTTAGTCAGATAGTGATAGTTTGAGAACGATGTTCTCTAATCCACTGAGTTGCTAGGTTCAAGACCTACATTAAACTGCTCTCTCCTCTTCAATGAATTTACTAGATAATTACCATTAAAAAAAACAAACTCTACTTAAGGCAAAAGAAGATATTACAAACAGAAAGCAAAGCCCAATTTTAGCATTTAGACATAATCAAAACAAAGGGAATGTCTTTTCCCTTTTCATAGCAATTTGAATTATGAATAAACTTAAGGATGTGTGTCAGTCCGGGTAGACTATAGAAAAAAATTTGGGGAGAGTCAAATGTGTATAAAAAGAGCTTTAAATAAAGAGTAATTGTACATTAAGAAAATATCTCAGCCCAGTCCAGATCAAGCCCATAAGTCTGATATTAGCCCATATATCTGATACCAATCTATAAAGTTCTCTTCAGACTCACGAAACACATGCAATGATGCTGAATACAGGAAGATCACAGGCCAGTGGGTGGAAAGCCTTGTGGATCCAGTGGTGTTGTAAGCATCTCAGCACTGACAGGGATCTTCACGTGGCTCCTACAGCTCAGGGCACTAGCATAGCTCCATGTGTCTTGTCAGCTGCAGTGTCTCCCAGGGAGTAAGTTTGCATCCTGTCCCCAGTGAGCTATTTATCTCCTTAGCTCCTCCAAATGAGGTCATCAAGCTACTACCTGATTGGCAGGTTCAACTCCACTCCTTCACCCTTAATCCTCTCAAATTGACAACAGATTATATAACAACCAGAGTATGCAGGAATAGGAGTCATCCCTATGGCAATGCCACAGGTCTAAAGAGATATTGCTGCTTTCCTAGTACAAAACTCCCCATTGCCGCCCTTCTTCTTGCCAATCCCGAATCTGGAAATAAGGTCCTTCCTTCCTTTATTACTTAACCACCTTTGGACTTTCAAACTGACTACCATATATATTTGAGTATCAATCCACCCAAATATAAGCGGAGGCAACAATTTTACCACAAAAAACTTGGGAAACTTACTGACTGGAGTATAAGCCTCAGGTGGGAAATGCAGCTACTGGTAAGTTTCAAAATAAATAGATACCCATAAAATTACATAAATTGAGGCATCAGTAGGTTAACTGTTTTGGAAAATTTATTTAAAAGAAAAACAGTAAACTAGCTCTGTAAGTGGAAAAGAATGTAAAAAAAAAAACCCACCCAATATGGTACCAACAATAAGTGTACATGCTGTGTTACTGCATGTGTTGCATTACTACATATGCTGCCTTACCACATGTACACAGCGCAGCTTGCAGAGTTTGAGGTCTATCACAGGCTGATGATATTCCAGAATGTGAGGACATGACAGTTTGCACAGAGCAGCCTGTGTCAGGGCTCCTAATACACACGCTGCGTGGTATATGCACTGTCTCAAGGCACACGCAGTGTTGCCGCTTATGTATGGGAAGTCTTGATGCAACACACGCAGTAACACAGTGCATACACAAGGCAGCCAACGCAGCGTGTGTATTATGAGACTGCTCTGTATAACAGACTGCTCTATGCAAGCATAGTCAATACTGTGTCCAGATAGGGGTTCATAAGAAAATAAAAAATAAAACATATCAGATTAAGTACTGTAAATAAACATACTGTATATCCAAGACCAGAGATATACTGGTACTTGTATTCAGCAATGCTTGGATGGAGCAAGGGGGCGTGACCAAGCACGGGTAAGACTGTAGAGGCTACGTTATTGGTCACAGCCCTGGAGAAGAGCGGGAGAAGAAGAGCCGCCGCATCCCACATTCATCTGACAAGGATGCGGTGCGCCCCAGGTGGGCAGGTTCTTGCCCAGTACGCCATGGATCACACAGAGACTGCCCGCGTGCAGGAGAAAAGTAGAGCGGTGACATCAGCAGTCACCGGACCTCCCACAGAGGCTGCAGGTGCCTGCAGATGCACTGAAGAGACCGGAGAACACCCGCATAAAAAATGTGCTGAAAAACTTGGCTTATACGTGAATATATACGGTATCTTACTTAATTAGAAGGTACTTAAGTTGGTTGTGGTGATATTATTTGACCCAGTAAGGCAATACTCAAAGCACTCAAAGCTTATGGGCTCACTGCAATGCTGGTGAATCATATACTACTTTGAGTACGTAAAAATTGATGAAGCCTGTCAAATCAACTCTGATTCCTAATATACTGGGTATAGAACTTCCTTTATTTTACCTTGAATTTGGTACAAATGTTTCAACATGGGGATATTATTTTGAGGTGGAAATTCCTGTTATTCGTTATACATTGAAACCTAGATGACACACGGTAAATATTTGTTTTATGAGAAAATATGTAAATTGCCCATTTACTTCCCATTTAAGAAGGAATTGTTTGCGTTTATGTATGTATGTGTGCAATACTTTCATGTCTTCTACCTTGCATGTCCTTTGGACAGATTATCAGGAGAGACCAGTCCCTGGAAATGAATGTCAAGCTTGGTGAAGTATAAAGTCAAGGAAAAAGAAGAATCCCGTCAATGAGATGGATTTCCCATCACCTCCTATGTGTGTGCAATCTGGACTGTGAATGAAGAAGACCGCAGAATAAAGAGTGCATTTGAATGACAATGCTGGGAAAGAAGATTGCCATTACCATGAACAACAAAAATAATAAAATCTTTAGAAATAAGAATGCAATGACGTTGTCTCTTGGATTTTGACTATGTTATCCCTAGAAAGGAAAATCAGTAAAAGCAACAATAAACTTACACATCACAAGATGTGTTAGTCCAGGTAGGCTAGAGAAACAAATCCATAGAGACATTCTACAATTGATGTATGTATATGTATGGACTGTGATAAGAGTTGTATGAGCCCCTAATAAAATGTTTAAAAAAAGAATCTATAATCTGACACTATTAAAAAATTTTTTAAAAAGAAAGAGGCTTATATACAAGAACAATTGAATATTGAGAACACATCCCAGCCCAATCAAGATCAAATCCATAAGTCTGATATTAGTCCATTTGTCTGATACCAATCTATAAAGTCCTCTTCAGACTCACGAAACACATGCAATGGTGCAGAATGCAGGATGATCACAGGCCAGTTGGTGGAAGGTCTTGTAGATCCAGTGATGGTGTTAGCATGTCAGTGCTCAGAGGAGTCTCCAAATGGCTTCTCCAAGGCTCTGCTGCATCAGGGTAGCTTCATGTTGTTTCTTGTCAGAGATGTCTTCCAGAAATGAGCAGAGAGAGAGAATGTCTCCTGCCCCCAAAGAGGAATACCGGAGTTCCCAGAATCCTCAGGAGAAGGCTATGCCCACACAGATGCCTCACTGCCTATGAACAGAGGGACAGGTTTAACTGCACTCCTTCACTCTTAATCCTCTCAAATTGGCAAATGATTATACAACTCCCACACAAGAATTGTTAGGATGACACAGGACTGGACAGGCTTTCATTGTGATGTACTTCGCATCATTAGGAGTCACAAATGTCTTGACAGTACCAACACCTAACACCACCACCAGCATTGGAATACTATCGAACATTCAGGAAATATAAAAGAAGATAGAATAAAGAGAATCACTGTGTCAAAATTTGGTAGATAATAAAAATTTTAATTGATAACATGAGATCAAGAAATTACAATAGATAGCATGATCTTATAGCTACTGCACTGAAGACATTATTAGAAGGTAGGGATTTTACTCAATACCAATTGAGAGCTTTCAACTAATAGAATGCAGAACTGCAAGTTCTCCCTTGTCCATGCTAAGAAATTTGTAAGATATTAAAAAGTCCAGCAGAATATACAATTCATTGAATACTACCACTGATGTTATTTGAAAGTAAACTGTTGCTAAAGATAATTCTGAAATTGTTGCAACAATATATCAACAAGGAAGTGCCAGAAATTTAAGTCAAGTTCAGAACGATACACGGGTTCAGGGGTATCATTGCTACTGATCCCACAAATTCTAGGAAGAAGTTTGACTCAGAAAAGGCATTTGTCTGTTGAAGCATCTGAAATTACAGAGAACATTGTGAAAAATGAGAGTTCTAGAATATTAATTGTGCTCATGTAGAATCTGTACATAGACTAAGAAGCCTCAGTTATAATAAAACAAAAGTATATTTGCTTTTTTAAAATTATGGTTTCACATTATGAAAGGTTTACATCAGAGTTATACTCTTCCACTATGCTTAATTCAATCTATTCTGAGAAAATAATCTGAGAAGATGGATTGTATGAAGATGGGTGTGGCTTCAGGATCATAGGAAAACACATTAAGAATCAGACGAGAAAGCCTTGTGTTCTAAAATGAAAAGTACTAGATGCCCTTACTCAGGAAGATAAAAAACAACAAAAATTGTATACATTTTTGCCTTCAATGTATATTACACCTCAACATAGGACTACAACAATCTTCACATTTTGCCAATATGAAGCATCATGATAAATTTTTAAAGCTTGAAGCTTTCAATAATTTCATTTTGTTCAGGTCCATAATCAGCATCCACAGGAGAAGGTGTCAAGAAATCAAACAGCAAACCATTGGCAAATCTGTTACTGAAGACCTCATTAAAGTGTTAAAAATGCAAAGATAACATTTTCAGGACTAATGAGTACCTGACCCAGGCTATCATATCACCAGTGACCTCATATGTATGCAAAACAATGAATCAGTAATATAGAAGATTGCATGCATTTTAACTACTATGGTATTAAAGAACACTTAATGTAGCATGGACTTCCAAAAGAATTAACACATCAGAATTGGAATAAATATAGTCAGAATAATCAGAGGTAAGAATGGCAGGATTTTTTCTCAAGTATTTTGGACATATCAGTAGGAGAGAGTAACATTAGATAAAGACATGGTGTTTAATGAAGTAGAAGGTGAAATAGAACACCCTCCAAGGGATGATTGACACCAGGCTGCAACAATGGGTTCAAGCATGGCGCTGATCTGAGGATGATGCAGTCCCAGGCACTCTTTCGTTGTGCTATGAGTTGGGTTACTGTAAGTCAGAACCGATTCTGCAGCACCTAAGGACAGCAACCAGAACACGTGACCAAAAGAATATATAATTCAAGGAATCTATTGTGAAACAAAAGAGAACAAAACAAGCATCACTATAAGAAAGGTATCAACAAGGCTGGCCAAAGCTAAGGTCACAGTTGCTGAGTGGCACCAGCATTGTGCAATAGAGGTTGATGTGCAAGCGTATCCTGCAGCACAAGGAAAGGCCTGGCCTTTGGGTTTGATGAGAGTACAGACAAGAAACTAAGTTCACTTGTCAAACATGTTTCTGACTCAGAATGGACTGAAAGGCAAGTTCATGTGTTTTTTTTCCTAAGCTAAAATAAGGCCTTACGATTTCTCTATAGGTTGTTAAATAACATCTTTCTGCTAAAGTGTTTAGAGCAACTGTATTGGTATTATTCGGAGTCAACTTTTAAATTCAGACTTCTATGATTCCAAACCCTTTGCCTGTTTAATTACTAAATGTGCGTCAGGGATTCCATGTTTTGTTTTTATTACAACCTAAAATGGCAAAGAAAATAATGACCTATCAGTTGGATTTTGTTTTACTTTTTTTTTATAATCAAGGGCATTTTAGGTATTAATATATCAATTTATTTTTGATGTTTTTATTTATCTATCTGTCATCATTCTATCATCTATCTATCCATTCATCATCTATCTCTCTCTTTCACCCAGATTACCATGTGTCTACCCTCTGATTATTAATTTTCTCCTTAGTTCTTGGAATGAGCAATAAGAAAATAATTTCTTTATTCTGGATATAGTAAAGGGAGTTTTCTAGGAAGGATATGTGACTGGGTGCCAATAAAACAGAGCCAACCATTTGAAAAATTGTGGAGCTGAAGGATAAGGAAAGAATCTATTGAGATCATATCAGAAACCAGTATTAAGGCCTTTATTTAGGGTTATGGAAATTTTTGACGTCATCTTCAAATTTGGTTAGATAAGGAAGATGCAAGCAATTAAAAACAATTAAAAATGATTTAGTTGACAATAGTCACATTTGTAGCATATTTTCTCTGTAACCATGCAATGATCAAAATATTATAGATATTCTTTGCTAATTTTACAAATATTTTCATAATCTGGTATATCTCAGTTTAACACCTGAAAATATTAGTACAGTAAGCTAAAATTATGTTCAGTGAATAATGAAAGGTTGAAGTAGTAGTATTTGAACATAAATAGAATGTCCACACAATCAACAGAATAAATTGCTCTTCTACCTGACGCTGTTTGCATGATGCAGAATTCCACTGATTGGAAGAGACATATTTCAGAAGAGGCATGGGATAAAACCGTAGTAACTTGAGAAGTATTTTAGGTGATTGCCTTTAGACCCTCACTTTGTGAATTTGGCACAGACTTTTTTAGGGTCTTGGACTACTATTATGGAATGGAGACAGATCCATTATGTTTCTACATGGTATCGCACTTTCCCCGGGCAATTCGGATCCTTTTACATTAAGTACTTTATTGTATAACTCTATATGAACTGGAATTTGAATTATATGTACATAGTGGTTCATCAGTTCATACTATAAGTCAATCTATGAGCATCATAAATATTACTGTATGATCAGAAAATAATAAATATTACAATACCAGAGGAAGTGTGATAACGTAAAATGTACCATGTGACATAAATATTTTCAGATATGCTTTATTCTCTTTTAATGATATCTCAGGGCAGGTAAGCTTGCTGTCCTCATTATTCAGCTTCGCACATGTAAATATATGAACAGGTAGTTTACTGTCAGAAAACAAATGGTCTTTCACTCACTGCCACATAAGGGAGGATAGAATTGCCCCTGTATGTTTCTGAGAATTTAACTCTTTACAGAAGTAGAAAGACCAGTCTTTCTCCTAAGTGGTGTTTAAAAGCATGGAATATGTTTCCCAATACAAGCGGAGGTCTGAAGGTTGAGGTTAGGTCATTAAATGATAATCAGAAGTGTCAAAGATTTCAAGAACACAGAAGAGGCCATTGTGCATTATAAATCAAACAAAGTTGAGATTTTGTTATTACTTTTATGTTCTTTCTTTTAGTATCACAGGACATTATTTTATTTAGAGATACTACTGGCATAAATGCTTATCAAACACTAAACCGTGACAATTTATTTCAATACTTAAAAGTAAAATGTGTTCCTACTTAGTTTAAGAATAACATTTTCCGTGTTCCTTTTTTTTCCTCACATGCACACCACAGGTGGTCATTAAATAATACAGATCAAAGAATAATTACTGCATTTGAATTATTGTGTTGGCTAAGAATATAGAGTATATCATAGACTGCCATACAAATGAAAAAGTGTGTCTTCGAAGAAGTACAGCCAGAGTATTCCTTAGAAATATCAATGACTATATCTTGTCTCAGGAAATTTGGACAAGTGTGGCACAATTGAATTTCATCCATAGCTTCTGTAACATTCACCAAATGACTAGGTGAGAGCATGCAAATAATTCTCATGCGACTCTAAAACTGGGATTGATCGATTTTACCATTCTACTGGGTATCAAGTTAGCCAGTTCAAAGCAGGAATGTAAATTTCATGGCCATCAAAAAGGAAGAGACATTTATGGAGAATACCTGAGATCCCCTTGTGGAGAACAGTGTCAGTGAGAGAGGGGGCAGCACTCAGACCTGAAACTCAGCAGTGGGCTTCTTGACCCATGGAAAGAGTCAAATTAAGCTCCTTCAAGCAGGAAGTTGACTTACAGTGGAGAGTGCTTTCTGGACACTTCTTAGCACTGATGAAATTTTGTAGTATTTACCAAGAAGAGCAGCAGCTAAGGGGTCATGTGGTTGAGGAATCAAGGATCAGAGAAAGGCCTGCCTAAAAGCATGTCTGAGAAATGTCACTGTAGACAAAATAATCAGATCCTTAATATTTCTAATACTGACTCTGAAGGTATTAGATTCCCTAATAAATTCCATAATAATACATATTGTATTACCTGTGAGTTCTGTGCGTCCGTTGCAATGGACATTGGGTCACTGGGAGGGGCTATTGGTTTTATATTGGGGTAAAGAATGCTGGGAAGTGGGAGCATATCTAGCCTTTGCCTCTTAGGCATGATCTCTAGGCTGATGTAGAGCTGGACTCTACTAGTCTTTGTGTAGTCAGAGGTGATATCTCATTCTTGTCACACGTTACCAGCTTAAGGCATGCCTTGGAGAAGGACATGACAATTGGTAAAAAAGGAAATTAGCAATAAAGCAGGGAAGCTATTCAACAAACGTGCTACAACATTGAGCTGGAGCATAACAATGATCAGAAGGATGTGCTGGACCCACACTATTTCATTCTGTCAAAGTCCTCATGACACTGTTATGAGCTTTGCTGCTCACTGAAATATCGGTGGTTGTGACTCATCAGTCTCACTGCAGGAAAAAATTTGGCAGTCTGCTTCTATAAAGATTTACAATCCTGGCAATCTCACGGCAAAATCTTTACTTTGTTCTACAATGTCATTATTAATTAGTGTCAATTCATGGCAATGGGATAAGATTGTGTTTGCATTAAATCTTATGCTTCATTTTTATCATGTTGACTTCCTTTCTGTTTTGATGGCAGTTATTAATATGTACTTGTCTTAAGGGGAATATTGCCATTATCCAAACATTTTAAAAAGTGCAATGTTGCAGCATGAAACATTTGAAGCTATAATCAAGAGGTTTTGTTTCTAAACAGGGAAAAATTGGTCTATTCAATACTAAACCCACTTGCCATTGAGCTGATTCCAACTCTTAAATGAGCAAATATCTGCAATAGAAACCTAAAAATAGGGAATTGGAAAGAATAACAAGAAAATTAAAGAAACACTTAAAGAAAATAAATTGTCTTATGTATGTAGCTATTTTCAGGGAAAAAGAAATAAAATATCAAAATCAGTTGCGGTTGAGTTGATTCTAAATATAGTAAAACTCTAGTATGAACTATAACTGTCCCTGAGGTGTTATGAGACTGTAAGTCTATCCAGAAGCAGATTGTCTCATTTTTCTCCCATGGAATTGCAAGTACAGTAGGTGTGAATTACACTGACCTACTGGTTAGAAGCTAAAAGGCGAAGGTACTGTATTTCCTGGGATCCTTTACAGGAAATAGTGAACATAAATACTAAATAAAAATAAAACATTAAAAATAAAATCAAGAATGTTTCCTAAAGAAATTGGAAGAGTGCTATTAAATTGGGGAGATTGCAGTCAATGCTATGAAACAAAATGTGTTGAATAGAAAACCACTTTACTCTGTACATTTTCACTCAAACCACAGCAAAATATATAAAACACTAAATTTAAAATTGCTTATGAGATTTAAAACATTTTAAAGTTAAGTTAAAAGATCATTTTATACAAATCTACCAAAGAGTAGACAAAAAGAAGAAAATTTTTAAAATGAGAGAAAAGATGAAATCAACCCCAAAAGTATCTAGAAGGCAGACCTCAAGAGAAAAAATAAAAAAGAAAATATGAGATCTGTTTCTAGACAAACATTTTCAAGGAGGAGCTCTCTATGGATACCTGGACCCATAAACGAGACCTCCATTCAAGGAGAGCTTATTACAGAAACTGGGAAGATGGAAAAGGGATTAGAGAAATAATAGGCTACTGCACAGGATGAGCATCCAGGCCTCTTAAATGTCCCAAGAACATCAGGAAATGCTCAAATTCAAGGCAAAAATGCTTAACAATCCTAAGTGGAATCAAACTATTACTCAAATATCAGATTCAACGTGGATTTTCCCCCCTCAGGAAAATACTGAGTGATGAACACACAAGTAAAATTTTACATAAGATCATATAGTGATGCTTTCAGCAACACATTGACAGGGAACTGCCAGAGTTCAGGCCAGATTCAGAAAAGAACATAGAACAAGGCATAGCATTGGAAATAGCAGATGGATCTTGGCTCAAAGCCAAGAAAACCAGAAAGTTGTTTACTTGTGGTTCATTGGCTATATAAAGACATTTAACTGTGTGGACCAGAATAAGACCAATGTGTTACTTACAATATCATCAGGCCCATGCAAATAGGATGTGTGAAACTAATCAAATGTGTGCCAGGCTGGGTTGACTAGTTAAACAACTGCAGACACTGGTATACGTATAGGAAAGAGATTTATATCAAGAAGTAATTGTATATCAAGAAAACATCCTAGCCTGGTCCAGATCAAGTCTGTAAGTCCAATACTAATCCGTGAGTCTGACTCACACAGTAACACAGAATGATGCCAAATATAGGGAGATCACAAGCTGATGTTGAAAAGCCTGGTGGATCCATCCAATGGCTTTGTGCATCTCCACAGCTCTGGCCGGTCTCAGTGTGGCTGTGAAAGCTCTCCAAGAGTATCATCAGCAGGAAGATAAAGACAGAGAGAGTGAGGAAGTTACCAGGGTCCTCCTTATATGAAGGCCACACCCACTAGAAGGTACTTTCAGGCTGTGATCTGATAGAAAGTCTAAACTCCACCCCTTCACTTCAAGTTGTCCTGAAATTATGTAACAATGACAGAAGGGAAGAATAGGCACAAGAATGGGGCATTTCAGAAACAGGAGGAGACAATCCTGGGATTGTCAAGAATGAATATTTGAAACTCCGACCTAAAATGGCAGGGACTGAGAGCAGATCACTTGAGGCCATCCGTAGGAACCACAAAACAGAGCAAAGGAGCCATGCCAAGACAGACCAGAGATGTTGCATCTCTGATACTTAAGACTAAGACAGTGAGATGAAGCAGATGGGATTACTGGCCCACAGAGGAAGAAGTCTAAGGAGGATCATGTGGCCAAGAGGACGAGAGAGAGAGAGAGAGAGAGAGAGAGAGAGAGAGAGAGAGAGAGAGAGAGAGAGAGATCTGATTGCTGGCTTAGGAAAGGGACAGCTGTAGAGTAATGACTGTATCCTTACTAGTCCTCATTCTGACCACCTGTTAAATTCCCTAATCTCACTGCCATGTGGAGTCAATGCTGAATCATTGCAACCCCTTGTTGGTTTCCAAGACTATAAGCATTTACAGGATTAGAAAGCCCAGTTTTGCTCCTGCTGAGCTACTGGAAGTCTTGAACTGTCAATCATGAAGATTACAGCCCAATGTGTAACCACTAAGCCAATGTAGCTGTTGTTAAGTGCCATCGAGTAGGCTCCGATCCATAGCAACCCAACTCACAACAGAACAACACACTGCATGGTCCTGCCCCATGACTTTAATTGTTTCTATGTCCGAGCCCATTGATGCAGCCGATGTGTCAGTCCATCTCTTTGAGGGTCTTCCCGTTGTTGCTATGCCTCTACCTCACCAAACACGATATCCATTTCCATGGATTGCTCTCTTCTGACAACATGTCAAAAGTAGGTAAAATGAAGTTCTGCCATCCCTGCCTCTATGGAGCACTCTGGTTTTGCAGCTTCCAATACAGATCTACCTGTTCTTTAAGAAGTCCATGGCCCTTTCAATATTCTTCTCCGGCACCACAATTCAAATGCATCAATTCTTCCTCGTTATTTCTATTCAATGTCCAACTTTTACATGCATATGATGTAATGGAGAGGGTCATGGCTTAGGTTAGGTATAACTTAGTCCTCAAAGAAGCTTCCTTGTTCTTCAGTTCTTTAAAAGAACAGATTTACCTTACGCAATACTTCTTTTGCTTTCTTGACTGCAGTTTCCATGAGCATTGATTGTGGATCCAACAAGACAAAATATTCGACAACGTCAACCCATTTTCCATTTATCGTGATGTTACCTTTGGTCCATTTGTGATGATTTTGGTCTTCATTACATCGAGTTGTATTCAAAACTGAAGGCTGCAATCCTTGATCTTCATCAGCAAGTGCTTCAACCCCTCCTCACTTTCAACAAGCAAGGTTGTGTCAGCTGCACACAACATGCTGTTAACAAGCCTTCCACCACACACTCTTCATATAATCCAGCTTGTCTGATGATTTGCTCAGCATACAAATGGACCAAGTGTGGTGAAAGGATACAACATTGATGCACACCTTTCCAGATTTTAAATCATGCAGTATTCCTATATTCACTTCACAGACCTGCCTCTTGATTCATGTAGAAATTCTGAATGAAAAAAATGAAGTGGTCTGTAATTCTCATTTTTTTCAAGGTTACCAACAGTTTGTTATGGTCCACACAGTTGAAAGTCTTTATATAGCCAATGAACCACAAGAAGACACCTTTCTGGTTTTCCTGGCTTTGAGCCAAGATCCATCTGATATTTCCAATGTTATGCCTTGTTCCATATTCTCTTCTGAATCTGGCCGGAACTCTGGCAGTTCCCTGTCAATGTGTTTCTGAAACCATCACTGTATGATCTTATGTAAAATTTTACTAGTGTGTGATAACAATGATGTTCAATAGTTTGAACTTTCTTTTGGGTCACCTTTCTTTGGAAATGGCACAAATATAGATATCTTCCAGTCAGTCGGTCAGGTAGCTGTCTTCCAAATTTCCTGGCACAGTCTAACGAGTGCTTCTTCAGCTTTGGAAACATTTCAATGGTACTGCATAAATTCCTGAAGCCTACACCAACAACCGCCTATAATTGTGAACCTATACGTTTCTGTGACCCTTGTATTAAATTATCAAAACCAGTAGAAAAGTTGAGTGTCTGAGAAGGACAGTTAATGGAAGAATAGGGTAAAAGAGGAATAGAAGGTGGTGGCCTGTCTATATTATATGACAATTTGCTTTGGATTTGTGTGAAGATGGATTCCCCTTCTCTGCTGTATAGCCAGAGGTGATCAGTTATGACTCCCATAGTGTTTTCTCAGTTGCATTAATAAGTGCCCCCTTTAGGCTTTATAGATATTACCCTTTCACAAGCAGCACTATATTTAAAGATACTTGAAAAACTTTCTTTTGAAGATGACTGCACTACCATTTCCCTGGAAGCTATCATTCCCAGCATAGTAAACCATATGACTGCCTCAAAATGGATAATATCATATTCACTGCAGGTCACTCAACAAGGTACAAGAAGGAATGAAAACCATCATCCGTTCTGTCAATTTTGCAAAGGCGAGCACTTTAAATAGTAGACTGTTTTCACAGCTGTGCAACGAGTTGCAGGTCACTCAACAAGTTACAAGATAGAAGAAAAACCATCATCAGTTCTGTCAATTTTGCAAAGGTGAGCACTTTAAATAGTAGACTGTTTTCACAGCTGTGCAATGAGTTGAATGCACTGAATAATGCTCCGCTCTTTCACACTGAAGTGAGATGATTGTCGCGAGGAAAAGTTTTAAAACGTGTGTTTGAGCTTCATGATGAACTCAAAACTTTTTAAAATCAGAAAGCATGACCGCAGTTCAAGTAACTTTTTATCAATAAAAGTGAACTGCAGAAAATAGCTTACTTGGCTGCTATCTTTGCCATCTTGAATGAGTTAAGTTTATCACTGCAAGGACCAAATACAACATGCTTCAATTTGTCTGAAAAGATCTGATCATTCCAAATGAAACTTTAGCTTTGACAAAAAAAAAAAAAAGATGAAAATAAAATTTACATGTTGCTTACCTTATTTGCTTTCTTCGAGGAACATGACATTGAACCAGACAAAAAGGATTACTATGATTATTTCTGTGAAAGAACACTTGCACGTGTTTGTAGACAACTTTCATCGTACTTTTCAAATCTACCTGACATCCCATTTGCACTTTCCAGAAGTCCATTCACAGTCAAAGCTGAAGATGCTCCTGAGACAACACAAAAGGAGCTCATTGAACTTTATAACAGTGATGCAACAAGAACTGATGTCTCTACAATGCCAGTTACAAAATTCTGGATCAAATGTTTTCAGTCATATCCAGTTCTGTCTGAAACTGTGTTGCACCTTCTTCTTCCATTTCCAACAACATATCTTTGTGAAACAGGGTTTTCCCGCCTGTTGGTTCTCAAGTCTAAGTACAGAAGGAGACTTGTGGAAGATGATCTTCGTTGTGCTCTTACAAAGACTGCCCTGCGAATTTCTGATCTGGTGAGAAAGAAGCTATCTCAACCTTCCCACTGATGTTGGCTTTTTACACATACTGTCCCAAAATGTATCAATATAGTTTACTGTTTTTATATTAAGACTGTTATAACATGCTTCAAGACAAAATTCCATTTATTTGTCATTAGAAATAAATATTTCACAAGTATATAATTACATATTTAATTATGTTCAATTTTTAGCAATGAAAATACATCTTGCATATCAGATAGTTACATAATGATTCATAACAGTAGCGAAATAACAGTTATGAAGAGGCAATGAAAATAATTTTATGGTTGGGGTCACCACAACATAAGGAACTGTATTAAAGCATCGCGGCATGAGGCAGGTTGAGAACCACTAACTTAGACAATTGTTTTATAGGTCATGAGTTCAACGAAAATATGACTAGTGTTATGGAGAGAGTTTCATTAGCATATAAATTATGTTTAAGTTCATGCTACTAAATACACTTACCACTGGAATGAGTGTAAACATTAGATGGGATACAAAGAGAAGACATGGGGATATTTAACTTTAGACTTTTGGGAAATGAGGAAGTACCAGTAAAGAGAAGGAGACAGGTTATCCTATTTGGTGTCTTACAGGAAATTAAAATTATAGAACATGTTTCAAGAAGAGGCTAAATAGTTAGGTTTAACATAGTAGATAAAACGAAACAAACAAACAAAAATCTCACTGACAATGAGTTGATTATAACTCACAGCAACCCTATTGGACAGGCTGGAACTCTCCCCTCCTTTTTTTTTTCTTCTTCTAAAACTATAAATCTTTAAAAGAATAGTAAGCCTCACCTTTCTCACAGGAGTAGCTAGAGGTTTCAAACTTTTGACCCTGCAGTGAACAGTCCAAGAAAGAAAGCACTATGCAGACAGAGAGGCATAGTGTAGCAGATTTGTCAAATAAAGAGAGTGTTTGGTAAATGACTACAAAATTTAATATGTCCATTCATAGGTGACCTTGATAAAGAAGTCCCAGTGCTTTGGTGGGTTAAGCAACCTGAGTGAGGAGTGCTTAAGGACATTTGAAAAGAGGAAACTTTTGAAACACTTAATGAAAAAACTACTTAAAAGAGGTTATATTAAAATACTGACAAGGGGTTAATGGGATTGTGCCTTACATGGAAAGGTGGGATTAAGATTCAGAAGTGAAAAAATTGATAGAGGAGGTCAGAACTTGATTACTTTTTAAAACTGAGTTCTTGAAATATAAAATTCATATCAGAATATATTGAAATAAGGATTGTAGCAACCACCAGTAGATTTCTCCATGCAATGGCAAGCTGATGACTGTGGGACACGTTTTTTTAATGAGTGAGTGAATATATGGTGACTTGTGCATTTTAAAGTCTGCTGACCTTCTCTCTGATGACAATAACTGTCATTAATTGGCAGCAGTGCACTATTTTAAGAGGATAAACCCAATCAGCCTCTTCAGGATGAGAGTGACATTTTAAGTATAAATGATAGAAGTCACTGCTTTGGGAAATTGTCCTCATGGGATAATTCCTCTTCAAGGATGAGTACAAGTCTTTTATAATTCCCATGCCACATAGCGATACTAGTTGAAACAGTTCATGTGACTTTACCAAGCGTGTGTTTGTAACAAAGGGGAAGTATCCAAAGATGGTCCTAGTCAATTCCAACTCATAGCAACTCTATAGGATGGACAAGAACGACTCCTGTAAGTTTCCTAGTCTCAAAACAAACCTTGACAGGAATAAAAACTCCATCTTTCTATGGCAGAGCAGCTTGTAGTTTTGAGCTGCTGATATGTGGTTAGGAGCTTAACTGATAACACACATGACTAGGACGCACAGCTTCCATATGTGACCTGTGCCTGATCCAGAAATCTCATCTCCTCCGACCTGCGTCCCAGAATCTCTAATCATTCAGATCAACCACACTCACCAGGCCTTTCTATTTCCTGGTATCTGTCTGAGTCAAACTCGCCAAACATCAAAGGAGGAAAATGTTTCACCCTTTTTGGAATCTCAGCCACACGTACTAAGGCCGCATAAAGGAAAAATAAAAGTTTAATTCTTGTCCAGAATAAAATCTGAAAAAATGTCTATTTCCTTCATCACAAACATATGAATAGACATGAAAACTGAAACAAAGTTTAGTACTTATTTTTTGATGTAACAAGTTTATTCAATCTCTGTAAAATAAACAATTTTTACATTGGGTAAACAGCATACCTTGCCATAGAGGAAAAAATAAATGATTGTTTAAAATGATATTTTACTCACAATAAATTTCAATTTTTTTGCACATCAATTGACACCTAACACATCATTTTAAAAATCAATATGTGACATCACATTAAGTTGTAAACTAGAGTTCTCAATAGTTTTTGAAATATAACATATTGGTTAAGAGAAGAACTTTGGAATCAGTCATATTCAAATTCAAGTCTTCATATTTCGAGAAGATTGTCTTTATGTCACTAATTGTGAGACCCCTAACCTTTCATATTAGTCATAATACTATTTCTTGGATGCTAGATAAGAAGAAAATAGAAAATTGCAATATAATTCAGAAGAAAGCCAAATACATTGCCATTGAGTTGATTTTAACTCCCATTGACCCCACCTAACTTATTACACAACTTACTAGAGCAGTCAGATTCATCTTTCTCCCAAGGAAAAGCTGGTGGATTTGAACAGCTAACCTCGCAGTAAGCAATATGGTACCTAACCCACATTGCCACTAGTGCCTCCTTGAATTCTGACTAGAAACTGTATAACAGTCAGTTCTTGGTAAATTTGATGATACAGAACAAGAGACTTGCTAGAAGTCAGAATTTACTCAATGGCTCACAACAACAACGTTATTGTTAATAGGAGACCCTGGGAAAGCCTAGCAATCCATGCCAGAAAGCTCAGCCAAGGGAAATTCTAATGGAGCGCAGTTCCACTTCATCCTACCTAAGGCCCCCAGGAGTTAAAACAGACTTCACAACAACCCTATTTTGTTTAAATCATTTTATCAGGGGCTCTTACAGCTCTTACAACATCCCATACATCAATAGTATCAAGCACATTTGTACATATGTTGCCCCATCATTTTCTAAACATGAACTTTCTATTTGAGCCCTTGGTATCAGCTCCTCTTGGGTTTGTTGTTAAACATACTTTTTGCTGTTCCTGTCAACATTAATGATTGCTGTTTCACATGCTCATGCTCATTAATATTGTCTCCCGAAATGATTCCCCTAATGGCAGAAGAAACAGGACTTTTGTTCATTTGTGGATCTCTTTGCATAATAAAAACCTGCTTAGATTTAGTTTCATTAACTAGAGATCTTTTCAAAATTATGTTAGTGGAATCTTCTACATCATAAGCTGCATTTTTGAAATGGATAATAATTTTCAAACTCACTCCCCAAATACAGTATTTTTTCATCTGAACATGAAAATAAACATGATATTACAGGAGGACAAAGCATGCTCATCATGTCTCACACAATCTCATACACAGATATTTGGGAGCACATTGCTTAGGAAGCAAGAGCATCCATCATCAAGTCCATTCACGTCTGCACAACCTAAAGCCCCACGTGCAGCCAACTAAGCAACTTCCAGGCCTCGCATCCTGACTCTTCTCATGTCCAACTCTATTTTCGACTTGTGTGAAAATATCTGCACTTAGCGAACTGTATTTTTTTCTTGTCTCTGTTCCTTATCTGAGACAAAGAAGGTTATCTTGATACCCTACTTTGCCATTTGAATTTTGTTCAAATTTAGTACTGTATTTGTACACACTGTAGATTTGTTTTGTGGTTGTTAGATATAGTAAATTAATTCAACTCATGTTGACTGTACGTACAACAGAATAAAATGTTGTCTGGTCTTGTATACTCAAAATCATTAGTACCTTTAATTCTACTATGGTCGTTGTGTTAGTCCATGTTGACTAGAGAAACAAATCCAGAGACACTCATATATGTGTAAGAGAGAGCTTTATTTAGGAGTGCAATTGTGTATTAAGAGAACATCCAGCCCAGTCCAGATCAAGATCATAAGTCCAATTTTAGCCTATAATTCTGATACTAGTCCATAAATTGGTCTTCAGATGCATGAAGCATATGCAATGATACAGAATGCAGGAAGGTCATAGGTCAGTGGGTTCAAAGTCTTGGGGATCCAGTGGCGATAGAAGCATCTCAGCGCTGGCACAGGTCTCCATGTGGCTCCTCCAGCTCTATGAGTGAGAAGGAGAGAGAGGGGAGCCAGGGGGGGGGGGGCGGCTCTTGCAGAGTTTAGCAAACTTCCCTGTGGCTTGTCAGCAGGAAGAGGAAGGCAGATTGAGAGAGGAATTTCCCAGAATGCTCATGAGAAGGCCACACCCACAAGGAGTTATATCAAGCTGTGTACTTCTTGTCAGGTTGGACTCCATCGCTACACTTATTTATAAAGTTGACATGAATCTATGTAACTATCACAGTGGTTATTGTGCCAGCTCAGCAAACTGAGAGTCTTCCAGGCCCCTTTCAGTCCTCAATTTCCCTAAATAAGATGTTCTCCACTAGCAATTGATTCTTCCTAATGATGTGTCCAAAGCTAGCAAGTTAGGCAATGTCCTGTTGTGAGTCCAAGGGTTTTATCAGAAATTTTTCAAAAACAGCTGTGTCTTAGTCTGGAAGCTGCATTGAAACTTGTACAGAATTAGTAATCCTTCTGGTATTTGAAATATTGGCTACATAGATTCCGATATCATAGAAATATGCAAAATAACACAATAAAAAATTGAGTTTAGTTGGTAGAATAATAATAATATAAATATAATAGAATGAATTACTATGACTATAGGTTTAGCTTATAATAAAGGGTATAATTATAGAATTGAGTAGGTGGAACTATGGAGACATTTTCAAAATATGGTGAATAAGCTTGTTCCAGAAATGTGGATCTTGAAGCATTATTGGACATTTTAAATAAATGACAGATGATAATCATGAAATGTCATAGTGTGTTAAGTTAGGGCCTCTAGAGAAACCATACTAGTGATGTGTGTGTGTGTGTGTGTGTGTGTGTGTGTGAAGACAATGATATCTAGAAATTGCTTCCTGTATGGTTCAAGTCAGTGGGTCGGATGTAAGCTTGAGGTTTCTC
This sequence comes from Tenrec ecaudatus, assembly GCF_050624435.1. NCBI lineage: Eukaryota > Metazoa > Chordata > Mammalia > Afrosoricida > Tenrecidae > Tenrec > Tenrec ecaudatus. The sequence continues at coordinate 299,427,333 of NC_134531.1, forward strand.
CTGACTCTTCTACCTGCTGGAGCTGTTTGTAAGGAAGCAAGACGAAGCAGGAGAGCCACAGGTTGCAGACCTGAATCCATCTGAGGTTGGCCAAGTGAATCCAAGGTCCAAAGTCTGCTGCTGGCTCTGGAGATCTACAGGTGACGTTACCAATGATTTATGAACCAGATGCATGATTCAGATTCACCAGACGATGAATCAGCAAGAGCGAGCTCAGTTCTGCGCATCGTCTCACTAATACAATAGGCCACATTTCCAAGGAGGTGTCATCAGGCTGTGACCAGAGATATCCAGTTGACATAAAATGTGACCATCATAATAGCCATCAGTAAGAGTACCATGGCTTGTCTGATGCATATTACAATAAAAAAACTTTAAAATACTTAAAATATCTGAATAGTAGAAATTCACGTACTGCAAAATAAATGCTAGAAACGTGGATTTTCAGGTGCCTGGAAAATATTTGCACACACGTGTTAACAGTGCTAAACTTTTCTATAATTTTTAGGTGCCTGAAAAATTCTTGCACCACAAAGTATAACGCTGCTAAATTTTCCAATGCTAAATTTTTCAGTGTTAATAACTTCAGAATGGATTCTGTTCAAATGTATATGACCTCTCTCAAGAATTGGCCCTTAATTTTCATACATATAGTTGCATCTTTTCTTCATCTCAAAGAAATTGTGTCTTTCTCATCTTTAACTCTCTCCCAATAGCTGCATTTGGGGTTCATAAATGATTTACCACTTTAAACAACTTAAAATTCTGAATCTCGAGTCTAATATTTCAACAGTCTTCAAATCATCCTCAGCATAATTCCTTAATGGGTTTTTAAAATCTGTGGGCAGAGTCAAAAACAGCAAGACGGGCTCTCTTGGTTATCCTGTGATTGCTGAAAGAGAAATCCAGCAAGTAGGCAGATTTAACAAATAGAAATTTGTTTGCTTGCAGCACAAGAGGTGCTAAGTCAGCAGATAGGGCACCAGCTTTAAGGAACATTAATTTTGATCTTGATTCTGGCAAAAGGTTCTGGTTTCTCTTGAGCTTCTGATCCTTCAGTATCTGCATGCAGCTTGGCACGCATCTTCACCCATGGATAGTCTGCTCACTCAATTTCTTTGATATCTTAGAAATAATATGGCTCAAGATATACCCTACACTAATCCTCCCTCGCTAACATAACATTTCAAAATTGGATTATATCCACAGACGTGGAAGCTTGACTTCACAGTGCATATCATGGATGGCCTACCTCAATCCATCACAAATGGCTTACGTGGGTTTGTTAGGGATGCCATGTGTGGGTATGTTTTGGGTACTTAAAAAAAAACTCACTCCAATTAACGTCTATTCTGGTGCTTGCAGACTTTAAAGTTAACACAGTAGAATCATGACTATTTGGCTCATTTTACTGTGAAGCAGTTATACCTCTCTGAGAGTCTTCAAAAATGTTTCAGAAAGCAGGAATGGGGCAGGAGAAATGACCACAATTCCAAAAGCAAAGTAGAGACCCTAAAGTATACCGCGCACGCAATGATCGTAGTGTGGGAAGGGAAACTGGAAATAAAGCAACGCAAATCATGGCAGTTTATTGAAATTCCAAGTGGAGGTTTCACTTCAGAATGTATATGTATCAGATTAAATGAATCTGCTATATGTAAAATAAGAACATTGAATACCAAGTGAGACAGGCTGAGAGCTAGTAAAATTAATAAACGGAAGATGTGGTTCAGTTGGGAATGACGGCTCTAATCCCCTCCCAGTCATCAAAGAAAACAATCCCCACCCAGCAGTAGAGAAAACAAAACAAAGCCGACTGTCTTACCAGAGTCTGACTCTGTTAATTAGCCAAGTAATTCGACTTCATGTTCATTGTCCTAGTAGCGGCTTGCCTACATTAACTCTCAGTAGAAGCAAGAGAACATGACGTATGGTTTTCATCTTCCTGCAACTTCTGAACTTTTAGGGTATTTGGACTGAAAGTGTACTGTTATTGATGAAGTAAAAGTGAAAGTAAGCACAAGAAAAAAAACCTCCAATCAACATAGAAAATTATAGAGGAAGATCAAAAAGGTAAGAGGGAGTAAGTAATTTTATTTTTAGAATCAGCTGGTTAAGTATCATGTAACTCTGGGATGTATTTCCAGTTGGCATTTTCAAAATAATCGGAGTGTGTCACCCAAGGATCATCCCCAATAAGTGGATTTCCTCATGATGGCGAAGAATGGCCAGGTAATATGGCGGTATAATTTAGCCCACTGAGCTTTAGCTATGGACAGCGTTACCTTTAGCATCTCTCAGGACACACTAGACTTGCAGCCCCTGCACAGCCCAAATACGCAGTGGAAAAGCTAAATGGAGTGGCAGCTTGTGGTGCCACGGGACCAAGTGAGCTCATTAATTAGAATGCACATCTGCATTCGCAGTGTCTCTGCAGAGTGCTGTGGAAATGGAAAAACAGACAAAACTAATTCACGAAGAGAGCCCACATTCAGACAACTGATGGCATATTGAGTGCAGATCAATGAACAAAAATATGATTTGAACGTTCTTAAGAAAAGAAACACAAGAATCAGAGATCTCTGTATATGTCATACCCACCAGCAGTCTGTTAATAAGTATAGACTCGGTATCGGACACATTTCATAATCAATTATGGAATTCTAATGGAGTGGTGTTTCAATGAAAACAATCAGAGTATAATTCTCTTCAATTACAATGATTCTTAAATTTCCATGCAGATTGAAAGCGCCTGGCTGATATTAAACGGATAGCTGCCTGGGTCACATCCAGTGGTTCTGATTTAATTGGTCTAGGTTGGGGTCTGGCCATGGAGTTGTGTGTTTTGGTTTCCGTTGGAAAGTTCCAGAGATAATTCTCATATGGAAACAAGGATTAGGACTACTGTTCTATTGTAGTATGACCTCTACAACAAACGGATGTTATTCTATCTTGATTACAAATTGTAATCACCTGGCAGGCTTTACAATCCACTGATATTTTAATTAAAATGAGAACTAAATAAAGTGTGCAAACAAATTATTAATTTGTAAAACAGACATTGAATCATCTGTAGGACCTAACTGGTCTTGGGAGAAAGCCAAAGATTTCTACTCCCATAAAGAGTTTCAGGCTTAGAAGCACCAGGGGCAGCCCTGCCTGCCCCTGAGGTTGCTGCGAGTCAGAAACAACTCCATGTCAAGGAGTTGAGAAGCGCATCATGTAAGAACTGGGCTGTTCCCCGCTCTCTTCCTCCCCCTTCATTTGCTCCCTTGTGTGCTCTGATCAGACAAGTAAGTCCCTCTCCCTGAGCTGCAGCTTCAGTGCTGTCCTCTGAAATAAATTATACTGAGGGGAGGGATGGCTGTCCACTTAGTTGGCATTGGGGCCGGGCCCTCAGACCTCTCCACTGGTTCCCTGCTTCATGCCAGTATGTTGCATTCACATCTGGAAGCACTGGATCCGACCCCACCACACCGAGGCAAAACACTAACAACATGCAACAGAACAGCAAGGAGAGCAGAGCAAGAAAGTCCCAAGGGGGTACCAAAAATAGACTTTGGGGCCAGGGCTCTGCACCCCATAAGACTCAACTGGAAAGCACTCCTAAAAGTCAACAAACAGACCTTGAACTATTTACAGGCTTTTCTTCTTTATGTGATTTTTTTTGTTGTTTTCATCATTGTTTTGTTTTCTTTTGTCGATTTGTTTTGCCCTGTCTTGTTTTTCTGTGCATGTTTTTATCTCTGCAGGTCTATCTAGATAAGATATACTGGATAAACATTCTAAAAGAGAAAACAATGGAACCGACAGTTCCGGGGGGACATGGGAGAGGGGGAGGTGGAAGAAAAGAAGTGGTGTTAACTAACCTTGGAACAAGGGAACAACAAGTGATCCAATATCAGTGGCAAGGAGGGTGTAAGAGGACTGGTGGGGATTAATCAAGGACAATATAACCAAGAGGAATTACTGAAACCCAAATTAAGGCTGAGCATGATAGATGGATAAGAGGAAAGTAAAAGGAAATAGAGGAAAGAACTAGGAGGCAAAGGGTATTTATAGAGGTCAAAATACAGGCATGTGCATATGTAAATATATTTACATATGATGATGGGGAAATAGATTTATGTGCATATATTTAAAGGTTTAGCATTAGGCCTCCACTCTAGTACTCCTTCAATGCAAGAATATTTTATTCTATTAAACTGGCATTCCATGATGCTCACCTTCCCGACACAATTGCTGAAGACAAAGTGGGTGCATAAGCAAATGTGGTGAAGAAAGCTGACGGAGTCCAGATATCAAAAGATATAGCATCTGGGATCTTAAAGGCCTGAAGGTAAACAAGCGGCCATCTAGTTCAGAAGCAACAAAGTCCACATGGAAGCAGAACACCAACCTGTGCGATCATGAGCTGTTGAAGGGATCAGGTATCACACATCAAAGAACAAAAACTCGTATCATTGTAAGTGAGGGGGGAGTGCAGATTGGGGACCCAAAGCCTATCTGTAGGCTATTGGACATCCCCTTACAGAAGGGTCTTGGGGAGGTGACAGCCAGTCAGGGTGCAGTATAGCAATGATGAAGCATACAACTTTCCTCTAGTTCCTAAATGCTTCCTTCCCACCACCTCGCCCTATCATGATCCCAATTCTAACTCACAAATCTGGTTAGACTAGAGGATGTACACTGGTACAGATAGGAACTGGAAAGACAGGGAATCCAGGACAAATGATCCTTTCAGGACCAGTGGTGAGGGTGGAGGGAAGGTGGGGTAGAAATGGGGGAATGGATTACAAGGATCTACATATAACCCCACTCCCTGGGGGATGGTCAACAGAAAAGTGGGTGAAGGAAAACATTGGGCAGTGTAAGATATGACAAAATAATAATAATTTATAAATCATCAAGGGTTCATGAGGGAAGGGCGAGGAGAGAGGAAGGGGAAAAATGAGGAGCTGATACCAAGGGCTCAAATAGAAAGTAAATGTTTTGAGAATGATGAGGGCAACAAATGTACACATGTGCTTGACACAATGGATGTATGTATGGATTGTGATGTCGTGTGAACCCCCAATAAAATGATTATAAAAAAAAGAATTAAAACCACTCTACTACACTAGAAAAAAAAATCAAAGTTGATTTTTGTGTGGCCTGTAAGGCAAACAAAGGACCCCTGGTAGTGTAGTGGGGTTCCAATTGGGTTGCTAGTCACAAAGACCACAGTTCAAACCCACTAGCAGCTCCTTGGGAGACAGAGGACACTTTCTGCTCCCATAAAGATTTACAGCCTTAAAAATCCACATGAGCAGTTCTATTCTGTCCTGTAGTCAGAAAAGATTCAGCGGCAGGAAGTTTGGGTTGGGGTTTATCTAGGTATCTCCAAGAACTTGGATACTTAAAAGAATGAAGAAAATGTTCTATTACCTTGTTGTTGAGTCAAGGCTCTTTAAAACATAGTTAAACCACTGAATTTTATGATATGTGAATTATATGTCAATAAAACTGTTTAAAAATGTAAAAAAAAAAAGAATTGGCTGCTAAGCCGAGGACCAGTGGTTTGAACCTAACAGCCACTCTGCCAAAGAAAGATATGGTAGTTTGCTTCCACAAAGATGTACAGTCCAGGAATGCTGTTAGGATAGTGCTGCATTTTCCTGGTCAATTACTGTGGTTTAGAATGGACTCTGCAGCAGGGAATTTGGTTTGGTGTGGGGTTGTGGCTCCAGTGGTTAAGCCATGCACACCTAAGAGAAAGGTCAGCATTTCAAACCCAGCAGACACCCTTCTGAAGGAAGAAAATGTGGCGCAATACTGCCATGTATAACTCAGCTATTAGAATTGACTTGTTGGCAACACCATTAGCAGCAGCAGCATATCTGCCTAATAGATTCAGTGTTTTTGGACACTGAATTATGTCTGCCTGCCCATGCACTATGCCCGCCCAGAGGAATATTTGAAAAATAGGGAAAAACCTTTTGAGAAGCTGTTAACGTTACGTGTTGTTTTGGAAAATTACAAGTCCGACAAGACATGGGGATTATAGGCTGGAATGTAAAAATATTTTACATTGCCGCTAATTTATTCTTGGACATTGGAAAAAGTGTTTGATTTTAGTTTTATAAACTTATTTTTGTTTGCTTAGTATAAAAAAAAACATTTTCACCCAAAGTGTTACACATTCTAACTCTGGATACTAAATCAATTCAATTCAATAAGAGAATTTATATTTAAATCATTTGAAACAAATCAATATTTATGAAAGAACTTCATGATTAAAATGACAATGTTGATATGTTAGACCCCAAACCTTTCTTTGCTATAGAGAAAACTGCCAAACATATCAAAATATATATTCAATCATAGTACATTTTTGTTGCAAAATGTTTTCATAACTTGTAACACTTACTGATTAATACATACTTAATATTGAAAATGTAATACATTTAGATGACTTCTGGATAGTATAATTCAGCATAACAATAAAGTTAATTTAATTAAATAGAGATAATTAAAATACTATTTGTTATGTCAGGGAATAGAAATATGTAAATAAGTGAATGCAAATTTCTCCCCTTCACGTATCACAATCTGTGTGGATATATATGGCTTCAAAGACAAAAGTACATTGAAATGGTTTTTGATGAATGCATGAACCAAAGCTTTTTGATCTGACTGATCAACATCTTCATCTTAATCATGAAGTATTTTTATAAAGTACTCAAAAAGAACACAGCCAACACACAGTTCACAGAGAAGTGACAATGTACAACAGGCCTGGAATGTCGCAATCTCCAGGTGTAGAGGCCTTAATTGCTGTCATGTGCATCTGCCTCCTAGTGACGTTCTACGACAGAACAGAATGGTCTCAGCGGATGTCCTTAAATGTCATCTTTGCACCAATAGATAACCAGGCACTTTCTCCTGATGCCACTGGTGGAGTGAATCACTAACCTTTCTGTTAGATGCTGAGAGTTTAACACTGAGTTCATTAGGGCTCTTTTTTACGCAAGTGATACTTTGTGGATTCTTCCGAGTGTCTCCCAGATAAGCTGCATGCCTTCTCTTCTTCAAGGTGCTTACCATCTAACTTTTCCTCTTCTTTTCATCTTAAGAAATTATTATTAATTGGGAGTCAGTACATATATAATATCATTCCATAGTTCAATCCTGTCAATTAGTATTGGACAGTTGCTACCACAATCAGTCTCCAGACATTCTTTTTCTTTCTGGACTCTGACATCATCTCCCTTTTCGCCTCACCTCCATTCCCCGCTGAAACCTTTATTCTACTGGCTGTCTCTGTTGGTTCATCTGTCCCTAGTCTCATATACTGAAAAGCAGAAAGAAAAAAGAATATAACACAAAGTTAATTTTACATTTATCTAATTACCCTTTTGAATACTGATTAAATATACCAAACTATTTATAGACCAAAGTTGATTTCTCTTTATTTTGTTTTCTAATACCTACATTAATCAGATCTTCAATTTAATTTCTGTCCATCTGGAAAACAACACATTTTTAACACTCAGGTGAAATGAACATTTGTGAGTCTGAATATCAATATCTGAGTATAAAATCTTCTCAAATAATAATTTATTAATATGAACACGCAGTATGCTTCTGGTTTTGTAGAGTTATAATTACAACCATTATACATACATACATGTACATTTTGTAATTTTTAAAAGAGCTTTATTTTCCTTAAAATTTAGACAAAAGTTCCTGATACATACATAAAGCATTGCTAGTCTAATCTAATATTAGGGGATATTAAGTGAGATTCCTGTTTGAAGGGGAGAAAGCAGCGTTCTCATCAATGGGTTGCATCTTCAGATTCCTATAGGAGTGGGGTTCCATACCTGGCTGATAATATAAATAAAAGGAATTATAAGGAGATGAGAACATTGATTTATAGAGATTAAAAATATATGACAACCTTAGTTACACCATCTATCTACAGAGATAGATAGATAGATAGATAGATAGATAGATAGATAGATAGATAGATGGATGGATGGATGGATGGATGGATGGATGGATGGATGGATGGATGGATGGATAGATAGATAGATGGATGAATGGATGGATGGATAGATGGATGGATGGATGGATGGATAGATAGATAGATAGATAGATAGATAGATAGATGGACAGATAGATAGAGATAGATCATTTCAATCCCCAAACCAAACTCACTGCAATCAATCAGTTCTGACTCGTGGCAGCTCTATAAGATAGAACTGACCTTGTGGGTTTCTGAAACTGTCAATTTTGCTCTTTATCCTGAAGAGCAGCTATTATGCATAACTCACTATGCCCCCTATATATATACATATATATAGTTATCTATGTATATGTCATTGCATACATATAAATATATGTGGAGATATTGCAACAGATTGTCAATAACTACTATTTGTATGTACAAATAGTATATATGTGTACACAAATGTATAAATATAACATTGTGTGTATATGTGTATAGAACACACACACACATATAGATTCACATAAACACCACATAGGCTATAGATAGTATTGGCAGAAAAACTATGGAATACTTCTGAGAAGCATACTCCTCTATATCATATGAACATGAGGAAATTTAGAATCCAGTAGGTATCCTCTCGAGATGTAAGGAAAAATGCATGTAGTAATGAAAGAAAATAGGTGAATTCAGTAAAAGAAAAGGTGAAAAAGAAACATCTATTATAGTGAGATTTGTAGGTGATGGGGTTTTATTTTAATCTGTTTTAAGTATATTTATATCTGAATGATCCTGTTCATTGTTGGGTAAGCATGAGACTACTAGTTGCAAGACTGAGTTCAAACCCGCCCTGAAGAAACATGATATTTTCTGCTCCTGCAAAGTATTGATTTCCTGGGAAACTCTGTGTAGGGTCACAATGAATTCACAACTCTTTAGTGGTTTACACCATTTGAAATGTTATATAATAAAAAGTTATGTAACAGAGTTATTGTTTTATTGGAACCTCTCAACATTCATTATCAATCTGCAGTTTTTACAATTTCTGCTTTTGCTTTTTCTGTCACCCAATATTTTTGGAGTGTGGGTATACAAGAAGTGAAAACAGAACATTTGAAATACTGCACATTGAGACTGGGCATGCGAAGGGCATGTAGCTATTTTTGATTGAGCAATCCTGTATGGAATAGACAATAATTTCTATGAAAATAAACTCATCTTCATTGACCTTTTATTCCACCACCCACTGTCTCCCACTGTTCTCTTAACAGCAGAGTTCTAAAGCGTGTTTCCCTTTTTGGTACACCAGTGTGTCATCATATAAAAATGCAGTCTGAGGCCCAGCGCCATTAGCAGGGATGGATGAAGCTGCGATCTTTGTTGCAGACGTCCTTTAATGCCTATCATCTGTGTTTGTTTGGGCTGTGGGTCTAACAGCCACCTTCTTCTCGCATCCACTTTCCAAACCCGATTCTTCATTCAAAGAAATCTATAAAGTACCTAATAGCAATTTATATTATTTTTTATATTCTCAATGTAGTTACAGTGGCATGTCATTTACCACTCTGTTTTAGCACTTTTTATTTAATAATAAATACAGTTAGATTTACTTTTTTCCAAAAACAATTTTAAAAAATTAGTTTTCTAGTTAGTGTTTCATTTTTCATTCATTAAACGTATTTTATTTCCAGGGAGAGTCAATATTGGCCTTTCAAACAATGAAATCAGAGGGTATTTTCAGTTTTTAAGCCCATGTAATAGCTCAGAAGTGAAATAATACAATGAATTCAGTTGAGACATAAAGAATGCAGAGAAGCGAATGACAAAACTTCGGTGGAAGATGAGAAGAAGCGGAAGTAAAAAGAAAGGTCAGCTCTAAAGATAGAAAATAAAATAGTAGAATATTGTTTGTGAAAACTATGAATATAGAGAATTATACCAGGAGAGGTCAGAGGTAATAATTCCCTGACTATTGAAAGGACAGATATGTTGGAAGGAAGGACAGGATTTGGTGGCAGACAAATCCTTTGTTATTGTCAATAAAAGGAGTATAAAATGAATGTAAAAATAGAAGACAGATTTCAAAAGTCTTGGAGTGTATATGGTATAAATATAATGTGCTACTATAAGAATATCAGATGTGAGAGGGTGTACAGTCCAGAAAAGCCATATTTCATTCAAGTTCTACCATTTATTTGTGACATTGGGTAATGAAGTAACCATCTAGATCTAAATTAAATAATCAATGTTACAGAAATATTTCTGCTCTACATGGTAGTTTTTAGGTTCTCAATAAATACAAATTATATTTCTCTTTAAGTTGGATGGAATGATAGCTCTTTTAACAAAAAATAATTGATAGATAAATTGATAAGTAACTGATAGCTCATTAGATTTATAGGGTAGATAATAAATTAATATACATATACATATGTATTTAAATTATAATATCCCTAAAATATTAAATATACCATTGTTTTCCAGAAGAAAAATCATATATATTTTGTTATTTTTTCTGCATGGTCCTCAAAAAATTGACAAGCATTTTATTACATATTTTAATATGTTATCAGAAGGAACAAATTCCTGTCAAAGGGAATCATGTTTGATAAAGCAGGGATCAAAGAAAAAGAGGAAGACTTTCAGTCAGATAAATTGATTCAATGTCTACAACAATGGGTTCAAACTGGTTCAACCAATGGGAAAGATGGGTTAGGACTAGGTGATACTCTGTCCTGCTGTACCTATGGTCCTTTTGAGTTAGAACCTCAGTGGTGGAACACATAGCCACAACATATACATAATTCCCTAGCTACTAATTAGCTAAATAAATCATTAATATAATAAAACCTCCCGGAAGCTGGACCAGTTCTGTGGTCAGATTTGAGGATAAGAAACAAACAACAAACAAACACTGTGAGAGGAAACACTAATGTGAGACAGAGAATGAAAGACACAAGAGAGCAGGTCCTAGTTGGAACAAGGCAGATGTGTGAAAGGTCAGGTATAGTCCAACCTAGTGCAATAACTCCATAAAGAATCTGTTTTCTTATGACCTGGTGGAGGTTAAAGAGACATTAGTAAGAGTACTGAGAAGGTGAGACATGGGATAATTTATGAAAACTCTTGTTAAATTATTTCTATCTTATAAAATATACAGGTAATACCATTTTTTAAGAATGGTGGGGCAGAAGTACAAATGAGTGACTAAAAATTCTGGGTGGGGGGATTCATAAAGGTCATATTCTAAAACCCACAGCCACAGAGTCATGTCCTACTCAGAACAACCCTACATAGGGATTCGAAAGCTCAATATGGGAATTCTGAGTATGCAAAACTTTAGTGGTGCAGATATCTAAGTTTCTCACTGGCTGGTGGGTTTGAACAACTAACCTTGAGGCTTACAGTCCAATGCATATCCAACGGCACCACCTGGCCTCCTTCTATGCCATAAAGTAGGGACCTGAAGTGCGGCAACAATCAAGGGGCCCCGGAGGCATAGTGCTCGAAGTGTTTGACTGGTCAAACTCAGTCAAGGTCAGTAGGTCATTGACTCTGGTCAAGATCAATAAGTCAAAACACCAGCTACTATAAGGGAGAAAGATGCGACTTTCTCTTCCCATAAAGATTTATAGTCTCAGACTCCCACAGAGACAGTTCCACTCTTGCAGACTTGTTCTAAGTTACATTCAACTTGATAGCAATGAGTTTGGTGCGGACTTTTTTAAACAGTGAGGGCATGTTTAATATCAAAGAGGTAGTTTGGTGTTGGAGTAGAATCAATTGTCTTTTAAATAATTTTAAATGTTTTATATATATATATATTAGTAGGTAGGCACAGCCTTACTTATTGTGCAATCTTGGAGAATTAAAAGATGATGGAAGATGGGATATATATTTATCAGTTCTTGGACTTACTTTAGGCTTATCTGCCAGCAGAATTTTCATCATATTATTACAGCTGTTTATTTGGCTACCTCCTTGAGACTATGTGAATAAAACACACAGCATCAAGATCCGAGAGAGGCTTAGTAACAACCTGCAGTTGTGCAGAGGAGTCAACTTGATTTGCTGAGAGCAAGTGAGACTTGAAGTATGAAGTACTTGCTAATGAAAATCAATGGCTGCAGTCTTAGTATGGATTCTGCCTTGACGTCCAAGAAACCCAAATCCTCACAGCCAGACCAACAGGCACCATCATGAGAAAAGAAGGAGAGATGGACATTTTCAAAGATAGTTCTTTGCTTGGATTCATCAGCAGTACTCAGGGAAGCAGGACACAACAAATTCCATGTTAATTGTGTGTAGACAAATGTGCTGCCCCCAATCTCTCAAAAGTATCACAGGGCAAAGATAACTCTTTGAGGCCTAAGGTACACTTGATCCAAGACAAGGTGTTTTCTATTTCCTCATTTTCATATGAGATTTGGAGAATGAATAGCATAGACCCCCGAAGAATGAAACATTTTGAATATTGAGGTCTATTGATCGTACCATGGATTTCCAAAAGACAAATCAACTCTAACCTTCACAAAGTCCAGCCAGAATGCATGCACCAATGAAGGGAGCATTGTACATTTTTCTCTCATGTCCTTTGGCTATGCCATCGGGAGCGATCCATCCCTGAAGACGGACATCAGCCTGGGGAATGTAGGGTATCAGTGAAAAAGATGAGGTCCCTCAAAAAGATGGATTGACACGATCGCTACGGCAATAGGCTCAGACAAATCAACATTTGGGATGATGGGGCAGGCCAGGACTGCGTTTTGTCCTGTTGCAATAACTCCACGGCATTCACAAATAATGACATCTCTTCTTTTATTAATTAGGTGCTTACATGATTTGTTTACCTACTGATTTGCATTTAGCATTTTAAGGTTTATATACAGTAAGGTTGTAAATACTTTTGTTTTCCTTCTTGAGTTGAATTAAAGTGAGGACATTTCAATGGTGTAAAATGAATATTAAAGTTATATTACAGATATTATCAAACATTTCATTTGTATTTATTCTGTCATTTTGTTAGGAATTTTAACATCCTAGAAGTGTCTAAATATTCATTTTCTAGTAAACTAAAACTATGCCTTTTACTGTGTCATATGGGGCACTCTGAATAAAAGTCAACTCAATGATTGTGGGTCTATATTAGCTATGTTTTCTAAAATTTTCATAATGTGACTGTATTTTTGTAAATCATGTTTATCTTGAGAGTTCTGCGTTTCTTCTGCTAGTTCTCACTCACCATCGGGAAGAAAGAAAGCCTTGGGATGCTCATAGCTCATTTAGAGTGCTAAATTTTCCTCTGAATTTTGTAGGTTTGTTTTTCTTTTTAGAGTCTTCTAGATTTAAAGATAACTTTCATCCTTATCATAGGAGCCAAGGATGTGGCATACAAGAGAAACGTAGTGGTGAAAAGTCAGACAGTGGGCAGAGCAAATGAATACCTCAAATAAAGTATCCCCTGTGTGAATTTCCCACTAGAGAATTTTACATAGGTCTTGTTCAAAGCATTTGAAAACAATATGGTTGTGCAGGGAAGAAAACACCCAAATATGTATTACTTTCTCTTCACTTTAAAAACGCTTAACTCATGTTTAATGAATGATTTTAGTGTTTTTAACTTGGATTTATTTTCATTTCTACAGTAGTACAGTTACATGACGTCAGACAATGTAGATCACGTAGGTTTCTGGGTCAATGAATGGAAGGGTACATAGTGTTTCTTTTCTCTTTAACTTGTCTTCATCTGCTGGGTTTCGCTTTGTTCCATGAAGAAAGTACATCCTCACAATTTAAACTATTGCCACTTTTAATAAAAATCTCTTTAACATATGCCCTGTCACATCAAATTAAAGAGTGTCCATATAGAGTAGGTCATAACTGATATCCTTGACTTTACTCACTGGATTAGTGGATGTAAAATGCATGTTATACTGACATGGTTTTTCGAAAAGGAAGTCATCAAATTGTATTTCCATACCAGAGAACAATAACAAAAAAAGTGACTAATGTTTTTTTAAAGAAAATTAAAGATGTAGTGCTCTCAATATTATATTTTATTGAATTACTTATATACTACATTAAAAATATAAATGCTTGTGGCTACTTCATTTTTTAATTACACTTCTATTTATGTATTAAATTCCAAAGCCTTAAATCATTTCCAAAGCCAGGCTGTCAGATCACCTAGAAACTAATACAAATCATAATTGTAACTTTTATTCTCTATTTTATATCTCTGAGATATTTACTAGCTTTAAATATTTAAAATAATTAAAGGTGTATGCCCCAGGACAGCAGATAAAATGTGCTCTAAACTTCTGCATAGCTCTTGCTAATCAGTTAAATAAAACCCATTTCATTTTACAGTCTATAAATCTGTGTAATAAAAGCCCTTTTAAGAACAAGACTCTGAATTAGGGAATGTACTTACCTAAGTGGGGTGTATATTTCCAGCAACAGAAAACAACTGTGTCTCTGGAACGTTTTGTAGATAGATATACAAGGATCTGTGACCTGACTGGCAAGTTTCTGCTCTGAAATCAGGAGTAAATTTCTAACCAGTATCACATAATCATACACATTCCAAAAGGTGGAATTGTTTGCTTTTACCCTGTCAGGTTAGATTTCTTGGAGATTCTAAATGTGCCTAGAAGCTATAAAGCAATTGAAACTTCTGACCTATGATTTAACCCCACAGGGCAAAGAGGGAATGATGTCCGTGATAATCTGTTGGTGGAGGCACAAGGAAAACGCAGGGTATCCGTCCTGTCACGATTCAGTGTTCAGCTGCAATGCACTGCAGAAGGAAAACTTAGCCACACTTTAAAGACTATATAGCATCATTGATCAGCCCACTGAAATTGCTCATCCAAAGACAGGGTAAATGTATTTCTTTCTGTGGCCAATTTCTCTCATTTCCCCAAAGTAATTATAACCATTTCTGCCTTAATAAGAGAAGTTGTAAGAAAGTATATCCAGACAGTGAAGTATCAGCCAGTCTCTCCTGAGATCGTCTTTAGACCTTGGTCGACATAAACAAAACATAATGTTTCACAAGGCACGGACACCAGCTAGAAAATGTTCATGCTTACGAAATCTTGGTCAATGTATTATTTTCCTGTAGCTGTGGTAACAAATCAAAACTTTTGTTGCTTAAAATATCACCGTTTTATTATCATTCAGTTATGGAGGTCAAAAGTCTAAAATAAACAACATACCACAAACCCAGTTATTGGCAGAGTTGTATTCCTTCTGGAGACTTAACAGAAGTTATGTTTTGTTGCTGTTGGTTTTTCTACCCCAGCGTTTACATGTCACTTCAATCTCTTGGCACATGGCCCTCTTCTAGGCTCTTTGTTTATTTTTTCTTAAAGATTTAAAAAATCATTTTATTGGGGGTTCGTACAACTCTTAAGACAATCCGTACATCAACTGAATCAGGCATGTTTGTCCATAAGTTGCCCTCATTCTCTTCTAGACATTTACTATCTATTGAACCCTCAGTAGCAGTTCTTTTGGCTCTCCCCCTCCACCACCACCCTCCTGACCCCCTGATAAGATTGCACATAGTTATTGTTTTTATCTCTCACACTGACTGCTGTCTCCCTTCCCCAGTGTTTTCTCTTGTTCTACTCCTTGTAGATGGGCACATGGTTATGTGTTAATCATTGCCATCGGTTCCCCCTTTCTCCTTTTCTCTCCCCCTCTTCCCCCACCCTTCTGGTATCACTATCCCCACTCCTGTTCCTGGACTCTGTGTCGTGAGCTCCCATCCCTTTCTCTACCTGTGTACATGTTCCGGTCTAGTGTGAGCTGAGAAGCCGCACTGGGGTCATGGTAGTGGGGGGTGAGGAAGCATCAAAGAACCAGAGGAATATAGTGTTTCATAGATGCTTTCCTGCACCCTGGTGACTCCATCCCCTCCCTGTGGCCCCTCTGTGGGGAGATTGTTCCACTATCTACAGAGGGGCTTTGGTTCTCCACTCCAGCCCCCCTCATTCTCAAGAATATGTTTGTTTGTTGAGAGGCAGGGCTTCCTCAGCCTCCTGACTGCCTGGCTCCTTTCCTCCCTCTTCTGTTTTCAAACCCAGAGGGAGATATTTAATCTCTAACACCTGCTTCTACTGTCACACCACGGCAGACTCCTGTTTTCTGGATTCATGTTCCATTTGCAAAGGGCACTTGTGGTAACATGGGCTCACCAAATACAAAAGGCCACGCTTACCATGTCAAGACCTCAATGAGGTCTGCAGTAGCCCTTTGGCAATGCAGGTCATGGCCTCAATGAACTTTAGGGGTTGGGGTGCAGCACCCTTATCCTGCCCTACACAAGGAGGCTCCCATTAAGTGTGGGAGCGGAGCCCAGGAAAGTGGAAGTGACTTGCTCAGTTTTCTTCTTCTTTTTCTTTCTCTTGTCACTCAGTTTTCACTTATGGAGGCAGAAGTCTGGGAGACACCGTCATGCATGTTCTTTCTATTGTGAAATGCTCTAAATATGGAGCGTTATGACAAAATCCCTATCATTTCTTTGTCCATAGAATGCGCACATTTTCAACTGGGGGTAAATGTTATCTGTGCTAGTGATACCTGAAAATTTACAATGCAGGGAATATACAGGGAAAAAAATAGAACCTGGGAACAGCCCTTACCTGACTCTCCACATACTTACTCTGTTAACATTGCTGATGACACTCAATCTATTAAAGCTTCTTCTGGTTGTCTGATATTACCTTAGCACTTAAAAATTGCCGACCCCATGGGATATTCTTTTCCTTGGGCAAAAGTAAAATTATAAATATATGGAGATTATTTCTATATAGGTTTTTAATTTTTGTAACCAATATTTTCTTATATTTAATGGTAAATAATAAGTATTGAATGTGAAGCTATAGCATAGAATAAACACAAATTAATAATTTTATCTTAATTTCTTGGTTTCAAAATCAGTTAATATTATTGAATTATAATTTCAGAGTTGTTCACATCCTACTGAATTAGAGAATCATACAAATCCTGTTTATGTCAAGAACATAAAACACAATTATAGTGGCACGTACCATACATTTTGAGTTAATAGAATTATCAAGAGTAAAATATGTACACAGAAAGGAGCAACTGATTTCTCCCAGATGAATTGTGGATGTCTGTGATGCTTAAGAAAGTTTTCAAAAATATCCTGATGAAGTCTCAACTCAGCCTTCCATTTATTGAAGCTGCTAAAAAGAAGTACTAGGTCATAATGTGCCCCCGCCGAGGCACAGGCTGCGTTCCCTCTCTCCTCAACCTATCACTGCGGTGAGTATATTCAATGAATTAAAAGAACGATTAAGGACAATAATTAATTAAAATCAATATGCACATATGAGTATATATATATATAATGTACAAATCCAGAAATGGTATTTTAAAATATGAATTGTGGTTTTAATATACCACCTTTTATACCTTGTTTAGGGTTTTGACAGGAATTACAAAATATTTAAAATTCAGTGAAAGTAAAACACATATGAATAAATTGAATGTAAAAAATCACTAAATGCCTTAGACTATTTTTGTAAATCCTTAAAAATTCCTCAGCTACATTAAGGCTTGTGATAGCTAGATTCTTTAAAAATGATGGCATTTTAACATAAATATACAGACTCTAATTAAAATCATTTTTTAGTTGTAGATGGTCTCATTTATTTATTTTTTAAATCATTTTATTGGGGGCTCATACAGGTCTTATCATAATCCATATATACATCCATTGTGTTAAGCGCATTTGTACACATGTTGACATCATCATTTTCAAAACATTTTCTTTCTACTTGAGCCCTTGGTATCAGGATCTAATTAAAAGCTAAAGTCTACCTAATGGAAATGGCTTGTTTTGGTGCCATGAATCTCTAGTTTAAACTATGCTGTTGAAAAGAGAAAGAAAAAAAATTGTATTATATTAGAACCTTGATTTTAATGTTAGGATATACAGCACTCATTTCGCAAACATTTAATAGCTATATATTTTCCCATGAAAACTGACTGAACGTATTGCACTCCTAGTTTCCAAAATATGGTTTTGGAAAATGAATATTTGAAGAATGTGGGTAGTCCCTACAAAAGATTATAAGCTCGATGATAGACAGTAGAGCAAGGGAAAACAAAATAAAACTCCAAAAAAAAAACCCCAAAAATCAATAGGAAATGGCAAAGGGTTAGGTAGGCAGTTTCTCCCATTTTTACTGAAATCTCTCTTTTATGAAATAGAAATGATTCCACTTTATTTTTATGGAAAAATTTGTAACGGCAAACTAACACGTGTTTTTTCGCTTGGGTAAGACCAAAAACTTGAACGTCAAGTTAAAATCATCCCTTTTCATCTCAGCGATCATTTATGACATAGAATAAAGTCAAACATAATTCTTTATAATACATTGAGTGTTTCCTAAAGTGGGTGTTATTACTCCTTGGGTGCTGGGATATTCCAGAGAAGCTTCCAAAGGCAGACACCATCATTTTATCCTGAGTTATAGGCTAGAGCACAAAAGGTTCTAATTGTCAGGGGATTAATGGTTATTTTCTTTTTTTCTGAAAAAGTGTGACAGATCATTTAAGTTTGGGAACAAATGTTACACACTGCCAATCTCTCTCACCTCATCTCCTTGCATTTTTATAACTAGATTAATAAGCAAAATAAGAAATTAATAAATATTGGTGTTATTAAAGATTCTATTTTATTTATAGCAACAATCAATACCCAGAGAAACAGCAGTCAAGAAATCAAGCAACATATTGCACTAGGCATATTTGATGCAAAAGACCACTTTAAAATTATAAAGGGCATTGATGTAACTTTGAGAAATAAGGTGCTCCGCAACTGACCCAAACAAAGGTATTTTTAGTTGCCTCTAAGTATGTGAAATCTGGCCAATGAATAAAGAAAACTGAAGAAGAACTGATCCATTTGTATGGTGGTATTGGTAAAGAATATCCATCATGGAATAAATCTGAGCTAAAAGATTGAAAGCCAGATTGCTCTTTAGAGGTGGGAAGGACCTCCTGCTCGGTTAAACAGAGGGTCAGTTATATAGAGAAATACCGTCCGGCCAATGGATTGATAAGAGTGGCTGAAAAGATGGGCTCCAACATAGCAACAATTGTGAGCATGGCACAAGCCTGAGCAAGGTGTTTCTGCTGAGTATCGATGAGGTCACTATGAATTGGAACTGACTTGATGGTACCTTGTAACAAAAACTAGAGCTGACAAAGTGGCACCCAGAAAGGAAATGTGTCCCCCCTGCTCACACCCAAGCAGTCGTTATCTAGTTTTCATGTCCATGGGCACTTAGTTTAAACCTAAATATTAAGTAAACCTCACTAATGGATTTTAACTTGTGATTTTTGATAACTAAATATGATCAGGGTTGCAGAACCCTAAGTATTTCTTAGATTATTGTAATTTTACATCTATATAACTATAATAATAATGATGTAAAATATTTATATAATCTCTTGCTTCCCAAATTGTTTTCTTCCTACATATGAACTGTATTCTAGTTCTATCATTGTGATCAAATAATCATTTTCTGTGTGAAAGATAGGGTATGTCATAAAGTATTTTATTAAAAATTAACTTCAGTTATATGAACAACTAGATCAAATAGCATGGATGTTGTAATATCATGCACTCAACATAATACCTCAAGATTTTATTACATAAAGAAAATAAGAGCTAATGTCTAAATGTTTCAGTAAAAGAGGTGATTCTGAATATCCTTCACTGACATGCCTTCATGTTTCTTTCAGTGAGTGCCAGATTAAAAATGAGAAGGAAAGAACACCACATTCAATTGAATTTAGCCAACCTACATGGCAAATCTGTGCTTTAGAATTATACTTCTTTGAAAGAAGCATCTCTCAAATAGAATCAGAAAGTTAATAACCTCTATCAGATGTCAAATTATATCCATTTATTCAATAGAGTTTTTGTTTTGCCACACTCCATGATCTGGTTTCAGAGTCTCATCGTTTCTAACATTTTCACCAGCTTTGTGGTCCAGCTCGTGGTCCAGATTTGCTTCCTTTTCTCATGCCTCCTTTTGCCTTCAGCCAGACCCACCTGCTGAATTACAACCGGCATTGAACTCTCACAACGACCAAGAGCATCCCTTAATACACTGAAGCAGATCTAAATGTTGGCTGCTTTCTCAGTATTCTGCTCTCCCTTTGTGTGCCTACTAGTTACTTCCTATTGGTAAAATCTGTACTCTTCCACATTTACTAATGACTGCTCCCGCGGTCCCCAGACATCTGGCATAAGCCCCATTCTTTGATTATTCAACACACTGTCATTTTCCTTCAAAATCTAGCATTATCCTACTAATGCTCCTTGCTCTTTTCCTTTCTAAATTTCAATTTAGAGAGGTCGAGGACCTGGATTATAAGAAGAGGCGTACAGCGTCACAATTGGAGGAAGGCGTATTAGCAACCTGCTGTATGCAGATGACACAATCTTGTGTGCTGAAAGGGAGGCAGAATTGGAGCACTTGCTGTTGAGGGTCAAGGATAGCAGCCTTCACTCTGGATTGCAATTCAATGTAAGGAAGATCAAAATCCTCACAACTGGACCAATAGGTAATATCATTTTAAATCAAGAAGAGGTAGAAGTTGTCAAGGATTTGTCTTAGTTGGATCCACAATCAATCTTCATGAAAGCATCTATCAAGCTATCAAAAGATGTATTGAATTAGGCAAATCTGCTACACAAGACCTCTGTAGTGCGAAGGGTGAGGATGTTACTTTGAGGATTAAGGTGTGCCTGACTTAGCCATGGTACTCTCCATTGCATCACGTACATGTGAAAGTTGGACATTGACCAACATAGACCATAGAAGCATGGATGCAATAGAGTTGTAGTGCTGGAGGAGAATATTGAAAAGGTATTGGAAGAAGTAAGGCTAGAGATCTCTTGGAGGCCAAAACGGCAAGACTTTGTCTTACATACCTTGGACATATTGTCAGGGGAGACTAGTCCTTGGAGAAGGACATTACGTCTGGTAAATTGGAAGGGCGGAGTAAAGGAAGGAGGTCCTCCACAGGATGGGTGGGCACCATGGCCGAATCCACGGACTGAGGCACAGGAACCATTAGGATGATGGTTTCATGTTGCTGGGCACAGGGTCCCTGTGGGCTGGCGCCGACTCGATAGTACCTAACAAAATCAACAACATATTTTAATTATACTAATGATCAGTGTTTTACTGATTAGAATGCAATTTTCTAATTCCCAAGGCATTTTTCCCCAACGGATATACACTTATTTAAGAGCAGGTGTGTCCTTTGCACAGGTGTGTCCTCGTCCTTCATAGCCCTCCACTCACAAATGGGCAGATTGTTGGTCCACAGGAAGTACTCAATCCTGATTTCAGAAATCAAAGATGCAAAGTCATGCCACAGAGGGAATTTCCACAGAGGGATGATGAATTACATTGCAGAACTGATATAGTTAAATGTTCTCTGTGAAATATAGTTACATTAAATTCATGCCCAGAGTTTTAAAATAAAAGCAGTTCTGAAGACAAACATGAACATTTTGAAAAAGAGACATGAAAAGAGCAGTGTGTATTTTCTCTTTGTTAGAAAATATAATTACTGGGTAAATAATTTATCAACTGAAACTCTTTTGTATTTTAAATGAACGTTACACAATGCACAACAGCTGGATAAAAAATGAAGAGGGGCTTCTTTCTGTTGTTTTTATTGCATTCAATTAGTCATCCATTCCAATGTTCAAAGGTTAAAGAAATTTATAAAGGTTAGGTTTTTCCTGGCATATTTGTTGTCAGTAAGCTTTTTGTAGTGGCATTAGCTAACTCTTAAAATTTGCCACTTCTGCTAAGCAGACAGTCCCAGTGTGGCCCCTAGCTCACCCAGAGGACACTGCGGCTGCATATAAGCAGGCCAGACCAGAACATGTCACTTCCCCCCTTCCATCTACCTACCTCCTTTGTCCTTATTAGAAACATGCATTCCAGAGCACACAGTAGCAGCAATCTAACAATGAGTTTCAGGAACTAAATCTCATGTTGGTAATCGTTCAGTAACCCATGGCAGGTCATGCTATTACCTACTATAACCCCAACCCCCCAACTTTGATCCCTATAGCAAATAATTTCCTGTTCAGCTGGACACTCCTTAATAGAGTAGTGATATCCCAGTATATAAGCCCCTAATGCAAATAAATTGATGTCTCTCAGATTGGCTCCAGGTCATATTTTTGGTCTCTAGGCCTCTATTGCTATACTTTTTGAAGCCACACAGGATTTAATGTCTATTTTCTTTTTATTTATGATCATACATATTTCATTAAAGGCATTGGAATATCTGATATGAAAGTTGGATCTATATCTGATATAAAAGGTGGATTACTTGCAGTATTGTCAAATAGAAAAGGAATTAGCATTATTCAATTTAAGTCCAAAATGTACACTGTCAAATTAAAATGGATATGCTTTCAATCATTAAAATTAGTTTCCTATAATTGGAAATATCTTAATAGAATAATTCAGTTGTCACCCCCAACCCCAATATTTCTCTACTCCTACCCCAACTCCTTTGACTTCTCCTCTCTCTCTCGTGGTTTACTACCATCCCCTTCACCCAAGTTAATTTCTGTCCAGTCTCTAGCTCATTACTGCTTTGATAGGTAGTTTAAACTGTTGAATGTAAAACTGATGCTCTGAATAAACCCCATCTAATTCTCAATAAGAATAATTCAAGAGAGAAGATGTACTTAATAAACTGAATACTATACCAAGTGGCATGAGTTTCCTGACTGAAAATTTTAAAGCAAAGACATGGGTAGTCATAAGAAATCAAAATCTAACATAATCAATTAGGTTATGAATGGTTCACATTAATTATATGAAAATCATATAACTATGCATTGACAGAAACAGAAAACCTTCATTGAGAGGCCGATTGTCACTGAACTTTTTTCTAAAATTTTTATAAGATTTGATATTTATAGAAACTTTATTGTCATCCATATTTCTTAAAACTCCCAACAACCTTTAGGGGCAGTAAAAAGAGGAAGATCATGAATGTAACAACGAGGAGGAGAGAGATATTGGGTGATTACATAATTTAGCTAAGGCTACACTTTCGTCTTATGGGACTGACATTTGAGAACTGGTGGTCTGAGTCTTGAAATTCAACTCTTGACTCTTATTACATATTACGCCCTAGAACTGGATGCATGACCTACGACTGGGAGAGGTAGAAAGGTGATAAAAATTCCAAAGGCAATGAAGAGCTCAGAGCAACATGGGTAAAAACCTGTCCTTTGGAAATAATTGAGGAAAACCAATGGAAATGACATGGAAGCCAGATTGCCATTGTAAAGCAATGTGTCCTAGTCTTGCAGATGTCAGAGTAGTCCATCAGGGTTCGAAGTGAAGCTGTTGGGATTTTCACTGTTGGAACTTCTGGAGGCTTTTGTAAGAATAGTGTCATTTGCACTAGTTACCCAACTGGAAATTCACAAAGACCACTGCACCATGGGAAATCCGTGTCTCAGAGAGTGCAAAACTGCGCAGCAGCGAGCTGTACATGAGAGAATGCACAAGGAGTTTTTCTAGCTGCTCAGGCAAAGGAATCATAAGAAACTATTATGAACTAAAAGTAAAAGCAAAAGGAGCATTTTCACTTCTCAAGTGAAACGGTTTTCTTGCTCACTGACCCTTCGACACATTTACTTCCCAGTATTGCTTCTAATGCAGTTTTCTTTATGAATCAGTAAAGTGCATTGGTTACTTCTCTGCTTCTGCATGAAAGAGACTGAATTTCAAGCCCTATCCAGAGATTTTTCAATATATAAATAGATTGCAGAACCTCTCTTAACTGTGTTTTTGTGTAAGGTTCTTATCTCCAGTTGTGGAAATTAATATAATTTATTTTGCATAAAATATGATGGATGAACATGTCTGCATACATGTTTAACATACTACTAATAATTAGTATTTTAAGGTTCTTACCCTGTGTAAATTTGAGAAGATGTTAAGTGATGAGTTCTAGTAAAATGACAAGGATGATGAAATTTTTAGAAAGTGAGTTCAATATTGCTGACCTAATTATTAGTTTCTCAAGGGATTGTTGTTGTTTGATAGCAAAATGTATATTTTTAACTTTAATTCCATATGGCAACACAGAACTGCCCCGTACTGGGTGATATGTTGTGCTGTTAACCTCAAATTCAGCAGTTCAAAACCACTAGCTAGTCTACCTGAGAAAGAAAAGACCATGAGACCGTCTACTTCCTTAAAGATGCACAGTCTAGTAGACTCACGTAAGCCATTCTACTCCGTCCTGCAGGGTCACTATGAGTTAAAATCTACTTGATGGCTGTGATATTGGAGTCTTCTTCACCAAGCAGGTAAATTGTTCTTTCTGGGTGAGGACCAACTGCTAACTTTTGATTAGCAATCATTCTGCCCCCAGGACCCTTATCAAAGGTTGTGTCTCCATATCAGCAGCAATGTAAGATAAACTAATTAAGAGAAGAGTGTCTTACTATAAACAAAACGAAGTCACTGCCAGGGAATAAATTCCAATTCACTGCGATCCTGAGAGACATTGGGGAGAACTGCCCCTATGGACCCTGGGTTGTAACACTTTAGGGTAATAAAAAGCCCGCTCTTTCATAGAGCTGTTGGGGTTTCAAACTGCTGACCTTGTAGTTGGGAGCCCGACGCACAACCATGCAGCCCAAGATGCCCATCTTCCTAAAGCATAACATACAGAGTTTTACTTCACAGCCCCGAGAGAGAGAGGTCACACAATCTTGATGTTGTAAGTCAGAAAACAAGCAGCACAGTTGAGTAGATTTCTATCCCAGGTCCTGTAACTGTCAGTGGAGAGTCAAGAGCAAGCACCCCAAACCTTCGGATTGTCATTCCAGGAATGAATCACCCCTGCAGCCTTACACATGCTCATGTTGTCACCACCACCATGAAATCAGACCAATGGGAACTTTATAAGCTCTAGACTATTGGTATCACTAGAATATTTCAAGTGATAATTACTTCAAAGATTCTCCCTACGGTCTAGAGGAGGAGATGAGTCAGTCAGGGTGCGATGTAGCACCGATGAATGCAGCTTTCCTCCAGTTCCTAAATGCTTCCTTCTTCCTCCCCTCCTCCCCCACTACTATGATCCAAATTCTACCTTGCAAGTCTGGATAGAGCAGAGTTTGTACACTGGTGCAGATAGGAGCTGGAGGCACAGGGAATCCAGGGTGGATGATACCATCAGGACCAGGGGTGTGAAGGGCAATACTGGGAGAGTAGAGGGTGAGTGGGTTGGAAAGGGGGAACCGGTTACAAGGATCTACATGTGACCTCCTCCCTGGGGGAAGGACAACAGAAAAGGGGGTGAAGGGAGATGCCGGATAGGGCAAGATATGACAAAATAATAATTCATAAATTATCAAGGGCTCATGAGGGAGAGGTGAGCGGAGAGGGAGGGGGAAAAAGAGGACTTGATGCAAAGGGCTTAAGTGGAGAGCAAATGCTTTGAAAATGATAAGGGCAAAGAATGTACAGATGTGCTTTATACAATTGATGTATGTGTATGTATGGAATGTGATCAGAGTTGTATGAGTCCCTAATAAAATGTTAAAAAAAGATTCTCCCTACAAGAAAATTAGCTTCTATACTTAGTAATTATTGTTTCCGTGTACTTAGTGTATACTAAATCAGGATTATTATTCGGAGGTGGAGAGGAAGCGTTGCATTGACTTTATCTGGTCCACCCGAGATGAAGACACCTGCACTTAAATATTGAGTTTTCCATTTAATAACTCTATCACCTTGGAAGGAACCCTGGTGTGTAGAGGCTACGTACTGAGCAGCAATCCTCGGGTCAGCAGTTCAAACCCACCAGCCCCTCTGCCAGGAACAGTCTGACAACTAGGAGACTTTCTCGGCTCTCGGTTACCATCTTGGAAACTCACGATAGCGGCTCTACCCTCTCTGATTGGGTCACTAGGCGTCGGCATTAGCTCAATGGCAGGGAGTTTGGGTTATCACCTTATTTCATTCAATTCTCTACACCTTACTGTATATATTAAAATAGATCTACCTACCTGGCAGGGTTGCTTTGTATATTCCATGAAACAGTGACTACGCAATTGCTGCACTGGAAGAAGGTGGGTGGGCCAGGGGTTTACATTCTGTGCTGCTGGCCAAAAGGTCAGCAGTTCGAACTCAGCCACTCAGGAAGAAAGATGCGGCTTTCTGTTCCCAGAGTAAAGATTTAGTTTCTCCGACACCATCAATGGAGGCTTTTACTATGTGCAAGATGGTTGATAGAGTTGGACTCTGTTTTGATTTTACTTGTGAGTTATCACCACTTGTCTGTCTGTTCCTTTGCTGTGCTTGCTTGCCTATTGCTGCGAGCTGGGAAGCCATTCCACAGGAAGTTCTGCTGCCAACAGGTTCGCCTATGGGAACGCACTGCAGTGGACGTTGTCAACGAAAACCTGCTAGGAAGAGAAAACCTAACAGCTTACTTCTGACAAAGACAAGACAGTGACATTTTTATGGAGAGCATTGAGATAGTGAGGGGGGCTGCAAGACGAGCCCCTCAGGTGGAAAGACACTCAAATTATTAGCAATTGTCTCCAAAGAGAGTTGATTTTAATGATGTGGACAGAGTAAAACTTTGGAATGCAGTTTACGGATGTGGCATGACTTCAAATAAGAAATAAGAGCTGTAAACATTCACTGGGAACCAGAATGTAAATGTGCAACTTATGAATCAAGAAAAATAGGAATCTGTAAAAATTAAATGGCATGCATAAATATGAATACATTAGTGAGATGAGATGGACTGATATTGGCCATTGTTAAACTGGACAGTCATATGGTCTATTATGTTAAAAATTATAAATTGAAGAGGAGTGACACTCATATTAATTATCAGGAAGAATATTTAAAGCATTATCCTATGTCAATGATATGAGAATGTCCATATATCTATAAGAAAGACCAGCTAGTACAACTATTATTCATATACTGCAATCAATAACACAATGAAAATATGAACATATTTTAATAATTTCTATTATCCAAAATTAACCACACATGCAATCAGAAAACATTGATAATTAATAGTGATTGGATTATGAAAGTTAGTCACAAAGAATAGGGATCAGTTTTTGGAAAATAGGTACTTCGTGATAGAAATTATTCTGGGGATTATATGTCAGCATTTTGCAAGACCAAAAACTGTTCACCACAAATATATTTTAAAACTAGAGAGAGAAGGAGTTCTAGTGGCATTGTGGATAAGTTCAAGTCCAACTGTTGCTCCCAGGGAGAAAGTTGAGGCTCTCCCACCCTATGCTATAGGGCCTAGGGAGTTCTACACTTCAGGGAACCTTATGCATGGGGTTGTTCTGGATCAGAATGGACTCTCTAGCAGTAAGTTTGGTTTGCTTTTTATACACATGGACTACATGGAAATCAAATAAATTATAGTAAGTATATCTATTATGAAAAACATGGAAATTCATGCACCTTGAAGAAGAAATCATTGGAGCTCCACTTCTTTCAGGAAGACAGTCAGTTTATCAGGATATGTGATGGTGGAGTCTTGAAAAGACTAGTAAGACTAAAAGATCCTAGAGGGATCAGTGATGCTTTAGAAAGGATTGGCAAAGGGAGAGAACCATGGGGAGTGCTCTTCCCTGTCACTAATAGGAGGATGCATGGAGGAATCAGGAGTCTTGATACCATCACATAAAGAGACAGAGAGCAAACAATAGGGGGATGATGAAAGTGATCAATGGATGCACCAGATATGATAAAATTTCATGTCATCCAGTAAGCCTGCAATTTAAAAAGAATCTTCTCATAGGCTTATTCCTGATAAATGTGATTTGTGCCCAGTAGTGTTTTTCAGTCATCTCAAAAATTATTTACTTATACCATTTCATTTAAATATTATTTATACCCTCAGAGCCAGGTTTTCAAATTGTGGCTTCCAAGATTATTCCAAGCAGATCATGCTTCTTGGTCTCATCACTTTTTGAAATTTTGCAAAACGTGGTTACTGATATATAATTATAGTTTATTACTATTATCAAAACCATTTTAAAATTTATACAAATAGCATGTTTTGCATTTTAATTTATGTACGGTGCATGGCACACAATAAAAACCCATAGATCCTCTTTGTGCAATAACATAATAGAAAAAGAAAATAAACAATAACAGCAATTGAGAAGAAAGAAAAGTTTTAATTGTACACAGAAACCAAACAAGAAACCCTAATAAAATAAAAGAGCTAAAGCTTCCAGATAACACAGATAAAGTAAAAGCTCCAGTAGCCTTGGCAATTGCTGACACTACAAACACGCTCTCCAACCCACAAAGTTGTTGGGAGAACGTTAAAGCCTAGCCAGTCTCAATAAGTGAGCAAAACATTGTTTAGCAATTGACTGAACACTAAGCCGTACAAAAGCAGGGTAACCCCTAAAAATCATAACTATATAAATAAGGCAAAATATATTCAGAGGCATTAATCTCCATAAACCATCAGTGGTCAAAGATTAAAGAAATTAAGTTACAAAAAGAAAAAAGAAAGAAAACCATCCTCATGTTAAGGGAAAGGATTCATAGTTGCTACATTCTACTCCCTAATAGATATTTTCAATAAAATTATGTACTGTACAAAGACTGAAAGGGTGACCACGTTATATAGTGAATTGTGCCAATCCCCCAAATGTTGAAATCCTAACTTCTGGGCTTCTTGATGCAAGCTTGCTTGAAAACAGGGAGTTTCTTAGGAAAAGTTATCAGTTAAGTTAATGAGATCAGACCCACTGCCACCGAGCAGATTCTCACTTATTAGTGACCTTGTAGGACAGATTAGAACTGCAAAATTGTTTCCAAGGCTTTACATTTTTTATTGAGGCAGATTGCTTCACCTCTGCCCTGTGCAGGGGATGGTAGTAGTTTTCAACCCCTTGATTTTCAGTTACAAGCCAATGCTTCCTGGGCGGTGCCCCCAGAGATTCTTTGCCAGACACAAACTCAGCTCCCTGTCATGGAATGGATTCCAACTCAGAGTCACATTACAGGACAGAGTAGAACATCCCCGTGACTTGCTGACACCGTACCTCATCTTTCTGCAGCAAAGCGGCTCATGGTTGCAAACTGCTGACTTGCCATCAGTAAGTACCCCAACGAGTAACCCCTATGCCAAAAAAGAACTGATGTGAATTCTTTCATAGTTGTGTGTTATAGGAGAGCAGGTAAATATTTAATGGAAAAGAGGAAAGAAACAATCTTCTCCTCAAAGCAGAGGGAGGGAGCATAACTTCGATGATGGCTGGAACTGAGAGGCCGGGCCACTAGAACACTGTGAAGGAAGCTTCCCTCCTTCATGGCTCCTTCTCTCCACGGTTTGAAAGTTATGAGCACAGTCCTAAAGAACTAAGACAAACCCATACTCAGGAACTACTTCATATAAAGTATTTCTGAGTGGGCCCAGATGTTGCATTTCTCAGGAAAAGCTTCAAAGATCTATTATAAACATGTTAAAATAAATAAATCGATAAAGAATTAATGAAAATTCTCATACTAATGATAGTGCAAGTAAAACTGTTTCCATGGAAAAGCATCCACAATAAAATGTCGAATGTCAGAACTTAAATACATAATAACCAAGCAGAATGAGAAAGCCATAAGAAAGCTTTATTGTAGCTGGTGGGTGACATTGAGGTGGCTTTGACCCTATGCCCAGCAGAATGATCCTATGCACAATAGAATGAAACACTGCGTGGTCCTGTGCCATCCTCACAACTGTTCCTAGGCTTGTGGCCACTACAATCTCTCCATCTTGTGGAGGATTTCACTGCCAAAGACAGCTTTAATAGTAAATGACAGATAAAGAATGATCAAACTTGAAGAGAGAGTAATAAAAATTTTCCACTCTGAAAGCAGATAACTAATAAAAATAAACCTAAAATATCTTCAGAGGCAAGTAGGACAACACCAATCACACTATTTTATGTGTAATGAGAGTAATAGACGTGGTGAGATTGAAAAGGAGATAAAAAAGAAATTGAACAACCAATGGCTGAATTTCCCCCACAGTTGTTTCTTCTTCTTCTTCTTCTTCTTCTTCTTCTTCTTCTTCTTCTTCTTCTTCTTCTTCTTCTTCTTCTTCTTCTTCTTCTTCTTCTTCTTCTTCTTCTTCTTCTTCTCCCCCTTCTTCTTCTTCTCTTCCCCCCAAATAATGAAAAGAAACACTATCTGTATTTGTTACAACTGTATTATGGGGAAAAGAGACCCAGCATCCAAATATAATTTATATACACTCCAAATATAATTTTAATACAAAAGAACAAAAAATGCATTGCAGTAGGTAAATATGCTGCAAGAGACCTCTTTAGAGTACTGAGAAACACGGATGCCAGTTTGAGGACTAAGGTGCACTTGTGGCAAGCCTTAGTATCTTCATTCATACCCATGTGAAAGTTGGACATTGGATAAGGAAGACCAAAGATGAATTGATGTGTTTGTGTTGCTGTACTGGAGAAGAATATCGACAGTGACAAGGAGCGTTGAAAGAACAAAACAAATCTCTCTTGGGCACTGTACATCCACAGTGCTCTACAGAGGCAAAGACGGTGAGACCTTTGTCTTATGTACTTTGGGTATGTTGTTAGGAGAGACTCATACTTGAAGGTAAAATGGAAGGGCAGTGAAAGACAAGAAGATTCTCAACACGATGGACTGACACTGGCTGCAACCATGGGGTCAAGCATAGGAAGGATTGTGAGGATGGCGCAGCACCAGAGGGTGCTTCATTCTGCTGTGCACAGGGTCACTATGGGTCCGAAAAGACACCATGGCACCTAATGACAACACCACCAAGCAGGATACGACAAAGACAAATCCTCTGGAGGAAGGGAGCATCAACAGGAAGCCAAACAGGGCCCAGGGATTCACAGCCATGCAGCCACCGAAACAGGAAATAGATCACAAAGGAAACTGTCACAAATTGATTCATCACAGCGAGAGGTGCTACTATGGAAGCAAGGCATGGACCATGACTGAGATACTTACCCTAGTGCATAATAAAAATAATAATTAAAAAACATGCAAAATTGGTATCTTGTCCTCTGAAGACTTTATGAAGTCCTGACACATGACCAAGGGGCTCGAAACAAGCAAACACGTGAACAAAAACTCACTGCCACAGGTAGATTTTAACTCACATATTCACCTCATAGGACAGAGTAGAACTGCTCCTGTGTATTCCTGAGGCAGGCAATCTTTATGGGAGCAAAAGGGCTCGCCATCCTCCTGCAAAACAGCTGGTAGGATGGAACTGCTGACAGCCCAATTGTAACCCCTACACCACCAGGAGGTTTGTATGGGGCCCCAGTACCCCACTTTCCTTAAAAGGCTCGCCCTGGAGTCTCACTGAAGAAAAGAGTGTCTCTTCCTTGGCTAGCTCGAGATGTGGCAGCAAACACACTCTGCATGATGAAAACACTTTTTATTTTGCCCATCAATAATCAGAAAGAGTTCAATGGATTCTGAATTCATGTGGACAAACAGGATTTAAGTTTCCTATACTAAACCACAGCCTTCTGCAAACCTAGTTCCCCATGTTTACACTATAATACATAATACATGGGCTAAAAAATAACATGAGGAAGACTTTCTGAGAGCATACAAGTGTTTACCAAAGGACGTAGTACTACCAAAACAGACACCTAGACTTTATCCTGTATTGTGGGCTGAAGTTCAAGAGTTTTTATTTGTCAAATGGTGCTGAATTGTTTGTTTGTATATGAGAAGAAATCTGTAGGCCAGGTAAGTTTTAGGAACCTATGGTACAGAGAAATATAACTCATCTCTCCTGGACGAATAAAAACAGAATTCATGAATTACTTCTTGCAAGAAACAGTAATGGAAAAATAAGGGCAGTGGAAAGGACATAGTCAAAGTGCTGAATAATAAAGGGAAAAAGTCAACAAAGAATTGTTATTCAAAATGAAGACAAAATAAAGGTGCATCCAGAGAAACAAAAGGAAAGTTTGAGGTGTTAGCCCCACAAAACTATAGAAGTTTTTAAATTTGAAGCTGTTTAACATGGGATAGAAAATCTGCAGCTTAGACGATCACTTGTGTAGACTTACTTTTAATCATCCACAGAATAAGTGCAAAGTGAAAATTTATTGTTTAATATGGAGGAGTGACCACTGACAACCCTCTACAATATTAAGCTCATTTAATGATGCCCAAACATGCCTGCACACATGCAGTATCTATATTTACATATATATTCCTTTTACTAGTGAGACATTCACAATGAGAGAGACTATCGATTTCATTTTTCTTTCCTATTTTATTTTTGTCCTCTACAGTAACAAGTAGACATCATGTGGTAGCTTACCTATTGAGTCCATCATCATGAACACTAAATACAATTACATTTATGAAACAGGTATTATAAGTTTCAATAAATATTGAAATTTTTATTACTAAAGCAACAAAGAAAGTGGCAAACAATATGTATTGCCTATGTGTGCATTGATTTACCTGTTCATCATTCAAAATCATAAGCACATGAAGTAATTAATATAAGATTGAAATTGCTTAGAAAATCTTCTCACTCTTACTATTATATTAGTTATTGAAATACATTACATAGTTAAAGTTAAATGTTAGTCAATTTTTATTTATTTTCTAAAAATGCCCACCCTTTCATATTGTCTCCAATATTTTTGACATATCTAGATAATATAATGAAAATATTCTCTTTCATGTTTTCTTTGATCTAAGAGATATTTTATTAGCAACCCATGCTCAAATATTTGTCTAATGTTACATAGGATGTCTCTGATTTTTCTATTTTACTAAAAAATTTTAAACAAATATTGCGGCATGTAACCTCATGAAACATAAGTTTTATATGTAAATCTTACGAACAACTTCACATACATAATGTAATGAGTTTATGGGAGGTACTTTTCCCTCAGTTACATTCTGATTATAAAATAAATTTAGGGATAAAGTAGCAAGGATACCATGGGCAGTTCTGGAATTAAATTAGGTCCACCCAGGAAAAGGGAATTTAAGGTAACATTTTACTTTAAAGTCATAATGAATTTCTTTTAAAATGTGATTCAAAGCTTACAACAAAAATATTGCTATCAACTGAAATATGCACATATCAATGAGGAAACCCTGTCAATCTTTCCGGGAGGAATCTGTTCTACCTTCCTGTAATTTCATTAATAGTTGTTATTTTACCTAGCTCCGATTCTAATCTGAGCACTTTCCCAGATTTTAAATAGCAATAGTGAACGACTTCTACACATAGGAACTTACCATCTGTCAGACACTAATTGCCTGATAATTTTGCTATACACTGTGTAAATATTGTTATTGAAGGAATAATCAAGATTCCAGAATTCTACAAGTGACTGTGACTGGAAACATGTATACGAATAATGTATGAAAAAGTTAGAAAATCAAATGACCTGTAAATATGCTAGTTACCTCTTACATGTGTATTAAGATGTCTGATAATTTTGTAAAAAGTGTTCATAGACAGCGAGAAGGAATTGGGGTGGCACAGAGAAAGAAGACGGGCAGATGCCATGGAAGCAGAATTCAACATGTGCTAGCGTTTGTTGAGAGAAGCAAACATATGTTTTTGTTTGTTTTTACATTCTGTAAAGCTATAGTTCACTATAAGAATCTATACTTACCTTATTGACCTTCAAAAATTCAACAGAACTTCAATTTTTCTAAGAAATAACTGTCATCTCTTCTTGATGATTGGTACTTTTTCCCCCCAATGCTACAGTCTAAAAGAGGAATGTTAAAATAGGTATCCTAGATTACCAGGCAAAGTAAACTAGTAAGATTCTATTTGTTTGGAGTTCTGAATGAAATAAAGATGAAAATTTATCAGTTAACTAAGGAAACTTATAGTCATTTGCGGACAACCAAGTCAATGCACTTGCAATTAAAAATGAGAGAGTTGGTTATATGTGTGAGAATAAGGAGAACAAAAATATAGATTAAATCCACTGTGCACAGATATTAATAGATAAAACAGATTACTCTAAAGTCTGTGTGATGCTTCATCCTCCAAACTAATATTGTAATAATTTAAACTGTCCCTTGATGTTACACTCTTCCTTATTTCCTTCTTCTTCTTCTTTAGCTTAAACTTATCTGGTTATTTATACAAGTCACGTTTCAAGTGCCCTTTAGGTGATTCTAATGTCTGAAAATCTGTTAAACTTCTTAATAATTTCATTGTATTTCCATTTTAGACATTCTGATTCATTAATTTTTATGTTAAACTGAAAAAATACACAGAAAATGAGATGAATTTATATATCTTGTTCTTTTATTTATTTTTTACTCTACATGAGTGGTGAATTATTTACAGTTATGCTGACCTAAAATACATTCAGAGATCCATTATTTACGTTCATAAGATCCAATCAATAATATAAAATAAGCATATGTATAATGTTTATTACTTAAATTCAAATTTTCTTTGAAACATAAAAACCAGCTAGGCACAGAAGAAACCTTTCAAAAGTCCAATTATAAAACAAATATGTTATAAGTATACTTGTCAAATGTGACAAATTCCACCCTCTTTAGGAAATCAATCATCAAAAGACCAACTCCCATTTTAACAGGCATGCGAGAAGAAACACTTACGTCCTTACTCTGTCATCACAAAGCTATTTAGACCAGGTGTGTTTGCCATCAGGAGAAACTGAGAAAATCAGTCTTTAATGCATAGCAAACGCCCACTTTCCCTCCTGAAGAACATGAGGCTGGAATATAAAACGTAGGTATTTTGGCAGAGAGAGAGCCTGCTAAATAATCTTATGCACCCTGTGAATATTATCTCCCTTTGATACTCCAGCCCCTTTATATTGCCACTCCTTTAAGACACATTTTAAAAACAACAGGATAGGCACTGACCATGCTGCAGCGTCTCCTGTGTGGCAGCAAAGGGCATTACCACGCAGCCACAGGTGTGCACCACATGAAGTGGTAAAATGTGATTTGAAAAGATTTCATGACAGATCAGTCTCCATAAGGCAGGGTCTCGGCTTGGGTTCTCCATCTGTTCCACAAGTCTTCACCTGGTTACACCTAAAAGGAGTAAAGCATCTTCATGATGAAATTAAGTGAGCAGTTGAAAAGACTTCATTAATCTGAAAAAGGGAAGGGACAATCTTAATAAGGTATAATTTTCTTATCAAATCAATTTTAAAATGCTTCTTGATTATTATATCATAATAGAAAGTCTTCTTTCTATTCAGAGCTAGCCAGATTGTCTAAAGCGTATTAATAACTTCCCAACACATGATGCATTTTAAAATTTATTTTTATTTTCTATCTTACTTGATGTCTTAAATGGCATAACTGGATAGCTTGAAAAAACGGGCATAATTTTTTTCATAATTTAGGAAGCTAGAGTCCAAATTCAAAGTGTTGGCAGTGTTTCCAGTTGTGCTAAACATACTGGGGTGCAGGCGGGGGTTGTTGCTTCCAAAGCAGATACCAACATGTTGCCCTGGATTCCAGGCTACAATATAAGCATTTTAAATTGCCAGGGGCATTAAGTAAATTTTTTTCTGAAAATATGCTAACCAGGCTTGGGAAGCGACCTAGAAAGGCCTTCTCCCTGTGTCAACCCGAAGAAAGGTTATTGTGTCCTTCTAGCATCTATAGGCCTTGCATTCCTTTCCTTGGCAACATCCATGTGTCTTGGCGTCAGGGGTATGCTGGTTCTAGGACTTTCTCACTGCGGGACCTCTGGCACAAAGGACATATCGCACTCACATCTCTTCTCTCCCTCCGCTCTCTGATCACTTGGCTCACTTTTTCTCTTTTCTAAGATTAAAGATGTCAATACGCACTCCAGGGAACTTCCTCTTGCATTGGCTCATGAGTGTGACAGGCTTAAGGATATTGTGTCCCATCCCTTACTGACTCATCATAGGATAGCATCTTAAGAGGGATCATTACATAGCTGTTATATTATCATTATATAACGGCAAAACCACTGAAAATCACAGTCCAGCCAAGTTGACACATATTTTGGGGTAACAGAATTCAATCTATGATACTTCTTAATAGAATATATATCGTATATACTCATGCATAAGCCAAGGTTGTGCCCACATTGTTATGTGGTTTTTGTGGTAAAATTAGGTGCCTTGGCTGATATTCAGGTTGGCTTATCCTCAAGTATACTCGGTATATATATATATATTTTCCTTTAATATATGTAAGGATATTCTTTTTTTTAATCTAGCACAGTTCCTGCCTTTAACTTTCTATTGTGAAATTTTACCACTATTCAGTAAACTTTAAATCTGACTGTTGACAAAATGGACAATAAAATCATGAAATAAAACACGCATAATATGTCAGGAAAACGTGGATACTAGTTCTAGAATCTGAAAAACCACATGATTGCTTAATATAAGAAAATAAATATACTTAACACTTTTAACAGTGCATTTTAGAAGAACACGTTATCCAATATGTATTAATACTTTACTAGCTTATAAATATTATGCTAAGAACAATACATTTAATGAGATCATAGGAATAAGGAAAGGAATTAAGCATCTAAAACAGGGGTGGGTTACCCAATAAACAAAGCAAGCACATGATTAGAATATAAACAACAAAACCACCAGTTTTCTAAAACGGAGACCCATAGATACCAGGGGGTCAGAACGCAGAAGATGGATGGAAGGTGCAGTTCAGGGAACTGGTAGAACCCTAAAGGCAACTGATAGCAGCTTCACTGCAGGAGACTGTGTTGGCCCAAAATAAGGTTAAACGCATGTCCAAACCCAAGATTGTTTAACATCTGAAGCCCATTTTACAACAACTTCATTGACAATTGTCTTTTAGCTTTCCCCCTGTGGAGCTGATTGTACCTTGACAAGAAATGGGTGTCCTGTGGAGCTTAAATCTTCTTACAGTCAACCAAGATGCAGCTGGACCCAATCTCTGTGGTTATGAAAACAGGTAAAAAAATGACTTCATGAAACCTATAAACAACATTTGTGAATATTTTTCCACCCTACGACTCGTGGTTTACCTCTCTTAACACTGTTCTAGTCCTACATCATAATGATTACTATGTTTGAGCTCATTGCTGTTGTATTAGTCTGGGTGAACTAGGGAAAAAATCACAGAAACCCATATACATGAGAGTTTTATATAAAGGGTAAGCGTACATTTAGAAATCATCCCAACCCAATGCTGTCCAAACCCATAAGTGCAACATTAGCCCATATGTCCGACACCAATCCACAAAGTCCTCCTCCATCTCACAAAACACACACAATTATGCTGACTGCAGGAGGAAAGCCAAGTCAGTGAATGTGTAAGCATCTCAGTGCTGGCAGGGTCTCTATATAGCTGCTCCAGCACCCAGGGCTGCATCAGGGTAGGTCCATGTGGCTTCTCCTCAGGGATGTCTTGTAGGAAGTGAGTCTTGCCGGCTGAAGGCGGGAACTGGCTAAGGCAGCTGCACTCTGCTCTGACCATCACAAAGCAAGAGACCCAAGAACTCGAAAGACGAGGCTCACCGAGCCATTTATCTCTCCAGCCTTCAATTAACCCCACATGTGTTTGTCAGCCAGGTTGGCACAATAAATCCTTAACTATCTCAATTATCCACCTGTATTTATCCATCTTGTTGATGGTTTTTTCTCTGACTCTCAAGTTTACTGAGCATTCTTTCTTTCTCCAGGGACTCATCCCTCTTTGCACAGATAAGTTATGTTAGAACAATTTTTATAAGACTGATCCCGATGAGGTGGAAGTTGAAGATGCTTGTAAAATCCCTTGTTGTCATTAGCTGCTACTAAGTCGGTTCTGACTTCTAGCCCTGCTATGTACAACAGAAGGGAATACTGCCAGGTCCTATGTCGCCTCATTATCGTTCTTATGATTGAACCCGCTGATGCAACCACTGTGTCAATCCATTTTGGCCAAGGTCACCCTCTTTTTCACGGTGCAGCTACTTTACCAAGCTTGATGTCTTTTTCCAAGGCCTAAATGCCTAAGACCTTTTACCATTTCCTGATAGCAATCACTGGTCCTCTCCTTGGTATTCTCTTTCATGCCCCAGGATCCTGAAACTTGCTGTGACATCTCACAGAACTCACACACTCAAAGAAATGATGAATCCGGTTGTGAAAGCCAGCAAGTCTCAAATCCAAAGTGTAGACGTCCCTCTGGCAGAGCTTCCTCTTTCCCAAGGCTGTGGTACCGTGTGAACCACAGGCAAGAAGCAGTAACTCCTGCTTTAAGAACTGGGGGTCAAACAGAGGGCCAGAGCAGGAGCAACTGACTTCGCTAAGTTGCTAAAATATATAAAGGCTTAGCAAAGTACCTAAGAACATGTGAAGAGACACAAAATGTCCAAAAGAGAAATCAGGTCTAATTTGTGGCTAGGAAAAGGAGCACACAGTGACTACATCAAGATCACTGTCTGGGCCCTGGGCCTGCCATGTTTTGAATGGTCACTGGCATCTGATTGGCGCTCATCACTGGTTGGCTCAAGACGAGGCCATAATCAGTGGGAAATGGATTTCACAAAATAGGATCTTATTCATTGCTCTAGCTTTAATGGATGTGTGGTTTTTGCATCTCGAAACGAACAGTTTAGGCAGAGGACACATTGGTCAATTCTGTGCCACTGAGACGTGATGCATCTAGGTTCAGCCAGGTCCATGAGCTGGTTTTCTCAATTAAGTAAACAGCTGGCAATTTGCATATTAAGGAAGCCGCTTCAAACTAGGGGGTAGTTCTTGTTTTAACACAGATAACAAAGATGATAGCTAATCTGCAGACCTCACTCCCAAGGAAACTAATTGGGGATGATCCACTAGTAATGTGGGGCTCAAAATAGATCCCACATTAATCCTGCCTCACAAGGATAACAGATAACGCTTTTCAAATGGGAATGCCACCATAGGTGTAGAAGTTATAATTATGATACATTACCAAAAGGACTATGAGTTAAAGGTCAAATAGTCATTTTAATAAATAATTCACTACACTGCATTTGGTTATTTAGTAAATAATTAACTATGCTGTACTCCTGGTAACATTACCAAAATATAGGCCATGAAATCTCAGCACCCTGGCTTCTAAGGATCGTTGTGCTTGTATTTTTTTCCAGGGTTGATATGTCCATTCTTCTATCAGTCCATGGTGTGTTTAATCAACAACATAAAAATGCATCCATCCTTCTCTGGTATTTATTCATTTTCCTTCAATATTACATAATAGGCTCGATATTTTCCCCTAGTCAATTGATTTTATGATACCTCCAATGTTATCGTGGACATACATTGAGAGAGAGTGAGGGGAGAAAGTGCATGAAGAAATAATATTGACTACATTGGGGCCCCAATTACACTCAACTTATTTATACTTCTTTATCCTGCCCCAGGGGCCCTGATGGTGGCACAGTGGTTCACATTGGGAGGCAAGAAAAACAGCTCAAAACCACAGCCAATATGATGGAGAAAGATGGGCTTTTGACCCACATATAGAGCTAAAGTGTCAGACACTCACAGAAGCAGTTCTGACCCTGTCTACACTAAACTCAGTACGTACTCAGACGATGGCTTGATGTCTGTCATAGCACACAGTTTATGATAGACAGCTCCCATATTATGATTCAGAATTGTAGAGAGCTTCACTATGATTCGTCGATTAGCGTTGAACAGAAGTCCCTTAGTAGTTGGATTCATCACACCACGAAGTGGATCAAAGAAGAGCCGGCTGCAAGCAAGTCCAGCTTTGCTGCAGAGAGTGTGCCTCTCTGTGCCACTAAAGTCTGGCGACCTTACAGATACGTGGGCTGTGCTTTAAACTACATCTCCATCATTGAGTGCATAGACTTTCCCTCTTTAGCATCAAGGATGAAGTCCAAGCCATGGAAAGCTGTATTTCCTGTATTCTCGCTATTTAATACTGTATCAGAGCTACCATAGATATATTTTTACTCAGTTTTATGTTGTTTTAGCGAGAAGGTGTGCCTGGCATTAAGTGACAATGAATGCTCATGTTGATCAAATACATGAAGTTAAAAAGATGAACCATAATGGCATAGAAAGTTACATGTTGGGCTGCTAACTGCAAGGTCAGAAGTTAAACTTTGAATAGTCCTTTGTGAGAGAAAGATGTTGCTTTCTGCTCTTGGAAAGACATACGGCATCTAAAATCCAAAGGGACCATTTCTACTCTGTCCTCCTGGGACTGTGAATCAGAATTGACTTGACGGCAGCGGTGTTTTTAGCCAAGGTATTATTAATAGCACTATGGATTACAATGTGATTGTCGTCATCATTCTGTAAATATTTAAAAGCTCATTAAAATTATGAGGCTTGTCAGTTCTGAC
Source organism: Tenrec ecaudatus (assembly GCF_050624435.1). Lineage (NCBI taxonomy): Eukaryota > Metazoa > Chordata > Mammalia > Afrosoricida > Tenrecidae > Tenrec > Tenrec ecaudatus. Next base: position 299,467,810 of record NC_134531.1, read on the forward strand.
TCCTAGCAATCTATTCTACAATAGAACTAAGTTTTGCTTGATTTTGTTCCATCATCATCACTGTTACTATGCATCTCATGTCTTACTTTTTTTCGCTGAACCTCTGTTTTGCCATCTATGATCCCCCCACGCCACGCCCCAGGGATCTGGCCCTTCTGATAATAAAGTCAAAATCCTGTTGAGAACCTATCACTACACCTACTTCTAAGAAGTCATTTTTTGCACCCAATTAAAAAAATTATGTTTTATTGACATGTTATTCCCATATCATACAATTCATTGTCTTAATTATATTTAAAAGAGTTCTGCAGCCATTACTACAGTCAGTTTTAAAACATTTTCTTCTTTCTTGTACTCATTATTTTTAGCTCCCCGTTTCTCTGTCAACCATCCCTGCCAGAATCCTAAGAAACGATTTTTCCAGATACCGTCTCTATAGATTTACCTACCCTGGATGGGATGCAAGCAAAACAAACAAAACAAAGACCTAGAAAACTAAAACTGAAAACCAACAACAATAACAACATCCAACAGGTCAAACTTAAATCAAAGAGAACAAAAATATTAAAAACTATGGAACAAATTCAAAATGTGTTAAAAAGAAGATCAAATAATAAGGTATTACATTAAAAATCATAGTATTGGGGGCTCGTACAACTCATCACAATCTATATAGCCATCCATTGTGTCAAGGTATATACGTTGCCATCATCATTCTCAAAACATTTGCTTTCTACTTGAGCCCTTGATATCATCTCCTCATTTCCCCCTCCCTCCTTTGCTCTATTGCCCACTTGGATGGCTGTTTGTGTTAAGAGAAGTCTTTAGGACCCCACATGCTATTCTTTTTGAAAGCTGAACACCATCTGCTTTTGGTCACCAGGCTTTGCTACAGCACCTGTACCTTCGGTGATCTTTCTAAGAAATCTAGGTTATACTTCTTCTGAGAGAAATTCATTTCTTCTTCTGGAAGAAGAAGAAATAATCTGTAAATTATTATTATTTTGTCATGTCTTACACTGTCCAATGTCTCCCTTCACCCATTTTAACCTAAATATTGTTGCAATAATTCACTTTCCAATGTACTAATAGAAAGACTACTCATATACTTGGTTAGTAGTCAAAGGCGATTCCTCAGAGGCTTAATCCAGGTGGTGACCCTGAAATGGATTTTAGCTCTCTGTGTCATCCATCGCCTTCTGAAAACTGGGTGGCCAGAATTTAAGCTATGATAGTCTTCCTTCCTTAGACGTCACTGTTTCCACCAGTTGATGTGCTTCTTCCATGTGGGTAGAGCTCACTGGGATGGCTGCTTGTGTTAAGAGAAGTCTTTAGGATCCCATATGCTATTCTTTTTGAAAGCTGAACACCATCTGCTTCTGTTCGCCAGACTTTGCTACAGCACCCGTACCTTGGGCGATCTTTCTAAGAAATCTAGGTTATACTTCTTCCGAGAGAAATGCGTTTATTCTTCTGGAAGAAGAATTTTCTTCACCAACACCGTCACTAACCATAATTTGAATCCATCACTTCTTTGGTCTTCCTTATTCACTAGCCAGCTTTCAAATGTATATGAGGTGATTGAAAATACTTTGGGTCAATCACACCATAATCCTTAAATCTTTGCTTTTAAAATATTTTAAAGGGGCCTTTTGCAGCAGATTTTTTCAAGTGCATTTTCCTTTGATTTTTGACTGCAGCTTTCAAAGCAATGGTTATGGATTCAGGTAAATTCAAATCCTTGACAGCTTCAAAACTTTTTGTTAGTTTACATAATATAGGTAAATATATGAAAATATGAAGCAATGTTATTTCATGTATCTACTAAACTAGTCTATGGTTCCCAATGATTTGTTTGAAATTAGTATATTCACTGTCATACAGTAGTTGCTTGAGATATAATCAATTGGCTTCCATAGAAAAAATTAGCTTCTATGATGTATTGTAAGGCAAGGAAATTATCTTTTTCCATGTAACATATTATAATGCAACTTTATACAATGTAATCAAATGTAATATAATAAATTAATCATTTTTGGTCAAACCAATGTAGGGTCATACTAAAGTTAATTGTCTCTGAGATATTAAAGCTCCAGAATACAATAATACACATCCACAACACACACAATATGGAAAGGCAGTGATGGGAAGATTGTCTACAATCAAAGGATGTGAAATAGCACCACCAACATAAGAAACTAGAAAAAAATGTTTACAAGAAGGAATCGACATGACTTAGACCTGATTTAGTGTTTTATCTTGTGGAATTTTGAGAAAATAAATATCAATGATTTGACATCATCTCTTTTGGTATTTTTGTTGCAATAGTACTAAATAACTTAGACAAAAGTCCTCTGGAAAACAGTTGTTTTATTTCTTAAAAAATTGCTGGATAGCATTATTTTTAATATAAATAATTACAAAACTTCTCATGATAAAATTCAGCCTAGACATACAGCTTGCTTTATTTAACATTTTGATCCTCAGGAATTCTTTGAAACCCAAGCTTTCTGTAGGAATATTCTTGGATCCATTTGGTTTCAATCAGAAATACATCCAAAGCAGCCTAGATTCATTTCTGTTTATTAAATTATTAAAAAAATTGAAGTTATTTTCCTTAGGTAAGGTCTACACAATCAAATTGCCATGGTTGTCTACCTTAGTGGTGGTTAATTTGTGGCTAAAATTGTTTCTACACTTCATTTTGTGAACTTTACTTGTGACGGGTGGGTTTTCACCTGAAATCAAAATAGAAATCTGAACGTGATGCATTGCCTTTGGATAAATTAAAAAAAAAAAAAGATTCAGCTGGCATGATGAACATTTTGTTAGTCCCTTGAGAGACACATGGGAAGATAGGTTAAACAAATATATTTGGGGGATGGTATTCTGATTCAATAGCTTTTTATCATAACTAAAATTTATGTGTAGTCTGCCATATAAAGGAGGAAGAAATATTTAAAGTCTCAAATATTTTTAATACCTAACTAGAAAATTGCACCATTTAAAATAGCATAATAAGTTTAGCCATTCTACATTCCATATACATGACTATCTGGGAATCTTGACACATTGTTTTATATATGAATTTTATTATGTTATATGCATATAGTCTTTCTTATACTATTTTTTAATTTATTTCCAATTTTGTTAAAAAACTCAAATCTTTTTAGCAGCTTATGAAGATCTAGGAACTTTAAAATTACTTTTAGTATATCTTTTACAGATTTCTTTCAAAATAGAAATGCCACAAAACTTCAGTTCTTAAATGTCTGCTGCTTAAGTACCTTGCCTAAACATAGTTGTTCTAATCAATAGAACTGCCAGTTGAACACAGTAGAGTATTATACTATCTATTTTCCTCTGCTGCGTAATTCAATAAGTTCTTTTTTGGGTTGGTAAAACAAATTTTACATTAACTTGTTTCTCCCAGGTTATCTCACTGGATATTCAAAAATTATATGCCGAATAATTTTATTTTGCTACCCTATTTCATTGTTTATTTTGTCGACAAGTTATTTTGGTTTCTCTTGTCATTGAGATACATACATTTTCTTCTCATCTGGTGATTTTTTTTTTTTTTGGTTAGCATGTACAGTTGAGAAGAAAATACCGATCTTATTCTTTGAGAGCTATTTAGATTTGGGTCATACATTGAACCAGAATTGGCAGCTAAAAAATCACCAATGTCTGCTATGACAGTCAAGACAAAGGAGACATGTTTGGCGGTGTCATTGAAAATTCATTTCTATTTGTGAAGGTGACTCACTATCATCCTTACCTATTATAGAATAAAAAGGGTATAATAGCAATAAGTGTGATATTAATTACTTTGAGTGTTTTGAGAGCAATGAGCAGTGTTTAGAAAATTTCAGGATAGACTATGATTCTGGGTAAGTGTGCTAGTCCAGGTTGACTCCAGAAACAAATGCAGAGACACTCATCTGAGTATAAGAGAGAATTTTATATCCAAGAGTAATTGTATATTAAGAAAACACTTCAGCCCAGTCCATATTAAGTTCCTAATTTCTATATTAGCCAATAAGTCTGATAGTATCCCACAGGTGTGATACTAGTCCTTACATTCTTCTACAGATTCATGCAGCACATACAATGATACTGAAAGCAGGAAGATCATAGGCCAGTGGGTGAAAGGTCTTGTGGAAGCAGCTCAGCACTGGCTTGGCCCTCCATATTGCTACACCAGCTCCAGGGTTCCTGTTGCCATAAACAAAGCTTCATGTGGTTTGTCAACAGAGAGGGTGGGTCCCACCTCCAGGGAGGAAGAGAGAAGTTTCTAGAATCCTTAGGAGAAGAACATGCCCACACAGAGGCATCATTGTCTATGACCTGATGGACAGGCTAGATTCCACTCCTTTACTCAAGTTGACAGATTATGTAACTGCCACAGGAAATAAATTTACTAAAATGCATTAAATGGAATTGAAGGAGAATAAAGCTTCAATGATGGGATATAAGTGGCTTTCTGTGCATGCTTTTGAGATGAGATAAATATTTAAAACTTCATTAAAGAAAAAAGCAAACCCCTAAAATGTTCTCAATAATCAGGAACATATAAAAGTTAAATAGCATATATATAGTATATATATACACACACAAAGCTAGCATGATTGTTGACAAAATCAGGACAAACCTATGTGTCCTTGTACAGGTACTATGCAGGCAAATAGAGACAACAAGGAAACACACTCCATGGAAGATGAAATAGATGAGTGGGACCTATTAAAAATAAAGTACTTGTGTGCATTGAAGGACTTCATTAAGAGAGTGCAAAGAGAGACACCACACTGGGAAAATATATCTAGTAATTACACAACAGGCAAAAGATCAATTACTAAAAATCGACATCATTTTACAAGTCTACAACAAGAAATAAAACCTAATAATCACCTGAGAAGATGGGCAAAGGATCTGAACAGAGAATTCACAAAGGATGACTTTCAAATAGCTTTTAAAAACATGAGAAAATGCAAGTCAAAGCAACCCCAAGATATGACCTAATACCTATAACTGTAGCCAATTAAAAAATGATAACAAGTTCTGGAAAGGGGGTGGTGGGATTAAAACTCTTAACCACTGCTGGTGGTCTTGTAGATATATACAGGCACTGTGCAAGGCAATATGATGATACCTAAAACAGATGATAGTTGAAATACCCTAAGATCAAGCAATAGCATTACTAGACACATATCCAAAGGAAATCAGATCACGAACAGATATTTGCACCCCCATGTTCATTCAAGTACTGTTCACAATAGCAAGAAGCTGAAAACAATCTAAATTCATCAGTAGATGATTAGATAAGGAAAATCTGATATATATATAAATCTATATACAATGGAATATTACACATCCCTAAAATATAGCGAGGAATCTAAAGAATGCCTCAACATGTGGAGGAAGCTAGAAGTCATCATGCAGAGCAAAATCAATCAAGCACAAAAGGACAAATTCTCAATGAGCCCACTGCTATAGAATTAAGCAGCTAAATGGGCACCAGTCCATGCTTGTAGGGCCTCCAGCCTTTTGACTCGGGGGCCAGACAGACTGGCAGAGAGCCTGACTGATGCCAAGGACTCATAAACCACCCAATTCAGGTAAGCATTTTGAGTAGATAAGTATTTAGAAATGCACTAGGCTGGAGGCACCTCACATCAGCGGAGATCATATGGTCAAGGGAGGGGCAAGGGGGGTTGTGTAAAGTGAAGTTGACATGTATATCAGCTCTCTCGGAGGGAGGAAGGATACAGAGGGGAAGAACAACACAAGAAGGGGAAACAAAGCAAACATGCTTGGGAGAGCACAATGACCTCTCTGTTGGTAGAAAAATTGGGAGGACTGATTTCCAGGTCTGGGGAAGAAGGACTGAAAACCCTTTTGGGGAATGTAGGAATGGAGGGCCTTTGGGGGCATGCACAGGAAGGACCACATTGACCCAGGCTTTTGATTACATCTTGGGGACACAGGCTGAGTGTTGTGGTGCATTGGGACACTGAATCTTTGATCTTTGAGGCACATGCTATGACCCTTTAATACAGTTCCTCATGTTGGGGTGACCCCCAACCATAAAATTATTTTAGTTGTTATTTCATGACTAATTTTGTTGCTGTTATGAATCGGGCAACCCCTGTGAAAGGGTCATTTAACCCCCCAATGGGGTCGCGAGCCACAGGTTGAGAACCACTGTTCTAGAGGCTACACTAATGAGATCTCACATGGGAATTTCATTGTATGAATTGGACTCTACCTTAGACACACCAAGAATTTGAGGACTTAAACCAGAAAATGCAAGATGTATGAGGAAGCAGAAGCAGCTGTACCAATTTGGAGAGCTGTTGGTAGGTGAATAAATAAGGTCTTACTACATCGGTGACCGACATACTTAGCTTATATGTATTAAGATAAGTATTATTTGGGGAAATTTGTGACAATGAATCAATCTAATATCATTGGTTTTTGTTTGTTCATATCGATCTATATAAGAGGTGTTATGGAATGGGGGGTTACCCTCTTACAGTTGTGAAATAAGTTTGTCTCTGTTTTACAGTAATTGAAACCTAGAATTCATGAGCCTATAGGGACAGCAAGTAGAACAAGGACGTTAGGAAGGCGGTGAAAAGGAGGCTGTGAGGGTGTGTTCAAAGGGAGGTGGTGTCAAGGTACCTAGAAAGAAATGGGATGTTTAGAAACTGAGTACAGAAGCAGTGGTACATTTATGTTTGAGGAGCTTGAACGATGCAATGATGTGGCATTTGGGTAAATTCTCAAGTAAGAATAAAGTGAAAGACCAAAACCAACAAACAAACATAGATCCAGGGATGATTTGGGGGCTCACACTAAATCCCAGCTCCAACTTAAAAAAAATCGTTCTTACATCATGGACCTGCTTGTTGCTCTCCTCAAGGAAGGGAACACGGAGGAGATGGGTCCTATAGCAAAATATGGTGAAGAAAGGAGATGGTGCCTGGCTATCAGCTAACATAGCGTCTGGGGTCTTAAAGGGTTGTCTCCAAACAAGCAGCCATTAAAGGGAGCTGTCAACTAAGCTCACATGGCAAAAGCACACCATCATCAGCCATGAAAGGATTGTGAAGCAGGCAATGTGAAGTTGAAGGCAGGAATTAGTATCGCAGCTTACAGTCTGGGAAGCTGGTCTGGAGAAGGCTATGGATGACACTGGGAGCCCAAGATTCAGGGGTGGAGCTGTACAGGACATAAACCTCCAGTGAACTCCCTCGATCCACAGTGATGGAGAGGAGAGAAGTAGTCACTATGTGTATGAACTAGGTTTTGCGCAACTTTTAGTACTTTTTGTTTTATACTGTGGAACATAAGTTGGACTGACAGAACCTCTTATAGAAAGGTGCTTTTGCATATTACTTTTGGCTATTTCTGTACACCTTCTCTGTTGCCTTTGTGTCCTGGTGCACCCTTAGTAGAAATACCACAAGCAGAACACACGTTTATTTTCTCACAGTTCCCGAAGGCTAAGAGTTCAAATCAGGATTGCACACATGCTGATTTCTTCTATAGAGTCTTTCTTGGTTCTGAGTGTCTGCCAGCAGACTGCACCATTATCTTGTCAGTAATTGGTTCTTCAATAGAATCTGTCTTCTCCTCTTGTGTATTCTCTGTGCAAAATCTGCCCTTTTGAAACTAGAAATTTTTACTTTACTGTGGTGTGATTTCGTAAACATAATAGAATATAAAACGCACTTCCAAAAGAATGACCCACACATACACAGAGGCAGGATTTACACACATAATTGGAGACACACGAATCAATCCACTAAACTCATTGAAAATAAATGAGGGCCTTGTCTATCCCTTCTTACCTCTGGGCATATCCAATTTTTGTGATGTGTAATATAATGACATTATGCACAGAAAGAATACTGACATGGAGTCGATTATTAAAACAAACCTATATTCTGTGTAGACATTTTTCTGTAACTCAGTTGGCTTATTACAACCCCGTGCTTCTCATCCAGAATTTTAAGAGTGGAAGAGTAAATATAATATTTAGGTTTTAGGTTATTATATGACATATGTATTAAACATTGGTGGAAAATACCAGAATTTTCCAATGCTAATATGAAAATCAGAAAATGTGTAAGTATCTGACCTATTATCAATATTCACAAACCCAAGATCACTGCTATTGAATCAATGACAGTTCATAGCAATTCCTGTGGGTTTTTGTGTCTGTAACTCTTTATGTCAGTGAAAAGTCTTATATTTCTCCCAAGGAACTGTTGGTGGCTTTGAACCGTTGAACTTTCAGTTAGCAGCATAACATATAACTACTACATCACCAGGGATCCTTTTACAGCATCTGCATTTGATTTTTGAGGTTCATCTCTGACACCTATTAGACAAACAACAACAGAACAAAACATACATTCAATTGGAAAGGACTTATTTAAAACAAATAAAATGTCTAGCTGGGGCTTATGTTTCATTTTCCCATACTTAATACTGGCATTTAAAAACAACAAAGAAAACTCCCCCAAAACTCAGCATTATTTTTGTCTTCATTTCTGTGTTTAATTAAGTACATGGGTGATTAAAACTAAGAATATCTCTTACTTTCTGTTCTTATTTATATTTCTGTGAATGGAAGTATTGATAGCCGGTGCTCCTTTGAAGTAAGGATGTCAAGACTTCGTCTTATATACTTTGGACAAATGATAAGGAATGACCAGTCCCTGGGGAAGGACATGATTTGTGGTAATGTAGAGGGGCAATAAGAAGAGGAAGTTCCTCAATGAGATGGACGGACACTGTGGCTGCACCAGTGGGTTCAGGCATAGGAACAATTGTGAGGATGGCAGAGGACCATGCCATGTTTCATTCTGTTGTGCATGGGGTTGCTGCTGATTGGAGCTGACATGATGGCACCTAGCAGCAGCAACATGTGGGGAAACTAGGTAAATCAGTCATATTTGCACCAGGACCAGATGGCTTTTTTATGGGGTACCTATGAATCAAGAGACCAGTCATCCACAAGCAGAAACACCAACAATAATTGGTGTTCATGGTCAATTTTTGATACAACTAAAAGCTTTTAAAACATAAGCTTTTAAATAAAAGTCCCTGCTATACCACATTAAAATACATATATGCACTGGAAAATTCTTCTAATTAGTTAAACATAGTAATAAATATATCTGTGCAAGCTTTACCTATTGAAATTTATGTTAAAAATAATAAAAATTGTAGTTTATTATAAAGGTGTGAGCAGTGCAAGCAGATATACTTTCATAGGAAATCAAGACCTTTATGATTTTTAATGATTATTTCACAATCAAATGAAAAGCACTTGTAAAAAAAAGGATAATTGTGTGAAAAAATCAAATACACATGATTCATTACAACTTAGTAGTTGGTGAATGAAGAGGACATTTATTTAAAGCTATGGAACCAACACAACTTTCAAATGAGCAGACTTACCAACCTATAGACACCAATTGAAAGAAAATCATATCACGTTTTTCCTTAACTCATCAGAGTTTGGGATTTTTTTATTGAAGACAAAAACAACCAAATAAGCTATTTTGTTCCAAGTCCATAATTTTCTGTTACATACCATCAATTGCTTTCATATGAGACTTACTTTAATTCAATATCTTTACTTCCATGGTCATTGGTAGTGAGTTGGTTAATGTTTCTAAGATGTTTGTTCATTACATTATAGACAGTCTATTTCACAATATCAGCAATGCCATTCAATTTATCATTGCCACTTCAGGTAATCCTTAATGGACTTGCTGAGCAGTCAAAGGACATTTTAAAAAGATAGTATAGTGATTGGAGGTGAAAATATAAGGTCATAAGTAATATTTTACATGGGCTCTGCCCTGTATTTCCTTTTCATTTTAGCTTCTCTTGTTTTCTGGTAAAGAAAAATATGTGATATCCAAACAGTTTGGTTATAGAACTTTTCATTCAAATGTCTGTATGCTTTAAGTATTATTTTTATAACACCAAAACCTCTTTATTTGTCAATTACCGAGCTTGATCCAAATGGAATAGACAAGAGTGTAAAGTTCTTGCTTTAAACCTATGAGAGTGCAATGCAATGCTTTATAACCTACTTCACTTATTACAATCTTAAAATAGGTCCCAGTTATAAATACTGTAATTTAAATGTTAATTGACAGGTTATAAAAATAATTTATTCACACAAATGATGTTTATGAAAATCTAGGTTCTTTATATATATTTACTACCCAATTTATTGATTTGTTTATATAACAATAGTGATTACAGGTTTAATTTAAATATATATGAGTGTGCAGTAAAGGAAATAGATTAATATCATGCCATTTTCTCCTCAAAGAGACATTATTCTTCATAAGACTTGTATCCAAATACACTTTCCTTTACCTACTTACAAGTTTACTGAACCATAAAAATGCAATGGACAAACTACTTATAAGTATTTTGATCATAAATATCTTAAGTTATATTTATATTCTTTAGTTTGAGCTATTAAGAGCCATGTGGGAACTTTCTGATCAAGTTGAGAGTTGAAATCAGTAATTTATCAATAAATCACTACTTTCTTTTTTAGGCCTGCTAGGGAATTCATCTGTCCCTTTGTTTTACTGTACTGGAAATACTGAAGCATTCCATGAGCCAGATTCACACTCGTTTGGTCTTTCAATGTGTCCTACTGTGATGGCGTGTGTTACTGAGATGCTGGAAGGCATGCCATGGATAGCTAAAGGAAATGAACATACACACTAGAAAGTTCACCTACATTGGGGAGGTCTCAGGCCAGTTTTCAGAAGATGCACAGACTGGAAAGAAGGAATACATTCTCAACTTCTGAGGGATTACTCATTGAGGACTTTATTGTAGTGTTGTCAGATATCGTGCGGAAAGACAACCCCCTCCGGATAGAAGGCACTCAAACTATAAGTGAGGAAGAGCCGCTCCTTAAGGAAGAGCCAACCTTAATCACCTGGATGGAATGAGGGTTCTAGAGTCTTCATTTGCTGATGGGGAACAGCTCTATAGAAGAAGAAACCAATATCCGTGAATAATCAGAATATGGAATGTACAAAGTGCGAATCTAGGAAAATTGAGAGTTTTCAGAAATGAAATGGAATGCATAAAGATCTATATCCTATCCTAGGTATTAGCTATTTAAAATTGACTGGTATTGTTCTTTTGGAATGAGAAAATTGTATGGCTTACTATGCTAGATACCATAGATTAAAGAGGAATGTTGACACTTTCCTCATTAAAATGAACATTTCAAGATCTATCTTGGAACACAGTGATGCCTCTCATAAGGTAATAACTTTAGGTCTACAAAGAAGTCCAGTTACCATAAATACTATGAAAATTTATACAAAAACATGAAATAGTTAAAGTTTATTGTGTCAACCTGGCTGATGAAACACATGCGGGGTTAATTAAAGGGCAAAGGAATACATGGCTCGGTCAGCCTCTCTTTTCTAGTTCTTGGGTGTCTTGCTTTGTGATCATCAGACCAAGGTGCAGCTGCCTTAGCCAGTTAACTGCTTTTGCTTCCAAGGCTCATTTCCTGTAAGACATCCCTGAGGAGAAGCCAAAAGGATTACCCCGGTGCAGCCCTGTGTGCTGGAGCAGCCGCGTGGAGACCCCAGCCAGCACTGAAACACTTACAGGCTCACTCATTTGGCTTTCCTCCTGCAGTTGGTGTCATTGTGTGTGTTTTGCGAGATGGAGGAGGACTTTGTGGATTGGCGTTGGATATATGGGCTAATGTTGGACTTACGGGCCTGAACAGCACTGGGTTGTGATGCTTTCTTAATGTACACTTACCCTTCATATACAACTCCTCTCTCTCTCATATATATATATAGTTTCTGTGGATTTGTAACTCTCGTTTAAAAATATAGTTTCTGTGGATTTGTAACTCTAGTTTACCCAGATTAATGCAAACCACTAAAGTTAATGATTAATAAATAGATGAATTATATCACCTTGTTCAGTCTGAAATTGAGCAAACATATTATCAATATGCATTGATAATTACTAGTCATTAAAATTAAAAATTTGAAAACAGAGGAACCATCTGTAGGTGAAAATATGCGTTGGCGATGAAACAAAGCTTGGGATATATAATAATAAAATTTTTGAATACCAATAACTTCTTCATTTCAAATACCCTTTTCCAAGACCATAAATGACAACTGTATTCATAAACCTCAACAAATAGATTATCCATAAATAAAATTGAATGCACTTGTGGAAAAGACCATGAAGAAGCTAAATATTCTCAGTGCAAACAAAGTTAAGGGTCAATTGTGGAACAAACCATTAATAGTTTATAGGAAAGTTCAAGACTGAAGCTGAAAAAATTAAAGCAACAAAAGTCAAAACAAGTTTTTGATCACATTCCACCTGAATTTAAGCCGTTTCAAGAAGATATTTGAAACATTGAAGACTAATGACTAAAATTCAGATGAATTGTGAAATGACATCAAGGACATCATACCTGAAGAGAAGAAAGACAAAATCGAAGTGACTGCCAGACTGCCCCTCAGAGCCCTCCAGAAGGATGTACGTTAGAGGAGGGCCCTGAAGCTGAAGCTAGGGGAAAGGGACATGTCTGATCAGAGCACACAGGAGCAAATGAAGGGGGAGGAAGAGAGAGTGGAGCATACTAGGCCCACCAAGCCTGGAGGATGACATTCTGCTCTGAACAGCCAATCCACAGAGTGGACCATATGGCTGATCCCACCATGAGACAGGACGTCCCTCACTGACCCATGGCCCTACGGGGGACAACACTGGAGACTCAGTGTCCAGACTATCCCGGTCTGACCCTGGAGACACTGAAGCAAAACACTAAAGCCATGCTGCAGAGCAGTGGGGGGAGCAGAGCAGTGAGCTCCTGAGGGAGTGCAAAGGATAGACTATGGGACCAGAGCGTGGCACCCCATTGGACTTGACTGGAGGATGTGACTAGAGGTCAAATATCAGACCTTGGTCTAATTACAGGTTTTTCTTTCTGTTTTAAATTTTGTTCTTTTCCTTTCTTTTCAAAATTAATTATTGTGTTCTTTTTGTCGCTGCGTCTTGCTGTACCTTGTTTTTTTGGAGCATGTTATTATCTCTGTAGATCTACCTAGATAAGATAGGCTGGAGGCACAGTATGGAGGAGAAAACAACAGGACTGATGGTTCTGGGAGCTATGGGAGAGGGGGAAGCGGGGATAAGGAGGTGGTGTTGACCAACACAGGGACAAGGGAACAACAAGTGATCCAAAATTAGTGGCAAGGTGAGTGTGAGAGGACTGATAGGGATTCAGAAAGGGCAATGTAACTGAGAGAAATTACTGAAATCCAAATGAAGGCTGAGCATGGTAGTGACACAAGAGGAAAGTAAAAGTATATAGAGAAAAGAACTAGGAGGCAAAGGGCATTTATAAATGTCTAAATATAGGCATGCACATATGTAAACATATTTATATCAGAGGGTGGGGAAATAGGTCTACATGCATATATTTATAGGTTAAGTATTTAGGCAGAAGATGGACATTGGACCTCCACTCAAGTACTTCCTCAATGCAAGAACACTTTGTTCTATTAAACTGGCAATCCATGATGCAAACCATCCCAAAATGTGTGCATAAGCAAATATGGTGAAGAGAGTTGATGGTGCCCGACCATCAAAAGATATAGCATCTGGGGTCTTAAAGGCTTACAGGTAAACAAGCAGCCATCTTGCTCAGAAGAAACAAAATCCACAAGGAAGAAGCATACCAGCCTGTGTGACCACGAGGTATCAAAGGGACCAGGTTAGGCATCAAAGAAAAAAAATCATATCACTGTAAATTAAGGTGAGGGCAGAGTGGAGACCCAAAGCCCATCTGAGGGCAACTGGGCATCCCCTTACAGAAGGGTCGTGAGGAGGAGATGACTCAGTCAGAGTGCAGTGTAGCAATGTTACAAATCTGGCTAGACCAGAGGATGTACAGTGGTACACATAGGAACTGGAAACACAGGGAATCCAGGACAGATGATCCCTTCAGGACCAGTGCTGAGTGGCAATTCTGGGAGGGTGGGATGGAAAGGGAGAACTGATTACAATGAGCTACATATAACCTCCTCCCTGGGAGATGGACAACAGAAAAGTGGGTGAAGGGAAACATGGGACAGTGTAAGATATGACAAAACAATAACAATTTATAAATTATCAAGGGTTCATGTAGGAGGAGGGAGCACGGAGGGAGGGAGAAAATGAGGAGCTGATACCAAGGCCTCGAGTAGAAAGCAAATGTTTTGAGAACGATGAGGGTAATGAATGTACAAATGTGCTTGACACAATGGATGTCTGTATGGGTTGTGATAAGAGTAGTACAAGACCCACATAAAATTATTTAATAAAAAAGTGAATGTCAGAAGATAGACTGAAGTTTTCCCTTCTTGATCGAGATCAATAGGGAGTAGAAGTGACTGAAAGAAACAAACAGGAAATTTCAAAGGGCTCCTTAAGAAGAAAATAAAGAAATTTAATAAAAGGTCCTAAGACCTGAGACTAAAAATTCAAAAGGAAAAAATATATTCAAGTTTTCTCACCTGAAATAATTGAAGAGAGATTTGTCATTGTTTGCCACACTAAGGGATTCTATGGGAAAATATTGAATAAAATGAAGAGGATACTCAGTTACTGGACCAAAAAGAAAGTTATAGATGACAGTCAAAGTCCCAAATCGGCATGCAGAGTATAACCCTACTTGGGTTATACTTTGGGTGAATTCCGTCTGCTGATTTGATAAGTACGTGAACAGGTTTTGGCCCTGAAAGTGTGCTGAAGGGCAAATTATCTGTCTCAAAAGAAGCGTAGCCAGAGTGCTCCTTAGAGGTCAAGATGGCAAACTGTCTTCTTACATGCTTTGTAGATGTTGTCAGGAGAGGCCAGTCCCAGGCAAAGGGCATCCTATTTGGAAAGGTAAAGGGGCAGTGAAGAATAAGAAGGCCTTCAAGGAAATGGATGGGCAGCATGGCTGCAGCAATGGGCTTCAGAATAGGAACAACTGAGGAACAGGGCAGGAGCAGGCGTTCTTTGGAATTGTTGTGCATCGGGTTTCTTTGGGTGAGAGTCGACCTGATGGCATCTAACAACAACAACCGGTAGGGTGAACTTTTTTGAGTCGATCCACAAAGGAAGATAATTCGTTTTCCCTTTTGACCTTAAGGCTGGTTCGGTGCTATTGAGTCTGCTCAGACTCATGGTAACCCATGTATCACAAAAGGAAACGCTGCCCAGCTCTGTCTCGTCATTACTGGTGTTCTTACGTTTAAGCCCATTGTGGAAGCCATTGTGTCAACCTATCTTACTGAAGGCCTTTCTATCTCCACTGGGCCCAACTGCACTGAGCATGATGTCCTTTTCCAGGCCTTGTGTCTTCTGCTATCATGTACAAAGGACACCCTTGCCTTTGAGGAGCATTCTGGCTGTATTTCTTCCCAGACAGATGCTTGTCCTTTGGGCAGTGCATGGCACTTTCAATATTCCTTACTTACACCACAGTTCAAATGCAGAGATATTTCTTCAGCCTTCCTTTTTCAGTGTACAGCATTCACAGACACTTGATTCCATTGAAAATAAACTCTGGCCCGAGTGAGGCACATCATAGTCCTCAAAAGAGCATCCCCGATTTTCAATCCATTTAGAGAGGTACTGTGCAGCAACTTTACCCAGTCCAACGCATATTTTGAACTCTTTACTGTAAGTTCCATGGGCATAGATTGTTGTCCCAGCACAATAAAATCCTTGATAACTTCAATGTTTTCTCCATGCATCATGATGTTGCCTATTGGTCTACTTGGGAGGATTTTCATTTTCTTTATATTGAATTGCATTCCAAACTGGAGACTGTAATTCTTGATCTTCATCCTCTGAACAGAATGTGCAAAGTCCTAAATATAGAAAATCAGCATATGTTCAACTGCAAGAACTCAAGAAAAACTAGCAAGCTTCAAGTTACAATACTAAAATGTTCTTTGAACAAATTATTCAATGGTACAGGACGCATTTGCACAAGCAGGAAAGAATACACAGTGTCGCCATACCAAGAACTCATGGACATCCAACCATTTTAAGAAGTGCCATCTGACTGAGAACCAGTGGTGCTGAAGAAAGAAATCCAAGTTCAATGAAGGCATTAGCCAAAAACAAGGTTCCAGGAATTGATGGAATAATCCAAATAACTAAAGACTACAAAAAATTCCAGAATGGAGTAAAATTGAGCTATTAATATTTTGAGATGATGATAATAAAATCAAATTTTGAAAATAGACAATTGGAAAAATATATATATCATTAAATTATCTACTGATAAATTAACACCTGGATGTTTTTAGACTTGATATTTTTATTTCTTATTTACTTATCTTTTTATACTTAATTGTATGCCTTAAAGCATTACATACTGAGGAATATATTTGGTTGTACAGATAACCGTACCACATTCATTAAGTAACTATGAGTCAGAATCAACTCAAAGACAACTAACAACAATAATTTAATAGATGAGATGATGTCAACTCCAAAAATAATAAAATGTACAGTTATAAATCAAGTTATAAACCCTTTTTTCCATTAAATTTTTCTCCTAGAAAGTGACTTTTTTGTCCTCTTAATAACCAGCTATGTGCATGATAAATGTCTGTATATAATGTGTTCAGAGTTGTTTGTGTTTTCACTTTCGTGCCATTCAAAGATTTTCAGTAAAGTTTTCAATATTTGGTTCAACCTCACAGATTAGAGAAAATACCATGGATTTATGAAGGGTCTGAACTTCAAATTTATTTTTAAAATGTTATCCAAATAATTAAAATGCAGGAGAAAATAGGTTGAGAAAGATGACTTTTTGTATGATGGTGCATCCTACATATTGCAACTTGGGATTGGGTGCCCACGTGAACAAAGGCATTTCCTCGGGCCTGATATCTCTCTTCTTTTAATGGAAATTTTGATCATTTATTTACTTTGAGGTTTAAGAAATCTTCATGCTTGTGTAGAAAAATTAGATATTGCCTGTAATTTTATAGGATGAATAATTCTATTATACTAAATTGATCTCTAATTTAGAAAGACTCAGCAGTATTTATAGGAAAAATGCCATCTTAATGGTGATCAATAGAATTAAAACACATTTACTAGCAGGTCTCCTCTCAAAGTTATGTTTATTCTCAAATTATGTTCACTCTAAAAGGGATATACGGTAAGAAAGAAAAGAAAAATAGATAGAATTACAGACTACTTACATGGAATCACTATGAGATGAAATTGTCCCAAAGGAAGCCAACAACAATATATTTTGGCTCCTCGGTGTTTTGGAAGATGACTTTAATTTGCATTCTAAGAGACAATTGCTTTGTACATATTCCTTAATTGATGAGGGAAAATAATATATTTCATGAAGAAAGCACAATGGGACTATATAAAAGTTTAGAAATATTGTCCTCTCTGTCTCTGTCTCATTGTATTCTAAATTATTTGATCTCATTAAACTTCAATTCTCAGTGGGTTAGGAAAAAGAATTACTTCTAAACTCGAAGTCACCTGTAAGATTCTAAGAATATGTTGTTTTCTTTAGTCATTCTTTCGCTTTCTCATTAGTTTCACTTATATAATTTGGGGGTAATATTTCATTATTACTTATTTGGAAATTTATGGAAAAGTTAAAGACTAAAACAATCTTTGCGTGTGTGTGTTCACCAGTTATTTGTATTTTGGCATCCCCACCCCACCCACAAACAAAAATAAAATTCACAAATCCAAGCATCGGTGACTCCTGAATGATAGAGACCCTCTGAAATTGCCCCTTTTGTGTAGTAGATCATGAAGCCAACATCTGCTCTGGTAGAGAGATGAGACTTTCCCCTCCCATAAAGGGCTACTGTCATAGAAACTTGAAAGGGCAACTATGCTTTGTCTTATAGGACATCTATGAGTAGAAATAGACGCAATGACAGGGTGTGTACAGATAGCCATAAATATTGTCATCATTACTATACATATAGCTGTGCTTTTGGGAAACAGTTGAGAGTATTTTAAGAAATCTGCTTCTAGTGACACAAAAAATGCTCTGTTACTTAACTGTAATATAGCTATCACAATTACAAAATGTAACCCTCTTATAATAATATAAAGTCAATTAATAGTTAAATATATTCATTTATACATTAATAATGTAGTTTGTAGGGTTTTTTTAAGTTCCCCCCACCCCCCTCACTGTATATTTGGGTTCATATGGAATGGATCTTTTTCTTTTCTCGTGTTCTTAGCTTTGCAATATTTTCAACTCAGAACTAGCTATTTTGAAGAACATACCTTCTATAGTTACCCCTTATCTGTCAGACTGTCATCCTGCGATCATGATGCTCCCCCTATTTCAAATACCAGCAAAGTTGTCCTCGGTGGACAGTTTTCCGTGAAGTTTCCAGACAACGACAGACTTTGAAGAAGGAAGAGACAGATTAGTCACTGGAAACTTCATGAACACCAATGGCACACTATCTGATACAAACTCAGGAGATGAGTTACACAGGATTGTAAGGCAATCAGCATAGGACTGTAAAAAGGTGTCTCTTCAAAGTAGAAGCAAGCTTAATGGTGTTGCTCCAGTGAAGCTTTTTGTGCTTTCATGTACTACCGGAGCATGACTGTGAGCATGAGAGTGAGCTGTGAACATCTATTAATAACTGGAATTTGGAATAGGAACATGTGAATCAAGACAACTTGAAAACATTATTCATGAAAGGGAAGCCATCAAGATTGATATCCTGACATGAGTGAGTTGAAAAGGACTAGTGGTGTTCATTTCAACATGGAAATTATATGGTTTCCTATATTAGAAATGACAGACTTGAGAGGAATTACACTGTTTGATGTCAAAGAATAAAAATGGAAAGACATTTTCAAATCAATATTGAAATATAATTCCATCTCTGAGAGGAAAGTATCCATATGTTTACAGGGAAGACTAGTTAATAGAAATATTTTTCAAATTTACCCCCTAGTCACTAAAGCAAAGGATGAAGAAATAAAAGAATAATGTCAAATTCCTTGGTTTTTAAGCTGATCAAACAATCAAATGCATTGAAAATTATTAGTAATTGGTGTGTAAATGTTAAAAACGAAGTGTAGGGATTGTTAGTTGAAAAACATAACCCTGGTGATGTAACCTATATTGGAGGTGGTACAATAGAATTTTGAAAGGCCAACTACTTAGTTATTGAAACTACCCTTTTACAACAACACAAACAAGCAATTAGACATATGGATATTGCAAAATGGATTACACAACAATGAAATCTATCATGTCTGTTTAAAAGGACAATGGAGAAACTCAATCCTTAGAGGCAGATCAGATGCAGGGTCCGACTGTAATGGGCCATCAAGTATTTATATGCAAGTGCAAGTTGAAATTGATAAACATTAATATGATACACTACCAGTGAACTGTGGCCTTGAATATATCACACATGAATTTAGAGACCATGTAAGATGAGTTCTGAATTATTGAACACTAGTGACTAAACACAAGTTTTAGGATAATATCAATAACATTGTATATGCTGAAAACAAAAGGCCTTTTTTAAAAAAAATCAACAAACAAGATAGAAGGAAAAAAGAGGACCTGATGCAAAGGGCTTAAGTGAAGAGCAAATGCTTTGAAAATGATTAGGCCAAAGAATGTACAGATGTGCTTTATACAATTGATATATGTATATGTATGGATTGTGATAAGAGTTGTATGAACCCTTAGTAAAATGTTTAAAAAGAAGAGTTGTATGAGCCCCCAATAAAATGATTAAAAAGAAAAAAGAAAAGAAAGAAGACAGAAAAGTGGGTGTGTGATGAGGCTCTGAAACATTCTCTTGTATTTAGATTAGCTAAAGTGAACAGAAGAAACAATTCAGTACAATTGATAAATATAAAATTTTGAAAGGAAACTGAAGAAGGAAAAGTAACATGCTATAATAATGCGATGTGCAAAGAACTGGCGTTAGGAAATCAGAAGTAAAGACCTAAAATAAGCATTTTCCAAACCATAATAGCTGAACGAAAATCAAACCTCGACTTGAAAAGTTCCATGGAGAAAACATTGAACTATGGAAGAACTATCAAGGAAGATGAAAATAATGCAGAGTTATTATGCCAAAAATAATTGACATGTGTGAACCATTTCAGGATGTAGTATTTGGTCAAGAACTCATGCTACTCAAAGAAGACATCTAATCTGGACTCATGTATAGGCATAAAAACAAACAAACGAAGTTCAATGAATTGACATAACACTAATTGAAATGATTCAATTAACCAATGCAGTCCTGGAGATTCTCCCTGGTGTATGTTAAGACATTCGGAAGACAGTTCTCTTACCAACCAGCTGGAAAAGAGCCATATTGGGATCAATCTCAAAGAAAGGTGACCCTTAACTAGAAGGTTCAGATTATCAACATCATTAGTAACACATGTAAGTAAAATTGTGCGGGAAGTAATCCTAAAGTGGTTTCTGGAGTATATTAACAGGGAATGGAAGAAATGCAATCTAGATTCAGAATAGCATTGGGAAGAAGTATATCATTTCTAATATCAGATCAACCTTGGCTGAAAGCAGGAAATACCAAAAAGATGCTATTTTATGTTTTGTTGGCCATGTAAAAAAACATTTGCTTATGCTGGTCAGAGTAAAGTATGGGTAACATTGGGTATATGGGTTCGTAGAACACTTAATTGTGCTCATGTGCTCAGTTACCTAGAACACAGGCAGTTTTTCCAAGCGTACAAAGGCATGTGGCTATTTTTAAACCAGAATGACAAGCGCCGGGATTGTATCCTTATATCAAATTCATTCAGTCTATATGTTTAACAAATAATCTGAGAAATTGGACTATACGAAAAAGAACGTGGCACCAAGATGGAGGAAATTTTATTTATAACCTGCAATATGCAAATGAAATATTTGCTTACTGAAAACAAAGAGGAGTTGAAGTACTTACTGATGAAGCACTTCAAAAATGGATTACACCTCAATGTAAAGAAAGCAAAAACTGACCATGTGTCAATCAACAACATCATGATAAAGTTATCGAGGATTTTGTTCTCTTTGGATAGACCATCAAAGCACATGGAAGCAGCAGTCAGGAAATGGAAGGACGAGGCCCTGGCAGGTCTGCTGCAGTATCAAAGATTCAAGTATTCAGGAGAAACGATGTCACTTAGAGGACCAGTGACAAGGACTTGCCCCAAACCATGGTATTATCAATGACACCATATGGAGAGGAAAATCAGAAAGGGAACAGGGAAGACCAAAACAAGGTTCTTTTTGAATTCTGATGTTAGCAAATAATATTGAAGATGTCATGAGTTGCTGGAAGAACGCACAATTTCTTTTGGGGTGGAGGGGAATAAAACCACAGGAACAAAGCCCACATGGAAGAAGCTCACCAGCCTGTATGATCACGAGATGTTGAAGGCATGCAAAACAAAAAAAATCAAATCATTTAGAATGATGGGGAGTGCAGATTAGGGACCCAAGACCCATTTTTAGGAAACTGGACATCCCCTTACAGAAGGGTCGCAGGGATGAGACGAGCCAGTCAGGGTTCAGTGTAGCAATGATGAAACATACAACTTTCCTCTAGGTCCTAAATGCTTCCTCCCCATTCACTTCCCCCCACTATCATGATCCCAATTCTACCTTACAAATCTGGCTATACCATAGGATGTACACTGGTACAGCCAGGAACTGCAAACACAGGGAATCCAGGACAGATGATTCCCTCAGGACCAGTGGTGAGAGTGGCAATACCGGGAGGGTGGAGGGAGGCTGGGGTGGAAAGGGGAAACCGATTACAAGGATCAACATATGACCTTCTTTCTGGGGGATGGACAGCAGAAAAGTGGGCTAAGGGAGTGGGAATATATATGAAAAAATGATAATTTACAAATTATTGAAGGGTTCATAAGGAAAGGGGGTGTGGAAGGGAGGGGAAAAATGAGAAGCTGATACTAAGGGCTCAAGTAGAAGGAAAATGTTTTGGGAATGATGGCAACAAATGTACAAATGTGCCTGACACAATGGATGGATGTATGGATTGTGATAAAAGTTGTATGAGCCCCAATAAAATGATTTTAAAAAGAAAGGAAGGAAGGAAGGAAGGAAGGAAGGAAGGAAGAAAGAAAGAAAGAAAGAAAGAAAGAAAGAAAGAAAGAAAGAAAGAAAGAAAGAAAGAAAGAAAATGAGAATGGTGTCTAGAAGGAAGGATAGTGAGTGATTGTCACATCTGCTGCAGACATGGTATCAGGAGAGATACCAGAAAGACACTATTCAGCGACATCCTATGATGTAGGATCCGTGGACCAGAGGGAGCCCTCAGGGAATGGATTGACAGTACCAGCCAAAATATTATCAAACATAAAAAAGATTGTGAGGATAGTCGTGGACTGTCAGTATTTTGTTTTATTGTATGTAAGGTCACTATAAATCAGAACCGACTAAATGGCACCCAACAGCAATTTTATCGCTTTTTCCTGATGTTTGCTTACATTACGTTGTATTCTCAGTGTACAACAATCAGGAGGCTGGTTAACTTGTTAACAATATTGACAAAATCTTCTGGTCACTTGAGTATGATGACATCTGCAAATTTCTTTAATAAAATATATTGCTTTCTTTGGAATTAAAATTTACTAAACAAGAAAATAATTGATCATTCTAAATTCTGTTCCTCATTGAATTTTAGAATATGTGGAATATTTTCTACTTCTTTTATTGCTGTTTATTATGCCACCTTTTCTCATTTCATTTTTTATCAATATGAACTCATGATATTTTATATACAAAGGTTTAAAAATCTATAATTCTAACCAATTTGACGCTGCATTTGCCCTACACATAACTGATGAAAGTCTCACAAATTGCTATCTGTGTCATTTTGGCATGCATCTCTTATGCTCAGAATTTTCTCTTATGTTTTAGCAGTAAGCTAAGACAGAAATTTTACATGTAACTTGTAATAGTCTTGGGATCAACCATCTCTTTAGGGAAGTGGCACATTTTCCAATAAGTGATATAATTTAGAAGGAGTATATATATGCCCATTGCAGCAATATGCTCTGAGGGGACAAAGCTGAATATACACATCAAACTCTGTACTAACAATACTGGATACTAGAATGTCTTTCCCTTGCTATATTTTATGTCTGTGATTCTTTCCCTGCACCCGGAGCAATTTTTTTCTTATTATATTTACTCATTGGGGCAGCTGAAATGCTGTATGTATGGTTTTTTCTCCCCCTTCACTATTGAGTTTTAGGTGTTCCTATGAATTCAGGAGACAAGTCCTTTAATCACTTTACAGATTGTAAGTATCTTCTCTCAATTTCTGACCTGGATTTTCATTTTATAACCATATATATTAATAACAATATTATTTTATTTTTATAAATTATAATGAAGTACTGTTCTTAATGGAAAATATTTGGTATGTACTCCTTAGGAAATATTTGCCAACGTGCAGAATATGAAGAAATTTCTTAATGCATGCTCAAAATTTGTCCTTGTTTAACATTTTTATGTTACCTTAAGGTTCTGGATAAAAATTAAACTATTTAAAAATCAAATGACTATATATGAATTGTTTGATTCATGGGTTGCTTTAGGAGTTCTAGTTATCTTTTGTTTACCCTTATACCAATTCTGCAAAATCTAGATTTTGTCTGTGTGGCCCAAATTTGCCCTTATTCAAGACAGTTTTACACTTAAAGTACCTTGCTTTTGCATTGACACTTGAAAATGTATTTTACTATTTTTATTTTGAGAGTCATCGGGACTTATGAAATAATTACTTTCAGTCCATAGATCAATTTGTGATCATGGATATTTTAACAATATTGAGGTTTATAATCCATTAACTTTGGACACAAGCCATTGTGAATATGTATAATACTTTATTTAAATGATTACCCGATTAGTCAATATGCATTATCTCTATTTGACCAATTTTATCTTGATTCTTTTTCCTTACTTCCTCCCACTTCTAGTAAATTCTAATTTTGGATATTGTGAGACTTGAGAGCACTTTTTGCTCATGGATTAGGTTATTTCTATGGAAAACTTGTTTTAAGCTTTCTTAGAGTCAGAAACAAAGGCAAGTTTCATGTTTGAATTGATTAGTTAGTCCTTCTTGGAAGACAGGGTATTCGAGCATGTTAAATGATTACTGGAGATGTTCAGATACTTAAAAAAATTATTTGGAGTCTTCATTAAATTCTAAAATACCGCAAATGGTTTTCTGTCAGACCTTAAAGAGTCTTAATCTGTGTAGATCCAGTTTAGTATTTGTCCAAAGACTTCAGAAAGCAATAACACATGCCTGAAACCCTTTCTCAGTGTAGCCAACCTCTCTTGGACACTCTGCATGTGGTTTCCACTGCCTCAGAAGCTTGTATTTTATTCTTCCTCTTCTTATGAGACTTGCTGTGACTTACTTGCATTCAACCTCCTTACACCTTTCCCAAATTGTTCACGAAAGTGGAAAGCCAGAGAAATCTCAGGTCTCACCTTGCCTACCTTCCTTCTAACAGAGCCCAGTACTCTATGTCAATAGTTGTAAACTAACCCTGTGGAAGAGTGCAGGGCTTGTTGGATAAGAACCAATGAGCACACTACTCACGGACACCAGATTTAGTACTACAGTCATAAGGATGACGATGGACAAAATAGGGGTTTATCAAAGCCACGGGCTCCCAAGGGGCTCCCTGGGAGAATGGTGTTAGAGTTAGGTGCTGTCATTTTGACTGGGTCGAGGTCAATAAGGATCTTCAATAAGGAGCCAAACGCTTTTGTGAGGCTCTCCATCTAATTCTAGACACAGTCTCAATACAATTGAAAGAAAGTTTTACTGGGGGCGTGGCTGACACTGGGGACCTAAGCTCTTCATTTCGTTTTGGTCCAAATTTGGTAGTTGGCTCATAGATGCATTGATGCAGTTTGTCTGGGATTTAGCCATTAGTATTCGATTTCTGAGAGTTTTGCTGAGTTCAAGAGTAATATAAACAAAATTGTATTTTGGCTTTCATGATCGTGTTTTAATTTTCTTTAGCCTGATTGAACTTGCGTATTTCATTTTTAATGATTTCCTGTTTTTCTAGATTTATCCATCATACATTTCACATTCTAAGTTTTAATAGATGTTTATACCTTCTTCTTCTCCTCAGGGTTTATTACATGTCTTTTAGTTTCCCTAAATCTTGTTGGTTCAATGCCAATTTCCAACCAAAAATACCTATAGACAGGACAAAAATGTCAAACATACTTATTTATAAATCTATCTTTAAGCAGGGATATGAAATATATACCCATGGCTTGGTTCCAGTAAATCATTATATTAAAGTTAAAATAGTTGCATATGTGCTTTGTTGCAATCACCTTGTACCATAAAACTAAAAGCAACAACACTTCTAGAGGCTAACTAAAAATAAAAAGTTTAACCCATACATAATTTATCACTTTAAATTGATATTATTAAGAAAAATTGGAAATGTAATTGGAAGGATTATAATATGTGGTAGTTAAACAATTTCCTGTCAATTTGATAAAAGAATGAAAGGGTGAAGTCCAGCCTGTCAATTAGGTCACAGCATCTCTTCCATCCTGGAAGTGGGACACACTCTCTCCTCTTCTACACAATCCTGTTGACAAGCCACATGGAGTCACGCTGATGGCTGCCAGAGCCCTGGAAATGTGCCCTCTGACATTGGATCCACAGAACTTTCCACCCACTGGCCTGTGATCTTCTGCATTTGGAATCATTGCAGGCACTGCATGTCTGAAGAGGAATTCATGGGATATATGGGCTAATATCGAATTTATGGACTTGATTTGGATCAGATGTTTTCTCAATATACAATTACATTTTGATATAAAACTCTGTTTTACACACCTATGAGTGTCTCTGGATTTGTTTCTTTAGTCTATCAGACCAACCCATAATACGAACTATTTGAAAAGATAATTCCTTTTCTTTCCATATATTCTGATTAAAAATTGTAAAAGAAAATAATCTGCTCTCCAGTAGGTCTGTTCTTATCTTTCTTTACCTAACTCTCCCTTTCTTAGGAAGAATCATTTTCCTGACTCCTACTCTTCTTGCACAGAACATGTAAGGGGTCTGCATAAGATCACAGACATACACCAAGTTATGTACAGTAACCACTTCAGAAAAAAATGTTACTTCAGTGCCATTGTTGACTTGGACTTCCTCTGTGATTGTGTGGCAAATCATTTAGACATTTCAATTTTATTTGCACATATTAAATATTTTGCTTTATTTTTATGTATATTGAAGTCTAAACATTTCTCAATGAAACATTTGGGTCAAATCCCAAATGTTTCTTTCTCCTCTAGAAAGAAATCTGAGTGAGGAGTGCTTTCTGTGTCACATGGTTATAACAAGTTTAGAGTTCATCAGTAATAGTCTGTGGGCCTAATTAGAGGAGGGATACAGGAGGGAAAATTCTGGTCTAGCTCTAAGCCCTGAGTTTATAAAGGGCTCCAAGACACTCTTTTTAAAAAACATCATTTTATGGGGGACTCATAAAACTCATCACAATCCATAAATCCATCCCTTGTGTCAGCACATTTGTACATTGTTGCAATCATCATTTTCAAAACATTTTCTTTCTACTTGAGCCCTTTGTATCAGCTTCTCATTTTGTTTCCTTCCCTTCCCCCAAACTCCCTCCGTTAATAATCTATAAATTATTATTATTTTTCCATGTCTTACATTGACCGATGCCTCCCTTCACCCATTTTTCTGCTGTCCATCCACTTGGGAGGGGGTTATAGGTAGATCATTGTGATCGGTTCTCCCTCTCTCCTCCCACTGTCCCCTTCCCCTTCTGGTATGGCTAGTCTCAATATTGGTCCTGAGAGTTTATTTGTCCTGGATTCCCTGTTTTTCCAGCTCCTATCTGTACCTGCGTGCATATTCTGTTCTAGCCAGATTTGTAAGGTAGAATTGGGGTCATGATAGTTGGGGGGTGGGGAGAAGCATTAAAGAACTAGAGGAAAGTTGTATGCTTCACACTGCTATACTACACCATAACTGGCTCATCTCCTCCCTGCTAACTTTCTTTAAGGACGTGTCCAATTGCCTACCGACAGGCTTTGGGGCCCCCCTCTGCACTCCCCCCTCATTCACAATGATATGATTTTTTTGTTCTGGGTCTTTGTTGCCTGATACCTGATCCCATGGACACCTCATGATCACACAGGCTGATGTGCTTCTTCTTTGTGGGCTTGGTTGCTTCTCAGTTAGATAGCCGCTTGTTTATCTTCAGTCCTTTAAGACCCCAGAAGCTATATCTTTTGATAGTCAGGCACCACCAGCTTTCTTCACCACATTTGCTTATGCACCCACTTTGTCTTCAGCAATCATGTCAGGAAGGTAAGCATCATGGAATGTCAGTTTAACAGAACAAAGTGTTCTTCAGTTGAGGGAGTACTAGAGTAGAGGCCCAATATCTATCTGCTATCTAAATACTAAACCCATAAATATATGTACATAGATCTATTTCCCCATTGTCATATATAAATATATTTACATATATACGTGCCTGTATTTAGATTTCTATAAATACCCTTTGCCTCCTAGTTTTTTCTCTATTTCCTTTTACTTTCTTCTTATCCCACTATCCTGTTCAGCCTTCATTTGGGTTTCACCAATTCCTCTCTGCCGCATTGCCCTTGATCAAGCCCTACAAGGCCTCCTACATCCTCCTTGCCATCGATGTTAGATCACTTAATGTTCCCTTGTCCCTGGGTTTGTTAACACCCACTTCCTTTCTTCCGCTTCCCCCTCTCTTGGCCCCCTTGAACCTTGGTCCCATTGTCTTCTCCTCCAGAATTTTTATCCCGTCTGTCTCATGTAGATAGACTGCAGAGATAATAGTATGCACAAAAACAAGACAGAGCAAAACAAAGCAACCAAAAAAAAAAACAACAACAAATATATAAATAGTTCCAGGTCTGTTTGTTGACCTTTAGGAATATTTTCTGTTCGAGTCTGATGGGGTGCCATGCCCTGGTCCCAAATCTATTTTTGGTATTCCCCACGGACTTTATTGCTCTGCTCCCCTTGCTGTTCTGTTGCACACCCTTAGTTTTGCCTCAGTGTGGTGGGGTTAGATTGGGCAAAATTCCTGCACTGTGTCTCCAGTGTTGGTCCCCTTAGCGTTATGGGTCAGTGTAGGATGTCATGTCTCCGAGTGGGGCTGGACCTATGGTCCTCTCTGTTCATTAGCTGCTCTGAGCAAGAATATCATCCTGAAGGCTTGGTGGGCCAGGATGTGCTCCCCTCTCTCTTCTACCCCTTCATTTGCTCCCATGTGCTCTGATAAGACATGTCCCTCTCCCTGAGCTGGATCTCCAGTGCTGTCTTCTGAAGTGACTTTTTCTGCAGAGATTGGGCCTGGCCTTCAGACCGCTCTATTATTCACTGTTTCATGCTGGTTTGCTGTATTCCCGTCTTGGCGCACTGGGTTGAAATCTCATCCCTCTTTCCCTGTGGAGATGTAAACAACACCCTCCCCTTGGGTGGGTTAGTGCCCTGCGCCCCCCACTACCCATGTCAAAGACACTCTTAAAACAGCATTTTTACCCTCCCTTAATAGGAGGAGCTAACTTTTCCCTAGCTCATGCAGGATTTAATCAAAGGCTTTAAGTTAAAAAGGAAAAAAAAAATTCTTCATCTTTCTCTATTATAAGCTTCCTCTAATTTCTCTTTCCCATTTCTACACATCTGGATTACACCCCCCACCCCACCCTCATATTAAAAATTCTCTCAATCAATAGCTTACCCCAGTAATATATTTCAGAGAAGAAAACAGAATGGGACTAGAATGGGCTATTATTTTTCTTGCATACAATCATAAGAAAAGGGGGGTGATAATAGGGAAAGTAGTTACATCTTTATAAGTTACATGGAAAATGCCTCTGCTAGTAATAATGCAGGGTGTTCTCAGAATTTTATCTTAAAATGAATGAATTTAAAATGAGAAGGGATCATTAAAAAAAGAAAACTGGAAGATAAATGATAAATGAAAGGTGCTTTGCTGCCATCTCCTGCATGAAGCCTTCTCCCAGGTTTAAGTGACTTTTCGGAGTTATCAGGATGCAGTCTCTTTTTATTTCATTTACTTGATTTATTAGTCCCGATGTGCCTCATGCAGTGGTGCTGCTTTCCCTCTGAAAATATAGAGTGTTTAGGTGGGGTATCTGCATTTCAAGTCTGACGGCCTGCTATGCTCTAGTGATGCTGGATGCTGGCAAGATACCATCAGCATTCCAAATTCCAGCAGTATTACTCATATTGCACAGGCTTATGCCATGAAGAAGAACCTGACCCTAAAAATTTGGCCTTGAACTTCTTATAAACAGCAACTGGTAAGAACTCAAAACACAAGTGAGGAAGAGCTGCTGCCTAAAAGCAGAGTCAACCTTAACGGAAGTATTAAAGCTTTCAATATCTTAATTTGCTGATGTAGCAATACTCAAAATGAGAAGAAAGAGCCATAAACATTAATTAATAATCACAATGTAATGGAATGTACAAGGTATGAATCTAGGAACACTGAAAATTTCCAAAAATGATTAATTTTGGAAATTTCCATAAAGACTTTAATCATGTGAAATGGATTGTTATTGATGAATTGGAAAGGAACCCTCATGTGATCTGTCAGGCAAGCATCATGACACAGCATCTGCTGGCAAGAGCACGCTTTAAGAGCTATATTGCCAATATTGTCAGCAACAGAATAATATCCATCAGCCTACAAAGAAGACCACTCCATGCAACAATTACTTAAATTGATGCAACAACCCAAAATTAAGAAATTGAAAGCATGATCAACCTCTGCAGTAAGATATATATTCAACATTAAATTAAACTATATTGATAATTATTGGTGCCTGGAAGGTGGAATTTGGAAACCAAGAACCGGTATTAGTAGCTGGACTACATGGCTTTGATACTAGAAATCACATGAAAAAGTTGGCAAGTGAAATGGTTTATTCACAGAAAAGACATTTTCCGGCAACATAAAAATGACACTATAGGGCAGACCTGGCTGGGTGGAATCCCTAGGAGTTCAATTTACTACATGCATAGAAAGAAATAATGATGTTCAGAATCAACAGTCAGAACAAAGATGGGGCTGACTGATAAGCACACAAAATTATTCAGATACAAATTTAAGTTGCAACAAAAGGAAAAATTTAAATAAAACCTTGAGTATATCTCCACTTGAATTCAAAAATCAAACAAGGAATGGATTTGTAAAAACACTTGCTATTGTGATTTTCTGGAAGGTTTGCAGAATCCATTGGTTTTCCATTCAACAATCTCGACACATTTTGATTCCAGGCACAGGTTGCTGTCCACGCACGACGACTGGCACTCTTCTCGTGTTTACCATTTCTAGCCATCCACTCACCTGTGACTTCCTGCATTTTCAGTTTCATTCTTGCCCTAGGCTAGACTTTTTGATATCCTATGATTCTTTAACTAAGGATTCTGTGCCTCTCTCATGTTATTATTCACCAAAATAATCCAAGTCCACTACTATTGAGTAGATTCTAATTTGTAGTGGATCCTATTTCGGGGTTCTTTAAACATTTAAGGTAGTCGATTTTCTCCTGTGGGGCAACGGTGGCTTTGAAATGCCAGCATTGTGTTAAACAGACTAATGTTTAGCCCTCCTCACCACGGGGGCTCCGTGCCAATCTCTGATAACCGTGAGAACATGTCTTTTCTGTGAACAAGCCTTTTCTTGACTTTGCTAATGCTGCTGATCATGTACAACACTTGTCCGTTATAAATGGAATGATTTCCAGATTTATCAGTGCTAGGAGTTCTTGCCTAAATTTGCTATTATTTTTTAATGTTGCATCATGTTTCATCGTGTGCATTTGGCATGGTGTGTTCATAGGCACTTTTGTTATTTCTGTTAGTTATTATTAGGAATGTTTCTATGAACATGGTTTGGTGTGCATATATTTGTTTGTGTCACAGCTCTATATATTTTGGATATGCGTCTACTTGTGTGACCTAGACCCATTAAATATGGAAATGCAGTAGTGACAACAAATGGTGTTGGCAAACTGGATATCCTTTTGCAGAAAAATGGAACACAATCCTGTCTCTCATTATGTATAAAAACCACATAAGATGTATCAAATGTAAAATGTAAAAGCACAGTCATTATCAAAGAAAACCTAGGAGAAAGCTAACGTCCCTAATATATAGCATTACTACAGTACTGAATAGACTAAAGTTTCACAAACAGCAGAAGAGACACCAGATGACCAGGCCCTCCAGAAACTGATGTTTATATGTGTCAAAAGATGTCATCACAAGAGTAATTAGGGATCCTACAGACTTCACTTGCTTCCTAGGATGAGTTCAGGAGTTGTACATATTTTTTCTATGTTGTGGACTATTGTGAAGTCAACTTTTCTCTCGAGGTGTTATAGAATTCACAAGGGAAGCTTGGTCCAAGGCTTTGTGGTTGGGAGTGTGGTTTAATAAGATGCTATTTTCTTCTTTACGATGGGCCTTTTCTAGTTTTCATCTCAGATTGTGCCCCTGTATATAGGCAGCATGTTGTTAGACCTGCTTACTTTTCTTCTAATTTTTGAAACGCGTTCTTCATAGTATTGGGCTACAATCTTTTAAAATTTCAGTTCACTCTGGGTTGGAATGACATCAGAGCAGTGTCCATCAATCTTCAGGCAGAGTGCTCCTCAACATGGGAGAGCTCTGTTTTCTTCCCTCCATCCTTTGCTGTTGCAGTTCCCCTCCCACGGAAGATGTTTCCAGGTGTTTGGGAGTCAGACCTAATTTGTAGAGACCTGCTGTACAATGGACCAGGACACCACCTGCACCTGTGCTTCCTCAGAATTGTTCTGTCCCATACAGCCACTATAGGAACAAAAACTAAAATCCCTTTACTTTACTTTCAGCATATATTAAAAATGAGGAGCACAGTAAAACTAAATAAAAATATAAAATTAGACTTTCAATTAGGAATAAAAAAAACAAGCCCAAAAATTGTCCAACTAAAGTTAGGTCTTCTCATCTCTTGATCTGTCTAATTGTGTTTTAGTACCCCTGACACCGGGGGTTATGCCTTAGGCTTCTAATCCTAAAGTGAGTTTCAAACCCGCCCCTCACCTCATGGGAGAAAGATAAGACTCTATTTTGTCAAAGATT
Source organism: Tenrec ecaudatus (assembly GCF_050624435.1). Classification (NCBI taxonomy): domain Eukaryota; kingdom Metazoa; phylum Chordata; class Mammalia; order Afrosoricida; family Tenrecidae; genus Tenrec; species Tenrec ecaudatus. Next base: position 299,500,125 of record NC_134531.1, read on the forward strand.
TACAGTCTCATAAAGCGTATGTAAGGTCTGTGTATTAGTGGCGGAGATTACCAAAGGAACACTTGTGGCTCAGTTCTTTAAGCACTTGGCTACTAATTCAAACACTGCAAGTTTGATTTCACCAACTTTTTCATGGGAGAAAGATGTAGCAATCTGCTTCTTTAAATATTTAAAACCTTGGAAATCCTATGGGACCCTCATTCTATTCTGCCCTAAAAGGTCAGAATCAACTCACTGGCAGTGTGTTACAACTATCAATGACCTTTAAAGTTCAAATACATACCACTCTTAGGCATATGTAATTTACATATTACCTAATGAAAAATTCATGACCACCCAAAGAAATCAGAAAATGAATTCTTAAGGTTTTGAATTACTTGATGAGTTTCCTAGAATCGACCTGAAAAGGTTAATTGATATATCATCATGCTTTCCTTATCAAATTAAAACCAAACTAAAATGATTGTCAATAAAACTACGATTCTTATATAAAACAAACATAATAGTGACCTTCACAAATAATAGAATTATATGTGAGTATTTTTAAACTCAAACAATTAATGATAGGTAGATAGAAATAGATCTATGGATGATAAATACATTAATAGAAGATATTTGGTATTTAGATATTTGAAAGGTTTAGTTATAAATTATTGATAGATTCTACCTTTCAAAATTATCAGGGTTTTTTTTTAATTCAGTAGATTTCGGGTTATATGTGATGAGATTAAAGTAGGACAGCTGCTTTGTTCTAATAACCCATCATTCTGTGATGCTCACCTTCCCTACAGGATGGCTGACGACAAATGGGTGCTTAAGCAAATGTGGTGATAAAAGCTGATGGTGCCTGGAGATCAAAAGATATAGCATCTGGGGTCTTAAAGCCTTGAAGATAAACAAGCGGCTGTCTAACTAAGAAGCGACAAGCTCACCTGGAAGAAGCACACCAGCCTGTGTGATCATGATGTATCAGTGGGATCAGGTATCAGGCATCAAAAACCAAGAACAAGAAATCATGTCAATGTGGATGAGGGGGAGTGCAGAGTGGAGACCAAAAAGCCCTCTGTAGATGATTAGACATTCCCTCACAGAAGGGTTACAAGGAAGAGATGAGCCAGTCAAGGTACAGTATAGCATTGATAAAACATACAACTTTCCTCTAGTTCTTTAATGCTTCTCCCCTAGTATCATGACCTTAATTCTACCTTACAAATCCAGGAAGACCAAAGCATGTACACTAGTACAGATAAGAACTCGCAACACAGGGAATTCAGAACAGATAAACCCCTCAAGACCAATAATGAGAGTAGTGATACCAGGGGCGTAGGGGGAAGGTTGGGGGAGAAATGGGGAACCAATCATAATGAATGTCATATAACCACCCCCTCCCCACCCTCATCCAGGGGGATGAACAGCAGAAAAGTGGGTGAAGGGAGATAGCAGTCAGTGTAAGACATGAAAAAATAATTTTTAAATATCAAGGGTTCATGAGGGAAGGAGGGGAAAATGAGCTGATACCAAGGACTCAATTAGAAATAAAATACTTTGAAAATGAAGATGACAACGAATATACAAATGTGCTTGACACAATGGATGGATGTATGGATTGTGATAAGAGCTGAAATAACCTCCAATAAAATAATTTAAAAAATAAAAATAAATAAAGTAGTAGTGCTGATAGAATTTATAGGCTCCAAGTTCCAAAAGAAATAATTTTTAAAGGGTTTTATCATACTGTCAGAAGACATTTCTTTTCTTTTCTTCGTACACTTGTAACTAGTATATACAAACAAGTAGCAGGCCAAACAGCCAAAAAAAAAAAAAAAGGTAAATAATTGGGAAGATAGGGACATGCCCACTACAACTTCCATTTTCTATCAGACAGGACCAGATACAATAAATGTGAATATTAATCAATTAACAAACTGATTACAGTATTTGCTATAAAATATGTCTAATTGAAATGCAACCAAATATTTCTATTTACATAATTTTACATAGTTGGCTTTATTTGTTGTTTTGGGTCATTTATTAAATAATAATATGGATATCTGAAGCTCTATTAGTTGTTCTCACACTCAAAGAGGTTTACTACTTCAAACATCCTTCCTGAATGTCAAAATAATGTAGCTATTTAAAGATAGTTGTATTGTGCACTTCCAATGGATCCCTTTCAAATTCATAATGAATATTTATCTAATCTGTACTTTCTTCTGTTAATATATAAAACTATTTGATATATATTTTTATTTGAGCATTTTCCCTACAAAACACTGTGTATTATTTCAGACTATAGATCACAGTAATATTTATGTAAGTAGGAACTAGATATATCGAGCAGTTGATGATTTAAATAAGAAAAGTGTGCCTATCTAGATTTCATCACTGGTGAACAAGTTGGACACTGAGACCCCTGACGAACAGCCTTGGGAGCTTTTGTCTTACAGCTAGATAACGTGGATGATCACAGAAAAAAATATTAGCATATATTTGAGATGGGAAAAGATACCATCATTTGGAATGTATGCAACTTTTTAAAAATGATGCCATGTAAATGAATGTTTTAATTAAGAAGTTTTATCTGTCATGTCAAGAGTCTTTTAAAAATCTTTGTGAAAAATAGAATTAAAAGATAATGGTATTTTTACATGTATATTTTGATACCTCTAATACAATATTAAATTAACTTCAACATATTTCGAGGATTTTATTTTTTCTACAATTTTCGCACACCCTGTTATCTCATTTTAATGCTATTTTTATTCCTCTGACACTCTGAATTCTATAGTTATGACTTTCAAATTATATTCACATTCACTTCACCTCTCACTAAGTTTTGAAAAATATAAAGTATTTATTTGAACAAAGCATAGGAGATATATTTGCATGTGTGTTACAGAAATGATAAACAAACATAATGTAATCCATAACCTGCCTATCAGTTTGGGAATACTATCTGACAGTTCTGATAAAGTCCCTAGAACCATTCTCAGAGGCAATTTATCACAGAATCACCAGTAATCTGGAACATGATGAAAGATGTTATCTCTGACCCGGTATTTATAATTCAACGGACCAACTTAGGTTTAACCGAGGGTCTTCAACATTTTAAGGTTCAAAACATGCATTTCTAAGCAAACTGAATCTTGTTCCTAGTTCATGGTTTTAATTTTTGTCTGCTTTGTTTTCTGTTCTGCTTTCCATTCATGAACTTTCTACATACACTACCTTGAGATGGAGCTTCTAAAATGAATCTCTCTGTACATTTTTTCTATTAGTTCACAAAGACTTTTTTACTAATAAACTACAGCTTTTAGTCGATTCACAGTATACTAGCTCCCTGCTGGGACTGCCATGACCCTCACCCATTGTCCTTCACTAGAATCAGTCCCTGGGAGTGAGAGCCATCCCTATTTCTTCAGGGATTTGCAGACTAGTCAGAAAAGATCGAAGAAAGGCTCACAACCTTTTCAGTGGCTTAAAAGCTGCATGTGCAGGATGTGAAAGCCATTGAAGTGAGACATGTATTGCAATTAGTGATTGGTTTAATGCTTTTCATGTGAATTATATAAAAACAAACGGCAAGAATTAATTGTGTAAAGCCCACATGTCTAAAAACTGGGGTCTGCTGTGTTTTACTAAGGAATCTTTCAAACATAAACTTATATACATCCCATGCCATTATTATTTGAATTTGCATAAAATAAATTTTACTTTCAATATTTTCCTTTCAACTTGTTTCTGTTTTCTACATTTTCCCATTGTTTTATAAAATTTCAAAGTTTGCACTTAGATAATATTCAGTAAGAAACTAGTATTTCAGGAGGAATACTCAAGTAAGAATAAGGCATTTCATCATGGTAATATATTAATTTTATATCACCTATACTCTGGACACATAAGCCGTTGTCTAGCTTTCAAAGTCTAGAGAGTAAAGATCAAAAGATGCAAGAACTTTCCAAAGCCTCTTTAACTCAATCACAAAACTCTGAGCTAAACATATGCTGTGTGCATCCCACGACCAAGGTACACCCCAGCTGTGAGCAAATAGACAATTTAGGATTTGGATTTCAATAATAGCTCTCCTGATTCACAAGTACAAAAATATGCATCATCTCCAAAAAAACCCAACCCATATGGGTTTCATTAAGTGTGTGCATCAGACTATCCAAGATCAACAGATTATCACCAGTAACCACTGGGTTTCAGTAAAAGATCTACCGTCAGAAGCAATAAATACCAAAATTTTTCAACTACATCCAATAAGAGCTAAGCTGAAAACTGACTTAACGTTCATGTTAAATTAAACATCCTTCATTTCATTTCCTGGGGTCAAATAAGAAGAAAAATTCGGCTTAACACTAAAGGTATCTGAAGTTAATTGAAGTATAAATATCTTCACATTTATATTAGGCAAAGTGAAAATTTCTCTAAATCCAGAGCTTGTTTCTTCATAACAAACAGGCCTCAACTTTTATTTTTAGATTTCTCTGCCATGATTCTCCATTACTAAAGACTCCATCCAATCAGGCAGAATTCCACATACTGTATACACTCAAATATAAGCCAACCTGAGTATAAGCCAATGTACCTAATTATTACCTGGGAAACCAGAAAATATGATTGAATCAAGTACAAGCCTATGGTGGAAAATGCAGAAGCTATGGGTGAGTTTCAATAATCAAAA